>NC_064889.1:0-1426666 GCF_929443795.1 Astur gentilis
GGATCTCGTCCTCGGCAGAGCCTGGTTCCGAAAAGGCACACGTCCGGCTCCTTGTCCCACACGGAAGGTGGCAGCCCTGAAAGCTGTTGCTGGTCTTCACCGTCCCCCTGCAGCCTATTCAGAGGCACAACAGGATTCAGGACCCTGGCATGCCCAGAGGAGGAACATCTCATGGATCTCGTCCTCGGCAGAGCCTGATTCCGAAAAGGCACACGTCCGGCTCCTTGTCCCACACGGAAGGTGGCAGCCCTGAAAGCTGTTGCTGGTCTTCACCGTCCCCCTGCAGCCTATTCACAGGTACAACAGGATCTGGGACCCGGGCTTGCTGAGAGGAGGAACATCTCATGGCTCTCGTCCTGGGCAGAGCCTGATTCCGAAAAGGCACACGTCCGGCTCCTTGTCCCACACGGAAGGTGGCAGCCCTGAAAGCTGTTGCTGGTCTTCACCGTCCCCCTGCAGCCTATTCAGAGGCACAACAGGATTCAGGACCCGGGCATGCCCAGAGGAGGAACATCTCATGGCTCTCGTCCTCGGCAGAGCCTGATTCCGAAAAGGCACACGTCCGGCTCCTTGTCCCACATGGAAGGTGGCAGCCCTGAAAGCTGTTGCTGGTCTTCACCGTCCCCCTGCAGCCTATTCAGAGGCACAACAGGATTCGGGACCCGGGCATGCCCAGAGGAGGAACATCTCATGGATCTTGTCCTCGGCAGAGCCTCTTTCCGAAAAGGCACACGTCCGGCTCCTTGTCCCACACGGAAGGTGGCAGCCCTGAAAGCTGTTGCTGGTCTTCACCGTCCCCCTGCAGCCTATTCACAGGCACAACAGGATCTGGGACCCGGGCTTGCCCAGAGGAGGAACATCTCATGGCTCTCGTCCTCGGCAGAGCCTCTTTCCGAAAAGGCACACGTCCGGCTCCTTGTCCCACACGGAAGGTGGCAGCCCTGAAAGCTGTTGCTGGTCTTCACCGTCCCCCTGCAGCCTATTCACAGGCACAACAGGATTCAGGACCCGGGCATGCCCAGAGGAGGAACATCTCATGGATCTCTTCCTCGGCAGAGCCTGATTCCGAAAAGGCACACGTCCGGCTCCTTGTCCCACACGGAAGGCGGCAGCCCTGAAAGCTGTTGCTGGTCTTCACCGTCCCCCTGCAGCCTATTCACAGGCACAACAGGATTCGGGACCCGGGCATGCCCAGAGGAGGAACATCTCATGGCTCTCGTCCTCGGCAGAGCCTCTTTCCGAAAAGACACACGTCCGGCTCCTTGTCCCACACGAAAGGTGGCAGCCCTGAAAGCTGTTGCTGGTCTTCACCGTCCCCCTGCAGCCTATTCACAGGCACAACAGGATCTGGGACCCGGGCTTGCCCAGAGGAGGAACATCTCATGGCTCTCTTCCTCGGCAGAGCCTGGTTCCGAAAAGGCACACGTCCGGCTCCTTGTCCCACACGGAAGGTGGCAGCCCTGAAAGCTGTTGCTGGTCTTCACCGTCCCCCTGCAGCCTATTCACAGGCACAACAGGATTCAGGACCCGGGCATGCCCAGAGGAGGAACATCTCATGGATCTCTTCCTCGGCAGAGCCTGATTCCGAAAAGGCACACGTCCGGCTCCTTGTCCCACACGGAAGGTGGCAGCCCTGAAAGCTGTTGCTGGTCTTCACCGTCCCCCTGCAGCCTATTCACAGGCACAACAGGATCTGGGACCCGGGCTTGCCCAGAGGAGGAACATCTCATGGCTCTCGTACTCGGCAGAGCCTGATTCCGAAAAGGCACACGTCTGGCTCCTTGTCCCACACGGAAGGCGGCAGCCCTGAAAGCTGTTGCTGGTCTTCACCGTCCCCCTGCAGCCTATTCACAGGCACAACAGGATTCGGGACCCGGGCTTGCCCAGAGGAGGAACATCTCATGGATCTTGTCCTCGGCAGAGCCTCTTTCCGAAAAGGCACACGTCCGGCTCCTTGTCCCACACGGAAGGTGGCAGCCCTGAAAGCTGTTGCTGGTCTTTACCGTCCCACTGCAGCATATTCAGAGGCGCAACAGGATCTGGGACCCGGGCTTGCCCAGAGGAGGAACATCTCATGGCTCTCGTCCTCGGCAGAGCCTGGTTCCGAAAAGGCACACGTCCGGCTCCTTGTCCCACACGGAAGGTGGCAGCCCTGAAAGCTGTTGCTGGTCTTCACCGTCCCCCTGCAGCCTATTCAGAGGCACAACAGGATTCAGGACCCTGGCATGCCCAGAGGAGGAACATCTCATGGATCTCGTCCTCGGCAGAGCCTGATTCCGAAAAGGCACACGTCCGGCTCCTTGTCCCACACGGAAGGTGGCAGCCCTGAAAGCTGTTGCTGGTCTTCACCATCCCCCTGCAGCCTATTCACAGGTACAACAGGATCTGGGACCCGGGCTTGCTGAGAGGAGGAACATCTCATAGCTCTCGTCCTCGGCAGAGCCTGATTCCGAAAAGGCACACGTCCAGCTCCTTGTCCCACACGGAAGGCGGCAGCCCTGAAAGCTGTTGCTGGTCTTAACCGTCCCCCTGCAGCCTATTCAGAGGCACAACAGGATTCAGGACCCGGGCATGCCCAGAGGAGGAACATCTCATGGCTCTCGTCCTCGGCAGAGCCTGATTCCGAAAAGGCACAGGTCCGGCTCCTTGTCCCACACGGAAGGTGGCAGCCCTGAAAGCTGTTTCTGGTCTTCACCGCCCCCCTGCAGCCTATTCACAGGCACAACAGGATTCGGGACCCGGGCATGCCCAGAGGAGGAACATCTCATGGCTCTCGTCCTCGGCAGAGCCTGATTCCGAAAAGGCACACGTCCGGCTCCTTGTCCCACACGGAAGGTGGCAGCCCTGAAAGCTGTTGCTGGTCTTCACCGTCCCCCTGCAGCCTATTCACAGGCACAACAGGATCTGGGACCCGGGCTTGCCCAGAGGAGGAACATCTCATGGATCTCGTCCTCGGCAGAGCCTGGTTCCGAAAAGGCACACGTCCGGCTCCTTGTCCCACACGGAAGGTGGCAGCCCTGAAAGCTGTTGCTGGTCTTCACCGTCCCCCTGCAGCCTATTCACAGGCACAACAGGATTCAGGACCCGGGCATGCCCAGAGGAGGAACATCTCATGGATCTCGTCCTCGGCAGAGCCTCTTTCCGAAAAGGCACACGTCCGGCTCCTTGTCCCACACGGAAGGCGGCAGCCCTGAAAGCTGTTGCTGGTCTTCACCGTCCCCCTGCAGCCTATTCACAGGCACAACAGGATTCGGGACGCGGGCATGCCCAGAGGAGGAACATCTCATGGATCTCTTCCTCGGCAGAGCCTGATTCCGAAAAGGCACACGTCCGGCTCCTTGTCCCACACGGAAGGTGGCAGCCCTGAAAGCTGTTGCTGGTCTTCACCGTCCCCCTGCAGCCTATTCACAGGCACAACAGGATCTGGGACCCGGGCTTGCCCAGAGGAGGAACATCTCATGGATCTCTTCCTCGGCAGAGCCTGATTCCGAAAAGGCACACGTCCGGCTCCTTGTCCCACACGGAAGGTGGCAGCCCTGAAAGCTGTTGCTGGTCTTCACCGTCCCCCTGCAGCCTATTCACAGGCACAACAGGATCTGGGACCCGGGCTTGCCCAGAGGAGGAACATCTCATGGCTCTCGTCCTCGGCAGAGCCTGATTCCGAAAAGGCACACGTCCGGCTCCTTGTTCCACACGGAAGGTGGCAGCCCTGAAAGCTGTTGCTGGTCTTCACCGTCCCCCTGCAGCCTATTCACAGGCACAACAGGATTCAGGACCCGGGCATGCCCAGAGGAGGAACATCTCATGGATCTCTTCCTCGGCAGAGCCTGATTCCGAAAAGGCACACGTCCGGCTCCTTGTCCCACACGGAAGGCGGCAGCCCTGAAAGCTGTTGCTGGTCTTCACCGTCCCCCTGCAGCCTATTCACAGGCACAACAGGATTCGGGACCCGGGCTTGCCCAGAGGAGGAACATCTCATGGATATTGTCCTCGGCAGAGCCTCTTTCCGAAAAGGCACACGTCCGGCTCCTTGTCCCACACGGAAGGTGGCAGCCCTGAAAGCTGTTGCTGGTCTTCACCGTCCCCCTGCAGCCTATTCACAGGCACAACAAGATTCAGGACCCTGGCATGCCCAGAGGAGGAACATCTCATGGCTCTCGTCCTCGGCAGAGCCTGATTCCGAAAAGGCACACGTCCGGCTCCTTGTCCCACACGGAAGGTGGCAGCCCTGAAAGCTGTTGCTGGTCTTCACCGTCCCCCTGCAGCCTATTCACAGGTACAACAGGATCTGGGACCCGGGCTTGCCCAGAGGAGGAACATCTCATGGCTCTCGTCCTCGGCAGAGCCTGATTCCGAAAAGGCACACGTCCGGCTCCTTGTCCCACACGGAAGGTGGCAGCCCTGAAAGCTGTTGCTGGTCTTCACCATCCCCCTGCAGCCTATTCAGAGGCACAACAGGATTCAGGACCCGGGCATGCCCAGAGGAGGAACATCTCATGGATCTCGTCCTCGGCAGAGCCTGTTTCCGAAAAGGCACACGTCCGGCTCCTTGTCCCACACGGAAGGTGGCAGCCCTGAAAGCTGTTGCTGGTCTTCACCGTCCCCCTGCAGCCTATTCAGAGGCACAACAGGATTCAGGACCCGGGCATGCCCAGAGGAGGAACATCTCATGGCTCTCGTCCTCGGCAGAGCCTGATTCCGAAAAGGCACAGGTCCGGCTCCTTGTCCCACACGGAAGGTGGCAGCCCTGAAAGCTGTTGCTGGTCTTCACCCTCCCCCTGCAGCCTATTCACAGGCACAACAGGATATCGGACCCGGGCATGCCCAGAGGAGGAACATCTCATGGCTCTCGTCCTCGGCAGAGCCTCTTTCCGAAAAGGCACACGTCCGGCTCCTTGTCCCACACGGAAGGTGGCAGCCCTGAAAGCTGTTGCTGGTCTTCACCGTCCCCCTGCAGCCTATTCACAGGCAAAACAGGATTCAGGACCCGGGTTGCCCAGAGGAGGAACATCTCATGGCTCTCGTCCTCGGCAGAGCCTGGTTCCGAAAAGGCACACGTCCGGCTCCTTGTCCCACACGGAAGGTGGCAGCCCTGAAAGCTGTTGCTGGTCTTCACCGTCCCCCTGCAGCCTATTCACAGGCACAACAGGATTCAGGACCCGGGCATGCCCAGAGGAGGAACATCTCATGGATCTCTTCCTCGGCAGAGCCTGATTCCGAAAAGGCACACGTCCGGCTCCTTGTCCCACACGGAAGGTGGCAGCCCTGAAAGCTGTTGCTGGTCTTCACCGTCCCCCTGCAGCCTATTCACAGGCACAACAGGATTCGGGACCCGGGCATGCCCAGAGGAGGAACATCTCATGGATCTCTTCCTCGGCAGAGCCTGATTCCGAAAAGGCACACGTCCGGCTCCTTGTCCCACACGGAAGGTGGCAGCCCTGAAAGCTGTTGCTGGTCTTCACCGTCCCCCTGCAGCCTATTCACAGGCACAACAGGATCTGGGACCCGGGCTTGCCCAGAGGAGGAACATCTCATGGCTCTCGTCCTCGGCAGAGCCTCTTTCCGAAAAGGCACACGTCCGGCTCCTTGTCCCACACGGAAGGTGGCAGCCCTGAAAGCTGTTGCTGGTCTTCACCGTCCCCCTGCAGCCTATTCACAGGCACAACAGGATTCAGGACCCGGGCATGCCCAGAGGAGGAACATCTCATGGATCTCTTCCTCGGCAGAGCCTGATTCCGAAAAGGCACACGTCCGGCTCCTTGTCCCACACGGAAGGCGGCAGCCCTGAAAGCTGTTGCTGGTCTTCACCGTCCCCCTGCAGCCTATTCACAGGCACAACAGGATTCGGGACCCGGGCATGCCCAGAGGAGGAACATCTCATGGCTCTCGTCCTCGGCAGAGCCTCTTTCCGAAAAGACACACGTCCGGCTCCTTGTCCCACACGAAAGGTGGCAGCCCTGAAAGCTGTTGCTGGTCTTCACCGTCCCCCTGCAGCCTATTCACAGGCACAACAGGATCTGGGACCCGGGCTTGCCCAGAGGAGGAACATCTCATGGCTCTCGTCCTCGGCAGAGCCTGGTTCCGAAAAGGCACACGTCCGGCTCCTTGTCCCACACGGAAGGTGGCAGCCCTGAAAGCTGTTGCTGGTCTTCACCGTCCCCCTGCAGCCTATTCACAGGCACAACAGGATTCAGGACCCGGGCATGCCCAGAGGAGGAACATCTCATGGATCTCTTCCTCGGCAGAGCCTGATTCCGAAAAGGCACACGTCCGGCTCCTTGTCCCACACGGAAGGTGGCAGCCCTGAAAGCTGTTGCTGGTCTTCACCGTCCCCCTGCAGCCTATTCACAGGCACAACAGGATCTGGGACCCGGGCTTGCCCAGAGGAGGAACATCTCATGGCTCTCGTCCTCGGCAGAGCCTGATTCCGAAAAGGCACACGTCCGGCTCCTTGTCCCACACGGAAGGCGGCAGCCCTGAAAGCTGTTGCTGGTCTTCACCGTCCCCCTGCAGCCTATTCACAGGCACAACAGGATTCGGGACCCGGGCTTGCCCAGAGGAGGAACATCTCATGGATCTTGTCATCGGCAGAGCCTGATTCCGAAAAGGCACACGTCCGGCTCCTTGTCCCACACGGAAGGTGGCAGCCCTGAAAGCTGTTGCTGGTCTTTACCGTCCCACTGCAGCATATTCAGAGGTGCAACAGGATCTGGGACCCGGGCTTGCCCAGAGGAGGAACATCTCATGGCTCTCGTCCTCGGCAGAGCCTGGTTCCGAAAAGGCACACGTCCGGCTCCTTGTCCCACACGGAAGGTGGCAGCCCTGAAAGCTGTTGCTGGTCTTCACCGTCCCCCTGCAGCCTATTCAGAGGCACAACAGGATTCAGGACCCTGGCATGCCCAGAGGAGGAACATCTCATGGATCTCGTCCTCGGCAGAGCCTGATTCCGAAAAGGCACACGTCCGGCTCCTTGTCCCACACGGAAGGTGGCAGCCCTGAAAGCTGTTGCTGGTCTTCACCATCCCCCTGCAGCCTATTCACAGGAACAACAGGATCTGGGACCCGGGCTTGCTGAGAGGAGGAACATCTCATAGCTCTCGTCCTCGGCAGAGCCTGATTCCGAAAAGGCACACGTCCAGCTCCTTGTCCCACACGGAAGGCGGCAGCCCTGAAAGCTGTTGCTGGTCTTAACCGTCCCCCTGCAGCCTATTCAGAGGCACAACAGGATTCAGGACCCGGGTTGCCCAGAGGAGGAACATCTCATGGCTCTCGTCCTCGGCAGAGCCTGATTCCGAAAAGGCACACGTCCGGCTCCTTGTCCCACACGGAAGGTGGCAGCCCTGAAAGCTGTTTCTGGTCTTCACCGCCCCCCTGCAGCCTATTCACAGGCACAACAGGATTCGGGACCCGGGCATGCCCAGAGGAGGAACATCTCATGGCTCTCGTCCTCGGCAGAGCCTGATTCCGAAAAGGCACACGTCCGGCTCCTTGTCCCACACGGAAGGTGGCAGCCCTGAAAGCTGTTGCTGGTCTTCACCGTCCCCCTGCAGCCTATTCACAGGCACAACAGGATCTGGGACCCGGGCTTGCCCAGAGGAGGAACATCTCATGGCTCTCGTCCTCGGCAGAGCCTGGTTCCGAAAAGGCACACGTCCGGCTCCTTGTCCCACACGGAAGGTGGCAGCCCTGAAAGCTGTTGCTGGTCTTCACCGTCCCCCTGCAGCCTATTCACAGGCACAACAGGATTCAGGACCCGGGCATGCCCAGAGGAGGAACATCTCATGGATCTCGTCCTCGGCAGAGCCTGTTTCCGAAAAGGCACACGTCCGGCTCCTTGTCCCACACGGAAGGTGGCAGCCCTGAAAGCTGTTGCTGGTCTTCACCGTCCCCCTGCAGCCTATTCACAGGCACAACAGGATTCGGGACGCGGGCATGCCCAGAGGAGGAACATCTCATGGATCTCTTCCTCGGCAGAGCCTCTTTCCGAAAAGGCACACGTCCGGCTCCTTGTCCCACACGGAAGGTGGCAGCCCTGAAAGCTGTTGCTGGTCTTCACCGTCCCCCTGCAGCCTATTCACAGGCACAACAGGATCTGGGACCCGGGCTTGCCCAGAGGAGGAACATCTCATGGATCTCTTCCTCGGCAGAGCCTGATTCCGAAAAGGCACACGTCCGGCTCCTTGTCCCACACGGAAGGTGGCAGCCCTGAAAGCTGTTGCTGGTCTTCACCGTCCCCCTGCAGCCTATTCACAGGCACAACAGGATCTGGGACCCGGGCTTGCCCAGAGGAGGAACATCTCATGGCTCTCGTCCTCGGCAGAGCCTGATTCCGAAAAGGCACACGTCCGGCTCCTTGTTCCACACGGAAGGTGGCAGCCCTGAAAGCTGTTGCTGGTCTTCACCGTCCCCCTGCAGCCTATTCACAGGCACAACAGGATTCAGGACCCGGGCAAGCCCAGAGGAGGAACATCTCATGGATCTCTTCCTCGGCAGAGCCTGATTCCGAAAAGGCACACGTCCGGCTCCTTGTCCCACACGGAAGGCGGCAGCCCTGAAAGCTGTTGCTGGTCTTCACCGTCCCCCTGCAGCCTATTCACAGGCACAACAGGATTCGGGACCCGGGCTTGCCCAGAGGAGGAACATCTCATGGATATTGTCCTCGGCAGAGCCTCTTTCCGAAAAGGCACACGTCCGGCTCCTTGTCCCACACGGAAGGTGGCAGCCCTGAAAGCTGTTGCTGGTCTTCACCGTCCCCCTGCAGCCTATTCACAGGCACAACAAGATTCAGGACCCTGGCATGCCCAGAGGAGGAACATCTCATGGCTCTCGTCCTCGGCAGAGCCTGATTCCGAAAAGGCACACGTCCGGCTCCTTGTCCCACACGGAAGGTGGCAGCCCTGAAAGCTGTTGCTGGTCTTCACCGTCCCCCTGCAGCCTATTCACAGGTACAACAGGATCTGGGACCCGGGCTTGCCCAGAGGAGGAACATCTCATGGCTCTCGTCCTCGGCAGAGCCTGATTCCGAAAAGGCACACGTCCGGCTCCTTGTCCCACACGGAAGGTGGCAGCCCTGAAAGCTGTTGCTGGTCTTCACCATCCCCCTGCAGCCTATTCAGAGGCACAACAGGATTCAGGACCCGGGCATGCCCAGAGGAGGAACATCTCATGGATCTCGTCCTCGGCAGAGCCTGTTTCCGAAAAGGCACACGTCCGGCTCCTTGTCCCACACGGAAGGTGGCAGCCCTGAAAGCTGTTGCTGGTCTTCACCGTCCCCCTGCAGCCTATTCAGAGGCACAACAGGATTCAGGACCCGGGCATGCCCAGAGGAGGAACATCTCATGGCTCTCGTCCTCGGCAGAGCCTCTTTCCGAAAAGGCACACGTCCGGCTCCTTGTCCCACACGGAAGGTGGCAGCCCTGAAAGCTGTTGCTGGTCTTCACCGTCCCCCTGCAGCCTATTCACAGGCAAAACAGGATTCAGGACCCGGGCATGCCCAGAGGAGGAACATCTCATGGATCTCGTCCTCGGCAGAGCCTGTTTCCGAAAAGGCACACGTCCGGCTCCTTGTCCCACACGGAAGGTGGCAGCCCTGAAAGCTGTTGCTGGTCTTCACCGTCCCCCTGCAGCCTATTCAGAGGCACAACAGGATTCAGGACCCGGGCATGCCCAGAGGAGGAACATCTCATGGCTCTCGTCCTCGGCAGAGCCTCTTTCCGAAAAGGCACACGTCCGGCTCCTTGTCCCACACGGAAGGTGGCAGCCCTGAAAGCTGTTGCTGGTCTTCACCGTCCCCCTGCAGCCTATTCACAGGCACAACAGGATATCGGACCCGGGCATGCCCAGAGGAGGAACATCTCATGGCTCTCGTCCTCGGCAGAGCCTCTTTCCGAAAAGGCATACGTCCGGCTCCTTGTCCCACACGGAAGGTGGCAGCCCTGAAAGCTGTTGCTGGTCTTCACCGTCCCCCTGCAGCCTATTCACAGGCAAAACAGGATTCAGGACCCGGGTTGCCCAGAGGAGGAACATCTCATGGCTCTCGTCCTCGGCAGAGCCTGGTTCCGAAAAGGCACACGTCCGGCTCCTTGTCCCACACGGAAGGTGGCAGCCCTGAAAGCTGTTGCTGGTCTTCACCGTCCCCCTGCAGCCTATTCACAGGCACAACAGGATTCAGGACCCGGGCATGCCCAGAGGAGGAACATCTCATGGATCTCTTCCTCGGCAGAGCCTGATTCCGAAAAGGCACACGTCCGGCTCCTTGTCCCACACGGAAGGTGGCAGCCCTGAAAGCTGTTGCTGGTCTTCACCGTCCCCCTGCAGCCTATTCACAGGCACAACAGGATTCGGGACCCGGGCATGCCCAGAGGAGGAACATCTCATGGATCTCTTCCTCGGCAGAGCCTGATTCCGAAAAGGCACACGTCCGGCTCCTTGTCCCACACGGAAGGTGGCAGCCCTGAAAGCTGTTGCTGGTCTTCACCGTCCCCCTGCAGCCTATTCACAGGCACAACAGGATCTGGGACCCGGGCTTGCCCAGAGGAGGAACATCTCATGGCTCTCGTCCTCGTCAGAGCCTGATTCCGAAAAGGCACACGTCCGGCTCCTTGTCCCACACGGAAGGTGGCAGCCCTGAAAGCTGTTGCTGGTCTTCACCGTCCCCCTGCAGCCTATTCACAGGCACAACAGGATTCAGGACCCGGGCATGCCCAGAGGAGGAACATCTCATGGATCTCTTCCTCGGCAGAGCCTGATTCCGAAAAGGCACACGTCCGGCTCCTTGTCCCACACGGAAGGCGGCAGCCCTGAAAGCTGTTGCTGGTCTTCACCGTCCCCCTGCAGCCTATTCACAGGCACAACAGGATTCGGGACCCGGGCATGCCCAGAGGAGGAACATCTCATGGCTCTCGTCCTGGGCAGAGCCTGATTCCGAAAAGGCACACGTCCGGCTCCTTGTCCCACACGGAAGGTGGCAGCCCTGAAAGCTGTTGCTCGTCTTCACCGTCCCCCTGCAGCCTATTCAGAGGCACAACAGGATTCAGGACCCGGGCATGCCCAGAGGAGGAACATCTCATGGATCTCGTCCTCGGCAGAGCCTGTTTCCGAAAAGGCACACGTCCGGCTCCTTGTCCCACACGGAAGGTGGCAGCCCTGAAAGCTGTTGCTGGTCTTCACCGTCCCCCTGCAGCCTATTCAGAGGCACAACAGGATTCAGGACCCGGGCTTGCCCAGAGGAGGAACATCTCATGGCTCTCGTCCTCGGCAGAGCCTGATTCCGAAAAGGCACACGTCCGGCTCCTTGTCCCATACGGAAGGTGGCAGCCCTGAAAGCTGTTGCTGGTCTTCACCGTCCCCCTGCAGCCTATTCAGAGGCACAACAGGATTCGGGACCCGGGCATGCCCAGAGGAGGAACATCTCATGGATCTTGTCCTCGGCAGAGCCTCTTTCCGAAAAGGCACACGTCCGGCTCCTTGTCCCACACGGAAGGTGGCAGCCCTGAAAGCTGTTTCTGGTCTTCACCGTCCCCCTGCAGCCTATTCACAGGCACAACATGATTCGGGACCCGGGCATGCCCAGAGGAGGAACATCTCATGGCTCTCGTCCTCGGCAGAGCCTCTTTCCGAAAAGGCACACGTCCGGCTCCTTGTCCCACACGGAAGGTGGCAGCCCTGAAAGCTGTTGCTGGTCTTCACCGTCCCCCTGCAGCCTATTCACAGGCACAACAGGATCGGGGACCCGGGCATGCCCAGAGGAGGAACATCTCATGGCTCTCGTCCTCGGCAGAGCCTGGTTCCGAAAAGGCACACGTCCGGCTCCTTGTCCCACACGGAAGGTGGCAGCCCTGAAAGCTGTTGCTGGTCTTCACCGTCCCCCTGCAGCCTATTCACAGGCACAACAGGATTCGGGACCCGGGCATGCCCAGAGGAGGAACATCTCATGGATCTCTTCCTCGGCAGAGCCTGATTCCGAAAAGGCACACGTCCGGCTCCTTGTCCCACACGGAAGGTGGCAGCCCTGAAAGCTCTTGCTGGTCTTCACCGTCCCCCTGCAGCCTATTCACAGGCACAACAGGATCTGGGACCCGGGCTTGCCCAGAGGAGGAACATCTCATGGCTCTCGTCCTCGGCAGAGCCTGATTCCGAAAAGTCACACGTCCGGCTCCTTGTCCCACACGGAAGGTGGCAGCCCTGAAAGCTGTTGCTGGTCTTCACCGTCCCCCTGCAGCCTATTCACAGGCACAACAGGATTCAGGACCCGGGCATGCCCAGAGGAGGAACATCTCATGGATCTCTTCATCGGCAGAGCCTGATTCCGAAAAGGCACACGTCCGGCTCCTTGTCCCACACGGAAGGCGGCAGCCCTGAAAGCTGTTGATGGTCTTCACCGTCCCCCTGCAGCCTATTCACAGGCACAACAGGATTCGGGACCCGGGCATGCCCAGAGGAGGAACATCTCATGGTTCTCGTCCTCGGCAGAGCCTCTTTCCGAAAAGGCACACGTCCGGCTCCTTGTCCCACACGGAAGGTGGCAGCCCTGAAAGCTGTTGCTGGTCTTCACCGTCCCCCTGCAGCCTATTCACAGGTACAACAGGATCTGGGACCCGGGCTTGCTGAGAGGAGGAACATCTCATGGCTCTCGTCCTCGGCAGAGCCTGATTCCGAAAAGGCACACGTCCGGCTCCTTGTCCCACACGGAAGGTGGCAGCCCTGAAAGCTGTTGCTGGTCTTCACCATCCCCCTGCAGCCTATTCAGAGGCACAACAGGATTCAGGACCCGGGCATGCCCAGAGGAGGAACATCTCATGGATCTCGTCCTCGGCAGAGCCTGTTTCCGAAAAGGCACACGTCCGGCTCCTTGTCCCACACGGAAGGTGGCAGCCCTGAAAGCTGTTGCTGGTCTTCACCGTCCCCCTGCAGCCTATTCAGAGGCACAACAGGATTCAGGACCCGGGCATGCCCAGAGGAGGAACATCTCATGGCTCTCGTCCTCGGCAGAGCCTGATTCCGAAAAGGCACAGGTCCGGCTCCTTGTCCCACACGGAAGGTGGCAGCCCTGAAAGCTGTTGCTGGTCTTCACCGTCCCCCTGCAGCCTATTCACAGGCACAACAGGATATCGGACCCGGGCATGCCCAGAGGAGGAACATCTCATGGCTCTCGTCCTCGGCAGAGCCTCTTTCCGAAAAGGCACACGTCCGGCTCCTTGTCCCACACGGAAGGTGGCAGCCCTGAAAGCTGTTGCTGGTCTTCACCGTCCCCCTGCAGCCTATTCACAGGCAAAACAGGATTCAGGACCCGGGTTGCCCAGAGGAGGAACATCTCATGGCTCTCGTCCTCGGCAGAGCCTGGTTCCGAAAAGGCACACGTCCGGCTCCTTGTCCCACACGGAAGGTGGCAGCCCTGAAAGCTGTTGCTGGTCTTCACCGTCCCCCTGCAGCCTATTCACAGGCACAACAGGATTCAGGACCCGGGCATGCCCAGAGGAGGAACATCTCATGGATCTCTTCCTCGGCAGAGCCTGATTCCGAAAAGGCACACGTCCGGCTCCTTGTCCCACACGGAAGGTGGCAGCCCTGAAAGCTGTTGCTGGTCTTCACCGTCCCCCTGCAGCCTATTCACAGGCACAACAGGATTCGGGACCCGGGCATGCCCAGAGGAGGAACATCTCATGGCTCTCGTACTCGGCAGAGCCTGATTCCGAAAAGGCACACGTCCGGCTCCTTGTCCCACACGGAAGGTGGCAGCCCTGAAAGCTCTTGCTGGTCTTCACCGTCCCCCTGCAGCCTATTCACAGGCACAACAGGATCTGGGACCCGGGCTTGCCCAGAGGAGGAACATCTCATGGCTCTCGTCCTCGTCAGAGCCTGATTCCGAAAAGGCACACGTCCGGCTCCTTGTCCCACACGGAAGGTGGCAGCCCTGAAAGCTGTTGCTGGTCTTCACCGTCCCCCTGCAGCCTATTCACAGGCACAACAGGATTCAGGACCCGGGCATGCCCAGAGGAGGAACATCTCATGGATCTCTTCCTCGGCAGAGCCTGATTCCGAAAAGGCACACGTCCGGCTCCTTGTCCCACACGGAATGCGGCAGCCCTGAAAGCTGTTGCTGGTCTTCACCGTCCCCCTACAGCCTATTCACAGGCACAACAGGATTCGGGACCCGGGCATGCCCAGAGGAGGAACATCTCATGGCTCTCGTCCTGGGCAGAGCCTGATTCCGAAAAGGCACACGTCCGGCTCCTTGTCCCACACGGAAGGTGGCAGCCCTGAAAGCTGTTGCTCGTCTTCACCGTCCCCCTGCAGCCTATTCAGAGGCACAACAGGATTCAGGACCCGGACATGCCCAGAGGAGGAACATCTCATGGATCTCGTCCTCGGCAGAGCCTGTTTCCGAAAAGGCACACGTCCGGCTCCTTGTCCCACACGGAAGGTGGCAGCCCTGAAAGCTGTTGCTGGTCTTCACCGTCCCCCTGCAGCCTATTCAGAGGCACAACAGGATTCAGGACCCGGGCTTGCCCAGAGGAGGAACATCTCATGGCTCTCGTCCTCGGCAGAGCCTGATTCCGAAAAGGCACACGTCCGGCTCCTTGTCCCACACGGAAGGTGGCAGCCCTGAAAGCTGTTGCTGGTCTTCACCGTCCCCCTGCAGCCTATTCAGAGGCACAACAGGATTCAGGACCCGGGCTTGCCCAGAGGAGGAACATCTCATGGCTCTCGTCCTCGGCAGAGCCTCTTTCCGAAAAGGCACACGTCCGGCTCCTTGTCCCACACGGAAGGTGGCAGCCCTGAAAGCTGTTTCTGGTCTTCACCGTCCCCCTGCAGCCTATTCACAGGCACAACATGATTCGGGACCCGGGCATGCCCAGAGGAGGAACATCTCATGGCTCTCGTCCTCGGCAGAGCCTGATTCCGAAAAGGCACACGTCCGGCTCCTTGTCCCACACGGAAGGTGGCAGCCCTGAAAGCTGTTGCTGGTCTTCACCGTCCCCCTGCAGCCTATTCACAGGCACAACAGGATCTGGGACCCGGGCATGCCCAGAGGAGGAACATCTCATGGCTCTCGTCCTCGGCAGAGCCTGGTTCCGAAAAGGCACACGTCCGGCTCCTTGTCCCACACGGAAGGTGGCAGCCCTGAAAGCTGTTGCTGGTCTTCACCGTCCCCCTGCAGCCTATTCACAGGCACAACAGGATTCGGGACCCGGGCATGCCCAGAGGAGGAACATCTCATGGATCTCTTCCTCGGCAGAGCCTGATTCCGAAAAGGCACACGTCCGGCTCCTTGTCCCACACGGAAGGTGGCAGCCCTGAAAGCTCTTGCTGGTCTTCACCGTCCCCCTGCAGCCTATTCACAGGCACAACAGGATCTGGGACCCGGGCTTGCCCAGAGGAGGAACATCTCATGGCTCTCGTCCTCGGCAGAGCCTGATTCCGAAAAGTCACACGTCCGGCTCCTTGTCCCACACGGAAGGTGGCAGCCCTGAAAGCTGTTGCTCGTCTTCACCGTCCCCCTGCAGCCTATTCACAGGCACAACAGGATTCAGGACCCGGGCATGCCCAGAGGAGGAACATCTCATGGATCTCTTCATCGGCAGAGCCTGATTCCGAAAAGGCACACGTCCGGCTCCTTGTCCCACACGGAAGGCGGCAGCCCTGAAAGCTGTTGCTGGTCTTCACCGTCCCCCTGCAGCCTATTCACAGGCACAACAGGATTCGGGACCCGGGCATGCCCAGAGGAGGAACATCTCATGGTTCTCGTCCTCGGCAGAGCCTCTTTCCGAAAAGGCACACGTCTGGCTCCTTGTCCCACACGGAAGGTGGCAGCCCTGAAAGCTGTTGCTGGTCTTCACCGTCCCCCTGCAGCCTATTCACAGGTACAACAGGATCTGGGACTTGGGCTTGCCCAGAGGAGGAACATCTCATGGTTCTCGTCCTCGGCGTAGCCTGATTCCGAAAAGGCACACGTCCTGCTCCTTGTCCCACACGGAAGGTTGCAGCCCTGAAAGCTTTTGCTGGTCTTCACCGTCCCCCTGCAGCCTATTCACAGCTACAACAGGATCTGGGACTTGGGCTTGCCCAGAGGAGGAACATCTCATGGCTCTCGTCCTCGGCAGAGCCTCTTTCCGAAAAGGCACACGTCCGGCTCCTTGTCCCACACGGAAGGTGGCAGCCCTGAAAGCTGTTGCTGGTCTTCACCGTCCCCCTGCAGCCTATTCACAGGTACAACAGGATCTGGGACCCGGGCTTGCCCAGAGGAGGAACATCTCATGGCTCTCGTCCTCGGCAGAGCCTGATTCAGGAAAGGCACAGGTCCGGCTCCTTGTCCCACACGGAAGGTGGCAGCCCTGAAAGCTGTTGCTGGTCTTCACCGTCCCCCTGCAGCCTATTCACAGGTACAACAGGATCTGGGACCTGGGCTTGCCCAGAGGAGGAACATCTCATGGCTCTCGTCCTCGGCAGAGCCTCTTTCCGAAAAGGCACACGTCCGGCTCCTTGTCCCACACGGAAGGTGGCAGCCCTGAAAGGTGTTGCTGGTCTTCACCGTCCCCCTGCAGCCTATTCACAGGCACAGCAGGATCTGGGACTTGGGCTTGCCCAGAGGAGGAACATCTCATGGTTCTCGTCCTCGGCGTAGCCTGTTTCCGAAAAGGCACACGTCCGGCTCCTTGTCCCACACGGAAGGTGGCAGCCCTGAAAGCTGTTGCTGGTCTTCACCGTCCCCCTGCAACCTATTCACAGGCAAAACAGGATCAGGGACCTGGGGTTGCCCAGAGGAGGAACATCTCATGGTTCTCGTCCTCGGCAGAGCCTCTTTCCGAAAAGGCACACGTCCGGCTCCTTGTCCCACACGGAAGGTGGCAGCCCTGAAAGCTGTTGCTGGTCTTCACCGTCCCCCTGCAGCCTATTCACAGGTACAACAGGATGTGGGACTTGGGCTTGCCCAGAGGAGGAACATCTCATGGTTCTCGTCCTCGGCGTAGCCTGATTCCGAAAAGGCACACGTCCTGCTCCTTGTCCCACACGGAAGGTGGCAGCCCTGAAAGCTTTTGCTGGTCTTCACCGTCCCCCTGCAGCCTATTCACAGCTACAACAGGATCTGGGACTTGGGCTTGCCCAGAGGAGGAACATCTCATGGCTCTCGTCCTCGGCAGAGCCTGATTCCGAAAAGGCACACGTCCGGCTCCTTGTCCCACACGGAAGGTGGCAGCCCTGAAAGCTGTTGCTGGTCTTCACCGTCCCCCTGCAGCCTATTCACAGCTACAACAGGATCTGGGACCCGGGCTTGCCCAGAGGAGGAACATCTCATGGCTCTCGTCCTCGGCAGAGCCTGATTCAGGAAAGGCACACGTCCGGCTCCTTGTGCCACACGGAAGGTGGCAGGCCGGAAAGCTGTTGCTGGTCTTCACCGTCCCCCTGCAGACTATTCACAGGCACAACAGGAACTGGGACCCGGGCTTGCCCAGAGGAGGAACATCTCATGGCTCTCGTCCTCGGCGGAGCCTTATTCCGAAAAGGCACACGTCCGGCTCCTTGTCCCACACGGAAGGTGGCAGGCCGGAAAGCTGTTGCTGGTCTTCACCGTCCCCCTGCAGCCTATTCACAGGCACAACAGGATCTGGGACCCGGGCTTGCCCAGAGGAGGAACATCTCATGGCTCTCGTCCTTGGCGGAGCCTGATTCTGGAAAGGCACACGTCCGGCTCCTTGTCCCACACTGAAGGTGGCAGCCCTGAAAGATGTTCCTGGTCTTCACTGTCCCCCTGCAGCCTATTCACAGGCACAACAGGATTCAGGACCGGGGTTTGCCCAGAGGAGGAACATCTCATGGCTCTCGTCCTCGGCAGAGCCTGATTCCGAAAAGGCACTGGTCCGGCTCCTTGTCCCACACGGAAGGTGGCAGCCCTGAAAGCTGTTGCTGGTCTTCACCGTCCCCATGCAGCCTATTCACAGGCACAACAGGATCTGGGACCCGGGCTTGCCCAGAGGAGGAACATCTCATGGCTATCGTCCTCGGCGGAGCCTTATTCCGGAAAGGCACACGTCAGGCTCCTTGTCCCACACGGAAGGTGGCAGGCCGGAAAGCTGTTGATTGTCTTCACCGTCCCCCTGCAGCCTATTCACAGGCACAACAGGATCTGGGACCCGGGCTTGCCCAGAGGAGGAACATCTCATGGCTCTCGTCCTCGGCAGAGCCTGATTCCGAAAAGGCACACGTCCGGCTCCTTGTCCCACACGGAAGGTGGCAGCCCTGAAAGCTGTTGCTGGTCTTCACCGTCCCCCTGCAGCCTATTCACAGCTACAACAGGATCTGGGACCTGGGCTTGCCCAGAGGAGGAACATCTCATGGCTCTCGTCCTCGGCGAGCCTCTTTCCTAAAAGGCACACGTCCGGCTCCTTGTCCCACACGGAAGGTGGCAGCCCTGAAAGCTGTTGCTGGTCTTCACCATCCCCCTGCAGCCTATTCACAGGTACAACAGGATCTGGGACCTGGGCTTGCCCAGAGGAGGAACATCTCATGGCTCTCGTCCTCGGCAGAGCCTCTTTCCGAAAAGGCACACGTCTGGCTCCTTGTCCCACACGGAAGGTGGCAGCCCTGAAAGCTGTTGCTGGTCTTCACCGTTCCCCTGCAGCCTATTCACAGGCACAACAGGATCTGGGACCTGGTCTTGCCCAGAGGAGGAACATCTCATGGCTCTCGTCCTCGGCAGAGCCTCTTTCCGAAAAGGCACTCCTCCGGCTCCTTGTCCCACACGGAAGGTGGCAGGCCGGAAAGCTGTTGATGGTCTTCACCGTCCCCCTGCAGCCTATTCACAGGTACAACAGGATCTATAACCCGGGCTTGCCCACAGGAGGAACATCTCATGGCTCTCGTCCTCGGCAGAGCCTGATTCAGGAAAGGCACACGTCCGGCTCCTTGTCCCACACGGAAGGTGGCAGCCCTGAAAGATGTTCCTGGTCTTCACTGTCCCCGTGCAGCCTATTCACAGGCACAACAGGATTCAGGACCGGGGCTTGCCCAGAGGAGGAACATCTCATGGCTCTCGTCCTCGGCAGAGCCTGATTCCGAAAAGGCACTGGTCCGGCTCCTTGTCCCACACGGAAGGTGGCAGCCCTGAAAGCTGTTGCTGGTCTTCACCGTCCCCCTGCAGCCTATTCACAGGCACAACAGGATCTGGGACCCGGGCTTGCCCAGAGGAGGAACATCTCATGGCTCTCGTCCTCGGCGGAGCCTTATTCCGGAAAGGCACACGTCCGGCTCCTTGTCCCACACGGAAGGTGGCCGGCCGGAAAGCTGTTGATGGTCTTCACCGTCCCCCTGCAGCCTATTCACAGGCACAACAGGATCTGGGACCCGGGCTTGCCCAGAGGAGGAACATCTCATGGCTCTCGTCCTTGGCGGAGCCTGATTCCGGAAAGGCACACGTCCGGCTCCTTGTCCCACACGGAAGGTGGCAGCCCTGAAAGATGTTGCTGGTCTTCACCGTCCCCCTGCAGCCTATTCACAGGCACAACAGGATCTGGGACTTGGGCTTGCCCAGAGGAGGAACATCTCATGGCTCTCTTCCTTAGCAGAGCCTGATTCCGAAAAGGCACTCCTCCGGCTCCTTGTCCCACACGGAAGGTGGCAGCCCTGAAAGCTGTTGCTGGTCTTCACCGTCCCCCTGCAGCCTATTCACAGGTACAACAGGATCTGGGACCTGGGCTTGCCCAGAGGAGGAACATCTCATGGCTCTCGTCCTCGGCGGAGCCTCTTTCCGAAAAGGCACACGTCCGGCTCCTTGTCCCACACGGAAGGTGTCAGCCCTGAAAGGTGTTGCTGGTCTTCACCGTCCCCCTGCAGCCTATTCACAGGCACAACAGGATCTGGGACCCAGGCTTGCCCAGAGGAGGAACATCTCATGGCTCTCGTCCTCGGCAGAGCCTGGTTCCGAAAAGGCACACGTCCGGCTCCTTGTCCCACACGGAAGGTGGCAGCCCTGAAAGATGTTCCTGGTCTTCACCGTCCCCCTGCAGCCTATTCACAGGTACAACAGGATCTGGGACCCAGGCTTGCCCAGAGGAGGAACATCTCATGGTTCTCGTCCTCGGCAGAGCCTGATTCCGGAAAGGCACACGTCCGGCTCCTTGTCCCACACGGAAGGTGGCAGCCCTGAAAGCTGTTGCTGGTCTTCACCGTCCCCCTGCAGCCTATTCACAGGTACAACAGGATCTGGGACCTGGGCTTGCCCAGAGGAGGAACATCTCATGGCTCTCGTCCTCGGCGGAGCCTCTTTCCGAAAAGGCACACGTCCGGCTCCTTGTCCCACACGGAAGGTGGCAGCCCTGAAAGCTGTTGCTGGTCTTCACCGTCCCCCTGCAGCCTATTCACAGGTACAACAAGATCTGGGACCTGGGCTTGCCCAGAGGAGGAACATCTCATGGCTCTCGTCCTTGGCGTAGCCTGATTCCGAAAAGGCACACGTCCGGCTCCTTGTCCCACACGGAAGGTGGCAGCCCTGAAAGCTGTTGCTGGTCTTCACCGTCCCCCTGCAGCCTATTCACAGGCAAAACAGGATCAGGGACCTGGGGTTGCCCAGAGGAGGAACATCTCATGGTTCTCGTCCTCGGCAGAGCCTCTTTCCGAAAAGGCACACGTCCGGCTCCTTGTCCCACACGGAAGGTGGCAGCCCTGAAAGCTGTTGCTGGTCTTCACCGTCCCCCTGCAGCCTATTCACAGGTACAACAGGATCTGGGACTTGGGCTTGCCCAGAGGAGGAACATCTCATGGTTCTCGTCCTCGGCGTAGCCTGATTCCGAAAAGGCACACGTCCGGCTCCTTGTCCCACACGGAAGGTGGCAGCCCTGAAAGCTTTTGCTGGTCTTCACCGTCCCCCTGCAGCCTATTCACAGCTACAACAGGATCTGGGACTTGGGCTTGCCCAGAGGAGGAACATCTCATGGCTCTCGTCCTCGGCAGAGCCTCTTTCCGAAAAGGCACACGTCCGGCTCCTTGTCCCACACGGAAGGTGGCAGCCCTGAAAGCTGTTGCTGGTCTTCACCGTCCCCCTGCAGCCTATTCACAGGCACAACAGGATCTGGGACCCGGGCTTGCCCAGAGGAGGAACATCTCATGGCTCTCGTCCTTGGCGGAGCCTGATTCCGGAAAGGCACACGTCCAGCTCCTTGTCCCACACGGAAGGTGGCAGCCCTGAAAGATGTTGCTGGTCTTCACCGTCCCCCTGCAGCCTATTCACAGGCACAACAGGATTCAGGACCGGGGCTTGCCCAGAGGAGGAACATCTCATGGCTCTCTTCCTCGGCAGAGCCTGATTCCGAAAAGGCACTCCTCCGGCTCCTTGTCCCACACGGAAGGTGGCAGCCCTGAAAGCTGTTGCTGGTCTTCACCGTCCCCCTGCAGCCTATTCACAGGTACAACAGGATCTGGGACCTGGGCTTGCCCAGAGGAGGAACATCTCATGGCTCTCGTCCTCGGCAGATCCTCTTTCCGAAAAGGCACACGTCCGGCTCCTTGTCCCACACGGAAGGTGGCAGCCCTGAAAGGTGTTGCTGGTCTTCACCGTCCCCCTGCAGCCTATTCACAGGCACAACAGGATCTGGGACCCGGGCTTGCCCAGAGGAGGAACATCTCATGGCTCTCGTCCTCGGCAGAGCCTGATTCCGGAAAGGCACACGTCCGGCTCCTTGTCCCACACGGAAGGTGGCAGCCCTGAAAGATGTTCCTGGTCTTCACCGTCCCCCTGCAGCCTATTCACAGGAAAAACAGGATCAGGGACCTGGGGTTGCCCAGAGGAGGAACATCTCATGGTTCTCGTCCTCGGCAGAGCCTCTTTCCGAAAAGGCACACGTCCGGCTCCTTGTCCCACACGGAAGGTGGCAGCCCTGAAAGCTGTTGCTGGTCTTCACCGTCCCCCTGCAGCCTATTCACAGGTACAACAGGATCTGGGACTTGGGCTTGCCCAGAGGAGGAACATCTCATGGTTCTCGTCCTCGGCGTAGCCTGATTCCGAAAAGGCACACGTCCTGCTCCTTGTCCCACACGGAAGGTGGCAGCCCTGAAAGCTTTTGCTGGTCTTCACCGTCCCCCTGCAGCCTATTCACAGCTACAACAGGATCTGGGACTTGGGCTTGCCCAGAGGAGGAACATCTCATGGCTCTCGTCCTCGGCAGAGCCTCTTTCCGAAAAGGCACACGTCCGGCTCCTTGTCCCACACGGAAGGTGGCAGCCCTGAAAGCTGTTGCTGGTCTTCACCGTCCCCCTGCAGCCTATTCACAGGTACAACAGGATCTGGGACCCGGGCTTGCCCAGAGGAGGAACATCTCATGGCTCTCGTCCTCGGCAGAGCCTGATTCAGGAAAGGCACACGTCCGGCTCCTTGTCCCACACGGAAGGTGGCAGGCCGGAAAGCTGTTGCTGGTCTTCACCGTCCCCCTGCAGCCTATTCACAGGCACAACAGGAACTGGGACCCGGGCTTGCCCAGAGGAGGAACATCTCATGGCTCTCGTCCTCGGCGGAGCCTTATTCCGAAAAGGCACACGTCCGGCTCCTTGTCCCACACGGAAGGTGGCAGGCCGGAAAGCTGTTGCTGATCTTCACCGTCCCCCTGCAACCTATTCACAGGCACAACAGGATCTGGGACCCGGGCTTGCCCAGAGGAGGAACATCTCATGGCTCTCGTCCTTGGCGGAGCCTGATTCTGGAAAGGCACACATCCGGCTCCTTGTCCCACACTGAAGGTGGCAGCCCTGAAAGATGTTCCTGGTCTTCACTGTCCCCCTGCAGCCTATTCACAGGCACAACAGGATTCAGGACCGGGGTTTGCCCAGAGGAGGAACATCTCATGGCTCTCGTCCTCGGCGGAGCCTTATTCCGGAAAGGCACACGTCAGGCTCCTTGTCCCACACGGAAGGTGGCAGGCCGGAAAGCTGTTGATTGTCTTCACCGTCCCCCTGCAGCCTATTCACAGGCAGCAGGATCTGGGACCCGGGCTTGCCCAGAGGAGGAACATCTCATGGCTCTCGTCCTCGGCAGAGCCTGATTCCGAAAAGGCACACGTCCGGCTCCTTGTCCCACACGGAAGGTGGCAGGCCGGAAAGATGTTGCTGGTCTTCACCGTCCCCCTGCAGCCTATTCACAGGTACAACAGGATCTGGGACCCAGGCTTGCCCAGAGGAGGAACATCTCATGGCTCTCGTCCTCGGAAGAGCCTCTTTCCGAAAAGGCACACGTCCGGCTCCTTGTCCCACACGGAAGGGGGCAGCCCTGAAAGGTGTTGCTGATCTTCACCGTCCCCCTGCAGCCTATTCACAGGCAAAACAGGATCTGGGACTCGTGCTTGCCCAGAGGAGGAACATCTCATGGCTCTCGTCCTCGGCAGAGCCTGATTCCGAAAAGGCACTCCTCCGGCTCCTTGTCCCACACGGAAGGTGGCAGCCCTGAAAGCTGTTGCTGGTCTTCACCGTCCCCCTGCAGCCTATTCACAGGCACAACAGGATCTGGGACCCGGGCTTGCCCAGAGGAGGAACATCTCATGGCTCTCGTCCTCAGCAGAGCCTGATCCCGGAAAGGCACACGTCCGGCTCCTTGTCCCACACGGAAGGTGGCAGGCCGGAAAGCTGTTGCTGGTCTTCACCGTCCCCCTGCAGCCTATTCACATGTACAACAGGATCTGGGACCCAGGCTTGCCCAGAGGAGGAACATCTCATGGTTCTCGTCCTCGGCAGAGCCTGATTCCGGAAAGGCACACGTCCGGCTCCTTGTCCCACACGGAAGGTGGCAGCCCTGAAAGCTGTTGCTGGTCTTCACCGTCCCCCTGCAGCCTATTCACAGGTACAACAGGATCTGGGACCTGGGCTTGCCCAGAGGAGGAACATCTCATGGCTCTCGTCCTCGGCAGAGCCTCTTTCCGAAAAGGCACACGTCCGGCTCCTTGTCCCACACGGAAGGTGGCAGCCCTGAAAGCTGTTGCTGGTCTTCACCGTCCCCCTGCAGCCTATTCACAGGTACAACAAGATCTGGGACCTGGGCTTGCCCAGAGGAGGAACATCTCATGGCTCTCGTCCTCGGCGGAGCCTTATTCTGGAAAGGCACACGTCCGGCTCCTTGTCCCACACGGAAGGTGGCAGCCCTGAAAGCTGTTGCTGGTCTTCACCGTCCCCCTGCAGCCTATTCACAGGCACAGCAGGATCTGGGACTTGGGCTTGCCCAGAGGAGGAACATCTCATGGCTCTCGTCCTCGTCGTAGCCTGATTCCGAAAAGGCACACGTCCGGCTCCTTGTCCCAAACGGAAGGTGGCAGCCCTGAAAGCTGTTGCTGGTCTTCACCGTCCCCCTGCAACCTATTCACAGGCAAAACAGGATCAGGGACCTGGGGTTGCCCAGAGGAGGAACATCTCATGGTTCTCGTCCTCGGCAGAGCCTCTTTCCGAAAAGGCACACGTCCGGCTCCTTGTCCCACACGGAAGGTGGCAGCCCTGAAAGCTGTTGCTGGTCTTCACCGTCCCCCTGCAGCCTATTCACAGGTACAACAGGATCTGGGACTTGGGCTTGCCCAGAGGAGGAACATCTCATGGTTCTCGTCCTCGGCGTAGCCTGATTCCGAAAAGGCACACGTCCTGCTCCTTGTCCCACACGGAAGGCGGCAGCCCTGAAAGCTTTTGCTGGTCTTCACCGTCCCCCTGCAGCCTATTCACAGCTACAACAGGATCTGGGACTTGGGCTTGCCCAGAGGAGGAACATCTCATGGCTCTCGTCCTCGGCAGAGCCTCTTTCCGAAAAGGCACACGTCCGGCTCCTTGTCCCACACGGAAGGTGGCAGCCCTGAAAGCTGTTGCTGGTCTTCACCGTCCCCCTGCAGCCTATTCACAGGTACAACAGGATCTGGGACCTGGGCTTGCCCAGAGGAGGAACATCTCATGGCTCTCGTCCTCGGCAGAGCCTCTTTCCGAAAAGGCACACGTCCGGCTCCTTGTCCCACACGGAAGGTGGCAGCCCTGAAAGGTGTTGCTGGTCTTCACCGTCCCCCTGCAGCCTATTCACAGGCAAAACAGGATCTGGGACTCGTGCTTGCCCAGAGGAGGAACATCTCACGGCTCTCGTCCTCGGCAGAGCCTGATTCCGAAAAGGCACTCCTCCGGCTCCTTGTCCCACACGGAAGGTGGCAGCCCTGAAAGCTGTTGCTGGTCTTCACCGTCCCCCTGCAGCCTATTCACAGGCACAGCAGGATCTGGGACTTGGGCTTGCCCAGAGGAGGAACATCTCATGGCTCTCGTCCTCGGCGTAGCCTGATTCCGAAAAGGCACACGTCCGGCTCCTTGTCCCACACGGAAGGTGGCAGCCCTGAAAGCTGTTGCTGGTCTTCACCGTCCCCCTGCAACCTATTCACAGGCAAAACAGGATCAGGGACCTGGGGTTGCCCAGAGGAGGAACATCTCATGGTTCTCGTCCTCGGCAGAGCCTCTTTCCGAAAAGGCACACGTCCGGCTCCTTGTCCCACACGGAAGGTGGCAGCCCTGAAAGATGTTGCTGGTCTTCACCGTCCCCATGCAACCTATTCACAGGCAAAACAGGATCAGGGACCTGGGGTTGCCCAGAGGAGGAACATCTCATGGTTCTCGTCCTCGGCAGAGCCTCTTTCCGAAAAGGCACACGTCCGGCTCCTTGTCCCACACGGAAGGTGGCAGCCCTGAAAGCTGTTGCTGGTCTTCACCGTCCCCCTGCAGCCTATTCACAGGTACAACAGGATGTGGGACTTGGGCTTGCCCAGAGGAGGAACATCTCATGGTTCTCGTCCTCGGCGTAGCCTGATTCCGAAAAGGCACACGTCCTGCTCCTTGTCCCACACGGAAGGTGGCAGGCCGGAAAGCTGTTGCTGGTCTTCACCGTCCCCCTGCAGCCTATTCACAGGCACAACAGGATCTGGGACCCGGGCTTGCCCAGAGGAGGAACATCTCATGGCTCTCGTCCTTGGCGGAGCCTGATTCTGGAAAGGCACACGTCCGGCTCCTTGTCCCACACTGAAGGTGGCAGCCCTGAAAGATGTTCCTGGTCTTCACTGTCCCCCTGCAGCCTATTCACAGGCACAACAGGATTCAGGACCGGGGTTTGCCCAGAGGAGGAACATCTCATGGCTCTCGTCCTCGGCAGAGCCTGATTCCGAAAAGGCACTGGTCCGGCTCCTTGTCCCACACGGAAGGTGGCAGCCCTGAAAGCTGTTGCTGGTCTTCACCGTCCCCATGCAGCCTATTCACAGGCACAACAGGATCTGGGACCCGGGCTTGCCCAGAGGAGGAACATCTCATGGCTATCGTCCTCGGCGGAGCCTTATTCCGGAAAGGCACACGTCAGGCTCCTTGTCCCACACGGAAGGTGGCAGGCCGGAAAGATGCTGCTCGTCTTCACCGTCCCCCTGCAGCCTATTCACAGGCAGCAGGATCTGGGACCCGGGCTTGCCCAGAGGAGGAACATCTCATGGCTCTCGTCCTCGGCAGAGCCTGATTCCGAAAAGGCACACGTCCGGCTCCTTGTCCCACACGGAAGGTGGCAGCCCTGAAAGCTGTTGCTGGTCTTCACCGTCCCCCTGCAGCCTATTCACAGCTACAACAGGATCTGGGACCTGGGCTTGCCCAGAGGAGGAACATCTCATGGCTCTCGTCCTCGGCGAGCCTCTTTCCTAAAAGGCACACGTCCGGCTCCTTGTCCCACACGGAAGGTGGCAGCCCTGAAAGCTGTTGCTGGTCTTCACCGTCCCCCTGCAGCCTATTCACAGGTACAACAGGATCTGGGACTTGGGCTTGCCCAGAGGAGGAACATCTCATGGTTCTCGTCCTCGGCGTAGCCTGATTCCGAAAAGGCACACGTCCTGCTCCTTGTCCCACACGGAAGGTGGCAGCCCTGAAAGCTTTTGCTGGTCTTCACCGTCCCCCTGCAGCCTATTCACAGCTACAACAGGATCTGGGACTTGGGCTTGCCCAGAGGAGGAACATCTCATGGCTCTCGTCCTCGGCAGAGCCTCTTTCCGAAAAGGCACACGTCCGGCTCCTTGTCCCACACGGAAGGTGGCAGCCCTGAAAGCTGTTGCTGGTCTTCACCGTCCCCCTGCAGCCTATTCACAGGTACAACAGGATCTGGGACCCGGGCTTGCCCAGAGGAGGAACATCTCATGGCTCTCGTCCTCGGCAGAGCCTGATTCAGGAAAGGCACACGTCCGGCTCCTTGTCCCACACGGAAGGTGGCAGCCCTGAAAGCTGTTGCTGGTCTTCACCGTCCCCCTGCAGCCTATTCACAGGCACAGCAGGATCTGGGACTTGGGCTTGCCCAGAGGAGGAACATCTCATGGCTCTCGTCCTCGTCGTAGCCTGATTCCGAAAAGGCACACGTCCGGCTCCTTGTCCCACACGGAAGGTGGCAGCCCTGAAAGCTGTTGCTGGTCTTCACCGTCCCCCTGCAACCTATTCACAGGCAAAACAGGATCAGACACCTGGGGTTGCCCAGAGGAGGAACATCTCATGGCTCTCGTCCTCGGCAGAGCCTCTTTCCGAAAAGGCACACGTCCGGCTCCTTGTCCCACACGGAAGGTGGCAGCCCTGAAAGCTGTTGCTGGTCTTCACCGTCCCCCTGCAGCCTATTCACAGGTACAACAGGATCTGGGACTTGGGCTTGCCCAGAGGAGGAACATCTCATGGTTCTCGTCCTCGGCGTAGCCTGATTCCGAAAAGGCACACGTCCTGCTCCTTGTCCCACACGGAAGGTGGCAGCCCTGAAAGCTTTTGCTGGTCTTCACCGTCCCCCTGCAGCCTATTCACAGCTACAACAGGATCTGGGACTTGGGCTTGCCCAGAGGAGGAACATCTCATGGCTCTCGTCCTCGGCAGAGCCTCTTTCCGAAAAGGCACACGTCCGGCTCCTTGTCCCACACGGAAGGTGGCAGCCCTGAAAGCTGTTGCTGGTCTTCACCGTCCCCCTGCAGCCTATTCACAGGTACAACAGGATCTGGGACCTGGGCTTGCCCAGAGGAGGAACATCTCATGGCTCTCGTCCTCGGCAGAGCCTCTTTCCGAAAAGGCACACGTCCGGCTCCTTGTCCCACACGGAAGGTGGCAGCCCTGAAAGGTGTTGCTGGTCTTCACCGTCCCCCTGCAGCCTATTCACAGGCAAAACAGGATCTGGGACTCGTGCTTGCCCAGAGGAGGAACATCTCATGGCTCTCGTCCTCGGCAGAGCCTGATTCCGAAAAGGCACTCCTCCAGCTCCTTGTCCCACACGGAAGGTGGCAGCCCTGAAAGCTGTTGCTGGTCTTCACCGTCCCCCTGCAGCCTATTCACAGGCACAGCAGGATCTGGGACTTGGGCTTGCCCGGAGGAGGAACATCTCATGGCTCTCGTCCTCGGCGTAGCCTGATTCCGAAAAGGCACACGTCCGGCTCCTTGTCCCACACGGAAGGTGGCAGCCCTGAAAGCTGTTGCTGGTCTTCACCGTCCCCCTGCAACGTATTCACAGGCAAAACAGGATCAGGGACCTGGGGTTGCCCAGAGGAGGAACATCTCATGGTTCTCGTCCTCGGCAGAGCCTCTTTCCGAAAAGGCACACGTCCGGCTCCTTGTCCCACACGGAAGGTGGCAGCCCTGAAAGCTGTTGCTGGTCTTCACCGTCCCCCTGCAGCCTATTCACAGCTACAACAGGATCTGGGACCTGGGCTTGCCCAGAGGAGGAACATCTCATGGCTCTCGTCCTCGGCAGAGCCTGATTCCGAAAAGGCAAACGTCTGGCTCCTTGTCCCACACGGAAGGTGGCAGCCCTGAAAGCTGTTGCTGGTCTTCACCGTTCCCCTGCAGCCTATTCACAGGCACAACAGGAACTGGGACCCGGGCTTGCCCAGAGGAGGAACATCTCATGGCTCTCGTCCTCGGCGGAGCCTTATTCCGAAAAGGCACACGTCCGGCTCCTTGTCCCACACGGAAGGTGGCAGGCCGGAAAGCTGTTGCTGGTCTTCACCGTCCCCCTGCAGCCTATTCACAGGCACAACAGGATCTGGGACCCGGGCTTGCCCAGAGGAGGAACATCTCATGGCTCTCGTCCTTGGCGGAGCCTGATTCTGGAAAGGCACACGTCCGGCTCCTTGTCCCACACTGAAGGTGGCAGCCCTGAAAGATGTTCCTGGTCTTCACTGTCCCCCTGCAGCCTATTCACAGGCACAACAGGATTCAGGACCGGGGTTTGCCCAGAGGAGGAACATCTCATGGCTCTCGTCCTCGGCAGAGCCTGATTCCGAAAAGGCACTGGTCCGGCT
Source organism: Astur gentilis (assembly GCF_929443795.1). Lineage (NCBI taxonomy): Eukaryota > Metazoa > Chordata > Aves > Accipitriformes > Accipitridae > Astur > Astur gentilis. The sequence goes on from NC_064889.1 coordinate 29,277, forward strand.
CCTTGTCCCACACGGAAGGTGGCAGCCCTGAAAGCTGTTGCTGGTCTTCACCGTCCCCATGCAGCCTATTCACAGGCACAACAGGATCTGGGACCCGGGCTTGCCCAGAGGAGGAACATCTCATGGCTATCGTCCTCGGCGGAGCCTTATTCCGGAAAGGCACACGTCAGGCTCCTTGTCCCACACGGAAGGTGGCAGGCCGGAAAGCTGTTGATTGTCTTCACCGTCCCCCTGCAGCCTATTCACAGGCAGCAGGATCTGGGACCCGGGCTTGCCCAGAGGAGGAACATCTCATGGCTCTCGTCCTCGGCAGAGCCTGATTCCGAAAAGGCACACGTCCGGCTCCTTGTCCCACACGGAAGGTGGCAGCCCTGAAAGCTGTTGCTGGTCTTCACCGTCCCCCTGCAGCCTATTCACAGCTACAACAGGATCTGGGACTTGGGCTTGCCCAGAGGAGGAACATCTCATGGCTCTCGTCCTCGGCGAGCCTCTTTCCTAAAAGGCACACGTCCGGCTCCTTGTCCCACACGGAAGGTGGCAGCCCTGAAAGCTGTTGCTGGTCTTCACCATCCCCCTGCAGCCTATTCACAGGTACAACAGGATCTGGGACCTGGGCTTGCCCAGAGGAGGAACATCTCATGGCTCTCGTCCTCGGCAGAGCCTCTTTCCGAAAAGGCACACGTCTGGCTCCTTGTCCCACACGGAAGGTGGCAGCCCTGAAAGCTGTTGCTGGTCTTCACCGTTCCCCTGCAGCCTATTCACAGGCACAACAGGATCTGGGACCTGGTCTTGCCCAGAGGAGGAACATCTCATGGCTCTCGTCCTCGGCAGAGCCTCTTTCCGAAAAGGCACTCCTCCGGCTCCTTGTCCCACACGGAAGGTGGCAGGCCGGAAAGCTGTTGATGGTCTTCACCGTCCCCCTGCAGCCTATTCACAGGTACAACAGGATCTATAACCCGGGCTTGCCCACAGGAGGAACATCTCATGGCTCTCGTCCTCGGCAGAGCCTGATTCAGGAAAGGCACACGTCCGGCTCCTTGTCCCACACGGAAGGTGGCAGGCCGGAAAGCTGTTGCTGGTCTTCACTGTCCCCCTGCAGCCTATTCACAGGCACAACAGGATCTGGGACCCGGGCTTGCCCAGAGGAGGAACATCTCATGGCTCTCGTCCTTGGCGGAGCCTGATTCCGGAAAGGCACACGTCCGGCTCCTTGTCCCACACGGAAGGTGGCAGCCCTGAAAGATGTTCCTGGTCTTCACTGTCCCCCTGCAGCCTATTCACAGGCACAACAGGATTCAGGACCGGGGCTTGCCCAGAGGAGGAACATCTCATGGCTCTCGTCCTCGGCAGAGCCTGATTCCGAAAAGGCACTGGTCCGGCTCCTTGTCCCACACGGAAGGTGGCAGCCCTGAAAGCTGTTGCTGGTCTTCACCGTCCCCCTGCAGCCTATTCACAGGCACAACAGGATCTGGGACCCGGGCTTGCCCAGAGGAGGAACATCTCATGGCTCTCGTCCTCGGCGGAGCCTTATTCCGGAAAGGCACACGTCCGGCTCCTTGTCCCACACGGAAGGTGGCAGGCCGGAAAGCTGTTGATGGTCTTCACCGTCCCCCTGCAGCCTATTCACAGGCACAACAGGATCTGGGACCCGGGCTTGCCCAGAGGAGGAACATCTCATGGCTCTCGTCCTTGGCGGAGCCTGATTCCGGAAAGGCACACGTCCGGCTCCTTGTCCCACACGGAAGGTGGCAGCCCTGAAAGATGTTGCTGGTCTTCACCGTCCCCCTGCAGCCTATTCACAGGCACAACAGGATTCAGGACCGGGGCTTGCCCAGAGGAGGAACATCTCATGGCTCTCTTCCTCGGCAGAGCCTGATTCCGAAAAGGCACTCCTCCGGCTCCTTGTCCCACACGGAAGGTGGCAGCCCTGAAAGCTGTTGCTGGTCTTCACCGTCCCCCTGCAGGCTATTCACAGGTACAACAGGATCTGGGACCTGGGCTTGCCCAGAGGAGGAACATCTCATGGCTCTCGTCCTCGGCAGAGCCTCTTTCCGAAAAGGCACACGTCCGGCTCCTTGTCCCACACGGAAGGTGGCAGCCCTGAAAGGTGTTGCTGGTCTTCACCGTCCCCCTGCAGCCTATTCACAGGCACAACAGGATCTGGGACCCGGGCTTGCCCAGAGGAGGAACATCTCATGGCTCTCGTCCTCGGCAGAGCCTGATTCCGGAAAGGCACACGTCCGGCTCCTTGTCCCACACGGAAGGTGGCAGCCCTGAAAGATGTTCCTGGTCTTCACCGTCCCCCTGCAGCCTATTCACAGGTACAACAGGATCTGGGACCTGGGCTTGCCCAGAGGAGGAACATCTCATGGCTCTCGTCCTCGGCGGAGCCTCTTTCCGAAAAGGCACACGTCCGGCTCCTTGTCCCACACGGAAGGTGGCAGCCCTGAAAGCTGTTGCTGGTCTTCACCGTCCCCCTGCAGCCTATTCACAGGTACAACAAGATCTGGGACCTGGGCTTGCCCAGAGGAGGAACATCTCATGGCTCTCGTCCTTGGCGTAGCCTGATTCCGAAAAGGCACACGTCCGGCTCCTTGTCCCACACGGAAGGTGGCAGCCCTGAAAGCTGTTGCTGGTCTTCACCGTCCCCCTGCAGCCTATTCACAGGCAAAACAGGATCAGGGACCTGGGGTTGCCCAGAGGAGGAACATCTCATGGTTCTCGTCCTCGGCAGAGCCTCTTTCCGAAAAGGCACACGTCCGGCTCCTTGTCCCACACGGAAGGTGGCAGCCCTGAAAGCTGTTGCTGGTCTTCACCGTCCCCCTGCAGCCTATTCACAGGTACAACAGGATCTGGGACTTGGGCTTGCCCAGAGGAGGAACATCTCATGGTTCTCGTCCTCGGCGTAGCCTGATTCCGAAAAGGCACACGTCCTGCTCCTTGTCCCACACGGAAGGTGGCAGCCCTGAAAGCTTTTGCTGGTCTTCACCGTCCCCCTGCAGCCTATTCACAGCTACAACAGGATCTGGGACTTGGACTTGCCCAGAGGAGGAACATCTCATGGCTCTCGTCCTCGGCAGAGCCTCTTTCCGAAAAGTCACACGTCCGGCTCCTTGTCCCACACGGAAGGTGGCAGCCCTGAAAGCTGTTGCTGGTCTTCACCGTCCCCCTGCAGCCTATTCACAGGTACAACAGGATCTGGGACCCGGGCTTGCCCAGAGGAGGAACATCTCATGGCTCTCGTCCTCGGCAGAGCCTGATTCAGGAAAGGCACACGTCCAGCTCCTTGTCCCACACGGAAGGTGGCAGGCCGGAAAGCTGTTGCTGGTCTTCACCGTCCCCCTGCAGCCTATTCACAGGCACAACAGGAACTGGGACCCGGGCTTGCCCAGAGGAGGAACATCTCATGGCTCTCGTCCTTGGCGGAGCCTGATTCTGGAAAGGCACACATCCGGCTCCTTGTCCCACACTGAAGGTGGCAGCCCTGAAAGATGTTCCTGGTCTTCACTGTCCCCCTGCAGCCTATTCACAGGCACAACAGGATTCAGGACCGGGGTTTGCCCAGAGGAGGAACATCTCATGGCTCTCGTCCTCGGCAGAGCCTGATTCCGAAAAGGCACACGTCCGGCTCCTTGTCCCACACGGAAGGTGGCAGCCCTGAAAGCTGTTGCTGGTCTTCACCGTCCCCATGCAGCCTATTCACAGGCACAACAGGATCTGGGACCCGGGCTTGCCCAGAGGAGGAACATCTCATGGCTATCGTCCTCGGCGGAGCCTTATTCCGGAAAGGCACACGTCAGGCTCCTTGTCCCACACGGAAGGTGGCAGGCCGGAAAGCTGTTGTTTGTCTTCACCGTCCCCCTGCAGCCTATTCACAGGCAGCAGGATCTGTGACCCGGGCTTGCCCAGAGGAGGAACATCTCATGGCTCTCGTCCTCGGCAGAGCCTGATTCCGAAACGGCACACGTCCGGCTCCTTGTCCTACACGGAAGGTGGCAGCCCTGAAAGATGTTGCTGGTCTTCACCGTCCCCATGCAGCCTATTCACAGGCACAACAGGATCTGGGACCCGGGCTTGCCCAGAGGAGGAACATCTCACGGCTCTCGTCCTCGGCGGAGCCTTATTCCGGAAAGGCACACGTCCGGCTCCTTGTCCCACACGGAAGGTGGCAGGCCGGAAAGATGTTGCTGGTCTTCACCGTCCCCCTGCAGCCTATTCTCAGGTACAACAGGATCTGGGACCCAGGCTTGCCCAGAGGAGGAACATCTCATGGCTCTCGTCCTCGGAAGAGCCTCTTTCCGAAAAGGCACACGTCCGGCTCCTTGTCCCACACGGAAGGTGGCAGCCCTGAAAGGTGTTGCTGATCTTCACCGTCCCCCTGCAGCCTATTCACAGGTACAACAGGATCTGGGACTCGTGTTTGCCCAGAGGAGGAACATCTCATGGCTCTCGTCCTCGGCAGAGCCTGATTCCGAAAAGGCACTCCTCCGGCTCCTTGTCCCACACGGAAGGTGGCAGCCCTGAAAGCTGTTGCTGGTCTTCACCGTCCCCCTGCAGCCTATTCACAGGCAAAACAGGATCAGGGACCTGGGGTTGCCCAGAGGAGGAACATCTCATGGTTCTCGTCCTCGGCAGAGCCTCTTTCCGAAAAGGCACACGTCCGGCTCCTAGTCCCACACGGAAGGTGGCAACCCTGAAAGCTGTTGCTGGTCTTCACCGTCCCCCTGCAGCCTATTCACAGGTACAACAGGATCTGGGACTTGGGCTTGCCCAGAGGAGGAACATCTCATGGTTTTCGTCCTCGGCGTAGCCTGATTCCGAAAAGGCACACGTCCTGCTCCTTGTCCCACACGGAAGGTGGCAGCCCTGAAAGCTTTTGCTGGTCTTCACCGTCCCCCTGCAGCCTATTCACAGCTACAACAGGATCTGGGACTTGGACTTGCCCAGAGGAGGAACATCTCATGGCTCTCGTCCTCGGCAGAGCCTCTTTCCGAAAAGGCACACGTCCGGCTCCTTGTCCCACACGGAAGGTGGCAGCCCTGAAAGCTGTTGCTGGTCTTCACCGTCCCCCTGCAGCCTATTCACAGGTACAACAGGATCTGGGACCCGGGCTTGCCCAGAGGAGGAACATCTCATGGCTCTCGTCCTCGGCAGAGCCTGATTCAGGAAAGGCACACGTCCAGCTCCTTGTCCCACACGGAAGGTGGCAGGCCGGAAAGCTGTTGCTGGTCTTCACCGTCCCCCTGCAGCCTATTCACAGGCACAACAGGAACTGGGACCCGGGCTTGCCCAGAGGAGGAACATCTCATGGCTCTCGTCCTTGGCGGAGCCTGATTCTGGAAAGGCACACATCCGGCTCCTTGTCCCACACTGAAGGTGGCAGCCCTGAAAGATGTTCCTGGTCTTCACTGTCGCCCTGCAGCCTATTCACAGGCACAACAGGATTCAGGACCGGGGTTTGCCCAGAGGAGGAACATCTCATGGCTCTCGTCCTCGGCAGAGCCTGATTCCGAAAAGGCACACGTCCGGCTCCTTGTCCCACACGGAAGGTGGCAGCCCTGAAAGCTGTTGCTGGTCTTCACCGTCCCCATGCAGCCTATTCACAGGCACAACAGGATCTGGGACCCGGGCTTGCCCAGAGGAGGAACATCTCATGGCTATCGTCCTCGGCGGAGCCTTATTCCGGAAAGGCACACGTCAGGCTCCTTGTCCCACACGGAAGGTGGCAGGCCGGAAAGCTGTTGTTTGTCTTCACCGTCCCCCTGCAGCCTATTCACAGGCAGCAGGATCTGTGACCCGGGCTTGCCCAGAGGAGGAACATCTCACGGCTCTCGTCCTCGGCGGAGCCTTATTCCGGAAAGGCACACGTCCGGCTCCTTGTCCCACACGGAAGGTGGCAGGCCGGAAAGATGTTGCTGGTCTTCACCGTCCCCCTGCAGCCTATTCTCAGGTACAACAGGATCTGGGACCCAGGCTTGCCCAGAGGAGGAACATCTCATGGCTCTCGTCCTCGGAAGAGCCTCTTTCCGAAAAGGCACACGTCCGGCTCCTTGTCCCACACGGAAGGTGGCAGCCCTGAAAGGTGTTGCTGATCTTCACCGTCCCCCTGCAGCCTATTCACAGGCAAAACAGGATCTGGGACTCGTGTTTGCCCAGAGGAGGAACATCTCATGGCTCTCGTCCTCGGCAGAGCCTGATTCCGAAAAGGCACTCCTCCGGCTCCTTGTCCCACACGGAAGGTGGCAGCCCTGAAAGCTGTTGCTGGTCTTCACCGTCCCCCTGCAGCCTATTCACAGGCACAACAGGATCTGGGACCTGGGCTTGCCCAGAGGAGGAACATCTCATGGCTCTCGTCCTCAGCAGAGCCTGATCCCGGAAAGGCACACGTCCGGCTCCTTGTCCCACACGGAAGGTGGCAGGCCGGAAAGCTGTTGCTGGTCTTCACCGTCCCCCTGCAGCCTATTCACATGTACAACAGGATCTGGGACCCAGGCTTGCCCAGAGGAGGAACATCTCATGGTTCTCGTCCTCGGCAGAGCCTGATTCCGGAAAGGCACACGTCCGGCTCCTTGTCCCACACGGAAGGTGGCAGCCCTGAAAGCTGTTGCTGGTCTTCACCGTCCCCCTGCAGCCTATTCACAGGTACAACAGGATCTGGGACCTGGGCTTGCCCAGAGGAGGAACATCTCATGGCTCTCGTCCTCGGCAGAGCCTCTTTCCGAAAAGGCACACGTCCGGCTCCTTGTCCCACAGGGAAGGTGGCAGCCCTGAAAGCTGTTGCTGGTCTTCACCGTCCCCCTGCAGCCTATTCACAGGTACAACAAGATCTGGGACCTGGGCTTGCCCAGAGGAGGAACATCTCATGGCTCTCGTCCTCGGCGGAGCCTTATTCCGGAAAGGCACACGTCCGGCTCCTTGTCCCACACGGAAGGTGGCAGCCCTGAAAGCTGTTGCTGGTCTTCACCGTCCCCCTGCAGCCTATTCACAGGCACAGCAGGATCTGGGACTTGGGCTTGCCCAGAGGAGGAACATCTCATGGCTCTCGTCCTCGTCGTAGCCTGATTCCGAAAAGGCACACGTCCGGCTCCTTGTCCCACACGGAAGGTGGCAGCCCTGAAAGCTGTTGCTGGTCTTCACCGTCCCCCTGCAACCTATTCACAGGCAAAACAGGATCAGGGACCTGGGGTTGCCCAGAGGAGGAACATCTCATGGCTCTCATCCTCGGCAGAGCCTCTTTCCGAAAAGGCACACGTCCGGCTCCTTGTCCCACACGGAAGGTGGCAGCCCTGAAAGCTGTTGCTGGTCTTCACCGTCCCCCTGCAGCCTATTCACAGGTACAACAGGATCTGGGACTTGGGCTTGCCCAGAGGAGGAACATCTCATGGTTCTCGTCCTCGGCGTAGCCTGATTCCGAAAAGGCACACGTCCTGCTCCTTGTCCCACACGGAAGGTGGCAGCCCTGAAAGCTTTTGCTGGTCTTCACCGTCCCCCTGCAGCCTATTCACAGCTACAACAGGATCTGGGACTTGGGCTTGCCCAGAGGAGGTACATCTCATGGCTCTCGTCCTCGGCAGAGCCTCTTTCCGAAAAGGCACACGTCCGGCTCCTTGTCCCACACGGAAGGTGGCAGCCCTGAAAGCTGTTGCTGGTCATCACCGTCCCCCTGCAGCCTATTCACAGCTACAACAGGATCTGGGACCTGGGCTTGCCCAGAGGAGGAACATCTCATGGCTCTCGTCCTCGGCAGAGCCTCTTTCCGAAAAGGCACACGTCCGGCTCCTTGTCCCACACGGAAGGTGGCAGCCCTGAAAGCTGTTGCTGGTCTTCACCGTCCCCCTGCAGCCTATTCACAGGCAAAACAGGATCTGGGACTCGTGCTTGCCCAGAGGAGGAACATCTCATGGCTCTCGTCCTCGGCAGAGCCTGATTCCTAAAAGGCACTCCTCCGGCTCCTTGTCCCACACGGAAGGTGGCAGCCCTGAAAACTGTTGCTGGTCTTCACCGTCCCCCTGCAGCCTATTCACAGGCACAGCAGGATCTGGGACTTGGGCTTGCCCAGAGGAGGAACATCTCATGGCTCTCGTCCTCGGCGTAGCCTGATTCCGAAAAGGCACACGTCCGGCTCCTTGTCCCACACGGAAGGTGGCAGCCCTGAAAGCTGTTGCTGGTCTTCACCGTCCCCCTGCAACCTATTCACAGGCAAAACAGGATCTGGGACCTGGGCTTGCCCAGAGGAGGAACATCTCATGGCTCTCGTCCTCGGCAGAGCCTCTTTCCGAAAAGGCACACGTCCGGCTCCTTGTCCCACACGGAAGGTGGCAGCCCTGAAAGCTGTTGCTGGTCTTCACCATCCCCCTGCAGCCTATTCACAGGTACAACAAGATCTGGGACCTGGGCTTGCCCAGAGGAGGAACATCTCATGGCTCTCGTCCTTGGCGTAGCCTGATTCCGAAAAGGCACACGTCCGGCTCCTTGTCCCACACGGAAGGTGGCAGCCCTGAAAGCTTTTGCTGGTCTTCACCGTCCCCCTGCAGCCTATTCACAGCTACAACAGGATCTGGGACTTGGACTTGCCCAGAGGAGGAACATCTCATGGCTCTCGTCCTCGGCAGAGCCTGATTCCGAAAAGGCACACGTCCGGCTCCTTGTCCCACACGGAAGGTGGCAGCCCTGAAAGCTGTTGCTGGTCTTCACCGTCCCCCTGCAGCCTATTCACAGGTACAACAGGATCTGGGACCCGGGCTTGCCCAGAGGAGGAACATCTCATGGCTCTCGTCCTCGGAAGAGCCTCTTTCCGAAAAGGCACACGTCCGGCTCCTTGTCCCACACGGAAGGTGGCAGCCCTGAAAGGTGTTGCTGATCTTCACCGTCCCCCTGCAGCCTATTCACAGGCAAAACAGGATCAGGGACTCGTGTTTGCCCAGAGGAGGAACATCTCATGGCTCTCGTCCTCGGCAGAGCCTGATTCCGAAAAGGCACTCCTCCGGCTCCTTGTCCCACACGGAAGGTGGCAGCCCTGAAAGCTGTTGCTGGTCTTCACCGTCCCCCTGCAGCCTATTCACAGGCACAACAGGATCTGGGACCTGGGCTTGCCCAGAGGAGGAACATCTCATGGCTCTCGTCCTCAGCAGAGCCTGATCCCGGAAAGGCACACGTCCGGCTCCTTGTCCCACACGGAAGGTGGCAGGCCGGAAAGCTGTTGCTGGTCTTCACCGTCCCCCTGCAGCCTATTCACATGTACAACAGGATCTGGGACCCAGGCTTGCCCAGAGGAGGAACATCTCATGGTTCTCGTCCTCGGCAGAGCCTGATTCCGGAAAGGCACACGTCCGGCTCCTTGTCCCACACGGAAGGTGGCAGCCCTGAAAGCTGTTGCTGGTCTTCACCGTCCCCCTGCAGCCTATTCACAGGTACAACAGGATCTGGGACCTGGGCTTGCCCAGAGGAGGAACATCTCATGGCTCTCGTCCTCGGCAGAGCCTCTTTCCGAAAAGGCACACGTCCGGCTCCTTGTCCCACAGGGAAGGTGGCAGCCCTGAAAGCTGTTGCTGGTCTTCACCGTCCCCCTGCAGCCTATTCACAGGTACAACAAGATCTGGGACCTGGGCTTGCCCAGAGGAGGAACATCTCATGGCTCTCGTCCTCGGCGGAGCCTTATTCCGGAAAGGCACACGTCCGGCTCCTTGTCCCACACGGAAGGTGGCAGCCCTGAAAGCTGTTGCTGGTCTTCACCGTCCCCCTGCAGCCTATTCACAGGCACAGCAGGATCTGGGACTTGGGCTTGCCCAGAGGAGGAACATCTCATGGCTCTCGTCCTCGTCGTAGCCTGATTCCGAAAAGGCACACGTCCGGCTCCTTGTCCCACACGGAAGGTGGCAGCCCTGAAAGCTGTTGCTGGTCTTCACCGTCCCCCTGCAACCTATTCACAGGCAAAACAGGATCAGGGACCTGGGGTTGCCCAGAGGAGGAACATCTCATGGCTCTCATCCTCGGCAGAGCCTCTTTCCGAAAAGGCACACGTCCGGCTCCTTGTCCCACACGGAAGGTGGCAGCCCTGAAAGCTGTTGCTGGTCTTCACCGTCCCCCTGCAGCCTATTCACAGGTACAACAGGATCTGGGACTTGGGCTTGCCCAGAGGAGGAACATCTCATGGTTCTCGTCCTCGGCGTAGCCTGATTCCGAAAAGGCACACGTCCTGCTCCTTGTCCCACACGGAAGGTGGCAGCCCTGAAAGCTTTTGCTGGTCTTCACCGTCCCCCTGCAGCCTATTCACAGCTACAACAGGATCTGGGACTTGGGCTTGCCCAGAGGAGGTACATCTCATGGCTCTCGTCCTCGGCAGAGCCTCTTTCCGAAAAGGCACACGTCCGGCTCCTTGTCCCACACGGAAGGTGGCAGCCCTGAAAGCTGTTGCTGGTCATCACCGTCCCCCTGCAGCCTATTCACAGCTACAACAGGATCTGGGACCTGGGCTTGCCCAGAGGAGGAACATCTCATGGCTCTCGTCCTCGGCAGAGCCTCTTTCCGAAAAGGCACACGTCCGGCTCCTTGTCCCACACGGAAGGTGGCAGCCCTGAAAGCTGTTGCTGGTCTTCACCGTCCCCCTGCAGCCTATTCACAGGCAAAACAGGATCTGGGACTCGTGCTTGCCCAGAGGAGGAACATCTCATGGCTCTCGTCCTCGGCAGAGCCTGATTCCTAAAAGGCACTCCTCCGGCTCCTTGTCCCACACGGAAGGTGGCAGCCCTGAAAACTGTTGCTGGTCTTCACCGTCCCCCTGCAGCCTATTCACAGGCACAGCAGGATCTGGGACTTGGGCTTGCCCAGAGGAGGAACATCTCATGGCTCTCGTCCTCGGCGTAGCCTGATTCCGAAAAGGCACACGTCCGGCTCCTTGTCCCACACGGAAGGTGGCAGCCCTGAAAGCTGTTGCTGGTCTTCACCGTCCCCCTGCAACCTATTCACAGGCAAAACAGGATCTGGGACCTGGGCTTGCCCAGAGGAGGAACATCTCATGGCTCTCGTCCTCAGCAGAGCCTCTTTCCGAAAAGGCACACGTCCGGCTCCTTGTCCCACACGGAAGGTGGCAGCCCTGAAAGCTGTTGCTGGTCTTCACCATCCCCCTGCAGCCTATTCACAGGTACAACAAGATCTGGGACCTGGGCTTGCCCAGAGGAGGAACATCTCATGGCTCTCGTCCTTGGCGTAGCCTGATTCCGAAAAGGCACACGTCCGGCTCCTTGTCCCACACGGAAGGTGGCAGCCCTGAAAGCTTTTGCTGGTCTTCACCGTCCCCCTGCAGCCTATTCACAGCTACAACAGGATCTGGGACTTGGACTTGCCCAGAGGAGGAACATCTCATGGCTCTCGTCCTCGGCAGAGCCTCTTTCCGAAAAGGCACACGTCCGGCTCCTTGTCCCACACGGAAGGTGGCAGCCCTGAAAGCTGTTGCTGGTCTTCACCGTCCCCCTGCAGCCTATTCACAGGTACAACAGGATCTGGGACCCGGGCTTGCCCAGAGGAGGAACATCTCATGGCTCTCGTCCTCGGCAGAGCCTGATTCAGGAAAGGCACACGTCCAGCTCCTTGTCCCACACGGAAGGTGGCAGGCCGGAAAGCTGTTGCTGGTCTTCACCGTCCCCCTGCAGCCTATTCACAGGCACAACAGGAACTGGGACCCGGGCTTGCCCAGAGGAGGAACATCTCATGGCTCTCGTCCTTGGCGGAGCCTGATTCTGGAAAGGCACACATCCGGCTCCTGTCCCACACTGAAGGTGGCAGCCCTGAAAGATGTTCCTGGTCTTCACTGTCCCCCTGCAGCCTATTCACAGGCACAACAGGATTCAGGACCGGGGTTTGCCCAGAGGAGGAACATCTCATGGCTCTCGTCCTCGGCAGAGCCTGATTCCGAAAAGGCACACGTCCGGCTCATTGTCCCACACGGAAGGTGGCAGCCCTGAAAGCTGTTGCTGGTCTTCACCGTCCCCATGCAGCCTATTCACAGGCACAACAGGATCTGGGACCCGGGCTTGCCCAGAGGAGGAACATCTCATGGCTATCGTCCTCGGCGGAGCCTTATTCCGGAAAGGCACACGTCAGGCTCCTTGTCCCACACGGAAGGTGGCAGGCCGGAAAGCTGTTGTTTGTCTTCACCGTCCCCCTGCAGCCTATTCACAGGCAGCAGGATCTGTGACCCGGGCTTGCCCAGAGGAGGAACATCTCATGGCTCTCGTCCTCGGCAGAGCCTGATTCCGAAACGGCACACGTCCGGCTCCTTGTCCTACACGGAAGGTGGCAGCCCTGAAAGATGTTGCTGGTCTTCACCGTCCCCATGCAGCCTATTCACAGGCACAACAGGATCTGGGACCCGGGCTTGCCCAGAGGAGGAACATCTCACGGCTCTCGTCCTCGGCGGAGCCTTATTCCGGAAAGGCACACGTCCGGCTCCTTGTCCCACACGGAAGGTGGCAGGCCGGAAAGATGTTGCTGGTCTTCACCGTCCCCCTGCAGCCTATTCTCAGGTACAACAGGATCTGGGACCCAGGCTTGCCCAGAGGAGGAACATCTCATGGCTCTCGTCCTCGGCAGAGCCTCTTTCCGCAAAGGCACACGTCCGGCTCCTTGTCCCACACGGAAGGTGGCAGCCCTGAAAGGTGTTGCTGATCTTCACCGTCCCCCTGCAGCCTATTCACAGGCAAAACAGGATCTGGGACTCGTGTTTGCCCAGAGGAGGAACATCTCATGGCTCTCGTCCTGGGCAGAGCCTGATTCCGAAAAGGCACTCCTCCGGCTCCTTGTCCCACACGGAAGGTGGCAGCCCTGAAAGCTGTTGCTGGTCTTCACCGTCCCCCTGCAGCCTATTCACAGGCACAACAGGATCTGGGACCTGGGCTTGCCCAGAGGAGGAACATCTCATGGCTCTCGTCCTCAGCAGAGCCTGATTCCGAAAAGGCACACGTCCGGCTCCTTGTCCCACACGGAAGGTGGCAGGCCGGAAAGCTGTTGCTGGTCTTCACCGTCCCCCTGCAGCCTATTCACATGTACAACAGGATCTGGGACCCAGGCTTGCCCAGAGGAGGAACATCTCATGGTTCTCGTCCTCGGCAGAGCCTGATTCCGGAAAGGCACACGTCCGGCTCCTTGTCCCACACGGAAGGTGGCAGCCCTGAAAGCTGTTGCTGGTCTTCACCGTCCCCCTGCAGCCTATTCACAGGTACAACAGGATCTGGGACCTGGGCTTGCCCAGAGGAGGAACATCTCATGGCTCTCGTCCTCGGCAGAGCCTCTTTCCGAAAAGGCACACGTCCGGCTCCTTGTCCCACACGGAAGGTGGCAGCCCTGAAAGCTGTTGCTGGTCTTCACCGTCCCCCTGCAGCCTATTCACAGGTACAACAAGATCTGGGACCTGGGCTTGCCCAGAGGAGGAACATCTCATGGCTCTCGTCCTCGGCGGAGCCTTATTCCGGAAAGGCACACGTCCGGCTCCTTGTCCCACACGGAAGGTGGCAGCCCTGAAAGCTGTTGCTGGTCTTCACCGTCCCCCTGCAGCCTATTCACAGGCACAGCAGGATCTGGGACTTGGGCTTGCCCAGAGGAGGAACATCTCATGGCTCTCGTCCTCGTCGTAGCCTGATTCCGAAAAGGCACACGTCCGGCTCCTTGTCCCACACGGAAGGTGGCAGCCCTGAAAGCTGTTGCTGGTCTTCACCGTCCCCCTGCAACCTATTCACAGGCAAAACAGGATCAGGGACCTGGGGTTGCCCAGAGGAGGAACATCTCATGGTTCTCGTCCTCGGCAGAGCCTCTTTCCGAAAAGGCACACGTCCGGCTCCTTGTCCCACACGGAAGGTGGCAGCCCTGAAAGCTGTTGCTGGTCTTCACCGTCCCCCTGCAGCCTATTCACAGGTACAACAGGATCTGGGACTTGGGCTTGCCCAGAGGAGGAACATCTCATGGTTCTCGTCCTCGGCGTAGCCTGATTCCGAAAAGGCACACGTCCTGCTCCTTGTCCCACACGGAAGGTGGCAGCCCTGAAAGCTTTTGCTGGTCTTCACCGTCCCCCTGCAGCCTATTCACAGCTACAACAGGATCTGGGACTTGGGCTTGCCCAGAGGAGGAACATCTCATGGCTCTCGTCCTCGGCAGAGCCTCTTTCCGAAAAGGCACACGTACTGCTCCTTGTCCCACACGGAAGGTGGCAGCCCTGAAAGCTGTTGCTGGTCTTCACCGTCCCCCTGCAGCCTATTCACAGGTACAACAGGATCTGGGACCTGGGCTTGCCCAGAGGAGGAACATCTCATGGCTCTCGTCCTCGGCAGAGCCTCTTTCCGAAAAGGCACACGTCCGGCTCCTTGTCCCACACGGAAGGTGGCAGCCCTGAAAGGTGTTGCTGGTCTTCACCGTCCCCCTGCAGCCTATTCACAGGCAAAACAGGATCTGGGACTCGTGTTTGCCCAGAGGAGGAACATCTCATGGCTCTCGTCCTCGGCAGAGCCTGATTCCGAAAAGGCACTCCTCCGGCTCCTTGTCCCACACGGAAGGTGGCAGCCCTGAAAGCTGTTGCTGGTCTTCACCGTCCCCCTGCAGCCTATTCACAGGCACAGCAGGATCTGGGACTTGGGCTTGCCCAGAGGAGGAACATCTCATGGCTCTCGTCCTCGGCGTAGCCTGATTCCGAAAAGGCACACGTCCGGCTCCTTGTCCCACACGGAAGGTGGCAGCCCTGAAAGCTGTTGCTGGTCTTCACCGTCCCCCTGCAGCCTATTCACAGGCACAACAGGATCTGGGACCTGGGGTTGCCCAGAGGAGGAACATCTCATGGTTCTCGTCCTCGGCAGAGCCTCTTTCCGAAAAGGCACACGTCTGGCTCCTTGTCCCACACGGAAGGTGGCAGCCCTGAAAGCTGTTGCTGGTCTTCACCGTCCCCCTGCAGCCTATTCACAGGCACAACAGGATCTGGGACCTGGTCTTGCCCAGAGGAGGAACATCTCATGGCTCTCGTCCTCGGCAGAGCCTCTTTCCGAAAAGGCACACGTCCGGCTCCTTGTCCCACACGGAAGGTGGCAGGCCGGAAAGCTGTTGATGGTCTTCACCGCCCCCCTGCAGCCTATTCACAGGTACAACAGGATCTATAACCCGGGCTTGCCCACAGGAGGAACATCTCATGGCTCTCGTCCTCGGCAGAGCCTGATTCCGGAAAGGCACACGTCCGGCTCCTTGTCCCACACGGAAGGTGGCAGCCCTGAAAGATGTTCCTGGTCTTCACTGTCCCCCTGCAGCCTATTCACAGGCACAACAGGATTCAGGACCGGGGCTTGCCCAGAGGAGGAACATCTCATGGCTCTCGTCCTCGGCAGAGCCTGATTCCGGAAAGGCACACGTCCGGCTCCTTGTCCCACACGGAAGGTGGCAGCCCTGAAAGCTGTTGCTGGTCTTCACCGTCCCCCTGCAGCCTATTCACAGGCACAACAGGATCTGGGACCCGGGCTTGCCCAGAGGAGGAACATCTCATGGCTCTCGTCCTCGGCGGAGCCTTATTCCGGAAAGGCACACGTCCGGCTCCTTGTCCCACAAGGAAGGTGGCAGCCCTGAAAGATGTTGCTGGTCTTCACCGTCCCCCTGCAGCCTATTCACAGCACAACAGGATCTGGGACCCGGGCTTGCCCAGAGGAGGAACATCTCATGGCTCTCGTCCTTGGCGGAGCCTGATTCCGGAAAGGCACACGTCCGGCTCCTTGTCCCACACGGAAGGTGGCAGCCCTGATAGATGTTCCTGGTCTTCACTGTCCCCCTGCAGCCTATTCACAGGCACAACAGGATCTGGGACCTGGGCTTGCCCAGAGGAGGAACATCTCATGGCTCTCGTCCTCGGCAGAGCCTGAATCCGAAAAGGAACTGGTCCGGCTCCTTGTCCTACACGGAAGGTGGCAGCCCTGAAAGCTGTTGCTGGTCTTCACCGTCCCCCTGCAGCCTATTCACAGGCACAACAGGATCTGGGACCCGGGCTTGCCCAGAGGAGGAACATCTCATGGCTCTCGTCCTCGGCAGAGCCTGATTCCGAAAAGGCACTCATCCGGCTCCTTGTCCTACACGGAAGGTGGCAGCCCTGAAAGATGTTGCTGGTCTTCACCGTCCCCATGCAGCCTATTCACAGGCACAACAGGATCTGGGACCCGGGCTTGCCCAGAGGAGGAACATCTCACGGCTCTCGTCCTCGGCGGAGCCTTATTCCGGAAAGGCACACGTCCGGCTCCTTGTCCCACACGGAAGGTGGCAGGCCGGAAAGATGTTGCTGGTCTTCACCGTCCCCCTGCAGCCTATTCACAGGTACAACAGGATCTGGGACCCAGGCTTGCCCAGAGGAGGAACATCTCATGGTTCTCGTCCTCGGCAGAGCCTGATTCCGAAAAGGCACACGTCCGGCTCCTTGTCCCACACGGAAGGTGGCAGCCCTGAAAGCTGTTGCTGGTCTTCACCGTCCCCCTGCAGCCTATTCACAGGTACAACAGGATCTGGGACCTGGGCTTGCCCAGAGGAGGAACATCTCATGGCTCTCGTCCTCGGCAGAGCCTGATTCCGAAAAGGCACTGGTCCGGCTCCTTGTCCCACACGGAAGGTGGCAGCCCTGAAAGCTGTTGCTGGTCTTCACCGTCCCCCTGCAGCCTATTCACAGGCACAATAGGATCTGGGACCCGGGCTTGCCCAGAGGAGGAACATCTCATGGCTCTCGTCCTCGGCAGAGCCTGATTCCGAAAAGGCACTCATCCGGCTCCTTGTCCTACACGGAAGGTGGCAGCCCTGAAAGATGTTGCTGGTCTTCACCGTCCCCATGCAGCCTATTCACAGGCACAACAGGATCTGGGACCCGGGCTTGCCCAGAGGAGGAACATCTCACGGCTCTCGTCCTCGGCGGAGCCTTATTCCGGAAAGGCACACGTCCGGCTCCTTGTCCCACACGGAAGGTGGCAGCCCTGAAAGATGTTGCTGGTCTTCACCGTCCCCCTGCAGCCTATTCACAGGTACAACAGGATCTGGGACCCAGGCTTGCCCAGAGGAGGAACATCTCATGGCTCTCGTCCTCGGCAGAGCCTCTTTCCGAAAAGGCACACGTCCGGCTCCTTGTCCCACACGGAAGGTGGCATCCCTGAAAGCTGTTGCTGGTCTTCACCGTCCCCCTGCAGCCTATTCACAGGCACAACAGGATCTGGGACCCGGGCTTGCCCAGAGGAGGAACATCTCATGGCTCTCGTCCTCGGCAGAGCCTGATTCCGAAAAGGCACACGTCCGGCTCCTTGTCCCACACGGAAGGTGGCATCCCTGAAAGCTGTTGCTGGTCTTCACCGTCCCCCTGCAGCCTATTCACAGGCACAACAGGATCTGGGACCCGGGCTTGCCCAGAGGAGGAACATCTCATGGCTCTCGTCCTCGGCAGAGCCTTATTCCGAAAAGGCACACGTCCGGCTCCTTGTCCCACACGGAAGGTGGCAGCCCTGAAAGCTGTTGCTGGTCTTCACCGTCCCCCTGCAGCCTATTCACAGGTACAACAGGATCTGGGACTTGGGCTTGCCCAGAGGAGGAACATCTCATGGTTCTCGTCCTCGGCGTAGCCTGATTCCGAAAAGGCACACGTCCTGCTCCTTGTCCCACACGGAAGGTGGCAGCCCTGAAAGCTTTTGCTGGTCTTCACCGTCCCCCTGCAGCCTATTCACAGCTACAACAGGATCTGGGACTTGGGCTTGCCCAGAGGAGGAACATCTCATGGCTCTCGTCCTCGGCAGAGCCTCTTTCCGAAAAGGCACACGTCCGGCTCCTTGTCCCACACGGAAGGTGGCAGCCCTGAAAGCTGTTGCTGGTCTTCACCGTCCCCCTGCAGCCTATTCACAGGCACAACAGGATCTGGGACCCGGGCTTGCCCAGAGGAGGAACATCTCATGGCTCTCGTCCTCGGCAGAGCCTGATTCAGGAAAGGCACACGTCCGGCTCCTTGTCCCACACGGAAGGTGGCAGGCCGGAAAGCTGTTGCTGGTCTTCACCGTCCCCCTGCAGCCTATTCACAGGCACAACAGGAACTGGGACCCGGGCTTGCCCAGAGGAGGAACATCTCATGGCTCTCGTCCTCGGCGGAGCCTTATTCCGAAAAGGCACACGTCCGGCTCCTTGTCCCACACGGAAGGTGGCAGGCCGGAAAGATGTTGCTGGTCTTCACCGTCCCCCTGCAGCCTATTCACAGGCACAACAGGATTCAGGACCGGGGTTTGCCCAGAGGAGGAACATCTCATGGCTCTCGTCCTCGGCAGAGCCTGATTCCGAAAAGGCACACGTCCGGCTCCTTGTCCCACACGGAAGGTGGCAGCCCTGAAAGCTGTTGCTGGTCTTCACCGTCCCCATGCAGCCTATTCACAGGCACAACAGGATCTGGGACCCGGGCTTGCCCAGAGGAGGAACATCTCATGGCTATCGTCCTCGGCGGAGCCTTATTCCGGAAAGGCACACGTCAGGCTCCTTGTCCCACACGGAAGGTGGCAGGCCGGAAAGCTGTTGATTGTCTTCACCGTCCCCCTGCAGCCTATTCACAGGCAGCAGGATCTGTGACCCGGGCTTGCCCAGAGGAGGAACATCTCATGGCTCTCGTCCTCGGCAGAGCCTGATTCCGAAAAGGCACACGTCCGGCTCCTTGTCCCACACGGAAGGTGGCAGCCCTGAAAGCTGTTGCTGGTCTTCACCGTCCCCCTGCAGCCTATTCACAGCTACAACAGGATCTGGGATCTGGGCTTGCCCAGAGGAGGAACATCTCATGGCTCTCGTCCTCGGCGAGCCTCTTTCCGAAAAGGCACACGTCCGGCTCCTTGTCCTACACGGAAGGTGGCAGCCCTGAAAGATGTTGCTGGTCTTCACCATCCCCCTGCAGCCTATTCACAGGCACAACAGGATCTGGGACCCGGGCTTGCCCAGAGGAGGAACATCTCATGGCTCTCGTCCTCGGCAGAGCCTCTTTCCGAAAAGGCACACGTCCGGCTCCTTGTCCCACACGGAAGGTGGCAGGCCGGAAAGCTGTTGATGGTCTTCACCGACCCCCTGCAGCCTATTCACAGGTACAACAGGATCTATAACCCGGGCTTGCCCACAGGAGGAACATCTCATGGCTCTCGTCCTCGGCAGAGCCTGATTCCGGAAAGGCACACGTCCGGCTCCTTGTCCCACACGGAAGGTGGCAGCCCTGAAAGATGTTCCTGGTCTTCACTGTCCCCCTGCAGCCTATTCACAGGCACAACAGGATTCAGGACCGGGGCTTGCCCAGAGGAGGAACATCTCATGGCTCTCGTCCTCGGCAGAGCCTGATTCCGAAAAGGCACTGGTCCGGCTCCTTGTCCCACACGGAAGGTGGCAGCCCTGAAAGCTGTTGCTGGTCTTCACCGTCCCCCTGCAGCCTATTCACAGGCACAACAGGATCTGGGACCCGGGCTTGCCCAGAGGAGGAACATCTCATGGCTCTCGTCCTCGGCGGAGCCTTATTCCGGAAAGGCACACGTCCGGCTCCTTGTCCCACACGGAAGGTGGCAGGCCGGAAAGCTGTTGCTGGTCTTCACCGTCCCCCTGCAGCCTATTCACAGCACAACAGGATCTGGGACCCGGGCTTGCCCAGAGGAGGAACATCTCATGGCTCTCGTCCTTGGCGGAGCCTGATTCCGGAAAGGCACACGTCCGGCTCCTTGTCCCACACGGAAGGTGGCAGCCCTGATAGATGTTCCTGGTCTTCACTGTCCCCCTGCAGCCTATTCACAGGCACAACAGGATCTGGGACCCGGGCTTGCCCAGAGGAGGAACATCTCATGGCTCTCGTCCTCGGCAGAGCCTTATTCCGAAAAGGCACTCATCCGGCTTCTTGTCCTACACGGAAGGTGGCAGCCCTGAAAGCTGTTGCTGGTCTTCACCGTCCCCCTGCAGCCTATTCACAGGCACAACAGGATCTGGGACCTGGGCTTGCCCAGAGGAGGAACATCTCATGGCTCTCGTCCTCGGCAGAGCCTCTTTCCGAAAAGGCACACGTCCGGCTCCTTGTCCCACACGGAAGGTGGCAGCCCTGAAAGGTGTTGCTGGTCTTCACCGTCCCCCTGCAGCCTATTCACTGGCAAAACAGGATCTGGGACTCCTGCTTGCCCAGAGGAGGAACATCTCATGGTTCTCGTCCTCGGCAGAGCCTCTTTCCGAAAAGGCACACGTCCGGCTCCTTGTCCCACACGGAAGGTGGCAGCCCTGAAAGCTGTTGCTGGTCTTCACCGTCCCCCTGCAGCCTATTCACAGGTACAACAGGATCTGGGACTTGGGCTTGCCCAGAGGACGAACATCTCATGGTTCTCGTCCTCGGCGTAGCCTGATTCCGAAAAGGCACACGTCCTGCTCCTTGTCCCACACGGAAGGTGGCAGCCCTGAAAGCTTTTGCTGGTCTTCACCGTCCCCCTGCAGCCTATTCACAGCTACAACAGGATCTGGGACTTGGGCTTGCCCAGAGGAGGAACATCTCATGGCTCTCGTCCTCGGCAGAGCCTCTTTCCGAAAAGGCACACGTCCGGCTCCTTGTCCCACACGGAAGGTGGCAGCCCTGAAAGCTGTTGCTGGTCTTCACCGTCCCCCTGCAGCCTATTCACAGGTACAACAGGATCTGGGACCCGGGCTTGCCCAGAGGAGGAACATCTCATGGCTCTCGTCCTCGGCAGAGCCTGATTCAGGAAAGGCACACGTCCGGCTCCTTGTCCCACACGGAAGGTGGCAGGCCGGAAAGCTGTTGCTGGTCTTCACCGTCCCCCTGCAGCCTATTCACAGGCACAACAGGAACTGGGACCCGGGCTTGCCCAGAGGAGGAACATCTCATGGCTCTCGTCCTCGGCGGAGCCTTATTCCGAAAAGGCACACGTCCGGCTCCTTGTCCCACACGGAAGGTGGCAGGCCGGAAAGCTGTTGCTGGTCTTCACCGTCCCCCTGCAGCCTATTCACAGGCACAACAGGATTCAGGACCGGGGTTTGCCCAGAGGAGGAACATCTCATGGCTCTCGTCCTCGGCAGAGCCTGATTCCGAAAAGGCACACGTCCGGCTCCTTGTCCCACACGGAAGGTGGCAGCCCTGAAAGCTGTTGCTGGTCTTCACCGTCCCCATGCAGCCTATTCACAGGCACAACAGGATCTGGGACCCGGGCTTGCCCAGAGGAGGAACATCTCATGGCTATCGTCCTCGGCGGAGCCTTATTCCGGAAAGGCACACGTCAGGCTCCTTGTCCCACACGGAAGGTGGCAGGCCGGAAAGCTGTTGATTGTCTTCACCGTCCCCCTGCAGCCTATTCACAGGCAGCAGGATCTGTGACCCGGGCTTGCCCAGAGGAGGAACATCTCATGGCTCTCGTCCTCGGCAGAGCCTGATTCCGAAAAGGCACACGTCCGGCTCCTTGTCCCACACGGAAGGTGGCAGCCCTGAAAGCTGTTGCTGGTCTTCACCGTCCCCCTGCAGCCTATTCACAGCTACAACAGGATCTGGGATCTGGGCTTGCCCAGAGGAGGAACATCTCATGGCTCTCGTCCTCGGCGAGCCTCTTTCCGAAAAGGCACACGTCCGGCTCCTTGTCCTACACGGAAGGTGGCAGCCCTGAAAGATGTTGCTGGTCTTCACCATCCCCCTGCAGCCTATTCACAGGCACAACAGGATCTGGGACCCGGGCTTGCCCAGAGGAGGAACATCTCATGGCTCTCGTCCTCGGCAGAGCCTCTTTCCGAAAAGGCACACGTCCGGCTCCTTGTCCCACACGGAAGGTGGCAGGCCGGAAAGCTGTTGATGGTCTTCACCGACCCCCTGCAGCCTATTCACAGGTACAACAGGATCTATAACCCGGGCTTGCCCACAGGAGGAACATCTCATGGCTCTCGTCCTCGGCAGAGCCTGATTCCGGAAAGGCACACGTCCGGCTCCTTGTCCCACACGGAAGGTGGCAGCCCTGAAAGATGTTCCTGGTCTTCACTGTCCCCCTGCAGCCTATTCACAGGCACAACAGGATTCAGGACCGGGGCTTGCCCAGAGGAGGAACATCTCATGGCTCTCGTCCTGGGCAGAGCCTGATTCCGGAAAGGCACACGTCCGGCTCCTTGTCCCACACGGAAGGTGGCAGCCCTGAAAGCTGTTGCTGGTCTTCACCGTCCCCCTGCAGCCTATTCACAGGCACAACAGGATCTGGGACCCGGGCTTGCCCAGAGGAGGAACATCTCATGGCTCTCGTCCTCGGCGGAGCCTTATTCCGGAAAGGCACACGTCCGGCTCCTTGTCCCACACGGAAGGTGGCAGGCCGGAAAGCTGTTGCTGGTCTTCACCGTCCCCCTGCAGCCTATTCACGGCACAACAGGATCTGGGACCCGGGCTTGCCCAGAGGAGGAACATCTCATGGCTCTCGTCCTTGGCGGAGCCTGATTCCGGAAAGGCACACGTCCGGCTCCTTGTCCCACACGGAAGGTGGCAGCCCTGATAGATGTTCCTGGTCTTCACTGTCCCCCTGCAGCCTATTCACAGGCACAACAGGATCTGGGACCCGGGCTTGCCCAGAGGAGGAACATCTCATGGCTCTCGTCCTCGGCAGAGCCTGATTCCGAAAAGGCACTGGTCCGGCTCCTTGTCCCACACGGAAGGTGGCAGCCCTGAAAGCTGTTGCTGGTCTTCACCGTACCCCTGCAGCCTATTCACAGGCACAACAGGATCTGGGACCCGGGCTTGCCCAGAGGAGGAACATCTCATGGCTCTCGTCCTCGGCAGAGCCTGATTCCGAAAAGGCACTCATCCGGCTCCTTGTCCTACACGGAAGGTGGCAGCCCTGAAAGATGTTGCTGGTCTTCACCGTCCCCATGCAGCCTATTCACAGGCACAACAGGATCTGGGACCCGGGCTTGCCCAGAGGAGGAACATCTCACGGCTCTCGTCCTCGGCGGAGCCTTATTCCGGAAAGGCACACGTCCGGCTCCTTGTCCCACACGGAAGGTGGCAGGCCGGAAAGATGTTGCTGGTCTTCACCGTCCCCCTGCAGCCTATTCACAGGTACAACAGGATCTGGGACCCAGGCTTGCCCAGAGGAGGAACATCTCATGGCTCTCGTCCTCGGCAGAGCCTGATTCCGAAAAGGCACACGTCCGGCTCCTTGTCCCACACGGAAGGTGGCATCCCTGAAAGCTGTTGCTGGTCTTCACCGTCCCCCTGCAGCCTATTCACAGGCACAACAGGATCTGGGACCCGGGCTTGCCCAGAGGAGGAACATCTCATGGCTCTCGTCCTCGGCAGAGCCTTATTCCGAAAAGGCACACGTCCGGCTCCTTGTCCTACACGGAAGGTGGCAGCCCTGAAAGCTGTTGCTGGTCTTCACCGTCCCCCTGCAGCCTATTCACAGGCACAACAGGATCTGGGACCTGGGCTTGCCCAGAGGAGGAACATCTCATGGCTCTCGTCCTCGGCAGAGCCTCTTTCCGAAAAGGCACACGTCCGGCTCCTTGTCCCACACGGAAGGTGGCAGCCCTGAAAGGTGTTGCTGGTCTTCACCGTCCCCCTGCAGCCTATTCACAGGCAAAACAGGATCTGGGACTCGTGCTTGCCCAGAGGAGGAACATCTCATGGCTCTCGTCCTCGGCAGAGCCTGATTCCGGAAAGGCACACGTCCGGCTCCTTGTCCCACACGGAAGGTGGCAGGCCGGAAAGACGTTGCTGGTCTTCACCGTCCCCCTGCAGCCTATTCACAGGTACAACAGGATCTGGGACCCAGGCTTGCCCAGAGGAGGAACATCTCATGGCTCTCGTCCTCGGCAGAGCCTGATTCCGAAAAGGCACTGGTCCGGCTCCTTGTCCCACACGGAAGGTGGCAGCCCTGAAAGCTGTTGCTGGTCTTCACCGTCCCCCTGCAGCCTATTCACAGGCACAGCAGGATCTGGGACTTGGGCTTGCCCAGAGGAGGAACATCTCATGGTTCTCGTCCTCGGCGTAGCCTGATTCCGAAAAGGCACACGTCCGGCTCCTTGTCCCACACGGAAGGTGGCAGCCCTGAAAGCTGTTGCTGGTCTTCACCGTCCCCCTGCAACCTATTCACAGGCAAAACAGGATCAGGGACCTGGGGTTGCCCAGAGGAGGAACATCTCATGGTTCTCGTCCTCGGCAGAGCCTCTTTCCGAAAAGGCACACGTCCGGCTCCTTGTCCCACACGGAAGGTGGCAGCCCTGAAAGCTGTTGCTGGTCTTCACCGTCCCCCTGCAGCCTATTCACAGGTACAACAGGATCTGGGACCTGGGCTTGCCCAGAGGAGGAACATCTCATGGCTCTCGTCCTCGGCGGAGCCTCTTTCCGAAAAGGCACACGTCCGGCTCCTTGTCCCACACGGAAGGTGTCAGCCCTGAAAGCTGTTGCTGGTCTTCACCGTCCCCCTGCAGCCTATTCACAGGTACAACAAGATCTGGGACCTGGGCTTGCCCAGAGGAGGAACATCTCATGGTTCTCGTCCTTGGCGTAGCCTGATTCCGAAAAGGCACACGTCCGACTCCTTGTCCCACACGGAAGGTGGCAGCCCTGAAAGCTGTTGCTGGTCTTCACCGTCCCCCTGCAGCCTATTCACAGGCACAACAGGATCTGGGACCTGGGGTTGCCCAGAGGAGGAACATCTCATGGTTCTCGTCCTCGGCAGAGCCTCTTTCCGAAAAGGCACATGTCCGGCTCCTTGTCCCACACGGAAGGTGGCAGCCCTGAAAGCTGTTGCTGGTCTTCACCGTCCCCCTGCAGCCTATTCACAGGTACAACAGGATCTGGGACTTGGGCTTGCCCAGAGGAGGAACATCTCATGGTTCTCGTCCTCGGCGTAGCCTGATTCCGAAAAGGCACACGTCCTGCTCCTTGTCCCACACGGAAGGTGGCAGCCCTGAAAGCTTTTGCTGGTCTTCACCGTCCCCCTGCAGCCTATTCACAGCTACAACAGGATCTGGGACTTGGGCTTGCCCAGAGGAGGAACATCTCATGGCTCTCGTCCTCGTCGTAGCCTGATTCCGAAAAGGCACACGTCCGGCTCCTTGTCCCACACGGAAGGTGGCAGCCCTGAAAGCTGTTGCTGGTCTTCACCGTCCCCCTGCAGCCTATTCACAGGTACAACAGGATCTGGGACCCGGGCTTGCCCAGAGGAGGAACATCTCATGGCTCTCGTCCTCGGCAGAGCCTGATTCAGGAAAGGCACACGTCCGGCTCCTTGTCCCACACGGAAGGTGGCAGCCCTGAAAGCTGTTGCTGGTCTTCACCGTCCCCCTGCAGCCTATTCACAGGCACAGCAGGATCTGGGACTTGGGCTTGCCCAGAGGAGGAACATCTCATGGCTCTCGTCCTCGTCGTAGCCTGATTCCGAAAAGGCACACGTCCGGCTCCTTGTCCCACACGGAAGGTGGCAGCCCTGAAAGCTGTTGCTGGTCTTCACCGTCCCCCTGCAACCTATTCACAGGCAAAACAGGATCAGGGACCTGGGGTTGCCCAGAGGAGGAACATCTCATGGTTCTCGTCCTCGGCAGAGCCTCTTTCCGAAAAGGCACACGTCCGGCTCCTTGTCCCACACGGAAGGTGGCAGCCCTGAAAGCTGTTGCTGGTCTTCACCGTCCCCCTGCAGCCTATTCACAGGTACAACAGGATCTGGGACTTGGGCTTGCCCAGAGGAGGAACATCTCATGGTTCTCGTCCTCGGCGTAGCCTGATTCCGAAAAGGCACACGTCCTGCTCCTTGTCCCACACGGAAGGTGGCAGCCCTGAAAGATGTTCCTGGTCTTCACTGTCCCCCTGCAGCCTATTCACAGGCACAACAGGATTCAGGACCGGGGCTTGCCCAGAGGAGGAACATCTCATGGCTCTCGTCCTCGGCAGAGCCTGATTCCGAAAAGGCACTGGTCCGGCTCCTTGTCCCACACGGAAGGTGGCAGCCCTGAAAGCTGTTGCTGGTCTTCACCGTCCCCCTGCAGCCTATTCACAGGCACAACAGGATCTGGGACCCGGGCTTGCCCAGAGGAGGAACATCTCATGGCTCTCGTCCTCGGCGGAGCCTTATTCCGGAAAGGCACACGTCCGGCTCCTTGTCCCACACGGAATGTGGCAGGCCGGAAAGCTGTTGCTGGTCTTCACCGTCCCCCTGCAGCCTATTCACAGCACAACAGGATCTGGGACCCGGGCTTGCCCAGAGGAGGAACATCTCATGGCTCTCGTCCTTGGCGGAGCCTGATTCCGGAAAGGCACACGTCCGGCTCCTTGTCCCACACGGAAGGTGGCAGCCCTGATAGATGTTCCTGGTCTTCACTGTCCCCCTGCAGCCTATTCACAGGCACAACAGGATCTGGGACCCGGGCTTGCCCAGAGGAGGAACATCTCATGGCTCTCGTCCTCGTCGTAGCCTGATTCCGAAAAGGCACACGTCCGGCTCCTTGTCCCACACGGAAGGTGGCAGCCCTGAAAGCTGTTGCTGGTCTTCACCGTCCCCCTGCAACCTATTCACAGGCAAAACAGGATCAGGGACCTGGGGTTGCCCAGAGGAGGAACATCTCATGGTTCTCGTCCTCGGCAGAGCCTCTTTCCGAAAAGGCACACGTCCGGCTCCTTGTCCCACACGGAAGGTGGCAGCCCTGAAAGCTGTTGCTGGTCTTCACCGTCCCCCTGCAGCCTATTCACAGGTACAACAGGATCTGGGACTTGGGCTTGCCCAGAGGAGGAACATCTCATGGTTCTCGTCCTCGGCGTAGCCTGATTCCGAAAAGGCACACGTCCTGCTCCTTGTCCCACACGGAAGGTGGCAGCCCTGAAAGATGTTCCTGGTCTTCACTGTCCCCCTGCAGCCTATTCACAGGCACAACAGGATTCAGGACCGGGGCTTGCCCAGAGGAGGAACATCTCATGGCTCTCGTCCTCGGCAGAGCCTGATTCCGAAAAGGCACTGGTCCGGCTCCTTGTCCCACACGGAAGGTGGCAGCCCTGAAAGCTGTTGCTGGTCTTCACCGTCCCCCTGCAGCCTATTCACAGGCACAACAGGATCTGGGACCCGGGCTTGCCCAGAGGAGGAACATCTCATGGCTCTCGTCCTCGGCGGAGCCTTATTCCGGAAAGGCACACGTCCGGCTCCTTGTCCCACACGGAATGTGGCAGGCCGGAAAGCTGTTGCTGGTCTTCACCGTCCCCCTGCAGCCTATTCACAGCACAACAGGATCTGGGACCCGGGCTTGCCCAGAGGAGGAACATCTCATGGCTCTCGTCCTTGGCGGAGCCTGATTCCGGAAAGGCACACGTCCGGCTCCTTGTCCCACACGGAAGGTGGCAGCCCTGATAGATGTTCCTGGTCTTCACTGTCCCCCTGCAGCCTATTCACAGGCACAACAGGATCTGGGACCCGGGCTTGCCCAGAGGAGGAACATCTCATGGCTCTCGTCCTCGGCAGAGCCTGATTCCGAAAAGGCACTGGTCCGGCTCCTTGTCCCACACGGAAGGTGGCAGCCCTGAAAGCTGTTGCTGGTCTTCACCGTACCCCTGCAGCCTATTCACAGGCACAACAGGATCTGGGACCCGGGCTTGCCCAGAGGAGGAACATCTCATGGCTCTCGTCCTCGGCAGAGCCTGATTCCGAAAAGGCACTCATCCGGCTCCTTGTCCTACACGGAAGGTGGCAGCCCTGAAAGATGTTGCTGGTCTTCACCGTCCCCATGCAGCCTATTCACAGGCACAACAGGATCTGGGACCCGGGCTTGCCCAGAGGAGGAACATCTCACGGCTCTCGTCCTCGGCGGAGCCTTATTCCGGAAAGGCACACGTCAGGCTCCTTGTCCCACACGGAAGGTGGCAGGCCGGAAAGATGTTGCTGGTCTTCACCGTCCCCCTGCAGCCTATTCACAGGTACAACAGGATCTGGGACCCAGGCTTGCCCAGAGGAGGAACATCTCATGGCTCTCGTCCTCGGCAGAGCCTGATTCCGAAAAGGCACACGTCCGGCTCCTTGTCCCACACGGAAGGTGGCATCCCTGAAAGCTGTTGCTGGTCTTCACCGTCCCCCTGCAGCCTATTCACAGGCACAACAGGATCTGGGACCCGGGCTTGCCCAGAGGAGGAACATCTCATGGCTCTCGTCCTCGGCAGAGCCTTATTCCGAAAAGGCACTCATCCGGCTTCTTGTCCTACACGGAAGGTGGCAGCCCTGAAAGCTGTTGCTGGTCTTCACCGTCCCCCTGCAACCTATTCACAGGCACAACAGGATCTGGGACCTGGGCTTGCCCAGAGGAGGAACATCTCATGGCTCTCGTCCTCGGCAGAGCCTCTTTCCGAAAAGGCACACGTCCGGCTCCTTGTCCCACACGGAAGGTGGCAGCCCTGAAAGGTGTTGCTGGTCTTCACCGTCCCCCTGCAGCCTATTCACAGGCAAAACAGGATCTGGGACTCGTGCTTGCCCAGAGGAGGAACATCTCATGGCTCTCGTCCTCGGCAGAGCCTGATTCCGGAAAGGCACACGTCCGGCTCCTTGTGCCACACGGAAGGTGGCAGGCCGGAAAGCTGTTGCTGGTCTTCACCGTCCCCCTGCAGCCTATTCACAGGTACAACAGGATCTGGGACCCAGGCTTGCCCAGAGGAGGAACATCTCATGGCTCTCGTCCTCGGCAGAGCCTGATTCCGAAAAGGCACTGGTCCGGCTCCTTGTCCCACACGGAAGGTGGCAGCCCTGAAAGCTGTTGCTGGTCTTCACCGTCCCCCTGCAGCCTATTCACAGGCACAGCAGGATCTGGGACTTGGGCTTGCCCAGAGGAGGAACATCTCATGGTTCTCGTCCTCGGCGTAGCCTGATTCCGAAAAGGCACACGTCCGGCTCCTTGTCCCACACGGAAGGTGGCAGCCCTGAAAGCTGTTGCTGGTCTTCACCGTCCCCCTGCAACCTATTCACAGGCAAAACAGGATCAGGGACCTGGGGTTGCCCAGAGGAGGAACATCTCATGGTTCTCGTCCTCGGCAGAGCCTCTTTCCGAAAAGGCACACGTCCGGCTCCTTGTCCCACACGGAAGGTGGCAGCCCTGAAAGCTGTTGCTGGTCTTCACCGTCCCCCTGCAGCCTATTCACAGGTACAACAGGATCTGGGACCTGGGCTTGCCCAGAGGAGGAACATCTCATGGCTCTCGTCCTCGGCGGAGCCTCTTTCCGAAAAGGCACACGTCCGGCTCCTTGTCCCACACGGAAGGTGGCAGCCCTGAAAGCTGTTGCTGGTCTTCACCGTCCCCCTGCAGCCTATTCACAGGTACAACATGATCTGGGACCTGGGCTTGCCCAGAGGAGGAACATCTCATGGTTCTCGTCCTTGGCGTAGCCTGATTCCGAAAAGGCACACGTCCGGCTCCTTGTCCCACACGGAAGGTGGCAGCCCTGAAAGCTGTTGCTGGTCTTCACCGTCCCCCTGCAGCCTATTCACAGGCACAACAGGATCTGGGACCTGGGGTTGCCCAGAGGAGGAACATCTCATGGTTCTCGTCCTCGGCAGAGCCTCTTTCCGAAAAGGCACACGTCCGGCTCCTTGTCCCACACGGAAGGTGGCAGCCCTGAAAGCTGTTGCTGGTCTTCACCGTCCCCCTGCAGCCTATTCACAGGTACAACAGGATCTGGGACTTGGGCTTGCCCAGAGGAGGAACATCTCATGGTTCTCGTCCTCGGCGTAGCCTGATTCCGAAAAGGCACACGTCCTGCTCCTTGTCCCACACGGAAGGTGGCAGCCCTGAAAGCTTTTGCTGGTCTTCACCGTCCCCCTGCAGCCTATTCACAGCTACAACAGGATCTGGGACTTGGGCTTGCCCAGAGGAGGAACATCTCATGGCTCTCGTCCTCGTCGTAGCCTGATTCCGAAAAGGCACACGTCCGGCTCCTTGTCCCACACGGAAGGTGGCAGCCCTGAAAGCTGTTGCTGGTCTTCACCGTCCCCCTGCAGCCTATTCACAGGTACAACAGGATCTGGGACCCGGGCTTGCCCAGAGGAGGAACATCTCATGGCTCTCGTCCTCGGCAGAGCCTGATTCAGGAAAGGCACACGTCCGGCTCCTTGTCCCACACGGAAGGTGGCAGCCCTGAAAGCTGTTGCTGGTCTTCACCGTCCCCCTGCAGCCTATTCACAGGCACAGCAGGATCTGGGACTTGGGCTTGCCCAGAGGAGGAACATCTCATGGCTCTCGTCCTCGTCGTAGCCTGATTCCGAAAAGGCACACGTCCGGCTCCTTGTCCCACACGGAAGGTGGCAGCCCTGAAAGCTGTTGCTGGTCTTCACCGTCCCCCTGCAACCTATTCACAGGCAAAACAGGATCAGGGACCTGGGGTTGCCCAGAGGAGGAACATCTCATGGTTCTCGTCCTCGGCAGAGCCTCTTTCCGAAAAGGCACACGTCCGGCTCCTTGTCCCACACGGAAGGTGGCAGCCCTGAAAGCTGTTGCTGGTCTTCACCGTCCCCCTGCAGCCTATTCACAGGTACAACAGGATCTGGGACTTGGGCTTGCCCAGAGGAGGAACATCTCATGGTTCTCGTCCTCGGCGTAGCCTGATTCCGAAAAGGCACACGTCCTGCTCCTTGTCCCACACGGAAGGTGGCAGCCCTGAAAGCTGTTGCTGGTCTTCACCGTCCCCCTGCAGCCTATTCACAGGTACAACAGGATCTGGGACTTGGGCTTGCCCAGAGGAGGAACATCTCATGGCTCTCGTCCTCGGCAGAGCCTCTTTCCGAAAAGGCACACGTCCGGCTCCTTGTCCCACACGGAAGGTGGCAGCCCTGAAAGCTGTTGCTGGTCTTCACCGTCCCCCTGCAGCCTATTCACAGGTACAACAGGATCTGGGACCTGGGCTTGCCCAGAGGAGGAACATCTCATGGCTCTCGTCCTCGGCAGAGCCTCTTTCCGAAAATGCACACGTCCGGCTCCTTGTCCCACACGGAAGGTGGCAGCCCTGAAAGGTGTTGCTGGTCTTCACCGTCCCCCTGCAGCCTATTCACAGGCAAAACAGGATCTGGGACTCGTGCTTGCCCAGAGGAGGAACATCTCATGGCTCTCGTCCTCGGCAGAGCCTGATTCCGAAAAGGCACTCCTCCGGCTCCTTGTCCCACACGTAAGGTGGCAGCCCTGAAAGCTGTTGCTGGTCTTCACCGTCCCCCTGCAGCCTATTCACAGGCACAGCAGGATCTGGGACTTGGGCTTGCCCAGAGGAGGAACATCTCATGGCTCTCGTCCTCGGCGTAGCCTGATTCCGAAAAGGCACACGTCCGGCTCCTTGTCCCACACAAAAGGTGGCAGCCCTGAAAGCTGTTGCTGGTCTTCACCGTCCCCCTGCAACCTATTCACAGGCAAAACAGGATCAGGGACCTGGGGTTGCCCAGAGGAGGAACATCTCATGGTTCTCGTCCTCGGCAGAGCCTCTTTCCGAAAAGGCACACGTCCGGCTCCTTGTCCCACACGGAAGGTGGCAGCCCTGAAAGCTGTTGCTGGTCTTCACCGTCCCCCTGCAGCCTATTCACAGGTACAACAGGATGTGGGACTTGGGCTTGCCCAGAGGAGGAACATCTCATGGTTCTCGTCCTCGGCGTAGCCTGATTCCGAAAAGGCACACGTCCTGCTCCTTGTCCCACACGGAAGGTGGCAGCCCTGAAAGCTTTTGCTGGTCTTCACCGTCCCCCTGCAGCCTATTCACAGCTACAACAGGATCTGGGACTTGGGCTTGCCCAGAGGAGGAACATCTCATGGCTCTCGTCCTCGGCAGAGCCTCTTTCCGAAAAGGCACACGTCCGGCTCCTTGTCCCACACGGAAGGTGGCAGCCCTGAAAGCTGTTGCTGGTCTTCACCGTCCCCCTGCAGCCTATTCACAGCTACAACAGGATCTGGGACCTGGGCTTGCCCAGAGGAGGAACATCTCATGGCTCTCGTCCTCGGCAGAGCCTGATTCCGAAAAGGCACACGTCTGGCTCCTTGTCCCACACGGAAGGTGGCAGCCCTGAAAGCTGTTGCTGGTCTTCACCGTTCCCCTGCAGCCTATTCACAGGCACAACAGGATCTGGGACCCGGGCTTGCCCAGAGGAGGAACATCTCATGGCTCTCGTCCTCGGCAGAGCCTGATTCAGGAAAGGCACACGTCCGGCTCCTTGTGCCACACGGAAGGTGGCAGGCCGGAAAGCTGTTGCTGGTCTTCACCGTCCCCCTGCAGCCTATTCACAGGCAGAACAGGAACTGGGACCCGGGCTTGCCCAGAGGAGGAACATCTCATGGCTCTCGTCCTCGGCAGAGCCTGATTCCGAAAAGGCACACGTCCGGCTCCTTGTCCCACACGGAAGGTGGCAGCCCTGAAAGCTGTTGCTGGTCTTCACCGTCCCCCTGCAGCCTATTCACAGGCACAACAGGATTCAGGACACGGGCTTGCCCAGAGGAGGAACATCTCATGGCTCTCGTCCTTGGCGGAGCCTGATTCTGGAAAGGCACACGTCCGGCTCCTTGTCCCACACTGAAGGTGGCAGCCCTGAAAGATGTTCCTGGTCTTCACTGTCCCCCTGCAGCCTATTCACAGGCACAACAGGATTCAGGACCGGGGTTTGCCCAGAGGAGGAACATCTCATGGCTCTCGTCCTCGGCAGAGCCTGATTCCGAAAAGGCACTGGTCCGGCTCCTTGTCCCACACGGAAGGTGGCAGCCCTGAAAGCTGTTGCTGGTCTTCACCGTCCCCCTGCAGCCTATTCACAGGCACAACAGGATCTGGGACCCGGGCTTGCCCAGAGGAGGAACATCTCATGGCTATCGTCCTCGGCGGAGCCTTATTCCGGAAAGGCACACGTCAGGCTCCTTGTCCCACACGGAAGGTGGCAGGCCGGAAAGCTGTTGATTGTCTTCACCGTCCCCCTGCAGCCTATTCACAGGCAGCAGGATCTGGGACCCGGGCTTGCCCAGAGGAGGAACATCTCATGGCTCTCGTCCTCGGCAGAGCCTGATTCCGAAAAGGCACACGTCCGGCTCCTTGTCCCACACGGAAGGTGGCAGCCCTGAAAGCTGTTGCTGGTCTTCACCGTCCCCCTGCAGCCTATTCACAGCTACAACAGGATCTGGGACCTGGGCTTGCCCAGAGGAGGAACATCTCATGGCTCTCGTCCTCGGCGAGCCTCTTTCCTAAAAGGCACACGTCCGGCTCCTTGTCCCACACGGAAGGTGGCAGCCCTGAAAGCTGTTGCTGGTCTTCACCATCCCCCTGCAGCCTATTCACAGGTACAACAGGATCTGGGACCCGGGCTTGCCCAGAGGAGGAACATCTCATGGCTCTCGTCCTCGGCAGAGCCTCTTTCCGAAAAGGCACACGTCTGGCTCCTTGTCCCACACGGAAGGTGGCAGCCCTGAAAGCTGTTGCTGGTCTTCACCGTTCCCCTGCAGCCTATTCACAGGCACAACAGGATCTGGGACCTGGTCTTGCCCAGAGGAGGAACATCTCATGGCTCTCGTCCTCGGCAGAGCCTCTTTCCGAAAAGGCACTCCTCCGGCTCCTTGTCCCACACGGAAGGTGGCAGGCCGGAAAGCTGTTGATGGTCTTCACCGTCCCCCTGCAGCCTATTCACAGGTACAACAGGATCTATAACCCGGGCTTGCCCACAGGAGGAACATCTCATGGCTCTCGTCCTCGGCAGAGCCTGATTCAGGAAAGGCACACGTCCGGCTCCTTGTCCCACACGGAAGGTGGCAGGCCGGAAAGCTGTTGCTGGTCTTCACTGTCCCCCTGCAGCCTATTCACAGGCACAACAGGATCTGGGACCCGGGCTTGCCCAGAGGAGGAACATCTCATGGCTCTCGTACTTGGCGGAGCCTGATTCCGGAAAGGCACACGTCCGGCTCCTTGTCCCACACGGAAGGTGGCAGCCCTGAAAGATGTTCCTGGTCTTCACTGTCCCCCTGCAGCCTATTCACAGGCACAACAGGATTCAGGACCGGGGCTTGCCCAGAGGAGGAACATCTCATGGCTCTCGTCCTCGGCAGAGCCTGATTCCGAAAAGGCACTGGTCCGGCTCCTTGTCCCACACGGAAGGTGGCAGCCCTGAAAGCTGTTGCTGGTCTTCACCGTCCCCCTGCAGCCTATTCACAGGCACAACAGGATCTGGGACCCGGGCTTGCCCAGAGGAGGAACATCTCATGGCTCTCGTCCTCTGCGGAGCCTTATTCCGGAAAGGCACACGTCCGGCTCCTTGTCCCACACGGAAGGTGGCAGGCCGGAAAGCTGTTGATGGTCTTCACCGTCCCCCTGCAGCCTATTCACAGGCACAACAGGATCTGGGACCCGGGCTTGCCCAGAGGAGGA
Organism: Astur gentilis; assembly: GCF_929443795.1. Lineage (NCBI taxonomy): Eukaryota > Metazoa > Chordata > Aves > Accipitriformes > Accipitridae > Astur > Astur gentilis. Next base: position 63,622 of record NC_064889.1, read on the forward strand.
ACATCTCATGGCTCTCGTCCTTGGCGGAGCCTGATTCCGGAAAGGCACACGTCCGGCTCCTTGTCCCACACGGAAGGTGGCAGCCCTGAAAGATGTTGCTGGTCTTCACCGTCCCCCTGCAGCCTATTCACAGGCACAACAGGATTCAGGACCGGGGCTTGCCCAGAGGAGGAACATCTCATGGCTCTCTTCCTCGGCAGAGCCTGATTCCGAAAAGGCACTCCTCCGGCTCCTTGTCCCACACGGAAGGTGGCAGCCCTGAAAGCTGTTGCTGGTCTTCACCATCCCCCTGCAGCCTATTCACAGGTACAACAGGATCTGGGACCTGGGCTTGCCCAGAGGAGGAACATCTCATGGCTCTCGTCCTCGGCAGAGCCTCTTTCCGAAAAGGCACACGTCCGGCTCCTTGTCCCACACGGAAGGTGGCAGCCCTGAAAGGTGTTGCTGGTCTTCACCGTCCCCCTGCAGCCTATTCACAGGCACAACAGGATCTGGGACCCGGGCTTGCCCAGAGGAGGAACATCTCATGGCTCTCGTCCTCGGCAGAGCCTGATTCCGGAAAGGCACACGTCCGGCTCCTTGTCCCACACGGAAGGTGGCAGCCCTGAAAGATGTTCCTGGTCTTCACCGTCCCCCTGCAGCCTATTCACAGGTACAACAGGATCTGGGACCCAGGCTTGCCCAGAGGAGGAACATCTCATGGTTCTCGTCCTCGGCAGAGCCTGATTCCGGAAAGGCACACGTCCGGCTCCTTGTCCCACACGGAACGTGGCAGCCCTGAAAGCTGTTGCTGGTCTTCACCGTCCCCCTGCAGCCTATTCACAGGTACAACAGGATCTGGGACCTGGGCTTGCCCAGAGGAGGAACATCTCATGGCTCTCGTCCTCGGCGGAGCCTCTTTCCGAAAAGGCACACGTCCGGCTCCTTGTCCCACACGGAAGGTGGCAGCCCTGAAAGCTGTTGCTGGTCTTCACCGTCCCCCTGCAGCCTATTCACAGGTACAACAGGATCTGGGACTTGGGCTTGCCCAGAGGAGGAACATCTCATGGTTCTCGTCCTCGGCGTAGCCTGATTCCGAAAAGGCACACGTCCTGCTCCTTGTCCCACACGGAAGGTGGCAGCCCTGAAAGCTTTTCCTGGTCTTCACCGTCCCCCTGCAGCCTATTCACAGCTACAACAGGATCTGGGACTTGGGCTTGCCCAGAGGAGGAACATCTCATGGCTCTCGTCCTCGGCAGAGCCTCTTTCCGAAAAGGCACACGTCCGGCTCCTTGTCCCACACGGAAGGTGGCAGCCCTGAAAGCTGTTGCTGGTCTTCACCGTCCCCCTGCAGCCTATTCACAGCTACAACAGGATCTGGGACCTGGGCGTGCCCAGAGGAGGAACATCTCATGGCTCTCGTCCTCGGCAGAGCCTGATTCCGAAAAGGCACACGTCTGGCTCCTTGTCCCACACGGAAGGTGGCAGCCCTGAAAGCTGTTGCTGGTCTTCACCGTTCCCCTGCAGCCTATTCACAGGCACAACAGGATCTGGGACCCGGGCTTGCCCAGAGGAGGAACATCTCATGGCTCTCGTCCTCGGCAGAGCCTGATTCAGGAAAGGCACACGTCCGGCTCCTTGTGCCACACGGAAGGTGGCAGGCCGGAAAGCTGTTGCTGGTCTTCACCGTCCCCCTGCAGCCTATTCAGAGGCACAACAGGAACTGGGACCCGGGCTTGCCCAGAGGAGGAACATCTCATGGCTCTCGTCCTCGGCGGAGCCTTATTCCGATAAGGCACACGTCCGGCTCCTTGTCCCACACGGAAGGTGGCAGGCCGGAAAGCTGTTGCTGGTCTTCACCGTCCCCCTGCAGCCTATTCACAGGCACAACAGGATCTGGGACCCGGGCTTGCCCAGAGGAGGAACATCTCATGGCTCTCGTCCTTGGCGGAGCCTGATTCTGGAAAGGCACACGTCCGGCTCCTTGTCCCACACTGAAGGTGGCAGCCCTGAAAGATGTTCCTGGTCTTCACTGTCCCCCTGCAGCCTATTCACAGGCACAACAGGATTCAGGACCGGGGTTTGCCCAGAAGAGGAACATCTCATGGCTCTCGTCCTCGGCAGAGCCTGATTCCGAAAAGGCACTGGTCCGGCTCCTTGTCCCACACGGAAGGTGGCAGCCCTGAAAGCTGTTGCTGGTCTTCACCGTCCCCATGCAGCCTATTCACAGGCACAACAGGATCTGGGACCCGGGCTTGCCCAGAGGAGGAACATCTCATGGCTATCGTCCTCGGCGGAGCCTTATTCCGGAAAGGCACACGTCAGGCTCCTTGTCCCACACGGAAGGTGGCAGGCCGGAAAGCTGTTGATTGTCTTCACCGTCCTCCTGCAGCCTATTCACAGGCAGCAGGATCTGGGACCCGGGCTTGCCCAGAGGAGGAACATCTCATGGCTCTCGTCCTCGGCAGAGCCTGATTCCGAAAAGGCACACGTCCGGCTCCTTGTCCCACACGGAAGGTGGCAGCCCTGAAAGCTGTTGCTGGTCTTCACCGTCCCCCTGCAGCCTATTCACAGGTACAACAGGATCTGGGACCTGGGCTTGCCCAGAGGAGGAACATCTCATGGCTCTCGTCCTCGGCGAGCCTCTTTCCTAAAAGGCACACGTCCGGCTCCTTGTCCCACACGGAAGGTGGCAGCCCTGAAAGCTGTTGCTGGTCTTCACCATCCCCCTGCAGCCTATTCACAGGTACAACAGGATCTGGGACCTGGGCTTGCCCAGAGGAGGAACATCTCATGGCTCTCGTCCTCGGCAGAGCCTCTTTCCGAAAAGGCACACGTCTGGCTCCTTGTCCCACACGGAAGGTGGCAGCCCTGAAAGCTGTTGCTGGTCTTCACCGTTCCCCTGCAGCCTATTCACAGGCACAACAGGATCTGGGACCTGGTCTTGCCCAGAGGAGGAACATCTCATGGCTCTCGTCCTCGGCAGAGCCTCTTTCCGAAAAGGCACACGTCCGGCTCCTTGTCCCACACGGAAGGTGGCAGGCCGGAAAGCTGTTGATGGTCTTCACCGTCCCCCTGCAGCCTATTCACAGGTACAACAGGATCTATAACCCGGGCTTGCCCACAGGAGGAACATCTCATGGCTCTCGTCCTCGGCAGAGCCTGATTCAGGAAAGGCACACGTCCGGCTCCTTGTCCCACACGGAAGGTGGCAGGCCGGAAAGCTGTTGCTGGTCTTCACTGTCCCCCTGCAGCCTATTCACAGGCACAACAGGATCTGGGACCCGGGCTTGCCCAGAGGAGGAACATCTCATGGCTCTCGTCCTTGGCGGAGCCTGATTCCGGAAAGGCACACGTCCGGCTCCTTGTCCCACACGGAAGGTGGCAGCCCTGAAAGATGTTCCTGGTCTTCACTGTCCCCCTGCAGCCTATTCACAGGCACAACAGGATTCAGGACCGGGGCTTGCCCAGAGGAGGAACATCTCATGGCTCTCGTCCTCGGCAGAGCCTGATTCCGAAAAGGCACTGGTCCGGCTCCTTGTCCCACACGGAAGGTGGCAGCCCTGAAAGCTGTTGCTGGTCTTCACCGTCCCCCTGCAGCCTATTCACAGGCACAACAGGATCTGGGACCCGGGCTTGCCCAGAGGAGGAACATCTCATGGCTCTCGTCCTCGGCGGAGCCTTATTCCGGAAAGGCACACGTCCGGCTCCTTGTCCCACACGGAAGGTGGCAGGCCGGAAAGCTGTTGATGGTCTTCACCGTCCCCCTGCAGCCTATTCACAGGCACAACAGGATCTGGGACCCGGGCTTGCCCAGAGGAGGAACATCTCATGGCTCTCGTCCTTGGCTGAGCCTGATTCCGGAAAGGCACACGTCCGGCTCCTTGTCCCACACGGAAGGTGGCAGCCCTGAAAGATGTTGCTGGTCTTCACCGTCCCCCTGCAGCCTATTCACAGGCACAACAGGATTCAGGACCGGGGCTTGCCCAGAGGAGGAACATCTCATGGCTCTCTTCCTCGGCAGAGCCTGATTCCGAAAAGGCACTCCTCCGGCTCCTTGTCCCACACGGAAGGTGGCAGCCCTGAAAGCTGTTGCTGGTCTTCACCGTCCCCCTGCAGCCTATTCACAGGTACAACAGGATCTGGGACCTGGGCTTGCCCAGAGGAGGAACATCTCATGGCTCTCGTCCTCGGCAGAGCCTCTTTCCGAAAAGGCACACGTCCGGCTCCTTGTCCCACACGGAAGGTGGCAGCCCTGAAAGGTGTTGCTGGTCTTCACCGTCCCCCTGCAGCCTATTCACAGGCACAACAGGATCTGGGACCCGGGCTTGCCCAGAGGAGGAACATCTCATGGTTCTCGTCCTCGGCAGAGCCTGATTCCGGAAAGGCACACGTCCGGCTCCTTGTCCCACACGGAACGTGGCAGCCCTGAAAGCTGTTGCTGGTCTTCACCGTCCCCCTGCAGCCTATTCACAGGTACAACAGGATCTGGGACCCAGGCTTGCCCAGAGGAGGAACATCTCATGGCTCTCGTCCTCGGCGGAGCCTCTTTCCGAAAAGGCACACGTCCGGCTCCTTGTCCCACACGGAAGGTGGCAGCCCTGAAAGCTGTTGCTGGTCTTCACCGTCCCCCTGCAGCCTATTCACAGGTACAACAAGATCTGGGACCTGGGCTTGCCCAGAGGAGGAACATCTCATGGCTCTCGTCCTTGGCGTAGCCTGATTCCGAAAAGGCACACGTCCGGCTCCTTGTCCCACACGGAAGGTGGCAGCCCTGAAAGCTGTTGCTGGTCTTCACCATCCCCCTGCAGCCTATTCACAGGCAAAACAGGATCAGGGACCTGGGGTTGCCCAGAGGAGGAACATCTCATGGTTCTCGTCTTCGGCAGAGCCTCTTTCCGAAAAGGCACACGTCCGGCTCCTTGTCCCACACGGAAGGTGGCAGCCCTGAAAGCTGTTGCTGGTCTTCACCGTCCCCCTGCAGCCTATTCACAGGTACAACAGGATCTGGGACTTGGGCTTGCCCAGAGGAGGAACATCTCATGGTTCTCGTCCTCGGCGTAGCCTGATTCCGAAAAGGCACACGTCCTGCTCCTTGTCCCACACGGAAGGTGGCAGCCCTGAAAGCTTTTGCTGGTCTTCACCGTCCCCCTGCAGCCTATTCACAGCTACAACAGGATCTGGGACTTGGACTTGCCCAGAGGAGGAACATCTCATGGCTCTCGTCCTCGGCAGAGCCTCTTTCCGAAAAGGCACACGTCCGGCTCCTTGTCCCACACGGAAGGTGGCAGCCCTGAAAGCTGTTGCTGGTCTTCACCGTCCCCCTGCAGCCTATTCACAGGTACAACAGGATCTGGGACCCGGGCTTGCCCAGAGGAGGAACATCTCATGGCTCTCGTCCTCGGCAGAGCCTGATTCAGGAAAGGCACACGTCCAGCTCCTTGTCCCACACGGAAGGTGGCAGGCCGGAAAGCTGTTGCTGGTCTTCACCGTCCCCCTGCAGCCTATTCACAGGCACAACAGGAACTGGGACCCGGGCTTGCCCAGAGGAGGAACATCTCATGGCTATCGTCCTTGGCGGAGCCTGATTCTGGAAAGGCACACATCCGGCTCCTTGTCCCACACTGAAGGTGGCAGCCCTGAAAGATGTTCCTGGTCTTCACTGTCCCCCTGCAGCCTATTCACAGGCACAACAGGATTCAGGACCGGGGTTTGCCCAGAGGAGGAACATCTCATGGCTCTCGTCCTCGGCAGAGCCTGATTCCGAAAAGGCACACGTCCGGCTCCTTGTCCCACACGGAAGGTGGCAGCCCTGAAAGCTGTTGCTGGTCTTCACCGTCCCCATGCAGCCTATTCACAGGCACAACAGGATCTGGGACCCGGGCTTGCCCAGAGGAGGAACATCTCATGGATATCGTCCTCGGCGGAGCCTTATTCCGGAAAGGCACACGTCAGGCTCCTTGTCCCACACGGAAGGTGGCAGGCCGGAAAGCTGTTGTTTGTCTTCACCGTCCCCCTGCAGCCTATTCACAGGCAGCAGGATCTGTGACCCGGGCTTGCCCAGAGGAGGAACATCTCATGGCTCTCGTCCTCGGCAGAGCCTGATTCCGAAACGGCACACGTCCGGCTCCTTGTCCTACACGGAAGGTGGCAGCCCTGAAAGTTGTTGCTGGTCTTCACCGTCCCCATGCAGCCTATTCACAGGCACAACAGGATCTGGGACCCGGGCTTGCCCAGAGGAGGAACATCTCACGGCTCTCGTCCTCGGCGGAGCCTTATTCCGGAAAGGCACACGTCCGGCTCCTTGTCCCACACGGAAGGTGGCAGGCCGGAAAGATGTTGCTGGTCTTCACCGTCCCCCTGCAGCCTATTCTCAGGTACAACAGGATCTGGGACCCAGGCTTGCCCAGAGGAGGAACATCTCATGGCTCTCGTCCTCGGAAGAGCCTCTTTCCGAAAAGGCACACGTCCGGCTCCTTGTCCCACACGGAAGGTGGCAGCCCTGAAAGCTGTTGCTGGTCTTCACCGTCCCCCTGCAGCCTATTCACAGGTACAACAGGATCTGGGACCTGGGCTTGCCCAGAGGAGGAACATCTCATGGCTCTCGTTCTCGGCAGAGCCTCTTTCCGAAAAGGCACACGTCCGGCTCCTTGTCCCACACGGAAGGTGGCAGCCCTGAAAGCTGTTGCTGGTCTTCACCGTCCCCCTGCAGCCTATTCACAGGTACAACAAGATCTGGGACCTGGGCTTGCCCAGAGGAGGAACATCTCATGGCTCTCGTCCTCGGCGGAGCCTTATTCCGGAAAGGCACTGGTCCGGCTCCTTGTCCCACACGGAAGGTGGCAGCCCTGAAAGCTGTTGCTGGTCTTCACCGTCCCCCTGCAGCCTATTCACAGGCACAGCAGGATCTGGGACTTGGGCTTGCCCAGAGGAGGAACATCTCATGGCTCTCGTCCTCGTCGTAGCCTGATTCCGAAAAGGCACACGTCCGGCTCCTTGTCCCACACGGAAGGTGGCAGCCCTGAAAGCTGTTGCTGGTCTTCACCGTCCCCCTGCAACCTATTCACAGGCAAAACAGGATCAGGGACCTGGGGTTGCCCAGAGGAGGAACATCTCATGGCTCTCGTCCTCGGCAGAGCCTCTTTCCGAAAAGGCACACGTCCGGCTCCTTGTCCCACACGGAATGTGGCAGCCCTGAAAGCTGTTGCTGGTCTTCACCGTCCCCCTGCAGCCTATTCACAGGTACAACAGGATCTGGGACTTGGGCTTGCCCAGAGGAGGAACATCTCATGGTTCTCGTCCTCGGCGTAGCCTGATTCCGAAAAGGCACACGTCCTGCTCCTTGTCCCACACGGAAGGTGGCAGCCCTGAAAGCTTTTGCTGGTCTTCACCGTCCCCCTGCAGCCTATTCACAGCTACAACAGGATCTGGGACTTGGGCTTGCCCAGAGGAGGAACATCTCATGGCTCTCGTCCTCGGCAGAGCCTGATTCCGAAAAGGCACACGTCCGGCTCCTTGTCCCACACGGAAGGTGGCAGCCCTGAAAGCTGTTGCTGGTCTTCACCGTCCCCCTGCAACCTATTCACAGGCAAAACAGGATCTGGGACCTGGGCTTGCCCAGAGGAGGAACATCTCATGGCTCTCGTCCTCGGCAGAGCCTCTTTCCGAAAAGGCACACGTCCGGCTCCTTGTCCCACACGGAAGGTGGCAGCCCTGAAAGCTGTTGCTGGTCTTCACCGTCCCCCTGCAGCCTATTCACAGGTACAACAAGATCTGGGACCTGGGCTTGCCCAGAGGAGGAACATCTCATGGCTCTCGTCCTTGGCGTAGCCTGATTCCGAAAAGGCACACGTCCGGCTCCTTGTCCCACACGGAAGGTGGCAGCCCTGAAAGCTGTTGCTGGTCTTCACCGTCCCCCTGCAGCCTATTCACAGGCAAAACAGGATCAGGGACCTGGGGTTGCCCAGAGGAGGAACATCTCATGGTTCTCGTCCTCGGCAGAGCCTCTTTCCGAAAAGGCACACGTCCGGCTCCTTGTCCCACACGGAAGGTGGCAGCCCTGAAAGCTGTTGCTGGTCTTCACCGTCCCCCTGCAGCCTATTCACAGGTACAACAGGATCTGGGACTTGGGCTTGCCCAGAGGAGGAACATCTCATGGTTCTCGTCCTCGGCGTAGCCTGATTCCGAAAAGGCACACGTCCTGCTCCTTGTCCCACACGGAAGGTGGCAGCCCTGAAAGCTTTTGCTGGTCTTCACCGTCCCCCTGCAGCCTATTCACAGCTACAACAGGATCTGGGACTTGGACTTGCCCAGAGGAGGAACATCTCATGGCTCTCGTCCTCGGCAGAGCCTCTTTCCGAAAAGGCACACGTCCGGCTCCTTGTCCCACACGGAAGGTGGCAGCCCTGAAAGCTGTTGCTGGTCTTCACCGTCCCCCTGCAGCCTATTCACAGGTACAACAGGATCTGGGACCCGGGCTTGCCCAGAGGAGGAACATCTCATGGCTCTCGTCCTCGGCAGAGCCTGATTCAGGAAAGGCACACGTCCAGCTCCTTGTCCCACACGGAAGGTGGCAGGCCGGAAAGCTGTTGCTGGTCTTCACCGTCCCCCTGCAGCCTATTCACAGGCACAACAGGAACTGGGACCCAGGCTTGCCCAGAGGAGGAACATCTCATGGCTCTCGTCCTTGGCGGAGCCTGATTCTGGAAAGGCACACATCCGGCTCCTTGTCCCACACTGAAGGTGGCAGCCCTGAAAGATGTTGCTGGTCTTCACCGTCCCCCTGCAGCCTATTCACAGGCACAACAGGATTCGGGACCGGGGTTTGCCCAGAGGAGGAACATCTCATGGCTCTCGTCCTCGGCAGAGCCTGATTCCGAAAAGGCACACGTCCGGCTCCTTGTCCCACACGGAAGGTGGCAGCCCTGAAAGCTGTTGCTGGTCTTCACCGTCCCCATGCAGCCTATTCACAGGCACAACAGGATCTGGGACCCGGGCTTGCCCAGAGGAGGAACATCTCATGGCTATCGTCCTCGGCGGAGCCTTATTCCGGAAAGGCACACGTCAGGCTCCTTGTCCCACACGGAAGGTGGCAGGCCGGAAAGCTGTTGTTTGTCTTCACCGTCCCCCTGCAGCCTATTCACAGGTACAACAGGATCTGTGACCCGGGCTTGCCCAGAGGAGGAACATCTCATGGCTCTCGTCCTCGGCAGAGCCTCTTTCCGAAAAGGCACACGTCCGGCTCCTTGTCCCACACGGAAGGTGGCAGCCCTGAAAGCTGTTGCTGGTCTTCACCGTCCCCCTGCAGCCTATTCACAGGCAAAACAGGATCTGGGACTCGTGCTTGCCCAGAGGAGGAACATCTCATGGCTCTCGTCCTCGGCAGAGCCTGATTCCGGAAAGGCACACGTCCGGCTCCTTGTCCCACACGGAAGGTGGCAGGCCGGAAAGACGTTGCTGGTCTTCACCGTCCCCCTGCAGCCTATTCACAGGTACAACAGGATCTGGGACCCAGGCTTGCCCAGAGGAGGAACATCTCATGGTTCTCGTCCTCGGCAGAGCCTGATTCCGGAAAGGCACACGTCCGGCTCCTTGTCCCATACGGAAGGTGGCAGCCCTGAAAGATGTTGCTGGTCTTCACCGTCCCCCTGCAGCCTATTCACAGGTACAACAGGATCTGGGACCTGGGCTTGCCCAGAGGAGGAACATCTCATGGCTCTCGTCCTCGGCGGAGCCTTATTCCGGAAAGGCACACGTCCGGCTCCTTGTCCCACACGGAAGGTGGCAGCCCTGAAAGCTGTTGCTGGTCTTCACCGTCCCCCTGCAGCCTATTCACAGGCACAGCAGGATCTGGGACTTGGGCTTGCCCAGAGGAGGAACATCTCATGGTTCTCGTCCTCGGCGTAGCCTGATTCCGAAAAGGCACACGTCCGGCTCCTTGTCCCACACGGAAGGTGGCAGCCCTGAAAGCTGTTGCTGGTCTTCACCGTCCCCCTGCAGCCTATTCACAGGCAAAACAGGATCAGGGACCTGGGGTTGCCCAGAGGAGGAACATCTCATGGTTCTCGTCCTCGGCAGAGCCTCTTTCCGAAAAGGCACACGTCCGGCTCCTTGTCCCACACGGAAGGTGGCAGCCCTGAAAGCTGTTGCTGGTCTTCACCGTCCCCCTGCAGCCTATTCACAGGTACAACAGGATCTGGGACTTGGGCTTGCCCAGAGGAAGAACATCTCATGGTTCTCGTCCTCGGCGTAGCCTGATTCCGAAAAGGCACACGTCCTGCTCCTTGTCCCACACGGAAGGTGGCAGCCCTGAAAGCTTTTGCTGGTCTTCACCGTCCCCCTGCAGCCTATTCACAGCTACAACAGTATCTGGGACTTGGGCTTGCCCAGAGGAGGAACATCTCATGGCTCTCGTCCTCAGCAGAGCCTCTTTCCGAAAAGGCACACGTCCGGCTCCTTGTCCCACACGGAAGGTGGCAGCCCTGAAAGCTGTTGCTGGTCTTCACCGTCCCCCTGCAGCCTATTCACAGCTACAACAGGATCTGGGACCTGGGCTTGCCCAGAGGAGGAACATCTCATGGCTCTCGTCCTCGGCAGAGCCTCTTTCCGAAAAGGCACACGTCTGGCTCCTTGTCCCACACGGAAGGTGGCAGCCCTGAAAGCTTTTGCTGGTCTTCACCGTTCCCCTGCAGCCTATTCATAGGCACAACAGGATCTGGGACCCGGGCTTGCCCAGAGGAGGAACATCTCATGGCTCTCGTCCTCGGCAGAGCCTGATTCAGGAAAGGCACACGTCCGGCTCCTTGTCCCACACGGAAGGTGGCAGGCCGGAAAGCTGTTGCTGGTCTTCACCGTCCCCCTGCAGCCTATTCACAGGCACAACAGGAACTGGGACCCGGGCTTGCCCAGAGGAGGAACATCTCATGGCTCTCGTCCTCGGCGGAGCCTTATTCCGGAAAGGCACACGTCCGGCTCCTTGTCCCACACGGAAGGTGGCAGGCCGGAAAGCTGTTGCTGGTCTTCACCGTCCCCCTGCAGCCTATTCACAGGCACAACAGGATCTGGGACCCGGGCTTGCCCAGAGGAGGAACATCTCATGGCTCTCGTCCTTGGCGGAGCCTGATTCAGGAAAGGCACACGTCCGGCTCCTTGTCCCACACGGAAGGTGGCAGCCCTGAAAGATGTTCCTGGTCTTCACTGTCCCCCTGCAGCCTATTCACAGGCACAACAGGATTCAGGACCGGGGCTTGCCCAGAGGAGGAACATCTCATGGCTCTCGTCCTCGGCGGAGCCTTATTCCGGAAAGGCACTCGTCCGGCTCCTTGTCCCACACGGAAGGTGGCAGCCCTGAAAGCTGTTGCTGGTCTTCACCGTTCCCCTGCAGCCTATTCACAGCTACAACAGGATCTGGGACCTGGGCTTGCCCAGAGGAGGAACATCTCATGGCTCTCGTCCTCGGCGAGCCTCTTTCCGAAAAGGCACACGTCCGGCTCCTTGTCCCACACGGAAGGTGGCAGCCCTGAAAGCTGTTGCTGGTCTTCACCGTCCCCCTGCAGCCTATTCACAGGCACAACAGGATCTGGGACTTGGGCTTGCCCAGAGGAGGAACATCTCATGGTTCTCGTCCTCGGCGTAGCCTGATTCCGAAAAGGCACACGTCCGGCTCCTTGTCCCACACGGAAGGTGGCAGCCCTGAAAGATGTTCCTGGTCTTCACTGTCCCCCTGCAGCCTATTCACAGGCACAACAGGATTCAGGACCGGGGTTTGCCCAGAGGAGGAACATCTCATGGCTCTCGTCCTCGGCGGAGCCTTATTCCGGAAACGCACACGTCAGGCTCCTTGTCCCACACGGAAGGTGGCAGGCCGGAAAGCTGTTGATTGTCTTCACCGTCCCCCTGCAGCCTATTCACAGGCAGCAGGATCTGGGACCCGGGCTTGCCCAGAGGAGGAACATCTCATGGCTCTCGTCCTCGGCAGAGCCTGATTCCGAAAAGGCACACGTCCGGCTCCTTGTCCCACACGGAAGGTGGCAGCCCTGAAAGCTGTTGCTGGTCTTCACCGTCCCCCTGCAGCCTATTCACAGGTACAACAGGATCTGGGACCTGGGCTTGCCCAGAGGAGGAACATCTCATGGCTCTCATCCTCGGCAGAGCCTCTTTCCGAAAAGGCACACGTCCGGCTCCTTGTCCCACACGGAACGTGGCAGCCCTGAAAGCTGTTGCTGGTCTTCACCGTTCCCCTGCAGCCTATTCACAGGCACAACAGGATCTGGGACCTGGTCTTGCGCAGAGGAGGAACATCTCATGGCTCTCGTCCTCGGCAGAGCCTCTTTCCGAAAAGGCACACGTCCGGCTCCTTGTCCCACACGGAAGGTGGCAGGCCGGAAAGCTGTTGATGGTCTTCACCGTCCCCCTGCAGCCTATTCACAGGTACAATAGGATCTATAACCCGGGCTTGCCCACAGGAGGAACATCTCATGGCTCTCGTCCTCGGCAGAGCCTGATTCAGGAAAGGCACACGTCCGGCTCCTTGTCCCACACGGAAGGTGGCAGGCCGGAAAGCTGTTGCTGGTCTTCACTGTCCCCCTGCAGCCTATTCACAGGCACAACAGGATCTGGGACCCGGGCTTGCCCAGAGGAGGAACATCTCATGGCTCTTGTCCTTGGCGGAGCCTGATTCCGGAAAGGCACACGTCCGGCTCCTTGTCCCACACGGAATGTGGCAGCCCTGAAAGATGTTCCTGGGCTTCACTGTCCCCCTGCAGCCTATTCACAGGCACAACAGGATTCAGGACCGGGGCTTGCCCAGAGGAGGAACATCTCATGGCTCTCGTCCTCGGCAGAGCCTGATTCCGAAAGGCACTGGTCCGGCTCCTTGTCCCACACGGAAGGTGGCAGCCCTGAAAGCTGTTGCTGGTCTTCACCGTCCCCCTGCAGCCTATTCACAGGCACAACAGGATCTGGGACCCGGGCTTGCCCAGAGGAGGAACATCTCATGGCTCTCGTCCTTGGCGGAGCCTGATTCCGGAAAGGCACTCGTCCGGCTCCTTGTCCCACACGGAAGGTGGCAGCCCTGAAAGATGTTCCTGGTCTTCACTGTCCCCCTGCAGCCTATTCACAGGCACAACAGGATTCAGGACCGGGGCTTGCCCAGAGGAGGAACATCTCATGGCTCTCGTCCTCGGCAGAGCCTGATTCCGAAAAGGCACACGTCCGGCTCCTTGTCCCACACGGAAGGTGGCAGCCCTGAAAGCTGTTGCTGGTCTTCACCGTCCCCCTGCAGCCTATTCACAGGCACAACAGGATCTGGGACCCGGGCTTGCCCAGAGGAGGAACATCTCATGGCTCTCGTCCTCGGCAGAGCCTGATTCCGAAAAGGCACACGTCCGGCTCCTTGTCCCACACGGAAGGTGGCAGCCCTGAAAGCTGTTGCTGGTCTTCACCGTCCCCCTGCAGCCTATTCACAGGCACAACAGGATCTGGGACCTGGGCTTGCCCAGAGGAGGAACATCTCATGGTTCTCGTCCTCGGCGTAGCCTGATTCCGAAAAGGCACACGTCCTGCTCCTTGTCCCACACGGAAGGTGGCAGCCCTGAAAGCTTTTGCTGGTCTTCACCGTCCCCCTGCAGCCTATTCACAGCTACAACAGGATCTGGGACTTGGGCTTGCCCAGAGGAGGAACACCTCATGGCTCTCGTCCTCGGCAGAGCCTCTTTCCGAAAAGGCACACGTTTGGCTCCTTGTCCCACACGGAAGGTGGCAGCCCTGAAAGCTGTTGCTGGTCTTCACCGTTCCCCTGCAGCCTATTCACTGGCACAACAGGATCTGGGACCCGGGCTTGCCCAGAGGAGGAACATCTCATGGCTCTCGTCCTCGGCAGAGCCTCTTTCCGAAAAGGCATACGTCTGGCTCCTTGTCCCACACGGAAGGTGGCAGGCCGGAAAGCTGTTGCTGGTCTTCACCGTCCCCCTGCAGCCTATTCACAGGCACAACAGGATCTGGGACCCGGGCTTGCCCAGAGGAGGAACATCTCATGGCTCTCGTCCTCGGCGGAGCCTTATTCCGAAAAGGCACACGTCCGGCTCCTTGTCCCACACGGAAGGTGGCAGGCCGGAAAGCTGTTGCTGGTCTTCACCGTCCCCCTGCAGCCTATTCACAGGCACAACAGGATCTGGGACCCGGGCTTGCCCAGAGGAGGAACATCTCATGGCTCTCGTCCTTGGCGGAGCCTGATTCTGGAAAGGCACACGTCCGGCTCCTTGTCCCACACGGAAGGTGGCAGCCCTGAAAGATGTTCCTGGTCTTCACTGTCCCCCTGCAGCCTATTCACAGGCACAACAGGATTCAGGACCGGGGCTTGCCCAGAGGAGGAACATCTCATGGCTCTCGTCCTCGGCAGAGCCTGATTCCGAAAAGGCACTGGTCCGGCTCCTTGTCCCACACGGAAGGTGGCAGCCCTGAAAGCTGTTGCTGGTCTTCACCGTCCCCATGCAGCCTATTCACAGGCACAACAGGATCTGGGACCCGGGCTTGCCCAGAGGAGGAACATCTCATGGCTATCGTCCTCGGCGGAGCCTTATTCCGGAAAGGCACACGTCAGGCTCCTTGTCCCACACGGAAGGTGGCAGGCCGGAAAGCTGTTGATTGTCTTCACCGTCCCCCTGCAGCCTATTCACAGGCAGCAGGATCTGGGACCCGGGCTTGCCCAGAGGAGGAACATCTCATGGCTCTCGTCCTCGGCAGAGCCTGATTCCGAAAAGGCACACGTCCGGCTCCTTGTCCCACACGGAAGGTGGCAGCCCTGAAAGCTGTCACTGGTCTTCACCGTCCCCCTGCAGCCTATTCACAGGCAAAACAGGATCTGGGACCTGGGCTTGCCCAGAGGAGGAACATCTCATGGATCTCGTCCTCGGCGAGCCTCTTTCCGAAAAGGCACACGTCCGGCTCCTTGTCCCACACGGAAGGTGGCAGCCCTGAAAGCTGTTGCTGGTCTTCACCATCCCCCTGCAGCCTATTCACAGGTACAACAGGATCTGGGACCTGGGCTTGCCCAGAGGAGGAACATCTCATGGCTCTCGTCCTCGGCAGAGCCTCTTTTCGAAACGGCACACGTCTGGCTCCTTGTCCCACACGGAAGGTGGCAGCCCTGAAAGCTGTTGCTGGTCTTCACCGTTCCCCTGCAGCCTATTCACAGGCACAACAGGATCTGGGACCTGGGCTTGCCCAGAGGAGGAACATCTCATGGCTCTCGTCCTCGGCAGAGCCTCTTTCCGAAAAGGCACACGTCCGGCTCCTTGTCCCACACGGAAGGTGGCAGGCCGGAAAGCTGTTGATGGTCTTCACCGTCCCCCTGCAGCCTATTCACAGGTACAACAGGATCTGGGACCCGGGCTTGCCCACAGGAGGAACATCTCATGGCTCTCGTCCTCGGCAGAGCCTGATTCAGGAAACGCACACGTCCGGCTCCTTATCCCACACGGAAGGTGGCAGGCCGGAAAGCTGTTGCTGGTCTTCACTGTCCCCCTGCAGCCTATTCACAGGCACAACAGGATCTGGGACCCGGGCTTGCCCAGAGGAGGAACATCTCATGGCTCTCGTCCTTGGCGGAGCCTGATTCCGGAAAGGCACACGTCCGGCTCCTTGTCCCACACGGAAGGTGGCAGCCCTGAAAGATGTTCCTGGTCTTCACTGTCCCCCTGCAGCCTATTCACAGGCACAACAGGATTCAGGACCGGGGCTTGCCCAGAGGAGGAACATCTCATGGCTCTCGTCCTCGGCAGAGCCTGATTCCGAAAGGCACTGGTCCGGCTCCTTGTCCCACACGGAAGGTGGCAGCCCTGAAAGCTGTTGCTGGTCTTCACCGTCCCCCTGCAGCCTATTCACAGGCACAACAGGATCTGGGACCCGGGCTTGCCCAGAGGAGGAACATCTCATGGCTCTCGTCCTCGGCGGAGCCTTATTCCGGAAAGGCACACGTCCGGCTCCTTGTCCCACACGGAAGGTGGCAGGCCGGAAAGCTGTTGATGGTCTTCACCGTCCCCCTGCAGCCTATTCACAGGCACAACAGGATCTGGGACCCGGGCTTGCCCAGAGGAGGAACATCTCATGGCTCTCGTCGTTGGCGGAGCCTGATTCCGGAAAGGCACTCGTCCGGCTCCTTGTCCCACACGGAAGGTGGCAGCCCTGAAAGATGTTCCTGGTCTTCACTGTCCCCCTGCAGCCTATTCACAGGCACAACAGGATTCAGGACCGGGGCTTGCCCAGAGGAGGAACATCTCATGGCTCTCGTCCTCGGCAGAGCCTGATTCCGAAAAGGCACACGTCCGGCTCCTTGTCCCACACGGAAGGTGGCAGCCCTGAAAGCTGTTGCTGGTCTTCACCGTCCCCCTGCAGCCTATTCACAGGCACAAAAGCATCTGGCACCCGGGCTTGCCCAGAGGAGGAACATCTCATGGCTCTCGTCCTCGGCAGAGCCTGATTCCGAAAAGGCACACGTCCGGCTCCTTGTCCCACACGGAAGGTGGCAGCCCTGAAAGCTGTTGCTGGTCTTCACCGTCCCCCTGCAGCCTATTCACAGGCACAACAGGATCTGGGACCTGGGCTTGCCCAGAGGAGGAACATCTCATGGTTCTCGTCCTCGGCGTAGCCTGATTCCGAAAAGGCACACGTCCTGCTCATTGTCCCACACGGAAGGTGGCAGCCCTGAAAGCTTTTGCTGGTCTTCACCGTCCCCCTGCAGCCTATTCAGAGGCACAACAGGATCTGGGACTTGGGCTTGCCCAGAGGAGGAACATCTCATGGCTCTCGTCCTCGGCAGAGCCTCTTTCCGAAAAGGCACACGTCCGGCTCCTTGTCCCACACGGAAGGTGGCAGCCCTGAAAGCTGTTGCTGGTCTTCACCGTTCCCCTGCAGCCTATTCACAGGCACAACAGGATCTGGGACCCGGGCTTGCCCAGAGGAGGAACATCTCATGGCTCTCGTCCTCGGCAGAGCCTCTTTCCGAAAAGGCATACGTCTGGCTCCTTGTCCCACACGGAAGGTGGCAGGCCGGAAAGCTGTTGCTGGTCTTCACCGTCCCCCTGCAGCCTATTCACAGGCACAACAGGATCTGGGACCCGGGCTTGCCCAGAGGAGGAACATCTCATGGCTCTCGTCCTCGGCGGAGCCTTATTCCGAAAAGGCACACGTCCGGCTCCTTGTCCCACACGGAAGGTGGCAGGCCGGAAAGCTGTTGCTGGTCTTCACCGTCCCCCTGCAGCCTATTCACAGGCACAACAGGATCTGGGACCCGGGCTTGCCCAGAGGAGGAACATCTCATGGCTCTCGTCCTTGGCGGAGCCTGATTCTGGAAAGGCACACGTCCGGCTCCTTGTCCCACACTGAAGGTGGCAGCCCTGAAAGATGTTCCTGGTCTTCACTGTCCCCCTGCAGCCTATTCACAGGCACAACAGGATTCAGGACCGGGGCTTGCCCAGAGGAGGAACATCTCATGGCTCTCGTCCTCGGCAGAGCCTGATTCCGAAAAGGCACTGGTCCGGCTCCTTGTCCCACACGGAAGGTGGCAGCCCTGAAAGCTGTTGCTGGTCTTCACCGTCCCCATGCAGCCTATTCACAGGCACAACAGGATCTGGGACCCGGGCTTGCCCAGAGGAGGAACATCTCATGGCTATCGTCCTCGGCGGAGCCTTATTCCGGAAAGGCACACGTCAGGCTCCTTGTCCCAGACGGAAGGTGGCAGGCCGGAAAGCTGTTGATTGTCTTCACCGTCCCCCTGCAGCCTATTCACAGGCAGCAGGATCTGGGACCCGGGCTTGCCCAGAGGAGGAACATCTCATGGCTCTCGTCCTCGGCAGAGCCTGATTCCGAAAAGGCACACGTCCGGCTCCTTGTCCCACACGGAAGGTGGCAGCCCTGAAAGCTGTTGCTGGTCTTCACCGTCCCCCTGCAGCCTATTCACAGGCAAAACAGGATCTGGGACCTGGGCTTGCCCAGAGGAGGAACATCTCATGGATCTCGTCCTCGGCGAGCCTCTTTCCGAAAAGGCACACGTCCGGCTCCTTGTCCCACACGGAAGGTGGCAGCCCTGAAAGCTGTTGCTGGTCTTCACCATCCCCCTGCAGCCTATTCACAGGTACAACAGGATCTGGGACCTGGGCTTGCCCAGAGGAGGAACATCTCATGGCTCTCGTCCTCGGCAGAGCCTCTTTTCGAAACGGCACACGTCTGGCTCCTTGTCCCACACGGAAGGTGGCAGCCCTGAAAGCTGTTGCTGGTCTTCACCGTTCCCCTGCAGCCTATTCACAGGCACAACAGGATCTGGGACCTGGGCTTGCCCAGAGGAGGAACATCTCATGGCTCTCGTCCTCGGCAGAGCCTCTTTCCGAAAAGGCACACGTCCGGCTCCTTGTCCCACACGGAAGGTGGCAGGCCGGAAAGCTGTTGATGGTCTTCACCGTCCCCCTGCAGCCTATTCACAGGTACAACAGGATCTGGGACCCGGGCTTGCCCACAGGAGGAACATCTCATGGCTCTCGTCCTCGGCAGAGCCTGATTCAGGAAACGCACACGTCCGGCTCCTTATCCCACACGGAAGGTGGCAGGCCGGAAAGCTGTTGCTGGTCTTCACTGTCCCCCTGCAGCCTATTCACAGGCACAACAGGATCTGGGACCCGGGCTTGCCCAGAGGAGGAACATCTCATGGCTCTCGTCCTTGGCGGAGCCTGATTCCGGAAAGGCACACGTCCGGCTCCTTGTCCCACACGGAAGGTGGCAGCCCTGAAAGATGTTCCTGGTCTTCACTGTCCCCCTGCAGCCTATTCACAGGCACAACAGGATTCAGGACCGGGGCTTGCCCAGAGGAGGAACATCTCATGGCTCTCGTCCTCGGCAGAGCCTGATTCCGAAAAGGCACTGGTCCGGTTCCTTGTCCCACACGGAAGGTGGCAGCCCTGAAAGCTGTTGCTGGTCTTCACCGTCCCCCTGCAGCCTATTCACAGGCACAACAGGATCTGGGACCCGGGCTTGCCCAGAGGAGGAACATCTCATGGCTCTCGTCCTCGGCGGAGCCTTATTCCGGAAAGGCACACGTCCGGCTCCTTGTCCCACATGGAAGGTGGCAGGCCGGAAAGCTGTTGCTGGTCTTCACCGTCCCCCTGCAGCCTATTCACAGGCACAACAGGATCTGGGACCTGGGCTTGCCCAGAGGAGGAACATCTCATGGCTCTCGTCCTTGGCGGAGCCTGATTCCAGAAAGGCACACGTCCGGCTCCTTGTCCCACACGGAAGGTGGCAGCCCTGAAAGATGTTCCTGGTCTTCACTGTCCCCCTGCAGCCTATTCACAGGCACAACAGGATTCAGGACCGGGGCTTGCCCAGAGGAGGAACATCTCATGGCTCTCGTCCTCGGCAGAGCCTCTTTCCGAAAAGGCACTGGTCCGGCTCCTTGTCCCACACGGAAGGTGGCAGCCCTGAAAGCTGTTGCTGGTCTTCACCGTCCCCCTGCAGCCTATTCACAGGCACAAGAGGATCTGGGACCCGGGCTTGCCCAGAGGAGGAACATCTCATGGCTCTCGTCCTTGGCGGAGCCTGTTTCCGAGAAGGCACACGTCCGGCTCCTTGTCCCACACGGAAGGTGGCAGCCCTGAAAGATGTTCCTGGTCTTCACTGTCCCCCTGCAGCCTATTCACAGGCACAACAGGATTCAGGACCGGGGCTTGCCCAGAGGAGGAACATCTCATGGCTCTCGTCCTCGGCAGAGCCTGATTCCGAAAAGGCACTGGTCCGGCTCCTTGTCCCACACGGAAGGTGGCAGCCCTGAAAGCTGTTGCTGGTCTACACCGTCCCCCTGCAGCCTATTCACAGGCACAACAGGATCTGGGACCCGGGCTTGCCCAGAGGAGGATCATCTCATGGCTCTCGTCCTCGGCGGAGCCTTATTCCGGAAAGGCACACGTCCGGCTCCTTGTCCCACACGGAAGGTGGCAGGCCGGAAAGCTGTTGCTGGTCTTCACCGTCCCCCTGCAGCCTATTCACAAGCAAATCAGGATCAGGGACCTGGGCTTGCCCAGAGGAGGAACATCTCATGGTTCTCGTCCTCGGCAGAGCCTCTTTCCGAAAAGGCACACGTCCGGCTCCTTGTCCCACACGGAAGGTGGCAGCCCTGAAAGCTGTTGCTGGTCTTCACCGTCCCCCTGCAGCCTATTCACAGGCACAGCAGGATCTGGGACCTGGGCTTGCCCAGAGGCGGAACATCTCATGGCTCTCGTCCTCGGCAGAGCCTCTTTCCGAAAAAGCACACGTCTGGCTCCTTGTCCCACACGGAAGGTGGCAGCCCTGAAAGCTGTTGCTGGTCTTCACCGTTCCCCTGCAGCCTATTCACAGGTACAACAGGATCTGGGACCTGGGCTTGCCCAGAGGAGGAACATCTCATGGCTCTCGTCCTCGGCAGAGCCTCTTTCCGAAAAGGCACACGTCTGGCTCCTTGTCCCACACGGAAGGTGGCAGCCCTGAAAGCTGTTGCTGGTCTTCACCGTTCCCCTGCAGCCTATTCACAGGCACAACAGGATCTGGGACTTGGGCTTGCCCAGAGGAGGAACATCTCATGGTTCTCGTCCTCGGCGTAGCCTGATTCCGAAAAGGCACACGTCCTGCTCCTTGTCCCACACGGAAGGTGGCAGCCCTGAAAGCTTTTGCTGGTCTTCACCGTCCCCCTGCAGCCTATTCACAGGCAAAACAGGATCTGGGACTTGGGCTTGCCCAGAGGAGGAACATCTCATGGCTCTCGTCCTCGGCAGAGCCTCTTTCCGAAAAGGCACACGTCCGGCTCCTTGTCCCACACGGAAGGTGGCAGCCCTGAAAGCTGTTGCTGGTCTTCACCGTCCCCCTGCAGCCTATTCACAGGCACAACAGGATCTGGGACCCGGGCTTGCCCAGAGGAGGAACATCTCATGGCTCTCGTCCTCGGCAGAGCCTGATTCAGGAAAGGCACACGTCCGGCTCCTTGTCCCACACGGAATGTGGCAGGCCGGAAAGCTGTTGCTGGTCTTCACCGTCCCCCTGCAGCCTATTCACAGGCACAACAGGATCTGGGACCCGGGCTTGCCCAGAGGAGGAACATCTCATGGCTCTCGTCCTCGGCAGAGCCTCTTTCCGAAAAGGCACACGTCCTGCTCCTTGTCCCACACGTAAGGTGGCAGCCCTGAAAGCTTTTGCTGGTCTTCACCGTCCCCCTGCAGCCTATTCACAGCTACAACAGGATCTGGGACTTGGGCTTGCCCAGAGGAGGAACATCTCATGGCTCTCGTCCTCGGCAGAGCCTCTTTCCGAAAAGGCACACGTCCGGCTCCTTGTCCCACACGGAAGGTGGCAGCCCTGAAAGCTGTTGCTGGTCTTCACCGTCCCCCTGCAGCCTATTCACAGGCACAAGAGGATCTGGGACCCGGGCTTGCCCAGAGGAGGAACATCTCATGGCTCTCGTCCTTGGCGGAGCCTGTTTCCGAGAAGGCACACGTCCGGCTCCTTGTCCCACACGGAAGGTGGCAGCCCTGAAAGATGTTCCTGGTCTTCACTGTCCCCCTGCAGCCTATTCACAGGCACAACAGGATTCAGGACCGGGGCTTGCCCAGAGGAGGAACATCTCATGGCTCTCGTCCTCGGCAGAGCCTGATTCCGAAAAGGCACTGGTCCGGCTCCTTGTCCCACACGGAAGGTGGCAGCCCTGAAAGCTGTTGCTGGTCTACACCGTCCCCCTGCAGCCTATTCACAGGCACAACAGGATCTGGGACCCGGGCTTGCCCAGAGGAGGATCATCTCATGGCTCTCGTCCTCGGCGGAGCCTTATTCCGGAAAGGCACACGTCCGGCTCCTTGTCCCACACGGAAGGTGGCAGGCCGGAAAGCTGTTGCTGGTCTTCACCGTCCCCCTGCAGCCTATTCACAAGCAAATCAGGATCAGGGACCTGGGCTTGCCCAGAGGAGGAACATCTCATGGTTCTCGTCCTCGGCAGAGCCTCTTTCCGAAAAGGCACACGTCCGGCTCCTTGTCCCACACGGAAGGTGGCAGCCCTGAAAGCTGTTGCTGGTCTTCACCGTCCCCCTGCAGCCTATTCACAGGCACAGCAGGATCTGGGACCTGGGCTTGCCCAGAGGCGGAACATCTCATGGCTCTCGTCCTCGGCAGAGCCTCTTTCCGAAAAAGCACACGTCTGGCTCCTTGTCCCACACGGAAGGTGGCAGCCCTGAAAGCTGTTGCTGGTCTTCACCGTTCCCCTGCAGCCTATTCACAGGTACAACAGGATCTGGGACCTGGGCTTGCCCAGAGGAGGAACATCTCATGGCTCTCGTCCTCGGCAGAGCCTCTTTCCGAAAAGGCACACGTCTGGCTCCTTGTCCCACACGGAAGGTGGCAGCCCTGAAAGCTGTTGCTGGTCTTCACCGTTCCCCTGCAGCCTATTCACAGGCACAACAGGATCTGGGACTTGGGCTTGCCCAGAGGAGGAACATCTCATGGTTCTCGTCCTCGGCGTAGCCTGATTCCGAAAAGGCACACGTCCTGCTCCTTGTCCCACACGGAAGGTGGCAGCCCTGAAAGCTTTTGCTGGTCTTCACCGTCCCCCTGCAGCCTATTCACAGGCAAAACAGGATCTGGGACTTGGGCTTGCCCAGAGGAGGAACATCTCATGGCTCTCGTCCTCGGCAGAGCCTCTTTCCGAAAAGGCACACGTCCGGCTCCTTGTCCCACACGGAAGGTGGCAGCCCTGAAAGCTGTTGCTGGTCTTCACTGTCCCCCTGCAGCCTATTCACAGGCACAACAGGATCTGGGACCCGGGCTTGCCCAGAGGAGGAACATCTCATGGCTCTCGTCCTCGGCAGAGCCTGATTCAGGAAAGGCACACGTCCGGCTCCTTGTCCCACACGGAAGGTGGCAGGCCGGAAAGCTGTTGCTGGTCTTCACCGTCCCCCTGCAGCCTATTCACAGGCACAACAGGATCTGGGACCCGGGCTTGCCCAGAGGAGGAACATCTCATGGCTCTCGTCCTCGGCAGAGCCTCTTTCCGAAAAGGCACACGTCCTGCTCCTTGTCCCACACGTAAGGTGGCAGCCCTGAAAGCTTTTGCTGGTCTTCACCGTCCCCCTGCAGCCTATTCACAGCTACAACAGGATCTGGGACATGGGCTTGCCCAGAGGAGGAACATCTCATGGCTCTCGTCCTCGGCAGAGCCTCTTTCCGAAAAGGCACACGTCCGGCTCCTTGTCCCACACGGAAGGTGGCAGCCCTGAAAGCTGTTGCTGGTCTTCACCGTCCCCCTGCAGCCTATTCACAGGCACAACAGGATCTGGGACCCGGGCTTGCCCAGAGGAGGAACATCTCATGGCTCTCGTCCTCGGCAGAGCCTGATTCAGGAAAGGCACACGTCCGGCTCCTTGTCCCACACGGAAGGTGGCAGGCCGGAAAGCTGTTGCTGGTCTTCACCGTCCCCCTGCAGCCTATTCACAGGCACAACACGATCTGGGACCCGGGCTTGCCCAGAGGAGGAACATCTCATGGCTCTCGTCCTTGGCGGAGCCTGATTCTGGAAAGGCACACGTCCGGCTCCTTGTCCCACACTGAAGGTGGCAGCCCTGAAAGATGTTCCTGGTCTTCACTGTCCCCCTGCAGCCTATTCACAGGCACAACAGGATTCAGGACCGGGGTTTGCCCAGAGGAGGAACATCTCATGGCTCTCGTCCTCGGCAGAGCCTGATTCCGAAAAGGCACTGTTCCGGCTCCTTGTCCCACACGGAAGGTGGCAGCCCTGAAAGCTGTTGCTGGTCTTCACCGTCCCCATGCAGCCTATTCACAGGCACAACAGGATCTGGGACCCGGGCTTGCCCAGAGGAGGAACATCTCATGGCTATCGTCCTCGGCGGAGCCTTATTCCGGAAAGGCACACGTCAGGCTCCTTGTCCCACACGGAAGGTGGCAGGCCGGAAAGCTGTTGATGGTCTTCACCGTCCCCCTGCAGCCTATTCACAGGCAAAACAGGATCTGGGACCTGGGCTTGCCCAGAGGAGGAACATCTCATGGCTCTCGTCCTCGGCGAGCCTCTTTCCGAAAAGGCACACGTCCGGCTCCTTGTCCCACACGGAAGGTGGCAGCCCTGAAAGCTGTTGCTGGTCTTCACCATCCCCCTGCAGCCTATTCACAGGTACAACAGGATCTGGGACCTGGGCTTGCCCAGAGGAGGAACATCTCATGGCTCTCGTCCTCGGCAGAGCCTCTTTTCGAAAAGGCACACGTCTGGCTCCTTGTCCCACACGGAAGGTGGCAGCCCTGAAAGCTGTTGCTGGTCTTCACCGTCCCCCTGCAGCCTATTCACAGGCACAACAGGATCTGGGACCTGGGCTTGCCCAGAGGAGGAACATCTCATGGCTCTCGTCCTCGGCAGAGCCTCTTTCCGAAAAGGCACACGTCCGGCTCCTTGTCCCACACGGAAGGTGGCAGCCCTGAAAGCTGTTGCTGGTCTACACCGTCCCCCTGCAGCCTATTCACAGGCACAACAGGATCTGGGACCCGGGCTTGCCCAGAGGAGGAACATCTCATGGCTCTCGTCCTCGGCGGAGCCTTATTCCGGAAAGGCACACGTCCGGCTCCTTGTCCCACACGGAAGGTGGCAGGCCGGAAAGCTGTTGATGGTCTTCACCGTCCCCCTGCAGCCTATTCACAGGCACAACAGGATCTGGGACTTGGGCTTGCCCAGAGGAGGAACATCTCATGGCTCTCGTCCTTGGCGGAGCCTGATTCCGGAAAGGCACACGTCCGGCTCCTTGTCCCACACTGAAGGTGGCAGCCCTGAAAGATGTTCCTGGTCTTCACTGTCCCCCTGCAGCCTATTCACAGGCACAACAGGATTCAGGACCGGGGCTTGCCCAGAGGAGGAACGTCTCATGGCTCTCGTCCTCGCAGAGCCTGATTCCGAAAAGGCACACGTCCGGCTCCTTGTCCCACACGGAAGGTGGCAGCCCTGAAAGCTGTTGCTGGTCTTCACCGTCCCCCTGCAGCCTATTCACAGGCACAACAGGATCTGGGACCCGGGCTTGCCCAGAGGAGGAACATCTCATGGCTCTCGTCCTCGGCGGAGCCTTATTCCGGAAAGGCACACGTCCGGCTCCTTGTCCCACACGGAAGGTGGCAGGCCGGAAAGCTGTTGCTGGTCTTCACCGTCCCCCTGCAGCCTATTCACAGGCAAAACAGGATCAGGGACCTGGGCTTGCCCAGAGGAGGAACATCTCATGGTTCTCGTCCTCGGCAGAGCCTCTTTCCGAAAAGGCACACGTCCGGCTCCTTGTCCCACACGGAAGGTGGCAGCCCTGAAAGCTGTTGCTGGTCTTCACCGTTCCCCTGCAGCCTATTCACAGGTACAACAGGATCTGGGACCTGGGCTTGCCCAGAGGAGGAACATCTCATGGCTCTCGTCCTCGGCAGAGCCTCTTTCCGAAAAGGCACACGTCTGGCTCCTTGTCCCACACGGAAGGTGGCAGCCCTGAAAGCTGTTGCTGGTCTTCACCGTTCCCCTGCAGCCTATTCACAGGCACAACAGGATCTGGGACTTGGGCTTGCCCAGAGGAGGAACATCTCATGGTTCTCGTCCTCGGCGTAGCCTGATTCCGAAAAGGCACACGTCCTGCTCCTTGTCCCACACGTAAGGTGGCAGCCCTGAAAGCTTTTGCTGGTCTTCACCGTCCCCCTGCAGCCTATTCACAGCTACAACAGGATCTGGGACTTGGGCTTGCCCAGAGGAGGAACATCTCATGGCTCTCGTCCTCGGCAGAGCCTCTTTCCGAAAAGGCACACGTCCGGCTCCTTGTCCCACACGGAAGGTGGCAGCCCTGAAAGCTGTTGCTGGTCTTCACCGTCCCCCTGCAGCCTATTCACAGGCACAACAGGATCTGGGACCCGGGCTTGCCCAGAGGAGGAACATCTCATGGCTCTCGTCCTCGGCAGAGCCTGATTCAGGAAAGGCACACGTCCGGCTCCTTGTCCCACACGGAAGGTGGCAGGCCGGAAAGCTGTTGCTGGTCTTCACCGTCCCCCTGCAGCCTATT
Source organism: Astur gentilis (assembly GCF_929443795.1). Taxonomy (NCBI): domain Eukaryota; kingdom Metazoa; phylum Chordata; class Aves; order Accipitriformes; family Accipitridae; genus Astur; species Astur gentilis. The sequence goes on from NC_064889.1 coordinate 89,682, forward strand.
CACAGGCACAACAGGATCTGGGACCCGGGCTTGCCCAGAGGAGGAACATCTCATGGCTCTCGTCCTTGGCGGAGCCTGATTCTGGAAAGGCACACGTCCGGCTCCTTGTCCCACACTGAAGGTGGCAGCCCTGAAAGATGTTCCTGGTCTTCACTGTCCCCCTGCAGCCTATTCACAGGCACAACAGGATTCAGGACCGGGGTTTGCCCAGAGGAGGAACATCTCATGGCTCTCGTCCTCGGCAGAGCCTGATTCCGAAAAGGCACTGGTCCGGCTCCTTGTCCCACACGGAAGGTGGCAGCCCTGAAAGCTGTTGCTGGTCTTCACCGTCCCCATGCAGCCTATTCACAGGCACAACAGGATCTGGGACCCGGGCTTGCCCAGAGGAGGAACATCTCATGGCTCTCGTCCTCGGCGGAGCCTTATTCCGGAAAGGCACACGTCCGGCTCCTTGTCCCACACGGAAGGTGGCAGGCCGGAAAGCTGTTGATTGTCTTCACCGTCCCCCTGCAGCCTATTCACAGGCAAAACAGGATCTGGGACCTGGGCTTGCCCAGAGGAGGAACATCTCATGGCTCTCGTCCTCGGCGAGCCTCTTTCCGAAAAGGCACACGTCCGGCTCCTTGTCCCACACGGAAGGTGGCAGCCCTGAAAGCTGTTGCTGGTCTTCACCATCCCCCTGCAGCCTATTCACAGGTACAACAGGATCTGGGACCCGGGCATGCCCAGAGGAGGAACATCTCATGGCTCTCGTCCTCGGCAGAGCCTCTTTCCGAAAAGGCACACGTCCGGCTCCTTGTCCCACACGGAAGGTGGCAGCCCTGAAAGCTGTTGCTGGTCTTCACCGTTCCCCTGCAGCCTATTCACAGGCACAACAGGATCTGGGACCTGGGCTTGCCCAGAGGAGGAACATCTCATGGCTCTCGTCCTCGGCAGAGCCTGATTCCGAAAAGGCACTGGTCCGGCTCCTTGTCCCACACGGAAGGTGGCAGCCCTGAAAGCTGTTGCTGGTCTACACCGTCCCCCTGCAGCCTATTCACAGGCACAACAGGATCTGGGACCCGGGCTTGCCCAGAGGAGGAACATCTCATGGCTCTCGTCCTCGGCGGAGCCTTATTCCGGAAAGGCACACGTCCGGCTCCTTGTCCCACACGGAAGGTGGCAGGCCGGAAAGCTGTTGATGGTCTTCACCGTCCCCCTGCAGCCTATTCACAGGCACAACAGGATCTGGGACCCGGGCTTGCCCAGAGGAGGAACATCTCATGGCTCTCGTCCTTGGCGGAGCCTGATTCCGGAAAGGCACACGTCCGGCTCCTTGTCCCACACGGAAGGTGGCAGCCCTGAAAGCTGTTGCTGGTCTTCACTGTCCCCCTGCAGCCTATTCACAGGCACAACAAGATTCAGGACCGGGGCTTGCCCAGAGGAGGAACATCTCATGGCTCTCGTCCTCGGCAGAGCCTGATTCCGAAAAGGCACTGGTCCGGCTCCTTGTCCCACACGGAAGGTGGCAGCCCTGAAAGCTGTTGCTGGTCTTCACCGTCCCCCTGCAGCCTATTCACAGGCACAACAGGATCTGGGACCCGGGCTTGCCCAGAGGAGGAACATCTCATGGCTCTCGTCCTCGGCGGAGCCTTATTCCGGAAAGGCACACGTCCGGCTCCTTGTCCCACACGGAAGGTGGCAGGCCGGAAAGCTGTTGATGGTCTTCACCGTCCCCCTGCAGCCTATTCACAGGCACAACAGGATCTGGGACCCGGGCTTGCCCAGAGGAGGAACATCTCATGGCTCTCGTCCTCGGCAGAGCCTGATTCAGGAAAGGCACACGTCCGGCTCCTTGTCCCACACGGAAGGTGGCAGGCCGGAAAGCTGTTGCTGGTCTTCACCGTCCCCCTGCAGCCTATTCACAGGCACAACAGGATCTGGTACCCGGGCTTGCCCAGAGGAGGAACATCTCATGGCTCTCGTCCTTGGCGGAGCCTGATTCTGGAAAGGCACACGTCCGGCTCCTTGTCCCACACTGAAGGTGGCAGCCCTGAAAGATGTTCCTGGTCTTCACTGTCCCCCTGCAGCCTATTCACAGGCACAACAGGATTCAGGACCGGGGTTTGCCCAGAGGAGGAACATCTCATGGCTCTCGTCCTCGGCAGAGCCTGATTCCGAAAAGGCACTGGTCCGGCTCCTTGTCCCACACGGAAGGTGGCAGCCCTGAAAGCTGTTGCTGGTCTTCACCGTCCCCATGCAGCCTATTCACAGGCACAACAGGATCTGGGACCCGGGCTTGCCCAGAGGAGGAACATCTCATGGCTATCGTCCTCGGCGGAGCCTTATTCCGGAAAGGCACACGTCAGGCTCCTTGTCCCACACGGAAGGTGGCAGGCCGGAAAGCTGTTGCTGGTCTTCACCGTCCCCCTGCAGCCTATTCACAGGCAAAACAGGATCTGGGACCTGGGCTTGCCCAGAGGAGGAACATCTCATGGCTCTCGTCCTCGGCGAGCCTCTTTCCGAAAAGGCACACGTCCGGCTCCTTGTCCCACACGGAAGGTGGCAGCCCTGAAAGCTGTTGCTGGTCTTCACCATCCCCCTGCAGCCTATTCACAGGTACAACAGGATCTGGGACCTGGGCTTGCCCAGAGGAGGAACATCTCATGGCTCTCGTCCTCGGCAGAGCCTCTTTTCGAAAAGGCACTGGTCCGGCTCCTTGTCCCACACGGAAGGTGGCAGCCCTGAAAGCTGTTGCTGGTCTTCACCGTCCCCCTGCAGCCTATTCACAGGCACAACAGGATCTGGGACCCGGGCTTGCCCAGAGGAGGAACATCTCATGGCTCTCGTCCTCGGCGGAGCCTTATTCCGGAAAGGCACACGTCCGGCTCCTTGTCCCACACGGAAGGTGGCAGGCCGGAAAGCTGTTGATGGTCTTCACCGTCCCCCTGCAGCCTATTCACAGGCACAACAGGATCTGGGACCCGGGCTTGCCCAGAGGAGGAACATCTCATGGCTCTCGTCCTTGGCGGAGCCTGATTCCGGAAAGGCACACGTCCGGCTCCTTGTCCCACACTGAAGGTGGCAGCCCTGAAAGATGTTCCTGGTCTTCACTGTCCCCCTGCAGCCTATTCACAGGCACAACAGGATTCAGGACCGGGGCTTGCCCAGAGGAGGAACGTCTCATGGCTCTCGTCCTCGCAGAGCCTGATTCCGAAAAGGCACACGTCCGGCTCCTTGTCCCACACGGAAGGTGGCAGCCCTGAAAGCTGTTGCTGGTCTTCACCGTCCCCCTGCAGCCTATTCACAGGCACAACAGGATCTGGGACCCGGGCTTGCCCAGAGGAGGAACATCTCATGGCTCTCGTCCTCGGCGGAGCCTTATTCCGGAAAGGCACACGTCCGGCTCCTTGTCCCACACGGAAGGTGGCAGGCCGGAAAGCTGTTGCTGGTCTTCACCGTCCCCCTGCAGCCTATTCACAGGCAAAACAGGATCAGGGACCTGGGCTTGCCCAGAGGAGGAACATCTCATGGTTCTCGTCCTCGGCAGAGCCTCTTTCCGAAAAGGCACACGTCCGGCTCCTTGTCCCACACGGAAGGTGGCAGGCCGGAAAGCTGTTGCTGGTCTTCACCGTTCCCCTGCATCCTATTCACAGGTACAACAGGATCTGGGACCTGGGCTTGCCCAGAGGAGGAACATCTCATGGCTCTCGTCCTCGGCAGAGCCTCTTTCCGAAAAGGCACACGTCTGGCTCCTTGTCCCACACGGAAGGTGGCAGCCCTGAAAGCTGTTGCTGGTCTTCACCGTTCCCCTGCAGCCTATTCACAGGCACAACAGGATCTGGGACTTGGGCTTGCCCAGAGGAGGAACATCTCATGGTTCTCGTCCTCGGCGTAGCCTGATTCCGAAAAGGCACACGTCCTGCTCCTTGTCCCACACGTAAGGTGGCAGCCCTGAAAGCTTTTGCTGGTCTTCACCGTCCCCCTGCAGCCTATTCACAGCTACAACAGGATCTGGGACTTGGGCTTGCCCAGAGGAGGAACATCTCATGGCTCTCGTCCTCGGCAGAGCCTGATTCCGGAAAGGCACACGTCCGGCTCCTTGTCCCACACGGAAGGTGGCAGCCCTGAAAGCTGTTGCTGGTCTTCACCGTCCCCCTGCAGCCTATTCACAGGCACAACAGGATCTGGGACCCGGGCTTGCCCAGAGGAGGAACATCTCATGGCTCTCGTCCTCGGCAGAGCCTGATTCCGAAAAGGCACTGGTCCGGCTCCTTGTCCCACACGGAAGGTGGCAGCCCTGAAAGCTGTTGCTGGTCTTCACCGTCCCCATGCAGCCTATTCACAGGCACAACAGGATCTGGGACCCGGGCTTGCCCAGAGGAGGAACATCTCATGGCTATCGTCCTCGGCGGAGCCTTATTCCGGAAAGGCACACGTCAGGCTCCTTGTCCCACACGGAAGGTGGCAGGCCGGAAAGCTGTTGATTGTCTTCACCGTCCCCCTGCAGCCTATTCACAGGCAAAACAGGATCTGGGACCTGGGCTTGCCCAGAGGAGGAACATCTCATGGCTCTCGTCCTCGGCGAGCCTCTTTCCGAAAAGGCACACGTCCGGCTCCTTGTCCCACACGGAAGGTGGCAGCCCTGAAAGCTGTTGCTGGTCTTCACCATCCCCCTGCAGCCTATTCACAGGTACAACAGGATCTGGGACCTGGGCTTGCCCAGAGGAGGAACATCTCATGGCTCTCGTCCTCGGCAGAGCCTCTTTTCGAAAAGGCACACGTCTGGCTCCTTGTCCCACACGGAAGGTGGCAGCCCTGAAAGCTGTTGCTGGTCTTCACCGTTCCCCTGCAGCCTATTCACAGGCACAACAGGATCTGGGACCTGGGCTTGCCCAGAGGAGGAACATCTCATGGCTCTCGTCCTCGGCAGAGCCTGATTCCGAAAAGGCACTGGTCCGGCTCCTTGTCCCACACGGAAGGTGGCAGCCCTGAAAGCTGTTGCTGGTCTACACCGTCCCCCTGCAGCCTATTCACAGGCACAACAGGATCTGGGACCCGGGCTTGCCCAGAGGAGGAACATCTCATGGCTCTCGTCCTCGGCGGAGCCTTATTCCGGAAAGGCACACGTCCGGCTCCTTGTCCCACACGGAAGGTGGCAGGCCGGAAAGCTGTTGCTGGTCTACACCGTCCCCCTGCAGCCTATTCACAGGCACAACAGGATCTGGGACCCGGGCTTGCCCAGAGGAGGAACATCTCATGGCTCTCGTCCTTGGCGGAGCCTGATTCCGGAAAGGCACACGTCCGGCTCCTTGTCCCACACGGAAGGTGGCAGGCCGGAAAGCTGTTGCTGGTCTTCACTGTCCCCCTGCAGCCTATTCACAGGCACAACAGGATTCAGGACCGGGGCTTGCCCAGAGGAGGAACATCTCATGGCTCTCGTCCTCGGCAGAGCCTGATTCCGAAAAAGCACTGGTCCGGCTCCTTGTCCCACACGGAAGGTGGCAGCCCTGAAAGCTGTTGCTGGTCTTCACCGTCCCCCTGCAGCCTATTCACAGGCACAACAGGATCTGGGACCCGGGCTTGCCCAGAGGAGGAACATCTCATGGCTCTCGTCCTCGGCGGAGCCTTATTCCGGAAAGGCACACGTCCGGCTCCTTGTCCCACACGGAAGGTGGCAGGCCGGAAAGCTGTTGCTGGTCTTCACCGTCCCCCTGCAGCCTATTCACAGGCAAAACAGGATCAGGGACCTGGGCTTGCCCAGAGGAGGAACATCTCATGGTTCTCGTCCTCGGCAGAGCCTCTTTCCGAAAAGGCACACGTCCGGCTCCTTGTCCCACACGGAAGGTGGCAGGCCGGAAAGCTGTTGCTGGTCTTCACCGTTCCCCTGCAGCCTATTCACAGGTACAACAGGATCTGGGACCTGGGCTTGCCCAGAGGAGGAACATCTCATGGCTCTCGTCCTCGGCAGAGCCTCTTTCCGAAAAGGCACACGTCTGGCTCCTTGTCCCACACGGAAGGTGGCAGCCCTGAAAGCTGTTGCTGGTCTTCACCGTTCCCCTGCAGCCTATTCACAGGCACAACAGGATCTGGGACTTGGGCTTGCCCAGAGGAGGAACATCTCATGGTTCTCATCCTCGGCGTAGCCTGATTCCGAAAAGGCACACGTCCTGCTCCTTGTCCCACACGGAAGGTGGCAGCCCTGAAAGCTTTTGCTGGTCTTCACCGTCCCCCTGCAGCCTATTCACAGCTACAACAGGATCTGGGACTTGGGCTTGCCCAGAGGAGGAACATCTCATGGCTCTCGTCCTCGGCAGAGCCTGATTCAGAAAAGGCACACGTCCGGCTCCTTGTCCCACACGGAAGGTGGCAGGCCGGAAAGCTTTTGCTGGTCTTCACCGTTCCCCTGCAGCCTATTCACAGGCACAACAGGATCTGGGACCCGGGCTTGCCCAGAGGAGGAACATCTCATGGCTCTCGTCCTTGGCGGAGCCTGATTCTGGAAAGGCACACGTCCGGCTCCTTGTCCCACACTGAAGGTGGCAGCCCTGAAAGATGTTCCTGGTCTTCACTGTCCCCCTGCAGCCTATTCACAGGCACAACAGGATTCAGGACCGGGGTTTGCCCAGAGGAGGAACATCTCATGGCTCTCGTCCTCGGCAGAGCCTGATTCCGAAAAGGCACTGGTCCGGCTCCTTGTCCCACACGGAAGGTGGCAGCCCTGAAAGCTGTTGCTGGTCTTCACCGTCCCCATGCAGCCTATTCACAGGCACAACAGGATCTGGGACCCGGGCTTGCCCAGAGGAGGAACATCTCATGGCTATCGTCCTCGGCGGAGCCTTATTCCGGAAAGGCACACGTCAGGCTCCTTGTCCCACACGGAAGGTGGCAGGCCGGAAAGCTGTTGATTGTCTTCACCGTCCCCCTGCAGCCTATTCACAGGCACAACAGGATCTGGGACCTGGGCTTGCCCAGAGGAGGAACATCTCATGGCTCTCGTCCTCGGCGAGCCTCTTTCCGAAAAGGCACACGTCCGGCTCCTTGTCCCACACGGAAGGTGGCAGCCCTGAAAGCTGTTGCTGGTCTTCACCATCCCCCTGCAGCCTATTCACAGGTACAACAGGATCTGGGACCTGGGCTTGCCCAGAGGAGGAACATCTCATGGCTCTCGTCCTCGGCAGAGCCTCTTTTCGAAAAGGGACACGTCTGGCTCCTTGTCCCACACGGAAGGTGGCAGCCCTGAAAGCTGTTGCTGGTCTTCACCGTTCCCCTGCAGCCTATTCACAGGCACAACAGGATCTGGGACCTGGGCTTGCCCAGAGGAGGAACATCTCATGGCTCTCGTCCTCGGCAGAGCCTGATTCCGAAAAGGCACTGGTCCGGCTCCTTGTCCCACACGGAAGGTGGCAGCCCTGAAAGCTGTTGCTGGTCTACACCGTCCCCCTGCAGCCTATTCACAGGCACAACAGGATCTGGGACCCGGGCTTGCCCAGAGGAGGAACATCTCATGGCTCTCGTCCTCGGCGGAGCCTTATTCCGGAAAGGCACACGTCCGGCTCCTTGTCCCACACGGAAGGTGGCAGGCCGGAAAGCTGTTGATGGTCTTCACCGTCCCCCTGCAGCCTATTCACAGGCACAACAGGATCTGGGACCCGGGCTTGCCCAGAGGAGGAACATCTCATGGCTCTCGTCCTTGGCGGAGCCTGATTCCGGAAAGGCACACGTCCGGCTCCTTGTCCCACACGGAAGGTGGCAGCCCTGAAAGATGTTCCTGGTCTTCACTGTCCCCCTGCAGCCTATTCACAGGCACAACAGGATTCAGGACCGGGGCTTGCCCAGAGGAGGAACATCTCATGGCTCTCGTCCTCGGCAGAGCCTGATTCCGAAAAGGCACACGTCCGGCTCCTTGTCCCACACGGAAGGTGGCAGCCCTGAAAGCTGTTGCTGGTCTTCACCGTCCCCCTGCAGCCTATTCACAGGCACAACAGGATCTGGGACCCGGGCTTGCCCAGAGGAGGAACATCTCATGGCTCTCGTCCTCGGCGGAGCCTTATTCCGGAAAGGCACACGTCCGGCTCCTTGTCCCACACGGAAGGTGGCAGCCCTGAAAGCTGTTGCTGGTCTTCACCGTCCCCCTGCAGCCTATTCACAGGCAAAACAGGATCAGGGACCTGGGCTTGCCCAGAGGAGGAACATCTCATGGTTCTCGTCCTCGGCAGAGCCTCTTTCCGAAAAGGCACATGTCCGGCTCCTTGTCCCACACGGAAGGTGGCAGCCCTGAAAGCTGTTGCTGGTCTTCACCGTTCCCCTGCAGCCTATTCACAGGTACAACAGGATCTGGGACCTGGGCTTGCCCAGAGGAGGAACATCTCATGGCTCTCGTCCTCGGCAGAGCCTCTTTCCGAAAAGGCACACGTCTGGCTCCTTGTCCCACACGGAAGGTGGCAGCCCTGAAAGCTGTTGCTGGTCTTCACCGTTCCCCTGCAGCCTATTCACAGGCACAACAGGATCTGGGACTTGGGCTTGCCCAGAGGAGGAACATCTCATGGTTCTCGTCCTCGGCGTAGCCTGATTCCGAAAAGGCACACGTCCTGCTCCTTGTCCCACACGGAAGGTGGCAGCCCTGAAAGCTTTTGCTGGTCTTCACCGTCCCCCTGCAGCCTATTCACAGCTACAACAGGATCTGGGACTTGGGCTTGCCCAGAGGAGGAACATCTCATGGCTCTCGTCCTCGGCAGAGCCTCTTTCCGAAAAGGCACACGTCCGGCTCCTTGTCCCACACGGAAGGTGGCAGCCCTGAAAGCTGTTGCTGGTCTTCACCGTCCCCCTGCAGCCTATTCACAGGCACAACAGGATCTGGGACCCGGGCTTGCCCAGAGGAGGAACATCTCATGGCTCTCGTCCTCGGCAGAGCCTGATTCAGGAAAGGCACACGTCCGGCTCCTTGTCCCACACGGAAGGTGGCAGGCCGGAAAGATGTTGCTGGTCTTCACCGTCCCCCTGCAGCCTATTCACAGGCACAACAGGATCTGGGACCCGGGCTTGCCCAGAGGAGGAACATCTCATGGCTCTCGTCCTTGGCGGAGCCTGATTCTGGAAAGGCACACGTCTGGTCCTTGTCCCACACTGAAGGTGGCAGCCCTGAAAGATGTTCCTGGTCTTCACTGTCCCCCTGCAGCCTATTCACAGGCACAACAGGATTCAGGACCGGGGTTTGCCCAGAGGAGGAACATCTCATGGCTATCGTCCTCGGCGGAGCCTTATTCCGGAAAGGCACACGTCAGGCTCCTTGTCCCACACGGAAGGTGGCAGGCCGGAAAGCTGTTGATTGTCTTCACCGTCCCCCTGCAGCCTATTCACAGGCAAAACAGGATCTGGGACCTGGGCTTGCCCAGAGGAGGAACATCTCATGGCTCTCGTCCTCGGCGAGCCTCTTTCCGAAAAGGCACACGTCCGGCTCCTTGTCCCACACGGAAGGTGGCAGCCCTGAAAGCTGTTGCTGGTCTTCACCGTCCCCCTGCAGCCTATTCACAGGTACAACAGGATCTGGGACCTGGGCTTGCCCAGAGGAGGAACATCTCATGGCTCTCGTCCTCGGCAGAGCCTCTTTTCGAAAAGGCACACGTCTGGCTCCTTGTCCCACACGGAAGGTGGCAGCCCTGAAAGCTGTTGCTGGTCTTCACCGTTCCCCTGCAGCCTATTCACAGGCACAACAGGATCTGGGACCTGGGCTTGCCCAGAGGAGGAACATCTCATGGCTCTCGTCCTCGGCAGAGCCTGATTCCGAAAAGGCACTGGTCCGGCTCCTTGTCCCACACGGAAGGTGGCAGCCCTGAAAGCTGTTGCTGGTCTTCACCGTCCCCCTGCAGCCTATTCACAGGCACAACAGGATCTGGGACCCGGGCTTGCCCAGAGGAGGAACATCTCATGGCTCTCGTCCTCGGCGGAGCCTTATTCCGGAAAGGCACACGTCCAGCTCCTTGTCCCACACGGAAGGTGGCAGGCCGGAAAGCTGTTGATGGTCTTCACCGTCCCCCTGCAGCCTATTCACAGGCACAACAGGATCTGGGACCCGGGCTTGCCCAGAGGAGGAACATCTCATGGCTCTCGTCCTTGGCGGAGCCTGATTCCGGAAAGGCACACGTCCGGCTCCTTGTCCCACACGGAAGGTGGCAGCCCTGAAAGATGTTCCTGGTCTTCACTGTCCCCCTGCAGCCTATTCACAGGCACAACAGGATTCAGGACCGGGGCTTGCCCAGAGGAGGAACATCTCATGGCTCTCGTCCTCGGCAGAGCCTGATTCCGAAAAGGCACTGGTCCGGCTCCTTGTCCCACACGGAAGGTGGCAGCCCTGAAAGCTGTTGCTGGTCTTCACCGTCCCCCTGCAGCCTATTCACAGGCACAACAGGATCTGGGACCCGGGCTTGCCCAGAGGAGGAACATCTCATGGCTCTCGTCCTCGGCGGAGCCTTATTCCGGAAAGGCACACGTCCGGCTCCTTGTCCCACACGGAAGGTGGCAGGCCGGAAAGCTGTTGCTGGTCTTCACCGTCCCCCTGCAGCCTATTCACAGGCAAAACAGGATCAGGGACCTGGGCTTGCCCAGAGGAGGAACATCTCATGGTTCTCGTCCTCGGCAGAGCCTCTTTCCGAAAAGGCACACGTCCGGCTCCTTGTCCCACACGGAAGGTGGCAGCCCTGAAAGCTGTTGCTGGTCTTCACCGTCCCCCTGCAGCCTATTCACAGGTACAACAGGATCTGGGACCTGGGCTTGCCCAGAGGAGGAACATCTCATGGCTCTCGTCCTCGGCAGAGCCTCTTTCCGAAAAGGCACACGTCTGGCTCCTTGTCCCACACGGAAGGTGGCAGCCCTGAAAGCTGTTGCTGGTCTTCACCGTTCCCCTGCAGCCTATTCACAGGCACAACAGGATCTGGGACTTGGGCTTGCCCAGAGGAGGAACATCTCATGGTTCTCGTCCTCGGCGTAGCCTGATTCCGAAAAGTCACACGTCCTGCTCCTTGTCCCACACGGAAGGTGGCAGCCCTGAAAGCTTTTGCTGGTCTTCACCGTCCCCCTGCAGCCTATTCACAGGCACAACAGGATCTGGGACCCGGGCTTGCCCAGAGGAGGAACATCTCATGGCTCTCGTCCTCGGCAGAGCCTGATTCAGGAAAGGCACACGTCCGGCTCCTTGTCCCACACGGAAGGTGGCAGGCCGGAAAGCTGTTGCTGGTCTTCACCGTCCCCCTGCAGCCTATTCACAGGCACAACAGGATCTGGGACCCGGGCTTGCCCAGAGGAGGAACATCTCATGGCTCTCGTCCTCGGCAGAGCCTCTTTCCGAAAAGGCACACGTCCGGCTCCTTGTCCCACACGGAAGGTGGCAGGCCGGAAAGCTGTTGATGGTCTTCACCGTCCCCCTGCAGCCTATTCACAGGTACAACAGGATCTGGGACCCGGGCTTGCCCACAGGAGGAACATCTCATGGCTCTCGTCCTCGGCAGAGCCTGATTCAGGAAAGGCACACGTCCGGCTCCTTGTCCCACACGGAAGGTGGCAGTCCGGAAAGCTGTTGCTGGTCTTCACCGTCCCCCTGCAGCCTATTCACAGGCACAACAGGATCTGGGACCCGGGCTTGCCCAGAGGAGGAACATCTCATGGCTCTCGTCCTTGGTGGAGCCTGATTCCGGAAAGGCACACGTCCGGCTCCTTGTCCCACACGGAAGGTGGCAGGCCGGAAAGCTGTTGCTGGTCTTCACTGTCCCCCTGCAGCCTATTCACAGGCACAACAGGATTCAGGACCGGGGCTTGCCCAGAGGAGGAACATCTCATGGCTCTCGTCCTCGGCAGAGCCTGATTCCGAAAAGGCACTGGTCCGGCTCCTTGTCCCACACGGAAGGTGGCAGCCCTGAAAGCTGTTGCTGGTCTTCACCGTCCCCCTGCAGCCTATTCACAGGCACAACAGGATCTGGCACCCGGGCTTGCCCAGAGGAGGAACATCTCATGGCTCTCGTCCTCGGCGGAGCCTTATTCCGGAAAGGCACACGTCCGGCTCCTTGTCCCACACGGAAGGTGGCAGGCCGGAAAGCTGTTGCTGGTCTTCACCGTCCCCCTGCAGCCTATTCACAGGCACAACAGGATCTGGGACCCGGGCTTGCCCAGAGGAGGAACATCTCATGGCTCTCGTCCTCGGCGGAGCCTTATTCCGGAAAGGCACACGTCCGGCTCCTTGTCCCACACGGAAGGTGGCAGGCCGGAAAGCTGTTGCTGGTCTTCACCGTCCCCCTGCAGCCTATTCACAGGCACAACAGGATCTGGGACCTGGGCTTGCCCAGAGGAGGAACATCTCATGGCTCTCGTCCTCGGCAGAGCCTCTTTCCGAAAAGGCACACTTCTGGCTCCTTGTCCCACACGGAAGGTGGCAGGCCGGAAAGCTGTTGCTGGTCTTCACCGTTCCCCTGCAGCCTATTCACAGGCACAACAGGATCTGGGACCTGGGCTTGCCCAGAGGAGGAACATCTCATGGCTCTCGTCCTCGGCAGAGCCTGATTCCGGAAAGGCACACGTCCGGCTCCTTGTCCCACACGGAAGGTGGCAGGCCGGAAAGATGTTGCTGGTCTTCACCGTCCCCCTGCAGCCTATTCACAGGCACAACAGGATCTGGGACCTGGGATTGCCCAGAGGAAGAACATCTCATGGCTCTCGTCATCGGCGTAGCCTGATTCCGAAAAGGCACACGTCCGGCTCCTTGTCCCACACGGAAGGTGGCAGGCCGGAAAGCTGTTGCGGGTCTTCACCGTCCCCCTGCAGCCTATTCACAGGTACAACAGGATCTCGGACCCGGGCTTGCCCAAAGGAGGAACATCTCATGGCTCTCGTCCTCGGCAGAGCCTGATTCTGGAAAGGCACACGTCCGGCTCCTTGTCCCACACGGAAGGTGGCAGGCCGGAAAGCTGTTGCTGGTCTTCACCGTCCCCCTGCAGCCTATTCACAGGCACAACAGGATCTGGGACCCGGGCTTGCCCAGAGGAGGAAAATCTCATGACTCTCGTTTTTGGCGGAGCCTGATTCCGGAAAGGCACACGTCCGGCTCCTTGTCCCACACGGAAGGTGGCAGCCCTGAAAGATGTTCCTGGTCTTCACCGTCCCCCTGCAGCCTATTCACAGGCACAACAGGATTCAGGACCGGGTCTTCCCCAGAGGAGGAACATCTCATGGCTCTCGTCCTCGGCAGAGCCTGATTCCGAAAAGGCACTGGTCCGGCTCCTTGTCCCACACGGAAGGTGGCAGCCCTGAAAGCTTTTGCTGGTCTTCACCGTCCCCCTGCAGCCTATTCACAGCTACAACAGGATCTGGGACTTGGGCTTGCCCAGAGGAGGAACATCTCATGGCTCTCGTCCTCGGCAGAGCCTCTTTCCGAAAAGGCACACGTCCGGCTCCTTGTCCCACATGGAAGATGGCAGCCCTGAAAGCTGTTGCTGGTCTTCACCGTCCCCCTGCAGCCTATTCACAGGTACAACAGGATCTGGGACCTGGGCTTGCCCAGAGGAGGAACATCTCATGGCTCTCGTCCTCGGCAGAGTCTCTTTCCGGAAAGGCACACGTCTGGCTCCTTGTCCCACACGGAAGGTGGCAGCCCTGAAAGCTGTTGCTGGTCTTCACCGTTCCCCTGCAGCCTATTCACAGGCACAACAGGATCTGGGACCCGGGCTTGCCCAGAGGAGGAACATCTCATGGCTATCGTCGTCGGCGGAGCCTTATTCCGGAAAGGCACACGTCCGGCACCTTGTCCCACACGGAAGGTGGCAGGCCGGAAAGCTGTTGATGGTCTTCACCGTCCCCCTGCAGCCTATTCACAGGTACAACAGGATCTGGGACCTGGGCTTGCCCAGAGGAGGAACATCTCATGGCTCTCGTCCTCGGCAGAGCCTGATTCAGGAAAGGCACACGTCCGGCTCCTTGTCCCACACGGAAGGTGGCAGGCCGGAAAGCTGTTGCTGGTCTTCACCGTCCCCCTGCAGCCTATTCACAGGCACAACAGGATCTGGGACCCGGGCTTGCCCAGAGGAGGAACATCTCATGGCTCTCGTCCTTGGCGGAGCCTGATTCCGGAAAGGCACACGTCCGGCTCCTTGTCCCACACGGAAGGTGGCAGCCCTGAAAGATGTTCCTGGTCTTCACTGTCCCCCTGCAGCCTATTCACAGGCACAACAGGATTCAGGACCGGGGCTTGCCCAGAGGAGGAACATCTCATGGCTCTCGTCCTCAGCAGAGCCTGATTCCGAAAAGGCACTGGTCCGGCTCCTTGTCCCACACGGAAGGTGGCAGCCCTGAAAGCTGTTGCTGGTCTTCACCGTCCCCCTGCAGCCTATTCACAGGCACAACAGGATCTGGGACCCGGGCTTGCCCAGAGGAGGAACATCTCATGGCTCTCGTCCTCGGCGGAGCCTTATTCCGGAAAGGCACACGTCCGGCTCCTTGTCCCACACGGAAGGTGGCAGCCCTGAAAGATATTCCTGGTCTTCACCGTCCCCCTGCAGCCTATTCACAGGCACAACAGGATCTGGGACCTGGGCTTGCCCAGAGGAGGAACATCTCATGGCTCTCGTCCTTGGCGGAGCCTGATTCCGGAAAGGCACACGTCCGGCTCCTTGTCCCACACGGAAGGTGGAAGCCCTGAAAGATGTTCCTGGTCTTCACTGTCCCCCTGCAGCCTATTCACAGGCACAACAGGATTCAGGACCGGGGCTTGCCCAGAGGAGGAACATCTCATGGCTCTCGTCCTCGGCAGAGCCTGATTCCGAAAAGGCACACGTCCGGCTCCTTGTCCCACACGGAAGGTGGCAGCCCTGAAAGCTGTTGCTGGTCTTCACCGTCCCCCTGCAGCCTATTCACAGGCACAACAGGATCTGGGACCCGGGCTTGCCCAGAGGAGGAACATCTCATGGCTCTCGTCCTCGGCGGAGCCTGATTCCGGAAAGGCACACGTCCGGCTCCTTGTCCCACACGGAAGGTGGCAGGCCGGAAAGCTGTTGCTGGTCTTCACCGTCCCCCTGCACCCTATTCACAGGCACAACAGGATCTGGGACCCGGGCTTGCCCAGAGGAGGAACATCTCATGGCTCTCGTCCTCGGCAGAGCCTCTTTCCGAAAAGGCACACGTCCGGCTCCTTGTCCCACACGGAAGGTGGCAGGCCGGAAAGCTGTTGATGGTCTTCACCGTCCCCCTGCAGCCTATTCACAGGTACAACAGGATCTGGGACCCGGGCTTGCCCACAGGAGGAACATCTCATGGCTCTCGTCCTCGGCAGAGCCTGATTCAGGAAAGGCACACGTCCGGCTCCTTGTCCCACACGGAAGGTGGCAGGCCGGAAAGCTGTTGCTGGTCTTCACCGTCCCCCTGCAGCCTATTCACAGGCACAACAGGATCTGGGACCCGGGCTTGCCCAGAGGAGGAACATCTCATGGCTCTCGTCCTTGGTGGAGCCTGATTCCGGAAAGGCACACGTCCGGCTCCTTGTCCCACACGGAAGGTGGCAGGCCGGAAAGCTGTTGCTGGTCTTCACTGTCCCCCTGCAGCCTATTCACAGGCACAACAGGATTCAGGACCGGGGCTTGCCCAGAGGAGGAACATCTCATGGCTCTCGTCCTCGGCAGAGCCTGATTCCGAAAAGGCACTGGTCCGGCTCCTTGTCCCACACGGAAGGTGGCAGCCCTGAAAGCTGTTGCTGGTCTTCACCGTCCCCCTGCAGCCTATTCACAGGCACAACAGGATCTGGGACCCGGGCTTGCCCAGAGGAGGAACATCTCATGGCTCTCGTCCTCGGCGGAGCCTTATTCCGGAAAGGCACACGTCCGGCTCCTTGTCCCACACGGAAGGTGGCAGGCCGGAAAGCTGTTGCTGGTCTTCACCGTCCCCCTGCAGCCTATTCACAGGCACAACAGGATCTGGGACCCGGGCTTGCCCAGAGGAGGAAAATCTCATGACTCTCGTTTTTGGCGGAGCCTGATTCCGGAAAGGCACACGTCCGGCTCCTTGTCCCACACGGAAGGTGGCAGCCCTGAAAGATGTTCCTGGTCTTCACCGTCCCCCTGCAGCCTATTCACAGGCACAACAGGATTCAGGACCGGGTCTTCCCCAGAGGAGGAACATCTCATGGCTCTCGTCCTCGGCAGAGCCTGATTCCGAAAAGGCACTGGTCCGGCTCCTTGTCCCACACGGAAGGTGGCAGCCCTGAAAGCTTTTGCTGGTCTTCACCGTCCCCCTGCAGCCTATTCACAGCTACAACAGGATCTGGGACTTGGGCTTGCCCAGAGGAGGAACATCTCATGGCTCTCGTCCTCGGCAGAGCCTCTTTCCGAAAAGGCACACGTCCGGCTCCTTGTCCCACATGGAAGGTGGCAGCCCTGAAAGCTGTTGCTGGTCTTCACCGTCCCCCTGCAGCCTATTCACAGGTACAACAGGATCTGGGACCTGGGCTTGCCCAGAGGAGGAACATCTCATGGCTCTCGTCCTCGGCAGAGTCTCTTTCCGGAAAGGCACACGTCTGGCTCCTTGTCCCACACGGAAGGTGGCAGCCCTGAAAGCTGTTGCTGGTCTTCACCGTTCCCCTGCAGCCTATTCACAGGCACAACAGGATCTGGGACCCGGGCTTGCCCAGAGGAGGAACATCTCATGGCTATCGTCGTCGGCGGAGCCTTATTCCGGAAAGGCACACGTCCGGCACCTTGTCCCACACGGAAGGTGGCAGGCCGGAAAGCTGTTGATGGTCTTCACCGTCCCCCTGCAGCCTATTCACAGGTACAACAGGATCTGGGACCTGGGCTTGCCCACAGGAGGAACATCTCATGGCTCTCGTCCTCGGCAGAGCCTGATTCAGGAAAGGCACACGTCCGGCTCCTTGTCCCACACGGAAGGTGGCAGCCCGGAAAGATGTTGCTGGTCTTCACCGTCCCCCTGCAGCCTATTCACAGGCACAACAGGATCTGGGACCCGGGCTTGCCCAGAGGAGGAACATCTCATGGCTCTCGTCCTTGGCGGAGCCTGATTCCGGAAAGGCACACGTCCGGCTCCTTGTCCCACACGGAAGGTGGCAGCCCTGAAAGATGTTCCTGGTCTTCACTGTCCCCCTGCAGCCTATTCACAGGCACAACAGGATTCAGGACCGGGGCTTGCCCAGAGGAGGAACATCTCATGGCTCTCGTCCTCAGCAGAGCCTGATTCCGAAAAGGCACTGGTCCGGCTCCTTGTCCCACACGGAAGGTGGCAGCCCTGAAAGCTGTTGCTGGTCTTCACCGTCCCCCTGCAGCCTATTCACAGGCACAACAGGATCTGGGACCCGGGCTTGCCCAGAGGAGGAACATCTCATGGCTCTCGTCCTCGGCGGAGCCTTATTCCGGAAAGGCACACGTCCGGCTCCTTGTCCCACACGGAAGGTGGCAGCCTTGAAAGATATTCCTGGTCTTCACCGTCCCCCTGCAGCCTATTCACAGGCACAACAGGATCTGGGACCTGGGCTTGCCCAGAGGAGGAACATCTCATGGCTCTCGTCCTTGGCGGAGCCTGATTCCGGAAAGGCACACGTCCGGCTCCTTGTCCCACACGGAAGGTGGCAGCCCTGAAAGATGTTCCTGGTCTTCACTGTCCCCCTGCAGCCTATTCACAGGCACAACAGGATTCAGGACCGGGGCTTGCCCAGAGGAGGAACATCTCATGGCTCTCGTCCTCGGCAGAGCCTGATTCCGAAAAGGCACACGTCCGGCTCCTTGTCCCACACGGAAGGTGGCAGCCCTGAAAGCTGTTGCTGGTCTTCACCGTCCCCCTGCAGCCTATTCACAGGCACAACAGGATCTGGGACCCGGGCTTGCCCAGAGGAGGAACATCTCATGGCTCTCGTCCTCGGCGGAGCCTGATTCCGGAAAGGCACACGTCCGGCTCCTTGTCCCACACGGAAGGTGGCAGGCCGGAAAGCTGTTGCTGGTCTTCACCGTCCCCCTGCAGCCTATTCACAGGCACAACAGGATCTGGGACCCGGGCTTGCCCAGAGGAGGAACATCTCATGGCTCTCGTCCTCGGCTGAGCCTCTTTCCGTAAAGGCACACGTCCGGCTCCTTGTCCCACACGGAAGGTGGCAGGCCGGAAAGCTGTTGATGGTCTTCACCGTCCCCCTGCAGCCTATTCACAGGTACAACAGGATCTGGGACCCGGGCTTGCCCACAGGAGGAACATCTCATGGCTCTCGTCCTCGGCAGAGCCTGATTCAGGAAAGGCACACGTCCGGCTCCTTGTCCCACACGGAAGGTGGCAGGCCGGAAAGCTGTTGCTGGTCTTCACCGTCCCCCTGCAGCCTATTCACAGGCACAACAGGATCTGGGACCCGGGCTTGCCCAGAGGAGGAACATCTCATGGCTCTCGTCCTTGGTGGAGCCTGATTCCGGAAAGGCACACGTCCGGCTCCTTGTCCCACACGGAAGGTGGCAGGCCGGAAAGCTGTTGCTGGTCTTCACTGTCCCCCTGCAGCCTATTCACAGGCACAACAGGATTCAGGACCGGGGCTTGCCCAGAGGAGGAACATCTCATGGCTCTCGTCCTCGGCAGAGCCTGATTCCGAAAAGGCACTGGTCCGGCTCCTTGTCCCACACGGAAGGTGGCAGCCCTGAAAGCTGTTGCTGGTCTTCACCGTCCCCCTGCAGCCTATTCACAGGCACAACAGGATCTGGGACCCGGGCTTGCCCAGAGGAGGAACATCTCATGGCTCTCGTCCTCGGCGGAGCCTTATTCCGGAAAGGCACACGTCCGGCTCATTGTCCCACACGGAAGGTGGCAGGCCGGAAAGCTGTTGCTGGTCTTCACCGTCCCCCTGCAGCCTATTCACAGGCACAACAGGATCTGGGACCCGGGCTTGCCCAGAGGAGGAACATCTCATGGCTCTCGTCCTCGGCGGAGCCTTATTCCGGAAAGGCACACGTCCGGCTCCTTGTCCCACACGGAAGGTGGCAGGCCGGAAAGCTGTTGCTGGTCTTCACCGTCCCCCTGCAGCCTATTCACAGGCACAACAGGATCTGGGACCTGGGCTTGCCCAGAGGAGGAACATCTCATGGCTCTCGTCCTCGGCAGAGCCTCTTTCCGAAAAGGCACACTTCTGGCTCCTTGTCCCACACGGAAGGTGGCAGGCCGGAAAGCTGTTGCTGGTCTTCACCGTTCCCCTGCAGCCTATTCACAGGCACAACAGGATCTGGGACCTGGGCTTGCCCAGAGGAGGAACATCTCATGGCTCTCGTCCTCGGCGTAGCCTGATTCCGAAAAGGCACACGTCCGGCTCCTTGTCCCACACGGAAGGTGGCAGGCCGGAAAGCTGTTGCTGGTCTTCACCGTCCCCCTGCAGCCTATTCACAGGAACAACAGGATCTCGGACCCGGGCTTGCCCAAAGGAGGAACATCTCATGGCTCTCGTCCTCGGCAGAGCCTGATTCTGGAAAGGCACACGTCCGGCTCCTTGTCCCACACGGAAGGTGGCAGGCCGGAAAGCTGTTGCTGGTCTTCACCGTCCCCCTGCAGCCTATTCACAGGCACAACAGGATCTGGGACCCGGGCTTGCCCAGAGGAGGAAAATCTCATGACTCTCGTTTTTGGCGGAGCCTGATTCCGGAAAGGCACACGTCCGGCTCCTTGTCCCACACGGAAGGTGGCAGCCCTGAAAGATGTTCCTGGTCTTCACCGTCCCCCTGCAGCCTATTCACAGGCACAACAGGATTCAGGACCGGGTCTTCCCCAGAGGAGGAACATCTCATGGCTCTCGTCCTCGGCAGAGCCTGATTCCGAAAAGGCACTGGTCCGGCTCCTTGTCCCACACGGAAGGTGGCAGCCCTGAAAGCTTTTGCTGGTCTTCACCGTCCCCCTGCAGCCTATTCACAGCTACAACAGGATCTGGGACTTGGGCTTGCCCAGAGGAGGAACATCTCATGGCTCTCGTCCTCGGCAGAGCCTCTTTCCGAAAAGGCACACGTCCGGCTCCTTGTCCCACATGGAAGGTGGCAGCCCTGAAAGCTGTTGCTGGTCTTCACCGTCCCCCTGCAGCCTATTCACAGGTACAACAGGATCTGGGACCTGGGCTTGCCCAGAGGAGGAACATCTCATGGCTCTCGTCCTCGGCAGAGTCTCTTTCCGGAAAGGCACACGTCTGGCTCCTTGTCCCACACGGAAGGTGGCAGCCCTGAAAGCTGTTGCTGGTCTTCACCGTTCCCCTGCAGCCTATTCACAGGCACAACAGGATCTGGGACCCGGGCTTGCCCAGAGGAGGAACATCTCATGGCTATCGTCGTCGGCGGAGCCTTATTCCGGAAAGGCACACGTCCGGCTCCTTGTCCCACACGGAAGGTGGCAGGCCGGAAAGCTGTTGCTGGTCTTCACCGTCCCCCTGCAGCCTATTCACAGGCACAACAGGATCTGGGACCCGGGCTTGCCCACAGGAGGAACATCTCATGGCTCTCGTCCTTGGCGGAGCCTGATTCCGGAAAGGCACACGTCCGGCTCCTTGTCCCACACGGAAGGTGGCAGCCCTGAAAGATGTTCCTGGTCTTCACTGTCCCCCTGCAGCCTATTCACAGGCACAACAGGATTCAGGACCGGGGCTTGCCCAGAGGAGGAACATCTCATGGCTCTCGTCCTCAGCAGAGCCTGATTCCGAAAAGGCACTGGTCCGGCTCCTTGTCCCACACGGAAGGTGGCAGCCCTGAAAGCTGTTGCTGGTCTTCACCGTCCCCCTGCAGCCTATTCACAGGCACAACAGGATCTGGGACCCGGGCTTGCCCAGAGGAGGAACATCTCATGGCTCTCGTCCTCGGCGGAGCCTGATTCAGGAAACGCACACGTCCGGCTCCTTGTCCCACACGGAAGGTGGCAGCCCTGAAAGATATTCCTGGTCTTCACCGTTCCCCTGCAGCCTATTCACAGGCACAACAGGATCTGGGACGTGGGCTTGCCCAGAGGAGGAACATCTCATGGCTCTCGTCCTTGGCGGAGCCTGATTCCGGAAAGGCACACGTCCGGCTCCTTGTCCCACACGGAAGGTGGCAGCCCTGAAAGATGTTCCTGGTCTTCACTGTCCCCCTGCAGCCTATTCACAGGCACAACAGGATTCAGGACCGGGGCTTGCCCAGAGGAGGAACATCTCATGGCTCTCGTCCTCGGCAGAGCCTGATTCCGAAAAGGCACACGTCCGGCTCCTTGTCCCACACGGAAGGTGGCAGCCCTGAAAGCTGTTGCTGGTCTTCACCGTCCCCCTGCAGCCTATTCACAGGCACAACAGGATCTGGGACCCGGGCTTGCCCAGAGGAGGAACATCTCATGGCTCTCGTCCTCGGCGGAGCCTGATTCCGGAAAGGCACACGTCCGGCTCCTTGTCCCACACGGAAGGTGGCAGGCCGGAAAGCTGTTGCTGGTCTTCACCGTCCCCCTGCAGCCTATTCACAGGCACAGCAGGATCTGGGACCCGGGCTTGCCCAGAGGAGGAACATCTCATGGCTCTCGTCCTCGGCGGAGCCTTATTCCGGAAAGGCACACGTCCGGCTCCTTGTCCCACACGGAAGGTGGCAGGCCGGAAAGATGTTGCTGGTCTTCACCGTCCCCCTGCAGCCTATTCACAGGCACAACAGGATCTGGGACCTGGGCTTGCCCAGAGGAGGAACATCTCATGGCTCTCGTCCTCGGCAGAGCCTCTTTCCGAAAAGGCACACTTCTGGCTCCTTGTCCCACACGGAAGGTGGCAGGCCGGAAAGCTGTTGCTGGTCTTCACCGTTCCCCTGCAGCCTATTCACAGGCACAACAGGATCTGGGACATGGGCTTGCCCAGAGGAGGAACATCTCATGGCTCTCGTCCTCGGCAGAGCCTGATTCAGGAAAGGCACACGTCCGGCTCCTTGTCCCACACGGAAGGTGGCAGGCCGGAAAGATGTTGCTGGTCTTCACCGTCCCCCTGCAGCCTATTCACAGGCACAACAGGATCTGGGACCTGGGATTGCCCAGAGGAGGAACATCTCATGGCTCTCGTCCTCGGCAGAGCCTGATTCAGGAAAGGCACACGTCCGGCTCCTTGTCCCACACGGAAGGTGGCAGGCCGGAAAGCTGTTGCTGGTCTTCACCGTCCCCCTGCAGCCTATTCACAGGCACAACAGGAACTGGGACCCGGGCTTGCCCAGAGGAGGAACATCTCATGGCTCTCGTCCTCGGCGGAGCCTTATTCCGAAAAGGCACACGTCCGGCTCCTTGTCCCACACGGAAGGTGGCAGGCCGGAAAGCTGTTGCTGGTCTTCACCGTCCCCCTGCAGCCTATTCACAGGCACAACAGGATCTGGGACCCGGGCTTGCCCAGAGGAGGAACATCTCATGACTCTCGTTTTTGGAGGAGCCTGATTCCGGAAAGGCACACGTCCGGCTCCTTGTCCCACACGGAAGGTGGCAGCCCTGAAAGATGTTCCTGGTCTTCACTGTCCCCCTGCAGCCTATTCACAGGCACAACAGGATTCAGGACCGGGGCTTGCCCAGAGGAGGAACATCTCATGGCTCTCGTCCTCGGCAGAGCCTGATTCCGAAAAGGCACTGGTCCGGCTCGTTGTCCCACACGGAAGGTGGCAGCCCTGAAAGCTGTTGCTGGTCTTCACCGTCCCCCTGCAGCCTATTCACAGGCACAACAGGATCTGGGACCCGGGCTTGCCCAGAGGAGGAACATCTCATGGCTCTCGTCCTCGGCGGAGCCTGATTCCGGAAAGGCACACGTCCGGCTCCTTGTCCCACACGGAAGGTGGCAGGCCGGAAAGCTGTTGCTGGTCTTCACCGTCCCCCTGCAGCCTATTCACAGGCACAGCAGGATCTGGGACCCGGGCTTGCCCAGAGGAGGAACATCTCATGGCTCTCGTCCTCGGCAGAGCCTCTTTCCGAAAAGGCACACGTCTGGCTCCTTGTCACACACAGAAGGTGGCAGCCCTGAAAGCTGTTGCTGGTCTTCACCGTTCCCCTGCAACCTATTCATAGGCACAACAGGATCTGGGACCCGGGCTTGCCCAGAGGAGGAACATCTCATGGCTCTCGTCCTCGGCAGAGCCTCTTTCCGAAAAGGAACACGTCCGGCTCCTTGTCCCACACGGAAGGTGGCAGCCCTGAAAGCTGTTGCTGGTCTTCACCGTCCCCCTGCAGCCTATTCACAGCTACAACAGGATCTGGGACCTGGGCTTGCCCAGAGGAGGAACATCTCATGGCTCTCGTCCTCGGCGAGCCTCTTTCCGAAAAGGCACACGTCCGGCTCCTTGTCCCACACGGAAGGTGGCAGGCCGGAAAGCTGTTGATGGTCTTCACCGTCCCCCTGCAGCCTATTCACAGGTACAACAGGATCTATAACCCGGGCTTGCCCACAGGAGGAACATCTCATGGCTCTCGTCCTCGGCAGAGCCTGATTCCGGAAAGGCACACGTCCGGCTCCTTGTCCCACACGGAAGGTGGCAGGCCGGAAAGCTGTTGCTGGTCTTCACTGTCCCCCTGCAGCCTATTCACAGGCACAACAGGATCTGGGACCCGGGCTTGCCCAGAGGAGGAACATCTCATGGCTCTTGTCCTTGGCGGAGCCTGATTCCGGAAAGGCACACGTCCGGCTCCTTGTCCCACACGGAAGGTGGCAGCCCTGAAAGATGTTCCTGGTCTTCACTGTCCCCCTGCAGCCTATTCACAGGCACAACAGGATTCAGGACCGGGGCTTGCCCAGAGGAGGAACATCTCATGGCTCTCGTCCTCGGCAGAGCCTGATTCCGAAAAGGCACTGGTCCGGCTCCTTGTCCCACACGGAAGGTGGCAGCCCTGAAAGCTGTTGCTGGTCTTCACCGTCCCCCTGCAGCCTATTCACAGGCACAACAGGATATGGGACCCGGGCTTGCCCAGAGGAGGAACATCTCATGGCTCTCGTCCTCGGCGGAGCCTGATTCCGGAAAGGCACACGTCCGGCTCCTTGTCCCACACGGAAGGTGGCAGGCCGGAAAGCTGTTGATGGTCTTCACCGTCCCCCTGCAGCCTATTCACAGGCACAACAGGATCTGGGACCCGGGCTTGCCCAGAGGAGGAACATCTCATGGCTCTCGTCCTCGGCAGAGCCTGATTCAGGAAAGGCACACGTCCGGCTCCTTGTCCCACACGGAAGGTGGCAGGCCGTAAAGCTGTTGCTGGTCTTCACCGTCCCCCTGCAGCCTATTCACAGGCACAACAGGAACTGGGACCCGGGCTTGCCCAGAGGAGGAACATCTCATGGCTGTCGTCCTCGGCAGAGCCTGATTCCGAAAAGGCACACGTCCGGCTCCTTGTTCCACACGGAAGGTGGCAGGCCGGAAAGCTGTTGCTGGTTTTCACCGTCCCCCTGCAGCCTATTCACAGGCACAACAGGATCTGGGACCCGGGCTTGCCCAGAGGAGGAACATCTCATGGCTCTCGTCCTTGGCGGAGCCTGATTCTGGAAAGGCACACGTCCGGCTCCTTGTCCCACACGGAAGGTGGCAGCCTTGAAAGATGTTCCTGGTCTTCACTGTCCCCCTGCAGCCTATTCACAGGCACAACAGGATTCAGGACCGGGGTTTGCCCAGAGGAGGAACATCTCATGGCTCTCGTCCTCGGCGGAGCCTTATTCCGGAAAGGCACACGTCAGGCTCCTTGTCCCACACGGAAGGTGGCAGGCCGGAAAGCTGTTGATTGTCTTCACCGTCCCCCTGCAGCCTATTCACAGGCAGCAGGATCTGGGACCGGGGCTTGCCCAGAGGAGGAACATCTCATGGCTCTCGTCCTCGGCAGAGCCTGATTCCGAAAAGGCACACGTCCGGCTCCTTGTCCCACACGGAAGGTGGCAGCCCTGAAAGCTGTTGCTGGTCTTCACCGTCCCCCTGCAGCCTATTCACAGCTACAACAGGATCTGGGACCTGGGCTTGCCCAGAGGAGGAACATCTCATGGCTCTCGTCCTCGGCGAGCCTCTTTCCGAAAAGGCACACGTCCGGCTCCTTGTCCCACACGGAAGGTGGCAGCCCTGAAAGCTGTTGCTGGTCTTCACCATCCCCCTGCAGCCTATTCACAGGTACAACAGGATCTGGGACCTGGGCTTGCCCAGAGGAGGAACATCTCATGGCTCTCGTCCTCGGCAGAGCCTCTTTCCGAAAAGGCACACGTCCGGCTCCTTGTCCCACACGGAAGGTGGCAGCCCTGAAAGCTGTTGCTGGTCTTCACCGTTCCCCTGCAGCCTATTCACAGGCACAACAGGATCTGGGACCTGGGCTTGCCCAGAGGAGGAACATCTCATGGCTCTTGTCCTTGGCGGAGCCTGATTCCGGAAAGGCACACGTCCGGCTCCTTGTCCCACACGGAAGGTGGCAGCCCTGAAAGCTGTTGCTGGTCTTCACCGTTCCCCTGCAGCCTATTCACAGGCACAACAGGATCTGGGACCTGGGCTTGCCCAGAGGAGGAACATCTCATGGCTCTCGTCCTCGGCAGAGCCTCTTTCCGAAAAGGCACACGTCCGGCTCCTTGTCCCACACGGAAGGTGGCAGGCCGGAAAGCTGTTGATGGTCTTCACCGTCCCCCTGCAGCCTATTCACAGGTACAACAGGATCTGGGACCCGGGCTTGCCCACAGGAGGAACATCTCATGGCTCTCGTCCTCGGCAGAGCCTGATTCAGGAAAGGCACACGTCCGGCTCCTTGTCCCACACGGAAGGTGGCAGGCCGGAAAGCTGTTGCTGGTCTTCACCGTCCCCCTGCAGCCTATTCACAGGCACAACAGGATCTGGGACCCGGGCTTGCCCAGAGGAGGAACATCTCATGGCTCTCGTCCTTGGTGGAGCCTGATTCCGGAAAGGCACACGTCCGGCTCCTTGTCCCACACGGAAGGTGGCAGGCCGGAAAGCTGTTGCTGGTCTTCACTGTCCCCCTGCAGCCTATTCACAGGCACAACAGGATTCAGGACCGGGGCTTGCCCAGAGGAGGAACATCTCATGGCTCTCGTCCTCGGCAGAGCCTGATTCCGAAAAGGCACTGGTCCGTCTCCTTGTCCCACACGGAAGGTGGCAGCCCTGAAAGCTGTTGCTGGTCTTCACCGTCCCCCTGCAGCCTATTCACAGGCACAACAGGATCTGGGACCCGGGCTTGCCCAGAGGAGGAACATCTCATGGCTCTCGTCCTCGGCGGAGCCTTATTCCGGAAAGGCACACGTCCGGCTCCTTGTCCCACACGGAAGGTGGCAGGCCGGAAAGCTGTTGCTGGTCTTCACCGTCCCCCTGCAGCCTATTCACAGGCACAACAGGATCTGGGACCTGGGCTTGCCCAGAGGAGGAACATCTCATGGCTCTCGTCCTCGGCAGAGCCTCTTTCCGAAAAGGCACACTTCTGGCTCCTTGTCCCACACGGAAGGTGGCAGGCCGGAAAGCTGTTGCTGGTCTTCACCGTTCCCCTGCAGCCTATTCACAGGCACAACAGGATCTGGGACCTGGGCTTGCCCAGAGGAGGAACATCTCATGGCTCTCGTCCTCAGCAGAGCCTGATTCCGGAAAGGCACACGTCGGGCTCCTTGTCCCACCCGGAAGGTGGCAGGCCGGAAAGATGTTGCTGGTCTTCACCGTCCCCCTGCAGCCTATTCACAGGCACAACAGGATCTGGGACCTGGGATTGCCCAGAGGAAGAACATCTCATGGCTCTCGTCATCGGCGTAGCCTGATTCCGAAAAGGCACACGTCCGGCTCCTTGTCCCACACGGAAGGTGGCAGGCCGGAAAGCTGTTGCTGGTCTTCACCGTCCCCCTGCAGCCTATTCACAGGTACAACAGGATCTCGGACCCGGGCTTGCCCAAAGGAGGAACATCTCATGGCTCTCGTCCTCGGCAGAGCCTTATTCTGGAAAGGCACACGTCCGGCTCCTTGTCCCACACGGAAGGTGGCAGGCCGGAAAGCTGTTGCTGGTCTTCACCGTCCCCCTGCAGCCTATTCACAGGCACAACAGGATCTGGGACCCGGGCTTGCCCAGAGGAGGAACATCTCATGACTCTCGTTTTTGGAGGAGCCTGATTCCGGAAAGGCACACGTCCGGCTCCTTGTCCCACACGGAAGGTGGCAGCCCTGAAAGATGTTCCTGGTCTTCACTGTCCCCCTGCAGCCTATTCACAGGCACAACAGGATTCAGGACCGGGGCTTGCCCAGAGGAGGAACATCTCATGGCTCTCGTCCTCGGCAGAGCCTGATTCCGAAAAGGCACTGGTCCGGCTCATTGTCCCACACGGAAGGTGGCAGCCCTGAAAGCTGTTGCTGGTCTTCACCGTCCCCCTGCAGCCTATTCACAGGCACAACAGGATCTGGGACCCGGGCTTGCCCAGAGGAGGAACATCTCATGGCTCTCGTCCTCGGCGGAGCCTGATTCCGGAAAGGCACACGTCCGGCTCCTTGTCCCACACGGAAGGTGGCAGGCCGGAAAGCTGTTGCTGGTCTTCACCGTCCCCCTGCAGCCTATTCACAGGCACAGCAGGATCTGGGACCCGGGCTTGCCCAGAGGAGGAACATCTCATGGCTCTCGTCCTCGGCAGAGCCTGTTTCCGAAAAGGCACACGTCTGGCTCCTTGTCACACACAGAAGGTGGCAGCCCTGAAAGCTGTTGCTGGTCTTCACCGTTCCCCTGCAACCTATTCATAGGCACAACAGGATCTGGGACCCGGGCTTGCCCAGAGGAGGAACATCTCATGGCTCTCGTCCTCGGCAGAGCCTCTTTCCGAAAAGGAACACGTCCGGCTCCTTGTCCCACACGGAAGGTGGCAGCCCTGAAAGCTGTTGCTGGTCTTCACCGTCCCCCTGCAGCCTATTCACAGCTACAACAGGATCTGGGACCTGGGCTTGCCCAGAGGAGGAACATCTCATGGCTCTCGTCCTCGGCGAGCCTCTTTCCGAAAAGGCACACGTCCGGCTCCTTGTCCCACACGGAAGGTGGCAGGCCGGAAAGCTGTTGATGGTCTTCACCGTCCCCCTGCAGCCTATTCACAGGTACAACAGGATCTATAACCCGGGCTTGCCCACAGGAGGAACATCTCATGGCTCTCGTCCTCGGCAGAGCCTGATTCCGGAAAGGCACACGTCCGGCTCCTTGTCCCACACGGAAGGTGGCAGGCCGGAAAGCTGTTGCTGGTCTTCACTGTCCCCCTGCAGCCTATTCACAGGCACAACAGGATCTGGGACCCGGGCTTGCCCAGAGGAGGAACATCTCATGGCTCTTGTCCTTGGCGGAGCCTGATTCCGGAAAGGCACACGTCCGGCTCCTTGTCCCACACGGAAGGTGGCAGCCCTGAAAGATGTTCCTGGTCTTCACTGTCCCCCTGCAGCCTATTCACAGGCACAACAGGATTCAGGACCGGGGCTTGCCCAGAGGAGGAACATCTCATGGCTCTCGTCCTCGGCAGAGCCTGATTCCGAAAAGGCACTGGTCCGGCTCCTTGTCCCACACGGAAGGTGGCAGCCCTGAAAGCTGTTGCTGGTCTTCACCGTCCCCCTGCAGCCTATTCACAGGCACAACAGGATATGGGACCCGGGCTTGCCCAGAGGAGGAACATCTCATGGCTCTCGTCCTCGGCGGAGCCTTATTCCGGAAAGGCACACGTCCGGCTCCTTGTCCCACACGGAAGGTGGCAGGCCGGAAAGCTGTTGCTGGTCTTCACCGTCCCCCTGCAGCCTATTCACAGGCACAACAGGATCTGGGACCCGGGCTTGCCCAGAGGAGGAACATCTCATGGCTCTCGTCCTCGGCGGAGCCTTATTCCGGAAAGGCACACGTCCGGCTCCTTGTCCCACACGGAAGGTGGCAGGCCGGAAAGCTGTTGCTGGTCTTCACCGTCCCCCTGCAGCCTATTCACAGGCACAACAGGATCTGGGACCTGGGCTTGCCCAGAGGAGGAACATCTCATGGCTCTCGTCCTCGGCAGAGCCTCTTTCCGAAAAGGCACACTTCTGGCTCCTTGTCCCACACGGAAGGTGGCAGGCCGGAAAGCTGTTGCTGGTCTTCACCGTTCCCCTGCAGCCTATTCACAGGCACAACAGGATCTGGGACCTGGGCTTGCCCAGAGGAGGAACATCTCATGGCTCTCGTCCTCAGCAGAGCCTGATTCCGGAAAGGCACACGTCCGGCTCCTTGTCCCACACGGAAGGTGGCAGGCCGGAAAGATGTTGCTGGTCTTCACCGTCCCCCTGCAGCCTATTCACAGGCACAACAGGATCTGGGACCTGGGATTGCCCAGAGGAAGAACATCTCATGGCTCTCGTCATCGGCGTAGCCTGATTCCGAAAAGGCACACGTCCGGCTCCTTGTCCCACACGGAAGGTGGCAGGCCGGAAAGCTGTTGCTGGTCTTCACCGTCCCCCTGCAGCCTATTCACAGGTACAACAGGATCTCGGACCCGGGCTTGCCCAAAGGAGGAACATCTCATGGCTCTCGTCCTCGGCAGAGCCTGATTCTGGAAAGGCACACGTCCGGCTCCTTGTCCCACACGGAAGGTGGCAGGCCGGAAAGCTGTTGCTGGTCTTCACCGTCCCCCTGCAGCCTATTCACAGGCACAACAGGATCTGGGACCCGGGCTTGCCCAGAGGAGGAACATCTCATGACTCTCGTTTTTGGAGGAGCCTGATTCCGGAAAGGCACACGTCCGGCTCCTTGTCCCACACGGAAGGTGGCAGCCCTGAAAGATGTTCCTGGTCTTCACTGTCCCCCTGCAGCCTATTCACAGGCACAACAGGATTCAGGACCGGGGCTTGCCCAGAGGAGGAACATCTCATGGCTCTCGTCCTCGGCAGAGCCTGATTCCGAAAAGGCACTGGTCCGGCTCGTTGTCCCACACGGAAGGTGGCAGCCCTGAAAGCTGTTGCTGGTCTTCACCGTCCCCCTGCAGCCTATTCACAGGCACAACAGGATCTGGGACCCGGGCTTGCCCAGAGGAGGAACATCTCATGGCTCTCGTCCTCGGCGGAGCCTGATTCCGGAAAGGCACACGTCCGGCTCCTTGTCCCACACGGAAGGTGGCAGGCCGGAAAGCTGTTGCTGGTCTTCACCGTCCCCCTGCAGCCTATTCACAGGCACAGCAGGATCTGGGACCCGGGCTTGCCCAGAGGAGGAACATCTCATGGCTCTCGTCCTCGGCAGAGCCTCTTTCCGAAAAGGCACACGTCTGGCTCCTTGTCACACACAGAAGGTGGCAGCCCTGAAAGCTGTTGCTGGTCTTCACCGTTCCCCTGCAACCTATTCATAGGCACAACAGGATCTGGGACCCGGGCTTGCCCAGAGGAGGAACATCTCATGGCTCTCGTCCTCGGCAGAGCCTCTTTCCGAAAAGGAACACGTCCGGCTCCTTGTCCCACACGGAAGGTGGCAGCCCTGAAAGCTGTTGCTGGTCTTCACCGTCCCCCTGCAGCCTATTCACAGCTACAACAGGATCTGGGACCTGGGCTTGCCCAGAGGAGGAACATCTCATGGCTCTCGTCCTCGGCGAGCCTCTTTCCGAAAAGGCACACGTCCGGCTCCTTGTCCCACACGGAAGGTGGCAGGCCGGAAAGCTGTTGATGGTCTTCACCGTCCCCCTGCAGCCTATTCACAGGTACAACAGGATCTATAACCCGGGCTTGCCCACAGGAGGAACATCTCATGGCTCTCGTCCTCGGCAGAGCCTGATTCCGGAAAGGCACACGTCCGGCTCCTTGTCCCACACGGAAGGTGGCAGGCCGGAAAGCTGTTGCTGGTCTTCACTGTCCCCCTGCAGCCTATTCACAGGCACAACAGGATCTGGGACCCGGGCTTGCCCAGAGGAGGAACATCTCATGGCTCTTGTCCTTGGCGGAGCCTGATTCCGGAAAGGCACACGTCCGGCTCCTTGTCCCACACGGAAGGTGGCAGCCCTGAAAGATGTTCCTGGTCTTCACTGTCCCCCTGCAGCCTATTCACAGGCACAACAGGATTCAGGACCGGGGCTTGCCCAGAGGAGGAACATCTCATGGCTCTCGTCCTCGGCAGAGCCTGATTCCGAAAAGGCACTGGTCCGGCTCCTTGTCCCACACGGAAGGTGGCAGCCCTGAAAGCTGTTGCTGGTCTTCACCGTCCCCCTGCAGCCTATTCACAGGCACAACAGGATATGGGACCCGGGCTTGCCCAGAGGAGGAACATCTCATGGCTCTCGTCCTCGGCGGAGCCTTATTCCGGAAAGGCACACGTCCGGCTCCTTGTCCCACACGGAAGGTGGCAGGCCGGAAAGCTGTTGATGGTCTTCACCGTCCCCCTGCAGCCTATTCACAGGCACAACAGGATCTGGGACCCGGGCTTGCCCAGAGGAGGAACATCTCATGGCTCTCGTCCTCGGCAGAGCCTGATTCAGGAAAGGCACACGTCCGGCTCCTTGTCCCACACGGATGGTGGCAGGCCGTAAAGCTGTTGCTGGTCTTCACCGTCCCCCTGCAGCCTATTCACAGGCACAACAGGAACTGGGACCCGGGCTTGCCCAGAGGAGGAACATCTCATGGCTGTCGTCCTCGGCAGAGCCTGATTCCGAAAAGGCACACGTCCGGCTCCTTGTTCCACACGGAAGGTGGCAGGCCGGAAAGCTGTTGCTGGTTTTCACCGTCCCCCTGCAGCCTATTCACAGGCACAACAGGATCTGGGACCCGGGCTTGCCCAGAGGAGGAACATCTCATGGCTCTCGTCCTTGGCGGAGCCTGATTCTGGAAAGGCACACGTCCGGCTCCTTGTCCCACACGGAAGGTGGCAGCCTTGAAAGATGTTCCTGGTCTTCACTGTCCCCCTGCAGCCTATTCACAGGCACAACAGGATTCAGGACCGGGGTTTGCCCAGAGGAGGAACATCTCATGGCTCTCGTCCTCGGCGGAGCCTTATTCCGGAAAGGCACACGTCAGGCTCCTTGTCCCACACGGAAGGTGGCAGGCCGGAAAGCTGTTGATTGTCTTCACCGTCCCCCTGCAGCCTATTCACAGGCAGCAGGATCTGGGACCGGGGCTTGCCCAGAGGAGGAACATCTCATGGCTCTCGTCCTCGGCAGAGCCTGATTCCGAAAAGGCACACGTCCGGCTCCTTGTCCCACACGGAAGGTGGCAGCCCTGAAAGCTGTTGCTGGTCTTCACCGTCCCCCTGCAGCCTATTCACAGCTACAACAGGATCTGGGACCTGGGCTTGCCCAGAGGAGGAACATCTCATGGCTCTCGTCCTCGGCGAGCCTCTTTCCGAAAAGGCACACGTCCGGCTCCTTGTCCCACACGGAAGGTGGCAGCCCTGAAAGCTGTTGCTGGTCTTCACCATCCCCCTGCAGCCTATTCACAGGTACAACAGGATCTGGGACCTGGGCTTGCCCAGAGGAGGAACATCTCATGGCTCTCGTCCTCGGCAGAGCCTCTTTCCGAAAAGGCACACGTCCGGCTCCTTGTCCCACACGGAAGGTGGCAGCCCTGAAAGCTGTTGCTGGTCTTCACCGTTCCCCTGCAGCCTATTCACAGGCACAACAGGATCTGGGACCTGGGCTTGCCCAGAGGAGGAACATCTCATGGCTCTTGTCCTTGGCGGAGCCTGATTCCGGAAAGGCACACGTCCGGCTCCTTGTCCCACACGGAAGGTGGCAGCCCTGAAAGCTGTTGCTGGTCTTCACCGTTCCCCTGCAGCATATTCACAGGCACAACAGGATCTGGGACCTGGGCTTGCCCAGAGGAGGAACATCTCATGGCTCTCGTCCTCGGCAGAGCCTCTTTCCGAAAAGGCACACGTCCGGCTCCTTGTCCCACACGGAAGGTGGCAGGCCGGAAAGCTGTTGATGGTCTTCACAGTCCCCCTGCAGCCTATTCACAGGTACAACAGGATCTGGGACCCGGGCTTGCCCACAGGAGGAACATCTCATGGCTCTCGTCCTCGGCAGAGCCTGATTCAGGAAAGGCACACGTCCGGCTCCTTGTCCCACACGGAAGGTGGCAGGCCGGAAAGCTGTTGCTGGTCTTCACCGTCCCCCTGCAGCCTATTCACAGGCACAACAGGATCTGGGACCCGGGCTTGCCCAGAGGAGGAACATCTCATGGCTCTCGTCCTTGGTGGAGCCTGATTCCGGAAAGGCACACGTCCGGCTCCTTGTCCCACACGGAAGGTGGCAGGCCGGAAAGCTGTTGCTGGTCTTCACTGTCCCCCTGCAGCCTATTCACAGGCACAACAGGATTCAGGACCGGGGCTTGCCCAGAGGAGGAACATCTCATGGCTCTCGTCCTCGGCAGAGCCTGATTCCGAAAAGGCACTGGTCCGTCTCCTTGTCCCACACGGAAGGTGGCAGCCCTGAAAGCTGTTGCTGGTCTTCACCGTCCCCCTGCAGCCTATTCACAGGCACAACAGGATCTGGGACCCGGGCTTGCCCAGAGGAGGAACATCTCATGGCTCTCGTCCTCGGCGGAGCCTTATTCCGGAAAGGCACACGTCCGGCTCCTTGTCCCACACGGAAGGTGGCAGGCCGGAAAGCTGTTGCTGGTCTTCACCGTCCCCCTGCAGCCTATTCACAGGCACAACAGGATCTGGGACCCGGGCTTGCCCAGAGGAGGAACATCTCATGGCTCTCGTCCTCGGCGGAGCCTTATTCCGGAAAGGCACACGTCCGGCTCCTTGTCCCACACGGAAGGTGGCAGGCCGGAAAGCTGTTGCTGGTCTTCACCGTCCCCCTGCAGCCTATTCACAGGCACAACAGGATCTGGGACCTGGGCTTGCCCAGAGGAGGAACATCTCATGGCTCTCGTCCTCGGCAGAGCCTCTTTCCGAAAAGGCACACTTCTGGCTCCTTGTCCCACACGGAAGGTGGCAGGCCGGAAAGCTGTTGCTGGTCTTCACCGTTCCCCTGCAGCCTATTCACAGGCACAACAGGATCTGGGACCTGGGCTTGCCCAGAGGAGGAACATCTCATGGCTCTCGTCCTCAGCAGAGCCTGATTCCGGAAAGGCACACGTCCGGCTCCTTGTCCCACACGGAAGGTGGCAGGCCGGAAAGATGTTGCTGGTCTTCACCGTCCCCCTGCAGCCTATTCACAGGCACAACAGGATCTGGGACCTGGGATTGCCCAGAGGAAGAACATCTCATGGCTCTCGTCATCGGCGTAGCCTGATTCCGAAAAGGCACACGTCCGGCTCCTTGTCCCACACGGAAGGTGGCAGGCCGGAAAGCTGTTGCTGGTCTTCACCGTCCCCCTGCAGCCTATTCACAGGTACAACAGGATCTCGGACCCGGGCTTGCCCAAAGGAGGAACATCTCATGGCTCTCGTCCTCGGCAGAGCCTGATTCTGGAAAGGCACACGTCCGGCTCCTTGTCCCACACGGAAGGTGGCAGGCCGGAAAGCTGTTGCTGGTCTTCACCGTCCCCCTGCAGCCTATTCACAGGCACAACAGGATCTGGGACCCGGGCTTGCCCAGAGGAGGAAAATCTCATGACTCTCGTTTTTGGCGGAGCCTGATTCCGGAAAGGCACACGTCCGGCTCCTTGTCCCACACGGAAGGTGGCAGCCCTGAAAGATGTTCCTGGTCTTCACCGTCCCCCTGCAGCCTATTCACAGGCACAACAGGATTCAGGACCGGGTCTTCCCCAGAGGAGGAACATCTCATGGCTCTCGTCCTCGGCAGAGCCTGATTCCGAAAAGGCACTGGTCCGGCTCCTTGTCCCACACGGAAGGTGGCAGCCCTGAAAGCTTTTGCTGGTCTTCACCGTCCCCCTGCAGCCTATTCACAGCTACAACAGGATCTGGGACTTGGGCTTGCCCAGAGGAGGAACATCTCATGGCTCTCGTCCTCGGCAGAGCCTCTTTCCGAAAAGGCACACGTCCGGCTCCTTGTCCCACATGGAAGGTGGCAGCCCTGAAAGCTGTTGCTGGTCTTCACCGTCCCCCTGCAGCCTATTCACAGGTACAACAGGATCTGGGACCTGGGCTTGCCCACAGGAGGAACATCTCATGGCTCTCGTCCTCGGCAGAGTCTCTTTCCGGAAAGGCACACGTCTGGCTCCTTGTCCCACACGGAAGGTGGCAGCCCTGAAAGCTGTTGCTGGTCTTCACCGTTCCCCTGCAGCCTATTCACAGGCACAACAGGATCTGGGACCCGGGCTTGCCCAGAGGAGGAACATCTCATGGCTATCGTCGTCGGCGGAGCCTTATTCCGGAAAGGCACACGTCCGGCACCTTGTCCCACACGGAAGGTGGCAGGCCGGAAAGCTGTTGATGGTCTTCACCGTCCCCCTGCAGCCTATTCACAGGTACAACAGGATCTGGGACCTGGGCTTGCCCACAGGAGGAACATCTCATGGCTCTCGTCCTCGGCAGAGCCTGATTCAGGAAAGGCACACGTCCGGCTCCTTGTCCCACACGGAAGGTGGCAGGCCGGAAAGCTGTTGCTGGTCTTCACCGTCCCCCTGCAGCCTATTCACAGGCACAACAGGATCTGGGACCCGGGCTTGCCCAGAGGAGGAACATCTCATGGCTCTCGTCCTTGGCGGAGCCTGATTCCGGAAAGGCACACGTCCGGCTCCTTGTCCCACACGGAAGGTGGCAGCCCTGAAAGATGTTCCTGGTCTTCACTGTCCCCCTGCAGCCTATTCACAGGCACAACAGGATTCAGGACCGGGGCTTGCCCAGAGGAGGAACATCTCATGGCTCTCGTCCTCGGCAGAGCCTGATTCCGAAAAGGCACTGGTCCGGCTCCTTGTCCCACACGGAAGGTGGCAGCCCTGAAAGCTGTTGCTGGTCTTCACCGTCCCCCTGCAGCCTATTCACAGGCACAACAGGATCTGGGACCCGGGCTTGCCCAGAGGAGGAACATCTCATGGCTCTCGTCCTCGGCGGAGCCTTATTCCGGAAAGGCACACGTCCGGCTCCTTGTCCCACACGGAAGGTGGCAGCCCTGAAAGATATTCCTGGTCTTCACCGTCCCCCTGCAGCCTATTCACAGGCACAACAGGATCTGGGACGTGGGCTTGCCCAGAGGAGGAACATCTCATGGCTCTCGTCCTTGGCGGAGCCTGATTCCGGAAAGGCACACGTCCGGCTCCTTGTCCCACACGGAAGGTGGCAGCCCTGAAAGATGTTCCTGGTCTTCACTGTCCCCCTGCAGCCTATTCACAGGCACAACAGGATTCAGGACCGGGGCTTGCCCAGAGGAGGAACATCTCATGGCTCTCGTCCTCGGCAGAGCCTGATTCCGAAAAGGCACACGTCCGGCTCCTTGTCCCACACGGAAGGTGGCAGCCCTGAAAGCTGTTGCTGGTCTTCACCGTCCCCCTGCAGCCTATTCACAGGCACAACAGGATCTGGGACCCGGGCTTGCCCAGAGGAGGAACATCTCATGGCTCTCGTCCTCGGCGGAGCCTGATTCCGGAAAGGCACACGTCCGGCTCCTTGTCCCACACGGAAGGTGGCAGGCCGGAAAGCTGTTGCTGGTCTTCACCGTCCCCCTGCAGCCTATTCACAGGCACAGCAGGATCTGGGACCCGGGCTTGCCCAGAGGAGGAACATCTCATGGCTCTCGTCCTCGGCGGAGCCTTATTCCGGAAAGGCACACGTCCGGCTCCTTGTCCCACACGGAAGGTGGCAGGCCGGAAAGATGTTGCTGGTCTTCACCGTCCCCCTGCAGCCTATTCACAGGCACAACAGGATCTGGGA
This sequence comes from Astur gentilis, assembly GCF_929443795.1. Taxonomy (NCBI): domain Eukaryota; kingdom Metazoa; phylum Chordata; class Aves; order Accipitriformes; family Accipitridae; genus Astur; species Astur gentilis. The sequence continues at coordinate 126,365 of NC_064889.1, forward strand.
CCTGGGCTTGCCCAGAGGAGGAACATCTCATGGCTCTCGTCCTCGGCAGATCCTCTTTCCGAAAAGGCACACTTCTGGCTCCTTGTCCCACACGGAAGGTGGCAGGCCGGAAAGCTGTTGCTGGTCTTCACCGTTCCCCTGCAGCCTATTCACAGGCACAACAGGATCTGGGACATGGGCTTGCCCAGAGGAGGAACATCTCATGGCTCTCGTCCTCGGCAGAGACTGATTCAGGAAAGGCACACGTCCGGCTCCTTGTCCCACACGGAAGGTGGCAGGCCGGAAAGCTGTTGATGGTCTTCACCGTCCCCCTGCAGCCTATTCACAGGTACAACAGGATCTATAACCCGGGCTTGCCCACAGGAGGAACATCTCATGGCTCTCGTCCTCGGCAGAGCCTGATTCCGGAAAGGCACACGTCCGGCTCCTTGTCCCACACGGAAGGTGGCAGGCCGGAAAGCTGTTGCTGGTCTTCACTGTCCCCCTGCAGCCTATTCACAGGCACAACAGGATCTGGGACCCGGGCTTGCCCAGAGGAGGAACATCTCATGGCTCTTGTCCTTGGCGGAGCCTGATTCCGGAAAGGCACACGTCCGGCTCCTTGTCCCACACGGAAGGTGGCAGCCCTGAAAGATGTTCCTGGTCTTCACTGTCCCCCTGCAGCCTATTCACAGGCACAACAGGATTCAGGACCGGGGCTTGCCCAGAGGAGGAACATCTCATGGCTCTCGTCCTCGGCAGAGCCTGATTCCGAAAAGGCACTGGTCCGGCTCCTTGTCCCACACGGAAGGTGGCAGCCCTGAAAGCTGTTGCTGGTCTTCACCGTCCCCCTGCAGCCTATTCACAGGCACAACAGGATATGGGACCCGGGCTTGCCCAGAGGAGGAACATCTCATGGCTCTCGTCCTCGGCGGAGCCTGATTCCGGAAAGGCACACGTCCGGCTCCTTGTCCCACACGGAAGGTGGCAGGCCGGAAAGCTGTTGATGGTCTTCACCGTCCCCCTGCAGCCTATTCACAGGCACAACAGGATCTGGGACCCGGGCTTGCCCAGAGGAGGAACATCTCATGGCTCTCGTCCTCGGCAGAGCCTGATTCAGGAAAGGCACACGTCCGGCTCCTTGTCCCACACGGAAGGTGGCAGGCCGTAAAGCTGTTGCTGGTCTTCACCGTCCCCCTGCAGCCTATTCACAGGCACAACAGGAACTGGGACCCGGGCTTGCCCAGAGGAGGAACATCTCATGGCTGTCGTCCTCGGCAGAGCCTGATTCCGAAAAGGCACACGTCCGGCTCCTTGTTCCACACGGAAGGTGGCAGGCCGGAAAGCTGTTGCTGGTTTTCACCGTCCCCCTGCAGCCTATTCACAGGCACAACAGGATCTGGGACCCGGGCTTGCCCAGAGGAGGAACATCTCATGGCTCTCGTCCTTGGCGGAGCCTGATTCTGGAAAGGCACACGTCCGGCTCCTTGTCCCACACGGAAGGTGGCAGCCCTGAAAGATGTTCCTGGTCTTCACTGTCCCCCTGCAGCCTATTCACAGGCACAACAGGATTCAGGACCGGGGTTTGCCCAGAGGAGGAACATCTCATGGCTCTCGTCCTCGGCGGAGCCTTATTCCGGAAAGGCACACGTCAGGCTCCTTGTCCCACACGGAAGGTGGCAGGCCGGAAAGCTGTTGATTGTCTTCACCGTCCCCCTGCAGCCTATTCACAGGCAGCAGGATCTGGGACCGGGGCTTGCCCAGAGGAGGAACATCTCATGGCTCTCGTCCTCGGCAGAGCCTGATTCCGAAAAGGCACACGTCCGGCTCCTTGTCCCACACGGAAGGTGGCAGCCCTGAAAGCTGTTGCTGGTCTTCACCGTCCCCCTGCAGCCTATTCACAGCTACAACAGGATCTGGGACCTGGGCTTGCCCAGAGGAGGAACATCTCATGGCTCTCGTCCTCGGCGAGCCTCTTTCCGAAAAGGCACACGTCCGGCTCCTTGTCCCACACGGAAGGTGGCAGCCCTGAAAGCTGTTGCTGGTCTTCACCATCCCCCTGCAGCCTATTCACAGGTACAACAGGATCTGGGACCTGGGCTTGCCCAGAGGAGGAACATCTCATGGCTCTCGTCCTCGGCAGAGCCTCTTTCCGAAAAGGCACACGTCCGGCTCCTTGTCCCACACGGAAGGTGGCAGCCCTGAAAGCTGTTGCTGGTCTTCACCGTTCCCCTGCAGCCTATTCACAGGCACAACAGGATCTGGGACCTGGGCTTGCCCAGAGGAGGAACATCTCATGGCTCTTGTCCTTGGCGGAGCCTGATTCCGGAAAGGCACACGTCCGGCTCCTTGTCCCACACGGAAGGTGGCAGCCCTGAAAGCTGTTGCTGGTCTTCACCGTTCCCCTGCAGCCTATTCACAGGCACAACAGGATCTGGGACCTGGGCTTGCCCAGAGGAGGAACATCTCGTGGCTCTCGTCCTCGGCAGAGCCTCTTTCCGAAAACGCACACGTCCGGCTCCTTGTCCCACACGGAAGGTGGCAGGCCGGAAAGCTGTTGATGGTCTTCACCGTCCCCCTGCAGCCTATTCACAGGTACAACAGGATCTGGGACCCGGGCTTGCCCACAGGAGGAACATCTCATGGCTCTCGTCCTCGGCAGAGCCTGATTCAGGAAAGGCACACGTCCGGCTCCTTGTCCCACACGGAAGGTGGCAGGCCGGAAAGCTGTTGCTGGTCTTCACCGTCCCCCTGCAGCCTATTCACAGGCACAACAGGATCTGGGACCCGGGCTTGCCCAGAGGAGGAACATCTCATGGCTCTCGTCCTTGGTGGAGCCTGATTCCGGAAAGGCACACGTCCGGCTCCTTGTCCCACACGGAAGGTGGCAGGCCGGAAAGCTGTTGCTGGTCTTCACTGTCCCCCTGCAGCCTATTCACAGGCACAACAGGATTCAGGACCCGGGCTTGCCCAGAGGAGGAACATCTCATGGCTCTCGTCCTCGGCAGAGCCTGATTCCGAAAAGGCACTGGTCCGTCTCCTTGTCCCACACGGAAGGTGGCAGCCCTGAAAGCTGTTGCTGGTCTTCACCGTCCCCCTGCAGCCTATTCACAGGCACAACAGGATCTGGGACCCGGGCTTGCCCAGAGGAGGAACATCTCATGGCTCTCGTCCTCGGCGGAGCCTTATTCCGGAAAGGCACACGTCCGGCTCCTTGTCCCACACGGAAGGTGGCAGGCCGGAAAGCTGTTGCTGGTCTTCACCGTCCCCCTGCAGCCTATTCACAGGCACAACAGGATCTGGGACCCGGGCTTGCCCAGAGGAGGAACATCTCATGGCTCTCGTCCTCGGCGGAGCCTTATTCCGGAAAGGCACACGTCCGGCTCCTTGTCCCACACGGAAGGTGGCAGGCCGGAAAGCTGTTGCTGGTCTTCACCGTCCCCCTGCAGCCTATTCACAGGCACAACAGGATCTGGGACCTGGGCTTGCCCAGAGGAGGAACATCTCATGGCTCTCGTCCTCGGCAGAGCCTCTTTCCGAAAAGGCACACTTCTGGCTCCTTGTCCCACACGGAAGGTGGCAGGCCGGAAAGCTGTTGCTGGTCTTCACCGTTCCCCTGCAGCCTATTCACAGGCACAACAGGATCTGGGACCTGGGCTTGCCCAGAGGAGGAACATCTCATGGCTCTCGTCCTCAGCAGAGCCTGATTCCGGAAAGGCACACGTCCGGCTCCTTGTCCCACACGGAAGGTGGCAGGCCGGAAAGATGTTGCTGGTCTTCACCGTCCCCCTGCAGCCTATTCACAGGCACAACAGGATCTGGGACCTGGGATTGCCCAGAGGAAGAACATCTCATGGCTCTCGTCATCGGCGTAGCCTGATTCCGAAAAGGCACACGTCCGGCTCCTTGTCCCACACGGAAGGTGGCAGGCCGGAAAGCTGTTGCTGGTCTTCACCGTCCCCCTGCAGCCTATTCACAGGTACAACAGGATCTCGGACCCGGGCTTGCCCAAAGGAGGAACATCTCATGGCTCTCGTCCTCGGCAGAGCCTGATTCTGGAAAGGCACACGTCCGGCTCCTTGTCCCACACGGAAGGTGGCAGGCCGGAAAGCTGTTGCTGGTCTTCACCGTCCCCCTGCAGCCTATTCACAGGCACAACAGGATCTGGGACCCGGGCTTGCCCAGAGGAGGAAAATCTCATGACTCTCGTTTTTGGCGGAGCCTGATTCCGGAAAGGCACACGTCCGGCTCCTTGTCCCACACGGAAGGTGGCAGCCCTGAAAGATGTTCCTGGTCTTCACCGTCCCCCTGCAGCCTATTCACAGGCACAACAGGATTCAGGACCGGGTCTTCCCCAGAGGAGGAACATCTCATGGCTCTCGTCCTCGGCAGAGCCTGATTCCGAAAAGGCACTGGTCCGGCTCCTTGTCCCACACGGAAGGTGGCAGCCCTGAAAGCTTTTGCTGGTCTTCACCGTCCCCCTGCAGCCTATTCACAGCTACAACAGGATCTGGGACTTGGGCTTGCCCAGAGGAGGAACATCTCATGGCTCTCGTCCTCGGCAGAGCCTCTTTCCGAAAAGGCACACGTCCGGCTCCTTGTCCCACATGGAAGGTGGCAGCCCTGAAAGCTGTTGCTGGTCTTCACCGTCCCCCTGCAGCCTATTCACAGGTACAACAGGATCTGGGACCTGGGCTTGCCCACAGGAGGAACATCTCATGGCTCTCGTCCTCGGCAGAGTCTCTTTCCGGAAAGGCACACGTCTGGCTCCTTGTCCCACACGGAAGGTGGCAGCCCTGAAAGCTGTTGCTGGTCTTCACCGTTCCCCTGCAGCCTATTCACAGGCACAACAGGATCTGGGACCCGGGCTTGCCCAGAGGAGGAACATCTCATGGCTATCGTCGTCGGCGGAGCCTTATTCCGGAAAGGCACACGTCCGGCACCTTGTCCCACACGGAAGGTGGCAGGCCGGAAAGCTGTTGATGGTCTTCACCGTCCCCCTGCAGCCTATTCACAGGTACAACAGGATCTGGGACCTGGGCTTGCCCACAGGAGGAACATCTCATGGCTCTCGTCCTCGGCAGAGCCTGATTCAGGAAAGGCACACGTCCGGCTCCTTGTCCCACACGGAAGGTGGCAGGCCGGAAAGCTGTTGCTGGTCTTCACCGTCCCCCTGCAGCCTATTCACAGGCACAACAGGATCTGGGACCCGGGCTTGCCCAGAGGAGGAACATCTCATGGCTCTCGTCCTTGGCGGAGCCTGATTCCGGAAAGGCACACGTCCGGCTCCTTGTCCCACACGGAAGGTGGCAGCCCTGAAAGATGTTCCTGGTCTTCACTGTCCCCCTGCAGCCTATTCACAGGCACAACAGGATTCAGGACCGGGGCTTGCCCAGAGGAGGAACATCTCATGGCTCTCGTCCTCGGCAGAGCCTGATTCCGAAAAGGCACTGGTCCGGCTCCTTGTCCCACACGGAAGGTGGCAGCCCTGAAAGCTGTTGCTGGTCTTCACCGTCCCCCTGCAGCCTATTCACAGGCACAACAGGATCTGGGACCCGGGCTTGCCCAGAGGAGGAACATCTCATGGCTCTCGTCCTCGGCGGAGCCTTATTCCGGAAAGGCACACGTCCGGCTCCTTGTCCCACACGGAAGGTGGCAGCCCTGAAAGATATTCCTGGTCTTCACCGTCCCCCTGCAGCCTATTCACAGGCACAACAGGATCTGGGACGTGGGCTTGCCCAGAGGAGGAACATCTCATGGCTCTCGTCCTTGGCGGAGCCTGATTCCGGAAAGGCACACGTCCGGCTCCTTGTCCCACACGGAAGGTGGCAGCCCTGAAAGATGTTCCTGGTCTTCACTGTCCCCCTGCAGCCTATTCACAGGCACAACAGGATTCAGGACCGGGGCTTGCCCAGAGGAGGAACATCTCATGGCTCTCGTCCTCGGCAGAGCCTGATTCCGAAAAGGCACACGTCCGGCTCCTTGTCCCACACGGAAGGTGGCAGCCCTGAAAGCTGTTGCTGGTCTTCACCGTCCCCCTGCAGCCTATTCACAGGCACAACAGGATCTGGGACCCGGGCTTGCCCAGAGGAGGAACATCTCATGGCTCTCGTCCTCGGCGGAGCCTGATTCCGGAAAGGCACACGTCCGGCTCCTTGTCCCACACGGAAGGTGGCAGGCCGGAAAGCTGTTGCTGGTCTTCACCGTCCCCCTGCAGCCTATTCACAGGCACAGCAGGATCTGGGACCCGGGCTTGCCCAGAGGAGGAACATCTCATGGCTCTCGTCCTCGGCGGAGCCTTATTCCGGAAAGGCACACGTCCGGCTCCTTGTCCCACACGGAAGGTGGCAGGCCGGAAAGATGTTGCTGGTCTTCACCGTCCCCCTGCAGCCTATTCACAGGCACAACAGGATCTGGGACCTGGGCTTGCCCAGAGGAGGAACATCTCATGGCTCTCGTCCTCGGCAGATCCTCTTTCCGAAAAGGCACACTTCTGGCTCCTTGTCCCACACGGAAGGTGGCAGGCCGGAAAGCTGTTGCTGGTCTTCACCGTTCCCCTGCAGCCTATTCACAGGCACAACAGGATCTGGGACATGGGCTTGCCCAGTGGAGGAACATCTCATGGCTCTCGTCCTCGGCAGAGACTGATTCAGGAAAGGCACACGTCCGGCTCCTTGTCCCACACGGAAGGTGGCAGGCCGGAAAGATGTTGCTGGTCTTCACCGTCCCCCTGCAGCCTATTCACAGGCACAAAAGGATCTGGGACCTGGGATTGCCCAGAGGAGGAACATCTCATGGCTCTCGTCCTCGGCAGAGCCTGATTCAGGAAAGGCACACGTCCGGCTCCTTGTCCCACACGGAAGGTGGCAGGCCGGAAAGCTGTTGCTGGTCTTCACCGTCCCCCTGCAGCCTATTCACAGGCACAACAGGAACTGGGACCCGGGCTTGCCCAGAGGAGGAACATCTCATGGCTCTCGTCCTCGGCGGAGCCTTATTCCGAAAAGGCACACGTCCGGCTCCTTGTCCCACACGGAAGGTGGCAGGCCGGAAAGCTGTTGCTGGTCTTCACCGTCCCCCTGCAGCCTATTCACAGGCACAACAGGATCTGGGACCCAAGCTTGCCCAGAGGAGGAACATCTCATGACTCTCGTTTTTGGAGGAGCCTGATTCCGGAAAGGCACACGTCCGGCTCCTTGTCCCACACGGAAGGTGGCAGCCCTGAAAGATGTTCCTGGTCTTCACTGTCCCCCTGCAGCCTATTCACAGGCACAACAGGATTCAGGACCGGGGCTTGCCCAGAGGAGGAACATCTCATGGCTCTCGTCCTCGGCAGAGCCTGATTCCGAAAAGGCACTGGTCCGGCTCGTTGTCCCACACGGAAGGTGGCAGCCCTGAAAGCTGTTGCTGGTCTTCACCGTCCCCCTGCAGCCTATTCACAGGCACAACAGGATCTGGGACCCGGGCTTGCCCAGAGGAGGAACATCTCATGGCTCTCGTCCTCGGCGGAGCCTGATTCCGGAAAGGCACACGTCCGGCTCCTTGTCCCACACGGAAGGTGGCAGGCCGGAAAGCTGTTGCTGGTCTTCACCGTCCCCCTGCAGCCTATTCACAGGCACAGCAGGATCTGGGACCCGGGCTTGCCCAGAGGAGGAACATCTCATGGCTCTCGTCCTCGGCAGAGCCTCTTTCCGAAAAGGCACACGTCTGGCTCCTTGTCACACACGGAAGGTGGCAGCCCTGAAAGCTGTTGCTGGTCTTCACCGTTCCCCTGCAACCTATTCATAGGCACAACAGGATCTGGGACCCGGGCTTGCCCAGAGGAGGAACATCTCATGGCTCTCGTCCTCGGCAGAGCCTCTTTCCGAAAAGGAACACGTCCGGCTCCTTGTCCCACACGGAAGGTGGCAGCCCTGAAAGCTGTTGCTGGTCTTCACCGTCCCCCTGCAGCCTATTCACAGCTACAACAGGATCTGGGACCTGGGCTTGCCCAGAGGAGGAACATCTCATGGCTCTCGTCCTCGGCGAGCCTCTTTCCGAAAAGGCACACGTCCGGCTCCTTGTCCCACACGGAAGGTGGCAGGCCGGAAAGCTGTTGATGGTCTTCACCGTCCCCCTGCAGCCTATTCACAGGTACAACAGGATCTCTCACCCGGGCTTGCCCACAGGAGGAACATCTCATGGCTCTCGTCCTCGGCAGAGCCTGATTCCGGAAAGGCACACGTCCGGCTCCTTGTCCCACACGGAAGGTGGCAGGCCGGAAAGCTGTTGCTGGTCTTCACTGTCCCCCTGCAGCCTATTCACAGGCACAACAGGATCTGGGACCCGGGCTTGCCCAGAGGAGGAACATCTCATGGCTCTTGTCCTTGGCGGAGCCTGATTCCGGAAAGGCACACGTCCGGCTCCTTGTCCCACACGGAAGGTGGCAGCCCTGAAAGATGTTCCTGGTCTTCACTGTCCCCCTGCAGCCTATTCACAGGCACAACAGGATTCAGGACCGGGGCTTGCCCAGAGGAGGAACATCTCATGGCTCTCGTCCTCGGCAGAGCCTGATTCCGAAAAGGCACTGGTCCGGCTCCTTGTCCCACACGGAAGGTGGCAGCCCTGAAAGCTGTTGCTGGTCTTCACCGTCCCCCTGCAGCCTATTCACAGGCACAACAGGATCTGGGACCCGGGCTTGCCCAGAGGAGGAACATCTCATGGCTCTTGTCCTCGGCGGAGCCTTATTCCGGAAAGGCACACGTCCGGCTCCTTGTCCCACACGGAAGGTGGCAGGCCGGAAAGCTGTTGCTGGTCTTCACCGTCCCCCTGCAGCCTATTCACAGGCACAACAGGATCTGGGACCCGGGCTTGCCCAGAGGAGGAACATCTCATGGCTCTCGTCCTCGGCAGAGCCTGATTCAGGAAAGGCACACGTCCGGCTCCTTGTCCCACACGGAAGGTGGCAGGCCGGAAAGCTGTTGCTGGTCTTCACCGTCCCCCTGCAGCCTATTCACAGGCACAACAGGAACTGGGACCCGGGCTTGCCCAGAGGAGGAACATCTCATGGCTGTCGTCCTCGGCAGAGCCTGATTCCGAAAAGGCACACGTCCGGCTCCTTGTCCCACACGGAAGGTGGCAGGCCGGAAAGCTGTTGCTGGTCTTCACCGTCCCCCTGCAGCCTATTCACAGGCACAACAGGATCTGGGACCCGGGCTTGCCCAGAGGAGGAACATCTCATGGCTCTCGTCCTTGGCGGAGCCTGATTCTGGAAAGGCACACGTCCGGCTCCTTGTCCCACACGGAAGGTGGCAGCCCTGAAAGATGTTCCTGGTCTTCACTGTCCCCCTGCAGCCTATTCACAGGCACAACAGGATTCAGGACCGGGGCTTGCCCAGAGGAGGAACATCTCATGGCTCTTGTCCTCGGCGGAGCCTTATTCCGGAAAGGCACACGTCAGGCTCCTTGTCCCACACGGAAGGTGGCAGGCCGGAAAGCTGTTGATTGTCTTCACCGTCCCCCTGCAGCCTATTCACAGGCAGCAGGATCTGGGACCCGGGCTTGCCCAGAGGAGGAACATCTCATGGCTCTCGTCCTCGGCAGAGCCTGATTCCGAAAAGGCACACGTCCGGCTCCTTGTCCCACACGGAAGGTGGCAGCCCTGAAAGCTGTTGCTGGTCTTCACCGTCCCCCTGCAGTCTATTCACAGCTACAACAGGATCTGGGACCTGGGCTTGCCCAGAGGAGGAACATCTCATGGCTCTCGTCCTCGGCGAGCCTCTTTCCGAAAAGGCACACGTCCGGCTCCTTGTCCCACACGGAAGGTGGCAGCCCTGAAAGCTGTTGCTGGTCTTCACCATCCCCCTGCAGCCTATTCACAGGTACAACAGGATCTGGGACCTGGGCTTGCCCAGAGGAGGAACATCTCATGGCTCTCGTCCTCGGCAGAGCCTCTTTCCGAAAAGGCACACGTCCGGCTCCTTGTCCCACACGGAAGGTGGCAGCCCTGAAAGCTGTTGCTGGTCTTCACCGTTCCCCTGCAGCCTATTCACAGGCACAACAGGATCTGGGACCTGGTCTTGCGCAGAGGAGGAACATCTCATGGCTCTCGTCCTCGGCAGAGCCTCTTTCCGAAAAGGCACACGTCCGGCTCCTTGTCCCACACGGAAGGTGGCAGGCCGGAAAGCTGTTGATGGTCTTCACCGTCCCCCTGCAGCCTATTCACAGGTACAACAGGATCTATAACCCGGGCTTGCCCACAGGAGGAACATCTCATGGCTCTCGTCCTCGGCAGAGCCTGATTCAGGAAAGGCACACGTCCGGCTCCTTGTCCCACACGGAAGGTGGCAGGCCGGAAAGCTGTTGCTGGTCTTCACCGTCCCCCTGCAGCCTATTCACAGGCAAAACAGGATCAGGGACCTGGGCTTGCCCAGAGGAGGAACATCTCATGGTTCTCGTCCTCGGCAGATCCTCTTTCCGAAAAGGCACACGTCCGGCTCCTTGTCCCACACGGAAGGTGGCAGCCCTGAAAGCTGTTGCTGGTCTTCACCGTCCCCCTGCAGCCTATTCACAGGCACAACAGGATTCAGGACCGGGGCTTGCCCAGAGGAGGAACATCTCATGGCTCTCGTCCTCGGCAGAGCCTGATTCTGAAAAGGCACACGTCCTGCTCCTTGTCCCACACGGAAGGTGGCAGTCCTGAAAGCTTTTGCTGGTCTTCACCGTCCCCCTGCAGCCTATTCACAGCTACAACAGGATCTGGGACTTGGGCTTGCCCAGAGGAGGAACACCTCATGGCTCTCGTCCTCGGCAGAGCCTGTTTCCGAAAAGGCACACGTCTGGCTCCTTGTCCCACACGGAAGGTGGCAGCCCTGAAAGCTGTTGCTGGTCTTCACCGTCCCCCTGCAGCCTATTCACAGGTACAACAGGATCTGGGACCTGGGCTTGCCCAGAGGAGGAACATCTCATGGCTCTCGTCCTCGGCAGAGCCTCTTTCCGAAAAGGCACACGTCTGGCTCCTTGTCCCACACGGAAGGTGGCAGCCCTGAAAGCTGTTGCTGGTCTTCACCGTTCCCCTGCAGCCTATTCACAGGCACAACAGGATCTGGGACCTGGTCTTGCGCAGAGGAGGAACATCTCATGGCTCTCGTCCTCGGCAGAGCCTCTTTCCGAAAAGGCACACGTCCGGCTCCTTGTCCCACACGGAAGGTGGCAGGCCGGAAAGCTGTTGATGGTCTTCACCGTCCCCCTGCAGCCTATTCACAGGTACAACAGGATCTATAACCCGGGCTTGCCCACAGGAGGAACATCTCATGGCTCTCGTCCTCGGCAGAGCCTGATTCAGGAAAGGCACACGTCCGGCTCCTTGTCCCACACGGAAGGTGGCAGGCCGGAAAGCTGTTGCTGGTCTTCACTGTCCCCCTGCAGCCTATTCACAGGCACAACAGGATCTGGGACCTGGGCTTGCCCAGAGGAGGAACATCTCATGGCTCTTGTCCTTGGCGGAGCCTGATTCCGGAAAGGCACACGTCCGGCTCCTTGTCCCACACGGAAGGTGGCAGCCCTGAAAGATGTTCCTGGTCTTCACTGTCCCCCTGCAGCCTATTCACAGGCACAACAGGATTCAGGACCGGGGCTTGCCCAGAGGAGGAACATCTCATGGCTCTCGTCCTCGGCAGAGCCTGATTCCGAAAAGGCACTGGTCCGGCTCCTTGTCCCACACGGAAGGTGGCAGCCCTGAAAGCTGTTGCTGGTCTTCACCGTCCCCCTGCAGCCTATTCACAGGCACAACAGGATCTGGGACCCGGGCTTGCCCAGAGGAGGAACATCTCATGGCTCTCGTCCTCGGCGGAGCCTTATTCCGGAAAGGCACACGTCCGGCTCCTTTTCCCACACGGAAGGTGGCAGGCCGGAAAGCTGTTGCTGGTCTTCACCGTCCCCCTGCAGCCTATTCACAGGCAAAACAGGATCAGGGACCTGGGCTTGCCCAGAGGAGGAACATCTCATGGTTCTCGTCCTCGGCAGATCCTCTTTCCGAAAAGGCACACGTCCGGCTCCTTGTCCCACACGGAAGGTGGCAGCCCTGAAAGCTGTTGCTGGTCTTCACCGTCCCCCTGCAGCCTATTCACAGGCACAACAGGATCTGGGACTTGGGCTTGCCCAGAGGAGGAACATCTCATGGTTCTCGTCCTCGGCGTAGCCTGATTCCGAAAAGGCACACGTCCTGCTCCTTGTCCCACACGGAAGGTGGCAGCCCTGAAAGCTTTTGCTGGTCTTCACCGTCCCCCTGCAGCCTATTCACAGCTACAACAGGATCTGGGACTTGGGCTTGCCCAGAGGAGGAACACCTCATGGCTCTCGTCCTCGGCAGAGCCTCTTTCCGAAAAGGCACACGTCTGGCTCCTTGTCACACACGGAAGGTGGCAGCCCTGAAAGCTGTTGCTGGTCTTCACCGTTCCCCTGCAACCTATTCATAGGCACAACAGGATCTGGGACCCGGGCTTGCCCAGAGGAGGAACATCTCATGGCTCTCGTCCTCGGCAGAGCCTCTTTCCGAAAAGGAACACGTCCGGCTCCTTGTCCCACACGGAAGGTGGCAGCCCTGAAAGCTGTTGCTGGTCTTCACCGTCCCCCTGCAGCCTATTCACAGCTACAACAGGATCTGGGACCTGGGCTTGCCCAGAGGAGGAACATCTCATGGCTCTCGTCCTCGGCGAGCCTCTTTCCGAAAAGGCACACGTCCGGCTCCTTGTCCCACACGGAAGGTGGCAGGCCGGAAAGCTGTTGATGGTCTTCACCGTCCCCCTGCAGCCTATTCACAGGTACAACAGGATCTATAACACGGGCTTGCCCACAGGAGGAACATCTCATGGCTCTCGTCCTCGGCAGAGCCTGATTCCGGAAAGGCACACGTCCGGCTCCTTGTCCCACACGGAAGGTGGCAGGCCGGAAAGCTGTTGCTGGTCTTCACTGTCCCCCTGCAGCCTATTCACAGGCACAACAGGATCTGGGACCCGGGCTTGCCCAGAGGAGGAACATCTCATGGCTCTTGTCCTTGGCGGAGCCTGATTCCGGAAAGGCACACGTCCGGCTCCTTGTCCCACACGGAAGGTGGCAGCCCTGAAAGATGTTCCTGGTCTTCACTGTCCCCCTGCAGCCTATTCACAGGCACAACAGGATTCAGGACCGGGGCTTGCCCAGAGGAGGAACATCTCATGGCTCTCGTCCTCGGCAGAGCCTGATTCCGAAAAGGCATTGGTCCGGCTCCTTGTCCCACACGGAAGGTGGCAGCCCTGAAAGCTGTTGCTGGTCTTCACCGTCCCCCTGCAGCCTATTCACAGGCACAACAGGATCTGGGACCCGGGCTTGCCCAGAGGAGGAACATCTCATGGCTCTTGTCCTCGGCGGAGCCTTATTCCGGAAAGGCACACGTCCGGCTCCTTGTCCCACACGGAAGGTGGCAGGCCGGAAAGCTGTTGCTGGTCTTCACCGTCCCCCTGCAGCCTATTCACAGGCACAACAGGATCTGGGACCCGGGCTTGCCCAGAGGAGGAACATCTCATGGCTCTCGTCCTCGGCAGAGCCTGATTCAGGAAAGGCACACGTCCGGCTCCTTGTCCCACACGGAAGGTGGCAGGCCGGAAAGCTGTTGCTGGTCTTCACCGTCCCCCTGCAGCCTATTCACAGGCACAACAGGAACTGGGACCCGGGCTTGCCCAGAGGAGGAACATCTCATGGCTCTCGTCCTCGGCAGAGCCTGATTCCGAAAAGGCACACGTCCGGCTCCTTGTCCCACACGGAAGGTGGCAGGCCGGAAAGCTGTTGCTGGTCTTCACCGTCCCCCTGCAGCCTATTCACAGGCACAACAGGATCTGGGACCCGGGCTTGCCCAGAGGAGGAACATCTCATGGCTCTCGTCCTTGGCGGAGCCTGATTCTGGAAAGGCACACGTCCGGCTCCTTGTCCCACACGGAAGGTGGCAGCCCTGAAAGATGTTCCTGGTCTTCACTGTCCCCCTGCAGCCTATTCACAGGCACAACAGGATTCAGGACCGGGGCTTGCCCAGAGGAGGAACATCTCATGGCTCTCGTCCTCGGCGGAGCCTTATTCCGGAAAGGCACACGTCAGGCTCCTTGTCCCACACGGAAGGTGGCAGGCCGGAAAACTGTTGATTGTCTTCATCGTCCCCCTGCAGCCTATTCACAGGCAGCAGGATCTGGGACCCGGGCTTGCCCAGAGGAGGAACATCTCATGGCTCTCGTCCTCGGCAGAGCCTGATTCCGAAAAGGCACACGTCCGGCTCCTTGTCCCACACGGAAGGTGGCAGCCCTGAAAGCTGTTGCTGGTCTTCACCGTCCCCCTGCAGTCTATTCACAGCTACAACAGGATCTGGGACCTGGGCTTGCCCAGAGGAGGAACATCTCATGGCTCTCGTCCTCGGCGAGCCTCTTTCCGAAAAGGCACACGTCCGGCTCCTTGTCCCACACGGAAGGTGGCAGCCCTGAAAGCTGTTGCTGGTCTTCACCATCCCCCTGCAGCCTATTCACAGGTACAACAGGATCTGGGACCTGGGCTTGCCCAGAGGAGGAACATCTCATGGCTCTCGTCCTCGGCAGAGCCTCTTTCCGAAAAGGCACACGTCCGGCTCCTTGTCCCACACGGAAGGTGGCAGCCCTGAAAGCTGTTGCTGGTCTTCACCGTTCCCCTGCAGCCTATTCACAGGCACAACAGGATCTGGGACCTGGTCTTGCGCAGAGGAGGAACATCTCATGGCTCTCGTCCTCGGCAGAGCCTCTTTCCGAAAAGGCACACGTCCGGCTCCTTGTCCCACACGGAAGGTGGCAGGCCGGAAAGCTGTTGATGGTCTTCACCGTCCCCCTGCAGCCTATTCACAGGTACAACAGGATCTATAACCCGGGCTTGCCCACAGGAGGAACATCTCATGGCTCTCGTCCTCGGCAGAGCCTGATTCAGGAAAGGCACACGTCCGGCTCCTTGTCCCACACGGAAGGTGGCAGGCCGGAAAGCTGTTGCTGGTCTTCACTGTCCCCCTGCAGCCTATTCACAGGCACAACAGGATCTGGGACCTGGGCTTGCCCAGAGGAGGAACATCTCATGGCTCTTGTCCTTGGCGGAGCCTGATTCCGGAAAGGCACACGTCCGGCTCCTTGTCCCACACGGAAGGTGGCAGCCCTGAAAGATGTTCCTGGTCTTCACTGTCCCCCTGCAGCCTATTCACAGGCACAACAGGATTCAGGACCGGGGCTTGCCCAGAGGAGGAACATCTCATGGCTCTCGTCCTCGGCAGAGCCTGATTCCGAAAAGGCACTGGTCCGGCTCCTTGTCCCACACGGAAGGTGGCAGCCCTGAAAGCTGTTGCTGGTCTTCACCGTCCCCCTGCAGCCTATTCACAGGCACAACAGGATCTGGGACCCGGGCTTGCCCAGAGGAGGAACATCTCATGGCTCTCGTCCTCGGCGGAGCCTTATTCCGGAAAGGCACACGTCCGGCTCCTTGTCCCACACGGAAGGTGGCAGGCCGGAAAGCTGTTGATGGTCTTCACCGTCCCCCTGCAGCCTATTCACAGGCACAACAGGATCTGGGACCCGGGCTTGCCCAGAGGAGGAACATCTCATGGCTCTCGTCCTTGGCGGAGCCTGATTCCGGAAAGGCACTCGTCCGGCTCCTTGTCCCACACGGAAGGTGGCAGCCCTGAAAGATGTTCCTGGTCTTCACTGTCCCCCTGCAGCCTATTCACAGGCACAACAGGATTCAGGACCGGGGCTTGCCCAGAGGAGGAACATCTCATGGCTCTCGTCCTCGGCAGAGCCTGATTCCGAAAAGGCACTGGTCCGGCTCCTTGTCCCACACGGAAGGTGGCAGCCCTGAAAGCTGTTGCTGGTCTTCACCGTCCCCCTGCAGCCTATTCACAGGCACAACAGGATCTGGGACCCGGGCTTGCCCAGAGGAGGAACATCTCATGGCTCTCGTCCTCGGCGGAGCCTTATTCCGGAAAGGCACACGTCCGGCTCCTTTTCCCACACGGAAGGTGGCAGGCCGGAAAGCTGTTGCTGGTCTTCACCGTCCCCCTGCAGCCTATTCACAGGCAAAACAGGATCAGGGACCTGGGCTTGCCCAGAGGAGGAACATCTCATGGTTCTCGTCCTCGGCAGATCCTCTTTCCGAAAAGGCACACGTCCGGCTCCTTGTCCCACACGGAAGGTGGCAGCCCTGAAAGCTGTTGCTGGTCTTCACCGTCCCCCTGCAGCCTATTCACAGGCACAACAGGATTCAGGACCGGGGCTTGCCCAGAGGAGGAACATCTCATGGCTCTCGTCCTCGGCAGAGCCTGATTCCGAAAAGGCACACGTCCTGCTCCTTGTCCCACACGGAAGGTGGCAGTCCTGAAAGCTTTTGCTGGTCTTCACCGTCCCCCTGCAGCCTATTCACAGCTACAACAGGATCTGGGACTTGGGCTTGCCCAGAGGAGGAACACCTCATGGCTCTCGTCCTCGGCAGAGCCTCTTTCCGAAAAGGCACACGTCTGGCTCCTTGTCCCACACGGAAGGTGGCAGCCCTGAAAGCTGTTGCTGGTCTTCACCGTCCCCCTGCAGCCTATTCACAGGTACAACAGGATCTGGGACCTGGGCTTGCCCAGAGGAGGAACATCTCATGGCTCTCGTCCTCGGCAGAGCCTCTTTCCGAAAAGGCACACGTCTGGCTCCTTGTCCCACACGGAAGGTGGCAGCCCTGAAAGCTGTTGCTGGTCTTCACCGTTCCCCTGCAGCCTATTCACAGGCACAACAGGATCTGGGACCTGGTCTTGCGCAGAGGAGGAACATCTCATGGCTCTCGTCCTCGGCAGAGCCTCTTTCCGAAAAGGCACACGTCCGGCTCCTTGTCCCACACGGAAGGTGGCAGGCCGGAAAGCTGTTGATGGTCTTCACCGTCCCCCTGCAGCCTATTCACAGGTACAACAGGATCTATAACCCGGGCTTGCCCACAGGAGGAACATCTCATGGCTCTCGTCCTCGGCAGAGCCTGATTCAGGAAAGGCACACGTCCGGCTCCTTGTCCCACACGGAAGGTGGCAGGCCGGAAAGCTGTTGCTGGTCTTCACTGTCCCCCTGCAGCCTATTCACAGGCACAACAGGATCTGGGACCTGGGCTTGCCCAGAGGAGGAACATCTCATGGCTCTTGTCCTTGGCGGAGCCTGATTCCGGAAAGGCACACGTCCGGCTCCTTGTCCCACACGGAAGGTGGCAGCCCTGAAAGATGTTCCTGGTCTTCACTGTCCCCCTGCAGCCTATTCACAGGCACAACAGGATACAGGACCGGGGCTTGCCCAGAGGAGGAACATCTCATGGCTCTCGTCCTCGGCAGAGCCTGATTCCGAAAAGGCACTGGTCCGGCTCCTTGTCCCACACGGAAGGTGGCAGCCCTGAAAGCTGTTGCTGGTCTTCACCGTCCCCCTGCAGCCTATTCACAGGCACAACAGGATCTGGGACCCGGGCTTGCCCAGAGGAGGAACATCTCATGGCTCTCGTCCTCGGCGGAGCCTTATTCCGGAAAGGCACACGTCCGGCTCCTTTTCCCACACGGAAGGTGGCAGGCCGGAAAGCTGTTGCTGGTCTTCACCGTCCCCCTGCAGCCTATTCACAGGCAAAACAGGATCAGGGACCTGGGCTTGCCCAGAGGAGGAACATCTCATGGTTCTCGTCCTCGGCAGATCCTCTTTCCGAAAAGGCACACGTCCGGCTCCTTGTCCCACACGGAAGGTGGCAGCCCTGAAAGCTGTTGCTGGTCTTCACCGTCCCCCTGCAGCCTATTCACAGGCACAACAGGATCTGGGACTTGGGCTTGCCCAGAGGAGGAACATCTCATGGTTCTCGTCCTCGGCGTAGCCTGATTCCGAAAAGGCACACGTCCTGCTCCTTGTCCCACACGGAAGGTGGCAGCCCTGAAAGCTTTTGCTGGTCTTCACCGTCCCCCTGCAGCCTATTCACAGCTACAACAGGATCTGGGACTTGGGCTTGCCCAGAGGAGGAACACCTCATGGCTCTCGTCCTCGGCAGAGCCTCTTTCCGAAAAGGCACACGTCTGGCTCCTTGTCCCACACGGAAGGTGGCAGCCCTGAAAGCTGTTGCTGGTCTTCACCGTCCCCCTGCAGCCTATTCACAGGTACAACAGGATCTGGGACCTGGGCTTGCCCAGAGGAGGAACATCTCATGGCTCTCGTCCTCGGCAGAGCCTCTTTCCGAAAAGGCACACGTCTGGCTCCTTGTCCCACACGGAAGGTGGCAGCCCTGAAAGCTGTTGCTGGTCTTCACCGTTCCCCTGCAGCCTATTCACAGGCACAACAGGATCTGGGACCCGGGCTTGCCCAGAGGAGGAACATCTCATGGCTCTCGTCCTCGGCAGAGCCTCTTTCCGAAAAGGCATATGTCTGGCTCCTTGTCCCACACGGAAGGTGGCAGGCCGGAAAGCTGTTGCTGGTCTTCACCGTCCCCCTGCAGCCTATTCACAGGCACAACAGGATCTGGGACCCGGGCTTGCCCAGAGGAGGAACATCTCATGGCTCTCGTCCTTGGCGGAGCCTGATTCTGGAAAGGCACACGTCCGGCTCCTTGTCCCACACTGAAGGTGGCAGCCCTGAAAGATGTTCCTGGTCTTCACTGTCCCCCTGCAGCCTATTCACAGGCACAACAGGATCTGGGACCCGGGCTTGCCCACAGGAGGAACATCTCATGGCTCTCTTCCTCGGCAGAGCCTGATTCAGGAAACGCACACGTCCGGCTCCTTATCCCACACGGAAGGTGGCAGGCCGGAAAGCTGTTGCTGGTCTTCACCGTCCCCCTGCAGCCTATTCACAGGCACAACAGGATCTGGGACCTGGGCTTGCCCAGAGGAGGAACATCTCATGGCTCTCGTCCTTGGCGGAGCCTGATTCCGGAAAGGCACACGTCCGGCTCCTTGTCCCACACGGAAGGTGGCAGCCCTGAAAGATGTTCCTGGTCTTCACTGTCCCCCTGCAGCCTATTCACAGGCACAACAGGATTCAGGACCGGGGCTTGCCCAGAGGAGGAACATCTCATGGCTCTCGTCCTCGGCAGAGCCTGATTCCGAAAAGGCACTGGTCCGGCTCCTTGTCCCACACGGAAGGTGGCAGCCCTGAAAGCTGTTGCTGGTCTTCACCGTCCCCCTGCAGCCTATTCACAGGCACAACAGGATCTGGGACCCGGGCTTGCCCAGAGGAGGAACATCTCATGGCTCTCGTCCTTGGCGGAGCCTGTTTCCGAGAAGGCACACGTCCGGCTCCTTGTCCCACACGGAAGGTGGCAGCCCTGAAAGATGTTCCTGGTCTTCACTGTCCCCCTGCAGCCTATTCACAGGCACAACAGGATTCAGGACCGGGGCTTGCCCAGAGGAGGAACATCTCATGGCTCTCGTCCTCGGCAGAGCCTCTTTCCGAAAAGGCACTCCTCCGGCTCCTTGTCCCACACGGAAGGTGGCAGCCCTGAAAGCTGTTGCTGGTCTTCACCGTCCCCCTGCAGCCTATTCACAGGCACAACAGGATCTGGGACCCGGGCTTGCCCAGAGGAGGAACATCTCATGGCTCTCGTCCTCGGCGGAGCCTTATTCCGAAAAGGCACACGTCCGGCTCCTTGTCCCACACGGAAGGTGGCAGGCCGGAAAGCTGTTGCTGGTCTTCACCGTCCCCCTGCAGCCTATTCACAGGCACAACAGGATCTGGGACCCGGGCTTGCCCAGAGGAGGAACATCTCATGGCTCTCGTCCTTGGCGGAGCCTGATTCTGGAAAGGCACACGTCCGGCTCCTTGTCCCACACTGAAGGTGGCAGCCCTGAAAGATGTTCCTGGTCTTCACTGTCCCCCTGCAGCCTATTCACAGGCACAACAGGATTCAGGACCGGGGCTTGCCCAGAGGAGGAACATCTCATGGCTCTCGTCCTCGGCAGAGCCTCTTTCCGAAAAGGCACTCCTCCGGCTCCTTGTCCCACACGGAAGGTGGCAGCCCTGAAAGCTGTTGCTGGTCTTCACCGTCCCCCTGCAGCCTATTCACAGGCACAACAGGATCTGGGACCCGGGCTTGCCCAGAGGAGGAACATCTCATGGCTCTCGTCCTCGGCAGAGCCTGATTCCGAAAAGGCACACGTCCGGCTCCTTGTCCCACACGGAAGGTGGCAGCCCTGAAAGCTGTTGCTGGTCTTCACCGTCCCCCTGCAGCCTATTCACAGGCAAAACAGGATCTGGGACCTGGGCTTGCCCAGAGGAGGAAAACATCTCATGGCTCTCGTCCTCGGCGAGCCTCTATCCGAAAAGGCACACGTCCGGCTCCTTGTCCCACACGGAAGGTGGCAGCCCTGAAAGCTTTTGCTGGTCTTCACCGTCCCCCTGCAGCCTATTCACAGGCACAACAGGATCTGGGACCCGGGCTTGCCCAGAGGAGGAACATCTCATGGCTCTCGTCCTCGGCGGGGCCTTATTCCGGAAAGGCACACGTCCGGCTCCTTGTCCCACACGGAAGGTGGCAGGCCGGAAAGCTGTTGATGGTCTTCACCGTCCCCCTGCAGCCTATTCACAGGCACAACAGGATCTGGGACCCGGGCTTGCCCAGAGGAGGAACATCTCATGGCTCTCGTCCTTGGCGGAGCCTGATTCCGGAAAGGCACTCGTCCGGCTCCTTGTCCCACACGGAAGGTGGCAGCCCTGAAAGATGTTCCTGGTCTTCACTGTCCCCCTGCAGCCTATTCACAGGCACAACAGGATTCAGGACCGGGGCTTGCCCAGAGGAGGAACATCTCATGGCTCTCGTCCTCGGCAGAGCCTGATTCCGAAAAGGCACTTGTCCGGCTCCTTGTCCCACACGGAAGGTGGCAGCCCTGAAAGCTGTTGCTGGTCTTCACCGTCCCCCTGCAGCCTATTCACAGGCACAACAGGATCTGGGACCCGGGCTTGCCCAGAGGAGGAACATCTCATGGCTCTCGTCCTCGGCGGAGCCTTATTCCGGAAAGGCACACGTCCGGCTCCTTTTCCCACACGGAAGGTGGCAGGCCGGAAAGCTGTTGCTGGTCTTCACCGTCCCCCTGCAGCCTATTCACAGGCAAAACAGGATCAGGGACCTGGGCTTGCCCAGAGGAGGAACATCTCATGGTTCTCGTCCTCGGCAGATCCTCTTTCCGAAAAGGCACACGTCCGGCTCCTTGTCCCACACGGAAGGTGGCAGCCCTGAAATCTGTTGCTGGTCTTCACCGTCCCCATGCAGCCTATTCACAGGCACAACAGGATCTGGGACTTGGGCTTGCCCAGAGGAGGAACATCTCATGGTTCTCGTCCTCGGCGTAGCCTGATTCCGAAAAGGCACACGTCCTGCTCCTTGTCCCACACGGAAGGTGGCAGCCCTGAAAGCTTTTGCTGGTCTTCACCGTCCCCCTGCAGCCTATTCACAGGCACAACAGGATCTGGGACTTGGGCTTGCCCAGAGGAGGAACACCTCATGGCTCTCGTCCTCGGCAGAGCCTCTTTCCGAAAAGGCACACGTCTGGCTCCTTGTCCCACACGGAAGGTGGCAGCCCTGAAAGCTGTTGCTGGTCTTCACCGTCCCCCTGCAGCCTATTCACAGGTACAACAGGATCTGGGACTCGGGCTTGCCCAGAGGAGGAACATCTCATGGCTCTCGTCCTCGGCAGAGCCTCTTTCCGAAAAGGCACACGTCTGGCTCCTTGTCCCACACGGAAGGTGGCAGCCCTGAAAGCTGTTGCTGGTCTTCACCGTTCCCCTGCAGCCTATTCACAGGCACAACAGGATCTGGGACCCGGGCTTGCCCAGAGGAGGAACATCTCATGGCTCTCGTCCTCGGCAGAGCCTCTTTCCGAAAAGGCATACGTCTGGCTCCTTGTCCCACACGGAATGTGGCAGGCCGGAAATCTGTTGCTGGTCTTCACCGTCCCCCTGCAGCCTATTCACAGGCACAACAGGATCTGGGACCCGGGCTTGCCCAGAGGAGGAACATCTCATGGCTCTCGTCCTTGGCGGAGCCTGATTCTGGAAAGGCACACGTCCGGCTCCTTGTCCCACACTGAAGGTGGCAGCCCTGAAAGATGTTCCTGGTCTTCACTGTCCCCCTGCAGCCTATTCACAGTCACAACAGGATCTGGGACCTGGGCTTGCCCACAGGAGGAACATCTCATGGCTCTCGTCCTCGGCAGAGCCTGATTCAGGAAACGCACACGTCCGGCTACTTATCCCACACGGAAGGTGGCAGGCCGGAAAGCTGTTGCTGGTCTTCACCGTCCCCCTGCAGCCTATTCACAGGCACAACAGGATCTGGGACCCGGGCTTGCCCAGAGGAGGAACATCTCATGGCTCTCGTCCTCGGCAGAGCCTCTTTCCGAAAAGGCATACGTCTGGCTCCTTGTCCCACACGGAATGTGGCAGGCCGGAAATCTGTTGCTGGTCTTCACCGTCCCCCTGCAGCCTATTCACAGGCACAACAGGATCTGGGACCCGGGCTTGCCCAGAGGAGGAACATCTCATGGCTCTCGTCCTTGGCGGAGCCTGATTCTGGAAAGGCACACGTCCGGCTCCTTGTCCCACACTGAAGGTGGCAGCCCTGAAAGATGTTCCTGGTCTTCACTGTCCCCCTGCAGCCTATTCACAGTCACAACAGGATCTGGGACCTGGGCTTGCCCACAGGAGGAACATCTCATGGCTCTCGTCCTCGGCAGAGCCTGATTCAGGAAACGCACACGTCCGGCTCCTTATCCCACACGGAAGGTGGCAGGCCGGAAAGCTGTTGCTGGTCTTCACTGTCCCCCTGCAGCCTATTCACAGGCACAACAGGATCTGGGACCCGGGCTTGCCCAGAGGAGGAACATCTCATGGCTCTCGTCCTTGGCGGAGCCTGATTCCGGAAAGGCACACGTCCGGCTCCTTGTCCCACACGGAAGGTGGCAGCCCTGAAAGATGTTCCTGGTCTTCACTGTCCCCCTGCAGCCTATTCACAGGCACAACAGGATTCAGGACCGGGGCTTGCCCAGAGGAGGAACATCTCATGGCTCTCGTCCTCGGCAGAGCCTGATTCCGAAAAGGCACTGGTCCGGCTCCTTGTCCCACACGGAAGGTGGCAGCCCTGAAAGCTGTTGCTGGTCTTCACCGTCCCCCTGCAGCCTATTCACAGGCACAACAGGATCTGGGACCCGGGCTTGCCCAGAGGAGGAACATCTCATGGCTCTCGTCCTCGGCGGAGCCTTATTCCGGAAAGGCACACGTCCGGCTCCTTGTCCCACATGGAAGGTGGCAGGCCGGAAAGCTGTTGCTGGTCTTCACCGTCCCCCTGCAGCCTATTCACAGGCACAACAGGATCTGGGACCTGGGCTTGCCCAGAGGAGGAACATCTCATGGGTCTCGTCCTTGGCGGAGCCTTATTCCGGAAAGGCACACGTCAGGCTCCTTGTCCCACACGGAAGGTGGCAGGCCGGAAAGCTGTTGATTGTCTTCACCGTCCCCCTGCAGCCTATTCACAGGCAGCAGGATCTGGGACCCGGGCTTGCCCAGAGGAGGAACATCTCATGGCTCTCGTCCTCGGCAGAGCCTGATTCCGAAAAGGCACACGTCCGGCTCCTTGTCCCACACGGAAGGTGGCAGCCCTGAAAGCTGTTGCTGGTCTTCACCGTCCCCCTGCAGCCTATTCACAGGCAAAACAGGATCTGGTACCTGGGCTTGCCCAGAGGAGGAACATCTCATGGCTCTCGTCCTCGGCGAGCCTCTTTCCGAAAAGGCACACGTCCGGCTCCTTGTCCCACACGGAAGGTGGCAGCCCTGAAAGCTGTTGCTGGTCTTCACCATCCCCCTGCAGCCTATTCACAGGTACAACAGGATCTGGGACCTGGGCTTGCCCAGAGGAGGAACATCTCATGGCTCTCGTCCTCGGCAGAGCCTCTTTTCGAAAAGGCACACGTCTGGCTCCTTGTCCCACACGGAAGGTCGCAGCCCTGAAAGCTGTTGCTGGTCTTCACCGTTCCCCTGCAGCCTATTCACAGGCACAACAGGATCTGGGACCTGGGCTTGCCCAGAGGAGGAACATCTCATGGCTCTCGTCCTCGGCAGAGCCTGATTCCGAAAAGGCACTGGTCCGGCTCCTTGTCCCACACGGAAGGTGGCAGCCCTGAAAGCTGTTGCTGGTCTACACCGTCCCCCTGCAGCCTATTCACAGGCACAACAGGATCTGGGACCCGGGCTTGCCCAGAGGAGGAACATCTCATGGCTCTCGTCCTCGGCGGAGCCTTATTCCGGAAAGGCACACGTCCGGCTCCTTGTCCCACACGGAAGGTGGCAGGCCGGAAAGCTGTTGCTGGTCTTCACCGTCCCCCTGCAGCCTATTCACAGGCACAACAGGATCTGGGACCCGGGCTTGCCCAGAGGAGGAACATCTCATGGCTCTCGTCCTTGGCGGAGCCTGATTCCGGAAAGGCACACGTCCGGCTCCTTGTCCCACACGGAAGGTGGCAGCCCTGAAAGATGTTCCTGGTCTTCACTGTCCCCCTGCAGCCTATTCACAGGCACAACAGGATTCAGGACTGGGGCTTGCCCAGAGGAGGAACATCTCATGGCTCTCGTCCTCAGCAGAGCCTGATTCCGAAAACGCACTGGTCCGGCTCCTTGTCCCACACGGAAGGTGGCAGCCCTGAAAGCTGTTGCTGGTCTTCACCGTCCCCCTGCAGCCTATTCACAGGCACAACAGGATCTGGGACCCGGGCTTGCCCAGAGGAGGAACATCTCATGGCTCTCGTCCTCGGCGGAGCCTTATTCCGGAAAGGCACACGTCCGGCTCCTTGTCCCACACGGAAGGTGGCAGGCCGGAAAGCTGTTGCTGGTCTTCACCGTCCCCCTGCAGCCTATTCACAGGCAAAACAGGATCAGGGACCTGGGCTTGCCCAGAGGAGGAACATCTCATGGCTCTCGTCCTCGGCAGAGCCTCTTTCCGAAAAGGCACACGTCCGGCTCCTTGTCCCACACGGAAGGTGGCAGCCCTGAAAGCTGTTGCTGGTCTTCACCGTCCCCCTACAGCCTATTCACAGGTACAACAGGATCTGGGACCTGGGCTTGCCCAGAGGAGGAACATCTCATGGCTCTCGTCCTCGGCAGAGCCTCTTTCCGAAAAGGCACACGTCTGGCTCCTTGTCCCACACGGAAAGTGGCAGCCCTGAAAGCTGTTGCTGGTCTTCACCGTTCCCCTGCAGCCTATTCACAGGTACAACAGGATCTGGGACCTGGGCTTGCCCAGAGGAGGAACATCTCATGGCTCTCGTCCTCGGCAGAGCCTCTTTCCGAAAAGGCACACGTCTGGCTCCTTGTCCCACACGGAAGGTGGCAGCCCTGAAAGCTGTTGCTGGTCTTCACCGTTCCCCTGCAGCCTATTCACAGGCACAACAGGATCTGGGACTTGGGCTTGCCCAGAGGAGGAACATCTCATGGTTCTCGTCCTCGGCGTAGCCTGATTCCGAAAAGTCACACGTCCGGCTCCTTGTCCCACACGGAAGGTGGCAGCCCTGAAAGCTTTTGCTGGTCTTCACCGTCCCCCTGCAGCCTATTCACAGGCACAACAGGATCTGGGACCCGGGCTTGCCCAGAGGAGGAACATCTCATGGCTCTCGTCCTCGGCGGAGCCTTATTCCGAAAAGGCACACGTCCGGCTCCTTGTCCCACACGGAAGGTGGCAGGCCGGAAAGCTGTTGCTGGTCTTCACCGTCCCCCTGCAGCCTATTCACAGGCACAACAGGATCTGGGACCCGGGCTTGCCCAGAGGAGGAACATCTCATGGCTCTCGTCCCTGGCGGAGCGTGATTCTGGAAAGGCACACGTCCGGCTCCTTGTCCCACACTGAAGGTGGCAGCCCTGAAAGATGTTCCTGGTCTTCACTGTCCCCCTGCAGCCTATTCACAGGCACAACAGGATTCAGGACCGGGGTTTGCCCAGAGGAGGAACATCTCATGGCTCTCGTCCTCGGCAGAGCCTGATTCCGAAAAGGCACTGGTCCGGCTCCTTGTCCCACACGGAAGGTGGCAGCCCTGAAAGCTGTTGCTGGTCTTCACCGTCCCCCTGCAGCCTATTCACAGGCACAACAGGATCTGGGACCCGGGCTTGCCCAGAGGAGGAACATCTCATGGCTATCGTCCTCGGCGGAGCCTTATTCCGGAAAGGCACACGTCAGGCTCCTTGTCCCACACGGAAGGTGGCAGGCCGGAAAGCTGTTGCTGGTCTTCACCGTCGCCCTGCAGCCTATTCACAGGCAGCAGGATCTGGGACCCGGGCTTGCCCAGAGGAGGAACATCTCATGGCTCTCGTCCTCGGCAGAGCCTGATTCCGAAAAGGCACACGTCCGGCTCCTTGTCCCACACGGAAGGTGGCAGGACGGAAAGCTGTTGCTGGTCTTCACCGTCCCCCTGCAGCCTATTCACAGGCACAACAGGATCTGGGACCCGGGCTTGCCCAGAGGAGGAAAATCTCATGACTCTCGTTTTTGGCGGAGCCTGATTCCGGAAAGGCACACGTCCGGCTCCTTGTCCCACACGGAAGGTGGCAGCCCTGAAAGATGTTCCTGGTCTTCACCGTCCCCCTGCAGCCTATTCACAGGCACAACAGGATTCAGGACCGGGTCTTGCCCAGAGGAGGAACATCTCATGGCTCTCGTCCTCGGCAGAGCCTCTTTCCGAAAAGGCACTCCTCCGGCTCCTTGTCCCACACGGAAGGTGGCAGCCCTGAAAGCTGTTGCTGGTCTTCACCGTCCCCCTGCAGCCTATTCACAGGCACAACAGGATCTGGGACCCGGGCTTGCCCAGAGGAGGAACATCTCATGGCTCTCGTCCTCGGCAGAGCCTGATTCCGGAAAGGCACACGTCCGGCTCCTTGTCCCACACGGAAGGTGGCAGGCCGGAAAGATGTTGCTGGTCTTCACCGTCCCCCTGCAGCCTATTCACAGGTACAACAGGATCTGGGACCCAGGCTTGCCCAGAGGAGGAACATCTCATGGTTCTCGTCCTCGGCAGAGCCTGATTCCGAAAAGGCACACGTCTGGCTCCTTGTCCCACACGGAAGGTGGCAGCCCTGAAAGCTGTTGCTGGTTTCACCGTTCCCCTGCAGCCTATTCACAGGCACAACAGGATCTGGGACCCGGGCTTGCCCAGAGGACGAACATCTCATGGCTCTCGTCCTCGGCAGAGCCTGATTCAGGAAAGGCACACGTCCGGCTCCTTGTCCCACACGGAAGGTGGCAGGCCGGAAAGCTGTTGCTGGTCTTCACCGTCCCCCTGCAGCCTATTCACAGGCACAACAGGATCTGGGACCCGGGCTTGCCCAGAGGAGGAACATCTCATGGCTCTCGTCCTCGGCGGAGCCTTATTCCGAAAAGGCACACGTCCGGCTCCTTGTCCCACACGGAAGGTGGCAGGCCGGAAAGCTGTTGCTGGTCTTCACCGTCCCCCTGCAGCCTATTCACAGGCACAACAGGATCTGGGACCCGGGCTTGCCCACAGGAGGAACTTCTCATGGCTCTCGTCCTTGGCGGAGCCTGATTCCGGAAAGGCACACGTCCGGCTCCTTGTCCCACACGGAAGGTGGCAGCCCTGAAAGATGTTCCTGGTCTTCACTGTCCCCCTGCAGCCTATTCACAGGCACAACAGGATTCAGGACCGGGGTTTGCCCAGAGGAGGAACATCTCATGGCTCTCGTCCTCGGCAGAGCCTGATTCCGAAAAGGCACACGTCCGGCTCCTTGTCCCACACGGAAGGTGGCAGCCCTGAAAGCTGTTGCTGGTCTTCACCGTCCCCATGCAGCCTATTCACAGGCACAACAGGATCTGGGACCCGGGCTTGGCCAGAGGAGGAACATCTCATGGCTATCGTCCTCGGCGGAGCCTTATTCGGGAAAGGCACACGTCAGGCTCCTTGTCCCACACGGAAGGTGGCAGCCCTGAAAGCTGTTGCTGGTCTTCACCGTCCCCCTGCAGCCTATTCACAGGCAGCAGGATCTGGGACCCGGGCTTGCCCAGAGGAGGAACATCTCATGGCTCTCGTCCTCGGCAGAGCCTGATTCCGAAAAGGCACACGTCCGGCTCCTTGTCCCACACGGAAGGTGGCAGCCCTGAAAGCTGTTGCTGGTCTTCACCGTCCCCCTGCAGCCTATTCACAGCTACAACAGGATCTGGGACCTGGGTTTGCCCAGAGGAGGAACATCTCATGGCTCTTGTCCTCGGCGAGCCTCTTTCCGAAAAGGCACACGTCCGGCTCCTTGTCCCACACGGAAGGTGGCAGCCCTGAAAGCTGTTGCTGGTCTTCACCATCCCCCTGCAGCCTATTCACAGGTACAACAGGATCTGGGACCTGGGCTTGCCCAGAGGAGGAACATCTCATGGCTCTCGTCCTCGGCAGAGCCTCTTTCCGAAAAGGCACACGTCTGGCTCCTTGTCCCACACGGAAGGTGGCAGCCCTGAAAGCTGTTGCTGGTCTTCACCGTCCCCCTGCAGCCTATTCACAGGCACAACAGGATCTGGGACCCGGGCTTGCCCAGAGGAGGAACATCTCATGGCCCTCGTCCTCGGCGGAGCCTTATTCCGGAAAGGCACACGTCCGGCTCCTTGTCCCACACGGAAGGTGGCAGGCCGGAAAGCTGTTGCTGGTCTTCACCGTCCCCCTGCAGCCTATTCACAGGCACAGCAGGATCTGGGACCCGGGCTTGCCCAGAGGAGGAACATCTCATGGCTCTCGTCCTCGGCGGAGCCTTATTCCGGAAAGGCACACGTCCGGCTCCTTGTCCCACACGGAAGGTGGCAGGCCGGAAAGATGTTGCTGGTCTTCACCGTCCCCCTGCAGCCTATTCACAGGCACAACAGGATCTGGGACCTGGGCTTGCCCAGAGGAGGAACATCTCATGGCTCTCGTCCTCGGCAGAGCCTGATTCAGGAAAGGCACACTTCTGGCTCCTTGTCCCACACGGAAGGTGGCAGGCCGGAAAGCTGTTGCTGGTCTTCACCGTTCCCCTGCAGCCTATTCACAGGCACAACAGGATCTGGGACCTGGGCTTGCCCAGAGGAGGAACATCTCATGGCTCTCGTCCTCGGCAGAGCCTGATTCAGGAAAGGCACACGTCCGGCTCCTTGTCCCACACGGAAGGTGGCAGGCCGGAAAGATGTTGCTGGTCTTCACCGTCCCCCTGCAGCCTATTCACAGGCACAACAGGATCTGGGACCTGGGATTGCCCAGAGGAAGAACATCTCATGGCTCTCGTCCTCGGCGTAGCCTGATTCCGAAAAGGCACACGTCCGGCTCCTTGTCCCACACGGAAGGTGGCAGGCCGGAAAGCTGTTGCTGGTCTTCACCGTCCCCCTGCAGCCTATTCACAGGTACAACAGGATCTGGGACCCGGGCTTGCCCAAAGGAGGAACATCTCATGGCTCTCGTCCTCGGCAGAGCCTGATTCCGAAAAGGCACACGTCCGGCTCCTTGTCCCACACGGAAGGTGGCAGCCCTGAAAGCTGTTGCTGGTCTTCACCGTCCCCATGCAGCCTATTCACAGGCACAACAGGATCTGGGACCCGGGCTTGGCCAGAGGAGGAACATCTCATGGCTATCGTCCTCGGCGGAGCCTTATTCGGGAAAGGCACACGTCAGGCTCCTTGTCCCACACGGAAGGTGGCAGCCCTGAAAGCTGTTGCTGGTCTTCACCGTCCCCCTGCAGCCTATTCACAGGCAGCAGGATCTGGGACCCGGGCTTGCCCAGAGGAGGAACATCTCATGGCTCTCGTCCTCGGCAGAGCCTGATTCCGAAAAGGCACACGTCCGGCTCCTTGTCCCACACGGAAGGTGGCAGCCCTGAAAGCTGTTGCTGGTCTTCACCGTCCCCCTGCAGCCTATTCACAGCTACAACAGGATCTGGGACCTGGGTTTGCCCAGAGGAGGAACATCTCATGGCTCTTGTCCTCGGCGAGCCTCTTTCCGAAAAGGCACACGTCCGGCTCCTTGTCCCACACGGAAGGTGGCAGCCCTGAAAGCTGTTGCTGGTCTTCACCATCCCCCTGCAGCCTATTCACAGGTACAACAGGATCTGGGACCTGGGCTTGCCCAGAGGAGGAACATATCATGGCTCTCGTCCTCGGCAGAGCCTCTTTCCGAAAAGGCACACGTCTGGCTCCTTGTCCCACACGGAAGGTGGCAGCCCTGAAAGCTGTTGCTGGTCTTCACCGTCCCCCTGCAGCCTATTCACAGGCACAACAGGATCTGGGACCCGGGCTTGCCCAGAGGAGGAACATCTCATGGCCCTCGTCCTCGGCGGAGCCTTATTCCGGAAAGGCACACGTCCGGCTCCTTGTCCCACACGGAAGGTGGCAGGCCGGAAAGCTGTTGCTGGTCTTCACCGTCCCCCTGCAGCCTATTCACAGGCACAGCAGGATCTGGGACCCGGGCTTGCCCAGAGGAGGAACATCTCATGGCTCTCGTCCTCGGCGGAGCCTTATTCCGGAAAGGCACACGTCCGGCTCCTTGTCCCACACGGAAGGTGGCAGGCCGGAAAGATGTTGCTGGTCTTCACCGTCCCCCTGCAGCCTATTCACAGGCACAACAGGATCTGGGACCTGGGCTTGCCCAGAGGAGGAACATCTCATGGCTCTCGTCCTCGGCAGAGCCTGATTCAGGAAAGGCACACTTCTGGCTCCTTGTCCCACACGGAAGGTGGCAGGCCGGAAAGCTGTTGCTGGTCTTCACCGTTCCCCTGCAGCCTATTCACAGGCACAACAGGATCTGGGACCTGGGCTTGCCCAGAGGAGGAACATCTCATGGCTCTCGTCCTCGGCAGAGCCTGATTCAGGAAAGGCACACGTCCGGCTCCTTGTCCCACACGGAAGGTGGCAGGCCGGAAAGATGTTGCTGGTCTTCACCGTCCCCCTGCAGCCTATTCACAGGCACAACAGGATCTGGGACCTGGGATTGCCCAGAGGAAGAACATCTCATGGCTCTCGTCCTCGGCGGAGCCTTATTCCGAAAAGGCACACGTCCGGCTCCTTGTCCCACACGGAAGGTGGCAGGCCGGAAAGCTGTTGCTGGTCTTCACCGTCCCCCTGCAGCCTATTCACAGGTACAACAAGATCTGGGACCCGGGCTTGCCCAAAGGAGGAACATCTCATGGCTCTCGTCCTCGGCAGAGCCTGATTCCGGAAAGGCACACGTCCGGCTCCTTGTCCCACACGGAAGGTGGCAGGCCGGAAAGCTGTTGCTGGTCTTCACCGTCCCCCTGCAGCCTATTCACAGGCACAACAGGATCTGGGACCCGGGCTTGCCCAGAGGAGGAAAATCTCATGACTCTCGTTTTTGGCGGAGCCTGATTCCGGAAAGGCACACGTCCGTCTCCTTGTCCCACACGGAAGGTGGCAGCCCTGAAAGGTGTTCCTGGTCTTCACCGTCCCCCTGCAGCCTATTCAATGGCACAACAGGATTCAGGACCGGGTCTTGCCCAGAGGAGGAACATCTCATGGCTCTCGTCCTCGGCAGAGCCTGATTCCGAAAAGGCACTGGTCCGGCTCCTTGTCCCACACGGAAGGTGGCAGCCCTGAAAGCTGTTGCTGGTCTTCACCGTCCCCCTGCAGCCTATTCACAGGCACAACAGGATCTGGGACCCGGGCTTGCCCAGAGGAGGAACATCTCATGGCTCTCGTCCTCGGCGGAGCCTGATTCCGGAAAGGCACACGTCCGGCTCCTTGTCCCACACGGAAGGTGGCAGGCCGGAAAGCTGTTGCTGGTCTTCACCGTCCCCCTGCAGCCTATTCACAGGCACAGCAGGATCTGGGACCCGGGCTTGCCCAGAGGAGGAACATCTCATGGCTCTCGTCCTCGGCAGAGCCTGATTCCGGAAAGGCACACGTCCGGCTCCTTGTCCCACACGGAAGGTGGCAGCCCTGAAAGATGTTGCTGGTCTTCACCGTCCCCCTGCAGCCTATTCACAGGTACAACAGGATCTGGGACCCAGGCTTGCCCAGAGGAGGAACATCTCATGGTTCTCGTCCTCGGCAGAGCCTCTTTCCGAAAAGGCACACGTCTGGCTCCTTGTCCCACACGGAAGGTGGCAGCCCTGAAAGCTGTTGCTGGTTTCACCGTTCCCCTGCAGCCTATTCACAGGCACAACAGGATCTGGGACCCGGGCTTGCCCAGAGGACGAACATCTCATGGCTCTCGTCCTCGGCAGAGCCTGATTCAGGAAAGGCACACGTCCGGCTCCTTGTCCCACACGGAAGGTGGCAGGCCGGAAAGCTGTTGCTGGTCTTCACCGTCCCCCTGCAGCCTATTCACAGGCACAACAGGATCTGGGACCCGGGCTTGCCCAGAGGAGGAACATCTCATGGCTCTCGTCCTCGGCGGAGCCTTATTCCGAAAAGGCACACGTCCGGCTCCTTGTCCCACACGGAAGGTGGCAGGCCGGAAAGCTGTTGCTGGTCTTCACCGTCCCCCTGCAGCCTATTCACAGGCACAACAGGATCTGGGACCCGGGCTTGCCCACAGGAGGAACTTCTCATGGCTCTCGTCCTTGGCGGAGCCTGATTCTGGAAAGGCACACGTCCGGCTCCTTGTCCCACACGGAAGGTGGCAGCCCTGAAAGATGTTCCTGGTCTTCACTGTCCCCCTGCAGCCTATTCACAGGCACAACAGGATTCAGGACCGGGGTTTGCCCAGAGGAGGAACATCTCATGGCTCTCGTCCTCGGCAGAGCCTGATTCCGAAAAGGCACTGGTCCGGCTCCTTGTCCCACACGGAAGGTGGCAGCCCTGAAAGCTGTTGCTGGTCTTCACCGTCCCCCTGCAGCCTATTCACAGGCACAACAGGATCTGGGACCCGGGCTTGCCCAGAGGAGGAACATCTCATGGCTATCGTCCTCGGCGGAGCCTTATTCCGGAAAGGCACACGTCAGGCTCCTTGTCCCACACGGAAGGTGGCAGGCCGGAAAGCTGTTGCTGGTCTTCACCGTCCCCCTGCAGCCTATTCACAGGCAGCAGGATCTGGGACCCGGGCTTGCCCAGAGGAGGAACATCTCATGGCTCTCGTCCTCGGCAGAGCCTGATTCCGAAAAGGCACACGTCCGGCTCCTTGTCCCACACGGAAGGTGGCAGCCCTGAAAGCTGTTGCTGGTCTTCACCATCCCCCTGCAGACTATTCACAGGTACAACAGGATCTGGGACCTGGGCTTGCCCAGAGGAGGAACATCTCATGGCTCTCGTCCTCGGCAGAGCCTCTTTTCGAAAAGGCACACGTCTGGCTCCTTGTCCCACACGGAAGGTGGCAGCCCTGAAAGCTGTTGCTGGTCTTCACCGTCCCCCTGCAGCCTATTCACAGGCACAACAGGATCTGGGACCTGGGCTTGCCCAGAGGAGGAACATCTCATGGCTCTCGTCCTCGGCAGAGCCTCTTTCCGAAAAGGCACACGTCCGGCTCCTTGTCCCACACGGAAGGTGGCAGGCCGGAAAGCTGTTGATGGTCTTCACCGTCCCCCTGCAGCCTATTCACAGGTACAACAGGATTCAGGACCGGGGCTTGCCCAGAGGAGGAACATCTCATGGCTCTCGTCCTCGGCAGAGCCTGATTCCGAAAAGGCACTGGTCCGGCTCCTTGTCCCACACGGAAGGTGGCAGCCCTGAAAGCTGTTGCTGGTCTTCACCGTCCCCCTGCAGCCTATTCACAGGCACAACAGGATCTGGGACCCGGGCTTGCCCAGAGGAGGAACATCTCATGGCTCTCGTCCTCGGCGGAGCCTTATTCCGGAAAGGCACACGTCCGGCTCCTTGTCCCACACGGAAGGTGGCAGGCCGGAAAGCTGTTGCTGGTCTTCACCGTCCCCCTGCAGCCTATTCACAGGCACAGCAGGATCTGGGACCCGGGCTTGCCCAGAGGAGGAACATCTCATGGCTCTCGTCCTCGGCGGAGCCTTATTCCGGAAAGGCACACGTCCGGCTCCTTGTCCCACACGGAAGGTGGCAGGCCGGAAAGATGTTGCTGGTCTTCACCGTCCCCCTGCAGCCTATTCACAGGCACAACAGGATCTGGGACCTGGGCTTGCCCAGAGGAGGAACATCTCATGGCTCTCGTCCTCGGCAGAGCCTGATTCAGGAAAGGCACACTTCTGGCTCCTTGTCCCACACGGAAGGTGGCAGGCCGGAAAGCTGTTGCTGGTCTTCACCGTTCCCCTGCAGTCTATTCACAGGCACAACAGGATCTGGGACCTGGGCTTGCCCAGAGGAGGAACATCTCATGGCTCTCGTCCTCGGCAGAGCCTGATTCAGGAAAGGCACATGTCCGGCTCCTTGTCCCACACGGAAGGTGGCAGGCCGGAAAGATGTTGCTGGTCTTCACCGTCCCCCTGCAGCCTATTCACAGGCACAACAGGATCTGGGACCTGGGATTGCCCAGAGGAGGAACATATCATGGCTCTCGTCCTCGGCAGAGCCTCTTTCCGAAAAGGCACACGTCCGGCTCCTTGTCCCACACGGAAGGTGGCAGCCCTGAAAGCTGTTGATGGTCTTCACCGTCCCCCTGCAGCCTATTCACAGGTACAACAGGATCTGGGACCCGGGCTTGCCCAAAGGAGGAACATCTCATGGCTCTCGTCCTCGGCAGAGCCTGATTCCGGAAAGGCACACGTCCGGCTCCTTGTCCCACACGGAAGGTGGCAGGCCGGAAAGCTGTTGCTGGTCTTCACCGTCCCCCTGCAGCCTATTCACAGGCACAACAGGATCTGGGACCCGGGCTTGCCCAGAGGAGGAAAATCTCATGACTCTCGTTTTTGGCGGAGCCTGATTCCGGAAAGGCACACGTCCGGCTCCTTGTCCCACACGGAAGGTGGCAGCCCTGAAAGATGTTCCTGGTCTTCACCGTCCCCCTGCAGCCTATTCACAGGCACAACAGGATTCAGGACCGGGTCTTGCCCAGAGGAGGAACATCTCATGGCTCTCGTCCTCGGCAGAGCCTCTTTCCGAAAAGGCACTCCTCCGGCTCCTTGTCCCACACGGAAGGTGGCAGCCCTGAAAGCTGTTGCTGGTCTTCACCGTCCCCCTGCAGCCTATTCACAGGCACAACAGGATCTGGGACCCGGGCTTGCCCAGAGGAGGAACATCTCATGGCTCTCGTCCTCGGCAGAGCCTGATTCCGGAAAGGCACACGTCCGGCTCCTTGTCCCACACGGAAGGTGGCAGGCCGGAAAGATGTTGCTGGTCTTCACCGTCCCCCTGCAGCCTATTCACAGGTACAACAGGATCTGGGACCCAGGCTTGCCCAGAGGAGGAACATCTCATGGCTCTCGTCCTCGGCAGAGCCTCTTTCCGAAAAGGCACACGTCTGGCTCCTTGTCCCACACGGAAGGTGGCAGCCCTGAAAGCTGTTGCTGGTTTCACCGTTCCCCTGCAGCCTATTCACAGGCACAACAGGATCTGGGACCCGGGCTTGCCCAGAGGAGGAACATCTCATGGCTCTCGTCCTCGGCAGAGCCTGATTCAGGAAAGGCACACGTCCGGCTCCTTGTCCCACACGGAAGGTGGCAGGCCGGAAAGCTGTTGCTGGTCTTCACCGTCCCCCTGCAGCCTATTCACAGGCACAACAGGATCTGGGACCCGGGCTTGCCCAGAGGAGGAACATCTCATGGCTCTCGTCCTCGGCGGAGCCTTATTCCGAAAAGGCACACGTCCGGCTCCTTGTCCCACACGGAAGGTGGCAGGCCGGAAAGCTGTTGCTGGTCTTCACCGTCCCCCTGCAGCCTATTCACAGGCACAACAGGATCTGGGACCCGGGCTTGCCCACAGGAGGAACTTCTCATGGCTCTCGTCCTTGGCGGAGCCTGATTCCGGAAAGGCACACGTCCGGCTCCTTGTCCCACACGGAAGGTGGCAGCCCTGAAAGATGTTCCTGGTCTTCACTGTCCCCCTGCAGCCTATTCACAGGCACAACAGGATTCAGGACCGGGGTTTGCCCAGAGGAGGAACATCTCATGGCTCTCGTCCTCGGCAGAGCCTGATTCCGAAAAGGCACACGTCCGGCTCCTTGTCCCACACGGAAGGTGGCAGCCCTGAAAGCTGTTGCTGGTCTTCACCGTCCCCATGCAGCCTATTCACAGGCACAACAGGATCTGGGACCCGGGCTTGGCCAGAGGAGGAACATCTCATGGCTATCGTCCTCGGCGGAGCCTTATTCGGGAAAGGCACACGTCAGGCTCCTTGTCCCACACGGAAGGTGGCAGCCCTGAAAGCTGTTGCTGGTCTTCACCGTCCCCCTGCAGCCTATTCACAGGCAGCAGGATCTGGGACCCGGGCTTGCCCAGAGGAGGAACATCTCATGGCTCTCGTCCTCGGCAGAGCCTGATTCCGAAAAGGCACACGTCCGGCTCCTTGTCCCACACGGAAGGTGGCAGCCCTGAAAGCTGTTGCTGGTCTTCACCGTCCCCCTGCAGCCTATTCACAGCTACAACAGGATCTGGGACCTGGGTTTGCCCAGAGGAGGAACATCTCATGGCTCTTGTCCTCGGCAAGCCTCTTTCCGAAAAGGCACACGTCCGGCTCCTTGTCCCACACGGAAGGTGGCAGCCCTGAAAGCTGTTGCTGGTCTTCACCATCCCCCTGCAGCCTATTCACAGGTACAACAGGATCTGGGACCTGGGCTTGCCCAGAGGAGGAACATATCATGGCTCTCGTCCTCGGCAGAGCCTCTTTCCGAAAAGGCACACGTCTGGCTCCTTGTCCCACACGGAAGGTGGCAGCCCTGAAAGCTGTTGCTGGTCTTCACCGTCCCCCTGCAGCCTATTCACAGGCACAACAGGATCTGGGACCCGGGCTTGCCCAGAGGAGGAACATCTCATGGCCCTCGTCCTCGGCGGAGCCGTATTCCGGAAAGGCACACGTCCGGCTCCTTGTCCCACACGGAAGGTGGCAGGCCGGAAAGCTGTTGCTGGTCTTCACCGTCCCCCTGCAGCCTATTCACAGGCACAGCAGGATCTGGGACCCGGGCTTGCCCAGAGGAGGAACATCTCATGGCTCTCGTCCTCGGCGGAGCCTTATTCCGGAAAGGCACACGTCCGGCTCCTTGTCCCACACGGAAGGTGGCAGGCCGGAAAGATGTTGCTGGTCTTCACCGTCCCCCTGCAGCCTATTCACAGGCACAACAGGATCTGGGACCTGGGCTTGCCCAGAGGAGGAACATCTCATGGCTCTCGTCCTCGGCAGAGCCTGATTCAGGAAAGGCACACTTCTGGCTCCTTGTCCCACACGGAAGGTGGCAGGCCGGAAAGCTGTTGCTGGTCTTCACCGTTCCCCTGCAGCCTATTCACAGGCACAACAGGATCTGGGACCTGGGCTTGCCCAGAGGAGGAACATCTCATGGCTCTCGTCCTCGGCAGAGCCTGATTCAGGAAAGGCACACGTCCGGCTCCTTGTCCCACACGGAAGGTGGCAAGCCGGAAAGATGTTGCTGGTCTTCACCGTCCCCCTGCAGCCTATTCACAGGCACAACAGGATCTGGGACCTGGGATTGCCCAGAGGAAGAACATCTCATGGCTCTCGTCCTCGGCGTAGCCTGATTCCGAAAAGGCACACGTCCGGCTCCTTGTCCCACACGGAAGGTGGCAGGCCGGAAAGCTGTTGCTGGTCTTCACCGTCCCCCTGCAGCCTATTCACAGGTACAACAGGATCTGGGACCCGGGCTTGCCCAAAGGAGGAACATCTCATGGCTCTCGTCCTCGGCAGAGCCTGATTCCGGAAAGGCACACGTCCGGCTCCTTGTCCCACACGGAAGGTGGCAGGCCGGAAAGCTGTTGCTGGTCTTCACCGTCCCCCTGCAGCCTATTCACAGGCACAACAGGATCTGGGACCCGGGCTTGCCCAGAGGAGGAAAATCTCATGACTCTCGTTTTTGGCGGAGCCTGATTCCGGAAAGGCACACGTCCGGCTCCTTGTCCCACACGGAAGGTGGCAGCCCTGAAAGGTGTTCCTGGTCTTCACCGTCCCCCTGCAGCCTATTCAATGGCACAACAGGATTCAGGACCGGGTCTTGCCCAGAGGAGGAACATCTCATGGCTCTCGTCCTCGGCAGAGCCTGATTCCGAAAAGGCACACGTCCGGCTCCTTGTCCCACACGGAAGGTGGCAGCCCTGAAAGCTGTTGCTGGTCTTCACCGTCCCCCTGCAGCCTATTCACAGGCACAACAGGATCTGGGACCCGGGCTTGCCCAGAGGAGGAACATCTCATGGCTCTCGTCCTCGGCGGAGCCTGATTCCGGAAAGGCACACGTCCGGCTCCTTGTCCCACACGGAAGGTGGCAGGCCGGAAAGCTGTTGCTGGTCTTCACCGTCCCCCTGCAGCCTATTCACAGGCACAGCAGGATCTGGGACCCGGGCTTGCCCAGAGGAGGAACATCTCATGGCTCTCGTCCTCGGCAGAGCCTGATTCCGAAAAGGCACTCCTCCGGCTCCTTGTCCAACACGGTAGGTGGCAGCCCTGAAAGCTGTTGCTGGTCTTCACCGTCCCCCTGCAGCCTATTCACAGGCACAACAGGATCTGGGACCCGGGCTTGCCCAGAGGAGGAACATCTCATGGCTCTCGTCCTCGGCAGAGCCTATTTCCGAAAAGGCACACGTCCGGCTCCTTGTCCCACACGGAAGGTGGCAGCCCTGAAAGCTGTTGCTGGTCTTCACCGTCCCCCTGCAGCCTATTCACAGGTACAACAGCATCTGGGACCCAGGCTTGCCCAGAGGAGGAACATCTCATGGTTCTCGTCCTCGGCAGAGCCTCTTTCCGAAAAGGCACACGTCTGGCTCCTTGTCCCACACGGAAGGTGGCAGCCCTGAAAGCTGTTGCTGGTCTTCACCGTCCCCCTGCAGCCTATTCACAGGCACAACAGGATCTGGGACCCGGGCTTGCCCACAGGAGGAACATCTCATGGCTCTCGTCCTTGGCGGAGCCTGATTCTGGAAAGGCACACGTCCGGCTCCTTGTCCCACACGGAAGGTGGCAGCCCTGAAAGCTGTTGCTGGTCTTCACTGTCCCCCTGCAGCCTATTCACAGGCACAACAGGATTCAGGACCGGGGTTTGCCCAGAGGAGGAACATCTCATGGCTCTCGTCCTCGGCAGAGCCTGATTCCGAAAAGGCACACGTCCGGCTCCTTGTCCCACACGGAAGGTGGCAGCCCTGAAAGCTGTTGCTGGTCTTCACCGTCCCCATGCAGCCTATTCACAGGCACAACAGGATCTGGGACCCGGGCTTGGCCAGAGGAGGAACATCTCATGGCTATCGTCCTCGGCGGAGCCTTATTCCGGAAAGGCACACGTCAGGCTCCTTGTCCCACACGGAAGGTGGCAGGCCGGAAAGCTGTTGATTGTCTTCACCGTCCCCCTGCAGCCTATTCACAGGCAGCAGGATCTGGGACCCGGGCTTGCCCAGAGGAGGAACATCTCATGGCTCTCGTCCTCGGCAGAGCCTGATTCCGAAAAGGCACACGTCCGGCTCCTTGTCCCACACGGAAGGTGGCAGGCCGGAAAGCTGTTGCTGGTCTTCACCGTCCCCCTGCAGCCTATTCACAGGCACAACAGGATCTGGGACCTGGGCTTGCCCAGAGGAGGAACATCTCATGGCTCTTGTCCTCGGCGAGCCTCTTTCCGAAAAGGCACACGTCCGGCTCCTTGTCCCACACGGAAGGTGGCAGCCCTGAAAGCTGTTGCTGGTCTTCACCGTCCCCCTGCAGCCTATTCACAGGCACAACAGGATCTGGGACCCGGGCTTGCCCAGAGGAGGAACATCTCATGGCCCTCGTCCTCGGCGGAGCCGTATTCCGGAAAGGCACACGTCCGGCTCCTTGTCCCACACGGAAGGTGGCAGGCCGGAAAGCTGTTGCTGGTCTTCACCGTCCCCCTGCAGCCTATTCACAGGCACAGCAGGATCTGGGACCCGGGCTTGCCCAGAGGAGGAACATCTCATGGCTCTCGTCCTCGGCGGAGCCTTATTCCGGAAAGGCACACGTCCGGCTCCTTGTCCCACACGGAAGGTGGCAGGCCGGAAAGATGTTGCTGGTCTTCACCGTCCCCCTGCAGCCTATTCACAGGCACAACAGGATCTGGGACCTGGGCTTGCCCAGAGGAGGAACATCTCATGGCTCTCGTCCTCGGCAGAGCCTGATTCAGGAAAGGCACACTTCTGGCTCCTTGTCCCACACGGAAGGTGGCAGGCCGGAAAGCTGTTGCTGGTCTTCACCGTTCCCCTGCAGCCTATTCACAGGCACAACAGGATCTGGGACCTGGGCTTGCCCAGAGGAGGAACATCTCATGGCTCTCGTCCTCGGCAGAGCCTGATTCAGGAAAGGCACACGTCCGGCTCCTTGTCCCACACGGAAGGTGGCAAGCCGGAAAGATGTTGCTGGTCTTCACCGTCCCCCTGCAGCCTATTCACAGGCACAACAGGATCTGGGACCTGGGATTGCCCAGAGGAAGAACATCTCATGGCTCTCGTCCTCGGCGTAGCCTGATTCCGAAAAGGCACACGTCCGGCTCCTTGTCCCACACGGAAGGTGGCAGGCCGGAAAGCTGTTGCTGGTCTTCACCGTCCCCCTGCAGCCTATTCACAGGTACAACAGGATCTGGGACCCGGGCTTGCCCAAAGGAGGAACATCTCATGGCTCTCGTCCTCGGCAGAGCCTGATTCCGGAAAGGCACACGTCCGGCTCCTTGTCCCACACGGAAGGTGGCAGGCCGGAAAGCTGTTGCTGGTCTTCACCGTCCCCCTGCAGCCTATTCACAGGCACAACAGGATCTGGGACCCGGGCTTGCCCAGAGGAGGAAAATCTCATGACTCTCGTTTTTGGCGGAGCCTGATTCCGGAAAGGCACACGTCCGGCTCCTTGTCCCACACGGAAGGTGGCAGCCCTGAAAGGTGTTCCTGGTCTTCACCGTCCCCCTGCAGCCTATTCAATGGCACAACAAAATTCAGGACCGGGTCTTGCCCAGAGGAGGAACATCTCATGGCTCTCGTCCTCGGCAGAGCCTGATTCCGAAAAGGCACACGTCCGGCTCCTTGTCCCACACGGAAGGTGGCAGCCCTGAAAGCTGTTGCTGGTCTTCACCGTCCCCCTGCAGCCTATTCACAGGCACAACAGGATCTGGGACCCGGGCTTGCCCAGAGGAGGAACATCTCATGGCTCTCGTCCTCGG
Organism: Astur gentilis; assembly: GCF_929443795.1. Classification (NCBI taxonomy): domain Eukaryota; kingdom Metazoa; phylum Chordata; class Aves; order Accipitriformes; family Accipitridae; genus Astur; species Astur gentilis. The sequence goes on from NC_064889.1 coordinate 167,553, forward strand.
CGGAGCCTGATTCCGGAAAGGCACACGTCCGGCTCCTTGTCCCACACGGAAGGTGGCAGGCCGGAAAGCTGTTGCTGGTCTTCACCGTCCCCCTGCAGCCTATTCACAGGCACAGCAGGATCTGGGACCCGGGCTTGCCCAGAGGAGGAACATCTCATGGCTCTCGTCCTCGGCAGAGCCTGATTCCGAAAAGGCACTCCTCCGGCTCCTTGTCCAACACGGTAGGTGGCAGCCCTGAAAGCTGTTGCTGGTCTTCACCGTCCCCCTGCAGCCTATTCACAGGCACAACAGGATCTGGGACCCGGGCTTGCCCAGAGGAGGAACATCTCATGGCTCTCGTCCTCGGCAGAGCCTCTTTCCGAAAAGGCACACGTCCGGCTCCTTGTCCCACACGGAAGGTGGCAGCCCTGAAAGCTGTTGCTGGTCTTCACCGTCCCCCTGCAGCCTATTCACAGGTACAACAGCATCTGGGACCCAGGCTTGCCCAGAGGAGGAACATCTCATGGTTCTCGTCCTCGGCAGAGCCTCTTTCCGAAAAGGCACACGTCTGGCTCCTTGTCCCACACGGAAGGTGGCAGCCCTGAAAGCTGTTGCTGGTCTTCACCGTCCCCCTGCAGCCTATTCACAGGCACAACAGGATCTGGGACCCGGGCTTGCCCACAGGAGGAACATCTCATGGCTCTCGTCCTTGGCGGAGCCTGATTCTGGAAAGGCACACGTCCGGCTCCTTGTCCCACACGGAAGGTGGCAGCCCTGAAAGCTGTTGCTGGTCTTCACTGTCCCCCTGCAGCCTATTCACAGGCACAACAGGATTCAGGACCGGGGTTTGCCCAGAGGAGGAACATCTCATGGCTCTCGTCCTCGGCAGAGCCTGATTCCGAAAAGGCACACGTCCGGCTCCTTGTCCCACACGGAAGGTGGCAGCCCTGAAAGCTGTTGCTGGTCTTCACCGTCCCCATGCAGCCTATTCACAGGCACAACAGGATCTGGGACCCGGGCTTGGCCAGAGGAGGAACATCTCATGGCTATCGTCCTCGGCGGAGCCTTATTCCGGAAAGGCACACGTCAGGCTCCTTGTCCCACACGGAAGGTGGCAGGCCGGAAAGCTGTTGATTGTCTTCACCGTCCCCCTGCAGCCTATTCACAGGCAGCAGGATCTGGGACCCGGGCTTGCCCAGAGGAGGAACATCTCATGGCTCTCGTCCTCGGCAGAGCCTGATTCCGAAAAGGCACACGTCCGGCTCCTTGTCCCACACGGAAGGTGGCAGGCCGGAAAGCTGTTGCTGGTCTTCACCGTCCCCCTGCAGCCTATTCACAGGCACAACAGGATCTGGGACCTGGGCTTGCCCAGAGGAGGAACATCTCATGGCTCTTGTCCTCGGCGAGCCTCTTTCCGAAAAGGCACACGTCCGGCTCCTTGTCCCACACGGAAGGTGGCAGCCCTGAAAGCTGTTGCTGGTCTTCACCATCCCCCTGCAGCCTATTCACAGGTACAACAGGATCTGGGACCTGGGCTTGCCCAGAGGAGGAACATCTCATGGCTCTCGTCCTCGGCAGAGCCTCTTTCCGAAAAGGCACACGTCTGGCTCCTTGTCCCACACGGAAGGTGGCAGGCCGGAAAGCTGTTGCTGGTCTTCACCGTCCCCCTGCAGCCTATTCACAGGTACAACAGGATCTAGGACCTCGCTTGCCCAGAGGCGGAACATCTCATGTCTCTCGTCCTCGGCAGAGCCTCTTTCCGAAAAGGCACACGTCTGGCTCCTTGTCCCACACGGAAGGTGGCAGCCCTGAAAGCTGTTGCTGGTCTTCACCGTTCCCCTGCAGCCTATTCACAGGCACAGCAGGATCTGGGACCCGGGCTTGCCCAGAGGAGGAACATCTCATGGCTCTCGTCCTCGGCAGAGCCTGTTTCCGAGAAGGCACACGTCCGGCTCCTTTTCCCACACGGAAGGTGGCAGCCCAGAAAGCTGTTGCTGGTCTTCACCGTCCCCCTGCAGCCTATTCACAGGCAAAACAGGATCTGGGACTCGGGCTTGCCCAGAGGAGGAACATCTCATGGCTCCCGTCCTCGGCAAAGCCTGATTCCGGAAACGTACTCCTCTGGCTCCTTGTCCCACACGGAAGGTGGCAGCCCTGAAAGCTGTTGCTGGTCTTCACCGTTCCCCTGCAGCCTATTCACAGGCACAACAGGATCTGGGACCTGGGATTGCCCAGAGGAAGAACATCTCATGGCTCTCGTCCTCGGCGTAGCCTGATTCCGAAAAGGCACACGTCCGGCTCCTTGTCCCACACGGAAGGTGGCAGCCCTGAAAGCTGTTGATGGTCTTCACCGTCCCCCTGCAGCCTATTCACAGGTACAACAGGATCTGGGACCCGGGCTTGCCCAAAGGAGGAACATCTCATGGCTCTCGTCCTCGGCAGAGCCTGATTCCGGAAAGGCACACGTCCGGCTCCTTGTCCCACACGGAAGGTGGCAGGCCGGAAAGCTGTTGCTGGTCTTCACCGTCCCCCTGCAGCCTATTCACAGGCACAACAGGATCTGGGACCCGGGCTTGCCCAGAGGAGGAAAATCTCATGACTCTCGTTTTTGGCGGAGCCTGATTCCGGAAAGGCACACGTCCGGCTCCTTGTCCCACACGGAAGGTGGCAGCCCTGAAAGATGTTCCTGGTCTTCACCGTCCCCCTGCAGCCTATTCACAGGCACAACAGGATTCAGGACCGGGTCTTGCCCAGAGGAGGAACATCTCATGGCTCTCGTCCTCGGCAGAGCCTGATTCCGAAAAGGCACTGGTCCGGCTCCTTGTCCCACACGGAAGGTGGCAGCCCTGAAAGCTGTTGCTGGTCTTCACCGTCCCCCTGCAGCCTATTCACAGGCACAACAGGATCTGGGACCCGGGCTTGCCCAGAGGAGGAACATCTCATGGCTCTCGTCCTCGGCGGAGCCTGATTCCGGAAAGGCACACGTCCGGCTCCTTGTCCCACACGGAAGGTGGCAGGCCGGAAAGCTGTTGCTGGTCTTCACCGTCCCCCTGCAGCCTATTCACAGGCACAGCAGGATCTGGGACCCGGGCTTGCCCAGAGGAGGAACATCTCATGGCTCTCGTCCTCGGCAGAGCCTCTTTCCGAAAAGGCACTCCTCCGGCTCCTTGTCCCACACGGAAGGTGGCAGCCCTGAAAGCTGTTGCTGGTCTTCACCGTCCCCCTGCAGCCTATTCACAGGCACAACAGGATCTGGGACCCGGGCTTGCCCAGAGGAGGAACATCTCATGGCTCTCGTCCTCGGCGGAGCCTGATTCCGGAAAGGCACACGTCCGGCTCCTTGTCCCACACGGAAGGTGGCAGGCCGGAAAGATGTTGCTGGTCTTCACCGTCCCCCTGCAGCCTATTCACAGGTACAACAGGATCTGGGACCCAGGCTTGCCCAGAGGAGGAACATCTCATGGTTCTCGTCCTCGGCAGAGCCTCTTTCCGAAAAGGCACACGTCTGGCTCCTTGTCCCACACGGAAGGTGGCAGCCCTGAAAGCTGTTGCTGGTTTCACCGTTCCCCTGCAGCCTATTCACAGGCACAACAGGATCTGGGACCCGGGCTTGCCCAGAGGACGAACATCTCATGGCTCTCGTCCTCGGCAGAGCCTGATTCAGGAAAGGCACACGTCCGGCTCCTTGTCCCACACGGAAGGTGGCAGGCCGGAAAGCTGTTGCTGGTCTTCACCGTCCCCCTGCAGCCTATTCACAGGCACAACAGGATCTGGGACCCGGGCTTGCCCAGAGGAGGAACATCTCATGGCTCTCGTCCTCGGCAGAGCCTGATTCCGAAAAGGCACACGTCCGGCTCCTTGTCCCACACGGAAGGTGGCAGGCCGGAAAGCTGTTGCTGGTCTTCACCGTCCCCCTGCAGCCTATTCACAGGCACAACAGGATCTGGGACCCGGGCTTGCCCACAGGAGGAACTTCTCATGGCTCTCGTCCTTGGCGGAGCCTGATTCCGGAAAGGCACACGTCCGGCTCCTTGTCCCACACGGAAGGTGGCAGCCCTGAAAGATGTTGCTGGTCTTCACTGTCCCCCTGCAGCCTATTCACAGGCACAACAGGATTCAGGACCGGGGTTTGCCCAGAGGAGGAACATCTCATGGCTCTCGTCCTCGGCAGAGCCTGATTCCGAAAAGGCACACGTCCGGCTCCTTGTCCCACACGGAAGGTGGCAGCCCTGAAAGCTGTTGCTGGTCTTCACCGTCCCCATGCAGCCTATTCACAGGCACAACAGGATCTGGGACCCGGGCTTGGCCAGAGGAGGAACATCTCATGGCTCTCGTCCTCGGCGGAGCCTTATTCGGGAAAGGCACACGTCAGGCTCCTTGTCCCACACGGAAGGTGGCAGCCCTGAAAGCTGTTGCTGGTCTTCACCGTCCCCCTGCAGCCTATTCACAGGCAGCAGGATCTGGGACCCGGGCTTGCCCAGAGGAGGAACATCTCATGGCTCTCGTCCTCGGCAGAGCCTGATTCCGAAAAGGCACACGTCCGGCTCCTTGTCCCACACGGAAGGTGGCAGCCCTGAAAGCTGTTGCTGGTCTTCACCATCCCCCTGCAGCCTATTCACAGTTACAACAGGATCTGGGACCTGGGCTTGCCCAGAGGAGGAACATCTCATGGCTCTCGTCCTCGGCAGAGCCTCTTTCCGAAAAGGCACACGTCTGGCTCCTTGTCCCACACGGAAGGTGGCAGCCCTGAAAGCTGTTGCTGGTCTTCACCGTCCCCCTGCAGCCTATTCACAGGCACAACAGGATCTGGGACCCGGGCTTGCCCAGAGGAGGAACATCTCATGGCCCTCGTCCTCGGCGGAGCCTTATTCCGGAAAGGCACACGTCCGGCTCCTTGTCCCACACGGAAGGTGGCAGGCCGGAAAGCTGTTGCTGGTCTTCACCGTCCCCCTGCAGCCTATTCACAGGCACAGCAGGATCTGGGACCCGGGCTTGCCCAGAGGAGGAACATCTCATGGCTCTCGTCCTCGGCGGAGCCTTATTCCGGAAAGGCACACGTCCGGCTCCTTGTCCCACACGGAAGGTGGCAGGCCGGAAAGATGTTGCTGGTCTTCACCGTCCCCCTGCAGCCTATTCACAGGCACAACAGGATCTGGGACCTGGGCTTGCCCAGAGGAGGAACATCTCATGGCTCTCGTCCTCGGCAGAGCCTGATTCAGGAAAGGCACACTTCTGGCTCCTTGTCCCACACGGAAGGTGGCAGGCCGGAAAGCTGTTGCTGGTCTTCACCGTTCCCCTGCAGCCTATTCACAGGCACAACAGGATCTGGGACCTGGGCTTGCCCAGAGGAGGAACATCTCATGGCTCTCGTCCTCGGCAGAGCCTGATTCAGGAAAGGCACACGTCCGGCTCCTTGTCCCACACGGAAGGTGGCAGGCCGGAAAGATGTTGCTGGTCTTCACCGTCCCCCTGCAGCCTATTCACAGGCACAACAGGATCTGGGACCTGGGATTGCCCAGAGGAAGAACATCTCATGGCTCTCGTCCTCGGCGTAGCCTGATTCCGAAAAGGCACACGTCCGGCTCCTTGTCCCACACGGAAGGTGGCAGGCCGGAAAGCTGTTGCTGGTCTTCACCGTCCCCCTGCAGCCTATTCACAGGTACAACAGGATCTGGGACCCGGGCTTGCCCAAAGGAGGAACATCTCATGGCTCTCGTCCTCGGCAGAGCCTGATTCCGGAAAGGCACACGTCCGGCTCCTTGTCCCACACGGAAGGTGGCAGGCCGGAAAGCTGTTGCTGGTCTTCACCGTCCCCCTGCAGCCTATTCACAGGCACAACAGGATCTGGGACCCGGGCTTGCCCAGAGGAGGAAAATCTCATGACTCTCGTTTTTGGCGGAGCCTGATTCCGGAAAGGCACACGTCCGTCTCGTTGTCCCACACGGAAGGTGGCAGCCCTGAAAGGTGTTCCTGGTCTTCACCGTCCCCCTGCAGCCTATTCAATGGCACAACAGGATTCAGGACCGGGTCTTGCCCAGAGGAGGAACATCTCATGGCTCTCGTCCTCGGCAGAGCCTGATTCCGAAAAGGCACTGGTCCGGCTCCTTGTCCCACACGGAAGGTGGCAGCCCTGAAAGCTGTTGCTGGTCTTCACCGTCCCCCTGCAGCCTATTCACAGGCACAACAGGATCTGGGACCCGGGCTTGCCCAGAGGAGGAACATCTCATGGCTCTCGTCCTCGGCGGAGCCTGATTCCGGATAGGCACACGTCCGGCTCCTTGTCCCACACGGAAGGTGGCAGCCCTGAAAGCTGTTGCTGGTCTTCACCGTCCCCCTGCAGCCTATTCACAGGCACAACAGGATTCAGGACCGGGGCTTGCCCAGAGGAGGAACATCTCATGGCTCTCGTCCTCGGCAGAGCCTGATTCCGAAAAGGCACACGTCCGGCTCCTTGTCCCACACGGAAGGTGGCAGCCCTGAAAGCTGTTGCTGGTCTTCACCGTCCCCATGCAGCCTATTCACAGGCACAACAGGATCTGGGACCCGGGCTTGGCCAGAGGAGGAACATCTCATGGCTATCGTCCTCGGCGGAGCCTTATTCCGGAAAGGCACACGTCAGGCTCCTTGTCCCACACGGAAGGTGGCAGGCCGGAAAGCTGTTGATTGTCTTCACCGTCCCCCTGCAGCCTATTCACAGGCACAACAGGATCTGGGACCCGGGCTTGCCCAGAGGAGGAACATCTCATGGCTCTCGTCCTCGGCAGAGCCTGATTCCGAAAAGGCACACGTCCGGCTCCTTGTCCCACACGGAAGGTGGCAGCCCTGAAAGCTGTTGCTGGTCTTCACCGTCCCCCTGCAGCCTATTCACAGCTACAACAGGATCTGGGACCTGGGCTTGCCCAGAGGAGGAACATCTCATGGCTCTTGTCCTCGGCGAGCCTCTTTCCGAAAAGGCACACGTCCGGCTCCTTGTCCCACACGGAAGGTGGCAGCCCTGAAAGCTGTTGCTGGTCTTCACCATCCCCCTGCAGCCTATTCACAGGTACAACAGGATCTGGGACCTGGGCTTGCCCAGAGGAGGAACATCTCATGGCTCTCGTCCTCGGCAGAGCCTCTTTCCGAAAAGGCACACGTCTGGCTCCTTGTCCCACACGGAAGGTGGCAGGCCGGAAAGCTGTTGCTGGTCTTCACCGTCCCCCTGCAGCCTATTCACAGGTACAACAGGATCTAGGACCTCGCTTGCCCAGAGGCGGAACATCTCATGGCTCTCGTCCTCGGCAGAGCCTCTTTCCGAAAAGGCACACGTCTGGCTCCTTGTCCCACACGGAAGGTGGCAGCCCTGAAAGCTGTTGCTGGTCTTCACCGTTCCCCTGCAGCCTATTCACAGGCACAGCAGGATCTGGGACCCGGGCTTGCCCAGAGGAGGAACATCTCATGGCTCTCGTCCTCGGCAGAGCCTGTTTCCGAGAAGGCACACGTCCGGCTCCTTTTCCCACACGGAAGGTGGCAGCCCAGAAAGCTGTTGCTGGTCTTCACCGTCCCCCTGCAGCCTATTCACAGGCAAAACAGGATCTGGGACTCGGGCTTGCCCAGAGGAGGAACATCTCATGGCTCCCGTCCTCGGCAGAGCCTGATTCCGGAAACGTACTCCTCTGGCTCCTTGTCCCACACGGAAGGTGGCAGCCCTGAAAGCTGTTGCTGGTCTTCACCGTTCCCCTGCAGCCTATTCACAGGCACAACAGGATCTGGGACCCGGGCTTGCCCAGAGGAGGAACATCTCATGGCTCTCGTCCTCGGCGTAGCTTGATTCCGAAATGCACACGTCCTGCTCCTTGTCCCACACGGAAGGTGGCAGCCCTGAAAGCTTTTGCTGGTCTTCACCGTCCCCCTGCAGCCTATTCACAGCTACAACAGGATCTGGGACTTGGGCTTGCCCAGAGGAGGAACATCTCATGGCTCTCGTCCTCGGCAGAGCCTCTTTCCGAAAAGGCACACGTCCGGCTCCTTGTCCCACACGGAAGGTGGCAGCCCTGAAAGCTGTTGCTGGTCTTCACCGTCCCCCTGCAGCCTATTCACAGGCACAACAGGATCTGGGACCCGGGCTTGCCCAGAGGAGGAACATCTCATGGCCCTCGTCCTCGGCGGAGCCTTATTCCGGAAAGGCACACGTCCGGCTCCTTGTCCCACACGGAAGGTGGCAGGCCGGAAAGCTGTTGCTGGTCTTCACCGTCCCCCTGCAGCCTATTCACAGGCACAGCAGGATCTGGGACCCGGGCTTGCCCAGAGGAGGAACATCTCATGGCTCTCGTCCTCGGCGGAGCCTTATTCCGGAAAGGCACACGTCCGGCTCCTTGTCCCACACGGAAGGTGGCAGGCCGGAAAGATGTTGCTGGTCTTCACCGTCCCCCTGCAGCCTATTCACAGGCACAACAGGATCTGGGACCTGGGCTTGCCCAGAGGAGGAACATCTCATGGCTCTCGTCCTCGGCAGAGCCTGATTCAGGAAAGGCACACTTCTGGCTCCTTGTCCCACACGGAAGGTGGCAGGCCGGAAAGCTGTTGCTGGTCTTCACCGTTCCCCTGCAGCCTATTCACAGGCACAACAGGATCTGGGACCTGGGCTTGCCCAGAGGAGGAACATCTCATGGCTCTCGTCCTCGGCAGAGCCTGATTCAGGAAAGGCACACGTCCGGCTCCTTGTCCCACACGGAAGGTGGCAGGCCGGAAAGATGTTGCTGGTCTTCACCGTCCCCCTGCAGCCTATTCACAGGCACAACAGGATCTGGGACCTGGGATTGCCCAGAGGAAGAACATCTCATGGCTCTCGTCCTCGGCGTAGCCTGATTCCGAAAAGGCACACGTCCGGCTCCTTGTCCCACACGGAAGGTGGCAGGCCGGAAAGATGTTGCTGGTCTTCACCGTCCCCCTGCAGCCTATTCACAGGTACAACAGGATCTGGGACCCGGGCTTGCCCAGAGGAGGAACATCTCATGGCTCTCGTCCTCGGCAGAGCCTGATTCCGGAAAGGCACACGTCCGGCTCCTTGTCCCACACGGAAGGTGGCAGGCCGGAAAGCTGTTGCTGGTCTTCACCGTCCCCCTGCAGCCTATTCACAGGCACAACAGGATCTGGGACCCGGGCTTGCCCAGAGGAGGAAAATCTCATGACTCTCGTTTTTGGCGGAGCCTGATTCCGGAAAGGCACACGTCCGGCTCCTTGTCCCACACGGAAGGTGGCAGCCCTGAAAGATGTTCCTGGTCTTCACCGTCCCCCTGCAGCCTATTCAATGGCACAACAGGATTCAGGACCGGGTCTTGCCCAGAGGAGGAACATCTCATGGCTCTCGTCCTCGGCAGAGCCTGATTCCGAAAAGGCACTGGTCCGGCTCCTTGTCCCACACGGAAGGTGGCAGCCCTGAAAGCTGTTGCTGGTCTTCACCGTCCCCCTGCAGCCTATTCACAGGCACAACAGGATCTGGGACCCGGGCTTGCCCAGAGGAGGAACATCTCATGGCTCTCGTCCTCGGCGGAGCCTGATTCCGGAAAGGCACACGTCCGGCTCCTTGTCCCACACGGAAGCTGGCAGGCCGGAAAGCTGTTGCTGGTCTTCACCGTCCCCCTGCAGCCTATTCACAGGCACAGCAGGATCTGGGACCCGGGCTTGCCCAGAGGAGGAACATCTCATGGCTCTCGTCCTCGGCAGAGCCTGATTCCGAAAAGGTACTCCTCCGGCTCCTTGTCCCACACGGTAGGTGGCAGCCCTGAAAGCTGTTGCTGGTCTTCACCGTCCCCCTGCAGCCTATTCACAGGCACAACAGGATCTGGGACCCGGGCTTGCCCAGAGGAGGAACATCTCATGGCTCTCGTCCTCGGCAGAGCCTGATTCCGGAAAGGCACACGTCCGGCTCCTTGTCCCACACGGAAGGTGGCAGGCCGGAAAGATGTTGCTGGTCTTCACCGTCCCCCTGCAGCCTATTCACAGGTACAACAGGATCTGGGACCCAGGCTTGCCCAGAGGAGGAACATCTCATGGTTCTCGTCCTCGGCAGAGCCTCTTTCCGAAAAGGCACACGTCTGGCTCCTTGTCCCACACGGAAGGTGGCAGCCCTGAAAGCTGTTGCTGGTTTCACCGTTCCCCTGCAGCCTATTCACAGGCACAACAGGATCTGGGACCCGGGCTTGCCCAGAGGACGAACATCTCATGGCTCTCGTCCTCGGCAGAGCCTGATTCAGGAAAGGCACACGTCCGGCTCCTTGTCCCACACGGAAGGTGGCAGGCCGGAAAGCTGTTGCTGGTCTTCACCGTCCCCCTGCAGCCTATTCACAGGCACAACAGGATCTGGGACCCGGGCTTGCCCAGAGGAGGAACATCTCATGGCTCTCGTCCTCGGCGGAGCCTTATTCCGAAAAGGCACACGTCCGGCTCCTTGTCCCACACGGAAGGTGGCAGGCCGGAAAGCTGTTGCTGGTCTTCACCGTCCCCCTGCAGCCTATTCACAGGCACAACAGGATCTGGGACCCGGGCTTGCCCACAGGAGGAACATCTCATGGCTCTCGTCCTTGGCGGAGCCTGATTCTGGAAAGGCACACGTCCGGCTCCTTGTCCCACACGGAAGGTGGCAGCCCTGAAAGATGTTCCTGGTCTTCACTGTCCCCCTGCAGCCTATTCACAGGCACAACAGGATTCAGGACCGGGGTTTGCCCAGAGGAGGAACATCTCATGGCTCTCGTCCTCGGCAGAGCCTGATTCCGAAAAGGCACACGTCCGGCTCCTTGTCCCACACGGAAGGTGGCAGCCCTGAAAGCTGTTGCTGGTCTTCACCGTCCCCATGCAGCCTATTCACAGGCACAACAGGATCTGGGACCCGGGCTTGGCCAGAGGAGGAACATCTCATGGCTATCGTCCTCGGCGGAGCCTTATTCCGGAAAGGCACACGTCAGGCTCCTTGTCCCACACGGAAGGTGGCAGGCCGGAAAGCTGTTGATTGTCTTCACCGTCCCCCTGCAGCCTATTCACAGGCAGCAGGATCTGGGACCCGGGCTTGCCCAGAGGACGAACATCTCATGGCTCTCGTCCTCGGCAGAGCCTGATTCCGAAAAGGCACACGTCCGGCTCCTTGTCCCACACGGAAGGTGGCAGCCCTGAAAGCTGTTGCTGGTCTTCACCGTCCCCCTGCAGCCTATTCACAGCTACAACAGGATCTGGGACCTGGGCTTGCCCAGAGGAGGAACATCTCATGGCTCTTGTCCTCGGCGAGCCTCTTTCCGAAAAGGCACACGTCCGGCTCCTTGTCCCACACGGAAGGTGGCAGCCCTGAAAGCTGTTGCTGGTCTTCACCATCCCCCTGCAGCCTATTCACAGGTACAACAGGATCTGGGACCTGGGCTTGCCCAGAGGAGGAACATCTCATGGCTCTCGTCCTCGGCAGAGCCTCTTTCCGAAAAGGCACACGTCTGGCTCCTTGTCCCACACGGAAGGTGGCAGGCCGGAAAGCTGTTGCTGGTCTTCACCGTCCCCCTGCAGCCTATTCACAGGTACAACAGGATCTAGGACCTCGCTTGCCCAGAGGCGGAACATCTCATGGCTCTCGTCCTCGGCAGAGCCTCTTTCCGAAAAGGCACACGTCTGGCTCCTTGTCCCACACGGAAGGTGGCAGCCCTGAAAGCTGTTGCTGGTCTTCACCGTTCCCCTGCAGCCTATTCACAGGCACAGCAGGATCTGGGACCCGGGCTTGCCCAGAGGAGGAACATCTCATGGCTCTCGTCCTCGGCAGAGCCTGTTTCCGAGAAGGCACACGTCCGGCTCCTTTTCCCACACGGAAGGTGGCAGCCCAGAAAGCTGTTGCTGGTCTTCACCGTCCCCCTGCAGCCTATTCACAGGCAAAACAGGATCTGGGACTCGGGCTTGCCCAGAGGAGGAACATCTCATGGCTCCCGTCCTCGGCAGAGCCTGATTCCGGAAACGTACTCCTCTGGCTCCTTGTCCCACACGGAAGGTGGCAGCCCTGAAAGCTGTTGCTGGTCTTCACCGTTCCCATGCAGCCTATTCACAGGCACAACAGGATCTGGGACCCGGGCTTGCCCAGAGGAGGAACATCTCATGGCTCTCGTCCTCGGCGTAGCTTGATTCCGAAATGCACACGTCCTGCTCCTTGTCCCACACGGAAGGTGGCAGCCCTGAAAGCTTTTGCTGGTCTTCACCGTCCCCCTGCAGCCTATTCACAGCTACAACAGGATCTGGGACTTGGGCTTGCCCAGAGGAGGAACATCTCATGGCTCTCGTCCTCGGCAGAGCCTCTTTCCGAAAAGGCACACGTCCGGCTCCTTGTCCCACACGGAAGGTGGCAGCCCTGAAAGCTGTTGCTGGTCTTCACCGTCCCCCTGCAGCCTATTCACAGGTACAACAGGATCTGGGACCTGGGCTTGCCCAGAGGAGGAACATCTCATGGCTCTCGTCCTCGGCAGAGTCTCTTTCCGGAAAGGCACACGTCTGGCTCCTTGTCCCACACGGAAGGTGGCAGGCCGGAAAGCTGTTGCTGGTCTTCACCGTCCCCCTGCAGCCTATTCACAGGCACAACAGGATCTGGGACCCGGGCTTGCCCAGAGGAGGAACATCTCATGGCCCTCGTCCTCGGCGGAGCCTTATTCCGGAAAGGCACACGTCCGGCTCCTTGTCCCACACGGAAGGTGGCAGGCCGGAAAGCTGTTGCTGGTCTTCACCGTCCCCCTGCAGCCTATTCACAGGCACAGCAGGATCTGGGACCCGGGCTTGCCCAGAGGAGGAACATCTCATGGCTCTCGTCCTCGGCGGAGCCTTATTCCGGAAAGGCACACGTCCGGCTCCTTGTCCCACACGGAAGGTGGCAGGCCGGAAAGATGTTGCTGGTCTTCACCGTTCCCCTGCAGCCTATTCACAGGCACAACAGGATCTGGGACCTGGGCTTGCCCAGAGGAGGAACATCTCATGGCTCTCGTCCTCGGCAGAGCCTGATTCAGGAAAGGCACACTTCTGGCTCCTTGTCCCACACGGAAGGTGGCAGGCCGGAAAGCTGTTGCTGGTCTTCACCGTTCCCCTGCAGCCTATTCACAGGCACAACAGGATCTGGGACCTGGGCTTGCCCAGAGGAGGAACATCTCATGGCTCTCGTCCTCGGCAGAGCCTGATTCAGGAAAGGCACACGTCCGGCTCCTTGTCCCACACGGAAGGTGGCAGGCCGGAAAGATGTTGCTGGTCTTCACCGTCCCCCTGCAGCCTATTCACAGGCACAACAGGATCTGGGACCTGGGATTGCCCAGAGGAAGAACATCTCATGGCTCTCGTCCTCGGCGTAGCCTGATTCCGAAAAGGCACACGTCCGGCTCCTTGTCCCACACGGAAGGTGGCAGGCCGGAAAGCTGTTGATGGTCTTCACCGTCCCCCTGCAGCCTATTCACAGGTACAACAGGATCTGGGACCCGGGCTTGCCCAAAGGAGGAACATCTCATGGCTCTCGTCCTCGGCAGAGCCTGATTCCGGAAAGGCACACGTCCGGCTCCTTGTCCCACACGGAAGGTGGCAGGCCGGAAAGCTGTTGCTGGTCTTCACCGTCCCCCTGCAGCCTATTCACAGGCACAACAGGATCTGGGACCCGGGCTTGCCCAGAGGAGGAAAATCTCATGACTCTCGTTTTTGGCGGAGCCTGATTCCGGAAAGGCACCCGTCCGGCTCCTTGTCCCACACGGAAGGTGGTAGCCCTGAAAGATGTTCCTGGTCTTCACCGTCCCCCTGCAGCCTATTCAATGGCACAACAGGATTCAGGACCGGGTCTTGCCCAGAGGAGGAACATCTCATGGCTCTCGTCCTCGGCAGAGCCTGATTCCGAAAAGGCACTGGTCCGGCTCCTTGTCCCACACGGAAGGTGGCAGCCCTGAAAGCTGTTGCTGGTCTTCACCGTCCCCCTGCAGCCTATTCACAGGCACAACAGGATCTGGGACCCGGGCTTGCCCAGAGGAGGAACATCTCATGGCCCTCGTCCTCGGCGGAGCCTTATTCCGGAAAGGCACACGTCCGGCTCCTTGTCCCACACGGAAGGTGGCAGGCCGGAAAGCTGTTGCTGGTCTTCACCGTCCCCCTGCAGCCTATTCACAGGCACAGCAGGATCTGGGACCCGGGCTTGCCCAGAGGAGGAACATCTCATGGCTCTCGTCCTCGGCGGAGCCTTATTCCGGAAAGGCACACGTCCGGCTCCTTGTCCCACACGGAAGGTGGCAGGCCGGAAAGATGTTGCTGGTCTTCACCGTTCCCCTGCAGCCTATTCACAGGCACAACAGGATCTGGGACCTGGGCTTGCCCAGAGGAGGAACATCTCATGGCTCTCGTCCTCGGCAGAGCCTGATTCAGGAAAGGCACACTTCTGGCTCCTTGTCCCACACGGAAGGTGGCAGGCCGGAAAGCTGTTGCTGGTCTTCACCGTTCCCCTGCAGCCTATTCACAGGCACAACAGGATCTGGGACCTGGGCTTGCCCAGAGGAGGAACATCTCATGGCTCTCGTCCTCGGCAGAGCCTGATTCAGGAAAGGCACACGTCCGGCTCCTTGTCCCACACGGAAGGTGGCAGGCCGGAAAGATGTTGCTGGTCTTCACCGTCCCCCTGCAGCCTATTCACAGGCACAACAGGATCTGGGACCTGGGATTGCCCAGAGGAAGAACATCTCATGGCTCTCGTCCTCGGCGTAGCCTGATTCCGAAAAGGCACACGTCCGGCTCCTTGTCCCACACGGAAGGTGGCAGGCCGGAAAGCTGTTGATGGTCTTCACCGTCCCCCTGCAGCCTATTCACAGGTACAACAGGATCTGGGACCCGGGCTTGCCCAAAGGAGGAACATCTCATGGCTCTCGTCCTCGGCAGAGCCTGATTCCGGAAAGGCACACGTCCGGCTCCTTGTCCCACACGGAAGGTGGCAGGCCGGAAAGCTGTTGCTGGTCTTCACCGTCCCCCTGCAGCCTATTCACAGGCACAACAGGATCTGGGACCCGTGCTTGCCCAGAGGAGGAAAATCTCATGACTCTCGTTTTTGGCGGAGCCTGATTCCGGAAAGGCACACGTCCGGCTCCTTGTCCCACACGGAAGGTGGTAGCCCTGAAAGATGTTCCTGGTCTTCACCGTCCCCCTGCAGCCTATTCAATGGCACAACAGGATTCAGGACCGGGTCTTGCCCAGAGGAGGAACATCTCATGGCTCTCGTCCTCGGCAGAGCCTGATTCCGAAAAGGCACACGTCCGGCTCCTTGTCCCACACGGAAGGTGGCAGCCCTGAAAGCTGTTGCTGGTCTTCACCGTCCCCCTGCAGCCTATTCACAGGCACAACAGGATCTGGGACCCGGGCTTGCCCAGAGGAGGAACATCTCATGGCTCTCGTCCTCGGCGGAGCCTGATTCCGGAAAGGCACACGTCCGGCTCCTTGTCCCACACGGAAGCTGGCAGGCCGGAAAGCTGTTGCTGGTCTTCACCGTCCCCCTGCAGCCTATTCACAGGCACAGCAGGATCTGGGACCCGGGCTTGCCCAGAGGAGGAACATCTCATGGCTCTCGTCCTCGGCAGAGCCTGATTCCGAAAAGGCACTCCTCCGGCTCCTTGTCCCACACGGTAGGTGGCAGCCCTGAAAGCTGTTGCTGGTCTTCACCGTCCCCCTGCAGCCTATTCACAGGCACAACAGGATCTGGGACCCGGGCTTGCCCAGAGGAGGAACATCTCATGGCTCTCGTCCTCGGCAGAGCCTGATTCCGGAAAGGCACACGTCCGGCTCCTTGTCCCACACGGAAGGTGGCAGGCCGGAAAGATGTTGCTGGTCTTCACCGTCCCCCTGCAGCCTATTCACAGGTACAACAGGATCTGGGACCCAGGCTTGCCCAGAGGAGGAACATCTCATGGTTCTCGTCCTCGGCAGAGCCTCTTTCCGAAAAGGCACACGTCTGGCTCCTTGTCCCACACGGAAGGTGGCAGCCCTGAAAGCTGTTGCTGGTTTCACCGTTCCCCTGCAGCCTATTCACAGGCACAACAGGATCTGGGACCCGGGCTTGCCCAGAGGACGAACATCTCATGGCTCTCGTCCTCGGCGTAGCTTGATTCCGAAATGCACACGTCCTGCTCCTTGTCCCACACGGAAGGTGGCAGCCCTGAAAGCTTTTGCTGGTCTTCACCGTCCCCCTGCAGCCTATTCACAGCTACAACAGGATCTGGGACTTGGGCTTGCCCAGAGGAGGAACATCTCATGGCTCTCGTCCTCGGCAGAGCCTCTTTCCGAAAAGGCACACGTCCGGCTCCTTGTCCCACACGGAAGGTGGCAGCCCTGAAAGCTGTTGCTGGTCTTCACCGTCCCCCTGCAGCCTATTCACAGGTACAACAGGATCTGGGACCTGGGCTTGCCCAGAGGAGGAACATCTCATGGCTCTCGTCCTCGGCAGAGTCTCTTTCCGGAAAGGCACACGTCTGGCTCCTTGTCCCACACGGAAGGTGGCAGCCCTGAAAGCTGTTGCTGGTCTTCACCGTCCCCCTGCAGCCTATTCACAGGCACAACAGGATCTGGGACCCGGGCTTGCCCAGAGGAGGAACATCTCATGGCCCTCGTCTTCGGCGGAGCCTTATTCCGGAAAGGCACACGTCCGGCTCCTTGTCCCACACGGAAGGTGGCAGGCCGGAAAGCTGTTGCTGGTCTTCACCGTCCCCCTGCAGCCTATTCACAGGCACAGCAGGATCTGGGACCCGGGCTTGCCCAGAGGAGGAACATCTCATGGCTCTCGTCCTCGGCGGAGCCTTATTCCGGAAAGGCACACGTCCGGCTCCTTGTCCCACACGGAAGGTGGCAGGCCGGAAAGATGTTGCTGGTCTTCACCGTTCCCCTGCAGCCTATTCACAGGCACAACAGGATCTGGGACCTGGGCTTGCCCAGAGGAGGAACATCTCATGGCTCTCGTCCTCGGCAGAGCCTGATTCAGGAAAGGCACACTTCTGGCTCCTTGTCCCACACGGAAGGTGGCAGGCCGGAAAGCTGTTGCTGGTCTTCACCGTCCCCCTGCAACCTATTCACAGCTACAACAGGATCTGGGACCTGGGCTTGCCCAGAGGAGGAACATCTCATGGCTCTTGTCCTCGGCGAGCCTCTTTCCGAAAAGGCACACGTCCGGCTCCTTGTCCCACACGGAAGGTGGCAGCCCTGAAAGCTGTTGCTGGTCTTCACCATCCCCCTGCAGCCTATTCACAGGTACAACAGGATCTGGGACCTGGGCTTGCCCAGAGGAGGAACATCTCATGGCTCTCGTCCTCGGCAGAGCCTCTTTCCGAAAAGGCACACGTCTGGCTCCTTGTCCCACACGGAAGGTGGCAGGCCGGAAAGCTGTTGCTGGTCTTCACCGTCCCCCTGCAGCCTATTCACAGGTACAACAGGATCTAGGACCTCGCTTGCCCAGAGGCGGAACATCTCATGGCTCTCGTCCTCGGCAGAGCCTCTTTCCGAAAAGGCACACGTCTGGCTCCTTGTCCCACACGGAAGGTGGCAGCCCTGAAAGCTGTTGCTGGTCTTCACCGTTCCCCTGCAGCCTATTCACAGGCACAGCAGGATCTGGGACCCGGGCTTGCCCAGAGGAGGAACATCTCATGGCTCTCGTCCTCGGCAGAGCCTGTTTCCGAGAAGGCACACGTCCAGCTCCTTTTCCCACACGGAAGGTGGCAGCCCAGAAAGCTGTTGCTGGTCTTCACCGTCCCCCTGCAGCCTATTCACAGGCAAAACAGGATCTGGGACTCGGGCTTGCCCAGAGGAGGAACATCTCATGGCTCCCGTCCTCGGCAGAGCCTGATTCCGGAAACGTACTCCTCTGGCTCCTTGTCCCACACGGAAGGTGGCAGCCCTGAAAGCTGTTGCTGGTCTTCACCGTTCCCATGCAGCCTATTCACAGGCACAACAGGATCTGGGACCCGGGCTTGCCCAGAGGAGGAACATCTCATGGCTCTCGTCCTCGGCGTAGCTTGATTCCGAAATGCACACGTCCTGCTCCGTGTCCCACACGGAAGGTGGCAGCCCTGAAAGCTTTTGCTGGTCTTCACCGTCCCCCTGCAGCCTATTCACAGCTACAACAGGATCTGGGACTTGGGCTTGCCCAGAGGAGGAACATCTCATGGCTCTCGTCCTCGGCAGAGCCTCTTTCCGAAAAGGCACACGTCCGGCTCCTTGTCCCACACGGAAGGTGGCAGCCCTGAAAGCTGTTGCTGGTCTTCACCGTCCCCCTGCAGCCTATTCACAGGTACAACAGGATCTGGGACCTGGGCTTGCCCAGAGGAGGAACATCTCATGGCTCTCGTCCTCGGCAGAGTCTCTTTCCGGAAAGGCACACGTCTGGCTCCTTGTCCCACACGGAAGGTGGCAGCCCTGAAAGCTGTTGCTGGTCTTCACCGTCCCCCTGCAGCCTATTCACAGGCACAACAGGATCTGGGACCCGGGCTTGCCCAGAGGAGGAACATCTCATGGCCCTCGTCCTCGGCGGAGCCTTATTCCGGAAAGGCACACGTCCGGCTCCTTGTCCCACACGGAAGGTGGCAGGCCGGAAAGCTGTTGCTGGTCTTCACCGTCCCCCTGCAGCCTATTCACAGGCACAGCAGGATCTGGGACCCGGGCTTGCCCAGAGGAGGAACATCTCATGGCTCTCGTCCTCGGCGGAGCCTTATTCCGGAAAGGCACACGTCCGGCTCCTTGTCCCACACGGAAGGTGGCAGGCCGGAAAGATGTTGCTGGTCTTCACCGTTCCCCTGCAGCCTATTCACAGGCACAACAGGATCTGGGACCTGGGCTTGCCCAGAGGAGGAACATCTCATGGCTCTCGTCCTCGGCAGAGCCTGATTCAGGAAAGGCACACTTCTGGCTCCTTGTCCCACACGGAAGGTGGCAGGCCGGAAAGCTGTTGCTGGTCTTCACCGTTCCCCTGCAGCCTATTCACAGGCACAACAGGATCTGGGACCTGGGCTTGCCCAGAGGAGGAACATCTCATGGCTCTCGTCCTCGGCAGAGCCTGATTCAGGAAAGGCACACGTCCGGCTCCTTGTCCCACACGGAAGGTGGCAGGCCGGAAAGATGTTGCTGGTCTTCACCGTCCCCCTGCAGCCTATTCACAGGCACAACAGGATCTGGGACCTGGGATTGCCCAGAGGAAGAACATCTCATGGCTCTCGTCCTCGGCGTAGCCTGATTCCGAAAAGGCACACGTCCGGCTCCTTGTCCCACACGGAAGGTGGCAGGCCGGAAAGCTGTTGATGGTCTTCACCGTCCCCCTGCAGCCTATTCACAGGTACAACAGGATCTGGGACCCGGGCTTGCCCAAAGGAGGAACATCTCATGGCTCTCGTCCTCGGCAGAGCCTGATTCCGGAAAGGCACACGTCCGGCTCCTTGTCCCACACGGAAGGTGGCAGGCCGGAAAGCTGTTGCTGGTCTTCACCGTCCCCCTGCAGCCTATTCACAGGCACAACAGGATCTGGGACCCGGGCTTGCCCAGAGGAGGAAAATCTCATGACTCTCGTTTTTGGCGGAGCCTGATTCCGGAAAGGCACACGTCCGGCTCCTTGTCCCACACCGAAGGTGGTAGCCCTGAAAGATGTTCCTGGTCTTCACCGTCCCCCTGCAGCCTATTCAATGGCACAACAGGATTCAGGACCGGGTCTTGCCCAGAGGAGGAACATCTCATGGCTCTCGTCCTCGGCAGAGCCTGATTCCGAAAAGGCACTGGTCCGGCTCCTTGTCCCACACGGAAGGTGGCAGCCCTGAAAGCTGTTGCTGGTCTTCACCGTCCCCCTGCAGCCTATTCACAGGCACAACAGGATCTGGGACCCGGGCTTGCCCAGAGGAGGAACATCTCATGGCTCTCGTCCTCGGCGGAGCCTGATTCCGGAAAGGCACACGTCCGGCTCCTTGTCCCACACGGAAGCTGGCAGGCCGGAAAGCTGTTGCTGGTCTTCACCGTCCCCCTGCAGCCTATTCACAGGCACAGCAGGATCTGGGACCCGGGCTTGCCCAGAGGAGGAACATCTCATGGCTCTCGTCCTCGGCAGAGCCTGATTCCGAAAAGGCACTCCTCCGGCTCCTTGTCCCACACGGTAGGTGGCAGCCCTGAAAGCTGTTGCTGGTCTTCACCGTCCCCCTGCAGCCTATTCACAGGCACAACAGGATCTGGGACCCGGGCTTGCCCAGAGGAGGAACATCTCATGGCTCTCGTCCTCGGCAGAGCCTGATTCCGGAAAGGCACACGTCCGGCTCCTTGTCCCACACGGAAGGTGGCAGGCCGGAAAGATGTTGCTGGTCTTCACCGTCCCCCTGCAGCCTATTCACAGGTACAACAGGATCTGGGACCCAGGCTTGCCCAGAGGAGGAACATCTCATGGTTCTCGTCCTCGGCAGAGCCTCTTTCCGAAAAGGCACACGTCTGGCTCCTTGTCCCACACGGAAGGTGGCAGCCCTGAAAGCTGTTGCTGGTTTCACCGTTCCCCTGCAGCCTATTCACAGGCACAACAGGATCTGGGGCCCGGGCTTGCCCAGAGGACGAACATCTCATGGCTCTCGTCCTCGGCAGAGCCTGATTCAGGAAAGGCACACGTCCGGCTCCTTGTCCCACACGGAAGGTGGCAGGCCGGAAAGCTGTTGCTGGTCTTCACCGTCCCCCTGCAGCCTATTCACAGGCACAACAGGATCTGGGACCCGGGCTTGCCCAGAGGATGAACATCTCATGGCTCTCGTCCTTGGCGGAGCCTTATTCCGAAAAGGCACACGTCCGGCTCCTTGTCCCACACGGAAGGTGGCAGGCCGGAAAGCTGTTGCTGGTCTTCACCGTCCCCCTGCAGCCTATTCACAGGCACAACAGGATCTGGGACCCGGGCTTGCCCACAGGAGGAACATCTCATGGCTCTCGTCCTTGGCGGAGCCTGATTCTGGAAAGGCACACGTCCGGCTCCTTGTCCCACACGGAAGGTGGCAGCCCTGAAAGATGTTCCTGGTCTTCACTGTCCCCCTGCAGCCTATTCACAGGCACAACAGGATTCAGGACCGGGGTTTGCCCAGAGGAGGAACATCTCATGGCTCTCGTCCTCGGCAGAGCCTGATTCCGAAAAGGCACACGTCCGGCTCCTTGTCCCACACGGAAGGTGGCAGCCCTGAAAGCTGTTGCTGGTCTTCACCGTCCCCATGCAGCCTATTCACAGGCACAACAGGATCTGGGACCCGGGCTTGGCCAGAGGAGGAACATCTCATGGCTATCGTCCTCGGCGGAGCCTTATTCCGGAAAGGCACACGTCAGGCTCCTTGTCCCACACGGAAGGTGGCAGGCCGGAAAGCTGTTGATTGTCTTCACCGTCCCCCTGCAGCCTATTCACAGGCAGCAGGATCTGGGACCCGGGCTTGCCCAGAGGAGGAACATCTCATGGCTCTCGTCCTCGGCAGAGCCTGATTCCGAAAAGGCACACGTCCGGCTCCTTGTCCCACACGGAAGGTGGCAGCCCTGAAAGCTGTTGCTGGTCTTCACCGTCCCCCTGCAACCTATTCACAGCTACAACAGGATCTGGGACCTGGGCTTGCCCAGAGGAGGAACATCTCATGGCTCTTGTCCTCGGCGAGCCTCTTTCCGAAAAGGCACACGTCCGGCTCCTTGTCCGACACGGAAGGTGGCAGCCCTGAAAGCTGTTGCTGGTCTTCACCATCCCCCTGCAGCCTATTCACAGGTACAACAGGATCTGGGACCTGGGCTTGCCCAGAGGAGGAACATCTCATGGCTCTCGTCCTCGGCAGAGCCTCTTTCCGAAAAGGCACACGTCTGGCTCCTTGTCCCACACGGAAGGTGGCAGGCCGGAAAGCTGTTGCTGGTCTTCACCGTCCCCCTGCAGCCTATTCACAGGTACAACAGGATCTGGGACCTCGCTTGCCCAGAGGCGGAACATCTCATGGCTCTCGTCCTCGGCAGAGCCTCTTTCCGAAAAGGCACACGTCTGGCTCCTTGTCCCACACGGAAGGTGGCAGCCCTGAAAGCTGTTGCTGGTCTTCACCGTTCCCCTGCAGCCTATTCACAGGCACAGCAGGATCTGGGACCCGGGCTTGCCCAGAGGAGGAACATCTCATGGCTCTCGTCCTCGGCAGAGCCTGTTTCCGAGAAGGCACACGTCCGGCTCCTTTTCCCACACGGAAGGTGGCAGCCCAGAAAGCTGTTGCTGGTCTTCACCGTCCCCCTGCAGCCTATTCACAGGCAAAACAGGATCTGGGACTCGGGCTTGCCCAGAGGAGGAACATCTCATGGCTCCCGTCCTCGGCAGAGCCTGATTCCGGAAACGTACTCCTCTGGCTCCTTGTCCCACACGGAAGGTGGCAGCCCTGAAAGCTGTTGCTGGTCTTCACCGTTCCCCTGCAGCCTATTCACAGGCACAACAGGATCTGGGACCCGGGCTTGCCCAGAGGAGGAACATCTCATGGCTCTCGTCCTCGGCGTAGCCTGATTCCGAAAAGGCACACGTCCTGCTCCTTGTCCCACACGGAAGGTGGCAGCCCTGAAAGCTTTTGCTGGTCTTCACCGTCCCCCTGCAGCCTATTCACAGCTACAACAGGATCTGGGACTTGGGCTTGCCCAGAGGAGGAACATCTCATGGCTCTCGTCCTCGGCAGAGCCTCTTTCCGAAAAGGCACACGTCCGGCTCCTTGTCCCACACGGAAGGTGGCAGCCCTGAAAGCTGTTGCTGGTCTTCACCGTCCCCATGCAGCCTATTCACAGGTACAACAGGATCTGGGACCTGGGCTTGCCCAGAGGAGGAACATCTCATGGCTCTCGTCCTCGGCAGAGTCTCTTTCCGGAAAGGCACACGCCTGGCTCCTTGTCCCACACGGAAGGTGGCAGCCCTGAAAGCTGTTGCTGGTCTTCACCGTTCCCCTGCAGCCTATTCACAGGCACAACAGGATCTGGGACCCGGGCTTGCCCAGAGGAGGAACATCTCATGGCTATCGTCCTCGGCGGAGCCTTATTCCGGAAAGGCACACGTCAGGCTCCTTGTCCCACACGGAAGGTGGCAGGCCGGAAAGCTGTTGATGGTCTTCACCGTCCCCCTGCAGCCTATTCACAGGTACAACAGGATCTGGGACCCGGGCTTGCCCACAGGAGGAACATCTCATGGCTCTCGTCCTCGGCAGAGCCTGATTCAGGAAAGGCACACGTCCGGCACCTTGTCCCACACGGAAGGTGGCAGGCCGGAAAGCTGTTGCTGGTCTTCACCGTCCCCCTGCAGCCTATTCACAGGCACAACAGGATCTGGGACCTGGGCTTGCCCAGAGGAGGAACATCTCATGGCTCTCGTCCTTGGCGGAGCCTGATTCCGGAAAGGCACACGTCCGGCTCCTTGTCCCACACGGAAGGTGGCAGCCCTGAAAGATGTTCCTGGTCTTCACTGTCCCCCTGCAGCCTATTCACAGGCACAACAGGATTCAGGACCGGGGCTTGCCCAGAGGAGGAACATCTCATGGCTCTCGTCCTCGGCAGAGCCTGATTCCGAAAAGGCACTGGTCCGGCTCCTTGTCCCACACGGAAGGTGGCAGCCCTGAAAGCTGTTGCTGGTCTTCACCGTCCCCCTGCAGCCTATTCACAGGCACAACAGGATCTGGGACCCGGGCTTGCCCAGAGGAGGAACATCTCATGGCTCTCGTCCTCGGCGGAGCCTGATTCCGGAAAGGCACACGTCCGGCTCCTTGTCCCACACGGAAGCTGGCAGGCCGGAAAGCTGTTGCTGGTCTTCACCGTCCCCCTGCAGCCTATTCACAGGCACAGCAGGATCTGGGACCCGGGCTTGCCCAGAGGAGGAACATCTCATGGCTCTCGTCCTCGGCAGAGCCTGATTCCGAAAAGGCACTCCTCCGGCTCCTTGTCCCACACGGTAGGTGGCAGCCCTGAAAGCTGTTGCTGGTCTTCACCATCCCCCTGCAGCCTATTCACAGGCACAACAGGATCTGGGACCCGGGCTTGCCCAGAGGAGGAACATCTCATGGCTCTCGTCCTCGGCGGAGCCTTATTCCGAAAAGGCACACGTCCGGCTCCTTGTCCCACACGGAAGGTGGCAGGCCGGAAAGCTGTTGCTGGTCTTCACCGTCCCCCTGCAGCCTATTCACAGGCACAACAGGATCTGGGACCCGGGCTTGCCCACAGGAGGAACATCTCATGGCTCTCGTCCTTGGCGGAGCCTGATTCTGGAAAGGCACACGTCCGGCTCCTTGTCCCACACGGAAGGTGGCAGCCCTGAAAGATGTTCCTGGTCTTCACTGTCCCCCTGCAGCCTATTCACAGGCACAACAGGATTCAGGACCGGGGTTTGCCCAGAGGAGGAACATCTCATGGCTCTCGTCCTCGGCAGAGCCTGATTCCGAAAAGGCACACGTCCGGCTCCTTGTCCCACACGGAAGGTGGCAGCCCTGAAAGCTGTTGCTGGTCTTCACCGTCCCCATGCAGCCTATTCACAGGCACAACAGGATCTGGGACCCGGGCTTGCCCAGAGGAGGAACATCTCATGGCTCTCGTCCTCGGCAGAGCCTGATTCCGAAAAGGCACACGTCCGGCTCCTTGTCCCACACGGAAGGTGGCAGCCCTGAAAGCTGTTGCTGGTCTTCACCGTCCCCCTGCAGCCTATTCACAGCTACAACAGGATCTGGGACCTGGGCTTGCCCAGAGGAGGAACATCTCATGGCTCTTGTCCTCAGCGTGCCTCTTTCCGAAAAGGCACACGTCCGGCTCCTTGTCCCACACGGAAGGTGGCAGCCCTGAAAGCTGTTGCTGGTCTTCACCGTCCCCCTGCAGCCTATTCACAGGTACAACAGGATCTGGGACCTCGCTTGCCCAGAGGCGGAACATCTCATGGCTCTCGTCCTCGGCAGAGCCTCTTTCAGAAAAGGCACACGTCTGGCTCCTTGTCCCACACGGAAGGTGGCAGCCCTGAAAGCTGTTGCTGGTCTTCACCGTTCCCCTGCAGCCTATTCACAGGCACAGCAGGATCTGGGACCCGGGCTTGCCCAGAGGAGGAACATCTCATGGCTCTCGTCCTCGGCAGAGCCTGTTTCCAAGAAGGCACACGTCCGGCTCCTTTTCCCACACGGAATGTGGCAGCCCAGAAAGCTGTTGCTGGTCTTCACCGTCCCCCTGCAGCCTATTCACAGGCACAACAGGATCTGGGACCCGGGCTTGCCCAGAGGAGGAACATCTCATGGCTCTCGTCCTCGGCGGAGCTTTATTCCGGAAAGGCACACGTCCGGCCCCTTGTCCCACACGGAAGGTGGCAGGCCGGAAAGATGTTGCTGGTCTTCACCGTTCCCCTGCAGCCTATTCACAGGCACAACAGGATCTGGGACTTGGGCTTGCCCAGAGGAGGAACATCTCATGGTTCTCGTCCTCTGCAGAGCCTCTTTCCGAAAAGGCACACGTCCGGCTCCTTGTCCCACACGGAAGGTGGCAGCCCTGAAAGCTGATGCTGGTCTTCACCGTCCCCCTGCAGCCTATTCACAGGCAAAACAGGGTCTGGGACTCGGGCTTGCCCAGAGGAGGAACATCTCATGGCTCTCGTCCTCGGCAGAGTCTCTTTCCGGAAAGGCACACGTCTGGCTCCTTGTCCCACACGGAAGGTGGCAGCCCTGAAAGCTGTTGCTGGTCTTCACCGTTCCCCTGCAGCCTATTCACAGGCACAACAGGATCTGGGACCCGGGCTTGCCCAGAGGAGGAACATCTCATGGCTCTCGTCCTCGGCGGAGTCTGATTCCGGAAAGGCACACGTCAGGCTCCTTGTCCCACACGGAAGGTGGCAGGCCGGAAAGCTGTTGATGGTCTTCACCGTCCCCCTGCAGCCTATTCACAGGTACAACAGGATCTGGGACCCGGGCTTGCCCACAGGAGGAACATCTCATGGCTCTCGTCCTCGGCAGAGCCTGATTCAGGAAAGGCACACGTCCGGCTCCTTGTCCCACAAGGAAGGTGGCAGGCCGGAAAGCTGTTGCTGGTCTTCACCGTCCCCCTGCAGCCTATTCACAGGCACAACAGGATCTGGGACCCGGGCTTGCCCAGAGGAGGAACATCTCATGGCTCTCGTCCTTGGCGGAGCCTGATTCCGGAAAGGCACACGTCCGGCTCCTTGTCCCACACGGAAGGTGGCAGCCCTGAAAGATGTTCCTGGTCTTCACTGTCCCCCTGCAGCCTATTCACAGGCACAACAGGATTCAGGACCGGGGCTTGCCCAGAGGACGAACATCTCATGGCTCTCGTCCTCAGCAGAGCCTGATTCCGAAAAGGCACTGGTCCGGCTCCTTGTCCCACACGGAAGGTGGCAGCCCTGAAAGCTGTTGCTGGTCTTCACCGTCCCCCTGCAGCCTATTCACAGGCACAACAGGATCTGGGACCCGGGCTTGCCCAGAGGAGGAACATCTCATGGCTCTCGTCCTCGGCGGAGCCTTATTCCGGAAAGGCACACGTCCGGCTCCTTGTCCCACACGGAAGGTGGCAGGCCGGAAAGCTGTTGCTGGTCTTCACCGTCCCCCTGCAGCCTATTCACAGGCACAACAGGATCTGGGACCTGGGCTTGCCCAGAGGAGGAACATCTCATGGCTCTCGTCCTTGGCGGAGCCTGATTCCGGAAAGGCACACGTCCGGCTCCTTGTCCCACACAGAAGGTGGCAGCCCTGAAAGATGTTCCTGGTCTTCACTGTCCCCCTGCAGCCTATTCACAGGCACAACAGGATTCAGGACCGGGGCTTGCCCAGAGGAGGAACATCTCATGGCTCTCGTCCTCGGCAGAGCCTGATTCCGAAAAGGCACTGGTCCGGCTCCTTGTCCCACACGGAAGGTGGCAGCCCTGAAAGCTGTTGCTGGTCTTCACCGTCCCCCTGCAGCCTATTCACAGGCACAACAGGATCTGGGACCCGGGCTTGCCCAGAGGAGGAACATCTCATGGCTCTCGTCCTCGGCGGAGCCTTATTCCGGAAAGGCACACGTCCGGCTCCTTGTCCCACACGGAAGGTGGCAGGCCGGAAAGCTGTTGCTGGTCTTCACCGTCCCCCTGCAGCCTATTCACAGGCACAGCAGGATCTGGGACCCGGGCTTGCCCAGAGGAGGAACATCTCATGGCTCTCGTCCTCGGCGGAGCCTGATTCCGGAAAGGCACACGTCCGGCTCCTTGTCCCACACGGAAGGTGGCAGGTCGGAAAGATGTTGCTGGTCTTCACCGTCCCCCTGCAGCCTATTCACAGGCACAACAGGATCTGGGACCTGGGCTTGCCCAGAGGAGGAACATCTCATGGCTCTCGTCCTCGGCAGAGCCTCTTTCCGAAAAGGCACACTTCTGGCTCCTTGTCCCACACGGAAGGTGGCAGGCCGGAAAGCTGTTGCTGGTCTTCACCGTTCCCCTGCAGCCTATTCACAGGCACAACAGGATCTGGGACCTGGGCTTGCCCAGAGGAGGAACATCTCATGGCTCTCGTCCTCGGCAGAGCCTGATTCAGGAAAGGCACACGTCTGGCTCCTTGTCCCACACGGAAGGTGGCAGGCCGGAAAGATGTTGCTGGTCTTCACCGTCCCCCTGCAGCCTATTCACAGGCACAACAGGATCTGGGACCTGGGATTGCCCAGAGGAAGAACATCTCATGGCTCTCGTCCTCGGCGTAGCCTGATTCCGAAAAGGCACACGTCCGGCTCCTTGTCCCACACGGAAGGTGGCAGCCCTGAAAGCTGTTGCTGGTCTTCACCGTCCCCCTGCAGCCTATTCACAGGTACAACAGGATCTGGGACCCGGGCTTGCCCAAAGGAGGAACATCTCATGGCTCTCGTCCTCGGCAGAGCCTGATTCCGGAAAGGCACTGGTCCGGCTCCTTGTCCCACACGGAAGGTGGCAGCCCTGAAAGCTGTTGCTGGTCTTCACCGTCCCCCTGCAGCCTATTCACAGGCACAACAGGATCTGGGACCCGGGCTTGCCCAGAGGAGGAACATCTCATGGCTCTCGTCCTCGGCGGAGCCTGATTCCGAAAAGGCACACGTCCGGCTCCTTGTCCCACACGGAAGGTGGCAGGCCGGAAAGCTGTTGCTGGTCTTCACCGTCCCCCTGCAGCCTATTCACAGGCACAGCAGGATCTGGGACCCGGGCTTGCCCAAAGGAGGAACATCTCATGGCTCTCGTCCTCGGCAGAGCCTGATTCCGAAAAGGCACTCCTCCGGCTCCTTGTCCCACAAGGAAGGTGGCAGCCCTGAAAGATGTTGCTGGTCTTCACCGTCCCCCTGCAGCCTATTCACAGGTACAACAGGATCTGGGACCCAGGCTTGCCCAGAGGAGGAACATCTCATGGTTCTCGTCCTCGGCAGAGCCTGATTCCGGAAAGGCACACGTCCGGCTCATTGACCCACACGGAAGGTGGCAGCCCTGAAAGCTGTTGCTGGTCTTCACCGTCCCCCTGCAGCCTATTCACAGGTACAACAGGATCTGGGACCTGGGCTTGCCCAGAGGAGGAACATCTCATGGCTCTCGTCCTCGGCAGAGCCCCTTTCCGAAAAGGCACACGTCTGGCTCCTTGTCCCACACGGAAGGTGGCAGCCCTGAAAGCTGTTGCTGTTTTCACCGTTCCCCTGCAGCCTATTCACAGGCACAACAGGATCTGGGACCCGGGCTTGCCCACAGGAGGAACATCTCATGGCTCTCGTCCTCGGCGGACCCTTATTCCGGAAAGGCACACGTCCGGCTCCTTGTCCCACACGGAAGGTGGCAGGCCGGAAAGCTGTTGCTGGTCTTCACCGTCCCCCTGCAGCCTATTCACAGGCACAACAGGATCTGGGACCCGGGCTTGCCCACAGGAGGAACATCTCATGGCTCTCGTCCTTGGCGGAGCCTGATTCTGGAAAGGCACACGTCCGGCTCCTTGTCCCACACGGAAGGTGGCAGCCCTGAAAGATGTTCCTGGTCTTCACTGTCCCCCTGCAGCCTATTCACAGGCACAACAGGATTCAGGACCGGGGTTTGCCCAGAGGAGGAACATCTCATGGCTCTCGTCCTCGTCAGAGCCTCTTTCCGAAAAGGCACACGTCCGGCTCCTTGTCCCACACGGAAGGTGGCAGGCCGGAAAGCTGTTGCTGGTCTTCACCGTCCCCATGCAGCCTATTCACAGGCACAACAGGATCTGGGACCCGGGCTTGGCCAGAGGAGGAACATCTCATGGCTATCGTCCTCGCGGAGCCTTATTCCGGAAAGGCACACGTCAGGCTCCTTGTCCCACACGGAAGGTGGCAGGCCGGAAAGCTGTTGATTGTCTTCACCGTCCCCCTGCAGCCTATTCACAGGCAGCAGGATCTGGGACCCGGGCTTGCCCAGAGAGGAACATCTCATGGCTCTCGTCCTCGGCAGAGCCTGATTCCGAAAAGGCACACGTCCGGCTCCTTGTCCCACACGGAAGGTGGCAGCCCTAAAAGCTGTTGCTGGTCTTCACCGTCCCCCTGCAGCCTATTCACAGCTACAACAGGATCTGGGACCTGGGCTTGCCCAGAGGAGGAACATCTCATGGCTCTTGTCCTCGGCGTGCCTCTTTCCGAAAAGGCACACGTCCGGCTCCTTGTCCCACACGGAAGGTGGCAGCCCTGAAAGCTGTTGCTGGTCTTCACCATCCCCCTGCAGCCTATTCACAGGTACAACAGGATCTGGGACCTGGGCTTGCCCAGAGGAGGAACATCTCATGGCTCTCGTCCTCGGCAGAGCCTCTTTCCGAAAAGGCACACGTCTGGCTCCTTGTCCCACACGGAAGGTGGCAGGCCGGAAAGCTGTTGCTGGTCTTCACCGTCCCCCTGCAGCCTATTCACAGGTACAACAGGATCTGGGACCTCGCTTGCCCAGAGGCGGAACATGTCATGGCTCTCGTCCTCGGCAGAGCCTCTTTCCGAAAAGGCACACGTCTGGCTCCTTGTCCCACACGGAAGGTGGCAGCCCTGAAAGCTGTTGCTGGTCTTCACCGTTCCCCTGCAGCCTATTCACAGGCACAGCAGGATCTGGGACCCGGGCTTGCCCAGAGGAGGAACATCTCATGGCTCTCGTCCTCGGCAGAGCCTGTTTCCAAGAAGGCACACGTCCGGCTCCTTTTCCCACACGGAAGGTGGCAGCCCAGAAAGCTGTTGCTGGTCTTCACCGTCCCCCTGCAGCCTATTCACAGGCAAAACAGGATCTGGGACTCGGGCTTGCCCAGAGGAGGAACATCTCATGGCTCTCGTCCTCGGCAGAGCCTGATTCCGAAAAGGCACTCATCCGGCTCCTTGTCCCACACGGAAGGTGGCAGTCCTGAAAGATGTTGCTGGTCTTCGCCGTCCCCCTGCAGCCTATTCACAGGCACAACAGGATCTGGGACCCGGGCTTGCCCAGAGGAGGAACATCTCATGGCTCTCGTCCTCGGCGGAGCTTTATTCCGGAAAGGCACACGTCCGGCTCCTTGTCCCACACGGAAGGTGGCAGGCCGGAAAGATGTTGCTGGTCTTCACCGTTCCCCTGCAGCCTATTCACAGGCACAACAGGATCTGGGACTTGGGCTTGCCCAGAGGAGGAACATCTCATGGTTCTCGTCCTCTGCAGAGCCTCTTTCCGAAAAGGCACACGTCCGGATCCTTGTCCCACACGGAAGGTGGCAGCCCTGAAAGCTGATGCTGGTCTTCACCGTCCCCCTGCAGCCTATTCACAGGCACAACAGGATCTGGGACCCGGGCTTGCCCAGAGGAGGAACATCTCATGGCTCTCGTCCTCGGCGGAGCCTGATTCCGGAAAGGCACACGTCCGGCTCTTTGTCCCACACGGAAGGTGGCAGGCCGGAAAGCTGTTGCTGGTCTTCACCGTCCCCCTGCAGCCTATTCACAGGCACAACAGGATCTGGGACCCGGGCTTGCCCAGAGGAGGAACATCTCATGGCTCTTGTCCTCGGCAGAGCCTGATTCAGGAAAGGCACACGTCCGCCTCCTTGTCCCACACGGAAGGTGGCAGGCCGGAAAGCTGTTGCTGGTCTTCACCGTTCCCCTGCAGCCTATTCACAGGCACAACAGGATCTGGGACCCGGGCTTGCCCAGAGGAGGAACATCTCATGGCTCTCGTCCTTGGCGGAGCCTGATTCCGGAAAGGCACACGTCCGGCTCCTTGTCCCACACGGAAGGTGGCAGCCCTGAAAGATGTTCCTGGTCTTCACTGTTCCCCTGCAGCCTATTCACAGGCACAACAGGATTCAGGACCGGGGCTTGCCCAGAGGAGGAAAATCTCATGGCTCTCGTCCTTGGCAGAGCCTGATTCCGATAAGGCACTGGTCCGGCTCCTTGTCCCACATGGAAGGTGGCGGCCCTGAAAGCTGTTGCTGGTCTTCACCGTCCCCCTGCAGCCTATTCACAGGCACAACAGGATCTGGGACCCGGGCTTGCCCAGAGGAGGAACATCTCATTGCTCTCGTCCTCGGCGGAGCCTGATTCCGGAAAGGCACACGTCTGGCTCCTTGTCCCACACGGAAGGTGGCAGCCCTGAAAGATGTTCCTGGTCTTCACTGTCCCCCTGCAGCCTATTCACAGGCACAACAGGATTCAGGACCGGGGCTTGCCCAGAGGAGGAACATCTCATGGCTCTCGTCCTCGGCAGAGCCTGATTCAGGAAAGGCACACGTCCGGCTCCTTGTCCCACACGGAAGGTGGCAGGCCGGAAAGATGTTGCTGGTCTTCACCGTCCCCCTGCAGCCTATTCACAGGCACAACAGGATCTGGGACCTGGGATTGCCCAGAGGAGGAACATCTCATGGCTCTCGTCCTCGGCGGAGCCTGATTCCGGAAAGGCACACGTCCGGCTCCTTGTCCCACACGGAAGGTGGCAGCCCTGAAAGCTGTTGCTGGTCTTCACCGTCCCCCTGCAGCCTATTCACAGGTACAACAGGATCTGGGACCTGGGCTTGCCCAGAGGCGGAACATCTCATGGCTCTCGTCCTCGGCAGAGCCTCTTTCCGAAAAGGCACACGTCTGGCTCCTTGTCCCACACGGAAGGTGGCAGCCCTGAAAGCTGTTGCTGGTCTTCACCGTTCCCCTGCAGCCTATTCACAGGCACAGCAGGATCTGGGACCCGGGCTTGCCCAGAGGAGGAACATCTCATGGCTCTCGTCCTCGGCAGAGCCTGTTTCCGAGAAGGCACACGTCCGGCTCCTTGTCCCACACGGAAGGTGGCAGCCCAGAAAGCTGTTGCTGGTCTTCACCGTCCCCCTGCAGCCTATTCACAGGCAAAACAGGATCTGGGACTCGGGCTTGCCCAGAGGAGGAACATCTCATGGCTCTCGTCCTCGGCAGAGCCTGATTCCGAAAAGGCACACGTCCGGCTCCTTGTCCCACACGGAAGGTGGCAGCCCTAAAAGCTGTTGCTGGTCTTCACCGTCCCCCTGCAGCCTATTCACAGCTACAACAGGATCTGGGACCTGGGCTTGCCCAGAGGAGGAACATCTCATGGCTCTTGTTCTCGGCGTGCCTCTTTCCGAAAAGGCACACGTCCGGCTCCTTGTCCCACACGGAAGGTGGCAGCCCTGAAAGCTGTTGCTGGTCTTCACCATCCCCCTGCAGCCTATTCACAGGTACAACAGGATCTGGGACCTGGGCTTGCCCAGAGGAGGAACATCTCATGGCTCTCGTCCTCGGCAGAGCCTCTTTCCGAAAAGGCACACGTCTGGCTCCTTGTCCCACACGGAAGGTGGCAGGCCGGAAAGCTGATGCTGGTCTTCACCGTCCCCCTGCAGCCTATTCAAAGGTACAACAGGATCTGGGACCTCGCTTGCCCAGAGGAGGAACATCTCATGGATCTCGTCCTCGGCAGAGCCTCTTTCCGAAAAGGCACACGTCTGGCTCCTTGTCCCACACGGAAGGTGGCAGCCCTGAAAGCTGTTGCTGGTCTTCACCGTTCCCCTGCAGCCTATTCACAGGCACAGCAGGATCTGGGACCTCGCTTGCCCAGAGGAGGAACATCTCATGGCTCTCGTCCTCGGCAGAGCCTGTTTCCAAGAAGGCACACGTCCGGCTCCTTTTCCCACACGGAAGGTGGCAGCCCAGAAAGCTGTTGCTGGTCTTCACCGTCCCCCTGCAGCCTATTCACAGGCAAAACAGGATCTGGGACTCGGGCTTGCCCAGAGGAGGAACATCTCATGGCTCTCGTCCTCGGCAGAGCCTGATTCCGAAAAGGCACTCATCCGGCTCCTTGTCCCACACGGAAGGTGGCAGTCCTGAAAGATGTTGCTGGTCTTCGCCGTCCCCCTGCAGCCTATTCACAGGCACAACAGGATCTGGGACCCGGGCTTGCCCAGAGGAGGAACATCTCATGGCTCTCGTCCTCGGCGGAGCTTTATTCCGGAAAGGCACACGTCCGGCTCCTTGTCCCACACGGAAGGTGGCAGGCCGGAAAGATGTTGCTGGTCTTCACCGTTCCCCTGCAGCCTATTCACAGGCACAACAGGATCTGGGACTTGGGCTTGCCCAGAGGAGGAACATCTCATGGTTCTCGTCCTCTGCAGAGCCTCTTTCCGAAAAGGCACACGTCCGGATCCTTGTCCCACACGGAAGGTGGCAGCCCTGAAAGCTGATGCTGGTCTTCACCGTCCCCCTGCAGCCTATTCACAGGCAAAACAGGATCTGGGACTCGGGCTTGCACAGAGGAGGAACATCTCATGGCTCTCGTCCTCGGCAGAGCCTGATTCCGGAAACGTACTCCTCCGGCTCCTTGTCCCACACGGAAGGTGGCAGCCCTTAAAGCTGTTGCTGGTCTTCACCGTCCCCCTGCAGCCTATTCACAGGCACAACAGGATCTGGGACCCGGGCTTGCCCAGAGGAGGAACATCTCATGGCTCTCGTCCTCGGCGGAGCCTGATTCCGGAAAGGCACACGTCCGGCTCTTTGTCCCACACGGAAGGTGGCAGGCCGGAAAGCTGTTGCTGGTCTTCACCGTCCCCCTGCAGCCTATTCACAGGCACAACAGGATCTGGGACCCGGGCTTGCCCAGAGGAGGAACATCTCATGGCTCTTGTCCTCGGCAGAGCCTGATTCAGGAAAGGCACACGTCCGCCTCCTTGTCCCACACGGAAGGTGGCAGGCCGGAAAGCTGTTGCTGGTCTTCACCGTTCCCCTGCAGCCTATTCACAGGCACAACAGGATCTGGGACCCGGGCTTGCCCAGAGGAGGAACATCTCATGGCTCTCGTCCTTGGCGGAGCCTGATTCCGGAAAGGCACACGTCCGGCTCCTTGTCCCACACGGAAGGTGGCAGCCCTGAAAGATGTTCCTGGTCTTCACTGTTCCCCTGCAGCCTATTCACAGGCACAACAGGATTCAGGACCGGGGCTTGCCCAGAGGAGGAAAATCTCATGGCTCTCGTCCTTGGCAGAGCCTGATTCCGATAAGGCACTGGTCCGGCTCCTTGTCCCACATGGAAGGTGGCGGCCCTGAAAGCTGTTGCTGGTCTTCACCGTCCCCCTGCAGCCTATTCACAGGCACAACAGGATCTGTGACCCGGGCTTGCCCAGAGGAGGAACATCTCATTGCTCTCGTCCTCGGCGGAGCCTGATTCCGGAAAGGCACACGTCTGGCTCCTTGTCCCACACGGAAGGTGGCAGCCCTGAAAGATGTTCCTGGTCTTCACTGTCCCCCTGCAGCCTATTCACAGGCACAACAGGATTCAGGACCGGGGCTTGCCCAGAGGAGGAACATCTCATGGCTCTCGTCCTCGGCAGAGCCTGATTCAGGAAAGGCACACGTCCGGCTCCTTGTCCCACACGGAAGGTGGCAGGCCGGAAAGATGTTGCTGGTCTTCACCGTCCCCCTGCAGCCTATTCACAGGCACAACAGGATCTGGGACCTGGGATTGCCCAGAGCAGGAACATCTCATGGCTCTCGTCCTCGGCGGAGCCTGATTCCGGAAAGGCACACGTCCGGCTCCTTGTCCCACACGGAAGGTGGCAGCCCTGAAAGCTGTTGCTGGTCTTCACCGTCCCCCTGCAGCCTATTCACAGGTACAACAGGATCTGGGACCTGGGCTTGCCCAGAGGCGGAACATCTCATGGCTCTCGTCCTCGGCAGAGCCTCTTTCCGAAAAGGCACACGTCTGGCTCCTTGTCCCACACGGAAGGTGGCAGCCCTGAAAGCTGTTGCTGGTCTTCACCGTTCCCCTGCAGCCTATTCACAGGCACAGCAGGATCTGGGACCCGGGCTTGCCCAGAGGAGGAACATCTCATGGCTCTCGTCCTCGGCAGAGCCTGTTTCCGAGAAGGCACACGTCCGGCTCCTTGTCCCACACGGAAGGTGGCAGCCCAGAAAGCTGTTGCTGGTCTTCACCGTCCCCCTGCAGCCTATTCACAGGCAAAACAGGATCTGGGACTCGGGCTTGCCCAGAGGAGGAACATCTCATGGCTCTCGTCCTCGGCAGAGCCTGATTCCGAAAAGGCACACGTCCGGCTCCTTGTCCCACACGGAAGGTGGCAGCCCTAAAAGCTGTTGCTGGTCTTCACCGTCCCCCTGCAGCCTATTCACAGCTACAACAGGATCTGGGACCTGGGCTTGCCCAGAGGAGGAACATCTCATGGCTCTTGTTCTCGGCGTGCCTCTTTCCGAAAAGGCACACGTCCGGCTCCTTGTCCCACACGGAAGGTGGCAGCCCTGAAAGCTGTTGCTGGTCTTCACCATCCCCCTGCAGCCTATTCACAGGTACAACAGGATCTGGGACCTGGGCTTGCCCAGAGGAGGAACATCTCATGGCTCTCGTCCTCGGCAGAGCCTCTTTCCGAAAAGGCACACGTCTGGCTCCTTGTCCCACACGGAAGGTGGCAGGCCGGAAAGCTGATGCTGGTCTTCACCGTCCCCCTGCAGCCTATTCAAAGGTACAACAGGATCTGGGACCTCGCTTGCCCAGAGGAGGAACATCTCATGGATCTCGTCCTCGGCAGAGCCTCTTTCCGAAAAGGCACACGTCTGGCTCCTTGTCCCACACGGAAGGTGGCAGCCCTGAAAGCTGTTGCTGGTCTTCACCGTTCCCCTGCAGCCTATTCACAGGCACAGCAGGATCTGGGACCTCGCTTGCCCAGAGGAGGAACATCTCATGGCTCTCGTCCTCGGCAGAGCCTGTTTCCAAGAAGGCACACGTCCGGCTCCTTTTCCCACACGGAAGGTGGCAGCCCAGAAAGCTGTTGCTGGTCTTCACCGTCCCCCTGCAGCCTATTCACAGGCAAAACAGGATCTGGGACTCGGGCTTGCCCAGAGGAGGAACATCTCATGGCTCTCGTCCTCGGCAGAGCCTGATTCCGAAAAGGCACTCATCCGGCTCCTTGTCCCACACGGAAGGTGGCAGTCCTGAAAGATGTTGCTGGTCTTCGCCGTCCCCCTGCAGCCTATTCACAGGCACAACAGGATCTGGGACCCGGGCTTGCCCAGAGGAGGAACATCTCATGGCTCTCGTCCTCGGCGGAGCTTTATTCCGGAAAGGCACACGTCCGGCTCCTTGTCCCACACGGAAGGTGGCAGGCCGGAAAGATGTTGCTGGTCTTCACCGTTCCCCTGCAGCCTATTCACAGGCACAACAGGATCTGGGACTTGGGCTTGCCCAGAGGAGGAACATCTCATGGTTCTCGTCCTCTGCAGAGCCTCTTTCCGAAAAGGCACACGTCCGGATCCTTGTCCCACACGGAAGGTGGCAGCCCTGAAAGCTGATGCTGGTCTTCACCGTCCCCCTGCAGCCTATTCACAGGCAAAACAGGATCTGGGACTCGGGCTTGCACAGAGGAGGAACATCTCATGGCTCTCGTCCTCGGCAGAGCCTGATTCCGGAAACGTACTCCTCCGGCTCCTTGTCCCACACGGAAGGTGGCAGCCCTTAAAGCTGTTGCTGGTCTTCACCGTCCCCCTGCAGCCTATTCACAGGCACAACAGGATCTGGGACCCGGGCTTACCCAGAGGAGGAACATCTCATGGCTCTCGTCCTCGGCAGAGCCTGATTCTGGAAAGGCACACGTCCGGCTCCTTGTCCCACAAGGAATGTAGCAGCCCTGAAAGATGTTGCTCGTCTTCACCGTCCCCCTGCAGCCTATTCACAGGCAAAACAGGATCTGGGACTCGGGCTTGCCCAGAGGAGGAACATCTCATGGCTCTCGTTCTCGGCAGAGCCTGATTCCGGAAAGGCACACGTCCGGCTCCTTGTCCCACACGGAAGGTGGCAGGCCGGAAAGCTGTTGCTGGTCTTCACCGTCCCCCTGCAGCCTATTCACAGGCACAACAGGATCTGGGACCTGGGCTTGCCCAGAGAGGAACATCTCATGGTTCTCGTCCTCGGCAGAGCCTGATTCCGAAAAGGCACACATCCGGCTCCTTGTCCCACACGGAAGGTGGCAGCCCTGAAAGCTGTTGCTGGTCTTCACCGTCCCCATGCAGCCTATTCACAGGCAAAACAGGATCTGGGACTCGGACTTGCCCAGAGGAGGAACATCTCATGGCTCTCGTCCTCGGCAGAGCCTGATTCCGAAAAGGCACTCGTCCGGCTCCTTGTCCCACACGGAAGGTGGCAGCCCTGAAAGATGTTGCTGGTCTTCACAGTCCCCCTGCAGCCTATTCACAGGCACAACAGGATTCAGGACCGGGGCTTGCCCAGAGGAGGAACATCTCATGGCTCTCGTCCTCGGCAGAGCCTGATTCAGGAAAGGCACACGTCCGGCTCCTTGTCCCACACGGAAGGTGGCAGGCCGGAAAGCTGTTGCTGGTCTTCACTGTCCCCCTGCAGCCTATTCACAGGCACAACAGGATCTGGGACCCGGGCTTGCCCAGAGGAGGAACATCTCATGGCTCTCGTCCTTGGCGGAGCCTGATTCCGGAAAGGCACACGTCCGGCTCCTTGTCCCACACGGAAGGTGGCAGCCCTGAAAGATGTTCCTGGTCTTCACTGTCCCCCTGCAGCCTATTCACAGGCACAACAGGATTCAGGACCGGGGCTTGCCCAGAGGAGGAACATCTCATGGCTCTCGTCCTCGGCAGAGCCTGATTCCGATAAGGCACTGGTCCGGCTCCTTGTCCCACAAGGAATGTGGCAGCCCTGAAAGATGTTGCTCGTCTTCACCGTCCCCCTGCAGCCTATTCACAGGCACAACAGGATCTGGGACTCGGGCTTGCCCAGAGGAGGAACATCTCATGGCTCTCGTCCTCGGCAGAGCCTGATTCCGGAAAGGCACACGTCCGGCTCCTTGTCCCACACGGAAGGTGGCAGGCCGGAAAGCTGTTGCTGGTCTTCACCGTCCCCCTGCAGCCTATTCACAGGCACAACAGGATCTGGGACCTGGGCTTGCCCAGAGAGGAACATCTCATGGTTCTCGTCCTCGGCAGAGCCTCTTTCCGAAAAGGCACACATCCGGCTCCTTGTCCCACACGGAAGGTGGCAGCCCTGAAAGATGTTCCTGGTCTTCACCGTTCCCCTGCAGCCTATTCACAGGCACAACAGGATTCAGGACCTGGGCTTGCCCAGAGGAGGAACATCTCATGGCTCTTGTCCTCGGCGTGCCTCTTTCCGAAAAGGCACACGTCCGGCTCCTTGTCCCACACGGAAGGTGGCAGCCCTGAAAGCTGTTGCTGGTCTTCACCATCCCCCTGCAGCCTATTCACAGGTACAACAGGATCTGGGACCTGGGCTTGCCCAGAGGAGGAACATCTCATGGCTCTCGTCCTCGGCAGAGCCTCTTTCCGAAAAGGCACACGTCTGGCTCCTTGTCCCACACGGAAGGTGGCAGGCCGGAAAGCTGTTGCTGGTCTTCACCGTCCCCCTGCAGCCTATTCACAGGTACAACAGGATCTGGGACCTCGCTTGCCCAGAGGCGGAACATCTCATGGCTCTCGTCCTCGGCAGAGCCTCTTTCCGAAAAGGCACACGTCTGGCTCCTTGTCCCACACGGAAGGTGGCAGCCCTGAAAGCTGTTGCTGGTCTTCACCGTCCCCCTGCAGCCTATTCACAGGCACAGCAGGATCTGGGACCCGGGCTTGCCCAGAGGAGGAACATCTCATGGCTCTCGTCCTCGGCAGAGCCTGTTTCCAAGAAGGCACACGTCCGGCTCCTTTTCCCACACGGAAGGTGGCAGCCCAGAAAGCTGTTGCTGGTCTTCACCGTCCCCCTGCAGCCTATTCACAGGCAAAAGAGGATCTGGGACTCGGGCTTGCCCAGAGGAGGAACATCTCATGGCTCTCGTCCTCGGCAGAGCCTGATTCCGAAAAGGCACTCATCCGGCTCCTTGTCCCACACGGAAGGTGGCAGTCCTGAAAGATGTTGCTGGTCTTCGCCGTCCCCCTGCAGCCTATTCACAGGCACAACAGGATCTGGGACCCGGGCTTGCCCAGAGGAGGAACATCTCATGGCTCTCGTCCTCAGCGGAGCTTTATTCCGGAAAGGCACACGTCCGGCTCCTTGTCCCACACGGAAGGTGGCAGGCCGGAAAGATGTTGCTGGTCTTCACCGTTCCCCTGCAGCCTATTCACAGGCAAAACAGGATCTGGGACTCGGGCTTGCACAGAGGAGGAACATCTCATGGCTCTCGTCCTCGGCAGAGCCTGATTCCGGAAAGGCACACGTCCGTCTCCTTGTCCCACACGGAAGGTGGCAGGCCGGAAAGCTGTTGCTGGTCTTCACCGTCCCCCTGCAGCCTATTCACAGGCACAACAGGATCTGGGACCTGGGCTTGCCCAGAGAGGAACATCTCATGGTTCTCGTCCTCGGCAGAGCCTGATTCCGAAAAGGCACACATCCGGCTCCTTGTCCCACACGGAAGGTGGCAGCCCTGAAAGCTGTTGCTGGTCTTCACCGTCCCCATGCAGCCTATTCACAGGCAAAACAGGATCTGGGACTCAGACTTGCCCAGAGGAGGAACATCTCATGGCTCTCGTCCTCTGCAGAGCCTCTTTCCGAAAAGGCACACGTCCGGCTCCTTGTCCCACACGGAAGGTGGCAGCCCTGAAAGCTGTTGCTGGTCTTCACCGTCCCCCTGCAGCCTATTCACAGGCACAACAGGATTCAGGACCGGGGCTTGCCCAGAGGAGGAACATCTCATGGCTCTCGTCCTCGGCAGAGCCTGATTCCGGAAACGTACTCCTCCGGCTCCTTGTCCCACACGGAAGGTGGCAGCCCTTAAAGCTGTTGCTGGTCTTCACCGTCCCCCTGCAGCCTATTCACAGCTACAACAGGATCTGGGACCCGGGCTTGCCCAGAGGAGGAACATCTCATGGTTCTCGTCCTCGGCAGAGCCTGATTCTGGAAAGGCACACGTCCGGCTCCTTGTCCCACAAGGAATGTAGCAGCCCTGAAAGATGTTGCTCGTCTTCACCGTCCCCCTGCAGCCTATTCACAGGCAAAACAGGATCTGGGACTCGGGCTTGCCCAGAGGAGGAACATCTCATGGCTCTCGTTCTCGGCAGAGCCTGATTCCGGAAAGGCACACGTCCGGCTCCTTGTCCCACACGGAAGGTGGCAGGCCGGAAAGCTGTTGCTGGTCTTCACCGTCCCCCTGCAGCCTATTCACAGGCACAACAGGATCTGGGACCTGGGCTTGCCCAGAGAGGAACATCTCATGGTTCTCGTCCTCGGCAGAGCCTGATTCTGAAAAGGCACACATCCGGCTCCTTGTCCCACACGGAAGGTGGCAGCCCTGAAAGCTGTTGCTGGTCTTCACCGTCCCCATGCAGCCTATTCACAGGCAAAACAGGATCTGGGACTCGGACTTGCCCAGAGGAGGAACATCTCATGGCTCTCGTCCTCGGCAGAGCCTGATTCCGAAAAGGCACTCGTCCGGCTCCTTGTCCCACACGGAAGGTGGCAGCCCTGAAAGCTGTTGCTGGTCTTCACCGTCCCCCTGCAGCCTATTCACAGGCACAACAGGATTCAGGACCGGGGCTTGCCCAGAGGAGGAACATCTCATGGCTCTCGTCCTCGGCAGAGCCTGATTCAGGAAAGGCACACGTCCGGCTCTTTGTCCCACACGGAAGGTGGCAGGCCGGAAAGCTGTTGCTGGTCTTCACTGTCCCCCTGCAGCCTATTCACAGGCACAACAGGATCTGGGACCCGGGCTTGCCCAGAGGAGGAACATCTCATGGCTCTCGTCCTTGGCGGAGCCTGATTCCGGAAAGGCACACGTCCGGCTCCTTGTCCCACACGGAAGGTGGCAGCCCTGAAAGATGTTCCTGGTCTTCACTGTCCCCCTGCAGCCTATTCACAGGCACAACAGGATTCAGGACCGGGGCTTGCCCAGAGGAGGAACATCTCATGGCTCTCGTCCTCGGCAGAGCCTGATTCCGATAAGGCACTGGTCCGGCTCCTTGTCCCACAAGGAATGTGGCAGCCCTGAAAGATGTTGCTCGTCTTCACCGTCCCCCTGCAGCCTATTCACAGGCACAACAGGATCTGGGACTCGGGCTTGCCCAGAGGAGGAACATCTCATGGCTCTCGTCCTCGGCAGAGCCTGATTCCGGAAAGGCACACGTCCGGCTCCTTGTCCCACACGGAAGGTGGCAGGCCGGAAAGCTGTTGCTGGTCTTCACCGTCCCCCTGCAGCCTATTCACA
Source organism: Astur gentilis (assembly GCF_929443795.1). Classification (NCBI taxonomy): domain Eukaryota; kingdom Metazoa; phylum Chordata; class Aves; order Accipitriformes; family Accipitridae; genus Astur; species Astur gentilis. The sequence goes on from NC_064889.1 coordinate 209,134, forward strand.
GGCACAACAGGATCTGGGACCTGGGCTTGCCCAGAGAGGAACATCTCATGGTTCTCGTCCTCGGCAGAGCCTCTTTCCGAAAAGGCACACATCCGGCTCCTTCTCCCACACGGAAGGTGGCAGGCCGGAAAGCTGTTGCTCGTCTTCACCGTCCCCCTGCAGCCTATTCACAGGCAAAACAGGATCTGGGACTCGGACTTGCCCAGAGGAGGAACATCTCATGGCTCTCGTCCTCGGCAGAGCCTGATTCCGGAAAGGCACTCGTCCGGCTCCTTGTCCCACACGGAAGGTGGCAGCCCTGAAAGCTGTTGCTGGTCTTCACCGTCCCCCTGCAGCCTATTCACAGGCACAACAGGATCTGGGACCCGGGCTTGCCCAGAGGAGGAACATCTCATGGCTCTCGTCCTCGGCGGAGCCTGATTCCGGAAAGGCACACGTCCGGCTCCTTGTCCCACACGGAAGGTGGCAGGCCGGAAAGCTGTTGCTGGTCTTCACCGTCCCCCTGCAGCCTATTCACAGGCACAACAGGATCTGGGACCCGGGCTTGCCCAGAGGAGGAACATCTCATGGCTCTTGTCCTCGGCAGAGCCTGATTCAGGAAAGGCACACGTCCGCCTCCTTGTCCCACACGGAAGGTGGCAGGCCGGAAAGCTGTTGCTGGTCTTCACCGTCCCCCTGCAGCCTATTCACAAGCACAACAGGATCTGGGACCCGGGCTTGCCCAGAGGAGGAACATCTCATGGCTCTCGTCCTTGGCGGAGCCTGATTCCGGAAAGGCACACGTCCGGCTCCTTGTCCCACACGGAAGGTGGCAGCCCTGAAAGATGTTCCTGGTCTTCACTGTTCCCCTGCAGCCTATTCACAGGCACAACAGGATTCAGGACCGGGGCTTGCCCAGAGGAGGAAAATCTCATGGCTCTCGTCCTCGGCAGAGCCTGATTCCGATGAGGCACTGGTCCGGCTCCTTGTCCCACATGGAAGGTGGCGGCCCTGAAAGCTGTTGCTGGTCTTCACCGTCCCCCTGCAGCCTATTCACAGGCACAACAGGATCTGGGACCCGGGCTTGCCCAGAGGAGGAACATCTCATGGCCCTCGTCCTCGGCGGAGCCTTATTCCGGAAAGGCACACGTCCGGCTCCTTGTCCCACACGGAAGGTGGCAGGCCGGAAAGCTGTTGTTGGTCTTCACCGTCCCCCTGCAGCCTATTCACAGGCACAGCAGGATCTGGGACCCGGGCTTGCCCAGAGGAGGAACATCTCATGGCTCTCGTCCTCGGCGGAGCCTTATTCCGGAAAGGCACACGTCCGGCTCCTTGTCCCACACGGAAGGTGGCAGGCCGGAAAGATGTTGCTGGTCTTCACCGTTCCCCTGCAGCCTATTCACAGGCACAACAGGATCTGGGACCTGGGCTTGCCCAGAGGAGGAACATCTCATGGCTCTCGTCCTCGGCAGAGCCTGATTCAGGAAAGGCACACTTCTGGCTCCTTGTCCCACACGGAAGGTGGCAGGCCGGAAAGCTGTTGCTGGTCTTCACCGTTCCCCTGCAGCCTATTCACAGGCACAACAGGATCTGGGACCTGGGCTTGCCCAGAGGAGGAACATCTCATGGCTCTCGTCCTCGGCAGAGCCTGATTCAGGAAAGGCACACGTCCGGCTCCTTGTCCCACACGGAAGGTGGCAGGCCGGAAAGATGTTGCTGGTCTTCACCGTCCCCCTGCAGCCTATTCACAGGCACAACAGGATCTGGGACCTGGGATTGCCCAGAGGAAGAACATCTCATGGCTCTCGTCCTCGGCGTAGCCTGATTCCGAAAAGGCACACGTCCGGCTCCTTGTCCCACACGGAAGGTGGCAGGCCGGAAAGCTGTTGATGGTCTTCACCGTCCCCCTGCAGCCTATTCACAGGTACAACAGGATCTGGGACCCGGGCTTGCCCAAAGGAGGAACATCTCATGGCTCTCGTCCTCGGCAGAGCCTGATTCCGGAAAGGCACACGTCCGGCTCCTTGTCCCACACGGAAGGTGGCAGGCCGGAAAGCTGTTGCTGGTCTTCACCGTCCCCCTGCAGCCTATTCACAGGCACAACAGGATCTGGGACCCGGGCTTGCCCAGAGGAGGAAAATCTCATGACTCTCGTTTTTGGCGGAGCCTGATTCCGGAAAGGCACCCGTCCGGCTCCTTGTCCCACACGGAAGGTGGTAGCCCTGAAAGATGTTCCTGGTCTTCACCGTCCCCCTGCAGCCTATTCAATGGCACAACAGGATTCAGGACCGGGTCTTGCCCAGAGGAGGAACATCTCATGGCTCTCGTCCTCGGCAGAGCCTGATTCCGAAAAGGCACTGGTCCGGCTCCTTGTCCCACACGGAAGGTGGCAGCCCTGAAAGCTGTTGCTGGTCTTCACCGTCCCCCTGCAGCCTATTCACAGGCACAACAGGATCTGGGACCCGGGCTTGCCCAGAGGAGGAACATCTCATGGCCCTCGTCCTCGGCGGAGCCTTATTCCGGAAAGGCACACGTCCGGCTCCTTGTCCCACACGGAAGGTGGCAGGCCGGAAAGCTGTTGCTGGTCTTCACCGTCCCCCTGCAGCCTATTCACAGGCACAGCAGGATCTGGGACCCGGGCTTGCCCAGAGGAGGAACATCTCATGGCTCTCGTCCTCGGCGGAGCCTTATTCCGGAAAGGCACACGTCCGGCTCCTTGTCCCACACGGAAGGTGGCAGGCCGGAAAGATGTTGCTGGTCTTCACCGTTCCCCTGCAGCCTATTCACAGGCACAACAGGATCTGGGACCTGGGCTTGCCCAGAGGAGGAACATCTCATGGCTCTCGTCCTCGGCAGAGCCTGATTCAGGAAAGGCACACTTCTGGCTCCTTGTCCCACACGGAAGGTGGCAGGCCGGAAAGCTGTTGCTGGTCTTCACCGTTCCCCTGCAGCCTATTCACAGGCACAACAGGATCTGGGACCTGGGCTTGCCCAGAGGAGGAACATCTCATGGCTCTCGTCCTCGGCAGAGCCTGATTCAGGAAAGGCACACGTCCGGCTCCTTGTCCCACACGGAAGGTGGCAGGCCGGAAAGATGTTGCTGGTCTTCACCGTCCCCCTGCAGCCTATTCACAGGCACAACAGGATCTGGGACCTGGGATTGCCCAGAGGAAGAACATCTCATGGCTCTCGTCCTCGGCGTAGCCTGATTCCGAAAAGGCACACGTCCGGCTCCTTGTCCCACACGGAAGGTGGCAGGCCGGAAAGCTGTTGATGGTCTTCACCGTCCCCCTGCAGCCTATTCACAGGTACAACAGGATCTGGGACCCGGGCTTGCCCAAAGGAGGAACATCTCATGGCTCTCGTCCTCGGCAGAGCCTGATTCCGGAAAGGCACACGTCCGGCTCCTTGTCCCACACGGAAGGTGGCAGGCCGGAAAGCTGTTGCTGGTCTTCACCGTCCCCCTGCAGCCTATTCACAGGCACAACAGGATCTGGGACCCGGGCTTGCCCAGAGGAGGAAAATCTCATGACTCTCGTTTTTGGCGGAGCCTGATTCCGGAAAGGCACACGTCCGGCTCCTTGTCCCACACGGAAGGTGGTAGCCCTGAAAGATGTTCCTGGTCTTCACCGTCCCCCTGCAGCCTATTCAATGGCACAACAGGATTCAGGACCGGGTCTTGCCCAGAGGAGGAACATCTCATGGCTCTCGTCCTCGGCAGAGCCTGATTCCGAAAAGGCACTGGTCCGGCTCCTTGTCCCACACGGAAGGTGGCAGCCCTGAAAGCTGTTGCTGGTCTTCACCGTCCCCCTGCAGCCTATTCACAGGCACAACAGGATCTGGGACCCGGGCTTGCCCAGAGGAGGAACATCTCATGGCTCTCGTCCTCGGCGGAGCCTGATTCCGGAAAGGCACACGTCCGGCTCCTTGTCCCACACGGAAGCTGGCAGGCCGGAAAGCTGTTGCTGGTCTTCACCGTCCCCCTGCAGCCTATTCACAGGCACAGCAGGATCTGGGACCCGGGCTTGCCCAGAGGAGGAACATCTCATGGCTCTCGTCCTCGGCAGAGCCTGATTCCGAAAAGGCACTCCTCCGGCTCCTTGTCCCACACGGTAGGTGGCAGCCCTGAAAGCTGTTGCTGGTCTTCACCGTCCCCCTGCAGCCTATTCACAGGCACAACAGGATCTGGGACCCGGGCTTGCCCAGAGGAGGAACATCTCATGGCTCTCGTCCTCGGCAGAGCCTGATTCCGGAAAGGCACACGTCCGGCTCCTTGTCCCACACGGAAGGTGGCAGGCCGGAAAGATGTTGCTGGTCTTCACCGTCCCCCTGCAGCCTATTCACAGGTACAACAGGATCTGGGACCCAGGCTTGCCCAGAGGAGGAACATCTCATGGTTCTCGTCCTCGGCAGAGCCTCTTTCCGAAAAGGCACACGTCTGGCTCCTTGTCCCACACGGAAGGTGGCAGCCCTGAAAGCTGTTGCTGGTTTCACCGTTCCCCTGCAGCCTATTCACAGGCACAACAGGATCTGGGACCCGGGCTTGCCCAGAGGAGGAACATCTCATGGCCCTCGTCCTCGGCGGAGCCTTATTCCGGAAAGGCACACGTCCGGCTCCTTGTCCCACACGGAAGGTGGCAGGCCGGAAAGCTGTTGCTGGTCTTCACCGTCCCCCTGCAGCCTATTCACAGGTACAACAGGATCTGGGACCTGGGCTTGCCCAGAGGAGGAACATCTCATGGCTCTCGTCCTCGGCAGAGCCTCTTTCCGAAAAGGCACACGTCTGGCTCCTTGTCCCACACGGAAGGTGGCAGGCCGGAAAGCTGTTGCTGGTCTTCACCGTCCCCCTGCAGCCTATTCACAGGCACAACAGGATCTGGGACCCGGGCTTGCCCAGAGGAGGAACATCTCATGGCCCTCGTCCTCGGCGGAGCCTTATTCCGGAAAGGCACACGTCCGGCTCCTTGTCCGACACGGAAGGTGGCAGCCCTGAAAGCTGTTGCTGGTCTTCACCATCCCCCTGCAGCCTATTCACAGGTACAACAGGATCTGGGACCTGGGCTTGCCCAGAGGAGGAACATCTCATGGCTCTCGTCCTCGGCAGAGCCTCTTTCCGAAAAGGCACACGTCTGGCTCCTTGTCCCACACGGAAGGTGGCAGGCCGGAAAGCTGTTGCTGGTCTTCACCGTCCCCCTGCAGCCTATTCACAGGTACAACAGGATCTGGGACCTCGCTTGCCCAGAGGCGGAACATCTCATGGCTCTCGACCTCGGCAGAGCCTCTTTCCGAAAAGGCACACGTCTGGCTCCTTGTCCCACACGGAAGGTGGCAGCCCTGAAAGCTGTTGCTGGTCTTCACCGTTCCCCTGCAGCCTATTCACAGGCACAGCAGGATCTGGGACCCGGGCTTGCCCAGAGGAGGAACATCTCATGGCTCTCGTCCTCGGCAGAGCCTGTTTCCGAGAAGGCACACGTCCGGCTCCTTTTCCCACACGGAAGGTGGCAGCCCAGAAAGCTGTTGCTGGTCTTCACCGTCCCCCTGCAGCCTATTCACAGGCAAAACAGGATCTGGGACTCGGGCTTGCCCAGAGGAGGAACATCTCATGGCTCCCGTCCTCGGCAGAGCCTGATTCCGGAAACGTACTCCTCTGGCTCCTTGTCCCACACGGAAGGTGGCAGCCCTGAAAGCTGTTGCTGGTCTTCACCGTCCCCCTGCAGCCTATTCACAGGCACAACAGGATCTGGGACCCGGGCTTGCCCAGAGGAGGAACATCTCATGGCTCTCGTCCTCGGCGTAGCCTGATTCCGAAAAGGCACACGTCCTGCTCCTTGTCCCACACGGAAGGTGGCAGCCCTGAAAGCTTTTGCTGGTCTTCACCGTCCCCCTGCAGCCTATTCACAGCTACAACAGGATCTGGGACTTGGGCTTGCCCAGAGGAGGAACATCTCATGGCTCTCGTCCTCGGCAGAGCCTCTTTCCGAAAAGGCACACGTCCGGCTCCTTGTCCCACACGGAAGGTGGCAGCCCTGAAAGCTGTTGCTGGTCTTCACCGTCCCCATGCAGCCTATTCACAGGTACAACAGGATCTGGGACCTGGGCTTGCCCAGAGGAGGAACATCTCATGGCTCTCGTCCTCGGCAGAGTCTCTTTCCGGAAAGGCACACGCCTGGCTCCTTGTCCCACACGGAAGGTGGCAGCCCTGAAAGCTGTTGCTGGTCTTCACCGTTCCCCTGCAGCCTATTCACAGGCACAACAGGATCTGGGACCCGGGCTTGCCCAGAGGAGGAACATCTCATGGCTATCGTCCTCGGCGGAGCCTTATTCCGGAAAGGCACACGTCAGGCTCCTTGTCCCACACGGAAGGTGGCAGGCCGGAAAGCTGTTGATGGTCTTCACCGTCCCCCTGCAGCCTATTCACAGGTACAACAGGATCTGGGACCCGGGCTTGCCCACAGGAGGAACATCTCATGGCTCTCGTCCTCGGCAGAGCCTGATTCAGGAAAGGCACACGTCCGGCTCCTTGTCCCACACGGAAGGTGGCAGGCCGGAAAGCTGTTGCTGGTCTTCACCGTCCCCCTGCAGCCTATTCACAGGCACAACAGGATCTGGGACCTGGGCTTGCCCAGAGGAGGAACATCTCATGGCTCTCGTCCTTGGCGGAGCCTGATTCCGGAAAGGCACACGTCCGGCTCCTTGTCCCACACGGAAGGTGGCAGCCCTGAAAGATGTTCCTGGTCTTCACTGTCCCCCTGCAGCCTATTCACAGGCACAACAGGATTCAGGACCGGGGCTTGCCCAGAGGAGGAACATCTCATGGCTCTCGTCCTCGGCAGAGCCTGATTCCGAAAAGGCACTGGTCCGGCTCCTTGTCCCACACGGAAGGTGGCAGCCCTGAAAGCTGTTGCTGGTCTTCACCGTCCCCCTGCAGCCTATTCACAGGCACAACAGGATCTGGGACCCGGGCTTGCCCAGAGGAGGAACATCTCATGGCTCTCGTCCTCGGCGGAGCCTGATTCCGGAAAGGCACACGTCCGGCTCCTTGTCCCACACGGAAGGTGGCAGGCCGGAAAGCTGTTGCTGGTCTTCACCGTCCCCCTGCAGCCTATTCACAGGCACAGCAGGATCTGGGACCCGGGCTTGCCCAGAGGAGGAACATCTCATGGCTCTCGTCCTCGGCAGAGCCTGATTCCGAAAAGGCACTCCTCCGGCTCCTTGTCCCACACGGAAGGTGGCAGGCCGGAAAGCTGTTGCTGGTCTTCACCATCCCCCTGCAGCCTATTCACAGGCACAACAGGATCTGGGACCCGGGCTTGCCCAGAGGAGGAACATCTCATGGCTCTCGTCCTCGGCGGAGCCTTATTCCGAAAAGGCACACGTCCGGCTCCTTGTCCCACACGGAAGGTGGCAGGCCGGAAAGCTGTTGCTGGTCTTCACCGTCCCCCTGCAGCCTATTCACAGGCACAACAGGATCTGGGACCCGGGCTTGCCCACAGGAGGAACATCTCATGGCTCTCGTCCTTGGCGGAGCCTGATTCTGGAAAGGCACACGTCCGGCTCCTTGTCCCACACGGAAGGTGGCAGCCCTGAAAGATGTTCCTGGTCTTCACTGTCCCCCTGCAGCCTATTCACAGGCACAACAGGATTCAGGACCGGGGTTTGCCCAGAGGAGGAACATCTCATGGCTCTCGTCCTCGGCAGAGCCTGATTCCGAAAAGGCACACGTCCGGCTCCTTGTCCCACACGGAAGGTGGCAGCCCTGAAAGCTGTTGCTGGTCTTCACCGTCCCCATGCAGCCTATTCACAGGCACAACAGGATCTGGGACCCGGGCTTGCCCAGAGGAGGAACATCTCATGGCTCTCGTCCTCGGCAGAGCCTGATTCCGAAAAGGCACACGTCCGGCTCCTTGTCCCACACGGAAGGTGGCAGCCCTGAAAGCTGTTGCTGGTCTTCACCGTCCCCCTGCAGCCTATTCACAGCTACAACAGGATCTGGGACCTGGGCTTGCCCAGAGGAGGAACATCTCATGGCTCTTGTCCTCAGCGTGCCTCTTTCCGAAAAGGCACACGTCCGGCTCCTTGTCCCACACGGAAGGTGGCAGCCCTGAAAGCTGTTGCTGGTCTTCACCGTCCCCCTGCAGCCTATTCACAGGTACAACAGGATCTGGGACCTCGCTTGCCCAGAGGCGGAACATCTCATGGCTCTCGTCCTCGGCAGAGCCTCTTTCAGAAAAGGCACACGTCTGGCTCCTTGTCCCACACGGAAGGTGGCAGCCCTGAAAGCTGTTGCTGGTCTTCACCGTTCCCCTGCAGCCTATTCACAGGCACAGCAGGATCTGGGACCCGGGCTTGCCCAGAGGAGGAACATCTCATGGCTCTCGTCCTCGGCAGAGCCTGTTTCCAAGAAGGCACACGTCCGGCTCCTTTTCCCACACGGAATGTGGCAGCCCAGAAAGCTGTTGCTGGTCTTCACCGTCCCCCTGCAGCCTATTCACAGGCACAACAGGATCTGGGACCCGGGCTTGCCCAGAGGAGGAACATCTCATGGCTCTCGTCCTCGGCGGAGCTTTATTCCGGAAAGGCACACGTCCGGCCCCTTGTCCCACACGGAAGGTGGCAGGCCGGAAAGATGTTGCTGGTCTTCACCGTTCCCCTGCAGCCTATTCACAGGCACAACAGGATCTGGGACTTGGGCTTGCCCAGAGGAGGAACATCTCATGGTTCTCGTCCTCTGCAGAGCCTCTTTCCGAAAAGGCACACGTCCGGCTCCTTGTCCCACACGGAAGGTGGCAGCCCTGAAAGCTGATGCTGGTCTTCACCGTCCCCCTGCAGCCTATTCACAGGCAAAACAGGGTCTGGGACTCGGGCTTGCCCAGAGGAGGAACATCTCATGGCTCTCGTCCTCGGCAGAGTCTCTTTCCGGAAAGGCACACGTCTGGCTCCTTGTCCCACACGGAAGGTGGCAGCCCTGAAAGCTGTTGCTGGTCTTCACCGTTCCCCTGCAGCCTATTCACAGGCACAACAGGATCTGGGACCCGGGCTTGCCCAGAGGAGGAACATCTCATGGCTCTCGTCCTCGGCGGAGTCTGATTCCGGAAAGGCACACGTCAGGCTCCTTGTCCCACACGGAAGGTGGCAGGCCGGAAAGCTGTTGATGGTCTTCACCGTCCCCCTGCAGCCTATTCACAGGTACAACAGGATCTGGGACCCGGGCTTGCCCACAGGAGGAACATCTCATGGCTCTCGTCCTCGGCAGAGCCTGATTCAGGAAAGGCACACGTCCGGCTCCTTGTCCCACAAGGAAGGTGGCAGGCCGGAAAGATGTTGCTGGTCTTCACCGTCCCCCTGCAGCCTATTCACAGGCACAACAGGATCTGGGACCCGGGCTTGCCCAGAGGAGGAACATCTCATGGCTCTCGTCCTTGGCGGAGCCTGATTCCGGAAAGGCACACGTCCGGCTCCTTGTCCCACACGGAAGGTGGCAGCCCTGAAAGATGTTCCTGGTCTTCACTGTCCCCCTGCAGCCTATTCACAGGCACAACAGGATTCAGGACCGGGGCTTGCCCAGAGGACGAACATCTCATGGCTCTCGTCCTCAGCAGAGCCTGATTCCGAAAAGGCACTGGTCCGGCTCCTTGTCCCACACGGAAGGTGGCAGCCCTGAAAGCTGTTGCTGGTCTTCACCGTCCCCCTGCAGCCTATTCACAGGCACAACAGGATCTGGGACCCGGGCTTGCCCAGAGGAGGAACATCTCATGGCTCTCGTCCTCGGCGGAGCCTTATTCCGGAAAGGCACACGTCCGGCTCCTTGTCCCACACGGAAGGTGGCAGGCCGGAAAGCTGTTGCTGGTCTTCACCGTCCCCCTGCAGCCTATTCACAGGCACAACAGGATCTGGGACCTGGGCTTGCCCAGAGGAGGAACATCTCATGGCTCTCGTCCTTGGCGGAGCCTGATTCCGGAAAGGCACACGTCCGGCTCCTTGTCCCACACAGAAGGTGGCAGCCCTGAAAGATGTTCCTGGTCTTCACTGTCCCCCTGCAGCCTATTCACAGGCACAACAGGATTCAGGACCGGGGCTTGCCCAGAGGAGGAACATCTCATGGCTCTCGTCCTCGGCAGAGCCTGATTCCGAAAAGGCACTGGTCCGGCTCCTTGTCCCACACGGAAGGTGGCAGCCCTGAAAGCTGTTGCTGGTCTTCACCGTCCCCCTGCAGCCTATTCACAGGCACAACAGGATCTGGGACCCGGGCTTGCCCAGAGGAGGAACATCTCATGGCTCTCGTCCTCGGCGGAGCCTTATTCCGGAAAGGCACACGTCCGGCTCCTTGTCCCACACGGAAGGTGGCAGGCCGGAAAGCTGTTGCTGGTCTTCACCGTCCCCCTGCAGCCTATTCACAGGCACAGCAGGATCTGGGACCCGGGCTTGCCCAGAGGAGGAACATCTCATGGCTCTCGTCCTCGGCGGAGCCTTATTCCGGAAAGGCACACGTCCGGCTCCTTGTCCCACACGGAAGGTGGCAGGTCGGAAAGATGTTGCTGGTCTTCACCGTCCCCCTGCAGCCTATTCACAGGCACAACAGGATCTGGGACCTGGGCTTGCCCAGAGGAGGAACATCTCATGGCTCTCGTCCTCGGCAGAGCCTCTTTCCGAAAAGGCACACTTCTGGCTCCTTGTCCCACACGGAAGGTGGCAGGCCGGAAAGCTGTTGCTGGTCTTCACCGTTCCCCTGCAGCCTATTCACAGGCACAACAGGATCTGGGACCTGGGCTTGCCCAGAGGAGGAACATCTCATGGCTCTCGTCCTCAGCAGAGCCTGATTCAGGAAAGGCACACGTCTGGCTCCTTGTCCCACACGGAAGGTGGCAGGCCGGAAAGATGTTGCTGGTCTTCACCGTCCCCCTGCAGCCTATTCACAGGCACAACAGGATCTGGGACCTGGGATTGCCCAGAGGAAGAACATCTCATGGCTCTCGTCCTCGGCGTAGCCTGATTCCGAAAAGGCACACGTCCGGCTCCTTGTCCCACACGGAAGGTGGCAGGCCGGAAAGCTGTTGATGGTCTTCACCGTCCCCCTGCAGCCTATTCACAGGTACAACAGGATCTGGGACCCGGGCTTGCCCAAAGGAGGAACATCTCATGGCTCTCGTCCTCGGCAGAGCCTGATTCCGGAAAGGCACTGGTCCGGCTCCTTGTCCCACACGGAAGGTGGCAGCCCTGAAAGCTGTTGCTGGTCTTCACCGTCCCCCTGCAGCCTATTCACAGGCACAACAGGATCTGGGACCCGGGCTTGCCCAGAGGAGGAACATCTCATGGCTCTCGTCCTCGGCGGAGCCTGATTCCGAAAAGGCACACGTCCGGCTCCTTGTCCCACACGGAAGGTGGCAGGCCGGAAAGCTGTTGCTGGTCTTCACCGTCCCCCTGCAGCCTATTCACAGGCACAGCAGGATCTGGGACCCGGGCTTGCCCAAAGGAGGAACATCTCATGGCTCTCGTCCTCGGCAGAGCCTGATTCCGAAAAGGCACTCCTCCGGCTCCTTGTCCCACAAGGAAGGTGGCAGCCCTGAAAGATGTTGCTGGTCTTCACCGTCCCCCTGCAGCCTATTCACAGGTACAACAGGATCTGGGACCCAGGCTTGCCCAGAGGAGGAACATCTCATGGTTCTCGTCCTCGGCAGAGCCTGATTCCGGAAAGGCACACGTCCGGCTCATTGACCCACACGGAAGGTGGCAGCCCTGAAAGCTGTTGCTGGTCTTCACCGTCCCCCTGCAGCCTATTCACAGGTACAACAGGATCTGGGACCTGGGCTTGCCCAGAGGAGGAACATCTCATGGCTCTCGTCCTCGGCAGAGCCCCTTTCCGAAAAGGCACACGTCTGGCTCCTTGTCCCACACGGAAGGTGGCAGCCCTGAAAGCTGTTGCTGTTTTCACCGTTCCCCTGCAGCCTATTCACAGGCACAACAGGATCTGGGACCCGGGCTTGCCCACAGGAGGAACATCTCATGGCTCTCGTCCTCGGCGGACCCTTATTCCGGAAAGGCACACGTCCGGCTCCTTGTCCCACACGGAAGGTGGCAGGCCGGAAAGCTGTTGCTGGTCTTCACCGTCCCCCTGCAGCCTATTCACAGGCACAACAGGATCTGGGACCCGGGCTTGCCCACAGGAGGAACATCTCATGGCTCTCGTCCTTGGCGGAGCCTGATTCTGGAAAGGCACACGTCCGGCTCCTTGTCCCACACGGAAGGTGGCAGCCCTGAAAGATGTTCCTGGTCTTCACTGTCCCCCTGCAGCCTATTCACAGGCACAACAGGATTCAGGACCGGGGTTTGCCCAGAGGAGGAACATCTCATGGCTCTCGTCCTCGTCAGAGCCTCTTTCCGAAAAGGCACACGTCCGGCTCCTTGTCCCACACGGAAGGTGGCAGCCCTGAAAGCTGTTGCTGGTCTTCACCGTCCCCATGCAGCCTATTCACAGGCACAACAGGATCTGGGACCCGGGCTTGGCCAGAGGAGGAACATCTCATGGCTATCGTCCTCGCGGAGCCTTATTCCGGAAAGGCACACGTCAGGCTCCTTGTCCCACACGGAAGGTGGCAGGCCGGAAAGCTGTTGATTGTCTTCACCGTCCCCCTGCAGCCTATTCACAGGCAGCAGGATCTGGGACCCGGGCTTGCCCAGAGAGGAACATCTCATGGCTCTCGTCCTCGGCAGAGCCTGATTCCGAAAAGGCACACGTCCGGCTCCTTGTCCCACACGGAAGGTGGCAGCCCTAAAAGCTGTTGCTGGTCTTCACCGTCCCCCTGCAGCCTATTCACAGCTACAACAGGATCTGGGACCTGGGCTTGCCCAGAGGAGGAACATCTCATGGCTCTTGTCCTCGGCGTGCCTCTTTCCGAAAAGGCACACGTCCGGCTCCTTGTCCCACACGGAAGGTGGCAGCCCTGAAAGCTGTTGCTGGTCTTCACCATCCCCCTGCAGCCTATTCACAGGTACAACAGGATCTGGGACCTGGGCTTGCCCAGAGGAGGAACATCTCATGGCTCTCGTCCTCGGCAGAGCCTCTTTCCGAAAAGGCACACGTCTGGCTCCTTGTCCCACACGGAAGGTGGCAGGCCGGAAAGCTGTTGCTGGTCTTCACCGTCCCCCTGCAGCCTATTCACAGGTACAACAGGATCTGGGACCTCGCTTGCCCAGAGGCGGAACATCTCATGGCTCTCGTCCTCGGCAGAGCCTCTTTCCGAAAAGGCACACGTCTGGCTCCTTGTCCCACACGGAAGGTGGCAGCCCTGAAAGCTGTTGCTGGTCTTCACCGTTCCCCTGCAGCCTATTCACAGGCACAGCAGGATCTGGGACCCGGGCTTGCCCAGAGGAGGAACATCTCATGGCTCTCGTCCTCGGCAGAGCCTGTTTCCAAGAAGGCACACGTCCGGCTCCTTTTCCCACACGGAAGGTGGCAGCCCAGAAAGCTGTTGCTGGTCTTCACCGTCCCCCTGCAGCCTATTCACAGGCAAAACAGGATCTGGGACTCGGGCTTGCCCAGAGGAGGAACATCTCATGGCTCTCGTCCTCGGCAGAGCCTGATTCCGAAAAGGCACTCATCCGGCTCCTTGTCCCACACGGAAGGTGGCAGTCCTGAAAGATGTTGCTGGTCTTCGCCGTCCCCCTGCAGCCTATTCACAGGCACAACAGGATCTGGGACCCGGGCTTGCCCAGAGGAGGAACATCTCATGGCTCTCGTCCTCGGCGGAGCTTTATTCCGGAAAGGCACACGTCCGGCTCCTTGTCCCACACGGAAGGTGGCAGGCCGGAAAGATGTTGCTGGTCTTCACCGTTCCCCTGCAGCCTATTCACAGGCACAACAGGATCTGGGACTTGGGCTTGCCCAGAGGAGGAACATCTCATGGTTCTCGTCCTCTGCAGAGCCTCTTTCCGAAAAGGCACACGTCCGGATCCTTGTCCCACACGGAAGGTGGCAGCCCTGAAAGCTGATGCTGGTCTTCACCGTCCCCCTGCAGCCTATTCACAGGCAAAACAGGATCTGGGACTCGGGCTTGCACAGAGGAGGAACATCTCATGGCTCTCGTCCTCGGCAGAGCCTGATTCCGGAAACGTACTCCTCCGGCTCCTTGTCCCACACGGAAGGTGGCAGCCCTTAAAGCTGTTGCTGGTCTTCACCGTCCCCCTGCAGCCTATTCACAGGCACAACAGGATCTGGGACCCGGGCTTGCCCAGAGGAGGAACATCTCATGGCTCTCGTCCTCGGCGGAGCCTGATTCCGGAAAGGCACACGTCCGGCTCTTTGTCCCACACGGAAGGTGGCAGGCCGGAAAGCTGTTGCTGGTCTTCACCGTCCCCCTGCAGCCTATTCACAGGCACAACAGGATCTGGGACCCGGGCTTGCCCAGAGGAGGAACATCTCATGGCTCTTGTCCTCGGCAGAGCCTGATTCAGGAAAGGCACACGTCCGCCTCCTTGTCCCACACGGAAGGTGGCAGGCCGGAAAGCTGTTGCTGGTCTTCACCGTTCCCCTGCAGCCTATTCACAGGCACAACAGGATCTGGGACCCGGGCTTGCCCAGAGGAGGAACATCTCATGGCTCTCGTCCTTGGCGGAGCCTGATTCCGGAAAGGCACACGTCCGGCTCCTTGTCCCACACGGAAGGTGGCAGCCCTGAAAGATGTTCCTGGTCTTCACTGTTCCCCTGCAGCCTATTCACAGGCACAACAGGATTCAGGACCGGGGCTTGCCCAGAGGAGGAAAATCTCATGGCTCTCGTCCTTGGCAGAGCCTGATTCCGATAAGGCACTGGTCCGGCTCCTTGTCCCACATGGAAGGTGGCGGCCCTGAAAGCTGTTGCTGGTCTTCACCGTCCCCCTGCAGCCTATTCACAGGCACAACAGGATCTGGGACCTGGGCTTGCCCAGAGGCGGAACATCTCATGGCTCTCGTCCTCGGCAGAGCCTGTTTCCGAAAAGGCACACGTCTGGCTCCTTGTCCCACACGGAAGGTGGCAGCCCTGAAAGCTGTTGCTGGTCTTCACCGTTCCCCTGCAGCCTATTCACAGGCACAGCAGGATCTGGGACCCGGGCTTGCCCAGAGGAGGAACATCTCATGGCTCTCGTCCTCGGCAGAGCCTGTTTCCGAGAAGGCACACGTCCGGCTCCTTGTCCCACACGGAAGGTGGCAGCCCAGAAAGCTGTTGCTGGTCTTCACCGTCCCCCTGCAGCCTATTCACAGGCAAAACAGGATCTGGGACTCGGGCTTGCCCAGAGGAGGAACATCTCATGGCTCTCGTCCTCGGCAGAGCCTGATTCCGAAAAGGCACACGTCCGGCTCCTTGTCCCACACGGAAGGTGGCAGCCCTAAAAGCTGTTGCTGGTCTTCACCGTCCCCCTGCAGCCTATTCACAGCTACAACAGGATCTGGGACCTGGGCTTGCCCAGAGGAGGAACATCTCATGGCTCTTGTTCTCGGCGTGCCTCTTTCCGAAAAGGCACACGTCCGGCTCCTTGTCCCACACGGAAGGTGGCAGCCCTGAAAGCTGTTGCTGGTCTTCACCATCCCCCTGCAGCCTATTCACAGGTACAACAGGATCTGGGACCTGGGCTTGCCCAGAGGAGGAACATCTCATGGCTCTCGTCCTCGGCAGAGCCTCTTTCCGAAAAGGCACACGTCTGGCTCCTTGTCCCACACGGAAGGTGGCAGGCCGGAAAGCTGATGCTGGTCTTCACCGTCCCCCTGCAGCCTATTCAAAGGTACAACAGGATCTGGGACCTCGCTTGCCCAGAGGAGGAACATCTCATGGCTCTCGTCCTCGGCAGAGCCTGTTTCCAAGAAGGCACACGTCCGGCTCCTTTTCCCACACGGAAGGTGGCAGCCCAGAAAGCTGTTGCTGGTCTTCACCGTCCCCCTGCAGCCTATTCACAGGCAAAACAGGATCTGGGACTCGGGCTTGCCCAGAGGAGGAACATCTCATGGCTCTCGTCCTCGGCAGAGCCTGATTCCGAAAAGGCACTCATCCGGCTCCTTGTCCCACACGGAAGGTGGCAGTCCTGAAAGATGTTGCTGGTCTTCGCCGTCCCCCTGCAGCCTATTCACAGGCACAACAGGATCTGGGACCCGGGCTTGCCCAGAGGAGGAACATCTCATGGCTCTCGTCCTCGGCGGAGCTTTATTCCGGAAAGGCACACGTCCGGCTCCTTGTCCCACACGGAAGGTGGCAGGCCGGAAAGATGTTGCTGGTCTTCACCGTTCCCCTGCAGCCTATTCACAGGCACAACAGGATCTGGGACCCGGGCTTGCCCAGAGGAGGAACATCTCATGGTTCTCGTCCTCTGCAGAGCCTCTTTCCGAAAAGGCACACGTCCGGATCCTTGTCCCACACGGAAGGTGGCAGCCCTGAAAGCTGATGCTGGTCTTCACCGTCCCCCTGCAGCCTATTCACAGGCAAAACAGGATCTGGGACTCGGGCTTGCACAGAGGAGGAACATCTCATGGCTCTCGTCCTCGGCAGAGCCTGATTCCGGAAACGTACTCCTCCGGCTCCTTGTCCCACACGGAAGGTGGCAGCCCTTAAAGCTGTTGCTGGTCTTCACCGTCCCCCTGCAGCCTATTCACAGGCACAACAGGATCTGGGACCCGGGCTTGCCCAGAGGAGGAACATCTCATGGCTCTCGTCCTCGGCGGAGCCTGATTCCGGAAAGGCACACGTCCGGCTCTTTGTCCCACACGGAAGGTGGCAGGCCGGAAAGCTGTTGCTGGTCTTCACCGTCCCCCTGCAGCCTATTCACAGGCACAACAGGATCTGGGACCCGGGCTTGCCCAGAGGAGGAACATCTCATGGCTCTTGTCCTCGGCAGAGCCTGATTCAGGAAAGGCACACGTCCGCCTCCTTGTCCCACACGGAAGGTGGCAGGCCGGAAAGCTGTTGCTGGTCTTCACCGTTCCCCTGCAGCCTATTCACAGGCACAACAGGATCTGGGACCCGGGCTTGCCCAGAGGAGGAACATCTCATGGCTCTCGTCCTTGGCGGAGCCTGATTCCGGAAAGGCACACGTCCGGCTCCTTGTCCCACACGGAAGGTGGCAGCCCTGAAAGATGTTCCTGGTCTTCACTGTTCCCCTGCAGCCTATTCACAGGCACAACAGGATTCAGGACCGGGGCTTGCCCAGAGGAGGAAAATCTCATGGCTCTCGTCCTTGGCAGAGCCTGATTCCGATAAGGCACTGGTCCGGCTCCTTGTCCCACATGGAAGGTGGCGGCCCTGAAAGCTGTTGCTGGTCTTCACCGTCCCCCTGCAGCCTATTCACAGGCACAACAGGATCTGTGACCCGGGCTTGCCCAGAGGAGGAACATCTCATTGCTCTCGTCCTCGGCGGAGCCTGATTCCGGAAAGGCACACGTCTGGCTCCTTGTCCCACACGGAAGGTGGCAGCCCTGAAAGATGTTCCTGGTCTTCACTGTCCCCCTGCAGCCTATTCACAGGCACAACAGGATTCAGGACCGGGGCTTGCCCAGAGGAGGAACATCTCATGGCTCTCGTCCTCGGCAGAGCCTGATTCAGGAAAGGCACACGTCCGGCTCCTTGTCTCACACGGAAGGTGGCAGGCCGGAAAGATGTTGCTGGTCTTCACCGTCCCCCTGCAGCCTATTCACAGGCACAACAGGATCTGGGACCTGGGATTGCCCAGAGCAGGAACATCTCATGGCTCTCGTCCTCGGCGGAGCCTGATTCCGGAAAGGCACACGTCCGGCTCCTTGTCCCACACGGAAGGTGGCAGCCCTGAAAGCTGTTGCTGGTCTTCACCGTCCCCCTGCAGCCTATTCACAGGTACAACAGGATCTGGGACCTGGGCTTGCCCAGAGGCGGAACATCTCATGGCTCTCGTCCTCGGCAGAGCCTCTTTCCGAAAAGGCACACGTCTGGCTCCTTGTCCCACACGGAAGGTGGCAGCCCTGAAAGCTGTTGCTGGTCTTCACCGTTCCCCTGCAGCCTATTCACAGGCACAGCAGGATCTGGGACCCGGGCTTGCCCAGAGGAGGAACATCTCATGGCTCTCGTCCTCGGCAGAGCCTGTTTCCGAGAAGGCACACGTCCGGCTCCTTGTCCCACACGGAAGGTGGCAGCCCAGAAAGCTGTTGCTGGTCTTCACCGTCCCCCTGCAGCCTATTCACAGGCAAAACAGGATCTGGGACTCGGGCTTGCCCAGAGGAGGAACATCTCATGGCTCTCGTCCTCGGCAGAGCCTGATTCCGAAAAGGCACACGTCCGGCTCCTTGTCCCACACGGAAGGTGGCAGCCCTAAAAGCTGTTGCTGGTCTTCACCGTCCCCCTGCAGCCTATTCACAGCTACAACAGGATCTGGGACCTGGGCTTGCCCAGAGGAGGAACATCTCATGGCTCTTGTTCTCGGCGTGCCTCTTTCCGAAAAGGCACACGTCCGGCTCCTTGTCCCACACGGAAGGTGGCAGCCCTGAAAGCTGTTGCTGGTCTTCACCATCCCCCTGCAGCCTATTCACAGGTACAACAGGATCTGGGACCTGGGCTTGCCCAGAGGAGGAACATCTCATGGCTCTCGTCCTCGGCAGAGCCTCTTTCCGAAAAGGCACACGTCTGGCTCCTTGTCCCACACGGAAGGTGGCAGGCCGGAAAGCTGATGCTGGTCTTCACCGTCCCCCTGCAGCCTATTCAAAGGTACAACAGGATCTGGGACCTCGCTTGCCCAGAGGAGGAACATCTCATGGATCTCGTCCTTGGCGGAGCCTGATTCCGGAAAGGCACACGTCCGGCTCCTTGTCCCACACGGAAGGTGGCAGCCCTGAAAGCTGTTGCTGGTCTTCACCATCCCCCTGCAGCCTATTCACAGGCACAACAGGATCTGGGACCCGGGCTTGCCCAGAGGAGGAACATCTCATGGCTCTTGTCCTCGGCAGAGCCTGATTCAGGAAAGGCACACGTCCGCCTCCTTGTCCCACACGGAAGGTGGCAGGCCGGAAAGCTGTTGCTGGTCTTCACCGTCCCCCTGCAGCCTATTCACAAGCACAACAGGATCTGGGACCCGGGCTTGCCCAGAGGAGGAACATCTCATGGCTCTCGTCCTTGGCGGAGCCTGATTCCGGAAAGGCACACGTCCGGCTCCTTGTCCCACACGGAAGGTGGCAGCCCTGAAAGATGTTCCTGGTCTTCACTGTTCCCCTGCAGCCTATTCACAGGCACAACAGGATTCAGGACCGGGGCTTGCCCAGAGGAGGAAAATCTCATGGCTCTCGTCCTCGGCAGAGCCTGATTCCGATGAGGCACTGGTCCGGCTCCTTGTCCCACATGGAAGGTGGCGGCCCTGAAAGCTGTTGCTGGTCTTCACCGTCCCCCTGCAGCCTATTCACAGGCACAACAGGATCTGGGACCCGGGCTTGCCCAGAGGAGGAACATCTCATGGCCCTCGTCCTCGGCGGAGCCTTATTCCGGAAAGGCACACGTCCGGCTCCTTGTCCCACACGGAAGGTGGCAGGCCGGAAAGCTGTTGTTGGTCTTCACCGTCCCCCTGCAGCCTATTCACAGGCACAGCAGGATCTGGGACCCGGGCTTGCCCAGAGGAGGAACATCTCATGGCTCTCGTCCTCGGCGGAGCCTTATTCCGGAAAGGCACACGTCCGGCTCCTTGTCCCACACGGAAGGTGGCAGGCCGGAAAGATGTTGCTGGTCTTCACCGTTCCCCTGCAGCCTATTCACAGGCACAACAGGATCTGGGACCTGGGCTTGCCCAGAGGAGGAACATCTCATGGCTCTCGTCCTCGGCAGAGCCTGATTCAGGAAAGGCACACTTCTGGCTCCTTGTCCCACACGGAAGGTGGCAGGCCGGAAAGCTGTTGCTGGTCTTCACCGTTCCCCTGCAGCCTATTCACAGGCACAACAGGATCTGGGACCTGGGCTTGCCCAGAGGAGGAACATCTCATGGCTCTCGTCCTCGGCAGAGCCTGATTCAGGAAAGGCACACGTCCGGCTCCTTGTCCCACACGGAAGGTGGCAGGCCGGAAAGATGTTGCTGGTCTTCACCGTCCCCCTGCAGCCTATTCACAGGCACAACAGGATCTGGGACCTGGGATTGCCCAGAGGAAGAACATCTCATGGCTCTCGTCCTCGGCGTAGCCTGATTCCGAAAAGGCACACGTCCGGCTCCTTGTCCCACACGGAAGGTGGCAGGCCGGAAAGCTGTTGATGGTCTTCACCGTCCCCCTGCAGCCTATTCACAGGTACAACAGGATCTGGGACCCGGGCTTGCCCAAAGGAGGAACATCTCATGGCTCTCGTCCTCGGCAGAGCCTGATTCCGGAAAGGCACACGTCCGGCTCCTTGTCCCACACGGAAGGTGGCAGGCCGGAAAGCTGTTGCTGGTCTTCACCGTCCCCCTGCAGCCTATTCACAGGCACAACAGGATCTGGGACCCGGGCTTGCCCAGAGGAGGAAAATCTCATGACTCTCGTTTTTGGCGGAGCCTGATTCCGGAAAGGCACCCGTCCGGCTCCTTGTCCCACACGGAAGGTGGTAGCCCTGAAAGATGTTCCTGGTCTTCACCGTCCCCCTGCAGCCTATTCAATGGCACAACAGGATTCAGGACCGGGTCTTGCCCAGAGGAGGAACATCTCATGGCTCTCGTCCTCGGCAGAGCCTGATTCCGAAAAGGCACTGGTCCGGCTCCTTGTCCCACACGGAAGGTGGCAGCCCTGAAAGCTGTTGCTGGTCTTCACCGTCCCCCTGCAGCCTATTCACAGGCACAACAGGATCTGGGACCCGGGCTTGCCCAGAGGAGGAACATCTCATGGCCCTCGTCCTCGGCGGAGCCTTATTCCGGAAAGGCACACGTCCGGCTCCTTGTCCCACACGGAAGGTGGCAGGCCGGAAAGCTGTTGCTGGTCTTCACCGTCCCCCTGCAGCCTATTCACAGGCACAGCAGGATCTGGGACCCGGGCTTGCCCAGAGGAGGAACATCTCATGGCTCTCGTCCTCGGCGGAGCCTTATTCCGGAAAGGCACACGTCCGGCTCCTTGTCCCACACGGAAGGTGGCAGGCCGGAAAGATGTTGCTGGTCTTCACCGTTCCCCTGCAGCCTATTCACAGGCACAACAGGATCTGGGACCTGGGCTTGCCCAGAGGAGGAACATCTCATGGCTCTCGTCCTCGGCAGAGCCTGATTCAGGAAAGGCACACTTCTGGCTCCTTGTCCCACACGGAAGGTGGCAGGCCGGAAAGCTGTTGCTGGTCTTCACCGTTCCCCTGCAGCCTATTCACAGGCACAACAGGATCTGGGACCTGGGCTTGCCCAGAGGAGGAACATCTCATGGCTCTCGTCCTCGGCAGAGCCTGATTCAGGAAAGGCACACGTCCGGCTCCTTGTCCCACACGGAAGGTGGCAGGCCGGAAAGATGTTGCTGGTCTTCACCGTCCCCCTGCAGCCTATTCACAGGCACAACAGGATCTGGGACCTGGGATTGCCCAGAGGAAGAACATCTCATGGCTCTCGTCCTCGGCGTAGCCTGATTCCGAAAAGGCACACGTCCGGCTCCTTGTCCCACACGGAAGGTGGCAGGCCGGAAAGCTGTTGCTGGTCTTCACCGTCCCCCTGCAGCCTATTCACAGGTACAACAGGATCTGGGACCCGGGCTTGCCCAAAGGAGGAACATCTCATGGCTCTCGTCCTCGGCAGAGCCTGATTCCGGAAAGGCACACGTCCGGCTCCTTGTCCCACACGGAAGGTGGCAGGCCGGAAAGCTGTTGCTGGTCTTCACCGTCCCCCTGCAGCCTATTCACAGGCACAACAGGATCTGGGACCCGGGCTTGCCCAGAGGAGGAAAATCTCATGACTCTCGTTTTTGGCGGAGCCTGATTCCGGAAAGGCACACGTCCGGCTCCTTGTCCCACACGGAAGGTGGTAGCCCTGAAAGATGTTCCTGGTCTTCACCGTCCCCCTGCAGCCTATTCAATGGCACAACAGGATTCAGGACCGGGTCTTGCCCAGAGGAGGAACATCTCATGGCTCTCGTCCTCGGCAGAGCCTGATTCCGAAAAGGCACTGGTCCGGCTCCTTGTCCCACACGGAAGGTGGCAGCCCTGAAAGCTGTTGCTGGTCTTCACCGTCCCCCTGCAGCCTATTCACAGGCACAACAGGATCTGGGACCCGGGCTTGCCCAGAGGAGGAACATCTCATGGCTCTCGTCCTCGGCGGAGCCTGATTCCGGAAAGGCACACGTCCGGCTCCTTGTCCCACACGGAAGCTGGCAGGCCGGAAAGCTGTTGCTGGTCTTCACCGTCCCCCTGCAGCCTATTCACAGGCACAGCAGGATCTGGGACCCGGGCTTGCCCAGAGGAGGAACATCTCATGGCTCTCGTCCTCGGCAGAGCCTGATTCCGAAAAGGCACTCCTCCGGCTCCTTGTCCCACACGGTAGGTGGCAGCCCTGAAAGCTGTTGCTGGTCTTCACCGTCCCCCTGCAGCCTATTCACAGGCACAACAGGATCTGGGACCCGGGCTTGCCCAGAGGAGGAACATCTCATGGCTCTCGTCCTCGGCAGAGCCTGTTTCCGGAAAGGCACACGTCCGGCTCCTTGTCCCACACGGAAGGTGGCAGGCCGGAAAGATGTTGCTGGTCTTCACCGTCCCCCTGCAGCCTATTCACAGGTACAACAGGATCTGGGACCCAGGCTTGCCCAGAGGAGGAACATCTCATGGTTCTCGTCCTCGGCAGAGCCTCTTTCCGAAAAGGCACACGTCTGGCTCCTTGTCCCACACGGAAGGTGGCAGCCCTGAAAGCTGTTGCTGGTTTCACCGTTCCCCTGCAGCCTATTCACAGGCACAACAGGATCTGGGACCCGGGCTTGCCCAGAGGAGGAACATCTCATGGCCCTCGTCCTCGGCGGAGCCTTATTCCGGAAAGGCACACGTCCGGCTCCTTGTCCCACACGGAAGGTGGCAGGCCGGAAAGCTGTTGCTGGTCTTCACCGTCCCCCTGCAGCCTATTCACAGGTACAACAGGATCTGGGACCTGGGCTTGCCCAGAGGAGGAACATCTCATGGCTCTCGTCCTCGGCAGAGCCTCTTTCCGAAAAGGCACACGTCTGGCTCCTTGTCCCACACGGAAGGTGGCAGGCCGGAAAGCTGTTGCTGGTCTTCACCGTCCCCCTGCAGCCTATTCACAGGCACAACAGGATCTGGGACCCGGGCTTGCCCAGAGGAGGAACATCTCATGGCCCTCGTCCTCGGCGGAGCCTTATTCCGGAAAGGCACACGTCCGGCTCCTTGTCCGACACGGAAGGTGGCAGCCCTGAAAGCTGTTGCTGGTCTTCACCATCCCCCTGCAGCCTATTCACAGGTACAACAGGATCTGGGACCTGGGCTTGCCCAGAGGAGGAACATCTCATGGCTCTCGTCCTCGGCAGAGCCTCTTTCCGAAAAGGCACACGTCTGGCTCCTTGTCCCACACGGAAGGTGGCAGGCCGGAAAGCTGTTGCTGGTCTTCACCGTCCCCCTGCAGCCTATTCACAGGTACAACAGGATCTGGGACCTCGCTTGCCCAGAGGCGGAACATCTCATGGCTCTCGACCTCGGCAGAGCCTCTTTCCGAAAAGGCACACGTCTGGCTCCTTGTCCCACACGGAAGGTGGCAGCCCTGAAAGCTGTTGCTGGTCTTCACCGTTCCCCTGCAGCCTATTCACAGGCACAGCAGGATCTGGGACCCGGGCTTGCCCAGAGGAGGAACATCTCATGGCTCTCGTCCTCGGCAGAGCCTGTTTCCGAGAAGGCACACGTCCGGCTCCTTTTCCCACACGGAAGGTGGCAGCCCAGAAAGCTGTTGCTGGTCTTCACCGTCCCCCTGCAGCCTATTCACAGGCAAAACAGGATCTGGGACTCGGGCTTGCCCAGAGGAGGAACATCTCATGGCTCCCGTCCTCGGCAGAGCCTGATTCCGGAAACGTACTCCTCTGGCTCCTTGTCCCACACGGAAGGTGGCAGCCCTGAAAGCTGTTGCTGGTCTTCACCGTTCCCCTGCAGCCTATTCACAGGCACAACAGGATCTGGGACCCGGGCTTGCCCAGAGGAGGAACATCTCATGGCTCTCGTCCTCGGCGTAGCCTGATTCCGAAAAGGCACACGTCCTGCTCCTTGTCCCACACGGAAGGTGGCAGCCCTGAAAGCTTTTGCTGGTCTTCACCGTCCCCCTGCAGCCTATTCACAGCTACAACAGGATCTGGGACTTGGGCTTGCCCAGAGGAGGAACATCTCATGGCTCTCGTCCTCGGCAGAGCCTCTTTCCGAAAAGGCACACGTCCGGCTCCTTGTCCCACACGGAAGGTGGCAGCCCTGAAAGCTGTTGCTGGTCTTCACCGTCCCCATGCAGCCTATTCACAGGTACAACAGGATCTGGGACCTGGGCTTGCCCAGAGGAGGAACATCTCATGGCTCTCGTCCTCGGCAGAGTCTCTTTCCGGAAAGGCACACGCCTGGCTCCTTGTCCCACACGGAAGGTGGCAGCCCTGAAAGCTGTTGCTGGTCTTCACCGTTCCCCTGCAGCCTATTCACAGGCACAACAGGATCTGGGACCCGGGCTTGCCCAGAGGAGGAACATCTCATGGCTATCGTCCTCGGCGGAGCCTTATTCCGGAAAGGCACACGTCAGGCTCCTTGTCCCACACGGAAGGTGGCAGGCCGGAAAGCTGTTGATGGTCTTCACCGTCCCCCTGCAGCCTATTCACAGGTACAACAGGATCTGGGACCCGGGCTTGCCCACAGGAGGAACATCTCATGGCTCTCGTCCTCGGCAGAGCCTGATTCAGGAAAGGCACACGTCCGGCTCCTTGTCCCACACGGAAGGTGGCAGGCCGGAAAGCTGTTGCTGGTCTTCACCGTCCCCCTGCAGCCTATTCACAGGCACAACAGGATCTGGGACCTGGGCTTGCCCAGAGGAGGAACATCTCATGGCTCTCGTCCTTGGCGGAGCCTGATTCCGGAAAGGCACACGTCCGGCTCCTTGTCCCACACGGAAGGTGGCAGCCCTGAAAGATGTTCCTGGTCTTCACTGTCCCCCTGCAGCCTATTCACAGGCACAACAGGATTCAGGACCGGGGCTTGCCCAGAGGAGGAACATCTCATGGCTCTCGTCCTCGGCAGAGCCTGATTCCGAAAAGGCACTGGTCCGGCTCCTTGTCCCACACGGAAGGTGGCAGCCCTGAAAGCTGTTGCTGGTCTTCACCGTCCCCCTGCAGCCTATTCACAGGCACAACAGGATCTGGGACCCGGGCTTGCCCAGAGGAGGAACATCTCATGGCTCTCGTCCTCGGCGGAGCCTGATTCCGGAAAGGCACACGTCCGGCTCCTTGTCCCACACGGAAGGTGGCAGGCCGGAAAGCTGTTGCTGGTCTTCACCGTCCCCCTGCAGCCTATTCACAGGCACAGCAGGATCTGGGACCCGGGCTTGCCCAGAGGAGGAACATCTCATGGCTCTCGTCCTCGGCAGAGCCTCATTCCGAAAAGGCACTCCTCCGGCTCCTTGTCCCACACGGAAGGTGGCAGGCCGGAAAGCTGTTGCTGGTCTTCACCATCCCCCTGCAGCCTATTCACAGGCACAACAGGATCTGGGACCCGGGCTTGCCCAGAGGAGGAACATCTCATGGCTCTCGTCCTCGGCGGAGCCTTATTCCGAAAAGGCACACGTCCGGCTCCTTGTCCCACACGGAAGGTGGCAGGCCGGAAAGCTGTTGCTGGTCTTCACCGTCCCCCTGCAGCCTATTCACAGGCACAACAGGATCTGGGACCCGGGCTTGCCCACAGGAGGAACATCTCATGGCTCTCGTCCTTGGCGGAGCCTGATTCTGGAAAGGCACACGTCCGGCTCCTTGTCCCACACGGAAGGTGGCAGCCCTGAAAGATGTTCCTGGTCTTCACTGTCCCCCTGCAGCCTATTCACAGGCACAACAGGATTCAGGACCGGGGTTTGCCCAGAGGAGGAACATCTCATGGCTCTCGTCCTCGGCAGAGCCTGATTCCGAAAAGGCACACGTCCGGCTCCTTGTCCCACACGGAAGGTGGCAGCCCTGAAAGCTGTTGCTGGTCTTCACCGTCCCCATGCAGCCTATTCACAGGCACAACAGGATCTGGGACCCGGGCTTGCCCAGAGGAGGAACATCTCATGGCTCTCGTCCTCGGCAGAGCCTGATTCCGAAAAGGCACACGTCCGGCTCCTTGTCCCACACGGAAGGTGGCAGCCCTGAAAGCTGTTGCTGGTCTTCACCGTCCCCCTGCAGCCTATTCACAGCTACAACAGGATCTGGGACCTGGGCTTGCCCAGAGGAGGAACATCTCATGGCTCTTGTCCTCAGCGTGCCTCTTTCCGAAAAGGCACACGTCCGGCTCCTTGTCCCACACGGAAGGTGGCAGCCCTGAAAGCTGTTGCTGGTCTTCACCGTCCCCCTGCAGCCTATTCACAGGTACAACAGGATCTGGGACCTCGCTTGCCCAGAGGCGGAACATCTCATGGCTCTCGTCCTCGGCAGAGCCTCTTTCAGAAAAGGCACACGTCTGGCTCCTTGTCCCACACGGAAGGTGGCAGCCCTGAAAGCTGTTGCTGGTCTTCACCGTTCCCCTGCAGCCTATTCACAGGCACAGCAGGATCTGGGACCCGGGCTTGCCCAGAGGAGGAACATCTCATGGCTCTCGTCCTCGGCAGAGCCTGTTTCCAAGAAGGCACACGTCCGGCTCCTTTTCCCACACGGAATGTGGCAGCCCAGAAAGCTGTTGCTGGTCTTCACCGTCCCCCTGCAGCCTATTCACAGGCACAACAGGATCTGGGACCCGGGCTTGCCCAGAGGAGGAACATCTCATGGCTCTCGTCCTCGGCGGAGCTTTATTCCGGAAAGGCACACGTCCGGCCCCTTGTCCCACACGGAAGGTGGCAGGCCGGAAAGATGTTGCTGGTCTTCACCGTTCCCCTGCAGCCTATTCACAGGCACAACAGGATCTGGGACTTGGGCTTGCCCAGAGGAGGAACATCTCATGGTTCTCGTCCTCTGCAGAGCCTCTTTCCGAAAAGGCACACGTCCGGCTCCTTGTCCCACACGGAAGGTGGCAGCCCTGAAAGCTGATGCTGGTCTTCACCGTCCCCCTGCAGCCTATTCACAGGCAAAACAGGGTCTGGGACTCGGGCTTGCCCAGAGGAGGAACATCTCATGGCTCTCGTCCTCGGCAGAGTCTCTTTCCGGAAAGGCACACGTCTGGCTCCTTGTCCCACACGGAAGGTGGCAGCCCTGAAAGCTGTTGCTGGTCTTCACCGTTCCCCTGCAGCCTATTCACAGGCACAACAGGATCTGGGACCCGGGCTTGCCCAGAGGAGGAACATCTCATGGCTCTCGTCCTCGGCGGAGTCTGATTCCGGAAAGGCACACGTCAGGCTCCTTGTCCCACACGGAAGGTGGCAGGCCGGAAAGCTGTTGATGGTCTTCACCGTCCCCCTGCAGCCTATTCACAGGTACAACAGGATCTGGGACCCGGGCTTGCCCACAGGAGGAACATCTCATGGCTCTCGTCCTCGGCAGAGCCTGATTCAGGAAAGGCACACGTCCGGCTCCTTGTCCCACAAGGAAGGTGGCAGGCCGGAAAGCTGTTGCTGGTCTTCACCGTCCCCCTGCAGCCTATTCACAGGCACAACAGGATCTGGGACCCGGGCTTGCCCAGAGGAGGAACATCTCATGGCTCTCGTCCTTGGCGGAGCCTGATTCCGGAAAGGCACACGTCCGGCTCCTTGTCCCACACGGAAGGTGGCAGCCCTGAAAGATGTTCCTGGTCTTCACTGTCCCCCTGCAGCCTATTCACAGGCACAACAGGATTCAGGACCGGGGCTTGCCCAGAGGACGAACATCTCATGGCTCTCGTCCTCAGCAGAGCCTGATTCCGAAAAGGCACTGGTCCGGCTCCTTGTCCCACACGGAAGGTGGCAGCCCTGAAAGCTGTTGCTGGTCTTCACCGTCCCCCTGCAGCCTATTCACAGGCACAACAGGATCTGGGACCCGGGCTTGCCCAGAGGAGGAACATCTCATGGCTCTCGTCCTCGGCGGAGCCTTATTCCGGAAAGGCACACGTCCGGCTCCTTGTCCCACACGGAAGGTGGCAGGCCGGAAAGCTGTTGCTGGTCTTCACCGTCCCCCTGCAGCCTATTCACAGGCACAACAGGATCTGGGACCTGGGCTTGCCCAGAGGAGGAACATCTCATGGCTCTCGTCCTTGGCGGAGCCTGATTCCGGAAAGGCACACGTCCGGCTCCTTGTCCCACACAGAAGGTGGCAGCCCTGAAAGATGTTCCTGGTCTTCACTGTCCCCCTGCAGCCTATTCACAGGCACAACAGGATTCAGGACCGGGGCTTGCCCAGAGGAGGAACATCTCATGGCTCTCGTCCTCGGCAGAGCCTGATTCCGAAAAGGCACTGGTCCGGCTCCTTGTCCCACACGGAAGGTGGCAGCCCTGAAAGCTGTTGCTGGTCTTCACCGTCCCCCTGCAGCCTATTCACAGGCACAACAGGATCTGGGACCCGGGCTTGCCCAGAGGAGGAACATCTCATGGCTCTCGTCCTCGGCGGAGCCTTATTCCGGAAAGGCACACGTCCGGCTCCTTGTCCCACACGGAAGGTGGCAGGCCGGAAAGCTGTTGCTGGTCTTCACCGTCCCCCTGCAGCCTATTCACAGGCACAGCAGGATCTGGGACCCGGGCTTGCCCAGAGGAGGAACATCTCATGGCTCTCGTCCTCGGCGGAGCCTTATTCCGGAAAGGCACACGTCCGGCTCCTTGTCCCACACGGAAGGTGGCAGGTCGGAAAGATGTTGCTGGTCTTCACCGTCCCCCTGCAGCCTATTCACAGGCACAACAGGATCTGGGACCTGGGCTTGCCCAGAGGAGGAACATCTCATGGCTCTCGTCCTCGGCAGAGCCTCTTTCCGAAAAGGCACACTTCTGGCTCCTTGTCCCACACGGAAGGTGGCAGGCCGGAAAGCTGTTGCTGGTCTTCACCGTTCCCCTGCAGCCTATTCACAGGCACAACAGGATCTGGGACCTGGGCTTGCCCAGAGGAGGAACATCTCATGGCTCTCGTCCTCAGCAGAGCCTGATTCAGGAAAGGCACACGTCTGGCTCCTTGTCCCACACGGAAGGTGGCAGGCCGGAAAGATGTTGCTGGTCTTCACCGTCCCCCTGCAGCCTATTCACAGGCACAACAGGATCTGGGACCTGGGATTGCCCAGAGGAAGAACATCTCATGGCTCTCGTCCTCGGCGTAGCCTGATTCCGAAAAGGCACACGTCCGGCTCCTTGTCCCACACGGAAGGTGGCAGGCCGGAAAGCTGTTGATGGTCTTCACCGTCCCCCTGCAGCCTATTCACAGGTACAACAGGATCTGGGACCCGGGCTTGCCCAAAGGAGGAACATCTCATGGCTCTCGTCCTCGGCAGAGCCTGATTCCGGAAAGGCACTCGTCCGGCTCCTTGTCCCACACGGAAGGTGGCAGCCCTGAAAGCTGTTGCTGGTCTTCACCGTCCCCCTGCAGCCTATTCACAGGCACAACAGGATCTGGGACCCGGGCTTGCCCAGAGGAGGAACATCTCATGGCTCTCGTCCTCGGCGGAGCCTGATTCCGAAAAGGCACACGTCCGGCTCCTTGTCCCACACGGAAGGTGGCAGGCCGGAAAGCTGTTGCTGGTCTTCACCGTCCCCCTGCAGCCTATTCACAGGCACAGCAGGATCTGGGACCCGGGCTTGCCCAAAGGAGGAACATCTCATGGCTCTCGTCCTCGGCAGAGCCTGATTCCGAAAAGGCACTCCTCCGGCTCCTTGTCCCACAAGGAAGGTGGCAGCCCTGAAAGATGTTGCTGGTCTTCACCGTCCCCCTGCAGCCTATTCACAGGTACAACAGGATCTGGGACCCAGGCTTGCCCAGAGGAGGAACATCTCATGGTTCTCGTCCTCGGCAGAGCCTGATTCCGGAAAGGCACACGTCCGGCTCATTGACCCACACGGAAGGTGGCAGCCCTGAAAGCTGTTGCTGGTCTTCACCGTCCCCCTGCAGCCTATTCACAGGTACAACAGGATCTGGGACCTGGGCTTGCCCAGAGGAGGAACATCTCATGGCTCTCGTCCTCGGCAGAGCCCCTTTCCGAAAAGGCACACGTCTGGCTCCTTGTCCCACACGGAAGGTGGCAGCCCTGAAAGCTGTTGCTGTTTTCACCGTTCCCCTGCAGCCTATTCACAGGCACAACAGGATCTGGGACCCGGGCTTGCCCACAGGAGGAACATCTCATGGCTCTCGTCCTCGGCGGACCCTTATTCCGGAAAGGCACACGTCCGGCTCCTTGTCCCACACGGAAGGTGGCAGGCCGGAAAGCTGTTGCTGGTCTTCACCGTCCCCCTGCAGCCTATTCACAGGCACAACAGGATCTGGGACCCGGGCTTGCCCACAGGAGGAACATCTCATGGCTCTCGTCCTTGGCGGAGCCTGATTCTGGAAAGGCACACGTCCGGCTCCTTGTCCCACACGGAAGGTGGCAGCCCTGAAAGATGTTCCTGGTCTTCACTGTCCCCCTGCAGCCTATTCACAGGCACAACAGGATTCAGGACCGGGGTTTGCCCAGAGGAGGAACATCTCATGGCTCTCGTCCTCGTCAGAGCCTCTTTCCGAAAAGGCACACGTCCGGCTCCTTGTCCCACACGGAAGGTGGCAGCCCTGAAAGCTGTTGCTGGTCTTCACCGTCCCCATGCAGCCTATTCACAGGCACAACAGGATCTGGGACCCGGGCTTGGCCAGAGGAGGAACATCTCATGGCTATCGTCCTCGCGGAGCCTTATTCCGGAAAGGCACACGTCAGGCTCCTTGTCCCACACGGAAGGTGGCAGGCCGGAAAGCTGTTGATTGTCTTCACCGTCCCCCTGCAGCCTATTCACAGGCAGCAGGATCTGGGACCCGGGCTTGCCCAGAGAGGAACATCTCATGGCTCTCGTCCTCGGCAGAGCCTGATTCCGAAAAGGCACACGTCCGGCTCCTTGTCCCACACGGAAGGTGGCAGCCCTAAAAGCTGTTGCTGGTCTTCACCGTCCCCCTGCAGCCTATTCACAGCTACAACAGGATCTGGGACCTGGGCTTGCCCAGAGGAGGAACATCTCATGGCTCTTGTCCTCGGCGTGCCTCTTTCCGAAAAGGCACACGTCCGGCTCCTTGTCCCACACGGAAGGTGGCAGCCCTGAAAGCTGTTGCTGGTCTTCACCATCCCCCTGCAGCCTATTCACAGGTACAACAGGATCTGGGACCTGGGCTTGCCCAGAGGAGGAACATCTCATGGCTCTCGTCCTCGGCAGAGCCTCTTTCCGAAAAGGCACACGTCTGGCTCCTTGTCCCACACGGAAGGTGGCAGGCCGGAAAGCTGTTGCTGGTCTTCACCGTCCCCCTGCAGCCTATTCACAGGTACAACAGGATCTGGGACCTCGCTTGCCCAGAGGCGGAACATCTCATGGCTCTCGTCCTCGGCAGAGCCTCTTTCCGAAAAGGCACACGTCTGGCTCCTTGTCCCACACGGAAGGTGGCAGCCCTGAAAGCTGTTGCTGGTCTTCACCGTTCCCCTGCAGCCTATTCACAGGCACAGCAGGATCTGGGACCCGGGCTTGCCCAGAGGAGGAACATCTCATGGCTCTCGTCCTCGGCAGAGCCTGTTTCCAAGAAGGCACACGTCCGGCTCCTTTTCCCACACGGAAGGTGGCAGCCCAGAAAGCTGTTGCTGGTCTTCACCGTCCCCCTGCAGCCTATTCACAGGCAAAACAGGATCTGGGACTCGGGCTTGCCCAGAGGAGGAACATCTCATGGCTCTCGTCCTCGGCAGAGCCTGATTCCGAAAAGGCACTCATCCGGCTCCTTGTCCCACACGGAAGGTGGCAGTCCTGAAAGATGTTGCTGGTCTTCGCCGTCCCCCTGCAGCCTATTCACAGGCACAACAGGATCTGGGACCCGGGCTTGCCCAGAGGAGGAACATCTCATGGCTCTCGTCCTCGGCGGAGCTTTATTCCGGAAAGGCACACGTCCGGCTCCTTGTCCCACACGGAAGGTGGCAGGCCGGAAAGATGTTGCTGGTCTTCACCGTTCCCCTGCAGCCTATTCACAGGCACAACAGGATCTGGGACTTGGGCTTGCCCAGAGGAGGAACATCTCATGGTTCTCGTCCTCTGCAGAGCCTCTTTCCGAAAAGGCACACGTCCGGATCCTTGTCCCACACGGAAGGTGGCAGCCCTGAAAGCTGATGCTGGTCTTCACCGTCCCCCTGCAGCCTATTCACAGGCAAAACAGGATCTGGGACTCGGGCTTGCACAGAGGAGGAACATCTCATGGCTCTCGTCCTCGGCAGAGCCTGATTCCGGAAACGTACTCCTCCGGCTCCTTGTCCCACACGGAAGGTGGCAG
This sequence comes from Astur gentilis, assembly GCF_929443795.1. Lineage (NCBI taxonomy): Eukaryota > Metazoa > Chordata > Aves > Accipitriformes > Accipitridae > Astur > Astur gentilis. The sequence continues at coordinate 241,582 of NC_064889.1, forward strand.
CCCTTAAAGCTGTTGCTGGTCTTCACCGTCCCCCTGCAGCCTATTCACAGGCACAACAGGATCTGGGACCCGGGCTTGCCCAGAGGAGGAACATCTCATGGCTCTCGTCCTCGGCGGAGCCTGATTCCGGAAAGGCACACGTCCGGCTCTTTGTCCCACACGGAAGGTGGCAGGCCGGAAAGCTGTTGCTGGTCTTCACCGTCCCCCTGCAGCCTATTCACAGGCACAACAGGATCTGGGACCCGGGCTTGCCCAGAGGAGGAACATCTCATGGCTCTTGTCCTCGGCAGAGCCTGATTCAGGAAAGGCACACGTCCGCCTCCTTGTCCCACACGGAAGGTGGCAGGCCGGAAAGCTGTTGCTGGTCTTCACCGTTCCCCTGCAGCCTATTCACAGGCACAACAGGATCTGGGACCCGGGCTTGCCCAGAGGAGGAACATCTCATGGCTCTCGTCCTTGGCGGAGCCTGATTCCGGAAAGGCACACGTCCGGCTCCTTGTCCCACACGGAAGGTGGCAGCCCTGAAAGATGTTCCTGGTCTTCACTGTTCCCCTGCAGCCTATTCACAGGCACAACAGGATTCAGGACCGGGGCTTGCCCAGAGGAGGAAAATCTCATGGCTCTCGTCCTTGGCAGAGCCTGATTCCGATAAGGCACTGGTCCGGCTCCTTGTCCCACATGGAAGGTGGCGGCCCTGAAAGCTGTTGCTGGTCTTCACCGTCCCCCTGCAGCCTATTCACAGGCACAACAGGATCTGGGACCTGGGCTTGCCCAGAGGCGGAACATCTCATGGCTCTCGTCCTCGGCAGAGCCTGTTTCCGAAAAGGCACACGTCTGGCTCCTTGTCCCACACGGAAGGTGGCAGCCCTGAAAGCTGTTGCTGGTCTTCACCGTTCCCCTGCAGCCTATTCACAGGCACAGCAGGATCTGGGACCCGGGCTTGCCCAGAGGAGGAACATCTCATGGCTCTCGTCCTCGGCAGAGCCTGTTTCCGAGAAGGCACACGTCCGGCTCCTTGTCCCACACGGAAGGTGGCAGCCCAGAAAGCTGTTGCTGGTCTTCACCGTCCCCCTGCAGCCTATTCACAGGCAAAACAGGATCTGGGACTCGGGCTTGCCCAGAGGAGGAACATCTCATGGCTCTCGTCCTCGGCAGAGCCTGATTCCGAAAAGGCACACGTCCGGCTCCTTGTCCCACACGGAAGGTGGCAGCCCTAAAAGCTGTTGCTGGTCTTCACCGTCCCCCTGCAGCCTATTCACAGCTACAACAGGATCTGGGACCTGGGCTTGCCCAGAGGAGGAACATCTCATGGCTCTTGTTCTCGGCGTGCCTCTTTCCGAAAAGGCACACGTCCGGCTCCTTGTCCCACACGGAAGGTGGCAGCCCTGAAAGCTGTTGCTGGTCTTCACCATCCCCCTGCAGCCTATTCACAGGTACAACAGGATCTGGGACCTGGGCTTGCCCAGAGGAGGAACATCTCATGGCTCTCGTCCTCGGCAGAGCCTCTTTCCGAAAAGGCACACGTCTGGCTCCTTGTCCCACACGGAAGGTGGCAGGCCGGAAAGCTGATGCTGGTCTTCACCGTCCCCCTGCAGCCTATTCAAAGGTACAACAGGATCTGGGACCTCGCTTGCCCAGAGGAGGAACATCTCATGGCTCTCGTCCTCGGCAGAGCCTGTTTCCAAGAAGGCACACGTCCGGCTCCTTTTCCCACACGGAAGGTGGCAGCCCAGAAAGCTGTTGCTGGTCTTCACCGTCCCCCTGCAGCCTATTCACAGGCAAAACAGGATCTGGGACTCGGGCTTGCCCAGAGGAGGAACATCTCATGGCTCTCGTCCTCGGCAGAGCCTGATTCCGAAAAGGCACTCATCCGGCTCCTTGTCCCACACGGAAGGTGGCAGTCCTGAAAGATGTTGCTGGTCTTCGCCGTCCCCCTGCAGCCTATTCACAGGCACAACAGGATCTGGGACCCGGGCTTGCCCAGAGGAGGAACATCTCATGGCTCTCGTCCTCGGCGGAGCTTTATTCCGGAAAGGCACACGTCCGGCTCCTTGTCCCACACGGAAGGTGGCAGGCCGGAAAGATGTTGCTGGTCTTCACCGTTCCCCTGCAGCCTATTCACAGGCACAACAGGATCTGGGACCCGGGCTTGCCCAGAGGAGGAACATCTCATGGTTCTCGTCCTCTGCAGAGCCTCTTTCCGAAAAGGCACACGTCCGGATCCTTGTCCCACACGGAAGGTGGCAGCCCTGAAAGCTGATGCTGGTCTTCACCGTCCCCCTGCAGCCTATTCACAGGCAAAACAGGATCTGGGACTCGGGCTTGCACAGAGGAGGAACATCTCATGGCTCTCGTCCTCGGCAGAGCCTGATTCCGGAAACGTACTCCTCCGGCTCCTTGTCCCACACGGAAGGTGGCAGCCCTTAAAGCTGTTGCTGGTCTTCACCGTCCCCCTGCAGCCTATTCACAGGCACAACAGGATCTGGGACCCGGGCTTGCCCAGAGGAGGAACATCTCATGGCTCTCGTCCTCGGCGGAGCCTGATTCCGGAAAGGCACACGTCCGGCTCTTTGTCCCACACGGAAGGTGGCAGGCCGGAAAGCTGTTGCTGGTCTTCACCGTCCCCCTGCAGCCTATTCACAGGCACAACAGGATCTGGGACCCGGGCTTGCCCAGAGGAGGAACATCTCATGGCTCTTGTCCTCGGCAGAGCCTGATTCAGGAAAGGCACACGTCCGCCTCCTTGTCCCACACGGAAGGTGGCAGGCCGGAAAGCTGTTGCTGGTCTTCACCGTTCCCCTGCAGCCTATTCACAGGCACAACAGGATCTGGGACCCGGGCTTGCCCAGAGGAGGAACATCTCATGGCTCTCGTCCTTGGCGGAGCCTGATTCCGGAAAGGCACACGTCCGGCTCCTTGTCCCACACGGAAGGTGGCAGCCCTGAAAGATGTTCCTGGTCTTCACTGTTCCCCTGCAGCCTATTCACAGGCACAACAGGATTCAGGACCGGGGCTTGCCCAGAGGAGGAAAATCTCATGGCTCTCGTCCTTGGCAGAGCCTGATTCCGATAAGGCACTGGTCCGGCTCCTTGTCCCACATGGAAGGTGGCGGCCCTGAAAGCTGTTGCTGGTCTTCACCGTCCCCCTGCAGCCTATTCACAGGCACAACAGGATCTGTGACCCGGGCTTGCCCAGAGGAGGAACATCTCATTGCTCTCGTCCTCGGCGGAGCCTGATTCCGGAAAGGCACACGTCTGGCTCCTTGTCCCACACGGAAGGTGGCAGCCCTGAAAGATGTTCCTGGTCTTCACTGTCCCCCTGCAGCCTATTCACAGGCACAACAGGATTCAGGACCGGGGCTTGCCCAGAGGAGGAACATCTCATGGCTCTCGTCCTCGGCAGAGCCTGATTCAGGAAAGGCACACGTCCGGCTCCTTGTCTCACACGGAAGGTGGCAGGCCGGAAAGATGTTGCTGGTCTTCACCGTCCCCCTGCAGCCTATTCACAGGCACAACAGGATCTGGGACCTGGGATTGCCCAGAGCAGGAACATCTCATGGCTCTCGTCCTCGGCGGAGCCTGATTCCGGAAAGGCACACGTCCGGCTCCTTGTCCCACACGGAAGGTGGCAGCCCTGAAAGCTGTTGCTGGTCTTCACCGTCCCCCTGCAGCCTATTCACAGGTACAACAGGATCTGGGACCTGGGCTTGCCCAGAGGCGGAACATCTCATGGCTCTCGTCCTCGGCAGAGCCTCTTTCCGAAAAGGCACACGTCTGGCTCCTTGTCCCACACGGAAGGTGGCAGCCCTGAAAGCTGTTGCTGGTCTTCACCGTTCCCCTGCAGCCTATTCACAGGCACAGCAGGATCTGGGACCCGGGCTTGCCCAGAGGAGGAACATCTCATGGCTCTCGTCCTCGGCAGAGCCTGTTTCCGAGAAGGCACACGTCCGGCTCCTTGTCCCACACGGAAGGTGGCAGCCCAGAAAGCTGTTGCTGGTCTTCACCGTCCCCCTGCAGCCTATTCACAGGCAAAACAGGATCTGGGACTCGGGCTTGCCCAGAGGAGGAACATCTCATGGCTCTCGTCCTCGGCAGAGCCTGATTCCGAAAAGGCACACGTCCGGCTCCTTGTCCCACACGGAAGGTGGCAGCCCTAAAAGCTGTTGCTGGTCTTCACCGTCCCCCTGCAGCCTATTCACAGCTACAACAGGATCTGGGACCTGGGCTTTCCCAGAGGAGGAACATCTCATGGCTCTTGTTCTCGGCGTGCCTCTTTCCGAAAAGGCACACGTCCGGCTCCTTGTCCCACACGGAAGGTGGCAGCCCTGAAAGCTGTTGCTGGTCTTCACCATCCCCCTGCAGCCTATTCACAGGTACAACAGGATCTGGGACCTGGGCTTGCCCAGAGGAGGAACATCTCATGGCTCTCGTCCTCGGCAGAGCCTCTTTCCGAAAAGGCACACGTCTGGCTCCTTGTCCCACACGGAAGGTGGCAGGCCGGAAAGCTGATGCTGGTCTTCACCGTCCCCCTGCAGCCTATTCAAAGGTACAACAGGATCTGGGACCTCGCTTGCCCAGAGGAGGAACATCTCATGGATCTCGTCCTCGGCAGAGCCTCTTTCCGAAAAGGCACACGTCTGGCTCCTTGTCCCACACGGAAGGTGGCAGCCCTGAAAGCTGTTGCTGGTCTTCACCGTTCCCCTGCAGCCTATTCACAGGCACAGCAGGATCTGGGACCTCGCTTGCCCAGAGGAGGAACATCTCATGGCTCTCGTCCTCGGCAGAGCCTGTTTCCAAGAAGGCACACGTCCGGCTCCTTTTCCCACACGGAAGGTGGCAGCCCAGAAAGCTGTTGCTGGTCTTCACCGTCCCCCTGCAGCCTATTCACAGGCAAAACAGGATCTGGGACTCGGGCTTGCCCAGAGGAGGAACATCTCATGGCTCTCGTCCTCGGCAGAGCCTGATTCCGAAAAGGCACTCATCCGGCTCCTTGTCCCACACGGAAGGTGGCAGTCCTGAAAGATGTTGCTGGTCTTCGCCGTCCCCCTGCAGCCTATTCACAGGCACAACAGGATCTGGGACCCGGGCTTGCCCAGAGGAGGAACATCTCATGGCTCTCGTCCTCGGCGGAGCTTTATTCCGGAAAGGCACACGTCCGGCTCCTTGTCCCACACGGAAGGTGGCAGGCCGGAAAGATGTTGCTGGTCTTCACCGTTCCCCTGCAGCCTATTCACAGGCACAACAGGATCTGGGACTTGGGCTTGCCCAGAGGAGGAACATCTCATGGTTCTCGTCCTCTGCAGAGCCTCTTTCCGAAAAGGCACACGTCCGGATCCTTGTCCCACACGGAAGGTGGCAGCCCTGAAAGCTGATGCTGGTCTTCACCGTCCCCCTGCAGCCTATTCACAGGCAAAACAGGATCTGGGACTCGGGCTTGCACAGAGGAGGAACATCTCATGGCTCTCGTCCTCGGCAGAGCCTGATTCCGGAAACGTACTCCTCCGGCTCCTTGTCCCACACGGAAGGTGGCAGCCCTTAAAGCTGTTGCTGGTCTTCACCGTCCCCCTGCAGCCTATTCACAGGCACAACAGGATCTGGGACCCGGGCTTACCCAGAGGAGGAACATCTCATGGCTCTCGTCCTCGGCAGAGCCTGATTCTGGAAAGGCACACGTCCGGCTCCTTGTCCCACAAGGAATGTAGCAGCCCTGAAAGATGTTGCTCGTCTTCACCGTCCCCCTGCAGCCTATTCACAGGCAAAACAGGATCTGGGACTCGGGCTTGCCCAGAGGAGGAACATCTCATGGCTCTCGTTCTCGGCAGAGCCTGATTCCGGAAAGGCACACGTCCGGCTCCTTGTCCCACACGGAAGGTGGCAGGCCGGAAAGCTGTTGCTGGTCTTCACCGTCCCCCTGCAGCCTATTCACAGGCACAACAGGATCTGGGACCTGGGCTTGCCCAGAGAGGAACATCTCATGGTTCTCGTCCTCGGCAGAGCCTGATTCCGAAAAGGCACACATCCGGCTCCTTGTCCCACACGGAAGGTGGCAGCCCTGAAAGCTGTTGCTGGTCTTCACCGTCCCCATGCAGCCTATTCACAGGCAAAACAGGATCTGGGACTCGGACTTGCCCAGAGGAGGAACATCTCATGGCTCTCGTCCTCGGCAGAGCCTGATTCCGAAAAGGCACTCGTCCGGCTCCTTGTCCCACACGGAAGGTGGAAGCCCTGAAAGATGTTGCTGGTCTTCACAATCCCCCTGCAGCCTATTCACAGGCACAACAGGATTCAGGACCGGGGCTTGCCCAGAGGAGGAACATCTCATGGCTCTCGTCCTCGGCAGAGCCTGATTCAGGAAAGGCACACGTCCGGCTCCTTGTCCCACACGGAAGGTGGCAGGCCGGAAAGCTGTTGCTGGTCTTCACTGTCCCCCTGCAGCCTATTCACAGGCACAACAGGATCTGGGACCCGGGCTTGCCCAGAGGAGGAACATCTCATGGCTCTCGTCCTTGGCGGAGCCTGAGTCCGGAAAGGCACACGTCCGGCTCCTTGTCCCACACGGAAGGTGGCAGCCCTGAAAGATGTTCCTGGTCTTCACTGTCCCCCTGCAGCCTATTCACAGGCACAACAGGATTCAGGACCGGGGCTTGCCCAGAGGAGGAACATCTCATGGCTCTCGTCCTCGGCAGAGCCTGATTCCGATAAGGCACTGGTCCGGCTCCTTGTCCCACAAGGAATGTGGCAGCCCTGAAAGATGTTGCTCGTCTTCACCGTCCCCCTGCAGCCTATTCACAGGCACAACAGGATCTGGGACTCGGGCTTGCCCAGAGGAGGAACATCTCATGGCTCTCGTCCTCGGCAGAGCCTGATTCCGGAAAGGCACACGTCCGGCTCCTTGTCCCACACGGAAGGTGGCAGGCCGGAAAGCTGTTGCTGGTCTTCACCGTCCCCCTGCAGCCTATTCACAGGCACAACAGGATCTGGGACCTGGGCTTGCCCAGAGAGGAACATCTCATGGTTCTCGTCCTCGGCAGAGCCTCTTTCCGAAAAGGCACACATCCGGCTCCTTGTCCCACACGGAAGGTGGCAGCCCTGAAAGATGTTCCTGGTCTTCACTGTTCCCCTGCAGCCTATTCACAGGCACAACAGGATTCAGGACCTGGGCTTGCCCAGAGGAGGAACATCTCATGGCTCTTGTCCTCGGCGTGCCTCTTTCCGAAAAGGCACACGTCCGGCTCCTTGTCCCACACGGAAGGTGGCAGCCCTGAAAGCTGTTGCTGGTCTTCACCATCCCCCTGCAGCCTATTCACAGGTACAACAGGATCTGGGACCTGGGCTTGCCCAGAGGAGGAACATCTCATGGCTCTCGTCCTCGGCAGAGCCTCTTTCCGAAAAGGCACACGTCTGGCTCCTTGTCCCACACGGAAGGTGGCAGGCCGGAAAGCTGTTGCTGGTCTTCACCGTCCCCCTGCAGCCTATTCACAGGTACAACAGGATCTGGGACCTCGCTTGCCCAGAGGCGGAACATCTCATGGCTCTCGTCCTCGGCAGAGCCTCTTTCCGAAAAGGCACACGTCTGGCTCCTTGTCCCACACGGAAGGTGGCAGCCCTGAAAGCTGTTGCTGGTCTTCACCGTCCCCCTGCAGCCTATTCACAGGCACAGCAGGATCTGGGACCCGGGCTTGCCCAGAGGAGGAACATCTCATGGCTCTCGTCCTCGGCAGAGCCTGTTTCCAAGAAGGCACACGTCCGGCTCCTTTTCCCACACGGAAGGTGGCAGCCCAGAAAGCTGTTGCTGGTCTTCACCGTCCCCCTGCAGCCTATTCACAGGCAAAAGAGGATCTGGGACTCGGGCTTGCCCAGAGGAGGAACATCTCATGGCTCTCGTCCTCGGCAGAGCCTGATTCCGAAAAGGCACTCATCCGGCTCCTTGTCCCACACGGAAGGTGGCAGTCCTGAAAGATGTTGCTGGTCTTCGCCGTCCCCCTGCAGCCTATTCACAGGCACAACAGGATCTGGGACCCGGGCTTGCCCAGAGGAGGAACATCTCATGGCTCTCGTCCTCAGCGGAGCTTTATTCCGGAAAGGCACACGTCCGGCTCCTTGTCCCACACGGAAGGTGGCAGGCCGGAAAGATGTTGCTGGTCTTCACCGTTCCCCTGCAGCCTATTCACAGGCAAAACAGGATCTGGGACTCGGGCTTGCACAGAGGAGGAACATCTCATGGCTCTCGTCCTCGGCAGAGCCTGATTCCGGAAACGTACTCCTCCGGCTCCTTGTCCCACACGGAAGGTGGCAGCCCTTAAAGCTGTTGCTGGTCTTCACCGTCCCCCTGCAGCCTATTCACAGGCACAACAGGATCTGGGACCCGGGCTTGCCCAGAGGAGGAACATCTCATGGCTCTCGTCCTCGGCAGAGCCTGATTCTGGAAAGGCACACGTCCGGCTCCTTGTCCCACAAGGAATGTAGCAGCCCTGAAAGATGTTGCTCGTCTTCACCGTCCCCCTGCAGCCTATTCACAGGCAAAACAGGATCTGGGACTCGGGCTTGCCCAGAGGAGGAACATCTCATGGCTCTCGTTCTCGGCAGAGCCTGATTCCGGAAAGGCACACGTCCGTCTCCTTGTCCCACACGGAAGGTGGCAGGCCGGAAAGCTGTTGCTGGTCTTCACCGTCCCCCTGCAGCCTATTCACAGGCACAACAGGATCTGGGACCTGGGCTTGCCCAGAGAGGAACATCTCATGGTTCTCGTCCTCGGCAGAGCCTGATTCCGAAAAGGCACACATCCGGCTCCTTGTCCCACACGGAAGGTGGCAGCCCTGAAAGCTGTTGCTGGTCTTCACCGTCCCCATGCAGCCTATTCACAGGCAAAACAGGATCTGGGACTCAGACTTGCCCAGAGGAGGAACATCTCATGGCTCTCGTCCTCTGCAGAGCCTCTTTCCGAAAAGGCACACGTCCGGCTCCTTGTCCCACACGGAAGGTGGCAGCCCTGAAAGCTGTTGCTGGTCTTCACCGTCCCCCTGCAGCCTATTCACAGGCACAACAGGATTCAGGACCGGGGCTTGCCCAGAGGAGGAACATCTCATGGCTCTCGTCCTCGGCAGAGCCTGATTCAGGAAAGGCACACGTCCGGCTCCTTGTCCCACACGGAAGGTGGCAGGCCGGAAAGCTGTTGCTGGTCTTCACTGTCCCCCTGCAGCCTATTCACAGGCACAACAGGATCTGGGACCCGGGCTTGCCCAGAGGAGGAACATCTCATGGCTCTCGTCCTTGGCGGAGCCTGATTCCGGAAAGGCACACGTCCGGCTCCTTGTCCCACACGGAAGGTGGCAGCCCTGAAAGATGTTCCTGGTCTTCACTGTCCCCCTGCAGCCTATTCACAGGCACAACAGGATTCAGGACCGGGGCTTGCCCAGAGGAGGAACATCTCATGGCTCTCGTCCTCGGCAGAGCCTGATTCCGGAAACGTACTCCTCCGGCTCCTTGTCCCACACGGAAGGTGGCAGCCCTTAAAGCTGTTGCTGGTCTTCACCGTCCCCCTGCAGCCTATTCACAGCTACAACAGGATCTGGGACCCGGGCTTGCCCAGAGGAGGAACATCTCATGGCTCTCGTCCTTGGCGGAGCCTGATTCCGGAAAGGCACACGTCCGGCTCCTTGTCCCACACGGAAGGTGGCAGCCCTGAAAGCTGTTCCTGGTCTTCACTGTTCCCCTGCAGCCTATTCACAGGCACAACAGGATTCAGGACCGGGGCTTGCCCAGAGGAGGAAAATCTCATGGCTCTCGTCCTTGGCAGAGCCTGATTCCGATAAGGCACTGGTCCGGCTCCTTGTCCCACATGGAAGGTGGCGGCCCTGAAAGCTGTTGCTGGTCTTCACCGTCCCCCTGCAGCCTATTCACAGGCACAACAGGATCTGGGACCTGGGCTTGCCCAGAGGCGGAACATCTCATGGCTCTCGTCCTCGGCAGAGCCTGTTTCCGAAAAGGCACACGTCTGGCTCCTTGTCCCACACGGAAGGTGGCAGCCCTGAAAGCTGTTGCTGGTCTTCACCGTTCCCCTGCAGCCTATTCACAGGCACAGCAGGATCTGGGACCCGGGCTTGCCCAGAGGAGGAACATCTCATGGCTCTCGTCCTCGGCAGAGCCTGTTTCCGAGAAGGCACACGTCCGGCTCCTTGTCCCACACGGAAGGTGGCAGCCCAGAAAGCTGTTGCTGGTCTTCACCGTCCCCCTGCAGCCTATTCACAGGCAAAACAGGATCTGGGACTCGGGCTTGCCCAGAGGAGGAACATCTCATGGCTCTCGTCCTCGGCAGAGCCTGATTCCGAAAAGGCACACGTCCGGCTCCTTGTCCCACACGGAAGGTGGCAGCCCTAAAAGCTGTTGCTGGTCTTCACCGTCCCCCTGCAGCCTATTCACAGCTACAACAGGATCTGGGACCTGGGCTTGCCCAGAGGAGGAACATCTCATGGCTCTTGTTCTCGGCGTGCCTCTTTCCGAAAAGGCACACGTCCGGCTCCTTGTCCCACACGGAAGGTGGCAGCCCTGAAAGCTGTTGCTGGTCTTCACCATCCCCCTGCAGCCTATTCACAGGTACAACAGGATCTGGGACCTGGGCTTGCCCAGAGGAGGAACATCTCATGGCTCTCGTCCTCGGCAGAGCCTCTTTCCGAAAAGGCACACGTCTGGCTCCTTGTCCCACACGGAAGGTGGCAGGCCGGAAAGCTGATGCTGGTCTTCACCGTCCCCCTGCAGCCTATTCAAAGGTACAACAGGATCTGGGACCTCGCTTGCCCAGAGGAGGAACATCTCATGGCTCTCGTCCTCGGCAGAGCCTGTTTCCAAGAAGGCACACGTCCGGCTCCTTTTCCCACACGGAAGGTGGCAGCCCAGAAAGCTGTTGCTGGTCTTCACCGTCCCCCTGCAGCCTATTCACAGGCAAAACAGGATCTGGGACTCGGGCTTGCCCAGAGGAGGAACATCTCATGGCTCTCGTCCTCGGCAGAGCCTGATTCCGAAAAGGCACTCATCCGGCTCCTTGTCCCACACGGAAGGTGGCAGTCCTGAAAGATGTTGCTGGTCTTCGCCGTCCCCCTGCAGCCTATTCACAGGCACAACAGGATCTGGGACCCGGGCTTGCCCAGAGGAGGAACATCTCATGGCTCTCGTCCTCGGCGGAGCTTTATTCCGGAAAGGCACACGTCCGGCTCCTTGTCCCACACGGAAGGTGGCAGGCCGGAAAGATGTTGCTGGTCTTCACCGTCCCCCTGCAGCCTATTCACAGGCACAACAGGATCTGGGACCCGGGCTTGCCCAGAGGAGGAACATCTCATGGTTCTCGTCCTCTGCAGAGCCTCTTTCCGAAAAGGCACACGTCCGGATCCTTGTCCCACACGGAAGGTGGCAGCCCTGAAAGCTGATGCTGGTCTTCACCGTCCCCCTGCAGCCTATTCACAGGCAAAACAGGATCTGGGACTCGGGCTTGCACAGAGGAGGAACATCTCATGGCTCTCGTCCTCGGCAGAGCCTGATTCCGGAAACGTACTCCTCCGGCTCCTTGTCCCACACGGAAGGTGGCAGCCCTTAAAGCTGTTGCTGGTCTTCACCGTCCCCCTGCAGCCTATTCACAGGCACAACAGGATCTGGGACCCGGGCTTGCCCAGAGGAGGAACATCTCATGGCTCTCGTCCTCGGCGGAGCCTGATTCCGGAAAGGCACACGTCCGGCTCTTTGTCCCACACGGAAGGTGGCAGGCCGGAAAGCTGTTGCTGGTCTTCACCGTCCCCCTGCAGCCTATTCACAGGCACAACAGGATCTGGGACCCGGGCTTGCCCAGAGGAGGAACATCTCATGGCTCTTGTCCTCGGCAGAGCCTGATTCAGGAAAGGCACACGTCCGCCTCCTTGTCCCACACGGAAGGTGGCAGGCCGGAAAGCTGTTGCTGGTCTTCACCGTTCCCCTGCAGCCTATTCACAGGCACAACAGGATCTGGGACCGGGGCTTGCCCAGAGGAGGAACATCTCATGGCTCTCGTCCTTGGCGGAGCCTGATTCCGGAAAGGCACACGTCCGGCTCCTTGTCCCACACGGAAGGTGGCAGCCCTGAAAGATGTTCCTGGTCTTCACTGTTCCCCTGCAGCCTATTCACAGGCACAACAGGATTCAGGACCGGGGCTTGCCCAGAGGAGGAAAATCTCATGGCTCTCGTCCTTGGCAGAGCCTGATTCCGATAAGGCACTGGTCCGGCTCCTTGTCCCACATGGAAGGTGGCGGCCCTGAAAGCTGTTGCTGGTCTTCACCGTCCCCCTGCAGCCTATTCACAGGCACAACAGGATCTGTGACCCGGGCTTGCCCAGAGGAGGAACATCTCATTGCTCTCGTCCTCGGCGGAGCCTGATTCCGGAAAGGCACACGTCTGGCTCCTTGTCCCACACGGAAGGTGGCAGCCCTGAAAGATGTTCCTGGTCTTCACTGTCCCCCTGCAGCCTATTCACAGGCACAACAGGATTCAGGACCGGGGCTTGCCCAGAGGAGGAACATCTCATGGCTCTCGTCCTCGGCAGAGCCTGATTCAGGAAAGGCACACGTCCGGCTCCTTGTCTCACACGGAAGGTGGCAGGCCGGAAAGATGTTGCTGGTCTTCACCGTCCCCCTGCAGCCTATTCACAGGCACAACAGGATCTGGGACCTGGGATTGCCCAGAGCAGGAACATCTCATGGCTCTCGTCCTCGGCGGAGCCTGATTCCGGAAAGGCACACGTCCGGCTCCTTGTCCCACACGGAAGGTGGCAGCCCTGAAAGCTGTTGCTGGTCTTCACCGTCCCCCTGCAGCCTATTCACAGGTACAACAGGATCTGGGACCTGGGCTTGCCCAGAGGCGGAACATCTCATGGCTCTCGTCCTCGGCAGAGCCTCTTTCCGAAAAGGCACACGTCTGGCTCCTTGTCCCACACGGAAGGTGGCAGCCCTGAAAGCTGTTGCTGGTCTTCACCGTTCCCCTGCAGCCTATTCACAGGCACAGCAGGATCTGGGACCCGGGCTTGCCCAGAGGAGGAACATCTCATGGCTCTCGTCCTCGGCAGAGCCTGTTTCCGAGAAGGCACACGTCCGGCTCCTTGTCCCACACGGAAGGTGGCAGCCCAGAAAGCTGTTGCTGGTCTTCACCGTCCCCCTGCAGCCTATTCACAGGCAAAACAGGATCTGGGACTCGGGCTTGCCCAGAGGAGGAACATCTCATGGCTCTCGTCCTCGGCAGAGCCTGATTCCGAAAAGGCACACGTCCGGCTCCTTGTCCCACACGGAAGGTGGCAGCCCTAAAAGCTGTTGCTGGTCTTCACCGTCCCCCTGCAGCCTATTCACAGCTACAACAGGATCTGGGACCTGGGCTTGCCCAGAGGAGGAACATCTCATGGCTCTTGTTCTCGGCGTGCCTCTTTCCGAAAAGGCACACGTCCGGCTCCTTGTCCCACACGGAAGGTGGCAGCCCTGAAAGCTGTTGCTGGTCTTCACCATCCCCCTGCAGCCTATTCACAGGTACAACAGGATCTGGGACCTGGGCTTGCCCAGAGGAGGAACATCTCATGGCTCTCGTCCTCGGCAGAGCCTCTTTCCGAAAAGGCACACGTCTGGCTCCTTGTCCCACACGGAAGGTGGCAGGCCGGAAAGCTGATGCTGGTCTTCACCGTCCCCCTGCAGCCTATTCAAAGGTACAACAGGATCTGGGACCTCGCTTGCCCAGAGGAGGAACATCTCATGGATCTCGTCCTCGGCAGAGCCTCTTTCCGAAAAGGCACACGTCTGGCTCCTTGTCCCACACGGAAGGTGGCAGCCCTGAAAGCTGTTGCTGGTCTTCACCGTTCCCCTGCAGCCTATTCACAGGCACAGCAGGATCTGGGACCTCGCTTGCCCAGAGGAGGAACATCTCATGGCTCTCGTCCTCGGCAGAGCCTGTTTCCAAGAAGGCACACGTCCGGCTCCTTTTCCCACACGGAAGGTGGCAGCCCAGAAAGCTGTTGCTGGTCTTCACCGTCCCCCTGCAGCCTATTCACAGGCAAAACAGGATCTGGGACTCGGGCTTGCCCAGAGGAGGAACATCTCATGGCTCTCGTCCTCGGCAGAGCCTGATTCCGAAAAGGCACTCATCCGGCTCCTTGTCCCACACGGAAGGTGGCAGTCCTGAAAGATGTTGCTGGTCTTCGCCGTCCCCCTGCAGCCTATTCACAGGCACAACAGGATCTGGGACCCGGGCTTGCCCAGAGGAGGAACATCTCATGGCTCTCGTCCTCGGCGGAGCTTTATTCCGGAAAGGCACACGTCCGGCTCCTTGTCCCACACGGAAGGTGGCAGGCCGGAAAGATGTTGCTGGTCTTCACCGTTCCCCTGCAGCCTATTCACAGGCACAACAGGATCTGGGACTTGGGCTTGCCCAGAGGAGGAACATCTCATGGTTCTCGTCCTCTGCAGAGCCTCTTTCCGAAAAGGCACACGTCCGGATCCTTGTCCCACACGGAAGGTGGCAGCCCTGAAAGCTGATGCTGGTCTTCACCGTCCCCCTGCAGCCTATTCACAGGCAAAACAGGATCTGGGACTCGGGCTTGCACAGAGGAGGAACATCTCATGGCTCTCGTCCTCGGCAGAGCCTGATTCCGGAAACGTACTCCTCCGGCTCCTTGTCCCACACGGAAGGTGGCAGCCCTTAAAGCTGTTGCTGGTCTTCACCGTCCCCCTGCAGCCTATTCACAGGCACAACAGGATCTGGGACCCGGGCTTACCCAGAGGAGGAACATCTCATGGCTCTCGTCCTCGGCAGAGCCTGATTCTGGAAAGGCACACGTCCGGCTCCTTGTCCCACAAGGAATGTAGCAGCCCTGAAAGATGTTGCTCGTCTTCACCGTCCCCCTGCAGCCTATTCACAGGCAAAACAGGATCTGGGACTCGGGCTTGCCCAGAGGAGGAACATCTCATGGCTCTCGTTCTCGGCAGAGCCTGATTCCGGAAAGGCACACGTCCGGCTCCTTGTCCCACACGGAAGGTGGCAGGCCGGAAAGCTGTTGCTGGTCTTCACCGTCCCCCTGCAGCCTATTCACAGGCACAACAGGATCTGGGACCTGGGCTTGCCCAGAGAGGAACATCTCATGGTTCTCGTCCTCGGCAGAGCCTGATTCCGAAAAGGCACACATCCGGCTCCTTGTCCCACACGGAAGGTGGCAGCCCTGAAAGCTGTTGCTGGTCTTCACCGTCCCCATGCAGCCTATTCACAGGCAAAACAGGATCTGGGACTCGGACTTGCCCAGAGGAGGAACATCTCATGGCTCTCGTCCTCGGCAGAGCCTGATTCCGAAAAGGCACTCGTCCGGCTCCTTGTCCCACACGGAAGGTGGCAGCCCTGAAAGATGTTGCTGGTCTTCACAGTCCCCCTGCAGCCTATTCACAGGCACAACAGGATTCAGGACCGGGGCTTGCCCAGAGGAGGAACATCTCATGGCTCTCGTCCTCGGCAGAGCCTGATTCAGGAAAGGCACACGTCCGGCTCCTTGTCCCACACGGAAGGTGGCAGGCCGGAAAGCTGTTGCTGGTCTTCACTGTCCCCCTGCAGCCTATTCACAGGCACAACAGGATCTGGGACCCGGGCTTGCCCAGAGGAGGAACATCTCATGGCTCTCGTCCTTGGCGGAGCCTGATTCCGGAAAGGCACACGTCCGGCTCCTTGTCCCACACGGAAGGTGGCAGCCCTGAAAGATGTTCCTGGTCTTCACTGTCCCCCTGCAGCCTATTCACAGGCACAACAGGATTCAGGACCGGGGCTTGCCCAGAGGAGGAACATCTCATGGCTCTCGTCCTCGGCAGAGCCTGATTCCGATAAGGCACTGGTCCGGCTCCTTGTCCCACAAGGAATGTGGCAGCCCTGAAAGATGTTGCTCGTCTTCACCGTCCCCCTGCAGCCTATTCACAGGCACAACAGGATCTGGGACTCGGGCTTGCCCAGAGGAGGAACATCTCATGGCTCTCGTCCTCGGCAGAGCCTGATTCCGGAAAGGCACACGTCCGGCTCCTTGTCCCACACGGAAGGTGGCAGGCCGGAAAGCTGTTGCTGGTCTTCACCGTCCCCCTGCAGCCTATTCACAGGCACAACAGGATCTGGGACCTGGGCTTGCCCAGAGAGGAACATCTCATGGTTCTCGTCCTCGGCAGAGCCTCTTTCCGAAAAGGCACACATCCGGCTCCTTGTCCCACACGGAAGGTGGCAGCCCTGAAAGATGTTCCTGGTCTTCACTGTTCCCCTGCAGCCTATTCACAGGCACAACAGGATTCAGGACCTGGGCTTGCCCAGAGGAGGAACATCTCATGGCTCTTGTCCTCGGCGTGCCTCTTTCCGAAAAGGCACACGTCCGGCTCCTTGTCCCACACGGAAGGTGGCAGCCCTGAAAGCTGTTGCTGGTCTTCACCATCCCCCTGCAGCCTATTCACAGGTACAACAGGATCTGGGACCTGGGCTTGCCCAGAGGAGGAACATCTCATGGCTCTCGTCCTCGGCAGAGCCTCTTTCCGAAAAGGCACACGTCTGGCTCCTTGTCCCACACGGAAGGTGGCAGGCCGGAAAGCTGTTGCTGGTCTTCACCGTCCCCCTGCAGCCTATTCACAGGTACAACAGGATCTGGGACCTCGCTTGCCCAGAGGCGGAACATCTCATGGCTCTCGTCCTCGGCAGAGCCTCTTTCCGAAAAGGCACACGTCTGGCTCCTTGTCCCACACGGAAGGTGGCAGCCCTGAAAGCTGTTGCTGGTCTTCACCGTCCCCCTGCAGCCTATTCACAGGCACAGCAGGATCTGGGACCCGGGCTTGCCCAGAGGAGGAACATCTCATGGCTCTCGTCCTCGGCAGAGCCTGTTTCCAAGAAGGCACACGTCCGGCTCCTTTTCCCACACGGAAGGTGGCAGCCCAGAAAGCTGTTGCTGGTCTTCACCGTCCCCCTGCAGCCTATTCACAGGCAAAAGAGGATCTGGGACTCGGGCTTGCCCAGAGGAGGAACATCTCATGGCTCTCGTCCTCGGCAGAGCCTGATTCCGAAAAGGCACTCATCCGGCTCCTTGTCCCACACGGAAGGTGGCAGTCCTGAAAGATGTTGCTGGTCTTCGCCGTCCCCCTGCAGCCTATTCACAGGCACAACAGGATCTGGGACCCGGGCTTGCCCAGAGGAGGAACATCTCATGGCTCTCGTCCTCAGCGGAGCTTTATTCCGGAAAGGCACACGTCCGGCTCCTTGTCCCACACGGAAGGTGGCAGGCCGGAAAGATGTTGCTGGTCTTCACCGTTCCCCTGCAGCCTATTCACAGGCAAAACAGGATCTGGGACTCGGGCTTGCACAGAGGAGGAACATCTCATGGCTCTCGTCCTCGGCAGAGCCTGATTCCGGAAACGTACTCCTCCGGCTCCTTGTCCCACACGGAAGGTGGCAGCCCTTAAAGCTGTTGCTGGTCTTCACCGTCCCCCTGCAGCCTATTCACAGGCACAACAGGATCTGGGACCCGGGCTTGCCCAGAGGAGGAACATCTCATGGCTCTCGTCCTCGGCAGAGCCTGATTCTGGAAAGGCACACGTCCGGCTCCTTGTCCCACAAGGAATGTAGCAGCCCTGAAAGATGTTGCTCGTCTTCACCGTCCCCCTGCAGCCTATTCACAGGCAAAACAGGATCTGGGACTCGGGCTTGCCCAGAGGAGGAACATCTCATGGCTCTCGTTCTCGGCAGAGCCTGATTCCGGAAAGGCACACGTCCGTCTCCTTGTCCCACACGGAAGGTGGCAGGCCGGAAAGCTGTTGCTGGTCTTCACCGTCCCCCTGCAGCCTATTCACAGGCACAACAGGATCTGGGACCTGGGCTTGCCCAGAGAGGAACATCTCATGGTTCTCGTCCTCGGCAGAGCCTGATTCCGAAAAGGCACACATCCGGCTCCTTGTCCCACACGGAAGGTGGCAGCCCTGAAAGCTGTTGCTGGTCTTCACCGTCCCCATGCAGCCTATTCACAGGCAAAACAGGATCTGGGACTCAGACTTGCCCAGAGGAGGAACATCTCATGGCTCTCGTCCTCTGCAGAGCCTCTTTCCGAAAAGGCACACGTCCGGCTCCTTGTCCCACACGGAAGGTGGCAGCCCTGAAAGCTGTTGCTGGTCTTCACCGTCCCCCTGCAGCCTATTCACAGGCACAACAGGATTCAGGACCGGGGCTTGCCCAGAGGAGGAACATCTCATGGCTCTCGTCCTCGGCAGAGCCTGATTCAGGAAAGGCACACGTCCGGCTCCTTGTCCCACACGGAAGGTGGCAGGCCGGAAAGCTGTTGCTGGTCTTCACTGTCCCCCTGCAGCCTATTCACAGGCACAACAGGATCTGGGACCCGGGCTTGCCCAGAGGAGGAACATCTCATGGCTCTCGTCCTTGGCGGAGCCTGATTCCGGAAAGGCACACGTCAGGCTCCTTGTCCCACACGGAAGGTGGCAGCCCTGAAAGATGTTCCTGGTCTTCACTGTCCCCCTGCAGCCTATTCACAGGCACAACAGGATTCAGGACCGGGGCTTGCCCAGAGGAGGAACATCTCATGGCTCTCGTCCTCGGCAGAGCCTGATTCCGGAAACGTACTCCTCCGGCTCCTTGTCCCACACGGAAGGTGGCAGCCCTTAAAGCTGTTGCTGGTCTTCACCGTCCCCCTGCAGCCTATTCACAGCTACAACAGGATCTGGGACCCGGGCTTGCCCAGAGGAGGAACATCTCATGGTTCTCGTCCTCGGCAGAGCCTGATTCTGGAAAGGCACACGTCCGGCTCCTTGTCCCACAAGGAATGTAGCAGCCCTGAAAGATGTTGCTCGTCTTCACCGTCCCCCTGCAGCCTATTCACAGGCAAAACAGGATCTGGGACTCGGGCTTGCCCAGAGGAGGAACATCTCATGGCTCTCGTTCTCGGCAGAGCCTGATTCCGGAAAGGCACACGTCCGGCTCCTTGTCCCACACGGAAGGTGGCAGGCCGGAAAGCTGTTGCTGGTCTTCACCGTCCCCCTGCAGCCTATTCACAGGCACAACAGGATCTGGGACCTGGGCTTGCCCAGAGAGGAACATCTCATGGTTCTCGTCCTCGGCAGAGCCTGATTCTGAAAAGGCACACATCCGGCTCCTTGTCCCACACGGAAGGTGGCAGCCCTGAAAGCTGTTGCTGGTCTTCACCGTCCCCATGCAGCCTATTCACAGGCAAAACAGGATCTGGGACTCGGACTTGCCCAGAGGAGGAACATCTCATGGCTCTCGTCCTCGGCAGAGCCTGATTCCGAAAAGGCACTCGTCCGGCTCCTTGTCCCACACGGAAGGTGGCAGCCCTGAAAGCTGTTGCTGGTCTTCACCGTCCCCCTGCAGCCTATTCACAGGCACAACAGGATTCAGGACCGGGGCTTGCCCAGAGGAGGAACATCTCATGGCTCTCGTCCTCGGCAGAGCCTGATTCAGGAAAGGCACACGTCCGGCTCTTTGTCCCACACGGAAGGTGGCAGGCCGGAAAGCTGTTGCTGGTCTTCACTGTCCCCCTGCAGCCTATTCACAGGCACAACAGGATCTGGGTCCCGGGCTTGCCCAGAGGAGGAACATCTCATGGCTCTCGTCCTTGGCGGAGCCTGATTCCGGAAAGGCACACGTCCGGCTCCTTGTCCCACACGGAAGGTGGCAGCCCTGAAAGATGTTCCTGGTCTTCACTGTCCCCCTGCAGCCTATTCACAGGCACAACAGGATTCAGGACCGGGGCTTGCCCAGAGGAGGAACATCTCATGGCTCTCGTCCTCGGCAGAGCCTGATTCCGATAAGGCACTGGTCCGGCTCCTTGTCCCACAAGGAATGTGGCAGCCCTGAAAGATGTTGCTCGTCTTCACCGTCCCCCTGCAGCCTATTCACAGGCACAACAGGATCTGGGACTCGGGCTTGCCCAGAGGAGGAACATCTCATGGCTCTCGTCCTCGGCAGAGCCTGATTCCGGAAAGGCACACGTCCGGCTCCTTGTCCCACACGGAAGGTGGCAGGCCGGAAAGCTGTTGCTGGTCTTCACCGTCCCCCTGCAGCCTATTCACAGGCACAACAGGATCTGGGACCTGGGCTTGCCCAGAGAGGAACATCTCATGGTTCTCGTCCTCGGCAGAGCCTCTTTCCGAAAAGGCACACATCCGGCTCCTTCTCCCACACGGAAGGTGGCAGGCCGGAAAGCTGTTGCTCGTCTTCACCGTCCCCCTGCAGCCTATTCACAGGCAAAACAGGATCTGGGACTCGGACTTGCCCAGAGGAGGAACATCTCATGGCTCTCGTCCTCGGCAGAGCCTGATTCCGGAAAGGCACTCGTCCGGCTCCTTGTCCCACACGGAAGGTGGCAGCCCTGAAAGCTGTTGCTGGTCTTCACCGTCCCCCTGCAGCCTATTCACAGGCACAACAGGATCTGGGACCCGGGCTTGCCCAGAGGAGGAACATCTCATGGCTCTCGTCCTCGGCGGAGCCTGATTCCGGAAAGGCACACGTCCGGCTCCTTGTCCCACACGGAAGGTGGCAGGCCGGAAAGCTGTTGCTGGTCTTCACCGTCCCCCTGCAGCCTATTCACAGGCACAACAGGATCTGGGACCCGGGCTTGCCCAGAGGAGGAACATCTCATGGCTCTTGTCCTCGGCAGAGCCTGATTCAGGAAAGGCACACGTCCGCCTCCTTGTCCCACACGGAAGGTGGCAGGCCGGAAAGCTGTTGCTGGTCTTCACCGTCCCCCTGCAGCCTATTCACAAGCACAACAGGATCTGGGACCCGGGCTTGCCCAGAGGAGGAACATCTCATGGCTCTCGTCCTTGGCTGAGCCTGATTCCGGAAAGGCACACGTCCGGCTCCTTGTCCCACACGGAAGGTGGCAGCCCTGAAAGATGTTCCTGGTCTTCACTGTTCCCCTGCAGCCTATTCACAGGCACAACAGGATTCAGGACCGGGGCTTGCCCAGAGGAGGAAAATCTCATGGCTCTCGTCCTCGGCAGAGCCTGATTCCGATGAGGCACTGGTCCGGCTCCTTGTCCCACATGGAAGGTGGCGGCCCTGAAAGCTGTTGCTGGTCTTCACCGTCCCCCTGCAGCCTATTCACAGGCACAACAGGATCTGGGACCCGGGCTTGCCCAGAGGAGGAACATCTCATGGCTCTCGTCCTCGGCGGAGCCTGATTCCGGAAAGGCACACGTCCGGCTCCTTGTCCCACACGGAAGGTGGCAGCCCTGAAAGCTGTTGCTGGTCTTCACCGTCCCCCTGCAGCCTATTCACAGGCACAACAGGATTCAGGACCGGGGCTTGCCCAGAGGACGAACATCTCATGGCTCTCGTCCTCGGCAGAGCCTGATTCAGGAAAGGCACACGTCCGGCTCTTTGTCCCACACAGAAGGTGGCAGGCCGGAAAGCTGTTGCTGGTCTTCACTGTCCCCCTGCAGCCTATTCACAGGCACAACAGGATCTGGGACCCGGGCTTGCCCAGAGGAGGAACATCTCATGGCTCTCGTCCTTGGCGGAGCCTGATTCCGGAAAGGCACACGTCCGGCTCCTTGTCCCACACGGAAGGTGGCAGCCCTGAAAGATGTTCCTGGTCTTCACTGTCCCCCTGCAGCCTATTCACAGGCACAACAGGATTCAGGACCGGGGCTTGCCCAGAGGAGGAACATCTCATGGCTCTCGTCCTCGGCAGAGCCTGATTCCGATAAGGCACTGGTCCGGCTCCTTGTCCCACAAGGAATGTGGCAGCCCTGAAAGATGTTGCTCGTCTTCACCGTCCCCCTGCAGCCTATTCACAGGCACAACAGGATCTGGGACTCGGGCTTGCCCAGAGGAGGAACATCTCATGGCTCTCGTCCTCGGCAGAGCCTGATTCCGGAAAGGCACACGTCCGGCTCCTTGTCCCACACGGAAGGTGGCAGGCCGGAAAGCTGTTGCTGGTCTTCACCGTCCCCCTGCAGCCTATTCGCAGGCACAACAGGATCTGGGACCTGGGCTTGCCCAGAGAGGAACATCTCATGGTTCTCGTCCTCGGCAGAGCCTCTTTCCGAAAAGGCACACATCCGGCTCCTTCTCCCACACGGAAGGTGGCAGGCCGGAAAGCTGTTGCTCGTCTTCACCGTCCCCCTGCAGCCTATTCACAGGCAAAACAGGATCTGGGACTCGGACTTGCCCAGAGGAGGAACATCTCATGGCTCTCGTCCTCGGCAGAGCCTGATTCCGGAAAGGCACTCGTCCGGCTCCTTGTCCCACACGGAAGGTGGCAGCCCTGAAAGCTGTTGCTGGTCTTCACCGTCCCCCTGCAGCCTATTCACAGGCACAACAGGATCTGGGACCCGGGCTTGCCCAGAGGAGGAACATCTCATGGCTCTCGTCCTCGGCGGAGCCTGATTCCGGAAAGGCACACGTCCGGCTCCTTGTCCCACACGGAAGGTGGCAGGCCGGAAAGCTGTTGCTGGTCTTCACCGTCCTCCTGCAGCCTATTCACAGGCACAACAGGATCTGGGACCCGGGCTTGCCCAGAGGAGGAACATCTCATGGCTCTTGTCCTCGGCAGAGCCTGATTCAGGAAAGGCACACGTCCGCCTCCTTGTCCCACACGGAAGGTGGCAGGCCGGAAAGCTGTTGCTGGTCTTCACCGTCCCCCTGCAGCCTATTCACAAGCACAACAGGATCTGGGACCCGGGCTTGCCCAGAGGAGGAACATCTCATGGCTCTCGTCCTTGGCGGAGCCTGATTCCGGAAAGGCACACGTCCGGCTCCTTGTCCCACACGGAAGGTGGCAGCCCTGAAAGATGTTCCTGGTCTTCACTGTTCCCCTGCAGCCTATTCACAGGCACAACAGGATTCAGGACCGGGGCTTGCCCAGAGGAGGAAAATCTCATGGCTCTCGTCCTCGGCAGAGCCTGATTCCGATGAGGCACTGGTCCGGCTCCTTGTCCCACATGGAAGGTGGCGGCCCTGAAAGCTGTTGCTGGTCTTCACCGTCCCCCTGCAGCCTATTCACAGGCACAACAGGATCTGGGACCCGGGCTTGCCCAGAGGAGGAACATCTCATGGCTCTCGTCCTCGGCGGAGCCTGATTCCGGAAAGGCACACGTCTGGCTCCTTGTCCCACACGGAAGGTGGCAGCCCTGAAAGATGTTCCTGGTCTTCACTGTCCCCCTGCAGCCTATTCACAGGCACAACAGGATTCAGGACCGGGGCTTGCCCAGAAGAGGAACATCTCATGGCTCTCGTCCTCGGCAGAGCCTGATTCAGGAAAGGCACACGTCCGGCTCCTTGTCCCACACGGAAGGTGGCAGGCCGGAAAGATGTTGCTGGTCTTCACCGTCCCCCTGCAGCCTATTCACAGGCACAACAGGATCTGGGACCTGGGATTGCCCAGAGCAGGAACATCTCATGGCTCTCGTCCTCGGCAGAGCCTCTTTCCGAAAAGGCACACGTCCGGCTCCTTGTCCCACACGGAAGGTGGCAGGCCGGAATGCTGTTGCTGGTCTTCACCGTCCCCCTGCAGCCTATTCACAGGTACAACAGGATCTGGGACCTGGGCTTGCCCAGAGGCGGAACATCTCATGGCTCTCGTCCTCGGCAGAGCCTCTTTCCGAAAAGGCACACGTCTGGCTCCTTGTCCCACACGGAAGGTGGCAGCCCTGAAAGCTGTTGCTGGTCTTCACCGTTCCCCTGCAGCCTATTCACAGGCACAGCAGGATCTGGGACCCGGGCTTGCCCAGAGGAGGAACATCTCATGGCTCTCGTCCTCGGCAGAGCCTGTTTCCGAGAAGGCACACGTCCGGCTCCTTGTCCCACACGGAAGGTGGCAGCCCTGAAAGATGTTCCTGGTCTTCACCGTCCCCCTGCAGCCTATTCACAGGCAAAACAGGATCTGGGACTCGGGCTTGCCCAGAGGAGGAACATCTCATGGCTCTCGTCCTCGGCAGAGCCTGATTCCGAAAAGGCACACGTCCGGCTCCTTGTCCCACACGGAAGGTGGCAGCCCTAAAAGCTGTTGCTGGTCTTCACCGTCCCCCTGCAGCCTATTCACAGCTACAACAGGATCTGGGACCTGGGCTTGCCCAGAGGAGGAACATCTCATGGCTCTTGTCCTCGGCGTGCCTCTTTCCGAAAAGGCACACGTCCGGCTCCTTGTCCCACACGGAAGGTGGCAGCCCTGAAAGCTGTTGCTGGTCTTCACCATCCCCCTGCAGCCTATTCACAGGTACAACAGGATCTGGGACCTGGGCTTGCCCAGAGGAGGAACATCTCATGGCTCTCGTCCTCGGCAGAGCCTCTTTCCGAAAAGGCACACGTCTGGCTCCTTGTCCCACACGGAAGGTGGCAGGCCGGAAAGCTGTTGCTGGTCTTCACCGTCCCCCTGCAGCCTATACACAGGTACAACAGGATCTGGGACCTCGCTTGCCCAGAGGCGGAACATCTCATGGCTCTCGTCCTCGGCAGAGCCTCTTTCCGAAAAGGCACTCATCCGGCTCCTTGTCCCACACGGAAGGTGGCAGCCCTGAAAGATGTTGCTGGTCTTCGCCGTCCCCCTGCAGCCTATTCACAGGCACAACAGGATCTGGGACCCGGGCTTGCCCAGAGGAGGAACATCTCATGGCTCTCGTCCTCGGCGGAGCTTTATTCCGGAAAGGCACACGTCCGGCTCCTTGTCCCACACGGAAGGTGGCAGGCCGGAAAGATGTTGCTGGTCTTCACCGTTCCCCTGCAGCCTATTCACAGGCACAACAGGATCTGGGACTTGGGCTTGCCCAGAGGAGGAACATCTCATGGTTCTCGTCCTCTGCAGAGCCTCTTTCCGAAAAGGCACACGTCCGGATCCTTGTCCCACACGGAAGGTGGCAGCCCTGAAAGCTGATGCTGGTCTTCACCGTCCCCCTGCAGCCTATTCACAGGCAAAACAGGATCTGGGACTCGGGCTTGCACAGAGGA
The DNA here is from genome assembly GCF_929443795.1 of Astur gentilis. Taxonomy (NCBI): domain Eukaryota; kingdom Metazoa; phylum Chordata; class Aves; order Accipitriformes; family Accipitridae; genus Astur; species Astur gentilis. The sequence continues at coordinate 266,556 of NC_064889.1, forward strand.
GGAACATCTCATGGCTCTCGTCCTCGGCAGAGCCTGATTCCGGAAACGTACTCCTCCGGCTCCTTGTCCCACACGGAAGGTGGCAGCCCTTAAAGCTGTTGCTGGTCTTCACCGTCCCCCTGCAGCCTATTCACAGGCACAACAGGATCTGGGACCCGGGCTTGCCCAGAGGAGGAACATCTCATGGCTCTCGTCCTCGGCAGAGCCTGATTCTGGAAAGGCACACGTCCGGCTCCTTGTCCCACACGGAATGTAGCAGCCCTGAAAGATGTTGCTCGTCTTCACCGTCCCCCTGCAGCCTATTCACAGGCACAACAGGATCTGTGACCTGGGCTTGCCCAGAGAGGAACATCTCATGGTTCTCGTCCTCGGCAGAGCCTGATTCCGAAAAGGCACACATCCGGCTCCTTGTCCCACACGGAAGGTGGCAGCCCTGAAAGCTGTTGCTGGTCTTCACCGTCCCCATGCAGCCTATTCACAGGCAAAACAGGATCTGGGACTCGGACTTGCCCAGAGGAGGAACATCTCATGGCTCTCGTCCTCGGCAGAGCCTGATTCCGAAAAGGCACTCGTCCGGGTCCTTGTCCCACACGGAAGGTGGCAGCCCTGAAAGCTGTTGCTGGTCTTCACCGTCCCCCTGCAGCCTATTCACAGGCACAACAGGATTCAGGACCGGGGCTTGCCCAGAGGAGGAATATCTCATGGCTCTCGTCCTCGGCAGAGCCTGATTCAGGAAAGGCACACGTCCGGCTCCTTGTCCCACACGGAAGGTGGCAGGCCGGAAAGCTGTTGCTGGTCTTCACTGTCCCCCTGCAGCCTATTCACAGGCACAACAGGATCTGGGACCCGGGCTTGCCCAGAGGAGGAACATCTCATGGCTCTCGTCCTTGGCGGAGCCTGATTCCGGAAAGGCACACGTCCGGCTCCTTGTCCCACACGGAAGGTGGAAGCCCTGAAAGATGTTCCTGGTCTTCACTGTCCCCCTGCAGCCTATTCACAGGCACAACAGGATTCAGGACCGGGGCTTGCCCAGAGGAGGAACATCTCATGGCTCTCGTCCTCGGCAGAGCCTGATTCCGATAAGGCACTGGTCCGGCTCCTTGTCCCACAAGGAATGCGGCAGCCCTGAAAGATGTTGCTCGTCTTCACCGTCCCCCTGCAGCCTATTCACAGGCACAACAGGATCTGGGACCCGGGCTTGCCCAGAGGAGGAACATCTCATGGCTCTCGTCCTCGGCAGAGCCTGATTCCGGAAAGGCACACGTCCGGCTCCTTGTCCCACACGGAAGGTGGCAGGCCGGAAAGCTGTTGCTGGTCTTCACCGTCCCCCTGCAGCCTATTCACAGGCACAACAGGATCTGGGACCTGGGCTTGCCCAGAGAGGAACATCTCATGGTTCTCGTCCTCGGAAGAGCCTCTTTCCGAAAAGGCACACATCCGGCTCCTTCTCCCACACGGAAGGTGGCAGGCCGGAAAGCTGTTGCTCGTCTTCACCGTCCCCCTGCAGCCTATTCACAGGCAAAACAGGATCTGGGACTCGGACTTGCCCAGAGGAGGAACATCTCATGGCTCTCGTCCTCGGCAGAGCCTGATTCCTAAAAGGCACTCGTCCGGCTCCTTGTCCCACACGGAAGGTGGCAGCCCTGAAAGATGTTGCTGGTCTTCACCGTCCCCCTGCAGCCTATTCACAGGCACAACAGGATCTGGGACCCGGGCTTGCCCAGAGGAGGAACATCTCATGGCTCTCGTCCTCGGCGGAGCCTGATTCCGGAAAGGCACACGTCCGGTTCCTTGTCCCACACGGAAGGTGGCAGGCCGGAAAGCTGTTGCTGGTCTTCACCGTCCCCCTGCAGCCTATTCACAGGCACAACAGGATCTGGGACCCGGGCTTGCCCAGAGGAGGAACATCTCATGGCTCTTGTCCTCGGCAGAGCCTGATTCAGGAAAGGCACACGTCCGCCTCCTTGTCCCACACGGAAGGTGGCAGGCCGGAAAGCTGTTGCTGGTCTTCACCGTCCCCCTGCAGCCTATTCAAAAGCACAACAGGATCTGGGACCCGGGCTTGCCCAGAGGAGGAACATCTCATGGCTCTCGTCCTTGGCGGAGCCTGATTCCGGAAAGGCACACGTCCGGCTCCTTGTCCCACACGGAAGGTGGCAGCCCTGAAAGATGTTCCTGGTCTTCACTGTTCCCCTGCAGCCTATTCACAGGCACAACAGGATTCAGGACCGGGGCTTGCCCAGAGGAGGAAAATCTCATGGCTCTCGTCCTCGGCAGAGCCTGATTCCGATAAGGCACTGGTCCGGCTCCTTGTCCCACATGGAAGGTGGAGGCCGTGAAAGCTCTTGCTGGTCTTCACCGTCCCCCTGCAGCCTATTCACAGGCACAACAGGATCTGGGACCTGGGCTTGCCCAGAGGAGGAACATCTCATGGCTCTCGTCCTCGGCGGAGCCTGATTCCGGAAAGGCACACGTCTGGCTCCTTGTCCCACACGGAAGGTGGCAGCCCTGAAAGATGTTCCTGGTCTTCACTGTCCCCCTGCAGCCTATTCACAGGCACAACAGGATTCAGGACCGGGGCTTGCCCAGAGGAGGAACATCTCATGGCTCTCGTCCTCGGCGGAGCCTGATTCAGGAAAGGCACACGTCCGGCTCCTTGTCCCACACGGAAGGTGGCAGGCCGGAAAGATGTTGCTGGTCTTCACCGTCCCCCTGCAGCCTATTCACAGGCACAACAGGATCTGGGACCTGGGATTGCCCAGAGCAGGAACATCTCATGGCTCTCGTCCTCGGCAGAGCCTCTTTCCGAAAAGGCACACGTCTGGCTCCTTGTCCCACACGGAAGGTGGCAGCCCTGAAAGCTGTTGCTGGTCTTCACCGTTCCCCTGCAGCCTATTCACAGGCACAGCAGGATCTGGGACCCGGGCTTGCCCAGAGGAGGAACATCTCATGGCTCTCGTCCTCGGCAGAGCCTGTTTCCGAGAAGGCACACGTCCGGCTCCTTGTCCCACACGGAAGGTGGCAGCCCAGAAAGCTGTTGCTGGTCTTCACCGTCCCCCTGCAGCCTATTCACAGGCAAAACAGGATCTGGGACTCGGGCTTGCCCAGAGGAGGAACATCTCATGGCTCTCGTCCTCGGCAGAGCCTGATTCCGAAAAGGCACACGTCCGGCTCCTTGTCCCACACGGAAGGTGGCAGCCCTAAAAGCTGTTGCTGGTCTTCACCGTCCCCCTGCAGCCTATTCACAGCTACAACAGGATCTGGGACCTGGGCTTGCCCAGAGGAGGAACATCTCATGGCTCTTGTCCTCGGCGTGCCTCTTTCCGAAAAGGCACACGTCCGGCTCCTTGTCCCACACGGAAGGTGGCAGCCCTGAAAGCTGTTGCTGGTCTTCACCATCCCCCTGCAGCCTATTCACAGGTACAACAGGATCTGGGACCTGGGCTTGCCCAGAGGAGGAACATCTCATGGCTCTCGTCCTCGGCAGAGCCTCTTTCCGAAAAGGCACACGTCCGGCTCCTTGTCCCACACGGAAGGTGGCAGCCCTGAAAGCTGTTGCTGGTCTTCACCGTCCCCCTGCAGCCTATTCACAGGTACAACAGGATCTGGGACCTCGCTTGCCCAGAGGCGGAACATCTCATGGCTCTCGTCCTCGGCAGAGCCTCTTTCCGAAAAGGCACACGTCTGGCTCCTTGTCCCACACGGAAGGTGGCAGCCCTGAAAGCTGTTGCTGGTCTTCACCGTTCCCCTGCAGCCTATTCACAGGCACAGCAGGATCTGGGACCCGGGCTTGCCCAGAGGAGGAACATCTCATGGCTCTCGTCCTCGGCAGAGCCTGTTTCCAAGAAGGCACACGTCCGGCTCCTTTTCCCACACGGAAGGTGGCAGCCCAGAAAGCTGTTGCTGGTCTTCACCGTCCCCCTGCAGCCTATTCACAGGCACAACAGGATCTGGGACTCGGGCTTGCCCAGAGGAGGAACATCTCATGGCTCTCGTCCTCGGCAGAGCCTGATTCCGAAAAGGCACTCATCTGGCTCCTTGTCCCACACGGAAGGTGGCAGTCCTGAAAGATGTTGCTGGTCTTCGCCGTCCCCCTGCAGCCTATTCACAGGCACAACAGGATCTGGGACCCGGGCTTGCCCAGAGGAGGAACATCTCATGGCTCTCGTCCTCGGCGGAGCTTTATTCCGGAAAGGCACACGTCCGGCTCCTTGTCCCACACGGAAGGTGGCAGGCCGGAAAGCTGTTGCTGGTCTTCACCGTTCCCCTGCAGCCTATTCACAGGCACAACAGGATCTGGGACTTGGGCTTGCCCAGAGGAGGAACATCTCATGGTTCTCGTCCTCTGCAGAGCCTCTTTCCGAAAAGGCACACGTCCGGATCCTTGTCCCACACGGAAGGTGGCAGCCCTGAAAGCTGATGCTGGTCTTCACTGTCCCCCTGCAGCCTATTCACAGGCAAAACAGGATCTGGGACTCGGGCTTGCACAGAGGAGGAACATCTCATGGCTCTCGTCCTCGGCAGAGCCTGATTCCGGAAACGTACTCCTCCGGCTCCTTGTCCCACACGGAAGGTGGCAGCCCTTAAAGCTGTTGCTGGTCTTCACCGTCCCCCTGCAGCCTATTCACAGGCACAACAGGATCTGGGACCCGGGCTTGCCAGAGGAGGAACATCTCATGGCTCTCGTCCTCGGCAGAGCCTGATTCTGGAAAGGCACACGTCCGGCTCCTTGTCCCACAAGGAATGTAGCAGCCCTGAAAGATGTTGCTCGTCTTCACCGTCCCCCTGCAGCCTATTCACAGGCAAAACATGCTCTGGGACTCGGGCTTGCCCAGAGGAGGAACATCTCATGGCTCTCGTTCTCGGCAGAGCCTGATTCCGGAAAGGCACACGTCCGGCTCCTTGTCCCACACGGAAGGTGGCAGTCCGGAAAGCTGTTGCTGGTCTTCACCGTCCCCCTGCAGCCTATTCACAGGCACAACAGGATCTGGGACCTGGGCTTGCCCAGAGAGGAACATCTCATGGTTCTCGTCCTCGGCAGAGCCTGATTCCGAAAAGGCACACATCCGGCTCCTTGTCCCACACGGAAGGTGGCAGCCCTGAAAGCTGTTGCTGGTCTTCACCGTCCCCATGCAGCCTATTCACAGGCAAAACAGGATCTGGGACTCGGACTTGCCCAGAGGAGGAACATCTCATGGCTCTCGTCCTCGGCAGAGCCTGATTCCGAAAAGGCACTCGTCCGGCTCCTTGTCCCACACGGAAGGTGGCAGCCCTGAAAGCTGTTGCTGGTCTTCACCGTCCCCCTGCAGCCTATTCACAGGCACAACAGGATTCAGGACCGGGGCTTGCCCAGAGGAGGAACATCTCATGGCTCTCGTCCTCGGCAGAGCCTGATTCAGGAAAGGCACACGTCCGGCTCCTTGTCCCACACGGAAGGTGGCAGGCCGGAAAGATGTTGCTGGTCTTCACCGTCCCCCTGCAGCCTATTCACAGGCACAACAGGATTCAGGACCGGGGCTTGCCCAGAGGAGGAAAATCTCATGGCTCTCGTCCTCGGCAGAGCCTGATTCCGATAAGGCACTGGTCCGGCTCCTTGTCCCACACGGAAGGTGGCAGGCCGGAAAGCTGTTGCTGGTCTTCACCGTCCCCCTGCAGCCTATTCACAGGCAAAACAGGATCTGGGACTCGGGCTTGCCCAGAGGAGGAACATCTCATGGCTCTCGTCCTCGGCAGAGCCTGATTCCGGAAAGGCACACGTCCGGCTCCTTGTCCCACACGGAAGGTGGCAGGCCGGAAAGCTGTTGCTGGTCTTCACCGTCCCCCTGCAGCCTATTCACAGGCACAACAGGATCTGGGACCCGGGCTTGCCCAGAGGAGGAACATCTCATGGCTCTCGTCCTCGGCAGAGCCTCTTTCCGAAAAGGCACACGTCCGGCTCCTTGTCCCACACGGAAGGTGGCAGGCCGGAAAGCTGTTGCTGGTCTTCACCGTCCCCCTGCAGCCTATTCACAGGTACAACAGGATCTGGGACCTGGGCTTGCCCAGAGGCGGAACATCTCATGGCTCTCGTCCTCGTCAGAGCCTCTTTCCGAAAAGGCACACGTCTGGCTCCTTGTCCCACACGGAAGGTGGCAGCCCTGAAAGCTGTTGCTGGTCTTCACCGTCCCCCTGCAGCCTATTCACAGGCACAGCAGGATCTGGGACCCGGGCTTGCCCAGAGGAGGAACATCTCATGGCTCTCGTCCTCAGCGGAGCCTGATTCCGAAAAGGCACACGTCTGGCTCCTTGTCCCACACGGAAGGTGGCAGCCCTGAAAGATGTTCCTGGTCTTCACTGTCCCCCTGCAGCCTATTCACAGGCACAACAGGATTCAGGACCGGGGCTTGCCCAGAGGAGGAACATCTCATGGCTCTCGTCCTCGGCAGAGCCTGATTCAGGAAAGGCACACGTCCGGCTCCTTGTCCCACACGGAAGGTGGCAGGCCGGAAAGATGTTGCTGGTCTTCACCGTCCCCCTGCAGCCTATTCACAGGCACAACAGGATCTGGGACCTGGGATTGCCCAGAGCAGGAACATCTCATGGCTCTCGTCCTCGGCAGAGCCTCTTTCCGAAAAGGCACACGTCCGGCTCCTTGTCCCACACGGAAGGTGGCAGGCCGGAAAGCTGTTGCTGGTCTTCACCGTCCCCCTGCAGCCTATTCACAGGCACAGCAGGATCTGGGACCTGGGCTTGCCCAGAGGCGGAACATCTCATGGCTCTCGTCCTCGGCAGAGCCTCTTTCCGAAAAGGCACACGTCCGGCTCCTTGTCCCACACGGAAGGTGGCAGGCCGGAAAGCTGTTGCTGGTCTTCACCGTCCCCCTGCAGCCTATTCACAGGCAAAACAGGATCTGGGACTCGGACTTGCCCAGAGGAGGAACATCTCATGGCTCTCGTCCTCGGCGGAGCCTGATTCCTAAAAGGCACTGGTCCGGCTCCTTGTCCCACACGGAAGGTGGCAGCCGTGAAAGCTGTTGCTGGTCTTCACCGTCCCCCTGCAGCCTATTCACAGGCACAACAGGATCTGGGACCCGGGCTTGCCCAGAGGAGGAACATCTCATGGCTCTTGTCCTCGGCAGAGCCTGATTCCGGAAAGGCACACGTCCGGCTCCTTGTCCCACACGGAAGGTGGCAGGCCGGAAAGCTGTTGCTGGTCTTCACCGTCCCCCTGCAGCCTATTCACAGGCACAACAGGATCTGGGACCTGGGCTTGCCCAGAGAGGAACATCTCATGGCTCTCGTCCTTGGCGGAGCCTGATTCCGGAAAGGCACACGTCCGGCTCCTTGTCCCACACGGAAGGTGGCAGGCCGGAAAGCTGTTGCTGGTCTTCACCGTCCCCATGCAGCCTATTCACAGGCAAAACAGGATCTGGGACCCGGGCTTGCCCAGAGGAGGAACATCTCATGGCTCTCGTCCTCGGCGGAGCCTGATTCCGGAAAGGCACACGTCTGGCTCCTTGTCCCACACGGAAGGTGGCAGCCCTGAAAGATGTTCCTGGTCTTCACTGTCCCCCTGCAGCCTATTCACAGGCACAACAGGATTCAGGACCGGGGCTTGCCCAGAGGAGGAACATCTCATGGCTCTCGTCCTCGGCAGAGCCTGATTCAGGAAAGGCACACGTCCGGCTCCTTGTCCCACACGGAAGGTGGCAGGCCGGAAAGATGTTGCTGGTCTTCACCGTCCCCCTGCAGCCTATTCACAGGCACAACAGGATCTGGGACCCGGGATTGCCCAGAGGAGGAACATCTCATGGCTCTCGTCCTCGGCAGAACCTGATTCAGGAAAGGCACACGTCCGGCTCCTTGTCCCACAAGGAATGTGGCAGCCCTGAAAGCTGTTGCTGGTCTTCACCGTCCCCCTGCAGCCTATTCACAGGCACAACAGGATCTGGGACCCGGGCTTGCCCAGAGGAGGAACATCTCATGGCTCTCGTCCTCGGCAGAGCCTGATTCTGGAAAGGCACACGTCCGGCTCCTTCTCCCACAAGGAATGTGGCAGCCCTGAAAGCTGTTGCTGGACTTCACCGTCCCCCTGCAGCCTATTCACAGGCAAAACAGGATCTGGGACTCGGGCTTGCCCAGAGGAGGAACATCTCATGGCTCTCGTCCTCGGCGGAGCCTGATTCCGGAAAGGCACACGTCCGGCTCCTTGTCCCACACGGAAGGTGGCAGGCCGGAAAGCTGTTGCTGGTCTTCACCGTCCCCCTGCAGCCTATTCACAGGTACAACAGGATCTGGGACCTGGGCTTGCCCAGAGAGGAACATCTCATGGTTCTTGTCCTCGGCAGAGCCTGATTCCGAAAAGGCACACATCCGGCTCCTTGTCCCACACGGAAGGTGGCAGCCCTGAAAGCTGTTGCTGGTCTTCACCGTCCCCATGCAGCCTATTCACAGGCAAAACAGGATCTGGGACTCGGACTTGCCCAGAGGAGGAACATCTCATGGCTCTCGTCCTCGGCAGAGCCTGATTCCGAAAAGGCACTGGTCCGGCTCCTTGTCCCACACGGAAGGTGGCAGCCCTGAAAGCTGTTGCTGGTCTTCACCGTCCCCCTGCAGCCTATTCACAGGCACAACAGGATCTGGGACCCGGGCTTGCCCAGAGGAGGAACATCTCATGGCTCTCGTCCTCGGCGGAGTCTGATTCCGGAAAGGCACACGTCCGGCTCCTTCTCCCACACGGAAGGTGGCAGGCCGGAAAGCTGTTGCTGGTCTTCACCGTCCCCCTGCAGCCTATTCACAGGCACAACAGGATCTGGGACCCGGGCTTGCCCAGAGGAGGAACATCTCATGGCTCTTGTCCTCGGCAGAGCCTGATTCAGGAAAGGCACACGTCCGGCTCCTTGTCCCACACGGAAGGTGGCAGGCCGGAAAGCTGTTGCTGGTCTTCACCGTCCCCCTGCAGCCTATTCACAGGCACAACAGGATCTGGGACCCGGGCTTGCCCAGAGGAGGAACATCTCATGGCTCTCGTCCTTGGCGGAGCCTGATTCCGGAAAGGCACACGTCCGGCTCCTTGTCCCACACGGAAGGTGGCAGCCCTGAAAGATGTTCCTGGTCTTCACTGTCCCCCTGCAGCCTATTCACAGGCACAACAGGATTCAGGACCGGGGCTTGCCCAGAGGAGGAACATCTCATGGCTCTCGTCCTCGGCAGAGCCTGATTCCGATAAGGCACTGGTCCGGCTCCTTGTCCCACATGGAAGGTGGCGGCACTGAAAGCTGTTGCTGGTCTTCACCGTCCCCCTGCAGCCTATTCACAGGCACAACAGGATCTGGGACCCGGGCTTGCCCAGAGGAGGAACATCTCATGGCTCTCGTCCTCGGCGGAGCCTGATTCCGGAAAGGCACACGTCTGGCTCCTTGTCCCACACGGAAGGTGGCAGCCCTGAAAGATGTTCCTGGTCTTCACTGTCCCCCTGCAGCCTATTCACAGGCACAACAGGATTCAGGACCGGGGCTTGCCCAGAGGAGGAACATCTCATGGCTCTCGTCCTCGGCAGAGCCTGATTCAGGAAAGGCACACGTCCGGCTCCTTGTCCCACACGGAAGTTGGCAGGCCGGAAAGATGTTGCTGGTCTTCACCGTCCCCCTGCAGCCTATTCACAGGCACAACAGGATCTGGGACCCGGGCTTGCCCAGAGGAGGAACATCTCATGGCTCTCGTCCTCGGCAGAGCCTGATTCTGGAAAGGCACACGTCCGGCTCCTTGTCCCACAAGGAATGTAGCAGCCCTGAAAGATGTTGCTGGTCTTCACCGTCCCCCTGCAGCCTATTCACAGGCACAACAGGATTCAGGACCGGGGCTTGCCCAGAGGAGGAAAATCTCATGGCTCTCGTCCTCGGCAGAGCCTGATTCCGATAAGGCACTGGTCCGGCTCCTTGTCCCACACGGAAGGTGGCAGCCCTGAAAGCTGTTGCTGGTCTTCACCGTCCCCCTGCAGCCTATTCACAGGCACAACAGGATCTGGGACCTGGGCTTGCCCAGAGGCGGAACATCTCATGGCTCTCGTCCTCGGCAGAGCCTCTTTCCGAAAAGGCACACGTCTGGCTCCTTGTCCCACACGGAAGGTGGCAGCCCTGAAAGATGTTGCTGGTCTTCACCGTTCCCCTGCAGCCTATTCACAGGCACAGCAGGATCTGGGACCCGGGCTTGCCCAGAGGAGGAACATCTCATGGCTCTCGTTCGGCAGAGCCTGTTTCCGAGAAGGCACACGTCCGGCTCCTTGTCTCACAAGGAAGGTGGCAGCCCTGAAAGCTGTTGCTGGTCTTCACCGTCCCCCTGCAGCCTATTCACAGGCAAAACAGGATCTGGGACTCGGGCTTGCCCAGAGGAGGAACATCTCATGGTTCTCGTCCTCGGCAGAGCCTGATTCCGAAAAGGCACACGTCCGGCTCCTTGTCCCACACGGAAGGTGGCAGGCCGGAAAGCTGTTGCTGGTGTTCACCGTCCCCCTGCAGCCTATTCACAGGCACAACAGGAACTGGGACCCGGGCTTGCCCAGAGGAGGAACATCTCATGGCTCTCGTCCTCGGCGGAGCCTTATTCCGAAAAGGCACACGTCCGGCTCCTTGTCCCACACGGAAGGTGGCAGCCCTGAAAGCTGTTGCTGGTCTTCACCGTCCCCCTGCAGCCTATTCACAGGTACAACAGGATCTGGGACCTGGGCTTGCCCAGAGGAGGAACATCTCATGGCTCTTGTCCTCGGCGTGCCTCTTTCCGAAAAGGCACACGTCCGGCTCCTTGTCCCACACGGAAGGTGGCAGCCCTGAAAGCTGTTGCTGGTCTTCACCATCCCCCTGCAGCCTATTCACAGGTACAACAGGATCTGGGACCTGGGCTTGCCCAGAGGAGGAACATCTCATGGCTCTCGTCCTCGGCAGAGCCTCTTTCCGAAAAGGCACACGTCTGGCTCCTTGTCCCACACGGAAGGTGGCAGCCCTGAAAGCTGTTGCTGGTCTTCACCGTCCCCCTGCAGCCTATTCACAGGCACAACAGGATCTGGGACCTCGCTTGCCCAGAGGCGGAACATCTCATGGCTCTCGTCCTCGGCAGAGCCTCTTTCCGAAAAGGCACACGTCTGGCTCCTTGTCCCACACGGAAGGTGGCAGCCCTGAAAGCTGTTGCTGGTCTTCACCGTTCCCCTGCAGCCTATTCACAGGCACAGCAGGATCTGGGACCCGGGCTTGCCCAGAGGAGGAACATCTCATGGCTCTCGTCCTCGGCAGAGCCTGTTTCCAAGAAGGCACACGTCCGGCTCCTTTTCCCACACGGAAGGTGGCAGCCCTGAAAGCTGATGCTGGTCTTCACCGTCCCCCTGCAGCCTATTCACAGGCAAAACAGGATCTGGGACTCGGGCTTGCACAGAGGAGGAACATCTCATGGCTCTCGTCCTCGGCAGAGCCTGATTCCGAAAAGGCACTCCTCCGGCTCCTTGTCCCACACGGAAGGTGGCAGCCCTTAAAGCTGTTGCTGGTCTTCACCGTCCCCCTGCAGCCTATTCACAGGCACAACAGGATCTGGGACCCGGGCTTGCCCAGAGGAGGAACATCTCATGGCTCTCGTCCTCGGCAGAGCCTGATTCTGGAAAGGCACACGTCCGGCTCCTTGTCCCACAAGGAATGTAGCAGCCCTGAAAGATGTTGCTCGTCTTCACCGTCCCCCTGCAGCCTATTCACAGGCAAAACATGATCTGGGACTCGGGCTTGCCCAGAGGAGGAACATCTCATGGCTCTCGTTCTCGGCAGAGCCTGATTCCGGAAAGGCACACGTCCGGCTCCTTGTCCCACACGGAAGGTGGCAGTCCGGAAAGCTGTTGCTGGTCTTCACCGTCCCCCTGCAGCCTATTCACAGGCACAACAGGATCTGGGACCTGGGCTTGCCCAGAGAGGAACATCTCATGGTTCTCGTCCTCGGCAGAGCCTGATTCCGAAAAGGCACACATCCGGCTCCTTGTCCCACACGGAAGGTGGCAGCCCTGAAAGCTGTTGCTGGTCTTCACCGTCCCCATGCAGCCTATTCACAGGCAAAACAGGATCTGGGACTCGGACTTGCCCAGAGGAGGAACATCTCATGGCTCTCGTCCTCGGCAGAGCCTGATTCCGAAAAGGCACTCGTCCGGCTCCTTGTCCCACACGGAAGGTGGCAGCCCTGAAAGCTGTTGCTGGTCTTCACCGTCCCCCTGCAGCCTATTCACAGGCACAACAGGATTCAGGACCGGGGCTTGCCCAGAGGAGGAACATCTCATGGCTCTCGTCCTCGGCAGAGCCTGATTCAGGAAAGGCACACGTCCGGCTCCTTGTCCCACACGGAAGGTGGCAGGCCGGAAAGATGTTGCTGGTCTTCACCGTCCCCCTGCAGCCTATTCACAGGCACAACAGGATTCAGGACCGGGGCTTGCCCAGAGGAGGAAAATCTCATGGCTCTCGTCCTCGGCAGAGCCTGATTCCGATAAGGCACTGGTCCGGCTCCTTGTCCCACATGGAAGGTGGCGGCCCTGAAAGCTGTTGCAGGTCTTCACCGTCCCCCTGCAGCCTATTCACAGGCACAACAGGATCTGGGACCCGGGCTTGCCCAGAGGAGGAACATCTCATGGCTCTCGTCCTCGGCGGAGCCTGATTCCGGAAAGGCACACGTCTGGCTCCTTGTCCCACACGGAAGGTGGCAGCCCTGAAAGATGTTCCTGGTCTTCACTGTCCCCCTGCAGCCTATTCACAGGCACAACAGGATTCAGGACCGGGGCTTGCCCAGAGGAGGAACATCTCATGGCTCTCGTCCTCGGCAGAGCCTGATTCAGGAAAGGCACACGTCCAGCTCCTTGTCCCACACGGAAGGTGGCAGGCCGGAAAGATGTTGCTGGTCTTCACCGTCCCCCTGCAGCCTATTCACAGGCACAACAGGATTCAGGACCGGGGCTTGCCCAGAGGACGAACATCTCATGGCTCTCGTCCTCGGCAGAGCCTGATTCAGGAAAGGCACACGTCCGGCTCTTTGTCCCACACAGAAGGTGGCAGGCCGGAAAGCTGTTGCTGGTCTTCACTGTCCCCCTGCAGCCTATTCACAGGCACAACAGGATCTGGGACCCGGGCTTGCCCAGAGGAGGAACATCTCATGGCTCTCGTCCTTGGCGGAGCCTGATTCCGGAAAGGCACACGTCCGGCTCCTTGTCCCACACGGAAGGTGGCAGCCCTGAAAGATGTTCCTGGTCTTCACTGTCCCCCTGCAGCCTATTCACAGGCACAACAGGATTCAGGACCGGGGCTTGCCCAGAGGAGGAACATCTCATGGCTCTCGTCCTCGGCAGAGCCTGATTCCGATAAGGCACTGGTCCGGCTCCTTGTCCCACAAGGAATGTGGCAGCCCTGAAAGATGTTGCTCGTCTTCACCGTCCCCCTGCAGCCTATTCACAGGCACAACAGGATCTGGGACTCGGGCTTGCCCAGAGGAGGAACATCTCATGGCTCTCGTCCTCGGCAGAGCCTGATTCCGGAAAGGCACACGTCCGGCTCCTTGTCCCACACGGAAGGTGGCAGGCCGGAAAGCTGTTGCTGGTCTTCACCGTCCCCCTGCAGCCTATTCACAGGCACAACAGGATCTGGGACCTGGGCTTGCCCAGAGAGGAACATCTCATGGTTCTCGTCCTCGGCAGAGCCTCTTTCCGAAAAGGCACACATCCGGCTCCTTCTCCCACACGGAAGGTGGCAGGCCGGAAAGCTGTTGCTCGTCTTCACCGTCCCCCTGCAGCCTATTCACAGGCAAAACAGGATCTGGGACTCGGACTTGCCCAGAGGAGGAACATCTCATGGCTCTCGTCCTCGGCAGAGCCTGATTCCGGAAAGGCACTCGTCCGGCTCCTTGTCCCACACGGAAGGTGGCAGCCCTGAAAGCTGTTGCTGGTCTTCACCGTCCCCCTGCAGCCTATTCACAGGCACAACAGGATCTGGGACCCGGGCTTGCCCAGAGGAGGAACATCTCATGGCTCTCGTCCTCGGCGGAGCCTGATTCCGGAAAGGCACACGTCCGGCTCCTTGTCCCACACGGAAGGTGGCAGGCCGGAAAGCTGTTGCTGGTCTTCACCGTCCCCCTGCAGCCTATTCACAGGCACAACAGGATCTGGGACCCGGGCTTGCCCAGAGGAGGAACATCTCATGGCTCTTGTCCTCGGCAGAGCCTGATTCAGGAAAGGCACACGTCCGCCTCCTTGTCCCACACGGAAGGTGGCAGGCCGGAAAGCTGTTGCTGGTCTTCACCGTCCCCCTGCAGCCTATTCACAAGCACAACAGGATCTGGGACCCGGGCTTGCCCAGAGGAGGAACATCTCATGGCTCTCGTCCTTGGCGGAGCCTGATTCCGGAAAGGCACACGTCCGGCTCCTTGTCCCACACGGAAGGTGGCAGCCCTGAAAGATGTTCCTGGTCTTCACTGTTCCCCTGCAGCCTATTCACAGGCACAACAGGATTCAGGACCGGGGCTTGCCCAGAGGAGGAAAATCTCATGGCTCTCGTCCTCGGCAGAGCCTGATTCCGATGAGGCACTGGTCCGGCTCCTTGTCCCACATGGAAGGTGGCGGCCCTGAAAGCTGTTGCTGGTCTTCACCGTCCCCCTGCAGCCTATTCACAGGCACAACAGGATCTGGGACCCGGGCTTGCCCAGAGGAGGAACATCTCATGGCTCTCGTCCTCGGCGGAGCCTGATTCCGGAAAGGCACACGTCTGGCTCCTTGTCCCACACGGAAGGTGGCAGCCCTGAAAGATGTTCCTGGTCTTCACTGTCCCCCTGCAGCCTATTCACAGGCACAACAGGATTCAGGACCGGGGCTTGCCCAGAAGAGGAACATCTCATGGCTCTCGTCCTCGGCAGAGCCTGATTCAGGAAAGGCACACGTCCGGCTCCTTGTCCCACACGGAAGGTGGCAGGCCGGAAAGATGTTGCTGGTCTTCACCGTCCCCCTGCAGCCTATTCACAGGCACAACAGGATCTGGGACCTGGGATTGCCCAGAGCAGGAACATCTCATGGCTCTCGTCCTCGGCAGAGCCTCTTTCCGAAAAGGCACACGTCCGGCTCCTTGTCCCACACGGAAGGTGGCAGGCCGGAATGCTGTTGCTGGTCTTCACCGTCCCCCTGCAGCCTATTCACAGGTACAACAGGATCTGGGACCTGGGCTTGCCCAGAGGCGGAACATCTCATGGCTCTCGTCCTCGGCAGAGCCTCTTTCCGAAAAGGCACACGTCTGGCTCCTTGTCCCACACGGAAGGTGGCAGCCCTGAAAGCTGTTGCTGGTCTTCACCGTTCCCCTGCAGCCTATTCACAGGCACAGCAGGATCTGGGACCCGGGCTTGCCCAGAGGAGGAACATCTCATGGCTCTCGTCCTCGGCAGAGCCTGTTTCCGAGAAGGCACACGTCCGGCTCCTTGTCCCACACGGAAGGTGGCAGCCCTGAAAGATGTTCCTGGTCTTCACCGTCCCCCTGCAGCCTATTCACAGGCAAAACAGGATCTGGGACTCGGGCTTGCCCAGAGGAGGAACATCTCATGGCTCTCGTCCTCGGCAGAGCCTGATTCCGAAAAGGCACACGTCCGGCTCCTTGTCCCACACGGAAGGTGGCAGCCCTAAAAGCTGTTGCTGGTCTTCACCGTCCCCCTGCAGCCTATTCACAGCTACAACAGGATCTGGGACCTGGGCTTGCCCAGAGGAGGAACATCTCATGGCTCTTGTCCTCGGCGTGCCTCTTTCCGAAAAGGCACACGTCCGGCTCCTTGTCCCACACGGAAGGTGGCAGCCCTGAAAGCTGTTGCTGGTCTTCACCATCCCCCTGCAGCCTATTCACAGGTACAACAGGATCTGGGACCTGGGCTTGCCCAGAGGAGGAACATCTCATGGCTCTCGTCCTCGGCAGAGCCTCTTTCCGAAAAGGCACACGTCTGGCTCCTTGTCCCACACGGAAGGTGGCAGGCCGGAAAGCTGTTGCTGGTCTTCACCGTCCCCCTGCAGCCTATACACAGGTACAACAGGATCTGGGACCTCGCTTGCCCAGAGGCGGAACATCTCATGGCTCTCGTCCTCGGCAGAGCCTCTTTCCGAAAAGGCACTCATCCGGCTCCTTGTCCCACACGGAAGGTGGCAGCCCTGAAAGATGTTGCTGGTCTTCGCCGTCCCCCTGCAGCCTATTCACAGGCACAACAGGATCTGGGACCCGGGCTTGCCCAGAGGAGGAACATCTCATGGCTCTCGTCCTCGGCGGAGCTTTATTCCGGAAAGGCACACGTCCGGCTCCTTGTCCCACACGGAAGGTGGCAGGCCGGAAAGATGTTGCTGGTCTTCACCGTTCCCCTGCAGCCTATTCACAGGCACAACAGGATCTGGGACTTGGGCTTGCCCAGAGGAGGAACATCTCATGGTTCTCGTCCTCTGCAGAGCCTCTTTCCGAAAAGGCACACGTCCGGATCCTTGTCCCACACGGAAGGTGGCAGCCCTGAAAGCTGATGCTGGTCTTCACCGTCCCCCTGCAGCCTATTCACAGGCAAAACAGGATCTGGGACTCGGGCTTGCACAGAGGAGGAACATCTCATGGCTCTCGTCCTCGGCAGAGCCTGATTCCGGAAACGTACTCCTCCGGCTCCTTGTCCCACACGGAAGGTGGCAGCCCTTAAAGCTGTTGCTGGTCTTCACCGTCCCCCTGCAGCCTATTCACAGGCACAACAGGATCTGGGACCCGGGCTTGCCCAGAGGAGGAACATCTCATGGCTCTCGTCCTCGGCAGAGCCTGATTCTGGAAAGGCACACGTCCGGCTCCTTGTCCCACACGGAATGTAGCAGCCCTGAAAGATGTTGCTCGTCTTCACCGTCCCCCTGCAGCCTATTCACAGGCACAACAGGATCTGTGACCTGGGCTTGCCCAGAGAGGAACATCTCATGGTTCTCGTCCTCGGCAGAGCCTGATTCCGAAAAGGCACACATCCGGCTCCTTGTCCCACACGGAAGGTGGCAGCCCTGAAAGCTGTTGCTGGTCTTCACCGTCCCCATGCAGCCTATTCACAGGCAAAACAGGATCTGGGACTCGGACTTGCCCAGAGGAGGAACATCTCATGGCTCTCGTCCTCGGCAGAGCCTGATTCCGAAAAGGCACTCGTCCGGGTCCTTGTCCCACACGGAAGGTGGCAGCCCTGAAAGCTGTTGCTGGTCTTCACCGTCCCCCTGCAGCCTATTCACAGGCACAACAGGATTCAGGACCGGGGCTTGCCCAGAGGAGGAATATCTCATGGCTCTCGTCCTCGGCAGAGCCTGATTCAGGAAAGGCACACGTCCGGCTCCTTGTCCCACACGGAAGGTGGCAGGCCGGAAAGCTGTTGCTGGTCTTCACTGTCCCCCTGCAGCCTATTCACAGGCACAACAGGATCTGGGACCCGGGCTTGCCCAGAGGAGGAACATCTCATGGCTCTCGTCCTTGGCGGAGCCTGATTCCGGAAAGGCACACGTCCGGCTCCTTGTCCCACACGGAAGGTGGCAGCCCTGAAAGATGTTCCTGGTCTTCACTGTCCCCCTGCAGCCTATTCACAGGCACAACAGGATTCAGGACCGGGGCTTGCCCAGAGGAGGAACATCTCATGGCTCTCGTCCTCGGCAGAGCCTGATTCCGATAAGGCACTGGTCCGGCTCCTTGTCCCACCAGGAATGCGGCAGCCCTGAAAGATGTTGCTCGTCTTCACCGTCCCCCTGCAGCCTATTCACAGGCACAACAGGATCTGGGACCCGGGCTTGCCCAGAGGAGGAACATCTCATGGCTCTCGTCCTCGGCAGAGCCTGATTCCGGAAAGGCACACGTCCGGCTCCTTGTCCCACACGGAAGGTGGCAGGCCGGAAAGCTGTTGCTGGTCTTCACCGTCCCCCTGCAGCCTATTCACAGGCACAACAGGATCTGGGACCTGGGCTTGCCCAGAGAGGAACATCTCATGGTTCTCGTCCTCGGAAGAGCCTCTTTCCGAAAAGGCACACATCCGGCTCCTTCTCCCACACGGAAGGTGGCAGGCCGGAAAGCTGTTGCTCGTCTTCACCGTCCCCCTGCAGCCTATTCACAGGCAAAACAGGATCTGGGACTCGGACTTGCCCAGAGGAGGAACATCTCATGGCTCTCGTCCTCGGCAGAGCCTGATTCCTAAAAGGCACTCGTCCGGCTCCTTGTCCCACACGGAAGGTGGCAGCCCTGAAAGATGTTGCTGGTCTTCACCGTCCCCCTGCAGCCTATTCACAGGCACAACAGGATCTGGGACCCGGGCTTGCCCAGAGGAGGAACATCTCATGGCTCTTGTCCTCGGCAGAGCCTGATTCAGGAAAGGCACACGTCCGCCTCCTTGTCCCACACGGAAGGTGGCAGGCCGGAAAGCTGTTGCTGGTCTTCACCGTCCCCCTGCAGCCTATTCAAAAGCACAACAGGATCTGGGACCCGGGCTTGCCCAGAGGAGGAACATCTCATGGCTCTCGTCCTTGGCGGAGCCTGATTCCGGAAAGGCACACGTCCGGCTCCTTGTCCCACACGGAAGGTGGCAGCCCTGAAAGATGTTCCTGGTCTTCACTGTTCCCCTGCAGCCTATTCACAGGCACAACAGGATTCAGGACCGGGGCTTGCCCAGAGGAGGAAAATCTCATGGCTCTCGTCCTCGGCAGAGCCTGATTCCGATAAGGCACTGGTCCGGCTCCTTGTCCCACATGGAAGGTGGAGGCCGTGAAAGCTCTTGCTGGTCTTCACCGTCCCCCTGCAGCCTATTCACAGGCACAACAGGATCTGGGACCTGGGCTTGCCCAGAGGAGGAACATCTCATGGCTCTCGTCCTCGGCGGAGCCTGATTCCGGAAAGGCACACGTCTGGCTCCTTGTCCCACACGGAAGGTGGCAGCCCTGAAAGATGTTCCTGGTCTTCACTGTCCCCCTGCAGCCTATTCACAGGCACAACAGGATTCAGGACCGGGGCTTGCCCAGAGGAGGAACATCTCATGGCTCTCGTCCTCGGCAGAGCCTGATTCAGGAAAGGCACACGTCCGGCTCCTTGTCCCACACGGAAGGTGGCAGGCCGGAAAGATGTTGCTGGTGTTCACCGTCCCCCTGCAGCCTATTCACAGGCACAACAGGATCTGGGACCTGGGATTGCCCAGAGCAGGAACATCTCATGGCTCTCGTCCTCGGCAGAGCCTCTTTCCGAAAAGGCACACGTCTGGCTCCTTGTCCCACACGGAAGGTGGCAGCCCTGAAAGCTGTTGCTGGTCTTCACCGTTCCCCTGCAGCCTATTCACAGGCACAGCAGGATCTGGGACCCGGGCTTGCCCAGAGGAGGAACATCTCATGGCTCTCGTCCTCGGCAGAGCCTGTTTCCGAGAAGGCACACGTCCGGCTCCTTGTCCCACACGGAAGGTGGCAGCCCAGAAAGCTGTTGCTGGTCTTCACCGTCCCCCTGCAGCCTATTCACAGGCAAAACAGGATCTGGGACTCGGGCTTGCCCAGAGGAGGAACATCTCATGGCTCTCGTCCTCGGCAGAGCCTGATTCCGAAAAGGCACACGTCCGGCTCCTTGTCCCACACGGAAGGTGGCAGCCCTAAAAGCTGTTGCTGGTCTTCACCGTCCCCCTGCAGCCTATTCACAGCTACAACAGGATCTGGGACCTGGGCTTGCCCAGAGGAGGAACATCTCATGGCTCTTGTCCTCGGCGTGCCTCTTTCCGAAAAGGCACACGTCCGGCTCCTTGTCCCACACGGAAGGTGGCAGCCCTGAAAGCTGTTGCTGGTCTTCACCATCCCCCTGCAGCCTATTCACAGGTACAACAGGATCTGGGACCTGGGCTTGCCCAGAGGAGGAACATCTCATGGCTCTCGTCCTCGGCAGAGCCTCTTTCCGATAAGGCACACGTCTGGCTCCTTGTCCCACACGGAAGGTGGCAGCCCTGAAAGCTGTTGCTGGTCTTCACCGTCCCCCTGCAGCCTATTCACAGGTACAACAGGATCTGGGACCTCGCTTGCCCAGAGGCGGAACATCTCATGGCTCTCGTCCTCGGCAGAGCCTCTTTCCGAAAAGGCACACGTCTGGCTCCTTGTCCCACACGGAAGGTGGCAGCCCTGAAAGCTGTTGCTGGTCTTCACCGTTCCCCTGCAGCCTATTCACAGGCACAGCAGGATCTGGGACCCGGGCTTGCCCAGAGGAGGAACATCTCATGGCTCTCGTCCTCGGCAGAGCCTGTTTCCAAGAAGGCACACGTCCGGCTCCTTTTCCCACACGGAAGGTGGCAGCCCAGAAAGCTGTTGCTGGTCTTCACCGTCCCCCTGCAGCCTATTCACAGGCACAACAGGATCTGGGACTCGGGCTTGCCCAGAGGAGGAACATCTCATGGCTCTCGTCCTCGGCAGAGCCTGATTCCGAAAAGGCACTCATCTGGCTCCTTGTCCCACACGGAAGGTGGCAGCCCTGAAAGCTGTTGCTGGTCTTCGCCGTCCCCCTGCAGCCTATTCACAGGCACAACAGGATCTGGGACCCGGGCTTGCCCAGAGGAGGAACATCTCATGGCTCTCGTCCTCGGCGGAGCTTTATTCCGGAAAGGCACACGTCCGGCTCCTTGTCCCACACGGAAGGTGGCAGGCCGGAAAGATGTTGCTGGTCTTCACCGTTCCCCTGCAGCCTATTCACAGGCACAACAGGATCTGGGACTTGGGCTTGCCCAGAGGAGGAACATCTCATGGTTCTCGTCCTCTGCAGAGCCTCTTTCCGAAAAGGCACACGTCCGGATCCTTGTCCCACACGGAAGGTGGCAGCCCTGAAAGCTGATGCTGGTCTTCACTGTCCCCCTGCAGCCTATTCACAGGCAAAACAGGATCTGGGACTCGGGCTTGCACAGAGGAGGAACATCTCATGGCTCTCGTCCTCGGCAGAGCCTGATTCCGGAAACGTACTCCTCCGGCTCCTTGTCCCACACGGAAGGTGGCAGCCCTTAAAGCTGTTGCTGGTCTTCACCGTCCCCCTGCAGCCTATTCACAGGCAAAACAGGATCTGGGACCCGGGCTTGCCCAGAGGAGGAACATCTCATGGCTCTCGTCCTCGGCAGAGCCTGATTCTGGAAAGGCACACGTCCGGCTCCTTGTCCCACAAGGAATGTAGCAGCCCTGAAAGATGTTGCTCGTCTTCACCGTCCCCCTGCAGCCTATTCACAGGCAAAACATGATCTGGGACTCGGGCTTGCCCAGAGGAGGAACATCTCATGGCTCTCGTTCTCGGCAGAGCCTGATTCCGGAAAGGCACACGTCCGGCTCCTTGTCCCACACGGAAGGTGGCAGTCCGGAAAGCTGTTGCTGGTCTTCACCGTCCCCCTGCAGCCTATTCACAGGCACAACAGGATCTGGGACCTGGGCTTGCCCAGAGAGGAACATCTCATGGTTCTCGTCCTCGGCAGAGCCTGATTCCGAAAAGGCACACATCCGGCTCCTTGTCCCACACGGAAGGTGGCAGCCCTGAAAGCTGTTGCTGGTCTTCACCGTCCCCATGCAGCCTATTCACAGGCAAAACAGGATCTGGGACTCGGACTTGCCCAGAGGAGGAACATCTCATGGCTCTCGTCCTCGGCAGAGCCTGATTCCGAAAAGGCACTCGTCCGGCTCCTTGTCCCACACGGAAGGTGGCAGCCCTGAAAGCTGTTGCTGGTCTTCACCGTCCCCCTGCAGCCTATTCACAGGCACAACAGGATTCAGGACCGGGGCTTGCCCAGAGGAGGACCATCTCATGGCTCTCGTCCTCGGCAGAGCCTGATTCAGGAAAGGCACACGTCCGGCTCCTTGTCCCACACGGAAGGTGGCAGGCCGGAAAGATGTTGCTGGTCTTCACCGTCCCCCTGCAGCCTATTCACAGGCACAACAGGATTCAGGACCGGGGCTTGCCCAGAGGAGGAAAATCTCATGGCTCTCGTCCTCGGCAGAGCCTGATTCCGATAAGGCACTGGTCCGGCTCCTTGTCCCACATGGAAGGTGGCGGCCCTGAAAGCTGTTGCTGGTCTTCACCGTCCCCCTGCAGCCTATTCACAGGCACAACAGGATCTGGGACCTGGGCTTGCCCAGAGAGGAACATCTCATGGTTCTCGTCCTCGGCAGAGCCTGATTCCGAAAAGGCACACATCCGGCTCCTTGTCCCACACGGAAGGTGGCAGCCCTGAAAGCTGTTGCTGGTCTTCACCGTCCCCATGCAGCCTATTCACAGGCACAACAGGATCTGGGACCCGGGCTTGCCCAGAGGAGGAACATCTCATGGCTCTCGTCCTCGGCGGAGCCTGATTCCGGAAAGGCACACGTCTGGCTCCTTGTCCCACACGGAAGGTGGCAGCCCTGAAAGATGTTCCTGGTCTTCACTGTCCCCCTGCAGCCTATTCACAGGCACAACAGGATTCAGGACCGGGGCTTGCCCAGAGGAGGAACATCTCATGGCTCTCGTCCTCGGCAGAGCCTGATTCAGGAAAGGCACACGTCCAGCTCCTTGTCCCACACGGAAGGTGGCAGGCCGGAAAGATGTTGCTGGTCTTCACCGTCCCCCTGCAGTCTATTCACAGGCACAACAGGATCTGGGACCTGGGATTGCCCAGAGCAGGAACATCTCATGGCTCTCGTCCTCGGCAGAGCCTCTTTCCGAAAAGGCACACGTCCGGCTCCTTGTCCCACACGGAAGGTGGCAGGCCGGAAAGCTGTTGCTGGTCTTCACCGTCCCCCTGCAGCCTATTCACAGGCAAAACAGGATCTGGGACTCGGGCTTGCCCAGAGGAGGAACATCTCATGGCTCTCGTCCTCGGCAGAGCCTGATTCCGGAAAGGCACACGTCCGGCTCCTTGTCCCACACGGAAGGTGGCAGGCCGGAAAGCTGTTGCTGGTCTTCACCGTCCCCCTGCAGCCTATTCACAGGCACAACAGGATCTGGGACCCGGGCTTGCCCAGAGGAGGAACATCTCATGGCTCTCGTCCTCGGCAGAGCCTCTTTCCGAAAAGGCACACGTCCGGCTCCTTGTCCCACACGGAAGGTGGCAGGCCGGAAAGCTGTTGCTGGTCTTCACCGTCCCCCTGCAGCCTATTCACAGGTACAACAGGATCTGGGACCTGGGCTTGCCCAGAGGCGGAACATCTCATGGCTCTCGTCCTCGTCAGAGCCTCTTTCCGAAAAGGCACACGTCTGGCTCCTTGTCCCACACGGAAGGTGGCAGCCCTGAAAGCTGTTGCTGGTCTTCACCGTCCCCCTGCAGCCTATTCACAGGCACAGCAGGATCTGGGACCCGGGCTTGCCCAGAGGAGGAACATCTCATGGCTCTCGTCCTCAGCGGAGCCTGATTCCGAAAAGGCACACGTCTGGCTCCTTGTCCCACACGGAAGGTGGCAGCCCTGAAAGATGTTCCTGGTCTTCACTGTCCCCCTGCAGCCTATTCACAGGCACAACAGGATTCAGGACCGGGGCTTGCCCAGAGGAGGAACATCTCATGGCTCTCGTCCTCGGCAGAGCCTGATTCAGGAAAGGCACACGTCCGGCTCCTTGTCCCACACGGAAGGTGGCAGGCCGGAAAGATGTTGCTGGTCTTCACCGTCCCCCTGCAGCCTATTCACAGGCACAACAGGATCTGGGACCTGGGATTGCCCAGAGCAGGAACATCTCATGGATCTCGTCCTCGGCAGAGCCTCTTTCCGAAAAGGCACACGTCCGGCTCCTTGTCCCACACGGAAGGTGGCAGGCCGGAAAGCTGTTGCTGGTCTTCACCGTCCCCCTGCAGCCTATTCACAGGCACAGCAGGATCTGGGACCTGGGCTTGCCCAGAGGCGGAACATCTCATGGCTCTCGTCCTCGGCAGAGCCTCTTTCCGAAAAGGCACACGTCCGGCTCCTTGTCCCACACGGAAGGTGGCAGGCCGGAAAGCTGTTGCTGGTCTTCACCGTCCCCCTGCAGCCTATTCACAGGCAAAACAGGATCTGGGACTCGGACTTGCCCAGAGGAGGAACATCTCATGGCTCTCGTCCTCGGCGGAGCCTGATTCCTAAAAGGCACTGGTCCGGCTCCTTGTCCCACACGGAAGGTGGCAGGCGTGAAAGCTGTTGCTGGTCTTCACCGTCCCCCTGCAGCCTATTCACAGGCACAACAGGATCTGGGACCCGGGCTTGCCCAGAGGAGGAACATCTCATGGCTCTTGTCCTCGGCAGAGCCTGATTCCGGAAAGGCACACGTCCGGCTCCTTGTCCCACACGGAAGGTGGCAGGCCGGAAAGCTGTTGCTGGTCTTCACCGTCCCCCTGCAGCCTATTCACAGGCACAACAGGATCTGGGACCTGGGCTTGCCCAGAGAGGAACATCTCATGGCTCTCGTCCTTGGCGGAGCCTGATTCCGGAAAGGCACACGTCCGGCTCCTTGTCCCACACGGAAGGTGGCAGCCCTAAAAGATGTTCCTGGTCTTCACCGTCCCCATGCAGCCTATTCACAGGCAAAACAGGATCTGGGACCCGGGCTTGCCCAGAGGAGGAACATCTCATGGCTCTCGTCCTCGGCGGAGCCTGATTCCGGAAAGGCACACGTCTGGCTCCTTGTCCCACACGGAAGGTGGCAGCCCTGAAAGATGTTCCTGGTCTTCACTGTCCCCCTGCAGCCTATTCACAGGCACAACAGGATTCAGGACCGGGGCTTGCCCAGAGGAGGAACATCTCATGGCTCTCGTCCTCGGCAGAGCCTGATTCAGGAAAGGCACACGTCCGGCTCCTTGTCCCACACGGAAGGTGGCAGGCCGGAAAGATGTTGCTGGTCTTCACCGTCCCCCTGCAGCCTATTCACAGGCACAACAGGATCTGGGACCCGGGATTGCCCAGAGGAGGAACATCTCATGGCTCTCGTCCTCGGCGGAGCCTGATTCCGGAAAGGCACACGTCCGGCTCCTTGTCCCACAAGGAATGTGGCAGCCCTGAAAGCTGTTGCTGGTCTTCACCGTCCCCCTGCAGCCTATTCACAGGCACAACAGGATCTGGGACCCGGGCTTGCCCAGAGGAGGAACATCTCATGGCTCTCGTCCTCGGCAGAGCCTGATTCAGGAAAGGCACACGTCCGGCTCCTTGTCCCACACGGAAGGTGGCAGGCCGGAAAGATGTTGCTGGTCTTCACCGTCCCCCTGCAGCCTATTCACAGGCACAACAGGATCTGGGACCCGGGATTGCCCAGAGGAGGAACATCTCATGGCTCTCGTCCTCGGCAGAACCTGATTCAGGAAAGGCACACGTCCGGCTCCTTCTCCCACAAGGAATGTGGCAGCCCTGAAAGCTGTTGCTGGACTTCACCGTCCCCCTGCAGCCTATTCACAGGCAAAACAGGATCTGGGACTCGGGCTTGCCCAGAGGAGGAACATCTCATGGCTCTCGTCCTCGGCGGAGCCTGATTCCGGAAAGGCACACGTCCGGCTCCTTGTCCCACACGGAAGGTGGCAGGCCGGAAAGCTGTTGCTGGTCTTCACCGTCCCCCTGCAGCCTATTCACAGGTACAACAGGATCTGGGACCTGGGCTTGCCCAGAGAGGAACATCTCATGGTTCTTGTCCTCGGCAGAGCCTGATTCCGAAAAGGCACACATCCGGCTCCTTGTCCCACACGGAAGGTGGCAGCCCTGAAAGCTGTTGCTGGTCTTCACCGTCCCCATGCAGCCTATTCACAGGCAAAACAGGATCTGGGACTCGGACTTGCCCAGAGGAGGAACATCTCATGGCTCTCGTCCTCGGCAGAGCCTGATTCCGAAAAGGCACTGGTCCGGCTCCTTGTCCCACACGGAAGGTGGCAGCCCTGAAAGCTGTTGCTGGTCTTCACCGTCCCCCTGCAGCCTATTCACAGGCACAACAGGATCTGGGACCCGGGCTTGCCCAGAGGAGGAACATCTCATGGCTCTCGTCCTCGGCGGAGTCTGATTCCGGAAAGGCACACGTCCGGCTCCTTGTCCCACACGGAAGGTGGCAGGCCGGAAAGCTGTTGCTGGTCTTCACCGTCCCCCTGCAGCCTATTCACAGGCACAACAGGATCTGGGACCCGGGCTTGCCCAGAGGAGGAACATCTCATGGCTCTTGTCCTCGGCAGAGCCTGATTCAGGAAAGGCACACGTCCGGCTCCTTGTCCCACACGGAAGGTGGCAGGCCGGAAAGCTGTTGCTGGTCTTCACCGTCCCCCTGCAGCCTATTCACAGGCACAACAGGATCTGGGACCCGGGCTTGCCCAGAGGAGGAACATCTCATGGCTCTCGTCCTTGGCGGAGCCTGATTCCGGAAAGGCACACGTCCGGCTCCTTGTCCCACACGGAAGGTGGCAGCCCTGAAAGATGTTCCTGGTCTTCACTGTCCCCCTGCAGCCTATTCACAGGCACAACAGGATTCAGGACCGGGGCTTGCCCAGAGGAGGAACATCTCATGGCTCTCGTCCTCGGCAGAGCCTGATTCCGATAAGGCACTGGTCCGGCTCCTTGTCCCACATGGAAGGTGGCGGCACTGAAAGCTGTTGCTGGTCTTCACCGTCCCCCTGCAGCCTATTCACAGGCACAACAGGATCTGGGACCCGGGCTTGCCCAGAGGAGGAACATCTCATGGCTCTCGTCCTCGGCGGAGCCTGATTCCGGAAAGGCACACGTCTGGCTCCTTGTCCCACACGGAAGGTGGCAGCCCTGAAAGATGTTCCTGGTCTTCACTGTCCCCCTGCAGCCTATTCACAGGCACAACAGGATTCAGGACCGGGGCTTGCCCAGAGGAGGAACATCTCATGGCTCTCGTCCTCGGCAGAGCCTGATTCAGGAAAGGCACACGTCCGGCTCCTTGTCCCACACGGAAGGTGGCAGGCCGGAAAGATGTTGCTGGTCTTCACCGTCCCCCTGCAGCCTATTCACAGGCACAACAGGATCTGGGACCTGGGATTGCCCAGAGCAGGAACATCTCATGGCTCTCGTCCTCGGCAGAGCCTCTTTCTGAAAAGGCACACGTCCGGCTCCTTGTCCCACACGGAAGGTGGCAGGCCGGAAAGCTGTTGCTGGTCTTCACCGTCCCCCTGCAGCCTATTCACAGGTACAACAGGATCTGGGACCTGGGCTTGCCCAGAGGCGGAACATCTCATGGCTCTCGTCCTCGGCAGAGCCTCTTTCCGAAAAGGCACACGTCTGGCTCCTTGTCCCACACGGAAGGTGGCAGGCCGGAAAGCTGTTGCTGGTCTTCACCGTCCCCCTGCAGCCTATTCACAGGCACAACAGGAACTGGGACCCGGGCTTGCCCAGAGGAGGAACATCTCATGGCTCTCGTCCTCGGCGGAGCCTTATTCCGAAAAGGCACACGTCCGGCTCCTTGTCCCACACGGAAGGTGGCAGCCCTGAAAGCTGTTGCTGGTCTTCACCGTCCCCCTGCAGCCTATTCACAGGTACAACAGGATGTGGGACCTGGGCTTGCCCAGAGGAGGAACATCTCATGGCTCTTGTCCTCGGCGTGCCTCTTTCCGAAAAGGCACACGTCCGGCTCCTTGTCCCACACGGAAGGTGGCAGCCCTGAAAGCTGTTGCTGGTCTTCACCATCCCCCTGCAGCCTATTCACAGGTACAACAGGATCTGGGACCTGGGCTTGCCCAGAGGAGGAACATCTCATGGCTCTCGTCCTCGGCAGAGCCTCTTTCCGAAAAGGCACACGTCTGGCTCCTTGTCCCACACTGAAGGTGGCAGCCCTGAAAGCTGTTGCTGGTCTTCACCGTCCCCCTGCAGCCTATTCACAGGTACAACAGGATCTGGGACCTCGCTTGCCCAGAGGCGGAACATCTCATGGCTCTCGTCCTCGGCAGAGCCTCTTTCCGAAAAGGCACACGTCTGGCTCCTTGTCCCACACGGAAGGTGGCAGCCCTGAAAGCTGTTGCTGGTCTTCACCGTTCCCCTGCAGCCTATTCACAGGCACAGCAGGATCTGGGACCCGGGCTTGCCCAGAGGAGGAACATCTCATGGCTCTCGTCCTCGGCAGAGCCTGTTTCCAAGAAGGCACACGTCCGGCTCCTTTTCCCACACGGAAGGTGGCAGCCCAGAAAGCTGTTGCTGGTCTTCACCGTCCCCCTGCAGCCTATTCACAGGCAAAACAGGATCTGGGACTCGGGCTTGCCCAGAGGAGGAACATCTCATGGCTCTCGTCCTCGGCAGAGCCTGATTCCGAAAAGGCACTCATCTGGCTCCTTGTCCCACACGGAAGGTGGCAGTCCTGAAAGATGTTGCTGGTCTTCGCCGTCCCCCTGCAGCCTATTCACAGGCACAACAGGATCTGGGACCCGGGCTTGCCCAGAGGAGGAACATCTCATGGCTCTCGTCCTCGGCGGAGCTTTATTCCGGAAAGGCACACGTCCGGCTCCTTGTCCCACACGGAAGGTGGCAGGCCGGAAAGATGTTGCTGGTCTTCACCGTTCCCCTGCAGCCTATTCACAGGCACAACAGGATCTGGGACTTGGGCTTGCCCAGAGGAGGAACATCTCATGGTTCTCGTCCTCTGCAGAGCCTCTTTCCGAAAAGGCACACGTCCGGATCCTTGTCCCACACGGAAGGTGGCAGCCCTGAAAGCTGATGCTGGTCTTCACCGTCCCCCTGCAGCCTATTCACAGGCAAAACAGGATCTGGGACTCGGGCTTGCACAGAGGAGGAACATCTCATGGCTCTCGTCCTCGGCAGAGCCTGATTCCGGAAACGTACTCCTCCGGCTCCTTGTCCCACACGGAAGGTGGCAGCCCTTAAAGCTGTTGCTGGTCTTCACCGTCCCCCTGCAGCCTATTCACAGGCACAACAGGATCTGGGACCCGGGCTTGCCCAGAGGAGGAACATCTCATGGCTCTCGTCCTCGGCAGAGCCTGATTCTGGAAAGGCACACGTCCGGCTCCTTGTCCCACAAGGAATGTAGCAGCCCTGAAAGATGTTGCTGGTCTTCACCGTCCCCCTGCAGCCTATTCACAGGCAAAACATGATCTGGGACTCGGGCTTGCCCAGAGGAGGAACATCTCATGGCTCTCGTTCTCGGCAGAGCCTGATTCCGGAAAGGCACACGTCCGGCTCCTTGTCCCACACGGAAGGTGGCAGTCCGGAAAGCTGTTGCTGGTCTTCACCGTCCCCCTGCAGCCTATTCACAGGCACAACAGGATCTGGGACCTGGGCTTGCCCAGAGAGGAACATCTCATGGTTCTCGTCCTCGGCAGAGCCTGATTCCGAAAAGGCACACATCCGGCTCCTTGTCCCACACGGAAGGTGGCAGCCCTGAAAGCTGTTGCTGGTCTTCACCGTCCCCATGCAGCCTATTCACAGGCAAAACAGGATCTGGGACTCGGACTTGCCCAGAGGAGGAACATCTCATGGCTCTCGTCCTCGGCAGAGCCTGATTCCGAAAAGGCACTCGTCCGGCTCCTTGTCCCACACGGAAGGTGGCAGCCCTGAAAGATGTTGCTGGTCTTCACCGTCCCCCTGCAGCCTATTCACAGGCACAACAGGATTCAGGACCGGGGCTTGCCCAGAGGAGGAACATCTCATGGCTCTCGTCCTCGGCAGAGCCTGATTCAGGAAAGGCACACGTCCGGCTCCTTGTCCCACACGGAAGGTGGCAGGCCGGAAAGATGTTGCTGGTCTTCACCGTCCCCCTGCAGCCTATTCACAGGCACAACAGGATTCAGGACCGGGGCTTGCCCAGAGGAGGAAAATCTCATGGCTCTCGTCCTCGGCAGAGCCTGATTCCGATAAGGCACTGGTCCGGCTCCTTGTCCCACATGGAAGGTGGCGGCCCTGAAAGCTGTTGCTGGTCTTCACCGTCCCCCTGCAGCCTATTCACAGGCACAACAGGATCTGGGACCCGGGCTTGCCCAGAGGAGGAACATCTCATGGCTCTCGTCCTCGGCGGAGCCTGATTCCGGAAAGGCACACGTCTGGCTCCTTGTCCCACACGGAAGGTGGCAGCCCTGAAAGATGTTCCTGGTCTTCACTGTCCCCCTGCAGCCTATTCACAGGCACAACAGGATTCAGGACCGGGGCTTGCCCAGAGGAGGAACATCTCATGGCTCTCGTCCTCGGCAGAGCCTGATTCAGGAAAGGCACACGTCCAGCTCCTTGTCCCACACGGAAGGTGGCAGGCCGGAAAGATGTTGCTGGTCTTCACCGTCCCCCTGCAGCCTATTCACAGGCACAACAGGATCTGGGACCTGGGATTGCCCAGAGCAGTAACATCTCATGGCTCTCGTCCTCGGCAGAGCCTCTTTCCGAAAAGGCACACGTCCGGCTCCTTGTCCCACACGGAAGGTGGCAGGCCGGAAAGCTGTTGCTGGTCTTCACCGTCCCCCTGCAGCCTATTCACAGGCAAAACAGGATCTGGGACTCGGACTTGCCCAGAGGAGGAACATCTCATGGCTCTCGTCCTCGGCAGAGCCTGATTCCGGAAAGGCACACGTCCGGCTCCTTGTCCCACACGGAAGGTGGCAGCCCTGAAAGCTGTTGCTGGTCTTCACCGTCCCCCTGCAGCCTATTCACAGGCACAACAGGATCTGGGACCCGGGCTTGCCCAGAGGAGGAACATCTCATGGCTCTCGTCCTCGGCAGAGCCTCTTTCCGAAAAGGCACACGTCCGGCTCCTTGTCCCACACGGAAGGTGGCAGGCCGGAAAGCTGTTGCTGGTCTTCACCGTCCCCCTGCAGCCTATTCACAGGTACAACAGGATCTGGGACCTGGGCTTGCCCAGAGGCGGAACATCTCATGGCTCTCGTCCTCGGCAGAGCCTCTTTCCGAAAAGGCACACGTCTGGCTCCTTGTCCCACACGGAAGGTGGCAGCCCTGAAAGCTGTTGCTGGTCTTCACCGTCCCCCTGCAGCCTATTCACAGGCACAGCAGGATCTGGGACCCGGGCTTGCCCAGAGGAGGAACATCTCATGGCTCTCGTCCTCGGCGGAGCCTGATTCCGGAAAGGCACACGTCTGGCTCCTTGTCCCACACGGAAGGTGGCAGCCCTGAAAGATGTTCCTGGTCTTCACTGTCCCCCTGCAGCCTATTCACAGGCACAACAGGATTCAGGACCGGGGCTTGCCCAGAGGAGGAACATCTCATGGCTCTCGTCCTCGGCAGAGCCTGATTCAGGAAAGGCACACGTCCGGCTCCTTGTCCCACACGGAAGGTGGCAGGCCGGAAAGATGTTGCTGGTCTTCACCGTCCCCCTGCAGCCTATTCACAGGCACAACAGGATCTGGGACCTGGGATTGCCCAGAGCAGGAACATCTCATGGCTCTCGTCCTCGGCAGAGCCTCTTTCCGAAAAGGCACACGTCCGGCTCCTTGTCCCACACGGAAGGTGGCAGGCTGGAAAGCTGTTGCTGGTCTTCACCGTCCCCCTGCAGCCTATTCACAGGTACAACAGGATCTGGGACCTGGGCTTGCCCAGAGGCGGAACATCTCATGGCTCTCGTCCTCGGCAGAGCCTCTTTCCGAAAAGGCACACGTCCGGCTCCTTGTCCCACACGGAAGGTGGCAGGCCGGAAAGCTGTTGCTGGTCTTCACCGTCCCCCTGCAGCCTATTCACAGGCAAAACAGGATCTGGGACTCGGACTTGCCCAGAGGAGGAACATCTCATGGCTCTCGTCCTCGGCGGAGCCTGATTCCTCAAAGGCACTGGTCCGGCTCCTTGTCCCACACGGAAGGTGGCAGGCGTGAAAGCTGTTGCTGGTCTTCACCGTCCCCCTGCAGCCTATTCACAGGCACAACAGGATCTGGGACCCGGGCTTGCCCAGAGGAGGAACATCTCATGGCTCTTGTCCTCGGCAGAGCCTGATTCCGGAAAGGCACACGTCCGGCTCCTTGTCCCACACGGAAGGTGGCAGGCCGGAAAGCTGTTGCTGGTCTTCACCGTCCCCCTGCAGCCTATTCACAGGCACAACAGGATCTGGGACCTGGGCTTGCCCAGAGAGGAACATCTCATGGCTCTCGTCCTTGGCGGAGCCTGATTCCGGAAAGGCACACGTCCGGCTCCTTGTCCCACACGGAAGGTGGCAGCCCTGAAAGCTGTTGCTGGTCTTCACCGTCCCCATGCAGCCTATTCACAGGCACAACAGGATCTGGGACCCGGGCTTGCCCAGAGGAGGAACATCTCATGGCTCTCGTCCTCGGCGGAGCCTGATTCCGGAAAGGCACACGTCTGGCTCCTTGTCCCACACGGAAGGTGGCAGCCCTGAAAGATGTTCCTGGTCTTCACTGTCCCCCTGCAGCCTATTCACAGGCACAACAGGATTCAGGACCGGGGCTTGCCCAGAGGAGGAACATCTCATGGCTCTCGTCCTCGGCAGAGCCTGATTCAGGAAAGGCACACGTCCGGCTCCTTGTCCCACACGGAAGGTGGCAGGCCGGAAAGATGTTGCTGGTCTTCACCGTCCCCCTGCAGCCTATTCACAGGCACAACAGGATCTGGGACCCGGGATTGCCCAGAGGAGGAACATCTCATGGCTCTCGTCCTCGGCAGAACCTGATTCAGGAAAGGCACACGTCCGGCTCCTTGTCCCACAAGGAATGTGGCAGCCCTGAAAGCTGTTGCTGGTCTTCACCGTCCCCCTGCAGCCTATTCACAGGCACAACAGGATCTGGGACCCGGGCTTGCCCAGAGGAGGAACATCTCATGGCTCTCGTCCTCGGCAGAGCCTGATTCTGGAAAGGCACACGTCCGGCTCCTTCTCCCACAAGGAATGTGGCAGCCCTGAAAGCTGTTGCTGGACTTCACCGTCCCCCTGCAGCCTATTCACAGGCAAAACAGGATCTGGGACTCGGGCTTGCCCAGAGGAGGAACATCTCATGGCTCTCGTCCTCGGCGGAGCCTGATTCCGGAAAGGCACACGTCCGGCTCCTTGTCCCACACGGAAGGTGGCAGGCCGGAAAGCTGTTGCTGGTCTTCACCGTCCCCCTGCAGCCTATTCACAGGTACAACAGGATCTGGGACCTGGGCTTGCCCAGAGAGGAACATCTCATGGTTCTTGTCCTCGGCAGAGCCTGATTCCGAAAAGGCACACATCCGGCTCCTTGTCCCACACGGAAGGTGGCAGCCCTGAAAGCTGTTGCTGGTCTTCACCGTCCCCATGCAGCCTATTCACAGGCAAAACAGGATCTGGGACTCGGACTTGCCCAGAGGAGGAACATCTCATGGCTCTCGTCCTCGGCAGAGCCTGATTCCGAAAAGGCACTGGTCCGGCTCCTTGTCCCACACGGAAGGTGGCAGCCCTGAAAGCTGTTGCTGGTCTTCACCGTCCCCCTGCAGCCTATTCACAGGCACAACAGGATCTGGGACCCGGGCTTGCCCAGAGGAGGAACATCTCATGGCTCTCGTCCTCGGCGGAGCCTGATTCCGGAAAGGCACACGTCCGGCTCCTTGTCCCACACGGAAGGTGGCAGGCCGGAAAGCTGTTGCTGGTCTTCACCGTCCCCCTGCACCCTATTCACAGGCACAACAGGATCTGGGACCCGGGCTTGCCCAGAGGAGGAACATCTCATGGCTCTTGTCCTCGGCAGAGCCTGATTCAGGAAAGGCACACGTCCGGCTCCTTGTCCCACACGGAAGGTGGCAGGCCGGAAAGCTGTTGCTGGTCTTCACCGTCCCCCTGCAGCCTATTCACAGGCACAACAGGATCTGGGACCCGGGCTTGCCCAGAGGAGGAACATCTCATGGCTCTCGTCCTTGGCGGAGCCTGATTCCGGAAAGGCACACGTCCGGCTCCTTGTCCCACACGGAAGGTGGCAGCCCTGAAAGATGTTCCTGGTCTTCACTGTCCCCCTGCAGCCTATTCACAGGCACAACAGGATTCAGGACCGGGGCTTGCCCAGAGGAGGAACATCTCATGGCTCTCGTCCTCGGCAGAGCCTGATTCCGATAAGGCACTGGTCCGGCTCCTTGTCCCACATGGAAGGTGGCGGCACTGAAAGCTGTTGCTGGTCTTCACTGTCCCCATGCAGCCTATTCACAGGCACAACAGGATCTGGGACCCGGGCTTGCCCAGAGGAGGAACATCTCATGGCTCTCGTCCTCGGCGGAGCCTGATTCCGGAAAGGCACACGTCTGGCTCCTTGTCCCACACGGAAGGTGGCAGCCCTGAAAGATGTTCCTGGTCTTCACTGTCCCCCTGCAGCCTATTCACAGGCACAACAGGATTCAGGACCGGGGCTTGCCCAGAGGAGGAACATCTCATGGCTCTCGTCCTCGGCAGAGCCTGATTCAGGAAAGGCACACGTCCGGCTCCTTGTCCCACACGGAAGGTGGCAGGCCGGAAAGATGTTGCTGGTCTTCACCGTCCCCCTGCAGCCTATTCACAGGCACAACAGGATCTGGGACCTGGGATTGCCCAGAGCAGGAACATCTCATGGCTCTCGTCCTCGGCAGAGCCTCTTTCTGAAAAGGCACACGTCCGGCTCCTTGTCCCACACGGAAGGTGGCAGGCCGGAAAGCTGTTGCTGGTCTTCACCGTCCCCCTGCAGCCTATTCACAGGTACAACAGGATCTGGGACCTGGGCTTGCCCAGAGGAGGAACATCTCATGGCTCTCGTCCTCGGCAGAGCCTCTTTCCGAAAAGGCACACGTCTGGCTCCTTGTCCCACACGGAAGGTGGCAGCCCTGAAAGCTGTTGCTGGTCTTCACCGTTCCCCTGCAGCCTATTCACAGGTACAACAGGATCTGGGACCCGGGCTTGCCCAGAGGAGGAACATCTCATGGCTCTCGTCCTCGGCAGAGCCTGTTTCCGAGAAGGCACACGTCCGGCTCCTTGTCCCACAAGGAAGGTGGCAGCCCTGAAAGCTCTTGCTGGTCTTCACCGTCCCCCTGCAGCCTATTCACAGGCAAAACAGGATCTGGGACTCGGGCTTGCCCAGAGGAGGAACATCTCATGGTTCTCGTCCTCGGCAGTGCCTGATTCCGAAAAGGCACTCGTCCGGCTCCTTGTCCCACACGGAAGGTGGCAGTCCTGAAAGATGTTGCTCGTCTTCACCGTCCCCCTGCAGCCTATTCACAGGCACAACAGGATCTGGGACCCGGGCTTGCCCAGAGGAGGAACATCTCATGGCTCTCGTCCTCGGCAGAGCCTGATTCTAGAAAGGCACACGTCCGGCTCCTTGTCCCACAAGGAATGTGGCAGCCCTGAAAGATGTTGCTCGTCTTCACCGTCCCCCTGCAGCCTATTCACAGGCAAAACAGGATCTGGGACTCGGGCTTGCCCAGAGGAGGAACATCTCATGGCTCTCGTCCTCGGCGGAGCCTGATTCCGGAAAGGCACACGTCCGGCTCCTTGTCCCACACGGAAGGTGGCAGGCCGGAAAGCTGTTGCTGGTCTTCACCGTCCCCCTGCAGCCTATTCACAGGCACAACAGGATCTGGGACCTGGGCTTGCCCAGAGAGGAACATCTCATGGTTCTCGTCCTCGGCAGAGACTGATTCCGAAAAGGCACACATCCGGCTCCTTGTCCCACACGGAAGGTGGCAGCCCTGAAAGCTGTTGCTGGTCTTCACCGTCCCCATGCAGCCTATTCACAGGCAAAACAGGATCTGGGACTCGGACTTGCCCAGAGGAGGAACATCTCATGGCTCTCGTCCTCGGCAGAGCCTGATTCCGAAAAGGCACTGGTCCGGCTCCTTGTCCCACACGGAAGGTGGCAGCCCTGAAAGCTGTTGCTGGTCTTCACCGTCCCCCTGCAGCCTATTCACAGGCACAACAGGATCTGGGACCCGGGCTTGCCCAGAGGAGGAACATCTCATGGCTCTCGTCCTCGGCGGAGCCTGATTCCGGAAAGGCACACGTCCGGCTCCTTGTCCCACACGGAAGGTGGCAGGCCGGAAAGCTGTTGCTGGTCTTCACCGTCCCCATGCAGCCTATTCACAGGCACAACAGGATCTGGGACCCGGGCTTGCCCAGAGGAGGAACATCTCATGGCTCTTGTCCTCGGCAGAGCCTGATTCAGGAAAGGCACACGTCCGGCTCCTTGTCCCACACGGAAGGTGGCAGGCCGGAAAGCTGCTGCTGGTCTTCACCGTCCCCCTGCAGCCTATTCACAGGCACAACAGGATCTGGGACCTGGGATTGCCCAGAGCAGGAACATCTCATGGCTCTCGTCCTTGGCGGAGCCTGATTCCGGAAAGGCACACGTCCGGCTCCTTGTCCCACACGGAAGGTGGCAGCCCTGAAAGATGTTCCTGGTCTTCACTGTCCCCCTGCAGCCTATTCACAGGCACAAGAGGATTCAGGACCGGGGCTTGCCCAGAGGAGGAACATCTCATGGCTCTCGTCCTCGGCAGAGCCTGATTCCGATAAGGCACTGGTCCGGCTCCTTGTCCCACATGGAAGGTGGCGGCCCTGAAAGCTGTTGCTGGTCTTCACCGTCCCCCTGCAGCCTATTCACAGGCACAACAGGATCTGGGACCCGGGCTTGCCCAGAGGAGGAACATCTCATGGCTCTCGTCCTCGGCGGAGCCTGATTCCGGAAAGGCACACGTCCGGCTCCTTGTCCCACACGGAAGGTGGCAGCCCTGAAAGATGTTCCTGGTCTTCACTGTCCCCCTGCAGCCTATTCACAGGCACAACAGGATTCAGGACCGGGGCTTGCCCAGAGGAGGAACATCTCATGGCTCTCGTCCTCAGCAGAGCCTGATTCAGGAAAGGCACACGTCCGGCTCCTTGTCCCACACGGAAGGTGGCAGGCCGGAAAGATGTTGCTGGTCATCACCGTCCCCCTGCAGCCTATTCACAGGCACAACAGGATCTGGGACCTGGGATTGCCCAGAGCAGGAACATCTCATGGCTCTCGTCCTCGGCAGAGCCTCTTTCCGAAAAGGCACACGTCCGGCTCCTTGTCCCACACGGAAGGTGGCAGGCCGGAAAGCTGTTGCTGGTCTTCACCGTCCCCCTGCAGCCTATTCACAGGTACAACAGGATCTGGGACCTGGGCTTGCCCAGAGGCGGAACATCTCATGGCTCTCGTCCTCGGCAGAGCCTCTTTCCGAAAAGGCACACGTCTGGCTCCTTGTCCCACACGGAAGGTGGCAGCCCTGAAAGCTGTTGCTGGTCTTCACCGTTCCCCTGCAGCCTATTCACAGGCACAGCAGGATCTGGGACCCGGGCTTGCCCAGAGGAGGAACATCTCATGGCTCTCGTCCTCGGCAGAGCCTGTTTCCGAGAAGGCACACGTCCGGCTCCTTGTCCCACACGGAAGGTGGCAGCCCTGAAAGCTGTTGCTGGTCTTCACCGTCCCCGTGCAGCCTATTCACAGGCAAAACAGGATCTGGGACTCGGGCTTGCCCAGAGGAGGAACATCTCATGGCTCTCGTCCTCGGCAGAGCCTGATTCCGAAAAGGCACTCATCCGGCTCCTTGTCCCACACGGAAGGTGGCAGTCCTGAAAGATGTTGCTGGTCTTCGCCGTCCCCCTGCAGCCTATTCAAGAGGCACAACAGGATCTGGGACCCGGGCTTGCCCAGAGGAGGAACATCTCATGGTTCTCGTCCTCGGCGGAGCCTTATTCCGGAAAGGCACACGTCCGGCTCCTTGTCCCACACGGAAGGTGGCAGGCCGGAAAGCTGTTGCTGGTCTTCACCGTCCCCCTGCAGCCTATTCACAGGCACAACAGGATCTGGGACCTGGGCTTGCCCAGAGAGGAACATCTCATGGTTCTCGTCCTCGGCAGAGCCTGATTCCGAAAAGGCACACATCCGGCTCCTTGTCCCACACGGAAGGTGGCAGCCCTGAAAGCTGTTGCTGGTCTTCACCGTCCCCATGCAGCCTATTCACAGGCAAAACAGGATCTGGGACTCGGACTTGCCCAGAGGAGGAACATCTCATGGCTCTCGTCCTCGGCAGAGCCTGATTCCGAAAAGACACTCGTCCGGCTCTTTGTCCCACACGGAAGGTGGCAGCCCTGAAAGCTGTTGCTGGTCTTCACCGTCCCCCTGCAGCCTATTCACAGGCACAACAGGATCTGGGACCCGGGCTTGCCCAGAGGAGGAACATCTCATGGCTCTCGTCCTCGGCAGAGCCTTATTCCGAAAAGGCACACGTCCGGCTCCTTGTCCCACACAGAAGGTGGCAGGCCGGAAAGCTGTTGATGGTCTTCACCGTCCCCCTGCAGCCTATTCACAGGTACAACAGGATCTGGGACCCGGGCTTGCCCAGAGGAGGAACATATCATGGCTCTCGTCCTCGGCAGAGCCTGATTCAGGAAAGGCACACGTCCGGCTCCTTGTCCCACACAGAAGGTGGCAGGCCGGAAAGCTGTTGCTGGTCTTCACCGTCCCCCTGCAGCCTATTCACAGGCACAACAGGATCTGGGACCCGGGCTTGCCCAGAGGAGGAACATCTCATGGCTCTCGTCCTTGGCGGAGCCTGATTCCGGAAAGGCACACGTCCGGCTCCTTGTCCCACACGGAAGGTGGCAGCCCTGAAAGATGTTCCTGGTCTTCACTGTCCCCCTGCAGCCTATTCACAGGCACAACAGGATTCAGGACCGGGGCTTGCCCAGAGGAGGAACATCTCATGGCTCTCGTCCTCGGCAGAGCCTGATTCTGGAAAGGCACACGTCCGGCTCCTTGTCCCACAAGGAATGTGGCAGCCCTGAAAGATGTTGCTCGTCTTCACCGTCCCCCTGCAGCCTATTCACAGGCAAAACAGGATCTGGGACTCGGGCTTGCCCAGAGGAGGAACATCTCATGGCTCTCGTCCTCGGCAGAGCCTGATTCCGGAAAGGCACACGTCCGGCTCCTTGTCCCAAACGGAAGGTGGCAGGCCGGAAAGCTGTTCCTGGTCTTCACTGTCCCCCTGCAGCCTATTCACAGGCACAACAGGATTCAGGACCGGGGCTTGCCCAGAGGAGGAACATCTCATGGCTCTCGTCCTCGGCAGAGCCTGATTCAGGAAAGGCACACGTCCGGCTCCTTGTCCCACACGGAAGGTGGCAGGCCGGAAAGATGTTGCTGGTCTTCACCGTCCCCCTGCAGCCTATTCACAGGCACAACAGGATCTGGGACCTGGGATTGCCCAGAGCAGGAACATCTCATGGCTCTCGTCCTCGGCAGAGCCTCTTTCCGAAAAGGCACACGTCCGGCTCCTTGTCCCACACGGAACGTGGCAGGCCGGAAAGCTGTTGCTGGTCTTCACCGTCCCCCTGCAGCCTATTCACAGGTACAACAGGATCTGGGACCTGGGCTTGCCCAGAGGCGGAACATCTCATGGCTCTCGTCCTCGGCAGAGCCTCTTTCCGAAAAGGCACACGTCTGGCTCCTTGTCCCACACGGAAGGTGGCAGCACTGAAAGCTGTTGCTGGTCTTCACCGTTCCCCTGCAGCCTATTCACAGGCACAGCAGGATCTGGGACTCGGGCTTGCCCAGAGGAGGAACATCTCATGGCTCTCGTCCTCGGCGGAGCCTGATTCCGGAAAGGCACACGTCCGGCTCCTTGTCCCACACGGAAGGTGGCAGGCCGGAAAGCTGTTGCTGGTCTTCACCGTCCCCCTGCAGCCTATTCACAGGCACAACAGGATCTGGGACCTGGGCTTGCCCAGAGAGGAACATCTCATGGTTCTCGTCCTCGGCAGAGCCTGATTCCGAAAAGGCACACATCCGGCTCCTTCTCCCACACGGAAGGTGGCAGCCCTGAAAGCTGTTGCTGGTCTTCACCGTCCCCATGCAGCCTATTCACAGGCAAAACAGGATCTGGGACTCGGACTTGCCCAGAGGAGGAACATCTCATGGCTCTCGTCCTCGGCGGAGCCTGATTCCGGAAAGGCACACGTCCGGCTCCTTGTCCCACACGGAAGGTGGCAGGCCGGAAAGCTGTTGCTGGTCTTCACCGTCCCCATGCAGCCTATTCACAGGCACAACAGGATCTGGGACCCGGGCTTGCCCAGAGGAGGAACATCTCATGGCTCTTGTCCTCGGCAGAGCCTGATTCAGGAAAGGCACACGTCCGGCTCCTTGTCCCACACGGAAGGTGGCAGGCCGGAAAGCTGTTGCTGGTCTTCACCGTCCCCCTGCAGCCTATTCACAGGCACAACAGGATCTGGGACTCGGTCTTGCCCAGAGGAGGAACATCTCATGGCTCTCGTCCTTGGCGGAGCCTGATTCCGGAAAGGCACACGTCCGGCTCCTT
The DNA here is from genome assembly GCF_929443795.1 of Astur gentilis. Lineage (NCBI taxonomy): Eukaryota > Metazoa > Chordata > Aves > Accipitriformes > Accipitridae > Astur > Astur gentilis. The sequence continues at coordinate 306,726 of NC_064889.1, forward strand.
GTCCCACACGGAAGGTGGCAGCCCTGAAAGATGTTCCTGGTCTTCACTGTCCCCCTGCAGCCTATTCACAGGCACAAGAGGATTCAGGACCGGGGCTTGCCCAGAGGAGGAACATCTCATGGCTCTCGTCCTCGGCAGAGCCTGATTCCGATAAGGCACTGGTCCGGCTCCTTGTCCCACATGGAAGGTGGCGGCCCTGAAAGCTGTTGCTGGTCTTCACCGTCCCCCTGCAGCCTATTCACAGGCACAACAGGATCTGGGACCCGGGCTTGCCCAGAGGAGGAACATCTCATGGCTCTCGTCCTCGGCGGAGCCTGATTCCGGAAAGGCACACGTCTGGCTCCTTGTCCCACACGGAAGGTGGCAGCCCTGAAAGATGTTCCTGGTCTTCACTGTCCCCCTGCAGCCTATTCACAGGCACAACAGGATTCAGGACCGGGGCTTGCCCAGAGGAGGAACATCTCATGGCTCTCGTCCTCAGCAGAGCCTGATTCAGGAAAGGCACACGTCCGGCTCCTTGTCCCACACGGAAGGTGGCAGGCCGGAAAGATGTTGCTGGTTTTCACCGTCCCCCTGCAGCCTATTCACAGGCACAACAGGATCTGGGACCTGGGATTGCCCAGAGCAGGAACATCTCATGGCTCTCGTCCTCGGCAGAGCCTCTTTCCGAAAAGGCACACGTCCGGCTCCTTGTCCCACACGGAAGGTGGCAGGCCGGAAAGCTGTTGCTGGTCTTCACCGTCCCCCTGCAGCCTATTCACAGGTACAACAGGATCTGGGACCTGGGCTTGCCCAGAGGCGGAACATCTCATGGCTCTCGTCCTCGGCAGAGCCTCTTTCCGAAAAGGCACACGTCTGGCTCCTTGTCCCACACGGAAGGTGGCAGCCCTGAAAGCTGTTGCTGGTCTTCACCGTTCCCCTGCAGCCTATTCACAGGCACAGCAGGATCTGGGACCCGGGCTTGCCCAGAGGAGGAACATCTCATGGCTCTCGTCCTCGGCAGAGCCTGTTTCCGAGAAGGCACACGTCCGGCTCCTTGTCCCACACGGAAGGTGGCAGCCCTGAAAGCTGTTGCTGGTCTTCACCGTCCCCCTGCAGCCTATTCACAGGCAAAACAGGATCTGGGACTCGGGCTTGCCCAGAGGAGGAACATCTCATGGCTCTCGTCCTCGGCAGAGCCTGATTCCGAAAAGGCACTCATCCGGCTCCTTGTCCCACACGGAAGGTGGCAGTCCTGAAAGATGTTGCTGGTCTTCGCCGTCCCCCTGCAGCCTATTCAACAGGCACAACAGGATCTGGGACCCGGGCTTGCCCAGAGGAGGAACATCTCATGGTTCTCGTCCTCGGCGGAGCCTTATTCCGGAAAGGCACACGTCCGGCTCCTTGTCCCACACGGAAGGTGGCAGGCCGGAAAGATGTTGCTGGTCTTCACCGTCCCCCTGCAGCCTATTCACAGGCACAACAGGATCTGGGACTTGGGCTTGCCCAGAGGAGGAACATCTCATGGTTCTCGTCCTCTGCAGAGCCTCTTTCCGAAAAGGCACACGTCCGGCTCCTTGTCCCACACGGAAGGTGGCAGCCCTGAAAGCTGTTGCTGGTCTTCACCGTCCCCCTGCAGCCTATTCACAGGCAAAACAGGATCTGGGACTCGGGCTTGCCCAGAGGAGGAACATCTCATGGCTCTCGTCCTCGGCAGAGCCTGATTCCGGAAACGCACTCCTCCGGCTCCTTGTCCCACACGGAAGGTGGCAGCCCTGAAAGCTGTTGCTGGTCTTCACCGTCCCCCTGCAACCTATTCACAGGCACAACAGGATCTGGGACCCGGGCTTGCCCAGAGGAGGAACATCTCATGGCTCTCGTCCTCGGCAGAGCCTGATTCCGAAAAGGCACACGTCCGGCTCCTTGTCCCACAAGGAATGTGGCAGCCCTGAAAGATGTTGCTCGTCTTCACCGTCCCCCTGCAGCCTATTCACAGGCAAAACAGGATCTGGGACTTGGGCTTGCCCAGAGGAGGAACATCTCATGGCTCTCGTCCTCGGCGGAGCCTGATTCCGGAAAGGCACACGTCCGGCTCCTTGTCCCACACGGAAGGTGGCAGGCCGGAAAGCTGTTGCTGGTCTTCACCGTCCCCCTGCAGCCTATTCACAGGCACAACAGGATCTGGGACCTGGGCTTGCCCAGAGAGGAACATCTCATGGTTCTCGTCCTCGGCAGAGCCTGATTCCGAAAAGGCACACATCCGGCTCCTTGTCCCACACGGAAGGTGGCAGCCCTGAAAGCTGTTGCTGGTCTTCACCGTCCCCATGCAGCCTATTCACAGGCAAAACAGGATCTGGGACTCGGACTTGCCCAGAGGAGGAACATCTCATGGCTCTCGTCCTCGGCAGAGCCTGATTCCGAAAAGACACTCGTCCGGCTCTTTGTCCCACACGGAAGGTGGCAGCCCTGAAAGCTGTTGCTGGTCTTCACCGTCCCCCTGCAGCCTATTCACAGGCACAACAGGATCTGGGACCCGGGCTTGCCCAGAGGAGGAACATCTCATGGCTCTCGTCCTCGGCAGAGCCTTATTCCGAAAAGGCACACGTCCGGCTCCTTGTCCCACACGGAAGGTGGCAGGCCGGAAAGCTGTTGATGGTCTTCACCGTCCCCCTGCAGCCTATTCACAGGTACAACAGGATCTGGGACCCGGGCTTGCCCAGAGGAGGAACATATCATGGCTCTCGTCCTCGGCAGAGCCTGATTCAGGAAAGGCACACGTCCGGCTCCTTGTCCCACACAGAAGGTGGCAGGCCGGAAAGCTGTTGCTGGTCTTCACCGTCCCCCTGCAGCCTATTCACAGGCACAACAGGATCTGGGACCCGGGCTTGCCCAGAGGAGGAACATCTCATGGCTCTCGTCCTTGGCGGAGCCTGATTCCGGAAAGGCACACGTCCGGCTCCTTGTCCCACACGGAAGGTGGCAGCCCTGAAAGATGTTCCTGGTCTTCACTGTCCCCCTGCAGCCTATTCACAGGCACAACAGGATTCAGGACCGGGGCTTGCCCAGAGGAGGAACATCTCATGGCTCTCGTCCTCGGCAGAGCCTGATTCTGGAAAGGCACACGTCCGGCTCCTTGTCCCACAAGGAATGTGGCAGCCCTGAAAGATGTTGCTCGTCTTCACCGTCCCCCTGCAGCCTATTCACAGGCAAAACAGGATCTGGGACCCGGGCTTGCCCAGAGGAGGAACATCTCATGGCTCTCGTCCTTGGCGGAGCCTGTTTCCGAAAAGGCACACATCCGGCTCCTTGTCCCAAACGGAAGGTGGCAGGCCGGAAAGCTGTTCCTGGTCTTCACTGTCCCCCTGCAGCCTATTCACAGGCACAACAGGATTCAGGACCGGGGCTTGCCCAGAGGAGGAACATCTCATGGCTCTCGTCCTCGGCAGAGCCTGATTCAGGAAAGGCACACGTCCGGCTCCTTGTCCCACACGGAAGGTGGCAGGCCGGAAAGATGTTGCTGGTCTTCACCGTCCCCCTGCAGCCTATTCACAGGCACAACAGGATCTGGGACCTGGGATTGCCCAGAGCAGGAACATCTCATGGCTCTCGTCCTCGGCAGAGCCTCTTTCCGAAAGGCACACGTCCGGCTCCTTGTCCCACACGGAACGTGGCAGGCCGGAAAGCTGTTGCTGGTCTTCACCGTCCCCCTGCAGCCTATTCACAGGTACAACAGGATCTGGTACCTGGGCTTGTCCAGAGGCGGAACATCTCATGGCTCTCGTCCTCGGCAGAGCCTCTTTCCGAAAAGGCACACGTCTGGCTCCTTGTCCCACACGGAAGGTGGCAGCCCTGAAAGCTGTTGCTGGTCTTCACCGTTCCCCTGCAGCCTATTCACAGGCACAGCAGGATCTGGGACTCGGGCTTGCCCAGAGGAGGAACATCTCATGGTTCTCGTCCTCGGCAGAGCCTGATTCCGAAAAGGCACTCATCCGGCTCCTTGTCCCACACGGAAGGTGGCAGTCCTGAAAGATGTTGCTGGTCTTCGCCGTCCTCCTGCAGCCTATTCACAGGCACAACAGGATCTGGGACCCGGGCTTGCCCAGAGGAGGAACATCTCATGGCTCTCGTCCTCGGCGGAGCCTTATTCCGGAAAGGCACACGTCCGGCTCCTTGTCCCACACGGAAGGTGGCAGGCCGGAAAGATGTTGCTGGTCTTCACCGTCCCCCTGCAGCCTATTCACAGGCACAACAGGATCTGGGACTTGGGCTTGCCCAGAGGAGGAACATCTCATGGTTCTCGTCCTCTGCAGAGCCTCTTTCCGAAAAGGCACACGTCCGGCTCCTTGTCCCACACGGAAGGTGGCAGCCCTGAAAGCTGTTGCTGGTCTTCACCGTCCCCCTGCAGCCTATTCACAGGCAAAACAGGATCTGGGACTCGGGCTTGCCCAGAGGAGGAACATCTCATGGCTCTCGTCCTCGGCAGAGCCTGATTCCGGAAACGCACTCCTCCGGCTCCTTGTCCCACACGGAAGGTGGCAGCCCTGAAAGCTGTTGCTGGTCTTCACCGTCCCCCTGCAGCCTATTCACAGGCACAACAGGATCTGGGACCCGGGCTTGCCCAGAGGAGGAACATCTCATGGCTCTCGTCCTCGGCAGAGCCTGATTCTAGAAAGGCACACGTCCGGCTCCTTGTCCCACAAGGAATGTGGCAGCCCTGAAAGATGTTGCTCGTCTTCACCGTCCCCCTGCAGCCTATTCACAGGCAAAACAGGATCTGGTACTCGGGCTTGCCCAGAGGAGGAACATCTCATGGCTCTCGTCCTCGGCAGAGCCTCTTTCCGAAAAGGCACACGTCCGGCTCCTTGTCCCACACGGAACGTGGCAGGCCGGAAAGCTGTTGCTGGTCTTCACCGTCCCCCTGCAGCCTATTCACAGGTACAACAGGATCTGGGACCTGGGCTTGTCCAGAGGCGGAACATCTCATGGCTCTCGTCCTCGGCAGAGCCTCTTTCCGAAAAGGCACACGTCTGGCTCCTTGTCCCACACGGAAGGTGGCAGCCCTGAAAGCTGTTGCTGGTCTTCACCGTTCCCCTGCAGCCTATTCACAGGCACAGCAGGATCTGGGACTCGGGCTTGCCCAGAGGAGGAACATCTCATGGTTCTCGTCCTCGGCAGAGCCTGATTCCGAAAAGGCACTCATCCGGCTCCTTGTCCCACACGGAAGGTGGCAGTCCTGAAAGATGTTGCTGGTCTTCGCCGTCCTCCTGCAGCCTATTCACAGGCACAACAGGATCTGGGACCCGGGCTTGCCCAGAGGAGGAACATCTCATGGCTCTCGTCCTCGGCGGAGCCTTATTCCGGAAAGGCACACGTCCGGCTCCTTGTCCCACACGGAAGGTGGCAGGCCGTAAAGATGTTGCTGGTCTTCACCGTCCCCCTGCAGCCTATTCACAGGCACAACAGGATCTGGGACTTGGGCTTGCCCAGAGGAGGAACATCTCATGGTTCTCGTCCTCTGCAGAGCCTCTTTCCGAAAAGGCACACGTCCGGCTCCTTGTCCCACACGGAAGGTGGCAGCCCTGAAAGCTGTTGCTGGTCTTCACCGTCCCCCTGCAGCCTATTCACAGGCAAAACAGGATCTGGGACTCGGGCTTGCCCAGAGGAGGAACATCTCATGGCTCTCGTCCTCGGCAGAGCCTGATTCCGGAAACGCACTCCTCCGGCTCCTTGTCCCACACGGAAGGTGGCAGCCCTGAAAGCTGTTGCTGGTCTTCACCGTCCCCCTGCAGCCTATTCACAGGCACAACAGGATCTGGGACCCGGGCTTGCCCAGAGGAGGAACATCTCATGGCTCTCGTCCTCGGCAGAGCCTGATTCTAGAAAGGCACACGTCCGGCTCCTTGTCCCACAAGGAATGTGGCAGCCCTGAAAGATGTTGCTCGTCTTCACCGTCCCCCTGCAGCCTATTCACAGGCAAAACAGGATCTGGGACTCGGGCTTGCCCAGAGGAGGAACATCTCATGGCTCTCGTCCTCGGCGGAGCCTGATTCCGGAAAGGCACACGTCCGGCTCCTTGTCCCACACGGAAGGTGGCAGGCCGGAAAGCTGTTGCTGGTCTTCACCGTCCCCCTGCAGCCTATTCACAGGCACAACAGGATCTGGGACCTGGGCTTGCCCAGAGAGGAACATCTCAGGGTTCTCGTCCTCGGCAGAGCCTGATTCCGGAAAGGCACACGTCCGGCTCCTTGTCCCACACGGAAGGTGGCAGCCCTGAAAGCTGTTGCTGGTCTTCACCGTCCCCATGCAGCCTATTCACAGGCAAAACAGGATCTGGGACTCGGACTTGCCCAGAGGAGGAACATCTCATGGCTCTCGTCCTCGGCAGAGCCTGATTCCGAAAAGGCACTGGTCCGGCTCCTTGTCCCACACGGAAGGTGGCAGCCCTGAAAGCTGTTGCTGGTCTTCACCGTCCCCCTGCAGCCTATTCACAGGCACAACAGGATCTGGGACCCGGGCTTGCCCAGAGGAGGAACATCTCATGGCTCTCGTCCTCGGCGGAGCCTGATTCCGGAAAGGCACACGTCCGGCTCCTTGTCCCACACGGAAGGTGGCAGGCCGGAAAGCTGTTGCTGGTCTTCACCGTCCCCATGCAGCCTATTCACAGGCACAACAGGATCTGGGACCCGGGCTTGCCCAGAGGAGGAACATCTCATGGCTCTTGTCCTCGGCAGAGCCTGATTCAGGAAAGGCACACGTCCGGCTCCTTGTCCCACACGGAAGGTGGCAGGCCGGAAAGCTGTTGCTGGTCTTCACCGTCCCCCTGCAGCCTATTCACAGGCACAACAGGATCTGGGACCCGGGCTTGCCCAGAGGAGGAACATCTCATGGCTCTCGTCCTTGGCGGAGCCTGATTCCGGAAAGGCACACGTCCGGCTCCTTGTCCCACACGGAAGGTGGCAGCCCTGAAAGATGTTCCTGGTCTTCACTGTCCCCCTGCAGCCTATTCACAGGCACAAGAGGATTCAGGACCGGGGCTTGCCCAGAGGAGGAACATCTCATGGCTCTCGTCCTCGGCAGAGCCTGATTCCGATAAGGCACTGGTCCGGCTCCTTGTCCCACATGGAAGGTGGCGGCCCTGAAAGCTGTTGCTGGTCTTCACCGTCCCCCTGCAGCCTATTCACAGGCACAACAGGATCTGGGACCCGGGCTTGCCCAGAGGAGGAACATCTCATGGCTCTCGTCCTCGGCGGAGCCTGATTCCGGAAAGGCACACGTCTGGCTCCTTGTCCCACACGGAAGGTGGCAGCCCTGAAAGATGTTCCTGGTCTTCACTGTCCCCCTGCAGCCTATTCACAGGCACAACAGGATTCAGGACCGGGGCTTGCCCAGAGGAGGAACATCTCATGGCTCTCGTCCTCAGCAGAGCCTGATTCAGGAAAGGCACACGTCCGGCTCCTTGTCCCACACGGAAGGTGGCAGGCCGGAAAGATGTTGCTGGTTTTCACCGTCCCCCTGCAGCCTATTCACAGGCACAACAGGATCTGGGACCTGGGATTGCCCAGAGCAGGAACATCTCATGGCTCTCGTCCTCGGCAGAGCCTGATTCCGAAAAGGCACACGTCCGGCTCCTTGTCCCACACGGAAGGTGGCAGGCCGGAAAGCTGTTGCTCGTCTTCACCGTCCCCCTGCAGCCTATTCACAGGTACAACAGGATCTGGGACCTGGGCTTGCCCAGAGGCGGAACATCTCATGGCTCTCGTCCTCGGCAGAGCCTCTTTCCGAAAAGGCACACGTCTGGCTCCTTGTCCCACACGTAAGGTGGCAGCCATGAAAGCTGTTGCTGGTCTTCACCGTTCCCCTGCAGCCTATTCACAGGCACAGCAGGATCTGGGACCCGGGCTTGCCCAGAGGAGGAACATCTCATGGCTCTCGTCCTCGGCAGAGCCTGTTTCCGAGAAGGCACACGTCCGGCTCCTTGTCCCACACGGAAGGTGGCAGCCCTGAAAGCTGTTGCTGGTCTTCACCGTCCCCCTGCAGCCTATTCACAGGCAAAACAGGATTCAGGACCGGGGCTTGCCCAGAGGAGGAACATCTCATGGCTCTCGTCCTCGGCAGAGCCTGATTCCGAAAAGGCACTCATCCGGCTCCTTGTCCCACACGGAAGGTGGCAGTCCTGAAAGATGTTGCTGGTCTTCGCCGTCCCCCTGCAGCCTATTCAACAGGCACAACAGGATCTGGGACCCGGGCTTGCCCAGAGGAGGAACATCTCATGGTTCTCGTCCTCGGCGGAGCCTTATTCCGGAAAGGCACACGTCCGGCTCCTTGTCCCACACGGAAGGTGGCAGGCCGGAAAGATGTTGCTGGTCTTCACCGTCCCCCTGCAGCCTATTCACAGGCACAACAGGATCTGGGACTTGGGCTTGCCCAGAGGAGGAACATCTCATGGTTCTCGTCCTCTGCAGAGCCTCTTTCCGAAAAGGCACACGTCCGGCTCCTTGTCCCACACGGAAGGTGGCAGCCCTGAAAGCTGTTGCTGGTCTTCACCGTCCCCCTGCAGCCTATTCACAGGCAAAACAGGATCTGGGACTCGGGCTTGCCCAGAGGAGGAACATCTCATGGCTCTCGTCCTCGGCAGAGCCTGATTCCGGAAACGCACTCCTCCGGCTCCTTGTCCCACACGGAAGGTGGCAGCCCTGAAAGCTGTTGCTGGTCTTCACCGTCCCCCTGCAACCTATTCACAGGCACAACAGGATCTGGGACCCGGGCTTGCCCAGAGGAGGAACATCTCATGGCTCTCGTCCTCGGCAGAGCCTGATTCCGAAAAGGCACACGTCCGGCTCCTTGTCCCACAAGGAATGTGGCAGCCCTGAAAGATGTTGCTCGTCTTCACCGTCCCCCTGCAGCCTATTCACAGGCAAAACAGGATCTGGGACTCGGGCTTGCCCAGAGGAGGAACATCTCATGGCTCTCGTCCTCGGCGGAGCCTGATTCCGGAAAGGCACACGTCCGGCTCCTTGTCCCACACGGAAGGTGGCAGGCCGGAAAGCTGTTGCTGGTCTTCACCGTCCCCCTGCAGCCTATTCACAGGCACAACAGGATCTGGGACCTGGGCTTGCCCAGAGAGGAACATCTCATGGTTCTCGTCCTCGGCAGAGCCTGATTCCGAAAAGGCACACATCCGGCTCCTTGTCCCACACGGAAGGTGGCAGCCCTGAAAGCTGTTGCTGGTCTTCACCATCCCCATGCAGCCTATTCACAGGCAAAACAGGATCTGGGACTCGGACTTGCCCAGAGGAGGAACATCTCATGGCTCTCGTCCTCGGCAGAGCCTGATTCCGAAAAGACACTCGTCCGGCTCTTTGTCCCACACGGAAGGTGGCAGCCCTGAAAGCTGTTGCTGGTCTTCACCGTCCCCCTGCAGCCTATTCACAGGCACAACAGGATCTGGGACCCGGGCTTGCCCAGAGGAGGAACATCTCATGGCTCTCGTCCTCGGCAGAGCCTTATTCCGAAAAGTCACACGTCCGGCTCCTTGTCCCACACGGAAGGTGGCAGGCCGGAAAGCTGTTGATGGTCTTCACCGTCCCCCTGCAGCCTATTCACAGGTACAACAGGATCTGGGACCCGGGCTTGCCCAGAGGAGGAACATATCATGGCTCTCGTCCTCGGCAGAGCCTGATTCAGGAAAGGCACACGTCCGGCTCCTTGTCCCACACAGAAGGTGGCAGGCCGGAAAGCTGTTGCTGGTCTTCACCGTCCCCCTGCAGCCTATTCACAGGCACAACAGGATCTGGGACCCGGGCTTGCCCAGAGGAGGAACATCTCATGGCTCTCGTCCTTGGCGGAGCCTGATTCCGGAAAGGCACACGTCCGGCTCCTTGTCCCACACGGAAGGTGGCAGCCCTGAAAGCTGTTGCTGGTCTTCACCGTCCCCCTGCAGCCTATTCAGAGGCACAACAGGATTCAGGACCGGGGCTTGCCCAGAGGAGGAACATCTCATGGCTCTCGTCCTCGGCAGAGCCTGATTCTGGAAAGGCACACGTCCGGCTCCTTGTCCCACAAGGAATGTGGCAGCCCTGAAAGATGTTGCTCGTCTTCACCGTCCCCCTGCAGCCTATTCACAGGCAAAACAGGATCTGGGACTCGGGCTTGCCCAGAGGAGGAACATCTCATGGCTCTCGTCCTCGGCAGAGCCTGATTCCGGAAAGGCACACGTCCGGCTCCTTGTCCCAAACGGAAGGTGGCAGGCCGGAAAGCTGTTCCTGGTCTTCACTGTCCCCCTGCAGCCTATTCACAGGCACAACAGGATTCAGGACCGGGGCTTGCCCAGAGGAGGAACATCTCATGGCTCTCGTCCTCGGCAGAGCCTGATTCAGGAAAGGCACACGTCCGGCTCCTTGTCCCACACGGAAGGTGGCAGGCCGGAAAGATGTTGCTGGTCTTCACCGTCCCCCTGCAGCCTATTCACAGGCACAACAGGATCTGGGACCTGGGATTGCCCAGAGCAGGAACATCTCATGGCTCTCGTCCTCGGCAGAGCCTCTTTCCGAAAAGGCACACGTCCGGCTCCTTGTCCCACACGGAACGTGGCAGGCCGGAAAGCTGTTGCTGGTCTTCACCGTCCCCCTGCAGCCTATTCACAGGTACAACAGGATCTGGGACCTGGGCTTGTCCAGAGGCGGAACATCTCATGGCTCTCGTCCTCGGCAGAGCCTCTTTCCGAAAAGGCACACGTCTGGCTCCTTGTCCCACACGGAAGGTGGCAGCCCTGAAAGCTGTTGCTGGTCTTCACCGTTCCCCTGCAGCCTATTCACAGGCACAGCAGGATCTGGGACTCGGGCTTGCCCAGAGGAGGAACATCTCATGGTTCTCGTCCTCGGCAGAGCCTGATTCCGAAAAGGCACTCATCCGGCTCCTTGTCCCACACGGAAGGTGGCAGTCCTGAAAGACGTTGCTGGTCTTCGCCGTCCTCCTGCAGCCTATTCACAGGCACAACAGGATCTGGGACCCGGGCTTGCCCAGAGGAGGAACATCTCATGGCTCTCGTCCTCGGCGGAGCCTTATTCCGGAAAGGCACACGTCCGGCTCCTTGTCCCACACGGAAGGTGGCAGGCCGGAAAGCTGTTGCTGGTCTTCACCGTCCCCCTGCAGCCTATTCACAGGCACAACAGGATCTGGGACTTGGGCTTGCCCAGAGGAGGAACATCTCATGGTTCTCGTCCTCTGCAGAGCCTCTTTCCGAAAAGGCACACGTCCGGCTCCTTGTCCCACACGGAAGGTGGCAGCCCTGAAAGCTGTTGCTGGTCTTCACCATCCCCCTGCAGCCTATTCACAGGCAAAACAGGATCTGGGACTCGGGCTTGCCCAGAGGAGGAACATCTCATGGCTCTCGTCCTCGGCAGAGCCTGATTCCGGAAACGCACTCCTCCGGCTCCTTGTCCCACACGGAAGGTGGCAGCCCTGAAAGCTGTTGCTGGTCTTCACCGTCCCCCTGCAGCCTATTCACAGGCACAACAGGATCTGGGACCCGGGCTTGCCCAGAGGAGGAACATCTCATGGCTCTCGTCCTCGGCAGAGCCTGATTCTAGAAAGGCACACGTCCGGCTCCTTGTCCCACAAGGAATGTGGCAGCCCTGAAAGATGTTGCTCGTCTTCACCGTCCCCCTGCAGCCTATTCACAGGCAAAACAGGATCTGGGACTCGGGCTTGCCCAGAGGAGGAACATCTCATGGCTCTCGTCCTCGGCTGAGCCTGATTCCGGAAAGGCACACGTCCGGCTCCTTGTCCCACACGGAAGGTGGCAGGCCGGAAAGCTGTTGCTGGTCTTCACCGTCCCCCTGCAGCCTATTCACAGGCACAACAGGATCTGGGACCTGGGCTTGCCCAGAGAGGAACATCTCATGGTTCTCGTCCTCGGCAGAGCCTGATTCCGAAAAGGCACACATCCGGCTCCTTGTCCCACACGGAAGGTGGCAGCCCTGAAAGCTGTTGCTGGTCTTCACCGTCCCCATGCAGCCTATTCACAGGCAAAACAGGATCTGGGACTCGGACTTGCCCAGAGGAGGAACATCTCATGGCTCTCGTCCTCGGCAGAGCCTCTTTCCGAAAAGGCACTGGTCCGGCTCCTTGTCCCACACGGAAGGTGGCAGCCCTGAAAGCTGTTGCTGGTCTTCACCGTCCCCCTGCAGCCTATTCACAGGCACAACAGGATCTGGGACCCGGGCTTGCCCAGAGGAGGAACATCTCATGGCTCTCGTCCTCGGCGGAGCCTGATTCCGGAAAGGCACACGTCCGGCTCCTTGTCCCACACGGAAGGTGGCAGGCCGGAAAGCTGTTGCTGGTCTTCACCGTCCCCCTGCAGCCTATTCACAGGCACAACAGGATCTGGGACCCGGGCTTGCCCAGAGGAGGAACATCTCATGGCTCTTGTCCTCGGCAGAGCCTGATTCAGGAAAGGCACACGTCCGGCTCCTTGTCCCACACGGAAGGTGGCAGGCCGGAAAGATGTTGCTGGTCTTCACCGTCCCCCTGCAGCCTATTCACAGGCACAACAGGATCTGGGACCCGGGCTTGCCCAGAGGAGGAACATCTCATGGCTCTCGTCCTTGGCGGAGCCTGATTCCGGAAAGGCACACGTCCGGCTCCTTGTCCCACACGGAAGGTGGCAGCCCTGAAAGATGTTCCTGGTCTTCACTGTCCCCCTGCAGCCTATTCACAGGCACAAGAGGATTCAGGACCGGGGCTTGCCCAGAGGAGGAACATCTCATGGCTCTCGTCCTCGGCAGAGCCTGATTCCGATAAGGCACTGGTCCGGCTCCTTGTCCCACATGGAAGGTGGCGGCCCTGAAAGCTGTTGCTGGTCTTCACCGTCCCCCTGCAGCCTATTCACAGGCACAACAGGATCTGGGACCCGGGCTTGCCCAGAGGAGGAACATCTCATGGCTCTCGTCCTCGGCGGAGCCTGATTCCGGAAAGGCACACGTCCGGCTCCTTGTCCCACACGGAAGGTGGCAGCCCTGAAAGATGTTCCTGGTCTTCACTGTCCCCCTGCAGCCTATTCACAGGCACAACAGGATTCAGGACCGGGGCTTGCCCAGAGGAGGAACATCTCATGGCTCTCGTCCTCAGCAGAGCCTGATTCAGGAAAGGCACACGTCCGGCTCCTTGTCCCACACGGAAGGTGGCAGGCCGGAAAGATGTTGCTGGTCTTCACCGTCCCCCTGCAGCCTATTCACAGGCACAACAGGATCTGGGACCTGGGATTGCCCAGAGCAGGAACATCTCATGGCTCTCGTCCTCGGCAGAGCCTCTTTCCGAAAAGGCACACGTCCGGCTCCTTGTCCCACACGGAAGGTGGCAGGCCGGAAAGCTGTTGCTGGTCTTCACCGTCCCCCTGCAGCCTATTCACAGGTACAACAGGATCTGGGACCTGGGCTTGCCCAGAGGCGGAACATCTCATGGCTCTCGTCCTCGGCAGAGCCTCTTTCCGAAAAGGCACACGTCTGGCTCCTTGTCCCACACGGAAGGTGGCAGCCCTGAAAGCTGTTGCTGGTCCTCACCGTTCCCCTGCAGCCTATTCACAGGCACAGCAGGATCTGGGACCCGGGCTTGCCCAGAGGAGGAACATCTCATGGCTCTCGTCCTCGGCAGAGCCTGTTTCCGAGAAGGCACACGTCCGGCTCCTTGTCCCACACGGAAGGTGGCAGCCCTGAAAGCTGTTGCTGGTCTTCACCGTCCCCCTGCAGCCTATTCACAGGCAAAACAGGATCTGGGACTCGGGCTTGCCCAGAGGAGGTACATCTCATGGCTCTCGTCCTCGGCAGAGCCTGATTCCGAAAAGGCACTCATCCGGCTCCTTGTCCCACACGGAAGGTGGCAGTCCTGAAAGATGTTGCTGGTCTTCGCCGTCCCCCTGCAGCCTATTCAACAGGCACAACAGGATCTGGGACCCGGGCTTGCCCAGAGGAGGAACATCTCATGGCTCTCGTCCTCGGCGGAGCCTTATTCCGGAAAGGCACAAGTCCGGCTCCTTGTCCCACACGGAAGGTGGCAGGCCGGAAAGATGTTGCTGGTCTTCACCGTCCCCCTGCAGCCTATTCACAGGCACAACAGGATCTGGGACTTGGGCTTGCCCAGAGGAGGAACATCTCATGGTTCTCGTCCTCTGCAGAGCCTCTTTCCGAAAAGGCACACGTCCGGCTCCTTGTCCCACACGGAAGGTGGCAGCCCTGAAAGCTGTTGCTGGTCTTCACCGTCCCCCTGCAGCCTATTCACAGGCAAAACAGGATCTGGGACTCGGGCTTGCCCAGAGGAGGAACATCTCATGGCTCTCGTCCTCGGCAGAGCCTGATTCCGGAAACGCACTCCTCCGGCTCCTTGTCCCACACGGAAGGTGGCAGCCCTGAAAGCTGTTGCTGGTCTTCACCGTCCCCCTGCAGCCTATTCACAGGCACAACAGGATCTGGGACCCGGGCTTGCCCAGAGGAGGAACATCTCATGGCTCTCGTCCTCGGCAGAGCCTGATTCCGAAAAGGCACACGTCCGGCTCCTTGTCCCACAAGGAATGTGGCAGCCCTGAAAGATGTTGCTCGTCTTCACCGTCCCCCTGCAGCCTATTCACAGGCAAAACAGGATCTGGGACTCGGGCTTGCCCAGAGGAGGAACATCTCATGGATCTCGTCCTCGGCGGAGCCTGATTCCGGAAAGGCACACGTCCGGCTCCTTGTCCCACACGGAAGGTGGCAGGCCGGAAAGCTGTTGCTGGTCTTCACCGTCCCCCTGCAGCCTATTCACAGGCACAACAGGATCTGGGACCTGGGCTTGCCCAGAGAGGAACATCTCATGGTTCTCGTCCTCGGCAGAGCCTGATTCCGAAAAGGCACACATCCGGCTCCTTGTCCCACACGGAAGGTGGCAGCCCTGAAAGCTGTTGCTGGTCTTCACCGTCCCCCTGCAGCCTATTCACAGGCAAAACAGGATCTGGGACTCGGACTTGCCCAGAGGAGGAACATCTCATGGCTCTCGTCCTCGGCAGAGCCTGATTCCGAAAAGACACTCGTCCGGCTCTTTGCCCCACACGGAAGATGGCAGCCCTGAAAGCTGTTGCTGGTCTTCACCGTCCCCCTGCAGCCTATTCACAGGCACAACAGGATCTGGGACCCGGGCTTGCCCAGAGGAGGAACATCTCATGGCTCTCGTCCTCGGCAGAGCCTTATTCCGGAAAGGCACACGTCCGGCTCCTTGTCGCACACGGAAGGTGGCAGGCCGGAAAGCTGTTGATGGTCTTCACCGTCCCCCTGCAGCCTATTCACAGGTACAACAGGATCTGGGACCCGGGCTTGCCCAGAGGAGGAACATCTCATGGCTCTCGTCCTCGGCAGAGCCTCATTCAGGAAAGGCACACGTCCGGCTCCTTGTCCCACACAGAAGGTGGCAGGCCGGAAAGCTGTTGCTGGTCTTCAACGTCCCCCTGCAGCCTATTCACAGGCACAACAGGATCTGGGACCCGGGCTTGCCCAGAGGAGGAACATCTCATGGCTCTCGTCCTTGGCGGAGCCTGATTCCGGAAAGGCACACGTCCGGCTCCTTGTCCCACACGGAAGGTGGCAGCCCTGAAAGATGTTCCTGGTCTTCACTGTCCCCCTGCAGCCTATTCACAGGCACAACAGGATTCAGGACCGGGGCTTGCCCAGAGGAGGAACATCTCATGGCTCTCGTCCTCGGCAGAGCCTGATTCTGGAAAGGCACACGTCCGGCTCCTTGTCCCACAAGGAATGTGGCAGCCCTGAAAGATGTTGCTCGTCTTCACCGTCCCCCTGCAGCCTATTCACAGGCAAAACAGGATCTGGGACTCGGGCTTGCCCAGAGGAGGAACATCTCATGGCTCTCGTCCTCGGCAGAGCCTGATTCCGGAAAGGCACACGTCCGGCTCCTTGTCCCACACGGAAGGTGGCAGGCCGGAAAGCTGTTGCTGGTCTTCACCGTCCCCCTGCAGCCTATTCACAGGCACAACAGGATCTGGGACCTGGGCTTGCCCAGAAAGGAACATCTCATGGTTCTCGTCCTTGGCAGAGCCTCTTTCCGAAAAGGCACACATCCGGCTCCTTGTCCCACACGGAAGGTGGCAGCCCTGAAAGCTGTTGCTGGTCTTCACCGTCCCCCTGCAGCCTATTCACAGGTAAAACAGGATCTGGGACTCGGACTTGCCCAGAGGAGGAACATCTCATGGCTCTCGTCCTCGGCAGAGCCTGATTCCTAAAAGGCACTCGTCCGGCTCCTTGTCCCACACGGAAGGTGGCAGCCCTGAAAGCTGTTGCTGGTCTTCACCGTCCCCCTGCAGCCTATTCACAGGCACAACAGGATCTGGGACCCGGGCTTGCCCAGAGGAGGAACATCTCATGGCTCTCGTCCTCGGCGGAGCCTGATTCCGGAAAGGCACACGTCTGGCTCCTTGTCCCACACGGAAGGTGGCAGCCCTGAAAGCTGTTGCTGGTCTTCACCGTCCCCCTGCAGCCTATTCACAGGCACAACAGGATCTGGGACCCGGGCTTGCCCAGAGGAGGAACATCTCATGGCTCTCGTCCTCGGCAGAGCCTGATTCTGGAAAGGCACACGTCCGGCTCCTTGTCCCACAAGGAATGTGGCAGCCCTGAAAGATGTTGCTCGTCTTCACCGTCCCCCTGCAGCCTATTCACAGGCAAAACAGGATCTGGGACTCGGGCTTGCCCAGAGGAGGAACATCTCATGGCTCTCGTTCTCGGCAGAGCCTGATTCCGGAAAGGAACACGTCCGGCTTCTTGTCCCACACGGAAGGTGGCAGGCCGGAAAGCTGTTGCTGGTCTTCACCGTCCCCCTTCAGCCTATTCACAGGCACAACAGGATCTGGGACCTGGGCTTGCCCAGAGAGGAACATCTCATGGCTCTCGTCCTCGGCAGAGCCTGATTCCGAAAAGGCACACATCCGGCTCCTTGTCCCACACGGAAGGTGGCAGCCCTGAAAGCTGTTGCTGGTCTTCACCGTCCCCATGCAGCCTATTCACAGGCAAAACAGGATCTGGGACTCGGACTTGCCCAGAGGAGGAACATCTCATGGCTCTCGTCCTCGGCAGAGCCTGATTCCGAAAAGGCACTCGTCCGGCTCCTTGTCCCACACGGAAGGTGGCAGGCCGGAAAGCTGTTGCTGGTCTTCACCGTCCCCCTGCAGCCTATTCACAGGCACAACAGGATCTGGGACCCGGGCTTGCCCAGAGGAGGAACATCTCATGGCTCTCGTCCTTGGCGGAGCCTGATTCCGGAAAGGCACACGTCCGGCTCCTTGTCCCACACGGAAGGTGGCAGCCCTGAAAGATGTTCCTGGTCTTCACTGTCCCCCTGCAGCCTATTCACAGGCACAAGAGGATTCAGGACCGGGGCTTGCCCAGAGGAGGAACATCTCATGGCTCTCGTCCTCGGCAGAGCCTGATTCCGATAAGGCACTGGTCCGGCTCCTTGTCCCACATGGAAGGTGGCGGCCCTGAAAGCTGTTGCTGGTCTTCACCGTCCCCCTGCAGCCTATTCACAGGCACAACAGGATCTGGGACCCGGGCTTGCCCAGAGGAGGAACATCTCATGGCTCTCGTCCTCGGCGTAGCCTGATTCCGGAAAGGCACACGTCTGGCTCCTTGTCCCACACGGAAGGTGGCAGCCCTGAAAGATGTTCCTGGTCTTCACTGTCCCCCTGCAGCCTATTCACAGGCACAACAGGATTCAGGACCGGGGCTTGCCCAGAGGAGGAACATCTCATGGCTCTCGTCCTCAGCAGAGCCTGATTCAGGAAAGGCACACGTCCGGCTCCTTGTCCCACACGGAAGGTGGCAGGCCGGAAAGATGTTGCTGGTCTTCACCGTCCCCCTGCAGCCTATTCACAGGCACAACAGGATCTGGGACCTGGGATTGCCCAGAGCAGGAACATCTCATGGCTCTCGTCCTCGGCAGAGCCTCTTTCCGAAAAGGCACACGTCCGGCTCCTTGTCCCACACGGAAGGTGGCAGGCCGGAAAGCTGTTGCTGGTCTTCACCGTCCCCCTGCAGCCTATTCACAGGTACAACAGGATCTGGGACCTGGGCTTGCCCAGAGGCGGAACATCTCATGGCTCTCGTCCTCGGCAGAGCCTCTTTCCGAAAAGGCACACGTCTGGCTCCTTGTCCCACACGGAAGGTGGCAGCCCTGAAAGCTGTTGCTGGTCTTCACCGTTCCCCTGCAGCCTATTCACAGGCACAGCAGGATCTGGGACCCGGGCTTGCCCAGAGGAGGAACATCTCATGGCTCTCGTCCTCGGCAGAGCCTGATTCCGCAAAGGCACTTTTCCGGCTCCTTGGCCCACACGGAAGGTGGCAGCCCTGAAAGCTGTTGCTGGTCTTCACCGTCCCCCTGCAGCCTATTCACAGGCAAAACAGGATCTGGGACTCGGGCTTGCCCAGAGGAGGAACATCTCATGGCTCTCGTCCTCGGCAGAGCCTGATTCCGAAAAGGCACTCGTCCGGCTCCTTGTCCCACACGGAAGGTGGCAGTCCTGAAAGATGTTGCTGGTCTTCGCCGTCCCCCTGCAGCCTATTCAACAGGCACAACAGGATCTGGGACCCGGGCTTGCCCAGAGGAGGAACATCTCATGGCTCTCGTCCTCGGCGGAGCCTTATTCCGGAAAGGCACACGTCCGGCTCCTTGTCCCACACGGAAGGTGGCAGGCCGGAAAGATGTTGCTGGTCTTCACCGTCCCCCTGCAGCCTATTCACAGGCACAACAGGATCTGGGACTTGGGCTTGCCCAGAGGAGGAACATCTCATGGTTCTCGTCCTCTGCAGAGCCTCTTTCCGAAAAGGCACACGTCCGGCTCCTTGTCCCACACGGAAGGTGGCAGCCCTGAAAGCTGTTGCTGGTCTTCACCGTCCCCCTGCAGCCTATTCACAGGCAAAACAGGATCTGGGACTTGGGCTTGCCCAGAGGAGGAACATCTCATGGCTCTCGTCCTCGGCAGAGCCTGATTCCGGAAACGCACTCCTCCGGCTCCTTGTCCCACACGGAAGGTGGCAGCCCTGAAAGCTGTTGCTGGTCTTCACCGTCCCCCTGCAGCCTATTCACAGGCACAACAGGATCTGGGACCCGGGCTTGCCCAGAGGAGGAACATCTCATGGCTCTCGTCCTCGGCAGAGCCTGATTCCGAAAAGGCACACGTCCGGCTCCTTGTCCCACAAGGAATGTGGCAGCCCTGAAAGATGTTGCTCGTCTTCACCGTCCCCCTGCAGCCTATTCACAGGCAAAACAGGATCTGGGACTCGGGCTTGCCCAGAGGAGGAACATCTCATGGCTCTCGTCCTCGGCGGAGCCTGATTCCGGAAAGGCACACGTCCGGCTCCTTGTCCCACACGGAAGGTGGCAGGCCGGAAAGCTGTTGCTAGTCTTCACCGTCCCCCTGCAGCCTATTCACAGGCACAACAGGATCTGGGACCTGGGCTTGCCCAGAGAGGAACATCTCATGGTTCTCGTCCTCGGCAGAGCCTGATTCCGAAAAGGCACACATCCGGCTCCTTGTCCCACACGGAAGGTGGCAGCCCTGAAAGCTGTTGCTGGTCTTCACCGTCCCCATGCAGCCTATTCACAGGCAAAACAGGATCTGGGACTCGGACTTGCCCAGAGGAGGAACATCTCATGGCTCTCGTCCTCGGCAGAGCCTGATTCCGAAAAGACACTCGTCCGTCTCTTTGTCCCACACGGAAGGTGGCAGCCCTGAAAGCTGTTGCTGGTCTTCACCGTCCCCCTGCAGCCTATTCACAGGCACAACAGGATCTGGGACCCGGGCTTGCCCAGAGGAGGAACATCTCATGGCTCTCGTCCTCGGCAGAGCCTCTTTCCGAAAAGGCACACGTCCGGCTCCTTGTCCCACACGAAAGGTGGCAGGCCGGAAAGCTGTTGATGGTCTTCACCGTCCCCCTGCAGCCTATTCACAGGTACAACAGGATCTGGGACCCGGGCTTGCCCAGAGGAGGAACATCTCATGGCTCTCGTCCTCGGCAGAGCCTGATTCAGGAAAGGCACACGTCCGGCTCCTTGTCCCACACAGAAGGTGGCAGGCCGGAAAGCTGTTGCTGGTCTTCACCGTCCCCCTGCAGCCTATTCACAGGCACAACAGGATCTGGGACCCGGGCTTGCCCAGAGGAGGAACATCTCATGGCTCTCGTCCTTGGCGGAGCCTGATTCCGGAAAGGCACACGTCCGGCTCCTTGTCCCACACGGAAGGTGGCAGCCCTGAAACATGTTCATGGTCTTCACTGTCCCCCTGCAGCCTATTCACAGGCACAACAGGATTCAGGACCGGGGCTTGCCCAGAGGAGGAACATCTCATGGCTCTCGTCCTCGGCAGAGCCTGATTCTGGAAAGGCACACGTCCGGCTCCTTGTCCCACAAGGAATGTGGCAGCCCTGAAAGATGTTGCTCGTCTTCACCGTCCCCCTGCAGCCTATTCACAGGCACAACAGGATCTGGGACCCGGGCTTGCCCAGAGGAGGAACATCTCATGGCTCTCGTCCTCGGCGGAGCCTGATTCCGGAAAGGCACACGTCTGGCTCCTTGTCCCACACGGAAGGTGGCAGCCCTGAAAGCTGTTGCTGGTCTTCACCGTCCCCCTGCAGCCTATTCACAGGCACAACAGGATCTGGGACCCGGGCTTGCCCAGAGGAGGAACATCTCATGGCTCTCGTCCTCGGCAGAGCCTGATTCTGGAAAGGCACACGTCCGGCTCCTTGTCCCACAAGGAATGTGGCAGCCCTGAAAGATGTTGCTCGTCTTCACCGTCCCCCTGCAGCCTATTCACACGCAAAACAGGATCTGGGACTCGGGCTTGCCCAGAGGAGGAACATCTCATGGCTCTCGTTCTCGGCAGAGCCTGATTCCGGAAAGGAACACGTCCGGCTCCTTGTCCCACACGGAAGGTGGCAGGCCGGAAAGCTGTTGCTGGTCTTCACCGTCCCCCTTCAGCCTATTCACAGGCACAACAGGATCTGGGACCTGGGCTTGCCCAGAGAGGAACATCTCATGGCTCTCGTCCTCGGCAGAGCCTGATTCCGAAAAGGCACACATCCGGCTCCTTGTCCCACACGGAAGGTGGCAGCCCTGAAAGCTGTTGCTGGTCTTCACCGTCCCCATGCAGCCTATTCACAGGCAAAACAGGATCTGGGACTCGGACTTGCCCAGAGGAGGAACATCTCATGGCTCTCGTCCTCGGCAGAGCCTGATTCCGAAAAGGCACTCGTCCGGCTCCTTGTCCCACACGGAAGGTGGCAGGCCGGAAAGCTGTTGCTGGTCTTCACCGTCCCCCTGCAGCCTATTCACAGGCACAACAGGATCTGGGACCCGGGCTTGCCCAGAGGAGGAACATCTCATGGCTCTCGTCCTTGGCGGAGCCTGATTCCGGAAAGGCACACGTCCGGCTCCTTGTCCCACACGGAAGGTGGCAGCCCTGAAAGATGTTCCTGGTCTTCACTGTCCCCCTGCAGCCTATTCACAGGCACAAGAGGATTCAGGACCGGGGCTTGCCCAGAGGAGGAACATCTCATGGCTCTCGTCCTCGGCAGAGCCTGATTCCGATAAGGCACTGGTCCGGCTCCTTGTCCCACATGGAAGGTGGCGGCCCTGAAAGCTGTTGCTGGTCTTCACCGTCCCCCTGCAGCCTATTCACAGGCACAGCAGGATCTGGGACCCGGGCTTGCCCAGAGGAGGAACATCTCATGGCTCTCGTCCTCGGCGTAGCCTGATTCCGGAAAGGCACACGTCTGGCTCCTTGTCCCACACGGAAGGTGGCAGCCCTGAAAGATGTTCCTGGTCTTCACTGTCCCCCTGCAGCCTATTCACAGGCACAACAGGATTCAGGACCGGGGCTTGCCCAGAGGAGGAACATCTCATGGCTCTCGTCCTCAGCAGAGCCTGATTCAGGAAAGGCACACGTCCGGCTCCTTGTCCCACACGGAAGGTGGCAGGCCGGAAAGATGTTGCTGGTCTTCACCGTCCCCCTGCAGCCTATTCACAGGCACAACAGGATCTGGGACCTGGGATTGCCCAGAGCAGGAACATCTCATGGCTCTCGTCCTCGGCAGAGCCTCTTTCCGAAAAGGCACACGTCCGGCTCCTTGTCCCACACGGAAGGTGGCAGGCCGGAAAGCTGTTGCTGGTCTTCACCGTCCCCCTGCAGCCTATTCACAGGTACAACAGGATCTGGGACCTGGGCTTGCCCAGAGGCGGAACATCTCATGGCTCTCGTCCTCGGCAGAGCCTCTTTCCGAAAAGGCACACGTCTGGCTCCTTGTCCCACACGGAAGGTGGCAGCCCTGAAAGCTGTTGCTGGTCTTCACCGTTCCCCTGCAGCCTATTCACAGGCACAGCAGGATCTGGGACCCGGGCTTGCCCAGAGGAGGAACATCTCATGGCTCTCGTCCTCGGCAGAGCCTGATTCCGCAAAGGCACTTTTCCGGCTCCTTGGCCCACACGGAAGGTGGCAGCCCTGAAAGCTGTTGCTGGTCTTCACCGTCCCCCTGCAGCCTATTCACAGGCAAAACAGGATCTGGGACTCGGGCTTGCCCAGAGGAGGAACATCTCATGGCTCTCGTCCTCGGCAGAGCCTGCTTCCGAAAAGGCACTCGTCCGGCTCCTTGTCCCACACGGAAGGTGGCAGTCCTGAAAGATGTTGCTGGTCTTCGCCGTCCCCCTGCAGCCTATTCAACAGGCACAACAGGATCTGGGACCCGGGCTTGCCCAGAGGAGGAACATCTCATGGCTCTCGTCCTCGGCGGAGCCTTATTCCGGAAAGGCACACGTCCGGCTCCTTGTCCCACACGGAAGGTGGCAGGCCGGAAAGATGTTGCTGGTCTTCACCGTCCCCCTGCAGCCTATTCACAGGCACAACAGGATCTGGGACTTGGGCTTGCCCAGAGGAGGAACATCTCATGGTTCTCGTCCTCTGCAGAGCCTCTTTCCGAAAAGGCACACGTCCGGCTCCTTGTCCCACACGGAAGGTGGCAGCCCTGAAAGCTGTTGCTGGTCTTCACCGTCCCCCTGCAGCCTATTCACAGGCAAAACAGGATCTGGGACTCGGGCTTGCCCAGAGGAGGAACATCTCATGGCTCTCGTCCTCGGCAGAGCCTGATTCCGAAAAGGCACTCCTCCGGCTCCTTGTCCCACACGGAAGGTGGCAGCCCTGAAAGCTGTTGCTGGTCTTCACCGTCCCCCTGCAGCCTATTCACAGGCACAACAGGATCTGGGACCCGGGCTTGCCCAGAGGAGGAACATCTCATGGCTCTCGTCCTCGGCAGAGCCTGATTCCGAAAAGGCACACGTCCGGCTCATTGTCCCACAAGGAATGTGGCAGCCCTGAAAGATGTTGCTCGTCTTCACCGTCCCCCTGCAGCCTATTCACAGGCAAAACAGGATCTGGGACTCGGGCTTGCCCAGAGGAGGAACATCTCATGGCTCTCGTCCTCGGCGGAGCCTGATTCCGGAAAGGCACACGTCCGGCTCCTTGTCCCACACGGAAGGTGGCAGGCCGGAAAGCTGTTGCTGGTCTTCACCGTCCCCCTGCAGCCTATTCACAGGCACAACAGGATCTGGGACCTGGGCTTGCCCAGAGAGGAACATCTCATGGTTCTCATCCTCGGCAGAGCCTGATTCCGAAAAGGCACACATCCGGCTCCTTGTCCCACACGGAAGGTGGCAGCCCTGAAAGCTGTTGCTGGTCTTCACCGTCCCCATGCAGCCTATTCACAGGCAAAACAGGATCTGGGACTCGGACTTGCCCAGAGGAGGAACATCTCATGGCTCTCGTCCTCGGCAGAGCCTGATTCCGAAAAGACACTCGTCCGGCTCTTTGTCCCACACGGAAGGTGGCAGCCCTGAAAGCTGTTGCTGGTCTTCACCGTCCCCCTGCAGCCTATTCACAGGCACAACAGGATCTGGGACCCGGGCTTGCCCAGAGGAGGAACATCTCATGGCTCTCGTCCTCGGCAGAGCCTCTTTCCGAAAAGGCACACGTCCGGCTCCTTGTCCCACACGAAAGGTGGCAGGCCGGAAAGCTGTTGATGGTCTTCACCGTCCCCCTGCAGCCTATTCACAGGTACAACAGGATCTGGGACCCGGGCTTGCCCAGAGGAGGAACATCTCATGGCTCTCGTCCTCGGCAGAGCCTGATTCAGGAAAGGCACACGTCCGGCTCCTTGTCCCACACAGAAGGTGGCAGGCCGGAAAGCTGTTGCTGGTCTTCACCGTCCCCCTGCAGCCTATTCACAGGCACAACAGGATCTGGGACCCGGGCTTGCCCAGAGGAGGAACATCTCATGGCTCTCGTCCTTGGCGGAGCCTGATTCCGGAAAGGCACACGTCCGGCTCCTTGTCCCACACGGAAGGTGGCAGCCCTGAAAGATGTTCATGGTCTTCACTGTCCCCCTGCAGCCTATTCACAGGCACAACAGGATTCAGGACCGGGGCTTGCCCAGAGGAGGAACATCTCATGGCTCTCGTCCTCGGCAGAGCCTGATTCTGGAAAGGCACACGTCCGGCTCCTTGTCCCACAAGGAATGTGGCAGCCCTGAAAGATGTTGCTCGTCTTCACCGTCCCCCTGCAGCCTATTCACAGGCACAACAGGATCTGGGACCCGGGCTTGCCCAGAGGAGGAACATCTCATGGCTCTCGTCCTCGGCGGAGCCTGATTCCGGAAAGGCACACGTCTGGCTCCTTGTCCCACACGGAAGGTGGCAGCCCTGAAAGCTGTTGCTGGTCTTCACCGTCCCCCTGCAGCCTATTCACAGGCACAACAGGATCTGGGACCCGGGCTTGCCCAGAGGAGGAACATCTCATGGCTCTCGTCCTCGGCAGAGCCTGATTCTGGAAAGGCACACGTCCGGCTCCTTGTCCCACAAGGAATGTGGCAGCCCTGAAAGATGTTGCTCGTCTTCACCGTCCCCCTGCAGCCTATTCACAGGCAAAACAGGATCTGGGACTCGGGCTTGCCCAGAGGAGGAACATCTCATGGCTCTCGTTCTCGGCAGAGCCTGATTCCGGAAAGGAACACGTCCGGCTCCTTGTCCCACACGGAAGGTGGCAGGCCGGAAAGCTGTTGCTGGTCTTCACCGTCCCCCTTCAGCCTATTCACAGGCACAACAGGATCTGGGACCTGGGCTTGCCCAGAGAGGAACATCTCATGGCTCTCGTCCTCGGCAGAGCCTGATTCCGAAAAGGCACACATCCGGCTCCTTGTCCCACACGGAAGGTGGCAGCCCTGAAAGCTGTTGCTGGTCTTCACCGTCCCCATGCAGCCTATTCACAGGCAAAACAGGATCTGGGACTCGGACTTGCCCAGAGGAGGAACATCTCATGGCTCTCGTCCTCGGCAGAGCCTGATTCCGAAAAGGCACTCGTCCGGCTCCTTGTCCCACACGGAAGGTGGCAGGCCGGAAAGCTGTTGCTGGTCTTCACCGTCCCCCTGCAGCCTATTCACAGGCACAACAGGATCTGGGACCCGGGCTTGCCCAGAGGAGGAACATCTCATGGCTCTCGTCCTTGGCGGAGCCTGATTCCGGAAAGGCACACGTCCGGCTCCTTGTCCCACACGGAAGGTGGCAGCCCTGAAAGCTGTTGCTGGTCTTCACGGTCCCCCTGCAGCCTATTCACAGGCACAAGAGGATTCAGGACCGGGGCTTGCCCAGAGGAGGAACATCTCATGGCTCTCGTCCTCGGCAGAGCCTGATTCCGATAAGGCACTGGTCCGGCTCCTTGTCCCACATGGAAGGTGGCGGCCCTGAAAGCTGTTGCTGGTCTTCACCGTCCCCCTGCAGCCTATTCACAGGCACAACAGGATCTGGGACCCGGGCTTGCCCAGAGGAGGAACATCTCATGGCTCTCGTCCTCGGCGGAGCCTGATTCCGGAAAGGCACACGTCTGGCTCCTTGTCCCACACGGAAGGTGGCAGCCCTGAAAGATGTTCCTGGTCTTCACTGTCCCCCTGCAGCCTATTCACAGGCACAACAGGATTCAGGACCGGGGCTTGCCCAGAGGAGGAACATCTCATGGCTCTCGTCCTCAGCAGAGCCTGATTCAGGAAAGGCACACGTCCGGCTCCTTGTCCCACACGGAAGGTGGCAGGCCGGAAAGATGTTGCTGGTCTTCACCGTCCCCCTGCAGCCTATTCACAGGCACAACAGGATCTGGGACCTGGGATTGCCCAGAGCAGGAACATCTCATGGCTCTCGTCCTCGGCAGAGCCTCTTTCCGAAAAGGCACACGTCCGGCTCCTTGTCCCACACGGAAGGTGGCAGGCCGGAAAGCTGTTGCTGGTCTTCACCGTGCCCCTGCAGCCTATTCACAGGTACAACAGGATCTGGGACCTGGGCTTGCCCAGAGGCGGAACATCTCATGGCTCTCGTCCTCGGCAGAGCCTCTTTCCGAAAAGGCACACGTCTGGCTCCTTGTCCCACACGGAAGGTGGCAGCCCTGAAAGCTGTTGCTGGTCTTCACCGTTCCCCTGCAGCCTATTCACAGGCACAGCAGGATCTGGGACCCGGGCTTGCCCAGAGGAGGAACATCTCATGGCTCTCGTCCTCGGCAGAGCCTGTTTCCGAGAAGGCACACGTCCGGCTCCTTGTCCCACACGGAAGGTGGCAGCCCTGAAAGCTGTTGCTGGTCTTCACCGTCCCCCTGCAGCCTATTCACAGGCAAAACAGGATCTGGGACTCGGGCTTGCCCAGAGGAGGAACATCTCATGGCTCTCGTCCTCGGCAGAGCCTGATTCCGAAAAGGCACTCATCCGGCTCCTTGTCCCACACGGAAGGTGGCAGTCCTGAAAGATGTTGCTGGTCTTCACCGTCCCCCTGCAGCCTATTCAACAGGCACAACAGGATCTGGGACCCGGGCTTGCCCAGAGGAGGAACATCTCATGGCTCTCGTCCTCGGCGGAGCCTTATTCCGGAAAGGCACACGTCCGGCTCCTTGTCCCACACGGAAGGTGGCAGGCCGGAAAGATGTTGCTGGTCTTCACCGTCCCCCTGCAGCCTATTCACAGGCACAACAGGATCTGGGACTTGGGCTTGCCCAGAGGAGGAACATCTCATGGTTCTCGTCCTCTGCAGAGCCTCTTTCCGAAAAGGCACACGTCCGGCTCCTTGTCCCACACGGAAGGTGGCAGCCCTGAAAGCTGTTGCTGGTCTTCACCGTCCCCCTGCAGCCTATTCACAGGCACAACATGATCTGGGACCCGGGCTTGCCCAGAGGAGGAACATCTCATGGCTCTCGTCCTCGGCAGAGCCTGATTTCGGAAACGCACTCCTCCGGCTCCTTGTCCCACACGGAAGGTGGCAGCCCTGAAAGCTGTTGCTGGTCTTCACCGTCCCCCTGCAGCCTATTCACAGGCACAACAGGATCTGGGACCCGGGCTTGCCCAGAGGAGGAACATCTCATGGCTCTCGTCCTCGGCAGAGCCTGATTCCGAAAAGGCACACGTCCGGCTCCTTGTCCCACAAGGAATGTGGCAGCCCTGAAAGATGTTGCTCGTCTTCACCGTCCCCCTGCAGCCTATTCACAGGCAAAACAGGATCTGGGACTCGGGCTTGCCCAGAGGAGGAACATCTCATGGCTCTCGTCCTCGGCGGAGCCTGATTCCGGAAAGGCACACGTCCGGCTCCTTGTCCCACACGGAAGGTGGCAGGCCGGAAAGCTGTTGCTGGTCTTCACCGTCCCCCTGCAGCCTATTCACAGGCACAACAGGATCTGGGACCTGGGCTTGCCCAGAGAGGAACATCTCATGGTTCTCGTCCTCGGCAGAGCCTGATTCCGAAAAGGCACACATCCGGCTCCTTGTCCCACATGGAAGGTGGCAGCCCTGAAAGCTGTTGCTGGTCTTCACCGTCCCCATGCAGCCTATTCACAGGCAAAACAGGATCTGGGACTCGGACTTGCCCAGAGGAGGAACATCTCATGGCTCTCGTCCTCGGCAGAGCCTGATTCCGAAAAGACACTCGTCCGGCTCTTTGTCCCACACGGAAGGTGGCAGCCCTGAAAGCTGTTGCTGGTCTTCACCGTCCCCCTGCAGCCTATTCACAGGCACAACAGGATCTGGGACCCGGGCTTGCCCAGAGGAGGAACATCTCATGGCTCTCGTCCTCGGCAGAGCCTTATTCCGAAAAGGCACACGTCCGGCTCCTTGTCCCACACGGAAGGTGGCAGGCCGGAAAGCTGTTGATGGTCTTCACCGTCCCCCTGCAGCCTATTCACAGGTACAACAGGATCTGGGACCCGGGCTTGCCCAGAGGAGGAACATCTCATGGCTCTCGTCCTCGGCAGAGCCTGATTCAGGAAAGGCACACGTCCGGCTCCTTGTCCCACACAGAAGGTGGCAGGCCGGAAAGCTGTTGCTGGTCTTCACCGTCCCCCTGCAGCCTATTCACAGGCACAACAGGATCTGGGACCCGGGCTTGCCCAGAGGAGGAACATCTCAAGGCTCTCGTCCTTGGCGGAGCCTGATTCCGGAAAGGCACACGTCCGGCTCCTTGTCCCACACGGAAGGTGGCAGCCCTGAAAGATGTTCCTGGTCTTCACTGTCCCCCTGCAGCCTATTCACAGGCACAACAGGATTCAGGACCGGGGCTTGCCCAGAGGAGGAACATCTCATGGCTCTCGTCCTCGGCAGAGCCTGATTCTGGAAAGGCACACGTCCGGCTCCTTGTCCCACAAGGAATGTGGCAGCCCTGAAAGATGTTGCTCGTCTTCACCGTCCCCCTGCAGCCTATTCACAGGCACAACAGGATCTGGGACCCGGGCTTGCCCAGAGGAGGAACATCTCATGGCTCTCGTCCTCGGCGGAGCCTGATTCCGGAAAGGCACACGTCTGGCTCCTTGTCCCACACGGAAGGTGGCAGCCCTGAAAGCTGTTGCTGGTCTTCACCGTCCCCCTGCAGCCTATTCACAGGCACAACAGGATCTGGGACCCGGGCTTGCCCAGAGGAGGAACATCTCATGGCTCTCGTCCTCGGCAGAGCCTGATTCTGGAAAGGCACACGTCCGGCTCCTTGTCCCACAAGGAATGTGGCAGCCCTGAAAGATGTTGCTCGTCTTCACCGTCCCCCTGCAGCCTATTCACAGGCAAAACAGGATCTGGGACTCGGGCTTGCCCAGAGGAGGAACATCTCATGGCTCTCGTTCTCGGCAGAGCCTGATTCCGGAAAGGAACACGTCCGGCTCCTTGTCCCACACGGAAGGTGGCAGGCCGGAAAGATGTTGCTGGTCTTCACCGTCCCCCTTCAGCCTATTCACAGGCACAACAGGATCTGGGACCTGGGCTTGCCCAGAGAGGAACATCTCATGGCTCTCGTCCTCGGCAGAGCCTGATTCCGAAAAGGCACACATCCGGCTCCTTGTCCCACACGGAAGGTGGCAGCCCTGAAAGCTGTTGCTGGTCTTCACCGTCCCCATGCAGCCTATTCACAGGCAAAACAGGATCTGGGACTCGGACTTGCCCAGAGGAGGAACATCTCATGGCTCTCGTCCTCGGCAGAGCCTGATTCCGAAAAGGCACTCGTCCGGCTCCTTGTCCCACACGGAAGGTGGCAGGCCGGAAAGCTGTTGCTGGTCTTCACCGTCCCCCTGCAGCCTATTCACAGGCACAACAGGATCTGGGACCCGGGCTTGCCCAGAGGAGGAACATCTCATGGCTCTCGTCCTTGGCGGAGCCTGATTCCGGAAAGGCACACGTCCGGCTCCTTGTCCCACACGGAAGGTGGCAGCCCTGAAAGCTGTTGCTGGTCTTCACGGTCCCCCTGCAGCCTATTCACAGGCACAAGAGGATTCAGGACCGGGGCTTGCCCAGAGGAGGAACATCTCATGGCTCTCGTCCTCGGCAGAGCCTGATTCCGATAAGGCACTGGTCCGGCTCCTTGTCCCACATGGAAGGTGGCGGCCCTGAAAGCTGTTGCTGGTCTTCACCGTCCCCCTGCAGCCTATTCACAGGCACAACAGGATCTGGGACCCGGGCTTGCCCAGAGGAGGAACATCTCATGGCTCTCGTCCTCGGCGGAGCCTGATTCCGGAAAGGCACACGTCTGGCTCCTTGTCCCACACGGAAGGTGGCAGCCCTGAAAGATGTTCCTGGTCTTCACTGTCCCCCTGCAGCCTATTCACAGGCACAACAGGATTCAGGACCGGGGCTTGCCCAGAGGAGGAACATCTCATGGCTCTCGTCCTCAGCAGAGCCTGATTCAGGAAAGGCACACGTCCGGCTCCTTGTCCCACACGGAAGGTGGCAGGCCGGAAAGATGTTGCTGGTCTTCACCGTCCCCCTGCAGCCTATTCACAGGCACAACAGGATCTGGGACCTGGGATTGCCCAGAGCAGGAACATCTCATGGCTCTCGTCCTCGGCAGAGCCTCTTTCCGAAAAGGCACACGTCCGGCTCCTTGTCCCACACGGAAGGTGGCAGGCCGGAAAGCTGTTGCTGGTCTTCACCGTGCCCCTGCAGCCTATTCACAGGTACAACAGGATCTGGGACCTGGGCTTGCCCAGAGGCGGAACATCTCATGGCTCTCGTCCTCGGCAGAGCCTCTTTCCGAAAAGGCACACGTCTGGCTCCTTGTCCCACACGGAAGGTGGCAGCCCTGAAAGCTGTTGCTGGTCTTCACCGTTCCCCTGCAGCCTATTCACAGGCACAGCAGGATCTGGGACCCGGGCTTGCCCAGAGGAGGAACATCTCATGGCTCTCGTCCTCGGCAGAGCCTGTTTCCGAGAAGGCACACGTCCGGCTCCTTGTCCCACACGGAAGGTGGCAGCCCTGAAAGCTGTTGCTGGTCTTCACCGTCCCCCTGCAGCCTATTCACAGGCAAAACAGGATCTGGGACTCGGGCTTGCCCAGAGGAGGAACATCTCATGGCTCTCGTCCTCGGCAGAGCCTGATTCCGAAAAGGCACTCATCCGGCTCCTTGTCCCACACGGAAGGTGGCAGTCCTGAAAGATGTTGCTGGTCTTCACCGTCCCCCTGCAGCCTATTTAACAGGCACAACAGGATCTGGGACCCGGGCTTGCCCAGAGGAGGAACATCTCATGGCTCTCGTCCTCGGCGGAGCCTTATTCCGGAAAGGCACACGTCCGGCTCCTTGTCCCACACGGAAGGTGGCAGGCCGGAAAGATGTTGCTGGTCTTCACCGTCCCCCTGCAGCCTATTCACAGGCACAACAGGATCTGGGACTTGGGCTTGCCCAGAGGAGGAACATCTCATGGTTCTCGTCCTCTGCAGAGCCTCTTTCCGAAAAGGCACACGTCCGGCTCCTTGTCCCACACGGAAGGTGGCAGCCCTGAAAGCTGTTGCTGGTCTTCACCGTCCCCCTGCAGCCTATTCACAGGCACAACATGATCTGGGACCCGGGCTTGCCCAGAGGAGGAACATCTCATGGCTCTCGTCCTCGGCAGAGCCTGATTTCGGAAACGCACTCCTCCGGCTCCTTGTCCCACACGGAAGGTGGCAGCCCTGAAAGCTGTTGCTGGTCTTCACCGTCCCCCTGCAGCCTATTCACAGGCACAACAGGATCTGGGACCCGGGCTTGCCCAGAGGAGGAACATCTCATGGCTCTCGTCCTCGGCAGAGCCTGATTCCGAAAAGGCACACGTCCGGCTCCTTGTCCCACAAGGAATGTGGCAGCCCTGAAAGATGTTGCTCGTCTTCACCGTCCCCCTGCAGCCTATTCACAGGCAAAACAGGATCTGGGACTCGGGCTTGCCCAGAGGAGGAACATCTCATGGCTCTCGTCCTCGGCGGAGCCTGATTCCGGAAAGGCACACGTCCGGCTCCTTGTCCCACACGGAAGGTGGCAGGCCGGAAAGCTGTTGCTGGTCTTCACCGTCCCCCTGCAGCCTATTCACAGGCACAACAGGATCTGGGACCTGGGCTTGCCCAGAGAGGAACATCTCATGGTTCTCGTCCTCGGCAGAGCCTGATTCCGAAAAGGCACACATCCGGCTCCTTGTCCCACATGGAAGGTGGCAGCCCTGAAAGCTGTTGCTGGTCTTCACCGTCCCCATGCAGCCTATTCACAGGCAAAACAGGATCTGGGACTCGGACTTGCCCAGAGGAGGAACATCTCATGGCTCTCGTCCTCGGCAGAGCCTGATTCCGAAAAGACACTCGTCCGGCTCTTTGTCCCACACGGAAGGTGGCAGCCCTGAAAGCTGTTGCTGGTCTTCACCGTCCCCCTGCAGCCTATTCACAGGCACAACAGGATCTGGGACCCGGGCTTGCCCAGAGGAGGAACATCTCATGGCTCTCGTCCTCGGCAGAGCCTTATTCCGAAAAGGCACACGTCCGGCTCCTTGTCCCACACGGAAGGTGGCAGGCCGGAAAGCTGTTGATGGTCTTCACCGTCCCCCTGCAGCCTATTCACAGGTACAACAGGATCTGGGACCCGGGCTTGCCCAGAGGAGGAACATCTCATGGCTCTCGTCCTCGGCAGAGCCTGATTCAGGAAAGGCACACGTCCGGCTCCTTGTCCCACACAGAAGGTGGCAGGCCGGAAAGCTGTTGCTGGTCTTCACCGTCCCCCTGCAGCCTATTCACAGGCACAACAGGATCTGGGACCCGGGCTTGCCCAGAGGAGGAACATCTCATGGCTCTCGTCCTTGGCGGAGCCTGATTCCGGAAAGGCACACGTCCGGCTCCTTGTCCCACACGGAAGGTGGCAGCCCTGAAAGATGTTCCTGGTCTTCACTGTCCCCCTGCAGCCTATTCACAGGCACAACAGGATTCAGGACCGGGGCTTGCCCAGAGGAGGAACATCTCATGGCTCTCGTCCTCGGCAGAGCCTGATTCTGGAAAGGCACACGTCCGGCTCCTTGTCCCACAAGGAATGTGGCAGCCCTGAAAGATGTTGCTCGTCTTCACCGTCCCCCTGCAGCCTATTCACAGGCACAACAGGATCTGGGACCCGGGCTTGCCCAGAGGAGGAACATCTCATGGCTCTCGTCCTCGGCGGAGCCTGATTCCGGAAAGGCACACGTCTGGCTCCTTGTCCCACACGGAAGGTGGCAGCCCTGAAAGCTGTTGCTGGTCTTCACCGTCCCCCTGCAGCCTATTCACAGGCACAACAGGATCTGGGACCCGGGCTTGCCCAGAGGAGGAACATCTCATGGCTCTCGTCCTCGGCAGAGCCTGATTCTGGAAAGGCACACGTCCGGCTCCTTGTCCCACAAGGAATGTGGCAGCCCTGAAAGATGTTGCTCGTCTTCACCGTCCCCCTGCAGCCTATTCACAGGCAAAACAGGATCTGGGACTCGGGCTTGCCCAGAGGAGGAACATCTCATGGCTCTCGTTCTGGGCAGAGCCTGATTCCGGAAAGGAACACGTCCGGCTCCTTGTCCCACACGGAAGGTGGCAGGCCGGAAAGCTGTTGCTGGTCTTCACCGTCCCCCTTCAGCCTATTCACAGGCACAACAGGATCTGGGACCTGGGCTTGCCCAGAGAGGAACATCTCATGGCTCTCGTCCTCGGCAGAGCCTGATTCCGAAAAGGCACACATCCGGCTCCTTGTCCCACACGGAAGGTGGCAGCCCTGAAAGCTGTTGCTGGTCTTCACCGTCCCCATGCAGCCTATTCACAGGCAAAACAGGATCTGGGACTCGGACTTGCCCAGAGGAGGAACATCTCATGGCTCTCGTCCTCGGCAGAGCCTGATTCCGAAAAGGCACTCGTCCGGCTCCTTGTCCCACACGGAAGGTGGCAGGCCGGAAAGCTGTTGCTGGTCTTCACCGTCCCCCTGCAGCCTATTCACAGGCACAACAGGATCTGGGACCCGGGCTTGCCCAGAGGAGGAACATCTCATGGCTCTCGTCCTTGGCGGAGCCTGATTCCGGAAAGGCACACGTCCGGCTCCTTGTCCCACACGGAAGGTGGCAGCCCTGAAAGCTGTTGCTGGTCTTCACGGTCCCCCTGCAGCCTATTCACAGGCACAAGAGGATTCAGGACCGGGGCTTGCCCAGAGGAGGAACATCTCATGGCTCTCGTCCTCGGCAGAGCCTGATTCCGATAAGGCACTGGTCCGGCTCCTTGTCCCACATGGAAGGTGGCGGCCCTGAAAGCTGTTGCTGGTCTTCACCGTCCCCCTGCAGCCTATTCACAGGCACAACAGGATCTGGGACCCGGGCTTGCCCAGAGGAGGAACATCTCATGGCTCTCGTCCTCGGCGGAGCCTGATTCCGGAAAGGCACACGTCTGGCTCCTTGTCCCACACGGAAGGTGGCAGCCCTGAAAGATGTTCCTGGTCTTCACTGTCCCCCTGCAGCCTATTCACAGGCACAACAGGATTCAGGACCGGGGCTTGCCCAGAGGAGGAACATCTCATGGCTCTCGTCCTCAGCAGAGCCTGATTCAGGAAAGGCACACGTCCGGCTCCTTGTCCCACACGGAAGGTGGCAGGCCGGAAAGATGTTGCTGGTCTTCACCGTCCCCCTGCAGCCTATTCACAGGCACAACAGGATCTGGGACCTGGGATTGCCCAGAGCAGGAACATCTCATGGCTCTCGTCCTCGGCAGAGCCTCTTTCCGAAAAGGCACACGTCCGGCTCCTTGTCCCACACGGAAGGTGGCAGGCCGGAAAGCTGTTGCTGGTCTTCACCGTGCCCCTGCAGCCTATTCACAGGTACAACAGGATCTGGGACCTGGGCTTGCCCAGAGGCGGAACATCTCATGGCTCTCGTCCTCGGCAGAGCCTCTTTCCGAAAAGGCACACGTCTGGCTCCTTGTCCCACACGGAAGGTGGCAGCCCTGAAAGCTGTTGCTGGTCTTCACCGTTCCCCTGCAGCCTATTCACAGGCACAGCAGGATCTGGGACCCGGGCTTGCCAAGAGGAGGAACATCTCATGGCTCTCGTCCTCGGCAGAGCCTGTTTCCGAGAAGGCACACGTCCGGCTCCTTGTCCCACACGGAAGGTGGCAGCCCTGAAAGCTGTTGCTGGTCTTCACCGTCCCCCTGCAGCCTATTCACAGGCAAAACAGGATCTGGGACTCGGGCTTGCCCAGAGGAGGAACATCTCATGGCTCTCGTCCTCGGCAGAGCCTGATTCCGAAAAGGCACTCATCCGGCTCCTTGTCCCACACGGAAGGTGGCAGTCCTGAAAGATGTTGCTGGTCTT
Source organism: Astur gentilis (assembly GCF_929443795.1). Classification (NCBI taxonomy): domain Eukaryota; kingdom Metazoa; phylum Chordata; class Aves; order Accipitriformes; family Accipitridae; genus Astur; species Astur gentilis. The sequence continues at coordinate 341,880 of NC_064889.1, forward strand.
CACCGTCCCCCTGCAGCCTATTCAACAGGCACAACAGGATCTGGGACCCGGGCTTGCCCAGAGGAGGAACATCTCATGGCTCTCGTCCTCGGCGGAGCCTTATTCCGGAAAGGCACACGTCCGGCTCCTTGTCCCACACGGAAGGTGGCAGGCCGGAAAGATGTTGCTGGTCTTCACCGTCCCCCTGCAGCCTATTCACAGGCACAACAGGATCTGGGACTTGGGCTTGCCCAGAGGAGGAACATCTCATGGTTCTCGTCCTCTGCAGAGCCTCTTTCCGAAAAGGCACACGTCCGGCTCCTTGTCCCACACGGAAGGTGGCAGCCCTGAAAGCTGTTGCTGGTCTTCACCGTCCCCCTGCAGCCTATTCACAGGCACAACATGATCTGGGACCCGGGCTTGCCCAGAGGAGGAACATCTCATGGCTCTCGTCCTCGGCAGAGCCTGATTTCGGAAACGCACTCCTCCGGCTCCTTGTCCCACACGGAAGGTGGCAGCCCTGAAAGCTGTTGCTGGTCTTCACCGTCCCCCTGCAGCCTATTCACAGGCACAACAGGATCTGGGACCCGGGCTTGCCCAGAGGAGGAACATCTCATGGCTCTCGTCCTCGGCAGAGCCTGATTCCGAAAAGGCACACGTCCGGCTCCTTGTCCCACAAGGAATGTGGCAGCCCTGAAAGATGTTGCTCGTCTTCACCGTCCCCCTGCAGCCTATTCACAGGCAAAACAGGATCTGGGACTCGGGCTTGCCCAGAGGAGGAACATCTCATGGCTCTCGTCCTCGGCGGAGCCTGATTCCGGAAAGGCACACGTCCGGCTCCTTGTCCCACACGGAAGGTGGCAGGCCGGAAAGCTGTTGCTGGTCTTCACCGTCCCCCTGCAGCCTATTCACAGGCACAACAGGATCTGGGACCTGGGCTTGCCCAGAGAGGAACATCTCATGGTTCTCGTCCTCGGCAGAGCCTGATTCCGAAAAGGCACACATCCGGCTCCTTGTCCCACATGGAAGGTGGCAGCCCTGAAAGCTGTTGCTGGTCTTCACCGTCCCCATGCAGCCTATTCACAGGCAAAACAGGATCTGGGACTCGGACTTGCCCAGAGGAGGAACATCTCATGGCTCTCGTCCTCGGCAGAGCCTGATTCCGAAAAGACACTCGTCCGGCTCTTTGTCCCACACGGAAGGTGGCAGCCCTGAAAGCTGTTGCTGGTCTTCACCGTCCCCCTGCAGCCTATTCACAGGCACAACAGGATCTGGGACCCGGGCTTGCCCAGAGGAGGAACATCTCATGGCTCTCGTCCTCGGCAGAGCCTTATTCCGAAAAGGCACACGTCCGGCTCCTTGTCCCACACGGAAGGTGGCAGGCCGGAAAGCTGTTGATGGTCTTCACCGTCCCCCTGCAGCCTATTCACAGGTACAACAGGATCTGGGACCCGGGCTTGCCCAGAGGAGGAACATCTCATGGCTCTCGTCCTCGGCAGAGCCTGATTCAGGAAAGGCACACGTCCGGCTCCTTGTCCCACACAGAAGGTGGCAGGCCGGAAAGCTGTTGCTGGTCTTCACCGTCCCCCTGCAGCCTATTCACAGGCACAACAGGATCTGGGACCCGGGCTTGCCCAGAGGAGGAACATCTCATGGCTCTCGTCCTTGGCGGAGCCTGATTCCGGAAAGGCACACGTCCGGCTCCTTGTCCCACACGGAAGGTGGCAGCCCTGAAAGATGTTCCTGGTCTTCACTGTCCCCCTGCAGCCTATTCACAGGCACAACAGGATTCAGGACCGGGGCTTGCCCAGAGGAGGAACATCTCATGGCTCTCGTCCTCGGCAGAGCCTGATTCTGGAAAGGCACACGTCCGGCTCCTTGTCCCACAAGGAATGTGGCAGCCCTGAAAGATGTTGCTCGTCTTCACCGTCCCCCTGCAGCCTATTCACAGGCACAACAGGATCTGGGACCCGGGCTTGCCCAGAGGAGGAACATCTCATGGCTCTCGTCCTCGGCGGAGCCTGATTCCGGAAAGGCACACGTCTGGCTCCTTGTCCCACACGGAAGGTGGCAGCCCTGAAAGCTGTTGCTGGTCTTCACCGTCCCCCTGCAGCCTATTCACAGGCACAACAGGATCTGGGACCCGGGCTTGCCCAGAGGAGGAACATCTCATGGCTCTCGTCCTCGGCAGAGCCTGATTCTGGAAAGGCACACGTCCGGCTCCTTGTCCCACAAGGAATGTGGCAGCCCTGAAAGATGTTGCTCGTCTTCACCGTCCCCCTGCAGCCTATTCACAGGCAAAACAGGATCTGGGACTCGGGCTTGCCCAGAGGAGGAACATCTCATGGCTCTCGTCCTCGGCAGAGCCTTATTCCGAAAAGGCACACGTCCGGCTCCTTGTCCCACACGGAAGGTGGCAGGCCGGAAAGCTGTTGATGGTCTTCACCGTCCCCCTGCAGCCTATTCACAGGCACAACAGGATCTGGGACCCGGGCTTGCCCAGAGGAGGAACATCTCATGGCTCTCGTCCTCGGCAGAGCCTGATTCAGGAAAGGCACACGTCCGGCTCCTTGTCCCACACAGAAGGTGGCAGGCCGGAAAGCTGTTGCTGGTCTTCACCGTCCCCCTGCAGCCTATTCACAGGCACAACAGGATCTGGGACCCGGGCTTGCCCAGAGGAGGAACATCTCATGGCTCTCGTCCTTGGCGGAGCCTGATTCCGGAAAGGCACACGTCCGGCTCCTTGTCCCACACGGAAGGTGGCAGCCCTGAAAGATGTTCCTCGTCTTCACTGTCCCCCTGCAGCCTATTCACAGGCACAACAGGATTCAGGACCGGGGCTTGCCCAGAGGAGGAACATCTCATGGCTCTCGTCCTCGGCAGAGCCTGATTCTGGAAAGGCACACGTCCGGCTCCTTGTCCCACAAGGAATGTGGCAGCCCTGAAAGATGTTGCTCGTCTTCACCGTCCCCCTGCAGCCTATTCACAGGCACAACAGGATCTGGGACCCGGGCTTGCCCAGAGGAGGAACATCTCATGGCTCTCGTCCTCGGCGGAGCCTGATTCCGGAAAGGCACACGTCTGGCTCCTTGTCCCACACGGAAGGTGGCAGCCCTGAAAGCTGTTGCTGGTCTTCACCGTCCCCCTGCAGCCTATTCACAGGCACAACAGGATCTGGGACCCGGGCTTGCCCAGAGGAGGAACATCTCATGGCTCTCGTCCTCGGCAGAGCCTGATTCTGGAAAGGCACACGTCCGGCTCCTTGTCCCACAAGGAATGTGGCAGCCCTGAAAGATGTTGCTCGTCTTCACCGTCCCCCTGCAGCCTATTCACAGGCAAAACAGGATCTGGGACTCGGGCTTGCCCAGAGGAGGAACATCTCATGGCTCTCGTTCTCGGCAGAGCCTGATTCCGGAAAGGAACACGTCCGGCTCCTTGTCCCACACGGAAGGTGGCAGGCCGGAAAGCTGTTGCTGGTCTTCACCGTCCCCCTTCAGCCTATTCACAGGCACAACAGGATCTGGGACCTGGGCTTGCCCAGAGAGGAACATCTCATGGCTCTCGTCCTCGGCAGAGCCTGATTCCGAAAAGGCACACATCCGGCTCCTTGTCCCACACGGAAGGTGGCAGCCCTGAAAGCTGTTGCTGGTCTTCACCGTCCCCATGCAGCCTATTCACAGGCAAAACAGGATCTGGGACTCGGACTTGCCCAGAGGAGGAACATCTCATGGCTCTCGTCCTCGGCAGAGCCTGATTCCGAAAAGGCACTCGTCCGGCTCCTTGTCCCACACGGAAGGTGGCAGGCCGGAAAGCTGTTGCTGGTCTTCACCGTCCCCCTGCAGCCTATTCACAGGCACAACAGGATCTGGGACCCGGGCTTGCCCAGAGGAGGAACATCTCATGGCTCTCGTCCTTGGCGGAGCCTGATTCCGGAAAGGCACACGTCCGGCTCCTTGTCCCACACGGAAGGTGGCAGCCCTGAAAGCTGTTGCTGGTCTTCACGGTCCCCCTGCAGCCTATTCACAGGCACAAGAGGATTCAGGACCGGGGCTTGCCCAGAGGAGGAACATCTCATGGCTCTCGTCCTCGGCAGAGCCTGATTCCGATAAGGCACTGGTCCGGCTCCTTGTCCCACATGGAAGGTGGCGGCCCTGAAAGCTGTTGCTGGTCTTCACCGTCCCCCTGCAGCCTATTCACAGGCACAACAGGATCTGGGACCCGGGCTTGCCCAGAGGAGGAACATCTCATGGCTCTCGTCCTCGGCGGAGCCTGATTCCGGAAAGGCACACGTCTGGCTCCTTGTCCCACACGGAAGGTGGCAGCCCTGAAAGCTGTTGCTGGTCTTCACCGTCCCCCTGCAGCCTATTCACAGGCACAACATGATCTGGGACCCGGGCTTGCCCAGAGGAGGAACATCTCATGGCTCTCGTCCTCGGCAGAGCCTGATTTCGGAAACGCACTCCTCCGGCTCCTTGTCCCACACGGAAGGTGGCAGCCCTGAAAGCTGTTGCTGGTCTTCACCGTCCCCCTGCAGCCTATTCACAGGCACAACAGGATCTGGGACCCGGGCTTGCCCAGAGGAGGAACATCTCATGGCTCTCGTCCTCGGCAGAGCCTGATTCCGAAAAGGCACACGTCCGGCTCCTTGTCCCACAAGGAATGTGGCAGCCCTGAAAGATGTTGCTCGTCTTCACCGTCCCCCTGCAGCCTATTCACAGGCAAAACAGGATCTGGGACTCGGGCTTGCCCAGAGGAGGAACATCTCATGGCTCTCGTCCTCGGCGGAGCCTGATTCCGGAAAGGCACACGTCCGGCTCCTTGTCCCACACGGAAGGTGGCAGGCCGGAAAGCTGTTGCTGGTCTTCACCGTCCCCCTGCAGCCTATTCACAGGCACAACAGGATCTGGGACCTGGGCTTGCCCAGAGAGGAACATCTCATGGTTCTCGTCCTCGGCAGAGCCTGATTCCGAAAAGGCACACATCCGGCTCCTTGTCCCACATGGAAGGTGGCAGCCCTGAAAGCTGTTGATGGTCTTCACCGTCCCCATGCAGCCTATTCACAGGCAAAACAGGATCTGGGACTCGGACTTGCCCAGAGGAGGAACATCTCATGGCTCTCGTCCTCGGCAGAGCCTGATTCCGAAAAGACACTCGTCCGGCTCTTTGTCCCACACGGAAGGTGGCAGCCCTGAAAGCTGTTGCTGGTCTTCACCGTCCCCCTGCAGCCTATTCACAGGCACAACAGGATCTGGGACCCGGGCTTGCCCAGAGGAGGAACATCTCATGGCTCTCGTCCTCGGCAGAGCCTTATTCCGAAAAGGCACACGTCCGGCTCCTTGTCCCACACGGAAGGTGGCAGGCCGGAAAGCTGTTGATGGTCTTCACCGTCCCCCTGCAGCCTATTCACAGGTACAACAGGATCTGGGACCCGGGCTTGCCCAGAGGAGGAACATCTCATGGCTCTCGTCCTCGGCAGAGCCTGATTCAGGAAAGGCACACGTCCGGCTCCTTGTCCCACACAGAAGGTGGCAGGCCGGAAAGCTGTTGCTGGTCTTCACCGTCCCCCTGCAGCCTATTCACAGGCACAACAGGATCTGGGACCCGGGCTTGCCCAGAGGAGGAACATCTCATGGCTCTCGTCCTTGGCGGAGCCTGATTCCGGAAAGGCACACGTCCGGCTCCTTGTCCCACACGGAAGGTGGCAGCCCTGAAAGATGTTCCTGGTCTTCACTGTCCCCCTGCAGCCTATTCACAGGCACAACAGGATTCAGGACCGGGGCTTGCCCAGAGGAGGAACATCTCATGGCTCTCGTCCTCGGCAGAGCCTGATTCTGGAAAGGCACACGTCCGGCTCCTTGTCCCACAAGGAATGTGGCAGCCCTGAAAGATGTTGCTCGTCTTCACCGTCCCCCTGCAGCCTATTCACAGGCAAAACAGGATCTGGGACTCGGGCTTGCCCAGAGGAGGAACATCTCATGGCTCTCGTCCTCGGCAGAGCCTGATTCCGGAAAGGCACACGTCCGGCTCCTTGTCCCACATGGAAGGTGGCAGGCCGGAAAGCTGTTGCTGGTCTTCACCGTCCCCCTGCAGCCTATTCACAGGCACAACAGGATCTGGGACCTGGGCTTGCCCAGAAAGGAACATCTCATGGTTCTCGTCCTTGGCAGAGCCTCTTTCCGAAAAGGCACACATCCGGCTCCTTGTCCCACACGGAAGGTGGCAGCCCTGAAAGCTGTTGCTGGTCTTCACCGTCCCCCTGCAGCCTATTCACAGGTAAAACAGGATCTGGGACTCGGACTTGCCCACAGGAGGAACATCACATGGCTCTCGTCCTCGGCAGAGCCTGATTCCTAAAAGGCACTCGTCCGGCTCCTTGTCCCACACGGAAGGTGGCAGCCCTGAAAGCTGTTGCTGGTCTTCACCGTCCCCCTGCAGCCTATTCACAGGCACAACAGGATCTGGGACCCGGGCTTGCCCAGAGGAGGAACATCTCATGGCTCTCGTCCTCGGCGGAGCCTGATTCCGGAAAGGCACACGTCTGGCTCCTTGTCCCACACGGAAGGTGGCAGCCCTGAAAGCTGTTGCTGGTCTTCACCGTCCCCCTGCAGCCTATTCACAGGCACAACAGGATCTGGGACCCGGGCTTGCCCAGAGGAGGAACATCTCATGGCTCTCGTCCTCGGCAGAGCCTGATTCTGGAAAGGCACACGTCCGGCTCCTTGTCCCACAAGGAATGTGGCAGCCCTGAAAGATGTTGCTCGTCTTCACCGTCCCCCTGCAGCCTATTCACAGGCAAAACAGGATCTGGGACTCGGGCTTGCCCAGAGGATGAACATCTCATGGCTCTCGTTCTCGGCAGAGCCTGATTCCGGAAAGGAACACGTCCGGCTCCTTGTCCCACACGGAAGGTGGCAGGCCGGAAAGCTGTTGCTGGTCTTCACCGTCCCCCTTCAGCCTATTCACAGGCACAACAGGATCTGGGACCTGGGCTTGCCCAGAGAGGAACATCTCATGGCTCTCGTCCTCGGCAGAGCCTGATTCCGAAAAGGCACACATCCGGCTCCTTGTCCCACACGGAAGGTGGCAGCCCTGAAAGCTGTTGCTGGTCTTCACCGTCCCCATGCAGCCTATTCACAGGCAAAACAGGATCTGGGACTCGGACTTGCCCAGAGGAGGAACATCTCATGGCTCTCGTCCTCGGCAGAGCCTGATTCCGAAAAGGCACTCGTCCGGCTCCTTGTCCCACACGGAAGGTGGCAGGCCGGAAAGCTGTTGCTGGTCTTCACCGTCCCCCTGCAGCCTATTCACAGGCACAACAGGATCTGGGACCCGGGCTTGCCCAGAGGAGGAACATCTCATGGCTCTCGTCCTCGGCAGAGCCTGATTCCGAAAAGGCACACGTCCGGCTCATTGTCCCACACAGAAGGTGGCAGGCCGGAAAGCTGTTGCTGGTCTTCACCGTCCCCCTGCAGCCTATTCACAGGCACAACAGGATCTGGGACCCGGGCTTGCCCAGAGGAGGAACATCTCATGGCTCTCGTCCTTGGCGGAGCCTGATTCCGGAAAGGCACACGTCCGGCTCCTTGTCCCACACGGAAGGTGGCAGCCCTGAAAGATGTTGCTCGTCTTCACCGTCCCCCTGCAGCCTATTCACAGGCAAAACAGGATCTGGGACTCGGGCTTGCCCAGAGGAGGAACATCTCATGGCTCTCGTCCTCGGCAGAGCCTGATTCCGGAAAGGCACACGTCCGGCTCCTTGTCCCACACGGAAGGTGGCAGCCCTGAAAGCTGTTGCTGGTCTTCACCGTCCCCCTGCAGCCTATTCACAGCTACAACAGGATCTGGGACCTGGGCTTGCCCAGAGGAGGAACATCTCATGGCTCTTGTCCTCGGCGAGCCTCTTTCCGAAAAGGCACACGTCCGGCTCCTTGTCCCACACGGAAGGTGGCAGCCCTGAAAGCTGTTGCTGGTCTTCACCATCCCCCTGCAGCCTATTCACAGGTACAACAGGATCTGGGACCTGGGCTTGCCCAGAGGAGGAACATCTCATGGCTCTTGTCCTCGGCGAGCCTCTTTCCGAAAAGGCACACGTCCGGCTCCTTGTCCCACACGGAAGGTGGCAGCCCTGAAAGCTGTTGCTGGTCTTCACCATCCCCCTGCAGCCTATTCACAGGTACAACAGGATCTGGGACCTGGGCTTGCCCAGAGGAGGAACATCTCATGGCTCTCGTCCTCGGCAGAGCCTCTTTCCGAAAAGGCACACGTCTGGGTCCTTGTCCCACACGGAAGGTGGCAGGACGGAAAGCTGTTGCTGGTCTTCACCGTCCCCCTGCAGCCTATTCACAGGCACAACAGGATCTGGGACCTCGCTTGCCCAGAGGCGGAACATCTCATGGCTCTCGTCCTCGGCAGAGCCTCTTTCCGAAAAGGCACACATCCGGCTCCTTGTCCCACACGGAAGGTGGCAGCCCTGAAAGCTGTTACTGGTCTTCACCGTTCCCCTGCAGCCTATTCACAGGCACAGCAGGATCTGGGACCCGGGCTTGCCCAGAGGAGGAACATCTCATGGCTCTCGTCCTCGGCAGAGCCTGTTTCCAAGAAGGCACACGTCCGGCTCCTTTTCCCACACGCAAGGTGGCAGCCCAGAAAGCTGTTGCTGGTCTTCACCGTCCCCCTGCAGCCTATTCACAGGCAAAACAGGATCTGGGACTCGGGCTTGCCCAGAGGAGGAACATCTCATGGCTCTCGTCCTCGGCAGAGCCTGATTCCGAAAAGGCACTCATCCGGCTCCTTGTCCCACACGGAAGGTGGCAGTCCTGAAAGATGTTGCTGGTCTTCGCCGTCCCCCTGCAGCCTATTCACAGGCACAACAGGATCTGGGACCCGGGCTTGCCCAGAGGAGGAACATCTCATGGCTCTCGTCCTCGGCGGAGCTTTATTCCGGAAAGGCACACGTCCGGATCCTTGTCCCACACGGAAGGTGGCAGCCCTGAAAGCTGATGCTGGTCTTCACCGTCCCCCTGCAGCCTATTCACAGGCAAAACAGGATCTGGGACTCGGACTTGCCCAGAGGAGGAACATCTCATGGCTCTCGTCCTCGGCAGAGCCTGATTCCGGAAACGTACTCCTCCGGCTCCTTGTCCCACACGGAAGGTGGCAGCCCTGAAAGCTGTTGCTGGTCTTCACCGTCCCCCTGCAGCCTATTCACAGGCACAACAGGATCTGGGACCCGGGCTTGCCCAGAGGAGGAACATCTCATGGCTCTCGTCCTCGGCAGAGCCTGATTCTGGAAAGGCACACGTCCGGCTCCTTGTCCCACAAGGAATGTGGCAGCCCTGAAAGATGTTCCTGGTCTTCACCGTCCCCCTGCAGCCTATTCACAGGCACAACAGGATCTGGGACCCGGGCTTGCCCAGAGGAGGAACATCTCATGGCTCTTGTCCTCGGCAGAGCCTGATTCCGGAAAGGCACACGTCCGGCTCCTTGTCCCACACGGAAGGTGGCAGGCCGGAAAGCTGTTGCTGGTCTTCACCGTCCCCCTGCAGCCTATTCACAGGCACAACAGGATCTGGGACCTGGGCTTGCCCAGAGAGGAACATCTCATGGTTCTCGTCCTCGGCAGAGCCTGATTCCGAAAAGGCACACATCCGGCTCCTTGTCCCACACGGAAGGTGGCAGCCCTGAAAGCTGTTGCTGGTCTTCACCGTCCCCATGCAGCCTATTCACAGGCACAACAGGATCTGGGACTCGGACTTGCCCAGAGGAGGAACATCTCATGGCTCTCGTCCTCGGCAGAGCCTGATTCCGAAAAGGCACTCGTCCGGCTCCTTGTCCCACACGGAAGGTGGCAGCCCTGAAAGCTGTTGCTGGTCTTCACCGTCCCCCTGCAGCCTATTCACAGGCACAACAGGATCTGGGACCCGGGCTTGCCCAGACGAGGAACATCTCATGGCTCTCGTCCTCGGCAGAGCCTGATTCTGGAAAGGCACACGTCCGGCTCCTTGTCCCACACGGAAGGTGGCAGGCCGGAAAGCTGTTGCTGGTCTTCACCGTCCCCCTGCAGCCTATTCACAGACACAACAGGATCTGGGACCCGGGCTTGCCCAGAGGAGGAACATCTCATGGCTCTCGTCCTTGGCGGAGCCTGATTCCGGAAAGGCACACGTCCGGCTCCTTGTCCCACACGGAAGGTGGCAGCCCTGAAAGATGTTCCTGGTCTTCACTGTCCCCCTGCAGCCTATTCACAGGCACAACAGGATTCAGGACCGGGGCTTGCCCAGAGGAGGAACATCTCATGGCTCTCGTCCTCGGCAGAGCCTGATACCGATAAGGCACTGGTCCGGCTCCTTGTCCCACAAGGAATGTGGCAGCCCTGAAAGATGTTGCTCGTCTTCACCGTCCCCCTGCAGCCTATTCACAGGCAAAACAGGATCTGGGACTCGGGCTTGCCCAGAGGAGGAACATCTCATGGCTCTCGTCCTCGGCAGAGCCTGATTCCGGAAAGGCACACGTCCGGCTCATGTCCCACACGGAAGGTGGCAGGCCTGAAAGCTGTTGCTGGTCTTCACCGTCCCCCTGCAGCCTATTCACAGGCACAAGAGGATCTGGGACCTGGGCTTGCCCAGAGAGGAACATCTCATGGTTCTCGTCCTCGGCAGAGCCTCTTTCCGAAAAGGCACACATCCGGCTCCTTGTCCCACACGGAAGGTGGCAGGCCGGAAAGCTGTTGCTCGTCTTCACCGTCCCCCTGCAGCCTATTCACAGGCAAAACAGGATCTGGGACTCGGACTTGCCCAGAGGAGGAACATCTCATGGCTCTCGTCCTCGGCAGAGCCTGATTCCTAGAAGTCACTCGTCCGGCTCCTTGTCCCACACGGAAGGTGGCAGCCCTGAAAGCTGTTGCTGGTCTTCACCGTCCCCCTGCAGCCTATTCACAGGCACAACAGGATCTGGGACCCGGGCTTGCCCAGAGGAGGAACATCTCATGGCTCTCGTCATCGGCGGAGCCTGATTCCGGAAAGGCACACGTCCGGCTCTTTGTCCCACACGGAAGGTGGCAGCCCTGAAAGATGTTCCTGGTCTTCACCGTCCCCCTGCAGCCTATTCACAGGCACAACAGGATCTGGGACCCGGGCTTGCCCAGAGGAGGAACATCTCATGGCTCTTGTCCTCGGCAGAGCCTGATTCAGGAAAGGCACTCGTCCGGCTCCTTGTCCCACACGGAAGGTGGCAGGCCGGAAAGCTGTTGCTGGTCTTCACCGTCCCCCTGCAGCCTATTCACAGGCACAACAGGATCTGGGACCCGGGCTTGCCCAGAGGAGGAACATCTCATGGCTCTCGTCCTTGGCGGAGCCTGATTCCGGAAAGGCACACGTCCGGCTCCTTGTCCCACACGGAAGGTGGCAGCCCTGAAAGATGTTCCTGGTTTTCACTGTCCCCCTGCAGCTTATTCACAGGCACAACAGGATTCAGGACCGGGGCTTGCCCAGAGGAGGAACATCTCATGGCTCTCGTCCTCGGCAGAGCCTGATTCCGATAAGGCACTGGTCCGGCTCCTTGTCCCACAAGGAATGTGGCAGCCCTGAAAGATGTTGCTCGTCTTCACCGTCCCCCTGCAGCCTATTCACAGGCAAAACAGGATCTGGGACTCGGGCTTGCCCAGAGGAGGAACATCTCATGGCTCTCGTCCTCGGCAGAGCCTGATTCCGGAAAGGCACACGTCCGGCTCCTTGTCCCACACGGAAGGTGGCAGCCCTGAAAGCTGTTGCTGGTCTTCACCGTCCCCCTGCAGCCTATTCACAGCTACAACAGGATCTGGGACCTGGGCTTGCCCAGAGGAGGAACATCTCATGGCTCTTGTCCTCGGCGAGCCTCTTTTCGAAAAGGCACACGTCCGGCTCCTTGTCCCACACGGAAGGTGGCAGCCCTGAAAGCTGTTGCTGGTCTTCACCGTCCCCATGCAGCCTATTCACAGGTACAACAGGATCTGGGACCTGGGCTTGCCCAGAGGAGGAACATCTCATGGCTCTCGTCCTCGGCAGAGCCTCTTTCCGAAAAGGCACACGTCTGTGTCCTTGTCCCACACGGAAGGTGGCAGGCCGGAAAGCTGTTGCTGGTCTTCACCGTCCCCCTGCAGCCTATTCACAGGTACAACACGATCTGGGACCTCGCTTGCCCAGAGGCGGAACATCTCATGGCTCTCGTCCTCGGCAGAGCCTCTTTCCGAAAAGGCACACGTCTGGCTCCTTGTCCCACACAGAAGGTGGCAGCCCTGAAAGCTGTTGCTGGTCTTCACCGTTCCCCTGCAGACTATTCACAGGCACAGCAGGATCTGGGACCCGGGCTTGCCCAGAGGAGGAACATCTCATGGCTCTCGTCCTCGGCAGAGCCTGTTTCCAAGAAGGCACACGTCCGGCTCCTTTTCCCACACGCAAGGTGGCAGCCCAGAAAGCTGTTGCTGGTCTTCACCGTCCCCCTGCAGCCTATTCACAGGCAAAACAGGATCTGGGACTCGGGCTTGCCCAGAGGAGGAACATATCATGGCTCTCGTCCTCGGCAGAGCCTGATTCCGAAAAGGCACTCATCCGGCTCCTTGTCCCACACGGAAGGTGGCAGTCCTGAAAGATGTTGCTGGTCTTCACCGTCCCCCTGCAGCCTATTCACAGGCACAACAGGATCTGGGACCCGGGCTTGCCCAGAGGAGGAACATCTCATGGCTCTCGTCCTCGGCAGAGCCTGATTCCGAAAAGGCACTGGTCCGGCTCCTTGTCCCACACGGAAGGTGGCAGCCCTGAAAGATGTTCCTGGTCTTCACCGTCCCCCTGCAGCCTATTCACAGGCACAACAGGATCTGGGACCCGGGCTTGCCCAGAGGAGGAACATCTCATGGCTCTTGTCCTCGGCAGAGCCTGATTCAGGAAAGGCACTCGTCCGGCTCCTTGTCCCACACGGAAGGTGGCAGGCCGGAAAGCTGTTGCTGGTCTTCACCGTCCCCCTGCAGCCTATTCACAGGCACAACAGGATCTGGGACCCGGGCTTGCCCAGAGGAGGAAAATCTCATGGCTCTCGTCCTCGGCAGAGCCTGATTCCGAGAAGGCACACGTCCGGCTCCTTGTCCCACACAGAAGGTGGCAGGCCGGAAAGCTGTTGCTGGTCTTCACCGTCCCCCTGCAGCCTATTCACAGGCACAACAGGATCTGGGACCCGGGCTTGCCCAGAGGAGGAACATCTCATGGCTCTCGTCCTTGGCGGAGCCTGATTCCGGAAAGGCACACGTCCGGCTCCTTGTCCCACACGGAAGGTGGCAGCCCTGAAAGATGTTCCTGGTCTTCACTGTCCCCCTGCAGCTTATTCACAGGCACAACAGGATTCAGGACCGGGGCTTGCCCAGAGGAGGAACATCTCATGGCTCTCGTCCTCGGCAGAGCCTGATTCCGATAAGGCACTGGTCCGGCTCCTTGTCCCACAAGGAATGTGGCAGCCCTGAAAGATGTTGCTCGTCTTCACCGTCCCCCTGCAGCCTATTCACAGGCAAAACAGGATCTGGGACTCGGGCTTGCCCAGAGGAGGAACATCTCATGGCTCTCGTCCTCGGCAGAGCCTGATTCCGGAAAAGCACACGTCCGGCTCCTTGTCCCACACAGAAGGTGGCAGCCCTGAAAGCTGTTGCTGGTCTTCACCGTCCCCCTGCAGCCTATTCACAGCTACAACAGGATCTGGGACCTGGGCTTGCCCAGAGGAGGAACATCTCATGGCTCTTGTCCTCGGCGAGCCTCTTTCCGAAAAGGCACACGTCCGGCTCCTTGTCCCACACGGAAGGTGGCAGCCCTGAAAGCTGTTGCTGGTCTTCACCATCCCCCTGCAGCCTATTCACAGGTACAACAGGATCTGGGACCTGGGCTTGCCCAGAGGAGGAACATCTCATGGCTCTCGTCCTCGGCAGAGCCTGATTCCGGAAAGGCACACGTCCGGCTCCTTGTCCCACACGGAAGGTGGCAGGCCGGAAAGCTGTTGCTGGTCTTCACCGTCCCCCTGCAGCCTATTCACAGGCACAACAGGATCTGGGACCCGGGCTTGCCCAGAGGAGGAATATCTCATGGCTCTCGTCCTTGGCGGAGCCTGATTCCGGAAAGGCACACGTCCGGCTCCTTGTCCCACACGGAAGGTGGCAGCCCTGAAAGCTGTTGCTGGTCTTCACTGTCCCCCTGCAGCCTATTCACAGGCACAACAGGATTCAGGACCGGGGCTTGCCCAGAGGAGGAACATCTCATGGCTCTCGTCCTCGGCAGAGCCTGATTTCGATAAGGCACTGGTCCGGCTCCTTGTCCCACATGGAAGGTGGCGGCCCTGAAAGCTGTTGCTGGTCTTCACCGTCCCCCTGCAGCCTATTCACAGGCACAACAGGATCTGGGACCCGGGCTTGCCCAGAGGAGGAACATCTCATGGCTCTCGTCCTCGGCGGAGCCTGATTCCGGAAAGGCACACGTCTGGCTCCTTGTCCCACACGGAAGGTGGCAGCCCTGAAAGATGTTGCTGGTCTTCACTGTCCCCCTGCAGCCTATTCACAGGCACAACAGGATTCAGGACCGGGGCTTGCCCAGAGGAGGAACATCTCATGGCTCTCGTCCTCGGCAGAGCCTCTTTCCGAAAAGGCACACGTCCGGCTCCTTGTCCCACACGGAAGGTGGCAGGCCGGAAAGATGTTGCTGGTCTTCACCGTCCCCCTGCAGCCTATTCACAGGCACAACAGGATCTGGGACCTGGGATTGCCCAGAGCAGGAACATCTCATGGCTCTCGTCCTCGGCAGAGCCTCTTTCCGAAAAGGCACACGTCCGGCTCCTTGTCCCACACGGAAGGTGGCAGGCCGGAAAGCTGTTGCTGGTCTTCACCGTCCCCCTGCAGCCTATTCACAGGTACAACAGGATCTGGGACCTGGGCTTGCCCAGAGGCGGAACATCTCATGGCTCTCGTCCTCGGCAGAGCCTGTTTCCGAGAAGGCACACGTCCGGCTCCTTGTCCCACACGGAAGGTGGCAGCCCAGAAAGCTGTTGCTGGTCTTCACCGTCCCCCTGCAGCCTATTCACAGGCACAACAGGATCTGGGACTCGGGCTTGCCCAGAGGAGGAACATCTCATGGCTCTCGTCCTCGGCAGAGCCTGATTCCGAAAAGGCACTCATCCGGCTCCTTGTCCCACACGGAAGGTGGCAGTCCTGAAAGATGTTGCTGGTCTTCGCCGTTCCCCTGCAGCCTATTCACAGGCACAACAGGATCTGGGATCCGGGCTTGCCCAGAGGAGGAACATCTCATGGCTCTCGTCCTCGGCGGAGCCTTATTCCGGAAAGGCACACGTCCGGCTCCTTGTCCCACACGGAAGGTGGCAGGCCGGAAAGCTGTTGCTGGTCTTCACCGTCCCCCTGCAGCCTATTCACAGGCACAACAGGATCTGGGACTTGGGCTTGCCCAGAGGAGGAACATCTCATGGTTCTCGTCCTCTGCAGAGCCTCTTTCCGAAAAGGCACACGTCCGGCTCCTTGTCCCACACGGAAGGTGGCAGCCCTGAAAGCTGTTGCTGGTCTTCACCGTCCCCCTGCAGCCTATTCACAGGCAAAACAGGATCTGGGACTCGGGCTTGCCCAGAGGAGGAACATCTCATGGCTCTCGTCCTCGGCAGAGCCTGGTTCCGGAAACGCACTCCTCCGGCTCCTTGTCCCACACGGAAGGTGGCAGCCCTGAAAGCTGTTGCTGGTCTTCACCGTCCCCCTGCAGCCTATTCACAGGCACAACAGGATCTGGGACCCGGGCTTGCCCAGAGGAGGAACATCTCATGGCTCTCGTCCTCGGCGGAGCCTGATTCCGGAAAGGCACACGTCCGGCTCCTTGTCCCACACGGAAGGTGGCAGGCCGGAAAGCTGTTGCTGGTCTTCACCGTCCCCCTGCAGCCTATTCACAGGCACAACAGGATCTGGGACCCGGGCTTGCCCAGAGGAGGAACATCTCATGGCTCTTGTCCTCGGCAGAGCCTGATTCAGGAAAGGCACACGTCCGGCTCCTTGTCCCACACGGAAGGTGGCAGGCCGGAAAGCTGTTGCTGGTCTTCACCGTCCCCCTGCAGCCTATTCACAGGCACAACAGGATCTGGGACCCGGGCTTGCCCAGAGGAAGAATATCTCATGGCTCTCGTCCTTGGCGGAGCCTGATTCCGGAAAGGCACACGTCCGGCTCCTTGTCCCACACGGAAGGTGGCAGCCCTGAAAGCTGTTGCTGGTCTTCACTGTCCCCCTGCAGCCTATTCACAGGCACAACAGGATTCAGGACCGGGGCTTGCCCAGAGGAGGAACATCTCATGGCTCTCGTCCTCGGCAGAGCCTGATTTCGATAAGGCACTGGTCCGGCTCCTTGTCCCACATGGAAGGTGGCTGCCCTGAAAGCTGTTGCTGGTCTTCACCGTCCCCCTGCAGCCTATTCACAGGCACAACAGGATCTGGGACCCGGGCTTGCCCAGAGGAGGAACATCTCATGGCTCTCGTCCTCGGCGGAGCCTGATTCCGGAAAGGCACACGTCTGGCTCCTTGTCCCACACGGAAGGTGGCAGCCCTGAAAGATGTTCCTGGTCTTCACTGTCCCCCTGCAGCCTATTCACAGGCACAACAGGATTCAGGACCGGGGCTTGCCCAGAGGAGGAACATCTCATGGCTCTCGTCCTCGGCAGAGCCTCTTTCCGAAAAGGCACACGTCCGGCTCCTTGTCCCACACGGAAGGTGGCAGGCCGGAAAGATGTTGCTGGTCTTCACCGTCCCCCTGCAGCCTATTCACAGGCACAACAGGATCTGGGACCTGGGATTGCCCAGAGCAGGAACATCTCATGGCTCTCGTCCTCGGCAGAGCCTCTTTCCGAAAAGGCACACGTCCGGCTCCTTGTCCCACACGGAAGGTGGCAGGCCGGAAAGCTGTTGCTGGTCTTCACCGTCCCCCTGCAGCCTATTCACAGGTACAACAGGATCTGGGACCTGGGCTTGCCCAGAGGAGGAACATCTCATGGCTCTCGTCCTCGGCAGAGCCTGTTTCCGAGAAGGCACACGTCCGGCTCCTTGTCCCACACGGAAGGTGGCAGCCCAGAAAGCTGTTGCTGGTCTTCACCGTCCCCCTGCAGCCTATTCACAGGCACAACAGGATCTGGGACCCGGGCTTGCCCAGAGGAGGAACATCTCATGGCTCTCGTCCTCGGCAGAGCCTGATTCCGAAAAGGCACTCATCCGGCTCCTTGTCCCACACGGAAGGTGGCAGTCCTGAAAGATGTTGCTGGTCTTCGCCGTCCCCCTGCAGCCTATTCACAGGCACAACAGGATCTGGGATCCGGGCTTGCCCAGAGGAGGAACATCTCATGGCTCTCGTCCTCGGCGGAGCCTTATTCCGGAAAGGCACACGTCCGGCTCCTTGTCCCACACGGAAGGTGGCAGGCCGGAAAGCTGTTGCTGGTCTTCACCGTCCCCCTGCAGCCTATTCACAGGCACAACAGGATCTGGGACTTGGGCTTGCCCAGAGGAGGAACATCTCATGGTTCTCGTCCTCTGCAGAGCCTCTTTCCGAAAAGGCACACGTCCGGCTCCTTGTCCCACACGGAAGGTGGCAGCCCTGAAAGCTGTTGCTGGTCTTCACCGTCCCCCTGCAGCCTATTCACAGGCAAAACAGGATCTGGGACTCGGGCTTGCCCAGAGGAGGAACATCTCATGGCTCTCGTCCTCGGCAGAGCCTGGTTCCGGAAACGCACTCCTCCGGCTCCTTGTCCCACACGGAAGGTGGCAGCCCTGAAAGCTGTTGCTGGTCTTCACCGTCCCCCTGCAGCCTATTCACAGGCACAACAGGATCTGGGACCCGGGCTTGCCCAGAGGAGGAACATCTCATGGCTCTCGTCCTCGGCAGGGCCTGATTCTGGAAAGGCACACGTCCGGCTCCTTGTCCCACAAGGAATGTGGCAGCCCTGAAAGATGTTGCTCGTCTTCACCGTCCCCCTGCAGCCTATTCACAGGCAAAACAGGATCTGGGACTCGGGCTTGCCCAGAGGAGGAACATCTCATGGCTCTCGTCCTTGGCAGAGCCTGATTCCGGAAAGGCACACGTCCGGCTCCTTGTCCCACACGGAAGGTGGCAGGCCGGAAAGCTGTTGCTGGTCTTCACCGTCCCCCTGCAGCCTATTCACAGGCACAACAGGATCTGGGACCCGGGCTTGCCCAGAGAGGAACATCTCATGGCTCTCGTCCTCGGCAGAGCCTGATTCCGAAAAGGCACACGTCCGGCTCCTTGTCCCACACGGAAGGTGGAAGCCCTGAAAGATGTTCCTGGTCTTCACTGTCCCCCTGCAGCCTATTCACAGGCACAACAGGATTCAGGACCGGGGCTTGCCCAGAGGAGGAACATCTCATGGCTCTCGTCCTCGGCAGAGCCTGATTCCGGAAAGGCACACGTCCGGCTCCTTGTCCCACAAGGAATGTGGCAGCCCTGAAAGATGTTGCTCGTCTTCACCGTCCCCCTGCAGCCTATTCACAGGCAAAACAGGATCTGGGACTCGGGCTTGCCCAGAGGAGGAACATCTCATGGCTCTCGTCCTCGGCAGAGCCTGATTCCGGAAAGGCACACGTCCGGCTCCTTGTCCCACACGGAAGGTGGCAGGCCGGAAAGCTGTTGCTGGTCTTCACCGTCCCCCTGCAGCCTATTCACAGGCACAACAGGATCTGGGACCTGGGCTTGCCCAGAGAGGAACATCTCATGGTTCTCGTCCTCGGCAGAGCCTCTTTCCGAAAAGGCACACATCCGGCTCCTTGTCCCACACGGAAGGTGGCAGCCCTGAAAGCTGTTGCTGGTCTTCACCGTCCCCCTGCAGCCTATTCACAGGCAAAACAGGATCTGGGACTCGGGCTTGCCCAGAGGAGGAACATCTCATGGCTCTCGTCCTCGGCAGAGCCTGATTCCTAAAAGGCACTGGTCCGGATCCTTGTCCCACACGGAAGGTGGCAGCCCTGAAAGCTGTTGCTGGTCTTCACCGTCCCCCTGCAGCCTATTCACAGGCACAACAGGATCTGGGACCCGGGCTTGCCCAGAGGAGGAACATCTCATGGCTCTCGTCCTCGGCGGAGCCTGATCCCGGAAAGGCACACGTCCGGCTCCTTGTCCCACACGGAAGGTGGCAGGCCGGAAAGCTGTTGCTGGACTTCACCGTCCCCCTGCAGCCTATTCACAGGCGCAACAGGATCTGGGACTCGAGCTTGCCCAGAGGAGGAACATCTCATGGCTCTTGTCCTCGGCAGAGCCTGATTCAGAAAAGGCACACGTCCGGCTCCTTGTCCCACACGGAAGGTGGCAGGCCGGAAAGCTGTTAGTGGTCTTCACCGTCCCCCTGCAGCCTATTCACAGGCACAACAGGATCTGGGACCCGGGCTTGCCCAGAGGAGGAACATCTCATGGCTCTCGTCCTCGGCGGAGCCTGATTCCGGAAAGGCACACGTCCGGCTCCTTGTCCCACACGGAAGGTGGCAGCCCTGAAAGATGTTGCTGGTCTTCACTGTCCCCCTGCAGCCTATTCACAGGCACAACAGGATTCAGGACTGGGGCTTGCCCAGAGGAGGAACATCTCATGGCTCTCGTCCTCGGCAGAGCCTGATTCCGATAAGGCACTGGTCCGGCTCCTTGTCCCACATGGAAGGTGGCGGCCCTGAAAGCTGTTGCTGGTCTTCACCGTCCCCCTGCAGCCTATTCACAGGCACAACAGGATTCAGGACTGGGGCTTGCCCAGAGGAGGAACATCTCATGGCTCTCGTCCTCGGCGGAGCCTGATTCCGGAAAGGCACACGTCTGGCTCCTTGTCCCACACGGAAGGTGGCAGCCCTGAAAGATGTTCCTGGTCTTCACTGTCCCCCTGCAGCCTATTCACAGGCACAACAGGATTCAGGACCGGGGCTTGCCCAGAGGAGGAACATCTCATGGCTCTCGTCCTCGGCAGAGCCTGATACTGGAAAGGCACACGTCCGGCTCCTTGTCCCACAAGGAATATGGTAGCCCTGAAAGATGTTGCTGGTCTTCACCGTCCCCCTGCAGCCTATTCACAGGCACAACAGGATCTGGGACCCGGGCTTGCCCAGAGGAGGAACATCTCATGGCTCTCGTCCTCGGCAGAGCCTGATTCCGGAAAGGCACAAGTCCGGCTCCTTGTCCCACACGGAAGGTGGCAGGCCGGAAAGCTGTTGCTGGTCTTCACCGTCCCCCTGCAGCCTATTCACAGGCACAACAGGATCTGGGACCTGGGCCTGCCCAGAGAGGAACATCTCATGGCTCTCGTCCTCGGCAGAGCCTGATTCCGAAAAGGCACACATCCGGCTCCTTGTCCCACACGGAAGGTGGCAGCCCTGAAAGCTGTTGCTGGTCTTCACCGTCCCCCTGCAGCGTATTCACAGGCAAAACAGGATCTGGGACTCGGACTTGCCCAGAGGAGGAACATCTCATGGCTCTCGTCCTCGGCAGAGCCTGATTCCTAAAAGGCACTCGTCCGGCTCCTTGTCCCACACGGAAGGTGGCAGCCCTGAAAGATGTTCCTGGTCTTCACTGTCCCCCTGCAGCCTATTCACAGGCACAACAGGGTTCAGGACCAGGGCTTGCCCAGAGGAGGAACATCTCATGGCTTTCGTCCTTGGCGGAGCCTGATTCCGGAAAGGCACACGTCTGGCTCCTTGTCCCACACGGAAGGTGGCAGCCCTGGAAGCTGTTGCTGGTCTTCACTGTCCCCCTGCAGCCTATTCACAGGCACAACAGGATTCAGGACCGGGGCTTGCCCAGAGGAGGAACATCTCATGGCTCTCGTCCTCGGCAGAGCCTGATTCCGATAAGGCACTGCTCCGGCTCCTTGTCCCACATGGAAGGTGGCGGCCCTGAAAGCTGTTGCTGGTCTTCACCGTCCCCCTGCAGCCTATTCACAGGCACAACAGGATCTGGGACCCGGGCTTGCCCAGAGGAGGAACATCTCATGGCTCTCGTCCTCGGCGGAGCCTGATCCCGGAAAGGCACACGTCCGGCTCCTTGTCCCACACGGAAGGTGGCAGGCCGGAAAGCTGTTGCTGGACTTCACCGTCCCCCTGCAGCCTATTCACAGGCACAACAGGATCTGGGACTCGGGCTTGCCCAGAGGAGGAACATCTCATGGCTCTTGTCCTCGGCAGAGCCTGTTTCCGAAAAGGCACACGTCCGGCTCCTTGTCCCACACGGAAGGTGGCAGGCCGGAAAGCTGTTAGTGGTCTTCACCGTCCCCCTGCAGCCTATTCACAGGCACAACAGGATCTGGGACCCGGGCTTGCCCAGAGGAGGAACATCTCATGGCTCTCGTCCTCGGCGGAGCCTGATTCCGGAAAGGCACACGTCCGGCTCCTTGTCCCACACGGAAGGTGGCAGCCCTGAAAGATGTTCCTGGTCTTCACTGTCCCCCTGCAGCCTATTCACAGGCACAACAGGATCTGGGACCCGGGCTTGGCCAGAGGAGGAACATCTCATGGCTCTCGTCCTCGGCAGAGCCTGATTCCGATAAGGCACTGGTCCGGCTCCTTGTCCCACATGGAAGGTGGCGGCCCTGAAAGCTGTTGCTGGTCTTCACCGTCCCCCTGCAGCCTATTCACAGGCACAACAGGATTCAGGACCGGGGCTTGCCCAGAGGAGGAACATCTCATGGCTCTCGTCCTCGGCAGAGCCTGATACCGGAAAGGCACACGTCCGGCTCCTTGTCCCACAAGGAATATGGTAGCCCTGAAAGATGTTGCTGGTCTTCACCGTCCCCCTGCAGCCTATTCACAGGCACAACAGGATCTGGGACCCGGGCTTGCCCAGAGGAGGAACATCTCATGGCTCTCGTCCTCGGTAGAGCCTGATTCCGGAAAGGCACAAGTCCGGCTCCTTGTCCCACACGGAAGGTGGCAGGCCGGAAAGCTGTTGCTGGTCTTCACCGTCCCCCTGCAGCCTATTCACAGGCACAACAGGATCTGGGACCTGGGCTTGCCCAGAGAGGAACATCTCATGGCTCTCGTCCTCGGCAGAGCCTGATTCCGAAAAGGCACACATCCGGCTCCTTGTCCCACACGGAAGGTGGCAGCCCTGAAAGCTGTTGCTGGTCATCACCGTCCCCCTGCAGCCTATTCACAGGCAAAACAGGATCTGGGACTCGGACTTGCCCAGAGGAGGAACATCTCATGGCTCTCGTCCTCGGCAGAGCCTGATTCCTAAAAGGCACTCGTCCGGCTCCTTGTCCCACACGGAAGGTGGCAGCCCTGAAAGATGTTCCTGGTCTTCACTGTCCCCCTGCAGCCTATTCACAGGCACAACAGGATTCAGGACTGGGGCTTGCCCAGAGGAGGAACATCTCATGGCTCTCGTCCTCGGCAGAGCCTGATTCCGGAAAGGCACACGTCCGGCTCCTTGTCCCACATGGAAGGTGGCGGCCCTGAAAGCTGTTGCTGGTCTTCACCGTCCCCCTGCAGCCTATTCACAGGCACAACAGGATCTGGGACCCGGGCTTGCCCAGAGGAGGAACATCTCATGGCTCTCGTCCTCGGCGGAGCCTGATTCCGGAAAGGCACACGTCTGGCTCCTTGTCCCACACGGAAGGTGGCAGCCCTGAAAGATGTTCCTGGTCTTCACGGTCCCCCTGCAGCCTATTCACAGGCACAACAGGATTCAGGACCGGGGCTTGCCCAGAGGAGGA
Source organism: Astur gentilis (assembly GCF_929443795.1). NCBI lineage: Eukaryota > Metazoa > Chordata > Aves > Accipitriformes > Accipitridae > Astur > Astur gentilis. Next base: position 364,593 of record NC_064889.1, read on the forward strand.
ACATCTCATGGCTCTCGTCCTCGGCAGAGCCTCTTTCCGAAAAGGCACAAGTCCTGCTCCTTGTCCCACACGGAAGGTGGCAGGCCGGAAAGATGTTGCTGGTCTTCACCGTCCCCCTGCAGCCTATTCACAGGCACAACAGGATCTGGGACCTGGGATTGCCCAGAGCAGGAACATCTCATGGCTCTCGTCCTCGGCAGAGCCTCTTTCCGAAAAGGCACACGTCTGGCTCCTTGTCCCACACGGAAGGTGGCAGCCCTGAAAGCTGTTGCTGGTCTTCACCGTTCCCCTGCAGCCTATTCACAGGCACAGCAGGATCTGGGACCCGGGCTTGCCCAGAGGAGGAACATCTCATGGCTCTCGTCCTCGGCAGAGCCTGTTTCCGAGAAGGCACACGTCCGGCTCCTTTTCCCACACGGAAGGTGGCAGCCCAGAAAGCTGTTGCTGGTCTTCACCGTCCCCCTGCAGCCTATTCACAGGCAAAACAGGATCTGGGACTCGGGCTTGCCCAGAGGAGGAACATCTCATGGCTCTCGTCCTCTGCAGAGCCTCTTTCCGAAAAGGCACTCATCCGGCTCCTTGTCCCACACGGAAGGTGGCAGTCCTGAAAGATGTTGCTGGTCTTCACCGTCCCCCTGCAGCCTATTCACAGGCACAACAGGATCTGGGACCCGGGCTTGCCCAGAGGAGGAACATCTCATGGCTCTCGTCCTCGGCGGAGCCTGATTCCGGAAAGGCACACGTCCGGCTCCTTGTCCCACACGGAAGGTGGCAGCCCTGAAAGATGTTCCTGGTCTTCACTGTCCCCCTGCAGCCTATTCACAGGCACAACAGGATCTGGGACCCGGACTTGGCCAGAGGAGGAACATCTCATGGCTCTCGTCCTCGGCAGAGCCTGATTCCGATAAGGCACTGGTCCGGCTCCTTGTCCCACATGGAAGGTGGCGGCCCTGAAAGCTGTTGCTGGTCTTCACCGTCCCCCTGCAGCCTATTCACAGGCACAACAGGATTCAGGACCGGGGCTTGCCCAGAGGAGGAACATCTCATGGCTCTCGTCCTCGGCAGAGCCTGATACCGGAAAGGCACACGTCCGGCTCCTTGTCCCACAAGGAATATGGTAGCCCTGAAAGATGTTGCTGGTCTTCACCGTCCCCCTGCAGCCTATTCACAGGCACAACAGGATCTGGGACCCGGGCTTGCCCAGAGGAGGAACATGTCATGGCTCTCGTCCTCGGTAGAGCCTGATTCCGGAAAGGCACAAGTCCGGCTCCTTGTCCCACACGGAAGGTGGCAGGCCGGAAAGCTGTTGCTGGTCTTCACCGTCCCCCTGCAGCCTATTCACAGGCACAACAGGATCTGGGACCTGGGCTTGCCCAGAGAGGAACATCTCATGGCTCTCGTCCTCGGCAGAGCCTGATTCCGAAAAGGCACACATCCGGCTCCTTGTCCCACACGGAAGGTGGCAGCCCTGAAAGCTGTTGCTGGTCATCACCGTCCCCCTGCAGCCTATTCACAGGCAAAACAGGATCTGGGACTCGGACTTGCCCAGAGGAGGAACATCTCATGGCTCTCGTCCTCGGCAGAGCCTGATTCCTAAAAGGCACTCGTCCGGCTCCTTGTCCCACACGGAAGGTGGCAGCCCTGAAAGATGTTCCTGGTCTTCACTGTCCCCCTGCAGCCTATTCACAGGCACAACAGGATTCAGGACTGGGGCTTGCCCAGAGGAGGAACATCTCATGGCTCTCGTCCTCGGCAGAGCCTGATTCCGGAAAGGCACACGTCCGGCTCCTTGTCCCACATGGAAGGTGGCGGCCCTGAAAGCTGTTGCTGGTCTTCACCGTCCCCCTGCAGCCTATTCACAGGCACAACAGGATCTGGGACCCGGGCTTGCCCAGAGGAGGAACATCTCATGGCTCTCGTCCTCGGCGGAGCCTGATTCCGGAAAGGCACACGTCTGGCTCCTTGTCCCACACGGAAGGTGGCAGCCCTGAAAGATGTTCCTGGTCTTCACGGTCCCCCTGCAGCCTATTCACAGGCACAACAGGATTCAGGACCGGGGCTTGCCCAGAGGAGGAACATCTCATGGCTCTCGTCCTCGGCAGAGCCTCTTTCCGAAAAGGCACAAGTACTGCTCCTTGTCCCACACGGAAGGTGGCAGGCCGGAAAGATGTTGCTGGTCTTCACCGTCCCCCTGCAGCCTATTCACAGGCACAACAGGATCTGGGACCTGGGATTGCCCAGAGCAGGAACATCTCATGGCTCTCGTCCTCGGCAGAGCCTCTTTCCGAAAAGGCACACGTCTGGCTCCTTGTCCCACACGGAAGGTGGCAGCCCTGAAAGCTGTTGCTGGTCTTCACCGTTCCCCTGCAGCCTATTCACAGGCACAGCAGGATCTGGGACCCGGGCTTGCCCAGAGGAGGAACATCTCATGGCTCTCGTCCTCGGCAGAGCCTGTTTCCGAGAAGGCACACGTCCGGCTCCTTTTCCCACACGGAAGGTGGCAGCCCAGAAAGCTGTTGCTGGTCTTCACCGTCCCCCTGCAGCCTATTCACAGGCAAAACAGGATCTGGGACTCGGGCTTGCCCAGAGGAGGAACATCTCATGGCTCTCGTCCTCTGCAGAGCCTCTTTCCGAAAAGGCACTCATCCGGCTCCTTGTCCCACACGGAAGGTGGCAGTCCTGAAAGATGTTGCTGGTCTTCACCGTCCCCCTGCAGCCTATTCACAGGCACAACAGGATCTGGGACCCGGGCTTGCCCAGAGGAGGAACATCTCATGGCTCTCGTCCTCGGCGGAGCCTGATTCCGGAAAGGCACACGTCCGGCTCCTTGTCCCACACGGAAGGTGGCAGCCCTGAAAGATGTTCCTGGTCTTCACTGTCCCCCTGCAGCCTATTCACAGGCACAACAGGATCTGGGACCCGGACTTGGCCAGAGGAGGAACATCTCATGGCTCTCGTCCTCGGCAGAGCCTGATTCCGATAAGGCACTGGTCCGGCTCCTTGTCCCACATGGAAGGTGGCGGCCCTGAAAGCTGTTGCTGGTCTTCACCGTCCCCCTGCAGCCTATTCACAGGCACAACAGGATTCAGGACCGGGGCTTGCCCAGAGGAGGAACATCTCATGGCTCTCGTCCTCGGCAGAGCCTGATACCGGAAAGGCACACGTCCGGCTCCTTGTCCCACAAGGAATATGGTAGCCCTGAAAGATGTTGCTGGTCTTCACCGTCCCCCTGCAGCCTATTCACAGGCACAACAGGATCTGGGACCCGGGCTTGCCCAGAGGAGGAACATGTCATGGCTCTCGTCCTCGGTAGAGCCTGATTCCGGAAAGGCACAAGTCCGGCTCCTTGTCCCACACGGAAGGTGGCAGGCCGGAAAGCTGTTGCTGGTCTTCACCGTCCCCCTGCAGCCTATTCACAGGCACAACAGGATCTGGGACCTGGGCTTGCCCAGAGAGGAACATCTCATGGCTCTCGTCCTCGGCAGAGCCTGATTCCGAAAAGGCACACATCCGGCTCCTTGTCCCACACGGAAGGTGGCAGCCCTGAAAGCTGTTGCTGGTCATCACCGTCCCCCTGCAGCCTATTCACAGGCAAAACAGGATCTGGGACTCGGACTTGCCCAGAGGAGGAACATCTCATGGCTCTCGTCCTCGGCAGAGCCTGATTCCTAAAAGGCACTCGTCCGGCTCCTTGTCCCACACGGAAGGTGGCAGCCCTGAAAGATGTTCCTGGTCTTCACTGTCCCCCTGCAGCCTATTCACAGGCACAACAGGATTCAGGACTGGGGCTTGCCCAGAGGAGGAACATCTCATGGCTCTCGTCCTCGGCAGAGCCTGATTCCGGAAAGGCACACGTCCGGCTCCTTGTCCCACATGGAAGGTGGCGGCCCTGAAAGCTGTTGCTGGTCTTCACCGTCCCCCTGCAGCCTATTCACAGGCACAACAGGATCTGGGACCCGGGCTTGCCCAGAGGAGGAACATCTCATGGCTCTCGTCCTCGGCGGAGCCTGATTCCGGAAAGGCACACGTCTGGCTCCTTGTCCCACACGGAAGGTGGCAGCCCTGAAAGATGTTCCTGGTCTTCACGGTCCCCCTGCAGCCTATTCACAGGCACAACAGGATTCAGGACCGGGGCTTGCCCAGAGGAGGAACATCTCATGGCTCTCGTCCTCGGCAGAGCCTCTTTCCGAAAAGGCACAAGTCCTGCTCCTTGTCCCACACGGAAGGTGGCAGGCCGGAAAGATGTTGCTGGTCTTCACCGTCCCCCTGCAGCCTATTCACAGGCACAACAGGATCTGGGACCTGGGATTGCCCAGAGCAGGAACATCTCATGGCTCTCGTCCTCGGCAGAGCCTCTTTCCGAAAAGGCACACGTCTGGCTCCTTGTCCCACACGGAAGGTGGCAGCCCTGAAAGCTGTTGCTGGTCTTCACCGTTCCCCTGCAGCCTATTCACAGGCACAGCAGGATCTGGGACCCGGGCTTGCCCAGAGGAGGAACATCTCATGGCTCTCGTCCTCGGCAGAGCCTGTTTCCGAGAAGGCACACGTCCGGCTCCTTTTCCCACAAGGAAGGTGGCAGCCCAGAAAGCTGTTGCTGGTCTTCACCGTCCCCCTGCAGCCTATTCACAGGCAAAACAGGATCTGGGACTCGGGCTTGCCCAGAGGAGGAACATCTCATGGCTCTCGTCCTCTGCAGAGCCTCTTTCCGAAAAGGCACTCATCCGGCTCCTTGTCCCACACGGAAGGTGGCAGTCCTGAAAGATGTTGCTGGTCTTCACCGTCCCCCTGCAGCCTATTCACAGGCACAACAGGATCTGGGACCCGGGCTTGCCCAGAGGAGGAACATCTCATGGCTCTCGTCCTCGGCGGAGCCTTATTCCGGAAAGGCACACGTCCGGCTCCTTGTCCCACACGGAAGGTGGCAGCCCTGAAAGCTGTTGCTGGTCTTCACCGTCCCCCTGCAGCCTATTCACAGGCAAAACAGGATCTGGGACTCGGGCTTGCCCAGAGGAGGAACATCTCATGGCTCTCGTCCTCGGCGGAGTCTGATTCCGGAAAGGCACACGTCCGGCTCCTTGTCCCACACGGAAGGTGGCAGCCCTGAAAGCTGTTGCTGGTTTTCACCGTCCCCCTGCAGCCTATTCACAGGCACAACAGGATATGGGACCCGGGCTTGCCCAGAGGAGGAACATCTCATGGCTCTCGTCCTCGGCAGAGCCTGATTCTGGAAAGACACACGTCCGGCTCCTTGTCCCACAAGGAATGTGGCAGCCCTGAAAGATGTTGCTCGTCTTCAACGTCCCCCTGCAGCCTATTCACAGGCAAAACAGGATCTGGGACTCGGGCTTGCCCAGAGGAGGAACATCTCATGGCTCTCGTCCTTGGCGGAGCCTGATTCCGGAAAGGCACACGTCCGGCTCCTTGTCCCACACGGAAGGTGGCAGGCCGGAAAGCTGTTGCTGGTCTTCACCGTCCCCCTGCAGCCTATTCACAGGCACAACAGGATCTGGGACCTGGGCTTGCCCAGAGAGGAACATCTCATGGATCTCGTCCTCGGCAGAGCCTGATTCCGAAAAGGCACACGTCCGGCTCCTTGTCCTACACGGAAGGTGGAAGCCCTGAAAGATGTTCCTGGTCTTCACTGTCCCCCTGCAGCCTATGCACAGGCACAACAGGATTCAGGACCGGGGCTTGCCCAGAGGAGGAACATCTCATGGCTCTCGTCCTCGGCAGAGCCTGATTCAGGAAAGGCACACGTCCGGCTCCTTGTCCCACACGGAAGGTGGCAGGCCGGAAAGCTGTTGCTGGTCTTCACCGTCCCCCTGCAGCCTATTCACAGGCAAAACAGGATCTGGGACTCGGGCTTGCCCAGAGGAGGAACATCTCATGGCTCTCGTCCTCGGCAGAGCCTGATTCCGGAAAGGCACACGTCCGGCTCCTTGTCCCACACGGAAGGTGGCAGGCCGGAAAGCTGTTGCTGGTCTTCACCGTCCCCCTGCAGCCTATTCACAGGCAAAACAGGATCTGGGACTCGGGCTTGCCCAGAGGAGGAACATCTCATGGCTCTCGTCCTCGGCAGAGCCTGATTCCGGAAAGGCACACGTCCGGCTCCTTGTCCCACACGGAAGGTGGCAGGCCGGAAAGCTGTTGCTGGTCTTCACCGTCCCCCTGCAGCCTATTCACAGGGACAACAGGATCTGGGACCTGGGCTTGCCCAGAGAGGAACATCTCATGGTTCTCGTCCTCGGCAGAGCCTCTTTCCGAAAAGGCACACATCCGGCTCCTTGTCCCACACGGAAGGTGGCAGCCCTGAAAGCTGTTGCTGGTCTTCACCGTCCCCCTGCAGCCTATTCACAGGCAAAACAGGATCTGGGACTCGGACTTGCCCAGAGGAGGAACATCTCATGGCTCTCGTCCTCGGCAGAGCCTGATTCCTAAAAGGCACTCGTCCGGCTCCTTGTCCCACACGGAAGGTGGCAGCCCTGAAAGCTGTTGCTGGTCTTCACCGTCCCCCTGCAGCCTATTCACAGGCACAACAGGATCTGGGACCCGGGCTTGCCCAGAGGAGGAACATCTCATGGCTCTCGTCCTCGGCGGAGCCTGATCCCGGAAAGGCACACGTCCGGCTCCTTGTCCCACACGGAAGGTGGCAGGCCGGAAAGCTGTTGCTGGACTTCACCGTCCCCCTGCAGCCTATTCACAGGCACAACAGGATCTGGGACTCGGGCTTGCCCAGAGGAGGAACATCTCATGGCTCTTGTCCTCGGCAGAGCCTGATTCAGAAAAGGCACACGTCCGGCTCCTTGTCCCACACGGAAGGTGGCAGGCCGGAAAGCTGTTAGTGGTCTTCACCGTCCCCCTGCAGCCTATTCACAGGCACAACAGGATCTGGGACCCGGGCTTGCCCAGAGGAGGAACATCTCATGGCTCTCGTCCTCGGCGGAGCCTGATTCCGGAAAGGCACACGTCCGGCTCCTTGTCCCACACGGAAGGTGGCAGCCCTGAAAGATGTTCCTGGTCTTCACTGTCCCCCTGCAGCCTATTCACAGGCACAACAGGATTCAGGACTGGGGCTTGCCCAGAGGAGGAACATCTCATGGCTCTCGTCCTCGGCAGAGCCTGATTCCGATAAGGCACTGGTCCGGCTCCTTGTCCCACATGGAAGGTGGCGGCCCTGAAAGCTGTTGCTGGTCTTCACCGTCCCCCTGCAGCCTATTCACAGGCACAACAGGATCTGGGACCCGGGCTTGCCCAGAGGAGGAACATCTCATGGCTCTCGTCCTCGGCGGAGCCTGATTCCGGAAAGGCACACGTCTGGCTCCTTGTCCCACACGGAAGGTGGCAGCCCTGAAAGATGTTCCTGGTCTTCACTGTCCCCCTGCAGCCTATTCACAGGCACAACAGGATTCAGGACCGGGGCTTGCCCAGAGGAGGAACATCTCATGGCTCTCGTCCTCGGCAGAGCCTGATACTGGAAAGGCACACGTCCGGCTCCTTGTCCCACAAGGAATATGGTAGCCCTGAAAGATGTTGCTGGTCTTCACCGTCCCCCTGCAGCCTATTCACAGGCACAACAGGATCTGGGACCCGGGCTTGCCCAGAGGAGGAACATCTCATGGCTCTCGTCCTCGGTAGAGCCTGATTCCGGAAAGGCACAAGTCCGGCTCCTTGTCCCACACGGAAGGTGGCAGGCCGGAAAGCTGTTGCTGGTCTTCACCGTCCCCCTGCAGCCTATTCACAGGCACAACAGGATCTGGGACCTGGGCTTGCCCAGAGAGGAACATCTCATGGTTCTCGTCCTCAGCAGAGCCTGATTCCGAAAAGGCACACATCCGGCTCCTTGTCCCACACGGAAGGTGGCAGCCCTGAAAGCTGTTGCTGGTCTTCACCGTCCCCCTGCAGCCTATTCACAGGCAAAACAGGATCTGGGACTCGGACTTGCCCAGAGGAGGAACATCTCATGGCTCTCGTCCTCGGCAGAGCCTGATTCCTAAAAGGCACTCGTCCGGCTCCTTGTCCCACACGGAAGGTGGCAGCCCTGAAAGATGTTCCTGGTCTTCACTGTCCCCCTGCAGCCTATTCACAGGCACAACAGGATTCAGGACCGGGGCTTGCCCAGAGGAGGAACATCTCATGGCTCTCGTCCTCGGCGGAGCCTGATCCCGGAAAGGCACACGTCCGGCTCCTTGTCCCACACGGAAGGTGGCAGGCCGGAAAGCTGTTGCTGGACTTCACCGTCCCCCTGCAGCCTATTCACAGGCACAACAGGATCTGGGACTCGGGCTTGCCCAGAGGAGGAACATCTCATGGCTCTTGTCCTCGGCAGAGCCTGATTCAGAAAAGGCACACGTCCGGCTCCTTGTCCCACACGGAAGGTGGCAGGCCGGAAAGCTGTTAGTGGTCTTCACCGTCCCCCTGCAGCCTATTCACAGGCACAACAGGATCTGGGACCCGGGCTTGCCCAGAGGAGGAACATCTCATGGCTCTCGTCCTCGGCGGAGCCTGATTCCGGAAAGGCACACGTCCGGCTCCTTGTCCCACACGGAAGGTGGCAGCCCTGAAAGATGTTCCTGGTCTTCACTGTCCCCCTGCAGCCTATTCACAGGCACAACAGGATTCAGGACTGGGGCTTGCCCAGAGGAGGAACATCTCATGGCTCTCGTCCTCGGCAGAGCCTATTTCCGATAAGGCACTGGTCCGGCTCCTTGTCCCACATGGAAGGTGGCGGCCCTGAAAGCTGTTGCTGGTCTTCACCATCCCCCTGCAGCCTATTCACAGGCACAACAGGATCTGGGACCCGGGCTTGCCCAGAGGAGGAACATCTCATGGCTCTCGTCCTCGGCGGAGCCTGATTCCGGAAAGGCACACGTCTGGCTCCTTGTCCCACACGGAAGGTGGCAGCCCTGAAAGATGTTCCTGGTCTTCACTGTCCCCCTGCAGCCTATTCACAGGCACAACAGGATTCAGGACCGGGGCTTGCCCAGAGGAGGAACATCTCATGGCTCTCGTCCTCGGCAGAGCCTGATACCGGAAAGGCACACGTCCGGCTCCTTGTCCCACAAGTAATATGGTAGCCCTGAAAGATGTTGCTGGTCTTCACCGTCCCCCTGCAGCCTATTCACAGGCACAACAGGATCTGGGACCCGGGCTTGCCCAGAGGAGGAACATCTCATGGCTCTCGTCCTCGGTAGAGCCTGATTCCGGAAAGGCACAAGTCCGGCTCCTTGTCCCACACGGAAGGTGGCAGGCCGGAAAGCTGTTGCTGGTCTTCACCGTCCCCCTGCAGCCTATTCACAGGCACAACAGGATCTGGGACCTGGGCTTGCCCAGAGAGGAACATCTCATGGTTCTCGTCCTCGGCAGAGCCTGATTCCGAAAAGGCACACATCCGGCTCCTTGTCCCACACGGAAGGTGGCAGCCCTGAAAGCTGTTGCTGGTCTTCACCGTCCCCCTGCAGCCTATTCACAGGCAAAACAGGATCTGGGACTCGGACTTGCCCAGAGGAGGAACATCTCATGGCTCTCGTCCTCGGCAGAGCCTGATTCCTAAAAGGCACTCGTCCGGCTCCTTGTCCCACACGGAAGGTGGCAGCCCTGAAAGATGTTCCTGGTCTTCACTGTCCCCCTGCAGCCTATTCACAGGCACAACAGGATTCAGGACCGGGGCTTGCCCAGAGGAGGAACATCTCATGGCTCTCGTCCTTGGCAGAGCCTGATTCCGGAAAGGCACACGTCCGGCTCCTTGTCCCACACGGAAGGTGGCAGCCCTGAAAGCTGTTGCTGGTCTTCACTGTCCCCCTGCAGCCTATTCACAGGCACAACAGGATTCAGGACCGGGGCTTGCCCAGAGGAGGAACATCTCATGGCTCTCGTCCTCGGCAGAGCCTGATTCCGATAAGGCACTGGTCCGGCTCCTTGTCCCACATGGAAGGTGGCGGCCCTGAAAGCCGTTGCTGGTTTTCACCGTCCCCCTGCAGCCTATTCACAGGCACAACAGGATCTGGGACCCGGGCTTGCCCAGAGGAGGAACATCTCATGGCTCTCGTCCTCGGCGGAGCCTGATTCCGGAAAGGCACACGTCTGGCTCCTTGTCCCACACGGAAGGTGGCAGCCCTGAAAGATGTTCCTGGTCTTCACTGTCCCCCTGCAGCCTATTCACAGGCACAAGAGGATTCAGGACCGGGGCTTGCCCAGAGGAGGAACATCTCATGGCTCTCGTCCTCGGCAGAGCCTCTTTCCGAAAAGGCACACGTCCGGCTCCTTGTCCCACACGGAAGGTGGCAGGCCGGAAAGATGTTGCTGGTCTTCACCGTCCCCCTGCAGCCTATTCACAGGCACAACAGGATCTGGGACCTGGGCTTGCCCAGAGGCGGAACATCTCATGGCTCTCGTCCTCGGCAGAGCCTCTTTCCGAAAAGGCACACGTCTGGCTCCTTGTCCCACACGGAAGGTGGCAGCCCTGAAAGCTGTTGCTGGTCTTCACCGTTCCCCTGCAGCCTATTCACAGGCACAGCAGGATCTGGGACCCGGGCTTGCCCAGAGGAGGAACATCTCATGGCTCTCGTCCTCGGCAGAGCCTGTTTCCGAGAAGGCACACGTCCGGCTCCTTGTCCCACACGGAAGGTGGCAGCCCAGAAAGCTGTTGCTGGTCTTCACCGTCCCCCTGCAGCCTATTCACAGGCAAAACAGGATCTGGGACTCGGGCTTGCCCAGAGGAGGAACATCTCATGGCTCTCGTCCTCGGCAGAGCCTGATTCCGAAAAGGCACTCATCCGGCTCCTTGTCCCACACGGAAGGTGGCAGTCCTGAAAGATGTTGCTGGTCTTCGCCGTCCCCCTGCAGCCTATTCACAGGCACAACAGGATCTGGGACCCGGGCTTGCCCAGAGGAGGAACATCTCATGGCTCTCGTCCTCGGCGGAGCCTTATTCCGGAAAGGCACACGTCCGGCTCCTTGTCCCACACGGAAGGTGGCAGCCCTGAAAGCTGTTGCTGGTCTTCACCGTCCCCCTGCAGCCTATTCACAGGCAAAACAGGATCTGGGACTCCGGCTTGCCCAGAGGAGGAACATCTCATGGCTCTCGTCCTCGGCAGAGCCTGATTCCTAAAACGCACTCCTCCGGCTCCTTGTCCCACACGGAAGGTGGCAGCCCTGAAAGCTGTTGCTGGTCTTCACCGTCCCCCTGCAGCCTATTCACAGGCACAACAGGATCTGGGACCCGGGCTTGCCCAGAGGAGGAACATCTCATGGCTCTCGTCCTCGGCAGAGCCTGATTCTGGAAAGGCACACGTCCGGCTCCTTGTCCCACAAGGAATGTGGCAGCCCTGAAAGATGTTGCTCGTCTTCACCGTCCCCCTGCAGCCTATTCACAGGCAAAACAGGATCTGGGACTCGGGTTTGCCCAGAGGAGGAACATCTCATGGCTCTCGTCCTTGGCGGAGCCTGATTCCGGAAAGGCACACGTCCGGCTCCTTGTCCCACACGGAAGGTGGCAGGCCGGAAAGCTGTTGCTGGTCTTCACCGTCCCCCTGCAGCCTATTCACAGGCACAACAGGATCTGGGACTTGGGCTTGCCCAGAGAGGAACATCTCATGGTTCTCGTCCTCGGCAGAGCCTGATTCCGAAAAGGCACACGTCCGGCTCCTTGTCCTACACGGAAGGTGGAAGCCCTGAAAGATGTTCCTGGTCTTCACTGTCCCCCTGCAGCCTATTCACAGGCACAACAGGATTCAGGACCGGGGCTTGCCCAGAGGAGGAACATCTCATGGCTCTCGTCCTCGGCAGAGCCTGATTCTGGAAAGGCACACGTCCGGCTCCTTGTCCCACAAGGAATGTGGCAGCCCTGAAAGATGTTGCTGGTCTTCACCGTCCCCCTGCAGCCTATTCACAGGCAAAACAGGATCTGGGACTCGGGCTTGCCCAGAGGAGGAACATCTCATGGCTCTCGTCCTCGGCAGAGCCTGATTCCGGAAAGGCACACGTCCGGCTCCTTGTCCCACACGGAAGGTGGCAGGCCGGAAAGCTGTTGCTGGTCTTCACCGTCCCCCTGCAGCCTATTCACAGGCACAACAGGATTCAGGACCGGGGCTTGCCCAGAGGAGGAACATCTCATGGCTCTCGTCCTCGGCGGAGCCTGATCCCGGAAAGGCACACGTCCGGCTCCTTGTCCCACACGGAAGGTGGCAGGCCGGAAAGCTGTTGCTGGACTTCACCGTCCCCCTGCAGCCTATTCACAGGCACAACAGGATCTGGGACTCGGGCTTGCCCAGAGGAGGAACATCTCATGGCTCTTGTCCTCGGCAGAGCCTGATTCAGAAAAGGCACACGTCCGGCTCCTTGTCCCACACGGAAGGTGGCAGGCCGGAAAGCTGTTAGTGGTCTTCACCGTCCCCCTGCAGCCTATTCACAGGCACAACAGGATCTGGGACCCGGGCTTGCCCAGAGGAGGAACATCTCATGGCTCTCGTCCTCGGCGGAGCCTGATTCCGGAAAGGCACACGTCCGGCTCCTTGTCCCACACGGAAGGTGGCAGCCCTGAAAGATGTTCCTGGTCTTCACTGTCCCCCTGCAGCCTATTCACAGGCACAACAGGATTCAGGACTGGGGCTTGCCCAGAGGAGGAACATCTCATGGCTCTCGTCCTCGGCAGAGCCTGATTCCGATAAGGCACTGGTCCGGCTCCTTGTCCCACATGGAAGGTGGCGGCCCTGAAAGCTGTTGCTGGTCTTCACCGTCCCCCTGCAGCCTATTCACAGGCACAACAGGATCTGGGACCCGGGCTTGCCCAGAGGAGGAACATCTCATGGCTCTCGTCCTCGGCGGAGCCTGATTCCGGAAAGGCACACGTCTGGCTCCTTGTCCCACACGGAAGGTGGCAGCCCTGAAAGATGTTCCTGGTCTTCACTGTCCCCCTGCAGCCTATTCACAGGCACAACAGGATTCAGGACCGGGGCTTGCCCAGAGGAGGAACATCTCATGGCTCTCGTCCTCGGCAGAGCCTGATACCGGAAAGGCACACGTCCGGCTCCTTGTCCCACAAGTAATATGGTAGCCCTGAAAGATGTTGCTGGTCTTCACCGTCCCCCTGCAGCCTATTCACAGGCACAACAGGATCTGGGACCCGGGCTTGCCCAGAGGAGGAACATCTCATGGCTCTCGTCCTCGGTAGAGCCTGATTCCGGAAAGGCACAAGTCCGGCTCCTTGTCCCACACGGAAGGTGGCAGGCCGGAAAGCTGTTGCTGGTCTTCACCGTCCCCCTGCAGCCTATTCACAGGCACAACAGGATCTGGGACCTGGGCTTGCCCAGAGAGGAACATCTCATGGTTCTCGTCCTCGGCAGAGCCTGATTCCGAAAAGGCACACATCCGGCTCCTTGTCCCACACGGAAGGTGGCAGCCCTGAAAGCTGTTGCTGGTCTTCACCGTCCCCCTGCAGCCTATTCACAGGCAAAACAGGATCTGGGACTCGGACTTGCCCAGAGGAGGAACATCTCATGGCTCTCGTCCTCGGCAGAGCCTGATTCCTAAAAGGCACTCGTCCGGCTCCTTGTCCCACACGGAAGGTGGCAGCCCTGAAAGATGTTCCTGGTCTTCACTGTCCCCCTGCAGCCTATTCACAGGCACAACAGGATTCAGGACCGGGGCTTGCCCAGAGGAGGAACATCTCATGGCTCTCGTCCTTGGCAGAGCCTGATTCCGGAAAGGCACACGTCCGGCTCCTTGTCCCACACGGAAGGTGGCAGCCCTGAAAGCTGTTGCTGGTCTTCACTGTCCCCCTGCAGCCTATTCACAGGCACAACAGGATTCAGGACCGGGGCTTGCCCAGAGGAGGAACATCTCATGGCTCTCGTCCTCGGCAGAGCCTGATTCCGATAAGGCACTGGTCCGGCTCCTTGTCCCACATGGAAGGTGGCGGCCCTGAAAGCCGTTGCTGGTTTTCACCGTCCCCCTGCAGCCTATTCACAGGCACAACAGGATCTGGGACCCGGGCTTGCCCAGAGGAGGAACATCTCATGGCTCTCGTCCTCGGCGGAGCCTGATTCCGGAAAGGCACACGTCTGGCTCCTTGTCCCACACGGAAGGTGGCAGCCCTGAAAGATGTTCCTGGTCTTCACTGTCCCCCTGCAGCCTATTCACAGGCACAAGAGGATTCAGGACCGGGGCTTGCCCAGAGGAGGAACATCTCATGGCTCTCGTCCTCGGCAGAGCCTCTTTCCGAAAAGGCACACGTCCGGCTCCTTGTCCCACACGGAAGGTGGCAGGCCGGAAAGATGTTGCTGGTCTTCACCGTCCCCCTGCAGCCTATTCACAGGCACAACAGGATCTGGGACCTGGGCTTGCCCAGAGGCGGAACATCTCATGGCTCTCGTCCTCGGCAGAGCCTCTTTCCGAAAAGGCACACGTCTGGCTCCTTGTCCCACACGGAAGGTGGCAGCCCTGAAAGCTGTTGCTGGTCTTCACCGTTCCCCTGCAGCCTATTCACAGGCACAGCAGGATCTGGGACCCGGGCTTGCCCAGAGGAGGAACATCTCATGGCTCTCGTCCTCGGCAGAGCCTGTTTCCGAGAAGGCACACGTCCGGCTCCTTGTCCCACACGGAAGGTGGCAGCCCAGAAAGCTGTTGCTGGTCTTCACCGTCCCCCTGCAGCCTATTCACAGGCAAAACAGGATCTGGGACTCGGGCTTGCCCAGAGGAGGAACATCTCATGGCTCTCGTCCTCGGCAGAGCCTGATTCCGAAAAGGCACTCATCCGGCTCCTTGTCCCACACGGAAGGTGGCAGTCCTGAAAGATGTTGCTGGTCTTCGCCGTCCCCCTGCAGCCTATTCACAGGCACAACAGGATCTGGGACCCGGGCTTGCCCAGAGGAGGAACATCTCATGGCTCTCGTCCTCGGCGGAGCCTTATTCCGGAAAGGCACACGTCCGGCTCCTTGTCCCACACGGAAGGTGGCAGCCCTGAAAGCTGTTGCTGGTCTTCACCGTCCCCCTGCAGCCTATTCACAGGCAAAACAGGATCTGGGACTCGGGCTTGCCCAGAGGAGGAACATCTCATGGCTCTCGTCCTCGGCAGAGCCTGATTCCTAAAACGCACTCCTCCGGCTCCTTGTCCCACACGGAAGGTGGCAGCCCTGAAAGCTGTTGCTGGTCTTCACCGTCCCCCTGCAGCCTATTCACAGGCACAACAGGATCTGGGACCCGGGCTTGCCCAGAGGAGGAACATCTCATGGCTCTCGTCCTCGGCAGAGCCTGATTCTGGAAAGGCACACGTCCGGCTCCTTGTCCCACAAGGAATGTGGCAGCCCTGAAAGATGTTGCTCGTCTTCACCGTCCCCCTGCAGCCTATTCACAGGCAAAACAGGATCTGGGACTCGGGTTTGCCCAGAGGAGGAACATCTCATGGCTCTCGTCCTCGGCAGAGCCTGATTCCGGAAAGGCACACGTTCGGCTCCTTGTCCCACACGGAAGGTGGCAGGCCGGAAAGCTGTTGCTGGTCTTCACCGTCCCCCTGCAGCCTATTCACAGGCACAACAGGATCTGGGACTTGGGCTTGCCCAGAGAGGAACATCTCATGGTTCTCGTCCTCGGCAGAGCCTGATTCCGAAAAGGCACACGTCCGGCTCCTTGTCCTACACGGAAGGTGGAAGCCCTGAAAGATGTTCCTGGTCTTCACTGTCCCCCTGCAGCCTATTCACAGGCACAACAGGATTCAGGACCGGGGCTTGCCCAGAGGAGGAACATCTCATGGCTCTCGTCCTCGGCAGAGCCTGATTCTGGAAAGGCACACGTCCGGCTCCTTGTCCCACAAGGAATGTGGCAGCCCTGAAAGATGTTGCTGGTCTTCACCGTCCCCCTGCAGCCTATTCACAGGCAAAACAGGATCTGGGACTCGGGCTTGCCCAGAGGAGGAACATCTCATGGCTCTCGTCCTCGGCAGAGCCTGATTCCGGAAAGGCACACGTCCGGCTCCTTGTCCCACACGGAAGGTGGCAGGCCGGAAAGCTGTTGCTGGTCTTCACCGTCCCCCTGCAGCCTATTCACAGGCACAACAGGATCTGGGACCTGGGCTTGCCCAGAGAGGAACATCTCATGGTTCTCGTCCTCGGCAGAGCCTCTTTCCGAAAAGGCACACATCCGGCTCCTTGTCCCACACGGAAGGTGGCAGCCCTGAAAGCTGTTGCTGGTCTTCACCGTCCCCCTGCAGCCTATTCACAGGCAAAACAGGATCTGGGACTCGGACTTGCCCAGAGGAGGAACATCTCATGGCTCTCGTCCTCGGCAGAGCCTGATTCCTAAAAGGCACTCGTCCGGCTCCTTGTCCCACACGGAAGGTGGCAGGCCGGAAAGCTGTTGCTGGTCTTCACCGTCCCCCTGCAGCCTATTCACAGGCACAACAGGATCTGGGACCCGGGCTTGCCCAGAGGAGGAACATCTCATGGCTCTTGTCCTCGGCAGAGCCTGTTTCAGAAAAGGCACACGTCCGGCTCCTTGTCCCACACGGAAGGTGGCAGGCCGGAAAGCTGTTAGTGGTCTTCACCGTCCCCCTGCAGCCTATTCACAGGCACAACAGGATCTGGGACCCGGGCTTGCCCAGAGGAGGAACATCTCATGGCTCTCGTCCTCGGCGGAGCCTGATTCCGGAAAGGCACACGTCCGGCTCCTTGTCCCACACGGAAGGTGGCAGCCCTGAAAGATGTTCCTGGTCTTCACTGTCCCCCTGCAGCCTATTCACAGGCACAACAGGATTCAGGACTGGGGCTTGCCCAGAGGAGGAACATCTCATGGCTCTCGTCCTCGGCAGAGCCTGATTCCGATAAGGCACTGGTCCGGCTCCTTGTCCCACATAGAAGGTGGCGGCCCTGAAAGCTGTTGCTGGTCTTCACCGTCCCCCTGCAGCCTATTCACAGACACAACAGGATCTGGGACCCGGGCTTGCCCAGAGGAGGAACATCTCATGGCTCTCGTCCTCGGCGGAGCCTGATTCCGGAAAGGCACACGTCTGGCTCCTTGTCCCACACGGAAGGTGGCAGCCCTGAAAGATGTTCCTGGTCTTCACTGTCCCCCTGCAGCCTATTCACAGGCACAACAGGATTCAGGACCGGGGCTTGCCCAGAGGAGGAACATCTCATGGCTCTCGTCCTCGGCAGAGCCTGATACTGGAAAGGCACAAGTCCGGCTCCTTGTCCCACACGGAAGGTGGCAGGCCGGAAAGCTGTTGCTGGTCTTCACCGTCCCCCTGCAGCCTATTCACAGGCACAACAGGATCTGGGACCTGGGCTTGCCCAGAGAGGAACATCTCATGGTTCTCGTCCTCGGCAGAGCCTGATTCCGAAAAGGCACACATCCGGCTCCTTGTCCCACACGGAAGGTGGCAGCCCTGAAAGCTGTTGCTGGTCTTCACCGTCCCCCTGCAGCCTATTCACAGGCAAAACAGGATCTGGGACTCGGACTTGCCCAGAGGAGGAACATCTCATGGCTCTCGTCCTCGGCAGAGCCTGATTCCTAAAAGGCACTCGTCCGGCTCCTTGTCCCACACGGAAGGTGGCAGCCCTGAAAGATGTTCCTGGTCTTCACTGTCCCCCTGCAGCCTATTCACAGGTACAACAGGATTCAGGACCGGGGCTTGCCCAGAGGAGGAACATCTCATGGCTCTCGTCCTTGGCTGAGCCTGACTCCGGAAAGGCACACGTCCGGCTCCTTGTCCCACACGGAAGGTGGCAGCCCTGAAAGCTGTTGCTTGTCTTCACCGTCCCCCTGCAGCCTATTCACAGGCACAACAGGATTCAGGACCGGGGCTTGCCCAGAGGAGGAACATCTCATGGCTCTCGTCCTCGGCAGAGCCTGATTCCGATAAGGCACTGGTCCGGCTCCTTGTCCCACATGGAAGGTGGCGGCCCTGAAAGCTGTTGCTGGTCTTCACCCTCCCCCTGCAGCCTATTCACAGGCACAACAGGATCTGGGACCCGGGCTTGCCCAGAGGAGGAACATCTCATGGCTCTCGTCCTCGGCGGAGCCTGATCCCGGAAAGGCACACGTCCGGCTCCTTGTCCCACACGGAAGGTGGCAGGCCGGAAAGCTGTTGCTGGACTTCACCGTCCCCCTGCAGCCTATTCACAGGCACAACAGGATCTGGGACCCGGGTTTGCCCAGAGGAGGAACATCTCATGGCTCTTGTCCTCGGCAGAGCCTGATTCAGAAAAGGCACACGTCCGGCTCCTTGTCCCGCACGGAAGGTGGCAGGCCGGAAAGCTGTTAGTGGTCTTCACCGTCCCCCTGCAGCCTATTCACAGGCACAACAGGATCTGGGACCCGGGCTTGCCCAGAGGAGGAACATCTCATGGCTCTCGTCCTCGGCGGAGCCTGATTCCGGAAAGGCACACGTCCGGCTCCTTGTCCCACACGGAAGGTGGCAGCCCTGAAAGATGTTCCTGGTCTTCACTGTCCCCCTGCAGCCTATTCACAGGCACAACAGGATTCAGGACTGGGGCTTGCCCAGAGGAGGAACATCTCATGGCTCTCGTCCTCGGCAGAGCCTGATTCCGATAAGGCACTGGTCCGGCTCCTTGTCCCACATGGAAGGTGGCGGCCCTGAAAGCTGTTGCTGGTCTTCACCGTCCCCCTGCAGCCTATTCACAGGCACAACAGGATCTGGGACCCGGGCTTGCCCAGAGGAGGAACATCTCATGGCTCTCGTCCTCGGCGGAGCCTGATCCCGGAAAGGCACACGTCTGGCTCCTTGTCCCACACGGAAGGTGGCAGCCCTGAAAGATGTTGCTGGTCTTCACTGTCCCCCTGCAGCCTATTCACAGGCACAACAGGATTCAGGACCGGGGCTTGCCCAGAGGAGGAACATCTCATGGCTCTCGTCCTCGGCAGAGCCTGATACTGGAAAGGCACACGTCCGGCTCCTTGTCCCACAAGGAATATGGTAGCCCTGAAAGATGTTGCTGGTCTTCACCGTCCCCCTGCAGCCTATTCACAGGCACAACAGGATCTGGGACCCGGGCTTGCCCAGAGGAGGAACATCTCATGGCTCTCGTCCTCGGTAGAGCCTGATTCCGGAAAGGCACAAGTCCGGCTCCTTGTCCCACACGGAAGGTGGCAGGCCGGAAAGCTGTTGCTGGTCTTCACCGTCCCCCTGCAGCCTATTCACAGGCACAACAGGATCTGGGACCTGGGCTTGCCCAGAGAGGAACATCTCATGGTTCTCGTCCTCGGCAGAGCCTGATTCCGAAAAGGCACACATCCGGCTCCTTGTCCCACACGGAAGGTGGCAGCCCTGAAAGCTGTTGCTGGTCTTCACCGTCCCCCTGCAGCCTATTCACAGGCAAAACAGGATCTGGGACTCGGACTTGCCCAGAGGAGGAACATCTCATGGCTCTCGTCCTCGGCAGAGCCTGATTCCTAAAAGGCACTCGTCCGGCTCCTTGTCCCACAAGGAAGGTGGCAGCCCTGAAAGATGTTCCTGGTCTTCACTGTCCCCCTGCAGCCTATTCACAGGCACAACAGGATTCAGGACCGGGGCTTGCCCAGAGGAGGAACATCTCATGGCTCTCGTCCTTGGCAGAGCCTGATTCCGGAAAGGCACACGTCCGGCTCCTTGTCCCACACGGAAGGTGGCAGCCCTGAAAGCTGTTGCTGGTCTTCACTGTCCCCCTGCAGCCTATTCACAGGCACAACAGGATTCAGGACCGGGGCTTGCCCAGAGGAGGAACATCTCATGGCTCTCGTCCTCGGCAGAGCCTGATTCCTATAAGGCACTGGTCCGGCTCCTTGTCCCACATGGAAGGTGGCGGCCCTGAAAGCTGTTGCTGGTCTTCACCGTCCCCCTGCAGCCTATTCACAGGCACAACAGGATCTGGGACCCGGGCTTGCCCAGAGGAGGAACATCTCATGGCTCTCGTCCTCGGCGGAGCCTGATTCCGGAAAGGCACACGTCTGGCTCCTTGTCCCACACGGAAGGTGGCAGCCCTGAAAGATGTTCCTGGTCTTCACTGTCCCCCTGCAGCCTATTCACAGGCACAACAGGATTCAGGACCGGGGCTTGCCCAGAGGAGGAACATCTCATGGCTCTCGTCCTCGGCAGAGCCTCTTTCCGAAAAGGCACACGTCCGGCTCCTTGTCCCACACGGAAGGTGGCAGGCCGGAAAGATGTTGCTGGTCTTCACCGTCCCCCTGCAGCCTATTCACAGGCACAACAGGATCTGGGACCTGGGATTGCCCAGAGCAGGAACATCTCATGGCTCTCGTCCTCGGCAGAGCCTCTTTCCGAAAAGGCACACGTCTGGCTCCTTGTCCCACACGGAAGGTGGCAGCCCTGAAAGCTGTTGCTGGTCTTCACCGTTCCCCTGCAGCCTATTTACAGGCACAGCAGGATCTGGGACCCGGGCTTGCCCAGAGGAGGAACATCTCATGGCTCTCGTCCTCGGCAGAGCCTGTTTCCGAGAAGGCACACGTCCGGCTCCTTGTCCCACACGGAAGGTGGCAGCCCAGAAAGCTGTTGCTGGTCTTCACCGTCCCCCTGCAGCCTATTCACAGGCAAAACAGGATCTGGGACTCGGGCTTGCCCAGAGGAGGAACATCTCATGGCTCTCGTCCTCGGCAGAGCCTGATTCCGAAAAGGCACTCATCCGGCTCCTTGTCCCACACGGAAGGTGGCAGTCCTGAAAGATGTTGCTGGTCTTCGCCGTCCCCCTGCAGCCTATTCACAGGCACAACAGGATCTGGGACCCGGGCTTGCCCAGAGGAGGAACATCTCATGGCTCTCGTCCTCGGCGGAGCCTTATTCCGGAAAGGCACACGTCCGGCTCCTTGTCCCACACGGAAGGTGGCAGCCCTGAAAGCTGTTGCTGGTCTTCACCGTCCCCCTGCAGCCTATTCACAGGCAAAACAGGATCTGGGACTCGGGCTTGCCCAGAGGAGGAACATCTCATGGCTCTCGTCCTCGGCAGAGCCTGATTCCGGAAACGCACTCCTCCGGCTCCTTGTCCCACACGGAAGGTGGCAGCCCTGAAAGCTGTTGCTGGTCTTCACCGTCCCCCTGCAGCCTATTCACAGGCACAACAGGATCTGGGACCCGGGCTTGCCCAGAGGAGGAACATCTCATGGCTCTCGTCCTCAGCAGAGCCTGATTCTGGAAAGGCACACGTCCGGCTCCTTGTCCCACAAGGAATGTGGCAGCCCTGAAAGATGTTGCTCGTCTTCACCGTCCCCCTGCAGCCTATTCACAGGCAAAACAGGATCTGGGACTCGGGCTTGCCCAGAGGAGGAACATCTCATGGCTCTCGTCCTTGGCGGAGCCTGATTCCGGAAAGGCACACGTCCGGCTCCTTGTCCCACACGGAAGGTGGCAGGCCTGAAAGCTGTTGCTGGTCTTCACCGTCCCCCTGCAGCCTATTCACAGGCACAACAGGATCTGGGACCTGGGCTTGCCCAGAGAGGAACATCTCATGGTTCTCGTCCTCGGCAGAGCCTGATTCCGAAAAGGCACACGTCCGGCTCCTTGTCCTACACGGAAGGTGGAAGCCCTGAAAGATGTTCCTGGTCTCACTGTCCCCCTGCAGCCTATTCACAGGCACAACAGGATTCAGGACAGGGGCTTGCCCAGAGGAGGAACATCTCATGGCTCTCGTCCTCGGCAGAGCCTGATTCTGGAAAGGCACACGTCCGGCTCCTTGTCCCACAAGGAATGTGGCAGCCCTGAAAGATGTTGCTGGTCTTCACCGTCCCCCTGCAGCCTATTCACAGGCAAAACAGGATCTGGGACTCGGGCTTGCCCAGAGGAGGAACATCTCATGGCTCTCGTCCTCGGCAGAGCCTGATTCCGGAAAGGCACACGTCCGGCTCCTTGTCCCACACGGAAGGTGGCAGGCCGGAAAGCTGTTGCTCGTCTTCACCGTCCCCCTGCAGCCTATTCACAGGCACAACAGGATCTGGGACCTGGGCTTGCCCAGAGGAGGAACATCTCATGGTTCTCGTCCTCGGCAGAGCCTCTTTCCGAAAAGGCACACATCCGGCTCCTTGTCCCACACGGAACGTGGCAGCCCTGAAAGCTGTTGCTGGTCTTCACCGTCCCCCTGCAGCCTATTCACAGGCAAAACAGGATCTGGGACTCGGACTTGCCCAGAGGAGGAACATCTCATGGCTCTCGTCCTCGGCAGAGCCTGATTCCTAAAAGGCACTCGTCCGGCTCCTTGTCCCACACGGAAGGTGGCAGCCCTGAAAGCTGTTGCTGGTCTTCACTGTCCCCCTGCAGCCTATTCACAGGCACAACAGGATCTGGGACCCGGGCTTGCCCAGAGGAGGAACATCTCATGGCTCTCGTCCTTGGCGGAGCCTGATCCCGGAAAGGCACACGTCCGGCTCCTTGTCCCACACGGAAGGTGGCAGGCCGGAAAGCTGTTGCTGGTCTTCACCGTCCCCCTGCAGCCTATTCACAGGCACAACAGGATCTTGGACTCGGGCTTGCCCAGAGGAGGAACATCTCATGGCTCTTGTCCTCGGCAGAGCCTGATTCAGGAAAGGCACACGTCCGGCTCCTTGTCCCACACGGAAGGTGGCAGGCCGGAAAGCTGTTAGTGGTCTTCACCGTCCCCCTGCAGCCTATTCACAGGCACAACAGGATCTGGGACCCGGGCTTGCCCAGAGGAGGAACATCTCATGGCTCTCGTCCTTGGCGGAGCCTGATTCCGGAAAGGCACACGTCCGGCTCCTTGTCCCACACGGAAGGTGGCAGCCCTGAAAGATGTTCCTGGTCTTCACCCTCCCCCTGCAGCCTATTCACAGGCACAACAGGATTCAGGACCGGGGCTTGCCCAGAGGAGGAACATCTCATGGCTCTCGTCCTCGGCAGAGCCTGATTCCGATAAGGCACTGGTCCGGCTCCTTGTCCCACATGGAAGGTGGCGGCCCTGAAAGCTGTTGCTGGTCTTCACCGTCCCCCTGCAGCCTATTCACAGGCACAACAGGATCTGGGACCCGGGCTTGCACAGAGGAGGAACATCTCATGGCTCTCGTCCTCGGCGGAGCCTGATTCCGGAAAGGCACACGTCTGGCTCCTTGTCCCACACGGAAGGTGGCAGCCCTGAAAGATGTTCCTGGTCTTCACTGTCCCCCTGCAGCCTATTCACAGGCACAACAGGATCTGGGACCCGGGCTTGCCCAGAGGAGGAACATCTCATGGCTCTCGTCCTCGGCGGAGCCTTATTCCGGAAAGGCACACGTCCGGCTCCTTGTCCCACACGGAAGGTGGCAGCCCTGAAAGCTGTTGCTGGTCTTCACCGTCCCCCTGCAGCCTATTCACAGGCAAAACAGGATCTGGGACTCGGGCTTGCCCAGAGGAGGAACATCTCATGGCTCTCGTCCTCGGCAGAGCCTGATTCCGGAAACGCACTCCTCCGGCTCCTTGTCCCACACGGAAGGTGGCAGCCCTGAAAGCTGTTGCTGGTCTTCACCGTCCCCCTGCAGCCTATTCACAGGCACAACAGGATCTGGGACCCGGGCTTGCCCAGAGGAGGAACATCTCATGGCTCTCGTCCTCAGCAGAGCCTGATTCTGGAAAGGCACACGTCCGGCTCCTTGTCCCACAAGGAATGTGGCAGCCCTGAAAGATGTTGCTCGTCTTCACCGTCCCCCTGCAGCCTATTCACAGGCAAAACAGGATCTGGGACTCGGGCTTGCCCAGAGGAGGAACATCTCATGGCTCTCGTCCTTGGCGGAGCCTGATTCCGGAAAGGCACACGTCCGGCTCCTTGTCCCACAAGGAATATGGTAGCCCTGAAAGATGTTGCTGGTCTTCACCGTCCCCCTGCAGCCTATTCACAGGCACAACAGGATCTGGGACCCGGGCTTGCCCAGAGGAGGAACATCTCATGGCTCTCGTCCTCGGTAGAGCCTGATTCCGGAAAGGCACAAGTCCGGCTCCTTGTCCCACACGGAAGGTGGCAGGCCGGAAAGCTGTTGCTGGTCTTCACCGTCCCCCTGCAGCCTATTCACAGGCACAACAGGATCTGGGACCTGGGCTTGCCCAGAGAGGAACATCTCATGGTTCTCGTCCTCGGCAGAGCCTGATTCCGAAAAGGCACACATCCGGCTCCTTGTCCCACACGGAAGGTGGCAGCCCTGAAAGCTGTTGCTGGTCTTCACCGTCCCCCTGCAGCCTATTCACAGGCAAAACAGGATCTGGGACTCGGACTTGCCCAGAGGAGGAACATCTCATGGCTCTCGTCCTCGGCAGAGCCTGATTCCTAAAAGGCACTCGTCCGGCTCCTTGTCCCACACGGAAGGTGGCAGCCCTGAAAGATGTTCCTGGTCTTCACCGTCCCCCTGCAGCCTATTCACAGGCACAACAGGATCTGGGACCTGGGATTGCCCAGAGCAGGAACATCTCATGGCTCTCGTCCTCGGCAGAGCCTCTTTCCGAAAAGGCACACGTCTGGCTCCTTGTCCCACACGGAAGGTGGCAGCCCTGAAAGCTGTTGCTGGTCTTCACCGTTCCCCTGCAGCCTATTTACAGGCACAGCAGGATCTGGGACCCGGGCTTGCCCAGAGGAGGAACATCTCATGGCTCTCGTCCTCGGCAGAGCCTGTTTCCGAGAAGGCACACGTCCGGCTCCTTGTCCCACACGGAAGGTGGCAGCCCAGAAAGCTGTTGCTGGTCTTCACCGTCCCCCTGCAGCCTATTCACAGGCAAAACAGGATCTGGGACTCGGGCTTGCCCAGAGGAGGAACATCTCATGGCTCTCGTCCTCGGCAGAGCCTGATTCCGAAAAGGCACTCATCCGGCTCCTTGTCCCACACGGAAGGTGGCAGGCCGGAAAGATGTTGCTGGTCTTCGCCGTCCCCCTGCAGCCTATTCACAGGCACAACAGGATCTGGGACCCGGGCTTGCCCAGAGGAGGAACATCTCATGGCTCTCGTCCTCGGCGGAGCCTTATTCCGGAAAGGCACACGTCCGGCTCCTTGTCCCACACGGAAGGTGGCAGCCCTGAAAGCTGTTGCTGGTCTTCACCGTCCCCCTGCATCCTATTCACAGGCAAAACAGGATCTGGGACTCGGGCTTGCCCAGAGGAGGAACATCTCATGGCTCTCGTCCTCGGCAGAGCCTGATTCCGGAAACGCACTCCTCCGGCTCCTTGTCCCACACGGAAGGTGGCAGCCCTGAAAGCTGTTGCTGGTCTTCACCGTCCCCCTGCAGCCTATTCACAGGCACAACAGGATCTGGGACCCGGGCTTGCCCAGAGGAGGAACATCTCATGGCTCTCGTCCTCAGCAGAGCCTGATTCTGGAAAGGCACACGTCCGGCTCCTTGTCCCACAAGGAATGTGGCAGCCCTGAAAGATGTTGCTCGTCTTCACCGTCCCCCTGCAGCCTATTCACAGGCAAAACAGGATCTGGGACTCGGGCTTGCCCAGAGGAGGAACATCTCATGGCTCTCGTCCTTGGCGGAGCCTGATTCCGGAAAGGCACACGTCCGGCTCCTTGTCCCACACGGAAGGTGGCAGGCCGGAAAGCTGTTGCTGGTCTTCACCGTCCCCCTGCAGCCTATTCACAGGCACAACAGGATCTGGGACCTGGGCTTGCCCAGAGAGGAACATCTCATGGTTCTCGTCCTCGGCAGAGCCTGATTCCGAAAAGGCACACGTCCGGCTCCTTGTCCTACACGGAAGGTGGAAGCCCTGAAAGATGTTCCTGGTCTCACTGTCCCCCTGCAGCCTATTCACAGGCACAACAGGATTCAGGACCGGGGCTTGCCCAGAGGAGGAAAATCTCATGGCTCTCGTCCTCGGCAGAGCCTGATTCTGGAAAGGCACACGTCCGGCTCCTTGTCCCACAAGGAATGTGGCAGCCCTGAAAGATGTTGCTGGTCTTCACCGTCCCCCTGCAGCCTATTCACAGGCAAAACAGGATCTGGGACTCGGGCTTGCCCAGAGGAGGAACATCTCATGGCTCTCGTCCTCGGCAGAGCCTGATTCCGGAAAGGCACACGTCCGGCTCCTTGTCCCACACGGAAGGTGGCAGGCCGGAAAGCTGTTGCTCGTCTTCACCGTCCCCCTGCAGCCTATTCACAGGCACAACAGGATCTGGGACCTGGGCTTGCCCAGAGGAGGAACATCTCATGGTTCTCGTCCTCGGCAGAGCCTCTTTCCGAAAAGGCACACATCCGGCTCCTTGTCCCACACGGAACGTGGCAGCCCTGAAAGCTGTTGCTGGTCTTCACCGTCCCCCTGCAGCCTATTCACAGGCAAAACAGGATCTGGGACTCGGACTTGCCCAGAGGAGGAACATCTCATGGCTCTCGTCCTCGGCAGAGCCTGATTCCTAAAAGGCACTCGTCCGGCTCCTTGTCCCACACGGAAGGTGGCAGCCCTGAAAGCTGTTGCTGGTCTTCACTGTCCCCCTGCAGCCTATTCACAGGCACAACAGGATCTGGGACCCGGGCTTGCCCAGAGGAGGAACATCTCATGGCTCTCGTCCTTGGCGGAGCCTGATCCCGGAAAGGCACACGTCCGGCTCCTTGTCCCACACGGAAGGTGGCAGGCCGGAAAGCTGTTGCTGGTCTTCACCGTCCCCCTGCAGCCTATTCACAGGCACAACAGGATCTTGGACTCGGGCTTGCCCAGAGGAGGAACATCTCATGGCTCTTGTCCTCGGCAGAGCCTGATTCAGGAAAGGCACACGTCCGGCTCCTTGTCCCACACGGAAGGTGGCAGGCCGGAAAGCTGTTAGTGGTCTTCACCGTCCCCCTGCAGCCTATTCACAGGCACAACAGGATCTGGGACCCGGGCTTGCCCAGAGGAGGAACATCTCATGGCTCTCGTCCTTGGCGGAGCCTGATTCCGGAAAGGCACACGTCCGGCTCCTTGTCCCACACGGAAGGTGGCAGCCCTGAAAGATGTTCCTGGTCTTCACCCTCCCCCTGCAGCCTATTCACAGGCACAACAGGATTCAGGACCGGGGCTTGCCCAGAGGAGGAACATCTCATGGCTCTCGTCCTCGGCAGAGCCTGATTCCGATAAGGCACTGGTCCGGCTCCTTGTCCCACATGGAAGGTGGCGGCCCTGAAAGCTGTTGCTGGTCTTCACCGTCCCCCTGCAGCCTATTCACAGGCACAACAGGATCTGGGACCCGGGCTTGCCCAGAGGAGGAACATCTCATGGCTCTCGTCCTCGGTAGAGCCTGATTCCGGAAAGGCACAAGTCCGGCTCCTTGTCCCACACGGAAGGTGGCAGGCCGGAAAGCTGTTGCTGGTCTTCACCGTCCCCCTGCAGCCTATTCACAGGCACAACAGGATCTGGGACCTGGGCTTGCCCAGAGAGGAACATCTCATGGTTCTCGTCCTCGGCAGAGCCTGATTCCGAAAAGGCACACATCCGGCTCCTTGTCCCACACGGAAGGTGGCAGCCCTGAAAGCTGTTGCTGGTCTTCACCGTCCCCCTGCAGCCTATTCACAGGCAAAACAGGATCTGGGACTCGGACTTGCCCAGAGGAGGAACATCTCATGGCTCTCGTCCTCGGCAGAGCCTGATTCCTAAAAGGCACTCGTCCGGCTCCTTGTCCCACACGGAAGGTGGCAGCCCTGAAAGATGTTCCTGGTCTTCACTGTCCCCCTGCAGCCTATTCACAGGCACAACAGGATTCAGGACCGGGGCTTGCCCAGAGGAGGAACATCTCATGGCTCTCGTCCTTGGCAGAGCCTGATTCCGGAAAGGCACACGTCCGGCTCCTTGTCCCACACGGAAGGTGGCAGCCCTGAAAGCTGTTGCTGGTCTTCACTGTCCCCCTGCAGCCTATTCACAGGCACAACAGGATTCAGGACCGGGGCTTGCCCAGAGGAGGAACATCTCATGGCTCTCGTCCTCGGCAGAGCCTGATTCCTATAAGGCACTGGTCCGGCTCCTTGTCCCACATGGAAGGTGGCGGCCCTGAAAGCTGTTGCTGGTCTTCACCGTCCCCCTGCAGCCTATTCACAGGCACAACAGGATCTGGGACCCGGGCTTGCCCAGAGGAGGAACATCTCATGGCTCTCGTCCTCGGCGGAGCCTGATTCCGGAAAGGCACACGTCTGGCTCCTTGTCCCACACGGAAGGTGGCAGCCCTGAAAGATGTTCCTGGTCTTCACTGTCCCCCTGCAGCCTATTCACAGGCACAACAGGATTCAGGACCGGGGCTTGCCCAGAGGAGGAACATCTCATGGCTCTCGTCCTCGGCAGAGCCTCTTTCCGAAAAGGCACACGTCCGGCTCCTTGTCCCACACGGAAGGTGGCAGGCCGGAAAGATGTTGCTGGTCTTCACCGTCCCCCTGCAGCCTATTCACAGGCACAACAGGATCTGGGACCTGGGATTGCCCAGAGCAGGAACATCTCATGGCTCTCGTCCTCGGCAGAGCCTCTTTCCGAAAAGGCACACGTCTGGCTCCTTGTCCCACACGGAAGGTGGCAGCCCTGAAAGCTGTTGCTGGTCTTCACCGTTCCCCTGCAGCCTATTTACAGGCACAGCAGGATCTGGGACCCGGGCTTGCCCAGAGGAGGAACATCTCATGGCTCTCGTCCTCGGCAGAGCCTGTTTCCGAGAAGGCACACGTCCGGCTCCTTGTCCCACACGGAAGGTGGCAGCCCAGAAAGCTGTTGCTGGTCTTCACCGTCCCCCTGCAGCCTATTCACAGGCAAAACAGGATCTGGGACTCGGGCTTGCCCAGAGGAGGAACATCTCATGGCTCTCGTCCTCGGCAGAGCCTGATTCCGAAAAGGCACTCATCCGGCTCCTTGTCCCACACGGAAGGTGGCAGTCCTGAAAGATGTTGCTGGTCTTCGCCGTCCCCCTGCAGCCTATTCACAGGCACAACAGGATCTGGGACCCGGGCTTGCCCAGAGGAGGAACATCTCATGGCTCTCGTCCTCGGCAGAGCCTGATTCCGGAAAGGCACACGTCCGGCTCCTTGTCCCACACGGAAGGTGGCAGCCCTGAAAGCTGTTGCTGGTCTTCACCGTCCCCCTGCAGCCTATTCACAGGCAAAACAGGATCTGGGACTCGGGCTTGCCCAGAGGAGGAACATCTCATGGCTCTCGTCCTCGGCAGAGCCTGATTCCGGAAACGCACTCCTCCGGCTCCTTGTCCCACACGGAAGGTGGCAGCCCTGAAAGCTGTTGCTGGTCTTCACCGTCCCCCTGCAGCCTATTCACAGGCACAACAGGATCTGGGACCCGGGCTTGCCCAGAGGAGGAACATCTCATGGCTCTCGTCCTCAGCAGAGCCTGATTCTGGAAAGGCACACGTCCGGCTCCTTGTCCCACAAGGAATGTGGCAGCCCTGAAAGATGTTGCTCGTCTTCACCGTCCCCCTGCAGCCTATTCACAGGCAAAACAGGATCTGGGACTCGGGCTTGCCCAGAGGAGGAACATCTCATGGCTCTCGTCCTTGGCGGAGCCTGATTCCGGAAAGGCACACGTCCGGCTCCTTGTCCCACACGGAAGGTGGCAGGCCGGAAAGCTGTTGCTGGTCTTCACCGTCCCCCTGCAGCCTATTCACAGGCACAACAGGATCTGGGACCTGGGCTTGCCCAGAGAGGAACATCTCATGGTTCTCGTCCTCGGCAGAGCCTGATTCCGAAAAGGCACACGTCCGGCTCCTTGTCCTACACGGAAGGTGGAAGCCCTGAAAGATGTTCCTGGTCTCACTGTCCCCCTGCAGCCTATTCACAGGCACAACAGGATTCAGGACCGGGGCTTGCCCAGAGGAGGAACATCTCATGGCTCTCGTCCTCGGCAGAGCCTGATTCTGGAAAGGCACACGTCCGGCTCCTTGTCCCACAAGGAATGCGGCAGCCCTGAAAGATGTTGCTGGTCTTCACCGTCCCCCTGCAGCCTATTCACAGGCAAAACAGGATCTGGGACTCGGGCTTGCCCAGAGGAGGAACATCTCATGGCTCTCGTCCTCGGCAGAGCCTGATTCCGGAAAGGCACACGTCCGGCTCCTTGTCCCACACGGAAGGTGGCAGGCCGGAAAGCTGTTGCTCGTCTTCACCGTCCCCCTGCAGCCTATTCACAGGCACAACAGGATCTGGGACCTGGGCTTGCCCAGAGGAGGAACATCTCATGGTTCTCGTCCTCGGCAGAGCCTCTTTCCGAAAAGGCACACATCCGGCTCCTTGTCCCACACGGAACGTGGCAGCCCTGAAAGCTGTTGCTGGTCTTCACCGTCCCCCTGCAGCCTATTCACAGGCAAAACAGGATCTGGGACTCGGACTTGCCCAGAGGAGGAACATCTCATGGCTCTCGTCCTCGGCAGAGCCTGATTCCTAAAAGGCACTCGTCCGGCTCCTTGTCCCACACGGAAGGTGGCAGCCCTGAAAGCTGTTGCTGGTCTTCACTGTCCCCCTGCAGCCTATTCACAGGCACAACAGGATCTGGGACCCGGGCTTGCCCAGAGGAGGAACATCTCATGGCTCTCGTCCTTGGCGGAGCCTGATCCCGGAAAGGCACACGTCCGGCTCCTTGTCCCACACGGAAGGTGGCAGGCCGGAAAGCTGTTGCTGGTCTTCACCGTCCCCCTGCAGCCTATTCACAGGCACAACAGGATCTTGGACTCGGGCTTGCCCAGAGGAGGAACATCTCATGGCTCTTGTCCTCGGCAGAGCCTGATTCAGGAAAGGCACACGTCCGGCTCCTTGTCCCACACGGAAGGTGGCAGGCCGGAAAGCTGTTAGTGGTCTTCACCGTCCCCCTGCAGCCTATTCACAGGCACAACAGGATCTGGGACCCGGGCTTGCCCAGAGGAGGAACATCTCATGGCTCTCGTCCTTGGCGGAGCCTGATTCCGGAAAGGCACACGTCCGGCTCCTTGTCCCACACGGAAGGTGGCAGCCCTGAAAGATGTTCCTGGTCTTCACCCTCCCCCTGCAGCCTATTCACAGGCACAACAGGATTCAGGACCGGGGCTTGCCCAGAGGAGGAACATCTCATGGCTCTCGTCCTCGGCAGAGCCTGATTCCGATAAGGCACTGGTCCGGCTCCTTGTCCCACATGGAAGGTGGCGGCCCTGAAAGCTGTTGATGGTCTTCACCGTCCCCCTGCAGCCTATTCACAGGCACAACAGGATCTGGGACCCGGGCTTGCACAGAGGAGGAACATCTCATGGCTCTCGTCCTCGGCGGAGCCTGATTCCGGAAAGGCACACGTCTGGCTCCTTGTCCCACACGGAAGGTGGCAGCCCTGAAAGATGTTCCTGGTCTTCACTGTCCCCCTGCAGCCTATTCACAGGCACAACAGGATCTGGGACCCGGGCTTGCCCAGAGGAGGAACATCTCATGGCTCTCGTCCTCGGCGGAGCCTTATTCCGGAAAGGCACACGTCCGGCTCCTTGTCCCACACGGAAGGTGGCAGCCCTGAAAGCTGTTGCTGGTCTTCACCGTCCCCCTGCAGCCTATTCACAGGCAAAACAGGATCTGGGACTCGGGCTTGCCCAGAGGAGGAACATCTCATGGCTCTCGTCCTCGGCAGAGCCTGATTCCGGAAACGCACTCCTCCGGCTCCTTGTCCCACACGGAAGGTGGTAGCCCTGAAAGATGTTGCTGGTCTTCACCGTCCCCCTGCAGCCTATTCACAGGCACAACAGGATCTGGGACCCGGGCTTGCCCAGAGGAGGAACATCTCATGGCTCTCGTCCTCAGCAGAGCCTGATTCTGGAAAGGCACACGTCCGGCTCCTTGTCCCACAAGGAATGTGGCAGCCCTGAAAGATGTTGCTCGTCTTCACCGTCCCCCTGCAGCCTATTCACAGGCAAAACAGGATCTGGGACTCGGGCTTGCCCAGAGGAGGAACTTCTCATGGATCTCGTCCTTGGCGGAGCCTGATTCCGGAAAGGCACACGTCCGGCTCCTTGTCCCACACGGAAGGTGGCAGGCCGGAAAGCTGTTGCTGGTCTTCACCGTCCCCCTGCAGCCTATTCACAGGCACAACAGGATCTGGGACCTGGGCTTGCCCAGAGAGGAACATCTCATGGTTCTCGTCCTCGGCAGAGCCTGATTCCGAAAAGGCACACGTCCGGCTCCTTGTCCTACACGGAAGGTGGAAGCCCTGAAAGATGTTCCTGGTCTCACTGTCCCCCTGCAGCCTATTCACAGGCACAACAGGATTCAGGACCGGGGCTTGCCCAGAGGAGGAACATCTCATGGCTCTCGTCCTCGGCAGAGCCTGATTCTGGAAAGGCACACGTCCGGCTCCTTGTCCCACAAGGAATGTGGCAGCCCTGAAAGATGTTGCTGGTCTTCACCGTCCCCCTGCAGCCTATTCACAGGCAAAACAGGATCTGGGACTCGGGCTTGCCCAGAGGAGGAACATCTCATGGCTCTCGTCCTCGGCAGAGCCTGATTCCGGAAAGGCACACGTCCGGCTCCTTGTCCCACACGGAAGGTGGCAGGCCGGAAAGCTGTTGCTGGTCTTCACCGTCCCCCTGCAGCCTATTCACAGGCACAACAGGATCTGGGACCTGGGCTTGCCCAGAGGAGGAACATCTCATGGTTCTCGTCCTCGGCAGAGCCTCTTTCCGAAAAGGCACACATCCGGCTCCTTGTCCCACACGGAACGTGGCAGCCCTGAAAGCTGTTGCTGGTCTTCACCGTCCCCCTGCAGCCTATTCACAGGCAAAACAGGATCTGGGACTCGGACTTTCCCAGAGGAGGAACATCTCATGGCTCTCGTCCTCGGCAGAGCCTGATTCCTAAAAGGCACTCGTCCGGCTCCTTGTCCCACACGGAAGGTGGCAGCCCTGAAAGCTGTTGCTGGTCTTCACTGTCCCCCTGCAGCCTATTCACAGGCACAACAGGATCTGGGACCCGGGCTTGCCCAGAGGAGGAACATCTCATGGCTCTCGTCCTTGGCGGAGCCTGATCCCGGAAAGGCACACGTCCGGCTCCTTGTCCCACACGGAAGGTGGCAGGCCGGAAAGCTGTTGCTGGTCTTCACCGTCCCCCTGCAGCCTATTCACAGGCACAACAGGATCTTGGACTCGGGCTTGCCCAGAGGAGGAACATCTCATGGCTCTTGTCCTCGGCAGAGCCTGATTCAGGAAAGGCACACGTCCGGCTCCTTGTCCCACACGGAAGGTGGCAGGCCGGAAAGCTGTTAGTGGTCTTCACCGTCCCCCTGCAGCCTATTCACAGGCACAACAGGATCTGGGACCCGGGCTTGCCCAGAGGAGGAACATCTCATGGCTCTCGTCCTTGGCGGAGCCTGATTCCGGAAAGGCACACGTCCGGCTCCTTGTCCCACACGGAAGGTGGCAGCCCTGAAAGATGTTCCTGGTCTTCACCCTCCCCCTGCAGCCTATTCACAGGCACAACAGGATTCAGGACCGGGGCTTGCCCAGAGGAGGAACATCTCATGGCTCTCGTCCTCGGCAGAGCCTGATTCCGATAAGGCACTGGTCCGGCTCCTTGTCCCACATGGAAGGTGGCGGCCCTGAAAGCTGTTGCTGGTCTTCACCGTCCCCCTGCAGCCTATTCACAGGCACAACAGGATCTGGGACCCGGGCTTGCACAGAGGAGGAACATCTCATGGCTCTCGTCCTCGGCGGAGCCTGATTCCGGAAAGGCACACGTCTGGCTCCTTGTCCCACACGGAAGGTGGCAGCCCTGAAAGATGTTCCTGGTCTTCACTGTCCCCCTGCAGCCTATTCACAGGCAAAACAGGATTCAGGACCGGGGCTTGCCCAGAGGAGGAACATCTCATGGCTCTCGTCCTCGGTAGAGCCTGATTCCGGAAAGGCACAAGTCCGCCTCCTTGTCCCACACGGAAGGTGGCAGGCCGGAAAGCTGTTGCTGGTCTTCACCGTCCCCCTGCAGCCTATTCACAGGCACAACAGGATCTGGGACCTGGGCTTGCCCAGAGAGGAACATCTCATGGTTCTCGTCCTCGGCAGAGCCTGATTCCGAAAAGGCACACATCCGGCTCCTTGTCCCACACGGAAGGTGGCAGCCCTGAAAGCTGTTGCTGGTCTTCACCGTCCCCCTGCAGCCTATTCACAGGCAAAACAGGATCTGGGACTCGGACTTGCCCAGAGGAGGAACATCTCATGGCTCTCGTCCTCGGCAGAGCCTGATTCCTAAAAGGCACTCGTCCGGCTCCTTGTCCCACACGGAAGGTGGCAGCCCTGAAAGATGTTCCTGGTCTTCACTGTCCCCCTGCAGCCTATTCACAGGCACAACAGGATTCAGGACCGGGGCTTGCCCAGAGGAGGAACATCTCATGGCTCTCGTCCTCGGCAGAGCCTGTTTCCGAGAAGGCACACGTCCGGCTCCTTGTCCCACACGGAAGGTGGCAGCCCAGAAAGCTGTTGCTGGTCTTCACCGTCCCCCTGCAGCCTATTCACAGGCAAAACAGGATCTGGGACTCGGGCTTGCCCAGAGGAGGAACATCTCATGGCTCTCGTCCTCGGCAGAGCCTGATTCCGAAAAGGCACTCATCCGGCTCCTTGTCCCACACGGAAGGTGGCAGTCCTGAAAGATGTTGCTGGTCTTCGCCGTCCCCCTGCAGCCTATTCACAGGCACAACAGGATCTGGGACCCGGGCTTGCCCAGAGGAGGAACATCTCATGGCTCTCGTCCTCGGCGGAGCCTTATTCCGGAAAGGCACACGTCCGGCTCCTTGTCCCACACGGAAGGTGGCAGCCCTGAAAGCTGTTGCTGGTCTTCACCGTCCCCCTGCAGCCTATTCACAGGCAAAACAGGATCTGGGACTCGGGCTTGCCCAGAGGAGGAACATCTCATGGCTCTCGTCCTCGGCAGAGCCTGATTCCGGAAAGGCACTCCTCCGGCTCCTTGTCCCACACGGAAGGTGGCAGCCCTGAAAGCTGTTGCTGGTCTTCACCGTCCCCCTGCAGCCTATTCTCAGGCACAACAGGATCTGGGACCCGGGCTTGCCCAGAGGAGGAACATCTCATGGCTCTCGTCCTCGGCAGAGCCTGATTCTGGAAAGGCACACGTCCGGCTCCTTGTCCCACAAGGAATGTGGCAGCCCTGAAAGATGTTGCTCGTCTTCACCGTCCCCCTGCAGCCTATTCACAGGCAAAACAGGATCTGGGACTCGGGCTTGCCCAGAGGAGGAACATCTCATGGCTCTTGTCCTTGGCGGAGCCTGATTCCGGAAAGGCACACGTCCGGCTCCTTGTCCCATACGGAAGGTGGCAGGCCGGAAAGCTGTTGCTGGTCTTCACCGTCCCCCTGCAGCCTATTCACAGGCACAACAGGATCTGGG
This sequence comes from Astur gentilis, assembly GCF_929443795.1. Classification (NCBI taxonomy): domain Eukaryota; kingdom Metazoa; phylum Chordata; class Aves; order Accipitriformes; family Accipitridae; genus Astur; species Astur gentilis. The sequence goes on from NC_064889.1 coordinate 399,839, forward strand.
ACCTGGGCTTGCCCAGAGAGCAACATCTCATGGTTCTCGTCCTCGGCAGAGCCTGATTCCGAAAAGGCACACGTCCGGCTCCTTGTCCTACACGGAAGGTGGAAGCCCTGAAAGATGTTCCTGGTCTCACTGTCCCCCTGCAGCCTATTCACAGGCACAACAGGATTCAGGACCGGGGCTTGCCCAGAGGAGGAACATCTCATGGCTCTCGTCCTCGGCAGAGCCTGATTCTGGAAAGGCACACGTCCGGCTCCTTGTCCCACACGGAAGGTGGCAGGCCGGAAAGCTGTTGCTGGTCTTCACCGTCCCCCTGCAGCCTATTCACAGGCACAACAGGATTCAGGACCGGGGCTTGCCCAGAGGAGGAACATCTCATGGCTCTCGTCCTCGGCAGAGCCTGACTCTGGAAAGGCACACGTCCGGCTCCTTGTCCCACAAGGAATGTGGCAGCCCTGAAAGATGTTGCTCGTCTTCACCGTCCCCCTGCAGCCTATTCACAGGCAAAACAGGATCTGGGACTCGGGCTTGCCCAGAGGAGGAACATCTCATGGCTCTCGTCCTCGGCAGAGCCTGATTCCGGAAAGGCACACGTCCGGCTCCTTGTCCCACACGGAAGGTGGCAGGCCGGAAAGCTGTTGCTGGTCTTCACCGTCCCCCTGCAGCCTATTCACAGGCACAACAGGATCTGGGACCTGGGCTTCCCAGAGAGGAACATCTCATGGTTCTCGTCCTCGGCAGAGCCTCTTTCCGAAAAGGCACACCTCCGGCTCCTTGTCCCACACGGAAGGTGGCAGCCCTGAAAGCTGTTGCTGGTCTTCACCGTCCCCCTGCAGCCTATTCACAGGCAAAACAGGATCTGGGACTCGGACTTGCCCAGAGGAGGAACATCTCATGGCTCTCGTCCTCGGCAGAGCCTGATTCCTAAAAGGCACTCGTCCGGCTCCTTGTCCCACACGGAAGGTGGCAGCCCAGAAAGCTGTTGCTGGTCTTCACCGTCCCCCTGCAGCCTATTCACAGGCACAACAGGATCTGGGACCCGGGCTTGCCCAGAGGAGGAACATCTCATGGCTCTCGTCCTCGGCAGACCCTCTTTCCGAAAAGGCACACGTCCGGATCCTTGTCCCACACGGAAGGTGGCAGCCCTGAAAGCTGTTGCTGGTCTTCACCGTCCCCCTGCAGCCTATTCACAGGCACAACAGGATCTGGGACCTGGGCTTGCCCAGAGGAGGAACATCTCATGGCTCTCGTCCTCGGCAGAGCCTCTTTCCGAAAAGGCACACGTCCGGCTCCTTGTCCCACACGGAAGGTGGCAGCCCGGAAAGCTGTTGCTGGTCTTCACCGTCCCCCTGCAGCCTATTCACAGGCACAACAGGATCTGGGACCCGGGCTTGGCCAGAGGAGGAACATCTCATGGCTCTCGTCCTCGGCAGAGCCTGATTCCGATAAGGCACTGGTCCGGCTCCTTGTCCCACATGGAAGGTGGCGGCCCTGAAAGCTGTTGCTGGTCTTCACCGTCCCCCTGCAGCCTATTCACAGGCACAACAGGATCTGGGACCCGGGCTTGCCCAGAGGAGGAACATCTCATGGCTCTCGTCCTCGGCGGAGCCTGATTCCGGAAAGGCACACGTCTGGCTCCTTGTCCCACACGGAAGGTGGCAGCCCTGAAAGATGTTCCTGGTCTTCACCGTCCCCCTGCAGCCTATTCACAGGCACAACAGGATCTGGGACCCGGGCTTGCCCAGAGGAGGAACATCTCATGGCTCTCGTCCTCGGCAGAGCCTCTTTCCGAAAAGGCACACGTCCGGATCCTTGTCCCACACGGAAGGTGGCAGCCCTGAAAGCTGTTGCTGGTCTTCACCGTTCCCCTGCAACCTATTCACAGGCACAGCAGGATATGGGACACGCGCTTGCCCAGAGGAGGAACATCTCATGGCTCTCGTCCTCGGCAGAGCCTCTTTCCGAAAAGGCACACGTCCGGCTCCTTGTCCCACACGGAAGGTGGCAGCCCGGAAAGCTGTTGCTGGTCTTCACCGTCCCCCTGCAGCCTATTCACAGGCACAACAGGATCTGGGACCCGGGCTTGGCCAGAGGAGGAACATCTCATGGCTCTCGTCCTCGGCAGAGCCTGATTCCGATAAGGCACTGGTCCGGCTCCTTGTCCCACATGGAAGGTGGCGGCCCTGAAAGCTGTTGCTGGTCTTCACCGTCCCCCTGCAGCCTATTCACAGGCACAACAGGATCTGGGACCCGGGCTTGCCCAGAGGAGGAACATCTCATGGCTCTCGTCCTCGGCGGAGCCTGATTCCGGAAAGGCACACGTCCGGCTCCTTGTCCCACACGGAAGGTGGCAGCCCTGAAAGATGTTCCTGGTCTTCACTGTCCCCCTGCAGCCTATTCACAGGCACAACAGGATTCAGGACCGGGGCTTGCCCAGAGGAGGAACATCTCATGGCTCTCGTCCTCGGCAGAGCCTGATTCCGAAAAGGCACACGTCCGGCTTCTTTTCCCACACGGAAGGTGGCAGGCCGGAAAGCTGTTGCTGGTCTTCACCGTCCCCCTGCAGCCTATTCACAGGCACAACTGGATCTGGGACCTGGGCTTGCCCAGAGAGGAACATCTCATGGCTCTCGTCCTCGGCAGAGCCTGTTTCCGTGAAGGCACATGTCCGGCTCCTTTTCCCACACGGAAGGTGGCAGCCCAGAAAGCTGTTGCTGGTCTTCACCGTCCCCCTGCAGCCTATTCACAGGCACAACAGGATCTGGGACTCGGGCTTGCCCAGAGGAGGAACATCTCATGGCTCTCGTCCTCGGCAGAGCCTGATTCCGAAAAGGCACTCATCCGGCTCCTTGTCCCACATGGAAGGTGGCAGCCCTGAAAGATGTTGCTGGTCTTCACCGTCCCCATGCAGCCTATTCACAGGCACAACAGGATCTGGGACCTGGGCTTGCCCAGAGGAGGAACATCTCATGGCTCTCGTCCTCGGCGGAGCCTTATTCCGGAAAGGCACAAGTCCGGCTCCTTGTCCCACACGGAAGGTGGCAGGCCGGAAAGATGTTGCTGGTCATCACCGTCCCCCTGCAGCCTATTCACAGGCACAACAGGATCTGGGACTTGGGCTTGCCCAGAGGAGGAACATCTCATGGTTCTCGTCCTCGGCAGAGCCTGATTCCGAAAAGGCACACGTCCTGCTCCATGTCCCACACGGAAGGTGGCAGCCCTGAAAGCTGTTGCTGGTCTTCACCGTCCCCCTGCAGCCTATTCACAGGCAAAACAGGATCTGGGACCTGGTCTTGCCCAGAGGAGGAACATCTCATGGCTCTCGTCCTCGGCAGAGCCTGATTCCGGAAAGGCACACGTCCGGCTCCTTGTCCCACAAGGAAGGTGGCAGCCCTGAAAGATGTTCCTGGTCTTCACTGTCCCCCTGCAGCCTATTCACAGGCACAACAGGATTTAGGACCGGGGCTTGCCCAGAGGAGGAACATCTCATGGCTCTCGTCCTCGGCAGAGCCTGATACTGGAAAGGCACACGTCCGGCTCCTTGTCCCACAAGGAATGTGGTAGCCCTGAAAGATGTTGCTCGTCTTCACCGTCCCCCTGCAGCCTATTCACAGGCACAACAGGATCTGGGACCCGGGCTTGCCCAGAGGAGGAACATCTCATGGCTCTCGTCCTCGGCAGAGCCTGATTCCGGAAAGGCACACGTCCGGCTCCTTGTCCCACACGGAAGGTGGCAGGCCGGAAAGCTGTTGCTGGTCTTCACCGTCCCCCTGCAGCCTATTCACAGGCACAACAGGATTCAGGACCGGGGCTTGCCCAGAGGAGGAACATCTCATGGCTCTCGTCCTCGGCAGAGCCTGACTCTGGAAAGGCACACGTCCGGCTCCTTGTCCCACAAGGAATGTTGTAGCCCTGAAAGATGTTGCTGGTCTTCACCGTCCCCCTGCAGCCTATTCACAGGCACAACAGGATCTGGGACCCGGGCTTGCCCAGAGGAGGAACATCTCATGGCTCTCGTCCTCGGCAGAGCCTGATTCCGATAAGGCACTGGTCCGGCTCCTTGTCCCACATGGAAGGTGGCGGCCCTGAAAGCTGTTGCTGGTCTTCACCGTCCCCCTGCAGCCTATTCACAGGCACAACAGGATTCAGGACCGGGGCTTGCCCAGAGGAGGAACATCTCATGGCTCTCGTCCTCGGCAGAGCCTGATACCGGAAAGGCACACGTCCGGCTCCTTGTCCCACACGGAAGGTGGCAGGCCGGAAAGCTGTTGCTGGTCTTCACCGTCCCCCTGCAGCCTATTCACAGGCACAACAGGATCTGGGACCTGGGCTTGCCCAGAGAGGAACATCTCATGGCTCTCGTCCTCGGCAGAGCCTGATTCCGATAAGGCACTGCTCCGGCTCCTTGTCCCACATGGAAGGTGGCGGCCCTGAAAGCTGTTGCTGGTCTTCACCGTCCCCCTGCAGCCTATTCACAGGCACAACAGGATCTGGGACCCGGGCTTGCCCAGAGGAGGAACATCTCATGGCTATCGTCCTCGGCGGAGCCTGATTCCGGAAAGGCACACGTCCGGCTCCTTGTCCCACACGGAAGGTGGCAGGCCGGAAAGCTGTTGATTGTCTTCACCGTCCCCCTGCAGCCTATTCACAGGCACAGCAGGATCTGGGACCCGGGCTTGCCCAGAGGAGGAACATCTCATGGCTCTCGTCCTCGGCAGAGCCTGTTTCCGAGAAGGCACATGTCCGGCTCCTTTTCCCACACGGAAGGTGGCAGCCCAGAAAGCTGTTGCTGGTCTTCACCGTCCCCCTGCAGCCTATTCACAGGCACAACAGGATCTGGGACTCGGGCTTGCCCAGAGGAGGAACATCTCATGGCTCTCGTCCTCGGCAGAGCCTGATTCCGAAAAGGCACTCATCCGGCTCCTTGTCCCACATGGAAGGTGGCAGCCCTGAAAGATGTTGCTGGTCTTCACCGTCCCCATGCAGCCTATTCACAGGCACAACAGGATCTGGGACCTGGGCTTGCCCAGAGGAGGAACATCTCATGGCTCTCGTCCTCGGCGGAGCCTTATTCCGGAAAGGCACAAGTCCGGCTCCTTGTCCCACACGGAAGGTGGCAGGCCGGAAAGATGTTGCTGGTCATCACCGTCCCCCTGCAGCCTATTCACAGGCACAACAGGATCTGGGACTTGGGCTTGCCCAGAGGAGGAACATCTCATGGTTCTCGTCCTCGGCAGAGCCTGATTCCGAAAAGGCACACGTCCTGCTCCATGTCCCACACGGAAGGTGGCAGCCCTGAAAGCTGTTGCTGGTCTTCACCGTCCCCCTGCAGCCTATTCACAGGCAAAACAGGATCTGGGACCTGGTCTTGCCCAGAGGAGGAACATCTCATGGCTCTCGTCCTCGGCAGAGCCTGATTCCGGAAAGGCACACGTCCGGCTCCTTGTCCCACAAGGAAGGTGGCAGCCCTGAAAGATGTTCCTGGTCTTCACTGTCCCCCTGCAGCCTATTCACAGGCACAACAGGATTTAGGACCGGGGCTTGCCCAGAGGAGGAACATCTCATGGCTCTCGTCCTCGGCAGAGCCTGACTCTGGAAAGGCACACGTCCGGCTCCTTGTCCCACAAGGAATGTGGCAGCCCTGAAAGATGTTGCTCGTCTTCACCGTCCCCCTGCAGCCTATTCACAGGCAAAACAGGATCTGGGACTCGGGCTTGCCCAGAGGAGGAACATCTCATGGCTCTCGTCCTCGGCAGAGCCTGATTCCGATAAGGCACTGCTCCGGCTCCTTGTCCCACATGGAAGGTGGCGGCCCTGAAAGCTGTTGCTGGTCTTCACCGTCCCCCTGCAGCCTATTCACAGGCACAACAGGATCTGGGACCCGGGCTTGCCCAGAGGAGGAACATCTCATGGCTATCGTCCTCGGCGGAGCCTTATTCCGGAAAGGCACACGTCCGGCTCCTTCTCCCACACGGAAGGTGGCAGGCCGGAAAGCTGTTGATTGTCTTCACCGTCCCCCTGCAGCCTATTCACAGGCACAGCAGGATCTGGGACCCGGGCTTGCCCAGAGGAGGAACATCTCATGGCTCTCGTCCTCGGCAGAGCCTGTTTCCGAGAAGGCACATGTCCGGCTCCTTTTCCCACATGGAAGGTGGCAGCCCAGAAAGCTGTTGCTGGTCTTCACCGTCCCCCTGCAGCCTATTCACAGGCACAACAGGATCTGGGACTCGGGCTTGCCCAGAGGAGGAACATCTCATGGCTCTCGTCCTCGGCAGAGCCTGATTCCGAAAAGGCACTCATCCGGCTCCTTGTCCCACATGGAAGGTGGCAGCCCTGAAAGATGTTGCTGGTCTTCACCGTCCCCCTGCAGCCTATTCACAGGCACAACAGGATCTGGGACTTGGGCTTGCCCAGAGGAGGAACATCTCATGGTTCTCGTCCTCGGCAGAGCCTGATTCCGAAAAGGCACACGTCCTGCTCCATGTCCCACACGGAAGATGGCAGCCCTGAAAGCTGTTGCTGGTCTTCACCGTCCCCCTGCAGCCTATTCACAGGCAAAACAGGATCTGGGACCTGGTCTTGCCCAGAGGAGGAACATCTCATGGCTCTCGTCCTCGGCAGAGCCTGATTCCGGAAAGGCACACGTCCGGCTCCTTGTCCCACACGGAAGGTGGCAGGACGGAAAGATGTTGCTGGTCTTCACCGTCCCCCTGCAGCCTATTCACAGGCACAACAGGATTCAGGACCGGGGCTTGCCCAGAGGAGGAACATCTCATGGCTCTCGTCCTCGGCAGAGCCTGACTCTGGAAAGGCACACGTCCGGCTCCTTGTCCCACAAGGAATGTGGCAGCCCTGAAAGATGTTGCTCGTCTTCACCGTCCCCCTGCAGCCTATTCACAGGCAAAACAGGATCTGGGACTCGGGCTTGCCCAGAGGAGGAACATCTCATGGCTCTCGTCCTCGGCAGAGCCTGATTCCGGAAAGGCACACGTCCGGCTCCTTGTCCCACACGGAAGGTGGGAGGCCGGAAAGCTGTTGCTGGTCTTCACCGTCCCCCTGCAGCCTATTCACAGGCACAACAGGATCTGGGACCTGGGCTTGCCCAGAGAGGAACATCTCATGGTTCTCGTCCTCGGCGGAGCCTGATTCCGGAAAGGCACACGTCCGGCTCCTTGTCCCACACGGAAGGTGGCAGGCCGGAAAGCTGTTGCTGGTCTTCACCGTCCCCCTGCAGCCTATTCACAGGCAAAACAGGATCTGGGACTCGGACTTGCCCAGAGGAGGAACATCTCATGGCTCTCGTCCTCGGCAGAGCCTGATTCCTAAAAGGCACTCGTCCGGCTCCTTGTCCCACACGGAAGGTGGCAGCCCAGAAAGCTGTTGCTGGTCTTCACCGTCCCCCTGCAGCCTATTCACAGGCACAACAGGATCTGGGACCCGGGCTTGCCCAGAGGAGGAACATCTCATGGCTCTCGTCCTCGGCGGAGTCTGATTCCGGAAAGGCACACGTCCGGCTCCTTGTCCCACACGGAAGGTGGCAGGCCGGAAAGCTGTTGCTGGTCTTCACCGTCCCCCTGCAGCCTATTCACAGGCACAACAGGATCTGGGACCCGGGCTTGCCCAGAGGAGGAACATCTCATGGCTCTCGTCCTCGGCGGAGTCTGATTCCGGAAAGGCACACGTCCGGCTCCTTGTCCCACACGGAAGGTGGCAGGCCGGAAAGCTGTTGCTGGTCTTCACCGTCCCCCTGCAGCCTATTCACAGGCACAACAGGATTCAGGACCGGGGCTTGCCCAGAGGAGGAACATCTCATGGCTCTCGTCCTCGGCAGAGCCTGATTCAGGAAAGGCACACGTCCGGCTCCTTGTCCCACAAGGAATGTTGTAGCCCTGAAAGATGTTGCTGGTCTTCACCGTCCCCCTGCAGCCTATTCACAGGCACAACAGGATCTGGGACCCGGGCTTGCCCAGAGGAGGAACATCTCATGGCTCTCGTCCTCGGCAGAGCCTGATTCCGGAAAGGCACACGTCCGGCTCCTTGTCCCACATGGAAATTGGCAGCCCTGAATGCTGTTGCTGGTCTTCACCGTCCCCCTGCAGCCTATTCACAGGCACAACAGGATCTGGGACCTGGGCTTGCCCAGAGGAGGAACATCTCATGGCTCTCGTCCTCGGGCAGAGCCTGATTCCTAAAAGGCACTCGTCCGGCTCCTTGTCCCACACGGAAGGTGGCAGCCGTGAAAGCTGTTGCTGGTCTTCACCGTCCCCCTGCAGCCTATTCACAGGCACAACAGGATCTGGGACCCGGGCTTGCCCAGAGGAGGAACATCTCATGGCTCTCGTCCTCGGCAGAGCCTTATTCCGAAAAGGCACACGTCCGGCTCCTTGTCCCACACGGAAGGTGGCAGGCCGGAAAGCTGTTGATGGTCTTCACCGTCCCCCTGCAGCCTATTCACAGGTACAACCGGATCTGGGACCCGGGCTTGCCCAGAGGATGAACATCTCATGGCTCTTGTCCTCGGCAGAGCCTTATTCAGGCAAGCCACACGTCCGGCTCCTTGTCCCACACGGAAGGTGGCAGGCCGGAAAGCTGTTGATGGTCTTCACCGTCCCCCTGCAGCCTATTCACAGGCACAACAGGATCTGGGACCCGGGCTTGCCCAGAGGAGGAACATCTCATGGCTCTCGTCCTTGGCGGAGCCTGATTCCGGAAAGGCACACTTCCGGCTCCTTGTCCCACACGGAAGGTGGCAGGCCGGAAAGATGTTCCTGGTCTTCACTGTCCCCCTGCAGCCTATTCACAGGCACAACAGGATTCAGGACCGGGGCTTGCCCAGAGGAGGAACATCTCATGGCTCTCGTCCTCGGCAGAGCCTGATTCCGATAAGGCACTGGTCCGGCTCCTTGTCCCACATGGAAGGTGGCGGCCCTGAAAGCTGTTGCTGGTCTTCACCGTCCCCCTGCAGCCTATTCACAGGCACAACAGGATCTGGGACCCGGGCTTGCCCAGAGGAGGAACATCTCATGGCTCTCGTCCTCGGCGGAGCCTTATTCCGGAAAGGCACACGTCCGGCTCCTTGTCCCACACGGAAGGTGGCAGCCCTGAAAGCTGTTGCTGGTCTTCACCGTCCCCCTGCAGCCTATTCACAGGCAAAACAGGATCTGGGACTCGGGCTTGCCCAGAGGAGGAACATCTCATGGCTCTCGTCCTCGGCAGAGCCTGATTCCGGAAACGCACTCCTCCGGCTCCTTGTCCCACACGGAAGGTGGCAGCCCTGAAAGCTGTTGCTGGTCTTCACCGTCCCCCTGCAGCCTATTCACAGGCACAACAGGATCTGGGACCCGGGCTTGCCCAGAGGAGGAACATCTCATGGCTCTCGTCCTCGGCAGAGCCTGATTCTGGAAAGGCACACGTCCGGCTCCTTGTCCCACAAGGAATGTGGCAGGCCGGAAAGATGTTGCTGGTCTTCACCGTCCCCCTGCAGCCTATTCACAGGCAAAACAGGATCTGGGACTCGGGCTTGCCCAGAGGAGGAACATCTCATGGCTCTCGTCCTTGGCGGAGCCTGATTCCGGAAAGGCACACGTCCGGCTCCTTGTCCCACACGGAAGGTGGCAGGCCGGAAAGCTGTTGCTGGTCTTCACCGTCCCCCTGCAGCCTATTCACAGGCACAACAGGATCTGGGACCCGGGCTTGCCCAGAGGAGGAACATCTCATGGCTCTCGTCCTCGGCAGAGCCTGATTCCGGAAAGGCACACGTCCGGCTCCTTGTCCCACACGGAAGGTGGCAGCCCTGAAAGATGTTCCTGGTCTTCACTGTCCCCCTGCAGCCTATTCACAGGCACAACAGGATTCAGGACCGGGGCTTGCCCAGAGGAGGAACATCTCATGGCTCTCGTCCTTGGCAGAGCCTGATTCCGATAAGGCACTGGTCCGGCTCCTTGTCCCACATGGAAGGTGGCGGCCCTGAAAGCTGTTGCTGGTCTTCACCGTCCCCCTGCAGCCTATTCACAGGCACAACAGGATCTGGGACCCGGGCTTGCCCAGAGGAGGAACATCACATGGCTCTCGTCCTCGGCGGAGCCTGATTCCGGAAAGGCACACGTCTGGCTCCTTGTCCCACACGGAAGGTGGCAGCCCTGAAAGATGTTCCTGGTCTTCACTGTCCCCCTGCAGCCTATTCACAGGCACAACAGGATTCAGGACCGGGGCTTGCCCAGAGGAGGAACATCTCATGGCTCTCGTCCTCGGCGGAGCCTTATTCCGGAAAGGCACACGTCCGGCTCCTTGTCCCACACGGAAGGTGGCAGCCCTGAAAGCTGTTGCTGGTCTTCACCGTCCCCCTGCAGCCTATTCACAGGCAAAACAGGATCTGGGACTCGGGCTTGCCCAGAGGAGGAACATCTCATGGCTCTCGTCCTCGGCAGAGCCTGATTCCGGAAACGCACTCCTCCGGCTCCTTGTCCCACACGGAAGGTGGCAGCCCTGAAAGCTGTTGCTGGTCTTCACCGTCCCCCTGCAGCCTATTCACAGGCACAACAGGATCTGGGACCCGGGCTTGCCCAGAGGAGGAACATCTCATGGCTCTCGTCCTCGGCAGAGCCTGATTCTGGAAAGGCACACGTCCGGCTCCTTGTCCCACAAGGAATGTGGCAGGCCGGAAAGATGTTGCTGGTCTTCACCGTCCCCCTGCAGCCTATTCACAGGCAAAACAGGATCTGGGACTCGGGCTTGCCCAGAGGAGGAACATCTCATGGCTCTCGTCCTTGGCGGAGCCTGATTCCGGAAAGGCACACGTCCGGCTCCTTGTCCCACACGGAAGGTGGCAGGCCGGAAAGCTGTTGCTGGTCTTCACCGTCCCCCTGCAGCCTATTCACAGGCACAACAGGATCTGGGACCCGGGCTTGCCCAGAGGAGGAACATCTCATGGCTCTCGTCCTCGGCAGAGCCTGATTCCGGAAAGGCACACGTCCGGCTCCTTGTCCCACACGGAAGGTGGCAGCCCTGAAAGATGTTCCTGGTCTTCACTGTCCCCCTGCAGCCTATTCACAGGCACAACAGGATTCAGGACCGGGGCTTGCCCAGAGGAGGAACATCTCATGGCTCTCGTCCTTGGCAGAGCCTGATTCCGATAAGGCACTGGTCCGGCTCCTTGTCCCACATGGAAGGTGGCGGCCCTGAAAGCTGTTGCTGGTCTTCACCGTCCCCCTGCAGCCTATTCACAGGCACAACAGGATCTGGGACCCGGGCTTGCCCAGAGGAGGAACATCACATGGCTCTCGTCCTCGGCGGAGCCTGATTCCGGAAAGGCACACGTCTGGCTCCTTGTCCCACACGGAAGGTGGCAGCCCTGAAAGATGTTCCTGGTCTTCACTGTCCCCCTGCAGCCTATTCACAGGCACAACAGGATTCAGGACCGGGGCTTGCCCAGAGGAGGAACATCTCATGGCTCTCGTCCTCGGTAGAGCCTGATTCCGGAAAGGCACAAGTCCGCCTCCTTGTCCCACACGGAAGGTGGCAGGCCGGAAAGCTGTTGCTGGTCTTCACCGTCCCCCTGCAGCCTATTCACAGGCACAACAGGATCTGGGACCCGGGCTTGCCCAGAGGATGAACATCTCATGGCTCTTGTCCTCGGCAGAGCCTTATTCAGGAAAGCCACACGTCCGGCTCCTTGTCCCACACGGAAGGTGGCAGGCCGGAAAGCTGTTGATGGTCTTCACCGTCCCCCTGCAGCCTATTCACAGGCACAACAGGATCTGGGACCCGGGCTTGCCCAGAGGAGGAACATCTCATGGCTCTCGTCCTTGGCGGAGCCTGATTCCGGAAAGGCACACTTCCGGCTCCTTGTCCCACACGGAAGGTGGCAGGCCGGAAAGATGTTCCTGGTCTTCACTGTCCCCCTGCAGCCTATTCACAGGCACAACAGGATTCAGGACCGGGGCTTGCCCAGAGGAGGAACATCTCATGGCTCTCGTCCTCGGCAGAGCCTGATTCCGATAAGGCACTGGTCCGGCTCCTTGTCCCACATGGAAGGTGGCGGCCCTGAAAGCTGTTGCTGGTCTTCACCGTCCCCCTGCAGCCTATTCACAGGCACAACAGGATCTGGGACCCGGGCTTGCCCAGAGGAGGAACATCTCATGGCTCTCGTCCTCGGCGGAGCCTTATTCCGGAAAGGCACACGTCCGGCTCCTTGTCCCACACGGAAGGTGGCAGCCCTGAAAGCTGTTGCTGGTCTTCACCGTCCCCCTGCAGCCTATTCACAGGCAAAACAGGATCTGGGACTCGGGCTTGCCCAGAGGAGGAACATCTCATGGCTCTCGTCCTCGGCAGAGCCTGATTCCGGAAACGCACTCCTCCGGCTCCTTGTCCCACACGGAAGGTGGCAGGCCGGAAAGCTGTTGCTGTTCTTCACCGTCCCCCTGCAGCCTATTCACAGGCACAACAGGATCTGGGACCCGGGCTTGCCCAGAGGAGGAACATCTCATGGCTCTCGTCCTCGGCAGAGCCTGATTCCGGAAAGGCACACGTCCGGCTCCTTGTCCCACACGGAAGGTGGCAGCCCTGAAAGATGTTCCTGGTCTTCACTGTCCCCCTGCAGCCTATTCACAGGCACAACAGGATTCAGGACCGGGGCTTGCCCAGAGGAGGAACATCTCATGGCTCTCGTCCTTGGCAGAGCCTGATTCCGATAAGGCACTGCTCCGGCTCCTTGTCCCACATGGAAGGTGGCGGCCCTGAAAGCTGTTGCTGGTCTTCACCGTCCCCCTGCAGCCTATTCACAGGCACAACAGGATCTGGGACCCGGGCTTGCCCAGAGGAGGAACATCTCATGGCTATCGTCCTCGGCGGAGCCTTATTCCGGAAAGGCACACGTCCGGCTCCTTGTCCCACACGGAAGGTGGCAGGCCGGAAAGCTGTTGATTGTCTTCACCGTCCCCCTGCAGCCTATTCACAGGCACAGCAGGATCTGGGACCCGGGCTTGCCCAGAGGAGGAACATCTCATGGATCTCGTCCTCGGCAGAGCCTGTTTCCGAGAAGGCACATGTCCGGATCCTTTTCCCACACGGAAGGTGGCAGCCCAGAAAGCTGTTGCTGGTCTTCACCGTCCCCCTGCAGCCTATTCACAGGCACAACAGGATCTGGGACTCGGGCTTGCCCAGAGGAGGAACATCTCATGGCTCTCGTCCTCGGCAGAGCCTGATTCCGAAAAGGCACTCATCCGGCTCCTTGTCCCACATGGAAGGTGGCAGCCCTGAAAGATGTTGCTGGTATTCACCGTCCCCATGCAGCCTATTCACAGGCACAACAGGATCTGGGACCTGGGCTTGCCCAGAGGAGGAACATCTCATGGCTCTCGTCCTCGGCGGAGCCTTATTCCGGAAAGGCACAAGTCCGGCTCCTTGTCCCACACGGAAGGTGGCAGGCCGGAAAGATGTTGCTGGTCATCACCGTCCCCCTGCAGCCTATTCACAGGCACAACAGGATCTGGGACTTGGGCTTGCCCAGAGGAGGAACATCTCATGGTTCTCGTCCTCGGCAGAGCCTGATTCCGAAAAGGCACACGTCCTGCTCCATGTCCCACACGGAAGGTGGCAGCCCTGAAAGCTGTTGCTGGTCTTCACCGTCCCCCTGCAGCCTATTCACAGGCAAAACAGGATCTGGGACCTGGTCTTGCCCAGAGGAGGAACATCTCATGGCTCTCGTCCTCGGCAGAGCCTGATTCCGGAAAGGCACACGTCCGGCTCCTTGTCCCACAAGGAAGGTGGCAGCCCTGAAAGATGTTCCTGGTCTTCACTGTCCCCCTGCAGCCTATTCACAGGCACAACAGGATTTAGGACCGGGGCTTGCCCAGAGGAGGAACATCTCATGGCTCTCGTCCTCGGCAGAGCCTGATACTGGAAAGGCACACGTCCGGCTCCTTGTCCCACAAGGAATGTGGTAGCCCTGAAAGATGTTGCTCGCCTTCACCGTCCCCCTGCAGCCTATTCACAGGCACAACAGGATCTGGGACCCGGGCTTGCCCAGAGGAGGAACATCTCATGGATCTCTTCCTCGGCAGAGCCTGATTCCGGAAAGGCACACGTCCGGCTCCTTGTCCCACACGGAAGGTGGCAGGACGGAAAGATGTTGCTGGTCTTCACCGTCCCCCTGCAGCCTATTCACAGGCACAACAGGATTCAGGACCGGGGCTTGCCCAGAGGAGGAACATCTCATGGCTCTCGTCCTCGGCAGAGCCTGACTCTGGAAAGGCACACGTCCGGCTCCTTGTCCCACAAGGAATGTGGCAGCCCTGAAAGATGTTGCTCGTCTTCACCGTCCCCCTGCAGCCTATTCACAGGCAAAACAGGATCTGGGACTCGGGCTTGCCCAGAGGAGGAACATCTCATGGCTCTCGTCCTCGGCAGAGCCTGATTCCGATAAGGCACTGCTCCGGCTCCTTGTCCCACATGGAAGGTGGCGGCCCTGAAAGCTGTTGCTGGTCTTCACCGTCCCCCTGCAGCCTATTCACAGGCACAACAGGATCTGGGACCCGGGCTTGCCCAGAGGAGGAACATCTCATGGCTCTCGTCCTCGGCGGAGCCTTATTCCGGAAAGGCACACGTCCGGCTCCTTGTCCCACACGGAAGGTGGCAGGCCGGAAAGCTGTTGATTGTCTTCACCGTCCCACTGCAGCCTATTCACAGGCACAGCAGGATCTGGGACCCGGGCTTGCCCAGAGGAGGAACATCTCATGGCTCTCGTCCTCGGCAGAGCCTGTTTCCGAGAAGGCACATGTCCGGCTCCTTTTCCCACATGGAAGGTGGCAGCCCAGAAAGCTGTTTCTGGTCTTCACCGTCCCCCTGCAGCCTATTCACAGGCACAACAGGATCTGGGACTCGGGCTTGCCCAGAGGAGGAACATCTCATGGCTCTCGTCCTCGGCAGAGCCTGATTCCGAAAAGGCACTCATCCGGCTCCTTGTCCCACATGGAAGGTGGCAGCCCTGAAAGATGTTGCTGGTCTTCACCGTCCCCATGCAGCCTATTCACAGGCACAACAGGATCTGGGACCTGGGCTTGCCCAGAGGAGGAACATCTCATGGCTCTCGTCCTCGGCGGAGCCTTATTCCGGAAAGGCACAAGTCCGGCTCCTTGTCCCACACGGAAGGTGGCAGGCCGGAAAGATGTTGCTGGTCATCACCGTCCCCCTGCAGCCTATTCACAGGCACAACAGGATCTGGGACTTGGGCTTGCCCAGAGGAGGAACATCTCATGGTTCTCGTCCTCGGCAGAGCCTGATTCCGAAAAGGCACACGTCCTGCTCCATGTCCCACACGGAAGGTGGCAGCCCTGAAAGATGTTCCTGGTCTTCACTGTCCCCCTGCAGCCTATTCACAGGCACAACAGGATTTAGGACCTGGGCTTGCCCAGAGGAGGAACATCTCATGGCTCTCGTCCTCGGCAGAGCCTGATACTGGAAAGGCACACGTCCGGCTCCTTGTCCCACAAGGAATGTGGTAGCCCTGAAAGCTGTTGCTGGTCTTCACCGTCCCCCTGCAGCCTATTCACAGGCACAACAGGATCTGGGACCCGGGCTTGCCCAGAGGAGGAACATCTCATGGCTCTCGTCCTCGGCAGAGCCTGATTCCGGAAAGGCACACGTCCGGCTCCTTGTCCCACACGGAAGGTGGCAGGCCGGAAAGATGTTGCTGGTCTTCACCGTCCCCCTGCAGCCTATTCACAGGCACAACAGGATCTGGGACCCGGGCTTGCCCAGAGGAGGAACATCTCATGGCTCTCGTCCTCGGCAGAGCCTGATTCCGGAAAGGCACACGTCCGGCTCCTTGTCCCACACGGAAGGTGGCAGCCCTGAAAGCTGTTGCTGGTCTTCACCGTCCCCCTGCAGCCTATTCACAGGCACAACAGGATCTGGGACCTGGGCTTGCCCAGAGGAGGAACATCTCATGGCTATCGTCCTCGGCGGAGCCTTATTCCGGAAAGGCACACGTCCGGCTCCTTGTCCCACACGGAAGGTGGCAGGCCGGAAAGCTGTTGATTGTCTTCACCGTCCCACTGCAGCCTATTCACAGGCACAGCAGGATCTGGGACCCGGGCTTGCCCAGAGGAGGAACATCTCATGGCTCTCGTCCTCGGCAGAGCCTGTTTCCGAGAAGGCACATGTCCGGCCCCTTTTCCCACTTGGAAGGTGGCAGCCCGGAAAGCTGTTTCTGGTCTTCACCGTCCACCTGCAGCCTATTCACAGGCACAACAGGATCTGGGACTCGGGCTTGCCCAGAGGAGGAACATCTCATGGCTCTCGTCCTCGGCAGAGCCTGATTCCGAAAAGGCACTCATCCGGCTCCTTGTCCCACATGGAAGGTGGCAGCCCTGAAAGATGTTGCTGGTCTTCACCGTCCCCATGCAGCCTATTCACAGGCACAACAGGATCTGGGACCTGGGCTTGCCCAGTGGAGGAACATCTCATGGCTCTCGTCCTCGGCGGAGCCTTATTCCGGAAAGGCACAAGTCCGGCTACTTGTCCCACACGGAAGGTGGCAGGCCGGAAAGATGTTGCTGGTCATCACCGTCCCCCTGCAGCCTATTCACAGGCACAACAGGATCTGGGACTTGGGCTTGCCCAGAGGAGGAACATCTCATGGTTCTCGTCCTCGGCAGAGCCTGATTCCGAAAAGGCACACGTCCTGCTCCATGTCCCACACGGAAGGTGGCAGCCCTGAAAGCTGTTGCTGGTCTTCACCGTCCCCCTGCAGCCTATTCACAGGCAAAACAGGATCTGGGACCTGGTCTTGCCCAGAGGAGGAACATCTCATGGCTCTCGTCCTCGGCAGAGCCTGATTCCGGAAAGGCACACGTCCGGCTCCTTGTCCCACAAGGAAGGTGGCAGCCCTGAAAGATGTTCCTGGTCTTCACTGTCCCCCTGCAGCCTATTCACAGGCACAACAGGATTTAGGACCTGGGCTTGCCCAGAGGAGGAACATCTCATGGCTCTCGTCCTCGGCAGAGCCTGATACTGGAAAGGCACACGTCCGGCTCCTTGTCCCACAAGGAATGTGGTAGCCCTGAAAGATGTTGCTCGTCTTCACCGTCCCCCTGCAGCCTATTCACAGGCACAACAGGATCTGGGACCCGGGCTTGCCCAGAGGAGGAACATCTCATGGCTCTCGTCCTCGGCAGAGCCTGATTCCGGAAAGGCACACGTCCGGCTCCTTGTCCCACACGGAAGGTGGCAGGCCGGAAAGCTGTTGCTGGTCTTCACCGTCCCCCTGCAGCCTATTCACAGGCACAACAGGATTCAGGACCGGGGCTTGCCCAGAGGAGGAACATCTCATGGCTCTCGTCCTCGGCAGAGCCTGACTCTGGAAAGGCACACGTCCGGCTCCTTGTCCCACAAGGAATGTTGTAGCCCTGAAAGATGTTGCTGGTCTTCACCGTCCCCCTGCAGCCTATTCACAGGCACAACAGGATCTGGGACCCGGGCTTGCCCAGAGGAGGAACATCTCATGGCTCTCGTCCTCGGCAGAGCCTGATTCCGGAAAGGCACACGTCCGGCTCCTTGTCCCACACGGAAGGTTGCAGGCCGGAAAGCTGTTGCTGGTCTTCACCGTCCCCCTGCAGCCTATTCACAGGCACAACAGGATCTGGGACCTGGGCTTGCCCAGAGAGGAACATCTCATGGCTCTCGTCCTCGGCAGAGCCTGATTCCGATAAGGCACTGCTCCGGCTCCTTGTCCCACATGGAAGGTGGCGGCCCTGAAAGCTGTTGCTGGTCTTCACCGTCCCCCTGCAGCCTATTCACAGGCACAACAGGATCTGGGACCCGGGCTTGCCCAGAGGAGGAACATCTCATGGCTATCGTCCTCGGCGGAGCCTTATTCCGGAAAGGCACACGTCCGGCTCCTTGTCCCACACGGAAGGTGGCAGGCCGGAAAGCTGTTGATTGTCTTCACCGTCCCCCTGCAGCCTATTCACAGGCACAGCAGGATCTGGGACCCGGGCTTGCCCAGAGGAGGAACATCTCATGGCTCTCGTCCTCGGCAGAGCCTGATTCCGGAAAGGCACACGTCCGGCTCCTTGTCCCACAAGGAAGGTGGCAGCCCTGAAAGATGTTCCTGGTCTTCACTGTCCCCCTGCAGCCTATTCACAGGCACAACAGGATTTAGGACCGGGGCTTGCCCAGAGGAGGAACATCTCATGGCTCTCGTCCTCGGCAGAGCCTGATACTGGAAAGGCACACGTCCGGCTCCTTGTCCCACAAGGAATGTGGTAGCCCTGAAAGATGTTGCTCGTCTTCACCGTCCCCCTGCAGCCTATTCACAGGCACAACAGGATCTGGGACCCGGGCTTGCCCAGAGGAGGAACATCTCATGGCTCTCGTCCTCGGCAGAGCCTGATTCCGGAAAGGCACACGTCCGGCTCCTTGTCCCACACGGAAGGTGGCAGGACGGAAAGATGTTGCTGGTCTTCACCGTCCCCCTGCAGCCTATTCACAGGCACAACAGGATTCAGGACCGGGGCTTGCCCAGAGGAGGAACATCTCATGGCTCTCGTCCTCGGCAGAGCCTGACTCTGGAAAGGCACACGTCCGGCTCCTTGTCCCACAAGGAATGTGGCAGCCCTGAAAGATGTTGCTGGTCTTCACCGTCCCCCTGCAGCCTATTCACAGGCAAAACAGGATCTGGGACTCGGGCTTGCCCAGAGGAGGAACATCTCATGGCTCTCGTCCTCGGCAGAGCCTGATTCCGATAAGGCACTGCTCCGGCTCCTTGTCCCACATGGAAGGTGGCGGCCCTGAAAGCTGTTGCTGGTCTTCACCGTCCCCCTGCAGCCTATTCACAGGCACAACAGGATCTGGGACCCGGGCTTGCCCAGAGGAGGAACATCTCATGGCTATCGTCCTCGGCGGAGCCTTATTCCGGAAAGGCACACGTCCGGCTCCTTGTCCCACACGGAAGGTGGCAGGCCGGAAAGCTGTTGATTGTCTTCACCGTCCCCCTGCAGCCTATTCACAGGCACAGCAGGATCTGGGACCCGGGCTTGCCCAGAGGAGGAACATCTCATGGCTCTCGTCCTCGGCAGAGCCTGATTCCGGAAAGGCACACGTCCGGCTCCTTGTCCCACAAGGAAGGTGGCAGCCCTGAAAGATGTTCCTGGTCTTCACTGTCCCCCTGCAGCCTATTCACAGGCACAACAGGATTTAGGACCGGGGCTTGCCCAGAGGAGGAACATCTCATGGCTCTCGTCCTCGGCAGAGCCTGATACTGGAAAGGCACACGTCCGGCTCCTTGTCCCACAAGGAATGTGGTAGCCCTGAAAGATGTTGCTCGTCTTCACCGTCCCCCTGCAGCCTATTCACAGGCACAACAGGATCTGGGACCCGGGCTTGCCCAGAGGAGGAACATCTCATGGCTCTCGTCCTCGGCAGAGCCTGATTCCGGAAAGGCACACGTCCGGCTCCTTGTCCCACACGGAAGGTGGCAGGACGGAAAGATGTTGCTGGTCTTCACCGTCCCCCTGCAGCCTATTCACAGGCACAACAGGATTCAGGACCGGGGCTTGCCCAGAGGAGGAACATCTCATGGCTCTCGTCCTCGGCAGAGCCTGACTCTGGAAAGGCACACGTCCGGCTCCTTGTCCCACAAGGAATGTGGCAGCCCTGAAAGATGTTGCTGGTCTTCACCGTCCCCCTGCAGCCTATTCACAGGCAAAACAGGATCTGGGACTCGGGCTTGCCCAGAGGAGGAACATCTCATGGCTCTCGTCCTCGGCAGAGCCTGATTCCGATAAGGCACTGCTCCGGCTCCTTGTCCCACATGGAAGGTGGCGGCCCTGAAAGCTGTTGCTGGTCTTCACCGTCCCCCTGCAGCCTATTCACAGGCACAACAGGATCTGGGACCCGGGCTTGCCCAGAGGAGGAACATCTCATGGCTATCGTCCTCGGCGGAGCCTTATTCCGGAAAGGCACACGTCCGGCTCCTTGTCCCACACGGAAGGTGGCAGGCCGGAAAGCTGTTGATTGTCTTCACCGTCCCCCTGCAGCCTATTCACAGGCACAGCAGGATCTGGGACCCGGGCTTGCCCAGAGGAGGAACATCTCATGGCTCTCGTCCTCGGCAGAGCCTGTTTCCGAGAAGGCACATGTCCGGCTCCTTTTCCCACATGGAAGGTGGCAGCCCAGAAAGCTGTTTCTGGTCTTCACCGTCCCCCTGCAGCCTATTCACAGGCACAACAGGTTCTGGGACTCGGGCTTGCCCAGAGGAGGAACATCTCATGGCTCTCGTCCTCGGCAGAGCCTGATTCCGAAAAGGCACTCATCCGGCTCCTTGTCCCACATGGAAGGTGGCAGCCCTGAAAGATGTTGCTGGTCTTCACCGTCCCCATGCAGCCTATTCACAGGCACAACAGGATCTGGGACCTGGGCTTGCCCAGAGGAGGAACATCTCATGGCTCTCGTCCTCGGCGGAGCCTTATTCCGGAAAGGCACAAGTCCGGCTCCTTGTCCCACACGGAAGGTGGCAGGCCGGAAAGATGTTGCTGGTCATCACCGTCCCCCTGCAGCCTATTCACAGGCACAACAGGATCTGGGACTTGGGCTTGCCCAGAGGAGGAACATCTCATGGTTCTCGTCCTCGGCAGAGCCTGATTCCGAAAAGGCACACGTCCTGCTCCATGTCCCACACGGAAGGTGGCAGCCCTGAAAGCTGTTGCTGGTCTTCACCGTCCCCCTGCAGCCTATTCACAGGCAAAACAGGATCTGGGACCTGGTCTTGCCCAGAGGAGGAACATCTCATGGCTCTCGTCCTCGGCAGAGCCTGATTCCGGAAAGGCACACGTCCGGCTCCTTGTCCCACAAGGAAGGTGGCAGCCCTGAAAGATGTTCCTGGTCTTCACTGTCCCCCTGCAGCCTATTCACAGGCACAACAGGATTCAGGACCGGGGCTTGCCCAGAGGAGGAACATCTCATGGCTCTCGTCCTCGGCAGAGCCTGATACTGGAAAGGCACACGTCCGGCTCCTTGTCCCACAAGGAATGTGGTAGCCCTGAAAGATGTTGCTCGTCTTCACCGTCCCCCTGCAGCCTATTCACAGGCACAACAGGATCTGGGACCCGGGCTTGCCCAGAGGAGGAACATCTCATGGCTCTCGTCCTCGGCAGAGCCTGATTCCGGAAAGGCACACGTCCGGCTCCTTGTCCCACACGGAAGGTGGCAGGCCGGAAAGATGTTGCTGGTCTTCACCGTCCCCCTGCAGCCTATTCACAGGCACAACAGGATTCAGGACCGGGGCTTGCCCAGAGGAGGAACATCTCATGGCTCTCGTCCTCGGCAGAGCCTGACTCTGGAAAGGCACACGTCCGGCTCCTTGTCCCACAAGGAATGTTGTAGCCCTGAAAGATGTTGCTGGTCTTCACCGTCCCCCTGCAGCCTATTCACAGGCACAACAGGATCTGGGACCCGGGCTTGCCCAGAGGAGGAACATCTCATGGCTCTCGTCCTCGGCAGAGCCTGATTCCGGAAAGGCACACGTCCGGCTCCTTGTCCCACACGGAAGGTGGCAGCCCTGAAAGCTGTTGCTGGTCTTCACCGTCCCCCTGCAGCCTATTCACAGGCACAACAGGATCTGGGACCCGGGCTTGCCCAGAGGAGGAACATCTCATGGCTCTCGTCCTCGGCAGAGCCTGATTCCGGAAAGGCACACGTCCGGCTCCTTGTCCCACACGGAAGGTGGCAGCCCTGAAAGCTGTTGCTGGTCTTCACCGTCCCCCTGCAGCCTATTCACAGGCACAACAGGATCTGGGACCCGGGCTTGCCCAGAGGAGGAACATCTCATGGCTATCGTCCTCGGCAGAGCCTGATTCCGGAAAGGCACACGTCCGGCTCCTTGTCCCACAAGGAAGGTGGCAGCCCTGAAAGATGTTCCTGGTCTTCACTGTCCCCCTGCAGCCTATTCACAGGCACAACAGGATTTAGGACCGGGGCTTGCCCAGAGGAGGAACATCTCATGGCTCTCGTCCTCGGCAGAGCCTGATACTGGAAAGGCACACGTCCGGCTCCTTGTCCCACAAGGAATGTGGTAGCCCTGAAAGATGTTGCTCGTCTTCACCGTCCCCCTGCAGCCTATTCACAGGCACAACAGGATCTGGGACCCGGGCTTGCCCAGAGGAGGAACATCTCATGGCTCTCGTCCTCGGCAGAGCCTGATTCCGGAAAGGCACACGTCCGGCTCCTTGTCCCACACGGAAGGTGGCAGGACGGAAAGATGTTGCTGGTCTTCACCGTCCCCCTGCAGCCTATTCACAGGCACAACAGGATTCAGGACCGGGGCTTGCCCAGAGGAGGAACATCTCATGGCTCTCGTCCTCGGCAGAGCCTGACTCTGGAAAGGCACACGTCCGGCTCCTTGTCCCACAAGGAATGTGGCAGCCCTGAAAGATGTTGCTGGTCTTCACCGTCCCCCTGCAGCCTATTCACAGGCAAAACAGGATCTGGGACTCGGGCTTGCCCAGAGGAGGAACATCTCATGGCTCTCGTCCTCGGCAGAGCCTGATTCCGATAAGGCACTGCTCCGGCTCCTTGTCCCACATGGAAGGTGGCGGCCCTGAAAGCTGTTGCTGGTCTTCACCGTCCCCCTGCAGCCTATTCACAGGCACAACAGGATCTGGGACCCGGGCTTGCCCAGAGGAGGAACATCTCATGGCTATCGTCCTCGGCGGAGCCTTATTCCGGAAAGGCACACGTCCGGCTCCTTGTCCCACACGGAAGGTGGCAGGCCGGAAAGCTGTTGATTGTCTTCACCGTCCCCCTGCAGCCTATTCACAGGCACAGCAGGATCTGGGACCCGGGCTTGCCCAGAGGAGGAACATCTCATGGCTCTCGTCCTCGGCAGAGCCTGTTTCCGAGAAGGCACATGTCCGGCTCCTTTTCCCACATGGAAGGTGGCAGCCCAGAAAGCTGTTTCTGGTCTTCACCGTCCCCCTGCAGCCTATTCACAGGCACAACAGGATCTGGGACTCGGGCTTGCCCAGAGGAGGAACATCTCATGGCTCTCGTCCTCGGCAGAGCCTGATTCCGAAAAGGCACTCATCCGGCTCCTTGTCCCACATGGAAGGTGGCAGCCCTGAAAGATGTTGCTGGTCTTCACCGTCCCCATGCAGCCTATTCACAGGCACAACAGGATCTGGGACCTGGGCTTGCCCAGAGGAGGAACATCTCATGGCTCTCGTCCTCGGCGGAGCCTTATTCCGGAAAGGCACAAGTCCGGCTCCTTGTCCCACACGGAAGGTGGCAGGCCGGAAAGATGTTGCTGGTCATCACCGTCCCCCTGCAGCCTATTCACAGGCACAACAGGATCTGGGACTTGGGCTTGCCCAGAGGAGGAACATCTCATGGTTCTCGTCCTCGGCAGAGCCTGATTCCGAAAAGGCACACGTCCTGCTCCATGTCCCACACGGAAGGTGGCAGCCCTGAAAGCTGTTGCTGGTCTTCACCGTCCCCCTGCAGCCTATTCACAGGCAAAACAGGATCTGGGACCTGGTCTTGCCCAGAGGAGGAACATCTCATGGCTCTCGTCCTCGGCAGAGCCTGATTCCGGAAAGGCACACGTCCGGCTCCTTGTCCCACAAGGAAGGTGGCAGCCCTGAAAGATGTTCCTGGTCTTCACTGTCCCCCTGCAGCCTATTCACAGGCACAACAGGATTCAGGACCGGGGCTTGCCCAGAGGAGGAACATCTCATGGCTCTCGTCCTCGGCAGAGCCTGATACTGGAAAGGCACACGTCCGGCTCCTTGTCCCACAAGGAATGTGGTAGCCCTGAAAGATGTTGCTCGTCTTCACCGTCCCCCTGCAGCCTATTCACAGGCACAACAGGATCTGGGACCCGGGCTTGCCCAGAGGAGGAACATCTCATGGCTCTCGTCCTCGGCAGAGCCTGATTCCGGAAAGGCACACGTCCGGCTCCTTGTCCCACACGGAAGGTGGCAGGACGGAAAGATGTTGCTGGTCTTCACCGTCCCCCTGCAGCCTATTCACAGGCACAACAGGATTCAGGACCGGGGCTTGCCCAGAGGAGGAACATCTCATGGCTCTCGTCCTCGGCAGAGCCTGACTCTGGAAAGGCACACGTCCGGCTCCTTGTCCCACAAGGAATGTTGTAGCCATGAAAGATGTTGCTGGTCTTCACCGTCCCCCTGCAGCCTATTCACAGGCACAACAGGATCTGGGACCCGGGCTTGCCCAGAGGAGGAACATCTCATGGCTCTCGTCCTCGGCAGAGCCTGATTCCGGAAAGGCACACGTCCGGCTCCTTGTCCCACACGGAAGGTGGCAGCCCAGAAAGCTGTTGCTGGTCTTCACCGTCCCCCTGCAGCCTATTCACAGGCACAACAGGATCTGGGACCCGGGCTTGCCCAGAGGAGGAACATCTCATGGCTATCGTCCTCGGCGGAGCCTTATTCCGGAAAGGCACACGTCCGGCTCCTTGTCCCACACGGAAGGTGGCAGGCCTGAAAGCTGTTGATTGTCTTCACCGTCCCACTGCAGCCTATTCACAGGCACAGCAGGATCTGGGACCCGGGCTTGCCCAGAGGAGGAACATCTCATGGCTCTCGTCCTCGGCAGAGCCTGTTTCCGAGAAGGCACATGTCCGGCTCCTTTTCCCACATGGAAGGTGGCAGCCCAGAAAGCTGTTTCTGGTCTTCACCGTCCACCTGCAGCCTATTCACAGGCACAACAGGATTTGGGACTCGGGCTTGCCCAGAGGAGGAACATCTCATGGCTCTCGTCCTCGGCAGAGCCTGATTCCGAAAAGGCACTCATCCGGCTCCTTGTCCCACATGGAAGGTGGCAGCCCTGAAAGATGTTGCTGGTCTTCACCGTCCCCATGCAGCCTATTCACAGGCACAACAGGATCTGGGACCTGGGCTTGCCCAGAGGAGGAACATCTCATGGCTCTCGTCCTCGGCGGAGCCTTATTCCGGAAAGGCACAAGTCCGGCTCCTTGTCCCACACGGAAGGTGGCAGGCCGGAAAGATGTTGCTGGTCATCACCGTCCCCCTGCAGCCTATTCACAGGCACAACAGGATCTGGGACTTGGGCTTGCCCAGAGGAGGAACATCTCATGGTTCTCGTCCTCGGCAGAGCCTGATTCCGAAAAGGCACACGTCCTGCTCCATGTCCCACACGGAAGGTGGCAGCCCTGAAAGCTGTTGCTGGTCTTCACCGTCCCCCTGCAGCCTATTCGCAGGCAAAACAGGATCTGGGACCTGGTCTTGCCCAGAGGAGGAACATCTCATGGCTCTCGTCCTCGGCAGAGCCTGATTCCGGAAAGGCACACGTCCGGCTCCTTGTCCCACAAGGAAGGTGGCAGCCCTGAAAGATGTTCCTGGTCTTCACTGTCCCCCTGCAGCCTATTCACAGGCACAACAGGATTTAGGACCTGGGCTTGCCCAGAGGAGGAACATCTCATGGCTCTCGTCCTCGGCAGAGCCTGATACTGGAAAGGCACACGTCCGGCTCCTTGTCCCACAAGGAATGTGGTAGCCCTGAAAGATGTTGCTCGTCTTCACCGTCCCCCTGCAGCCTATTCACAGGCACAACAGGATCTGGGACCTGGGCTTGCCCAGAGGAGGAACATCTCATGGCTCTCGTCCTCGGCGGAGCCTTATTCCGGAAAGGCACAAGTCCGGCTCCTTGTCCCACACGGAAGGTGGCAGGCCGGAAAGATGTTGCTGGTCATCACCGTCCCCCTGCAGCCTATTCACAGGCAAAACAGGATCTGGGACTTGGGCTTGCCCAGAGGAGGAACATCTCATGGTTCTCGTCCTCGGCAGAGCCTGATTCCGAAAAGGCACACGTCCTGCTCCATGTCCCACACGGAAGGTGGCAGCCCTGAAAGCTGTTGCTGGTCTTCACCGTCCCCCTGCAGCCTATTCACAGGCAAAACAGGATCTGGGACCTGGTCTTGCCCAGAGGAGGAACATCTCATGGCTCTCGTCCTCGGCAGAGCCTGATTCCGGAAAGGCACACGTCCGGCTCCTTGTCCCACAAGGAAGGTGGCAGCCCTGAAAGATGTTCCTGGTCTTCACTGTCCCCCTGCAGCCTATTCACAGGCACAACAGGATTTAGGACCGGGGCTTGCCCAGAGGAGGAACATCTCATGGCTCTCGTCCTCGGCAGAGCCTGATACTGGAAAGGCACACGTCCGGCTCCTTGTCCCACAAGGAATGTGGTAGCCCTGAAAGATGTTGCTCGTCTTCACCGTCCCCCTGCAGCCTATTCACAGGCACAACAGGATCTGGGACCCGGGCTTGCCCAGAGGAGGAACATCTCATGGCTCTCGTCCTCGGCAGAGCCTGATTCCGGAAAGGCACACGTCCGGCTCCTTGTCCCACACGGAAGGTGGCAGGCCGGAAAGATGTTGCTGGTCTTCACCGTCCCCCTGCAGCCTATTCACAGGCACAACAGGATTCAGGACCGGGGCTTGCCCAGAGGAGGAACATCTCATGGCTCTCGTCCTCGGCAGAGCCTGACTCTGGAAAGGCACACGTCCGGCTCCTTGTCCCACAAGGAATGTTGTAGCCCTGAAAGATGTTGCTGGTCTTCACCGTCCCCCTGCAGCCTATTCACAGGCACAACAGGATCTGGGACCCGGGCTTGCCCAGAGGAGGAACATCTCATGGCTCTCGTCCTCGGCAGAGCCTGATTCCGGAAAGGCACACGTCCGGCTCCTTGTCCCACACGGAAGGTGGCAGCCCTGAAAGCTGTTGCTGGTCTTCACCGTCCCCCTGCAGCCTATTCACAGGCACAACAGGATCTGGGACCCGGGCTTGCCCAGAGGAGGAACATCTCATGGCTATCGTCCTCGGCGGAGCCTTATTCCGGAAAGGCACACGTCCGGCTCCTTGTCCCACACGGAAGGTGGCAGGCCGGAAAGCTGTTGATTGTCTTCACCGTCCCACTGCAGCCTATTCACAGGCACAGCAGGATCTGGGACCCGGGCTTGCCCAGAGGAGGAACATCTCATGGCTCTCGTCCTCGGCAGAGCCTCTTTCCGAGAAGGCACATGTCCGGCTCCTTTTCCCACATGGAAGGTGGCAGCCCAGAAAGCTGTTTCTGGTCTTCACCGTCCACCTGCAGCCTATTCACAGGCACAACAGGATCTGGGACTCGGGCTTGCCCAGAGGAGGAACATCTCATGGCTCTCGTCCTCGGCAGAGCCTGATTCCGAAAAGGCACTCATCCGGCTCCTTGTCCCACATGGAAGGTGGCAGCCCTGAAAGATGTTGCTGGTCTTCACCGTCCCCATGCAGCCTATTCACAGGCACAACAGGATCTGGGACCTGGGCTTGCCCAGAGGAGGAACATCTCATGGCTCTCGTCCTCGGCGGAGCCTTATTCCGGAAAGGCACAAGTCCGGCTCCTTGTCCCACACGGAAGGTGGCAGGCCGGAAAGATGTTGCTGGTCATCACCGTCCCCCTGCAGCCTATTCACAGGCACAACAGGATCTGGGACTTGGGCTTGCCCAGAGGAGGAACATCTCATGGTTCTCGTCCTCGGCAGAGCCTGATTCCGAAAAGGCACACGTCCTGCTCCATGTCCCACACGGAAGGTGGCAGCCCTGAAAGCTGTTGCTGGTCTTCACCGTCCCCCTGCAGCCTATTCACAGGCAAAACAGGATCTGGGACCTGGTCTTGCCCAGAGGAGGAACATCTCATGGCTCTCGTCCTCGGCAGAGCCTGATTCCGGAAAGGCACACGTCCGGCTCCTTGTCCCACAAGGAAGGTGGCAGCCCTGAAAGATGTTCCTGGTCTTCACTGTCCCCCTGCAGCCTATTCACAGGCACAACAGGATTTAGGACCTGGGCTTGCCCAGAGGAGGAACATCTCATGGCTCTCGTCCTCGGCAGAGCCTGATACAGGAAAGGCACACGTCCGGCTCCTTGTCCCACAAGGAATGTGGTAGCCCTGAAAGATGTTGCTCGTCTTCACCGTCCCCCTGCAGCCTATTCACAGGCACAACAGGATCTGGGACCTGGGCTTGCCCAGAGGAGGAACATCTCATGGCTCTCGTCCTCGGCGGAGCCTTATTCCGGAAAGGCACAAGTCCGGCTCCTTGTCCCACACGGAAGGTGGCAGGCCGGAAAGATGTTGCTGGTCATCACCGTCCCCCTGCAGCCTATTCACAGGCACAACAGGATCTGGGACTTGGGCTTGCCCAGAGGAGGAACATCTCATGGTTCTCGTCCTCGGCAGAGCCTGATTCCGAAAAGGCACACTTCCTGCTCCATGTCCCACACGGAAGGTGGCAGCCCTGAAAGCTGTTGCTGGTCTTCACCGTCCCCCTGCAGCCTATTCACAGGCAAAACAGGATCTGGGACCTGGTCTTGCCCAGAGGAGGAACATCTCATGGCTCTCGTCCTCGGCAGAGCCTGATTCCGGAAAGGCACACGTCCGGCTCCTTGTCCCACACGGAAGGTGGCAGGCCGGAAAGATGTTGCTGGTCTTCACCGTCCCCCTGCAGCCTATTCACAGGCACAACAGGATTCAGGACCGGGGCTTGCCCAGAGGAGGAACATCTCATGGCTCTCGTCCTCGGCAGAGCCTGACTCTGGAAAGGCACACGTCCGGCTCCTTGTCCCACAAGGAATGTGGCAGCCCTGAAAGATGTTGCTCGTCTTCACCGTCCCCCTGCAGCCTATTCACAGGCAAAACAGGATCTGGGACTCGGGCTTGCCCAGAGGAGGAACATCTCATGGCTCTCGTCCTCGGCAGAGCCTGATTCCGATAAGGCACTGCTCCGGCTCCTTGTCCCACATGGAAGGTGGCGGCCCTGAAAGCTGTTGCTGGTCTTCACCGTCCCCCTGCAGCCTATTCACAGGCACAACAGGATCTGGGACCCGGGCTTGCCCAGAGGAGGAACATCTCATGGCTATCGTCCTCGGCGGAGCCTTATTCCGGAAAGGCACACGTCCGGCTCCTTGTCCCACACGGAAGGTGGCAGGCCGGAAAGCTGTTGATTGTCTTCACCGTCCCCCTGCAGCCTATTCACAGGCACAGCAGGATCTGGGACCCGGGCTTGCCCAGAGGAGGAACATCTCATGGCTCTCGTCCTCGGCAGAGCCTGTTTCCGAGAAGGCACATGTCCGGCTCCTTTTCCCACATGGAAGGTGGCAGCCCAGAAAGCTGTTTCTGGTCTTCACCGTCCCCCTGCAGCCTATTCACAGGCACAACAGGATCTGGGACTCGGGCTTGCCCAGAGGAGGAACATCTCATGGCTCTCGTCCTCGGCAGAGCCTGATTCCGAAAAGGCACTCATCCGGCTCCTTGTCCCACATGGAAGGTGGCAGCCCTGAAAGATGTTGCTGGTCTTCACCGTCCCCATGCAGCCTATTCACAGGCACAACAGGATCTGGGACCTGGGTTTGCCCAGAGGAGGAACATCTCATGGCTCTCGTCCTCGGCGGAGCCTTATTCCGGAAAGGCACAAGTCCGGCTCCTTGTCCCACACGGAAGGTGGCAGGCCGGAAAGATGTTGCTGGTCATCACCGTCCCCCTGCAGCCTATTCACAGGCACAACAGGATCTGGGACTTGGGCTTGCCCAGAGGAGGAACATCTCATGGTTCTCGTCCTCGGCAGAGCCTGATTCCGAAAAGGCACACGTCCTGCTCCATGTCCCACACGGAAGGTGGCAGCCCTGAAAGCTGTTGCTGGTCTTCACCGTCCCCCTGCAGCCTATTCACAGGCACAACAGGATCTGGGACCTGGTCTTGCCCAGAGGAGGAACATCTCATGGCTCTCGTCCTCGGCAGAGCCTGATTCCGAAAAGGCACACGTCCGGCTCCTTGTCCCACAAGGAAGGTGGCAGCCCTGAAAGATGTTCCTGGTCTTCACTGTCCCCCTGCAGCCTATTCACAGGCACAACAGGATTTAGGACCGGGGCTTGCCCAGAGGAGGAACATCTCATGGCTCTCGTCCTCGGCAGAGCCTGATACTGGAAAGGCACACGTCCGGCTCCTTGTCCCACAAGGAATGTGGTAGCCCTGAAAGATGTTGCTCGTCTTCACCGTCCCCCTGCAGCCTATTCACAGGCACAACAGGATCTGGGACCCGGGCTTGCCCAGAGGAGGAACATCTCATGGCTCTCGTCCTCGGCAGAGCCTGATTCCGGAAAGGCACACGTCCGGCTCCTTGTCCCACACGGAAGGTGGCAGGCCGGAAAGATGTTGCTGGTCTTCACCGTCCCCCTGCAGCCTATTCACAGGCACAACAGGATTCAGGACCGGGGCTTGCCCAGAGGAGGAACATCTCATGGCTCTCGTCCTCGGCAGAGCCTGACTCTGGAAAGGCACACGTCCGGCTCCTTGTCCCACAAGGAATGTGGCAGCCCTGAAAGATGTTGCTCGTCTTCACCGTCCCCCTGCAGCCTATTCACAGGCAAAACAGGATCTGGGACTCGGGCTTGCCCAGAGGAGGAACATCTCATGGCTCTCGTCCTCGGCAGAGCCTGATTCCGGAAAGGCACACGTCCGGCTCCTTGTCCCACACGGAAGGTGGCAGGCCGGAAAGCTGTTGCTGGTCTTCACCGTCCCCCTGCAGCCTATTCACAGGCACAACAGGATCTGGGACCTGGGCTTGCCCAGAGAGGAACATCTCATGGTTCTCGTCCTCGGCGGAGCCTGATTCCGGAAAGGCACACGTCCGGCTCCTTGTCCCACACGGATGGTGGCAGGCCGGAAAGCTGTTGCTGGTCTTCACCGTCCCCCTGCAGCCTATTCACAGGCAAAACAGGATCTGGGACTCGGACTTGCCCAGAGGAGGAACATCTCATGGCTCTCGTCCTCGGCAGAGCCTGATTCCTAAAAGGCACTCGTCCGGCTCCTTGTCCCACACGGAAGGTGGCAGCCCAGAAAGCTGTTGCTGGTCTTCACCGTCCCCCTGCAGCCTTTTCACAGGCACAACAGGATCTGGGACCCGGGCTTGCCCAGAGGAGGAACATCTCATGGCTCTCGTCCTCGGCGGAGTCTGATTCCGGAAAGGCACACGTCCGGCTCCTTGTCCCACACGGAAGGTGGCAGGCCGGAAAGCTGTTGCTGGTCTTCACCGTCCCCCTGCAGCCTATTCACAGGCACAACAGGATCTGGGACCCGGGCTTGCCCAGAGGAGGAACATCTCATGGCTCTTGTCCTCGGCAGAGTCTGATTCAGGAAAGGCACACGTACGGCTCCTTGTCCCACACGGAAGGTGGCAGGCCGGAAAGCTGTTGCTGGTCTTCACCGTCCCCCTGCAGCCTATTCACAGGCACAACAGGATTCAGGACCGGGGCTTGCCCAGAGGAGGAACATCTCATGGCTCTCGTCCTCGGCAGAGCCTGATTCCGAAAAGGCACACATCCGGCTCCTTGTCCCACATGGAAGGTGGCGGCCCTGAAAGCTGTTGCTGGTCTTCACCGTCCCCCTGCAGCCTATTCACAGGCACAACAGGATCTGGGACCCGGGCTTGCCCAGAGGAGGAACATCTCATGGCTCTCGTCCTCGGCAGAGCCTGTTTCCGAGAAGGCACATGTCCGGCTCCTTTTCCCACACGGAAGGTGGCAGCCCAGAAAGCTGTTGCTGGTCTTCACCGTCCCCCTGCAGCCTATTCACAGGCACAACAGGATCTGGGACTCGGGCTTGCCCAGAGGAGGAACATCTCATGGCTCTCGTCCTCGGCAGAGCCTGATTCCGAAAAGGCACTCATCCGGCTCCTTGTCCCACATGGAAGGTGGCAGCCCTGAAAGATGTTGCTGGTCTTCACCGTCCCCATGCAGCCTATTCACAGGCACAACAGGATCTGGGACCTGGGCTTGCCCAGAGGAGGAACATCTCATGGCTCTCGTCCTCGGCGGAGCCTTATTCCGGAAAGGCACAAGTCCGGCTCCTTGTCCCACACGGAAGGTGGCAGGCCGGAAAGATGTTGCTGGTCATCACCGTCCCCCTGCAGCCTATTCACAGGCACAACAGGATCTGGGACTTGGGCTTGCCCAGAGGAGGAACATCTCATGGTTCTCGTCCTCGGCAGAGCCTGATTCCGAAAAGGCACACGTCCTGCTCCATGTCCCACACGGAAGGTGGCAGCCCTGAAAGCTGTTGCTGGTCTTCACCGTCCCCCTGCAGCCTATTCACAGGCAAAACAGGATCTGGGACCTGGTCTTGCCCAGAGGAGGAACATCTCATGGCTCTCGTCCTCGGCGGAGCCTTATTCCGGAAAGGCACACGTCCGGCTCCTTGTCCCACAAGGAAGGTGGCAGCCCTGAAAGATGTTCCTGGTCTTCACTGTCCCCCTGCAGCCTATTCACAGGCACAACAGGATTTAGGACCGGGGCTTGCCCAGAGGAGGAACATCTCATGGCTCTCGTCCTCGGCAGAGCCTGATACTGGAAAGGCACACGTCCGGCTCCTTGTCCCACACGGAACGTGGCAGCCCTGAAAGCTGTTGCTGGTCTTCACCGTCCCCCTGCAGCCTATTCACAGGCACAACAGGATCTGGGACCCGGGCTTGCCCAGAGGAGGAACATCTCATGGCTCTCGTCCTCGGCAGAGCCTGATTCCGGAAAGGCACACGTCCGGCTCCTTGTCCCACACGGAAGGTGGCAGGCCGGAAAGATGTTGCTGGTCTTCACCGTCCCCCTGCAGCCTATTCACAGGCACAACAGGATTCAGGACCGGGGCTTGCCCAGAGGAGGAACATCTCATGGCTCTCGTCCTCGGCAGAGCCTGACTCTGGAAAGGCACACGTCCGGCTCCTTGTCCCACAAGGAATGTGGCAGCCCTGAAAGATGTTGCTGGTCTTCACCGTCCCCCTGCAGCCTATTCACAGGCAAAACAGGATCTGGGACTCGGGCTTGCCCAGAGGAGGAACATCTCATGGCTCTCGTCCTCGGCAGAGCCTGATTCCGATAAGGCACTGCTCCGGCTCCTTGTCCCACATGGAAGGTGGCGGCCCTGAAAGCTGTTGCTGGTCTTCACCGTCCCCCTGCAGCCTATTCACAGGCACAACAGGATCTGGGACCCGGGCTTGCCCAGAGGAGGAACATCTCATGGCTATCGTCCTCGGCGGAGCCTTATTCCGGAAAGGCACACGTCCGGCTCCTTGTCCCACACGGAAGGTGGCAGGCCGGAAAGCTGTTGATTGTCTTCACCGTCCCCCTGCAGCCTATTCACAGGCACAGCAGGATCTGGGACCCGGGCTTGCCCAGAGGAGGAACATCTCATGGCTCTCGTCCTCGGCAGAGCCTGTTTCCGAGAAGGCACATGTCCGGCTCCTTTTCCCACATGGAAGGTGGCAGCCCAGAAAGCTGTTTCTGGTCTTCACCGTCCCCCTGCAGCCTATTCACAGGCACAACAGGATCTGGGACTCGGGCTTGCCCAGAGGAGGAACATCTCATGGCTCTCGTCCTCGGCAGAGCCTGATTCCGAAAAGGCACTCATCCGGCTCCTTGTCCCACATGGAAGGTGGCAGGCCGGAAAGCTGTTGCTGGTCTTCACCGTCCCCCTGCAGCCTATTCACAGGCACAACAGGATCTGGGACCTGGGCTTGCCCAGAGAGGAACATCTCATGGTTCTCGTCCTCGGCGGAGCCTGATTCCGGAAAGGCACACGTCCGGCTCCTTGTCCCACACGGAAGGTGGCAGGCCGGAAAGCTGTTGCTGGTCTTCACCGTCCCCCTGCAGCCTATTCACAGGCAAAACAGGATCTGGGACTCGGACTTGCCCAGAGGAGGAACATCTCATGGCTCTCGTCCTCGGCAGAGCCTGATTCCTAAAAGGCACTCGTCCGGCTCCTTGTCCCACACGGAAGGTGGCAGCCCAGAAAGCTGTTGCTGGTCTTCACCGTCCCCCTGCAGCCTATTCACAGGCACAACAGGATCTGGGACCCGGGCTTGCCCAGAGGAGGAACATCTCATGGCTCTCGTCCTCGGCGGAGTCTGATTCCGGAAAGGCACACGTCCGGCTCCTTGTCCCACACGGAAGGTGGCAGGCCGGAAAGCTGTTGCTGGTCTTCACCGTCCCCCTGCAGCCTATTCACAGGCACAACAGGATCTGGGACCCGGGCTTGCCCAGAGGAGGAACATCTCATGGCTCTTGTCCTCGGCAGAGCCTGATTCAGGAAAGGCACACGTACGGCTCCTTGTCCCACACGGAAGGTGGCAGGCCGGAAAGCTGTTGCTGGTCTTCACCGTCCCCCTGCAGCCTATTCACAGGCACAACAGGATTCAGGACCGGGGCTTGCCCAGAGGAGGAACATCTCATGGCTCTCGTCCTCGGCAGAGCCTGATTCCGAAAAGGCACACATCCGGCTCCTTGTCCCACATGGAAGGTGGCGGCCCTGAAAGCTGTTGCTGGTCTTCACCGTCCCCCTGCAGCCTATTCACAGGCACAGCAGGATCTGGGACCCGGGCTTGCCCAGAGGAGGAACATCTCATGGCTCTCGTCCTCGGCAGAGCCTGTTTCCGAGAAGGCACATGTCCGGCTCCTTTTCCCACACGGAAGGTGGCAGCCCAGAAAGCTGTTGCTGGTCTTCACCGTCCCCCTGCAGCCTATTCACAGGCACAACAGGATCTGGGACTCGGGCTTGCCCAGAGGAGGAACATCTCATGGCTCTCGTCCTCGGCAGAGCCTGATTCCGAAAAGGCACTCATCCGGCTCCTTGTCCCACATGGAAGGTGGCAGCCCTGAAAGATGTTGCTGGTCTTCACCGTCCCCATGCAGCCTATTCACAGGCACAACAGGATCTGGGACCTGGGCTTGCCCAGAGGAGGAACATCTCATGGCTCTCGTCCTCGGCGGAGCCTTATTCCGGAAAGGCACAAGTCCGGCTCCTTGTCCCACACGGAAGGTGGCAGGCCGGAAAGATGTTGCTGGTCATCACCGTCCCCCTGCAGCCTATTCACAGGCACAACAGGATCTGGGACTTGGGCTTGCCCAGAGGAGGAACATCTCATGGTTCTCGTCCTCGGCAGAGCCTGATTCCGAAAAGGCACACGTCCTGCTCCATGTCCCACACGGAAGGTGGCAGCCCTGAAAGCTGTTGCTGGTCTTCACCGTCCCCCTGCAGCCTATTCACAGGCAAAACAGGATCTGGGACCTGGTCTTGCCCAGAGGAGGAACATCTCATGGCTCTCGTCCTCGGCAGAGCCTGATTCCGGAAAGGCACACGTCCGGCTCCTTGTCCCACAAGGAAGGTGGCAGCCCTGAAAGATGTTCCTGGTCTTCACTGTCCCCCTGCAGCCTATTCACAGGCACAACAGGATTTAGGACCGGGGCTTGCCCAGAGGAGGAACATCTCATGGCTCTCGTCCTCGGCAGAGCCTGATTCCGGAAAGGCACACGTCCGGCTCCTTGTCCCACACGGAAGGTGGCAGGCCGGAAAGATGTTGCTGGTCTTCACCGTCCCCCTGCAGCCTATTCACAGGCACAACAGGATTCAGGACCGGGGCTTGCCCAGAGGAGGAACATCTCATGGCTCTCGTCCTCGGCAGAGCCTGACTCTGGAAAGGCACACGTCCGGCTCCTTGTCCCACAAGGAATGTGGCAGCCCTGAAAGATGTTGCTGGTCTTCACCGTCCCCCTGCAGCCTATTCACAGGCAAAACAGGATCTGGGACTCGGGCTTGCCCAGAGGAGGAACATCTCATGGCTCTCGTCCTCGGCAGAGCCTGATTCCGATAAGGCACTGCTCCGGCTCCTTGTCCCACATGGAAGGTGGCGGCCCTGAAAGCTGTTGCTGGTCTTCACCGTCCCCCTGCAGCCTATTCACAGGCACAACAGGATCTGGGACCCGGGCTTGCCCAGAGGAGGAACATCTCATGGCTATCGTCCTCGGCGGAGCCTTATTCCGGAAAGGCACACGTCCGGCTCCTTGTCCCACACGGAAGGTGGCAGGCCGGAAAGCTGTTGATTGTCTTCACCGTCCCCCTGCAGCCTATTCACAGGCACAGCAGGATCTGGGACCCGGGCTTGCCCAGAGGAGGAACATCTCATGGCTCTCGTCCTCGGCAGAGCCTGTTTCCGAGAAGGCACATGTCCGGCTCCTTTTCCCACATGGAAGGTGGCAGCCCAGAAAGCTGTTTCTGGTCTTCACCGTCCCCCTGCAGCCTATTCACAGGCACAACAGGATCTGGGACTCGGGCTTGCCCAGAGGAGGAACATCTCATGGCTCTCGTCCTCGGCAGAGCCTGATTCCGAAAAGGCACTCATCCGGCTCCTTGTCCCACATGGAAGGTGGCAGCCCTGAAAGCTGTTGCTGGTCTTCACCGTCCCCATGCAGCCTATTCACAGGCACAACAGGATCTGGGACCTGGGTTTGCCCAGAGGAGGAACATCTCATGGCTCTCGTCCTCGGCGGAGCCTTATTCCGGAAAGGCACAAGTCCGGCTCCTTGTCCCACACGGAAGGTGGCAGCCCTGAAAGATGTTGCTGGTCATCACCGTCCCCCTGCAGCCTATTCACAGGCACAACAGGATCTGGGACTTGGGCTTGCCCAGAGGAGGAACATCTCATGGTTCTCGTCCTCGGCAGAGCCTGATTCCGAAAAGGCACACGTCCTGCTCCATGTCCCACACGGAAGGTGGCAGCCCTGAAAGCTTTTGCTGGTCTTCACCGTCCCCCTGCAGCCTATTCACAGGCAAAACAGGATCTGGGACCTGGTCTTGCCCAGAGGAGGAACATCTCATGGCTCTCGTCCTCGGCAGAGCCTGATTCCGGAAAGGCACACGTCCGGCTCCTTGTCCCACAAGGAAGGTGGCAGCCCTGAAAGATGTTCCTGGTCTTCACTGTCCCCCTGCAGCCTATTCACAGGCACAACAGGATTTAGGACCGGGGCTTGCCCAGAGGAGGAACATCTCATGGCTCTCGTCCTCGGCAGAGCCTGATACTGGAAAGGCACACGTCCGGCTCCTTGTCCCACAAGGAATGTGGTAGCCCTGAAAGATGTTGCTCGTCTTCACCGTCCCCCTGCAGCCTATTCACAGGCACAACAGGATCTGGGACCCGGGCTTGCCCAGAGGAGGAACATCTCATGGCTCTCGTCCTCGGCAGAGCCTCTTTCCGAAAAGGCACACATCCGGCTCCTTGTCCCACACGGAAGGTGGCAGGCCGGAAAGATGTTGCTGGTCTTCACCGTCCCCCTGCAGCCTATTCACAGGCACAACAGGATTCAGGACCGGGGCTTGCCCAGAGGAGGAACATCTCATGGCTCTCGTCCTCGGCAGAGCCTGACTCTGGAAAGGCACACGTCCGGCTCCTTGTCCCACAAGGAATGTGGCAGCCCTGAAAGATGTTGCTCGTCTTCACCGTCCCCCTGCAGCCTATTCACAGGCAAAACAGGATCTGGGACTCGGGCTTGCCCAGAGGAGGAACATCTCATGGCTCTCGTCCTCGGCAGAGCCTGATTCCGGAAAGGCACACGTCCGGCTCCTTGTCCCACACGGAAGGTGGCAGGCCGGAAAGCTGTTGCTGGTCTTCACCGTCCCCCTGCAGCCTATTCACAGGCACAACAGGATCTGGGACCTGGGCTTGCCCAGAGAGGAACATCTCATGGTTCTCGTCCTCGGCGGAGCCTGATTCCGGAAAGGCACACGTCCGGCTCCTTGTCCCACACGGAAGGTGGCAGGCCGGAAAGCTGTTGCTGGTCTTCACCGTCCCCCTGCAGCCTATTCACAGGCAAAACAGGATCTGGGACTCGGACTTGCCCAGAGGAGGAACATCTCATGGCTCTCGTCCTCGGCAGAGCCTGATTCCTAAAAGGCACTCGTCCGGCTCCTTGTCCCACACGGAAGGTGGCAGCCCAGAAAGCTGTTGCTGGTCTTCACCGTCCCCCTGCAGCCTATTCACAGGCACAACAGGATCTGGGACCCGGGCTTGCCCAGAGGAGGAACATCTCATGGCTCTCGTCCTCGGCGGAGTCTGATTCCGGAAAGGCACACGTCCGGCTCCTTGTCCCACACGGAAGGTGGCAGGCCGGAAAGCTGTTGCTGGTCTTCACCGTCCCCCTGCAGCCTATTCACAGGCACAACAGGATCTGGGACCCGGGCTTGCCCAGAGGAGGAACATCTCATGGCTCTTGTCCTCGGCAGAGCCTGATTCAGGAAAGGCACACGTACGGCTCCTTGTCCCACACGGAAGGTGGCAGGCCGGAAAGCTGTTGCTGGTCTTCACCGTCCCCCTGCAGCCTATTCACAGGCACAACAGGATTCAGGACCGGGGCTTGCCCAGAGGAGGAACATCTCATGGCTCTCGTCCTCGGCAGAGCCTGATTCCGAAAAGGCACACATCCGGCTCCTTGTCCCACATGGAAGGTGGCGGCCCTGAAAGCTGTTGCTGGTCTTCACCGTCCCCCTGCAGCCTATTCACAGGCACAGCAGGATCTGGGACCCGGGCTTGCCCAGAGGAGGAACATCTCATGGCTCTCGTCCTCGGCAGAGCCTGTTTCCGAGAAGGCACATGTCCGGCTCCTTTTCCCACACGGAAGGTGGCAGCCCAGAAAGCTGTTGCTGGTCTTCACCGTCCCCCTGCAGCCTATTCACAGGCACAACAGGATCTGGGACTCGGGCTTGCCCAGAGGAGGAACATCTCATGGCTCTCGTCCTCGGCAGAGCCTGATTCCGAAAAGGCACTCATCCGGCTCCTTGTCCCACATGGAAGGTGGCAGCCCTGAAAGATGTTGCTGGTCTTCACCGTCCCCATGCAGCCTATTCACAGGCACAACAGGATCTGGGACCTGGGCTTGCCCAGAGGAGGAACATCTCATGGCTCTCGTCCTCGGCGGAGCCTTATTCCGGAAAGGCACATGTCCGGCTCCTTGTCCCACACGGAAGGTGGCAGGCCGGAAAGATGTTGCTGGTCATCACCGTCCCCCTGCAGCCTATTCACAGGCACAACAGGATCTGGGACTTGGGCTTGCCCAGAGGAGGAACATCTCATGGTTCTCGTCCTCGGCAGAGCCTGATTCCGAAAAGGCACACGTCCTGCTCCATGTCCCACACGGAAGGTGGCAGCCCTGAAAGCTGTTGCTGGTCTTCACCGTCCCCCTGCAGCCTATTCACAGGCAAAACAGGATCTGGGACCTGGTCTTGCCCAGAGGAGGAACATCTCATGGCTCTCGTCCTCGGCAGAGCCTGATTCCGGAAAGGCACACGTCCGGCTCCTTGTCCCACAAGGAATGTGGCAGCCCTGAAAGATGTTGCTCGTCTTCACCGTCCCCCTGCAGCCTATTCACAGGCACAACAGGGTTTAGGACCGGGGCTTGCCCAGAGGAGGAACATCTCATGGCTCTCGTCCTCGGCAGAGCCTGATACTGGAAAGGCACACGTCCGGCTCCTTGTCCCACAAGGAATGTGGTAGCCCTGAAAGATGTTGCTCGTCTTCACCGTCCCCCTGCAGCCTATTCACAGGCACAACAGGATCTGGGACCCGGGCTTGCCCAGAGGAGGAACATCTCATGGCTCTCGTCCTCGGCAGAGCCTGATTCCGGAAAGGCACACGTCCGGCTCCTTGTCCCACACGGAAGGTGGCAGGCCGGAAAGCTGTTGCTGGTCTTCACCGTCCCCCTGCAGCCTATTCACAGGCACAACAGGATCTGGGACCTGGGCTTGCCCAGAGAGGAACATCTCATGGCTCTCGTCCTCGGCAGAGCCTGATTCCGATAAGGCACTGCTCCGGCTCCTTGTCCCACATGGAAGGTGGCGGCCCTGAAAGCTGTTGCTGGTCTTCACCGTCCCCCTGCAGCCTATTCACAGGCACAACAGGATCTGGGACCCGGGCTTGCCCAGAGGAGGAACATCTCATGGCTATCGTCCTCGGCGGAGCCTTATTCCGGAAAGGCACACGTCCGGCTCCTTGTCCCACACGGAAGGTGGCAGGCCGGAAAGCTGTTGATTGTCTTCACCGTCCCCCTGCAGCCTATTCACAGGCACAGCAGGATCTGGGACCCGGGCTTGCCCAGAGGAGGAACATCTCATGGCTCTCGTCCTCGGCAGAGCCTGTTTCCGAGAAGGCACATGTCCGGCTCCTTTTCCCACACGGAAGGTGGCAGCCCAGAAAGCTGTTGCTGGTCTTCACCGTCCCCCTGCAGCCTATTCACAGGCACAACAGGATCTGGGACTCGGGCTTGCCCAGAGGAGGAACATCTCATGGCTCTCGTCCTCGGCAGAGCCTGATTCCGAAAAGGCACTCATCCGGCTCCTTGTCCCACATGGAAGGTGGCAGCCCTGAAAGCTGTTGCTGGTCTTCACCGTCCCCATGCAGCCCATTCACAGGCACAACAGGATCTGGGACCTGGGCTTGCCCAGAGGAGGAACATCTCATGGCTCTCGTCCTCGGCGGAGCCTTATTCCGGAAAGGCACAAGTCCGGCTCCTTGTCCCACACGGAAGGTGGCAGGCCGGAAAGATGTTGCTGGTCATCACCGTCCCCCTGCAGCCTATTCACAGGCACAACAGGATCTGGGACCCGGGCTTGCCCAGAGGAGGAACATCTCATGGCTCTCGTCCTCGGCAGAGCCTGGTTCCGAAAAGGCACACGTCCGGCTCCTTGTCCCACACGGAAGGTGGCAGCCCTGAAAGATGTTCCTGGTCTTCACTGTCCCCCTGCAGCCTATTCACAGGCACAACAGGATTTAGGACCGGGGCTTGCCCAGAGGAGGAACATCTCATGGCTCTCGTCCTCGGCAGAGCCTGATACTGGAAAGGCACACGTCCGGCTCCTTGTCCCACAAGGAATGTGGTAGCCCTGAAAGATGTTGCTCGTCTTCACCGTCCCCCTGCAGCCTATTCACAGGCACAACAGGATCTGGGACCCGGGCTTGCCCAGAGGAGGAACATCTCATGGCTCTCGTCCTCGGCAGAGCCTGATTCCGGAAAGGCACACGTCCGGCTCCTTGTCCCACACGGAAGGTGGCAGGCCGGAAAGATGTTGCTGGTCTTCACCGTCCCCCTGCAGCCTATTCACAGGCACAACAGGATTCAGGACCGGGGCTTGCCCAGAGGAGGAACATCTCATGGCTCTCGTCCTCGGCAGAGCCTGACTCTGGAAAGGCACACGTCCGGCTCCTTGTCCCACAAGGAATGTGGCAGCCCTGAAAGATGTTGCTCGTCTTCACCGTCCCCCTGCAGCCTATTCACAGGCAAAACAGGATCTGGGACTCGGACTTGCCCAGAGGAGGAACATCTCATGGCTCTCGTCCTCGGCAGAGCCTGATTCCGATAAGGCACTGCTCCGGCTCCTTGTCCCACATGGAAGGTGGCGGCCCTGAAAGCTGTTGCTGGTCTTCACCGTCCCCCTGCAGCCTATTCACAGGCACAACAGGATCTGGGACCCGGGCTTGCCCAGAGGAGGAACATCTCATGGCTATCGTCCTCGGCGGAGCCTTATTCCGGAAAGGCACACGTCCGGCTCCTTGTCCCACACGGAAGGTGGCAGGCCGGAAAGCTGTTGATTGTCTTCACCGTCCCCCTGCAGCCTATTCACAGGCACAGCAGTATCTGGGACCCGGGCTTGCCCAGAGGAGGAACATCTCATGGCTCTCGTCCTCGGCAGAGCCTGTTTCCGAGAAGGCACATGTCCGGCTCCTTTTCCCACATGGAAGGTGGCAGCCCAGAAAGCTGTTTCTGGTCTTCACCGTCCCCCTGCAGCCTATTCACAGGCACAACAGGATCTGGGACTCGGGCTTGCCCAGAGGAGGAACATCTCATGGCTCTCGTCCTCGGCAGAGCCTGATTCCGAAAAGGCACTCATCCGGCTCCTTGTCCCACATGGAAGGTGGCAGCCCTGAAAGATGTTGCTGGTCTTCACCGTCCCCATGCAGCCTATTCACAGGCACAACAGGATCTGGGACCTGGGCTTGCCCAGAGGAGGAACATCTCATGGCTCTCGTCCTCGGCGGAGCCTTATTCCGGAAAGGCACAAGTCCGGCTCCTTGTCCCACACGGAAGGTGGCAGGCCGGAAAGATGTTGCTGGTCATCACCGTCCCCCTGCAGCCTATTCACAGGCACAACAGGATCTGGGACTTGGGCTTGCCCAGAGGAGGAACATCTCATGGTTCTCGTCCTCGGCAGAGCCTGATTCCGAAAAGGCACACGTCCTGCTCCATGTCCCACACGGAAGGTGGCAGCCCTGAAAGCTGTTGCTGGTCTTCACCGTCCCCCTGCAGCCTATTCACAGGCAAAACAGGATCTGGGACCTGGTCTTGCCCAGAGGAGGAACATCTCATGGCTCTCGTCCTCGGCAGAGCCTGATTCCGGAAAGGCACACGTCCGGCTCCTTGTCCCACAAGGAAGGTGGCAGCCCTGAAAGATGTTCCTGGTCTTCACTGTCCCCCTGCAGCCTATTCACAGGCACAACAGGATTTAGGACCGGGGCTTGCCCAGAGGAGGAACATCTCATGGCTCTCGTCCTCGGCAGAGCCTGATACTGGAAAGGCACACGTCCGGCTCCTTGTCCCACAAGGAATGTGGTAGCCCTGAAAGATGTTGCTCGTCTTCACCGTCCCCCTGCAGCCTATTCACAGGCACAACAGGATCTGGGACCCGGGCTTGCCCAGAGGAGGAACATCTCATGGCTCTCGTCCTCGGCAGAGCCTGATTCCGGAAAGGCACACGTCCGGCTCCTTGTCCCACACGGAAGGTGGCAGGCCGGAAAGCTGTTGCTGGTCTTCACCGTCCCCCTGCAGCCTATTCACAGGCACAACAGGATCTGGGACCTGGGCTTGCCCAGAGAGGAACATCTCATGGTTCTCGTCCTCGGCGGAGCCTGATTCCGGAAAGGCACACGTCCGGCTCCTTGTCCCACACGGAAGGTGGCAGGCCGGAAAGCTGTTGCTGGTCTTCACCGTCCCCCTGCAGCCTATTCACAGGCAAAACAGGATCTGGGACTCGGACTTGCCCAGAGGAGGAACATCTCATGGCTCTCGTCCTCGGCAGAGCCTGATTCCGAAAAGGCACACGTCCGGCTCCTTGTCCCACACGGAAGGTGGCAGCCCAGAAAGCTGTTGCTGGTCTTCACCGTCCCCCTGCAGCCTATTCACAGGCACAACAGGATCTGGGACCCGGGCTTGCCCAGAGGAGGAACATCTCATGGCTCTCGTCCTCGGCGGAGTCTGATTCCGGAAAGGCACACGTCCGGCTCCTTGTCCCACACGGAAGGTGGCAGGCCGGAAAGCTGTTGCTGGTCTTCACCGTCCCCCTGCAGCCTATTCACAGGCACAACAGGATCTGGGACCCGGGCTTGCCCAGAGGAGGAACATCTCATGGCTCTTGTCCTCGGCAGAGCCTGATTCAGGAAAGGCACACGTCCGGCTCCTTGTCCCACACGGAAGGTGGCAGGCCGGAAAGATGTTGCTGGTCTTCACCGTCCCCCTGCAGCCTATTCACAGGCACAACAGGATCTGGGACCTGGGCTTGCCCAGAGAGGAACATCTCATGGTTCTCGTCTTCGGCAGAGCCTGATTCCGAAAAGGCACACATCCGGCTCCTTGTCCCACACGGAAGGTGGCAGCCCTGAAAGCTGTTGCTGGTCTTCACCCTCCCTCTGCAGCCTATTCACAGGCAAAACAGGATGTGGGACTCGGACTTGCCCAGAGGAGGAACATCTCATGGCTCTCGTCCTCGGGCAGAGCCTGATTCCTAAAAGGCACTCGTCCGGCTCCTTGTCCCACACGGAAGGTGGCAGCCCTGAAAGCTGTTGCTGGTCTTCACCGTCCCCCTGCAGCCTATTCACAGGCACAACAGGATCTGGGACCCGGGCTTGCCCAGAGGAGGAACATCTCATGGCTCTCGTCCTCGGCAGAGCCTTATTCCGAAAAGGCACACGTCCGGCTCCTTGTCCCACACGGAAGGTGGCAGGCCGGAAAGCTGTTGATGGTCTTCACCGTCCCCCTGCAGCCTATTCACAGGTACAACAGGATCTGGGACCCGGGCTTGCCCAGAGGATGAACATCTCATGGCTCTTGTCCTCGGCAGAGCCTGATTCAGGAAAGCCAAACGTCCGGCTCCTTGTCCCACACGGAAGGTGGCAGGCCGGAAAGCTGTTGCTGGTCTTCACCGTCCCCCTGCAGCCTATTCACAGGCACAACAGGATCTGGGACCCGGGCTTGCCCAGAGGAGGAACATCTCATGGCTCTCGTCCTCGGCAGAGCCTGATTCCGATAAGGCACTGGTCCGGCTCCTTGTCCCACATGGAAGGTGGCGGCCCTGAAAGCTGTTGCTGGTCTTCACCGTCCCCCTGCAGCCTATTCACAGGCACAACAGGATCTGGGACCCGGGCTTGCCCAGAGGAGGAACATCTCATGGCTATCGTCCTCGGCGGAGCCTGATTCCGGAAAGGCACACGTCCGGCTCCTTGTCCCACACGGAAGGTGGCAGGCCGGAAAGCTGTTGCTGGTCTTCACCGTCCCCCTGCAGCCTATTCACAGGCACAGCAGGATCTGGGACTTGGGCTTGCCCAGAGGAGGAACATCTCATGGCTCTCGTCCTCGGCAGAGCCTGTTTCCGAGAAGGCACACGTCCGGCTCCTTTTCCCACACGGAAGGTGGCAGCCCAGAAAGCTGTTGCTGGTCTTCACCGTCCCCCTGCAGCCTATTCACAGGCACAACAGGATCTGGGACTCGGGCTTGCCCAGAGGAGGAACATCTGATGGCTCTCGTCCTCGGCAGAGCCTGATTCCGAAAAGGCACTCATCCGGCTCCTTGTCCCACATGGAA
Organism: Astur gentilis; assembly: GCF_929443795.1. Taxonomy (NCBI): domain Eukaryota; kingdom Metazoa; phylum Chordata; class Aves; order Accipitriformes; family Accipitridae; genus Astur; species Astur gentilis. The sequence goes on from NC_064889.1 coordinate 444,559, forward strand.
GGTGGCAGCCCTGAAAGATGTTGCTGGTCTTCACCGTCCCCATGCAGCCTATTCACAGGCACAACAGGATCTGGGACCTGGGCTTGCCCAGAGGAGGAACATCTCATGGCTCTCGTCCTCGGCGGAGCCTTATTCTGGAAAGGCACACGTCCGGCTCCTTGTCCCACACGGAAGGTGGCAGGCCGGAAAGATGTTGCTGGTCATCACCGTCCCCCTGCAGCCTATTCACAGGCACAACAGGATCTGGGACTTGGGCTTGCCCAGAGGAGGAACATCTCATGGTTCTCGTCCTCGGCAGAGCCTGATTCCGAAAAGGCACACGTCCGGCTCCATGTCCCACACGTAAGGTGGCAGCCCTGAAAGCTGTTGCTGGTCTTCACCGTCGCCCTGCAGCCTATTCACAGGCAAAACAGGACCTGGGACCTGGTCTTGCCCAGAGGAGGAACATCTCATGGCTCTCGTCCTCGGCAGAGCCTCTTTCCAAAAAGGCACACGTCCGGCTCCTTGTCCCACACGGAAAGTGGCAGGCCGGAAAGCTGTTGCTGGTCTTCACCGACCCCCTGCAGCCTATTCACAGGCACAACAGGACCTGGGACCTGGGCTTGCCCAGAGGAGGAACATCTCATGGCTCTCGTCCTCGGCAGAGCCTCTTTCCGAAAAGGCACACGTCTGGCTCCTTGTCCCACATGGAAGGTGGCGGCCCTGAAAGCTGTTGCTGGTCTTCACCGTCCCCCTGCAGCCTATTCACAGGCACAACAGGATCTGGGACCCGGGCTTGCCCAGAGGAGGAACATCTCATGGCTCTCGTCCTCGGCAGAGCCTGATTCCTAAAAGGCACTCCTCCGGCTCCTTATCCCACACGGAAGGTGGCAGCCCTGAAAGCTGTTGCTGGTCTTCACCGTCCCCCTGCAGCCTATTCACAGGCACAACAGGATCTGGGACCCGGGCTTGCCCAGAGGAGGAACATCTCATGGCTCTCGTCCTCGGCAGAGCCTGATTCCGAAAAGGCACACGTCCGGCTCCTTGTCCCACACGGAAGGTGGCAGGCCGGAAAGCTGTTGATGGTCTTCACCGTCCCCCTGCAGCCTATTCACAGGCACAACAGGATCTGGGACCCGGGCTTGCCCAGAGGATGAACATCTCATGGCTCTTGTCCTCGGCAGAGCCTGATTCAGGAAAGCCAAACGTCCGGCTCCTTGTCCCACACGGAAGGTGGCAGGCCGGAAAGCTGTTGCTGGTCTTCACCGTCCCCCTGCAGCCTATTCACAGGCAAAACAGGATCTGGGACTCGGACTTGCCCAGAGGAGGAACATCTCATGGCTCTCGTCCTCGGCAGAGCCTGATTCCGATAAGGCACTGGTCCGGCTCCTTGTCCCACATGGAAGGTGGCGGCCCTGAAAGCTGTTGCTGGTCTTCACCGTCCCCCTGCAGCCTATTCACAGGCACAACAGGATCTGGGACCCGGGCTTGCCCAGAGGAGGAACATCTCATGGCTATCGTCCTCGGCGGAGCCTGATTCCGGAAAGGCACACGTCCGGCTCCTTGTCCCACACGGAAGGTGGCAGGCCGGAAAGCTGTTGCTGGTCTTCACCGTCCCCCTGCAGCCTATTCACAGGCACAGCAGGATCTGGGACTTGGGCTTGCCCAGAGGAGGAACATCTCATGGCTCTCGTCCTCGGCAGAGCCTGTTTCCGAGAAGGCACACGTCCGGCTCCTTTTCCCACACGGAAGGTGGCAGCCCAGAAAGCTGTTGCTGGTCTTCACCGTCCCCCTGCAGCCTATTCACAGGCACAACAGGATCTGGGACTCGGGCTTGCCCAGAGGAGGAACATCTGATGGCTCTCGTCCTCGGCAGAGCCTGATTCCGAAAAGGCACTCATCCGGCTCCTTGTCCCACATGGAAGGTGGCAGCCCTGAAAGATGTTGCTGGTCTTCACCGTCCCCATGCAGCCTATTCACAGGCACAACAGGATCTGGGACCTGGGCTTGCCCAGAGGAGGAACATCTCATGGCTCTCGTCCTCGGCGGAGCCTTATTCCGGCAAGGCACACGTCCGGCTCCTTGTCCCACACGGAAGGTGGCAGGCCGGAAAGATGTTGCTGGTCATCACCGTCCCCCTGCAGCCTATTCACAGGCACAACAGGATCTGGGACTTGGGCTTGCCCAGAGGAGGAACATCTCATGGTTCTCGTCCTCGGCAGAGCCTGATTCCGAAAAGGCACACGTCCGGCTCCATGTCCCACACGGAAGGTGGCAGCCCTGAAAGCTGTTGCTGGTCTTCACCGTCGCCCTGCAGCCTATTCACAGGCAAAACAGGACCTGGGACCTGGTCTTGCCCAGAGGAGGAACATCTCATGGCTCTCGTCCTCGGCAGAGCCTCTTTCCAAAAAGGCACACGTCCGGCTCCTTGTCCCACACGGAAAGTGGCAGGCCGGAAAGCTGTTGCTGGTCTTCACCGACCCCCTGCAGCCTATTCACAGGCACAACAGGATTCAGGACCGGGGCTTGCCCAGAGGAGGAACATCTCATGGCTCTCGTCCTCGGCAGAGCCTCTTTCCGAAAAGGCACACGTCTGGCTCCTTGTCCCACATGGAAGGTGGCGGCCCTGAAAGCTGTTGCTGGTCTTCACCGTCCCCCTGCAGCCTATTCACAGGCACAACAGGATCTGGGACCCGGGCTTGCCCAGAGGAGGAACATCTCATGGCTCTCGTCCTCGGCAGAGCCTGATTCCGGAAAGGCACACGTCCGGCTCCTTGTCCCACACGGAAGGTGGCAGCCCTGAAAGATGTTCCTGGTCTTCACTGTCCCCCTGCAGCCTATTCACAGGCACAACAGGATTTAGGACCGGGGCTTGCCCAGAGGAGGAACATCTCATGGCTCTCGTCCTCGGCAGAGCCTGACTCTGGAAAGGCACACGTCCGGCTCCTTGTCCCACAAGGAATGTGGTAGCCCTGAAAGATGTTGCTCGTCTTCACCGTCCCCCTGCAGCCTATTCAAAGGCACAACAGGATCTGGGACCCGGGCTTGCCCAGAGGAGGAACATCTCATGGCTCTCGTCCTCGGCGGAGCCTGATTCCGGAAAGGCACACATCCGGCTCCTTGTCCCACACGGAAGGTGGCAGGCCGGAAAGCTGTTGCTGGTCTTCACCGTCCCCCTGCAGCCTATTCACAGGCACAACAGGATCTGGGACCTGGGCTTGCCCAGAGAGGAACATCTCATGGTTCTCGTCCTCGGCAGAGCCTGATTCCGAAAAGGCACACATCCGGCTCCTTGTCCCACACGGAAGGTGGCAGCCCTGAAAACTGTTGCTGGTCTTCACCGTCCCCCTTCAGCCTATTCACAGGCACAACAGGATCTGGGACCTGGGCTTGCCCAAAGGAGGAACATCTCATGGCTCTCGTCCTCGGCAGAGCCTGATTCCGAAAAGGCACACGTCCAGCTCCTTGTCCCACACGGAAGGTGGCAGCCCTGAAAGCTGTTGCTGGTCTTCACCGTCCCCCTGCAGCCTATTCACAGCTACAACAGGATCTGGGACCTGGGCTTGCCCAGAGGAGGAACATCTCATGGCTCTCGTCCTCGGCAGAGCCTCTTTCCGAAAAGGCACACGTCCGGCTCCTTGTCCCACACGGAAGTTGGCAGGCCGGAAAGCTGTTGCTGGTCTTCACCGTTCCCCTGCAGCCTATTCACAGGCACAACAGGATCTGGGACCCGGGCTTGCCCAGAGGAGGAACATCTCATGGCTCTCGTCCTCGGCAGAGCCTGATTCAGGAAAGGCACACGTCCGGCTCCTTGTCCCACACGGAAGGTGGCAGGCCGGAAAGCTGTTGCTGGTCTTCACCATCCCCCTGCAGCCTATTCACAGGCACAACAGGATCTGGGACCCGGGCTTGCCCAGAGGAGGAACATCTCATGGCTCTCGTCCTCGGCGGAGCCTGATTCAGGAAAGGCACACGTCCGGCTCCTTGTCCCACACGGAAGGTGGCAGCCCTGAAAGCTGTTGCTGGTCTTCACCGTCCCCCTGCAGCCTATTCACAGGCAAAACAGGATCTGGGACCTGGTCTTGCCCAGAGGAGGAACATCTCATGGCTCTCGACCTCGGCAGAGCCTCTTTCCGAAAAGGCACACGTCTGGCTCGTTGTCCCACACGGAAGGTGGCAGGCCGGAAAGCTGTTGATGGTCTTCACTGTCCCCCTGCAGCCTATTCACAGCTACAACAGGATCTGGGACCTGGGCTTGCCCAGAGGAGGAACATCTCATGGCTCTCGTCCTCGGCAGAGCCTCTTTCCGAAAAGGCACACGTCCGGCTCCTTGTCCCACACGGAAGGTGGCAGGCCGGAAAGCTGTTGCTGGTCTTCACCGTTCCCCTGCAGCCTATTCACAGGCACAACAGGATCTGGGACCCGGGCTTGCCCAGAGGAGGAACATCTCATGGCTCTCGTCCTCGGCAGAGCCTGATTCAGGAAAGGCACACGTCCGGCTCCTTGTCCCACACGGAAGGTGGCAGGCCGGAAAGCTGTTGCTGGTCTTCACCATCCCCCTGCAGCCTATTCACAGGCACAACAGGATCTGGGACCCGGGCTTGCCCAGAGGAGGAACATCTCATGGCTCTCGTCCTCGGCGAAGCCTGATTCAGGAAAGGCACACGTCCGGCTCCTTATCCCACACGGAAGGTGGCAGGCAGCAAAGATGTTCCTGGTCTTCACTGTCCCCCTGCAGCCTATTCACAGGCACAACAGGATTCAGGACCGGGGCTTGCCCAGAGGAGGAACATCTCATGGCTCTCGTCCTCGGCAGAGCCTAATTCCGATAAGGCACTGGTCCGGCTCCTTGTCCCACATGGAAGGTGGCGGCCCTGAAAGATGTTGCTGGTCTTCACCGTCCCCCTGCTGCCTATTCACAGGCACAACAGGATCTGGGATTTGGGCTTGCCCAGAGGAGGAACATCTCATGGCTCTCGTCCTCGGCAGAGCCTGATTCCGAAAAGGCACACGTCCGGCTCCTTGTCCCACACGGAAGGTGGCAGCCCTGAAAGCTGTTGCTGGTCTTCACCATCCCCCTGCAGCCTATTCACAGGCAAAACAGGATCTGGGACCTGGTCTTGCCCAGAGGAGGAACATCTCATGGCTCTCGACCTCGGCAGAGCCTCTTTCCGAAAAGGAACACGTCTGGCTCCTTGTCCCACACGGAAGGTGGCAGCCCTGAAAGCTGTTGCTGGTCTTCACCGTCCCCCTGCAGCCTATTCACAGGCACAACAGGATCTGGGACCCGGGCTTGCCCAAAGGAGGAACATCTCATGGTTCTCGTCCTCGGCAGAGCCTGATTCCGAAAAGGCACACGTCCGGCTCCTTGTCCCACACGGAAGGTGGCAGCCCTGAAAGCTGTTGCTGGTCTTCACCGTCCCCCTGCAGCCTATTCACAGCTACAACAGGATCTGGGACCTGGGCTTGCCCAGAGGAGGAACATCTCATGGCTCTTGTCCTCGGCAGTGCCTCTTTCCGAAAAGGCACACGTCCGGCTCCTTGTCCCACACGGAAGGTGGCAGGCCGGAAAGCTGTTGCTGGTCTTCACCGTTCCCCTGCAGCCTATTCACAGGCACAACAGGATCTGGGACCCGGGCTTGCCCAGAGGAGGAACATCTCATGGCTCTCGTCCTCGGCAGAGCCTGATTCAGGAAAGGCACACGTCCGGCTCCTTGTCCCACACGGAAGGTGGCAGGCCGGAAAGCTGTTGCTGGTCTTCACCGTCCCCCTGCAGCCTATTCACAGGCACAACAGGATGTGGGACCCGGGCTTGCCCAGAGGAGAAACATCTCATGGCTCTCGACCTCGGCGGAGCCTTATTCCGAAAAGGCACACGTCTGGCTCGTTGTCCCACACGGAAGCTGGCAGGCCGGAAAGCTGTTGATGGTCTTCACCGTCCCCCTGCAGCCTATTCACAGCTACAACAGGATCTGGGACCTGGGCTTGCCCAGAGGAGGAACATCTCATGGCTCTCGTCCTCGGCAGAGCCTCTTTCCGAAAAGGCACACGTCCGGCTCCTTGTCCCACACGGAAGGTGGCAGGCCGGAAAGCTGTTGCTGGTCTTCACCGTTCCCCTGCAGCCTATTCACAGGCACAACAGGATCTGGGACCCGGGCTTGCCCAGAGGAGGAACATCTCATGGCTCTCGTCCTCGGCAGAGCCTGATTCAGGAAAGGCACACGTCCGGCTCCTTGTCCCACACGGAAGGTGGCAGGCCGGAAAGCTGTTGCTGGTCTTCACCATCCCCCTGCAGCCTATTCACAGGCACAACAGGATCTGGGACCCGGGCTTGCCCAGAGGAGGAACATCTCATGGCTCTCGTCCTCTGCGGAGCCTGATTCAGGAAAGGCACACGTCCGGCTCCTTGTCCCACACGGAAGGTGGCAGGCCGGAAAGCTGTTGCTGGTCTTCACTGTCCCCCTGCAGCCTATTCACAGGCACAACAGGATTCAGGACCGGGGCTTGCCCAGAGGAGGAACATCTCATGGCTCTCGTCCTCGGCAGAGCCTAATTCCGATAAGGCACTGGTCCGGCTCCTTGTCCCACATGGAAGGTGGCGGCCCTGAAAGATGTTGCTGGTCTTCACCGTCCCCCTGCAGCCTATTCACAGGCACAACAGGATCTGGGACTTGGGCTTGCCCAGAGGAGGAACATCTCATGGCTCTCGTCCTCGGCAGAGCCTGATTCCGAAAAGGCACACGTCCGGCTCCTTGTCCCACACGGAAGGTGGCAGCCCTGAAAGCTGTTGCTGGTCTTCACCGTCCCCCTGCAGCCTATTCACAGGCAAAACAGGATCTGGGACCTGGTCTTGCCCAGAGGAGGAACATCTCATGGCTCTCGACCTCGGCAGAGCCTCTTTCCGAAAAGGAACACGTCTGGCTCCTTGTCCCACACGGAAGGTGGCAGCCCTGAAAGCTGTTGCTGGTCTTCACCGTCCCCCTGCAGCCTATTCACAGGCACAACAGGATCTGGGACCCGGGCTTGCCCAAAGGAGGAACATCTCATGGTTCTCGTCCTCGGCAGAGCCTGATTCCGAAAAGGCACACGTCCGGCTCCTTGTCCCACACGGAAGGTGGCAGCCCTGAAAGATGTTGCTGGTCTTCACCGTCCCCCTGCAGCCTATTCACAGCTACAACAGGATCTGGGACCTGGGCTTGCCCAGAGGAGGAACATCTCATGGCTCTCGTCCTCGGCGGAGCCTTATTCCGGAAAGGCACAAGTCCGGCTCCTTGTCCCACACGGAGGGTGGCAGCCCTGAAAGCTGTTGCTGGTCTTCACCGTTCCCCTGCAGCCTATTCACAGGCACAACAGGATCTGGGACCCGGGCTTGCCCAGAGGAGGAACATCTCATGGCTCTCGTCCTCGGCAGAGCCTGATTCAGGAAAGGCACACGTCCGGCTCCTTGTCCCACACGGAAGGTGGCAGGCCGGAAAGCTGTTGCTGGTCTTCACCATCCCCCTGCAGCCTATTCACAGGCACAACAGGATCTGGGACCCGGGCTTGCCCAGAGGAGGAACATCTCATGGCTCTCGTCCTCGGCGGAGCCTGATTCAGGAAAGGCACACGTCCGGCTCCTTGTCCCACACGGAAGGTGGCAGCCCTGAAAGCTGTTGCTGGTCTTCACCGTCCCCCTGCAGCCTATTCACAGGCAAAACAGGATCTGGGACCTGGTCTTGCCCAGAGGAGGAACATCTCATGGCTCTCGACCTCGGCAGAGCCTCTTTCCGAAAAGGAACACGTCCGGCTCCTTGTCCCACACGGAAGGTGGCAGCCCTGAAAGCTGTTGCTGGTCTTCACCGTCCCCCTGCAGCCTATTCACAGGCACAACAGGATCTGGGACCCGGGCTTGCCCAAAGGAGGAACATCTCATGGTTCTCGTCCTCGGCAGAGCCTGATTCCGAAAAGGCACACGTCCGGCTCCTTGTCCCACACGGAAGGTGGCAGCCCTGAAAGCTGTTGCTGGTCTTAACCGTCCCCCTGCAGCCTATTCACAGCTACAACAGGATCTGGGACCTGGGCTTGCCCAGAGGAGGAACATCTCATGGCTCTCGTCCTCGGCAGAGCCTCTTTCCGAAAAGGCACACGTCCGGCTCCTTGTCCCACACGGAAGGTGGCAGGCCGGAAAGCTGTTGCTGGTCTTCACCGTTCCCCTGCAGCCTATTCACAGGCACAACAGGATCTGGGACCCGGGCTTGCCCAGAGGAGGAACATCTCATGGCTCTCGTCCTCGGCAGAGCCTGATTCAGGAAAGGCACACGTCCGGCTCCTTGTCCCACACGGAAGGTGGCAGGCCGGAAAGCTGGTGCTGGTCTTCACCGTCCCCCTGCAGCCTATTCACAGGCACAACAGGATGTGGGACCCGGGCTTGCCCAGAGGAGAAACATCTCATGGCTCTCGACCTCGGCGGAGCCTTATTCCGAAAAGGCACACGTCTGGCTCGTTGTCCCACACGGAAGCTGGCAGGCCGGAAAGCTGTTGATGGTCTTCACCGTCCCCCTGCAGCCTATTCACAGCTACAACAGGATCTGGGACCTGGGCTTGCCCAGAGGAGGAACATCTCATGGCTCTCGTCCTCGGCAGAGCCTCTTTCCGAAAAGGCACACGTCCGGCTCCTTGTCCCACACGGAAGGTGGCAGGCCGGAAAGCTGTTGCTGGTCTTCACCGTTCCCCTGCAGCCTATTCACAGGCACAACAGGATCTGGGACCCGGGCTTGCCCAGAGGAGGAACATCTCATGGCTCTCGTCCTCGGCAGAGCCTGATTCAGGAAAGGCACACGTCCGGCTCCTTGTCCCACACGGAAGGTGGCAGGCCGGAAAGCTGTTGCTGGTCTTCACCATCCCCCTGCAGCCTATTCACAGGCACAACAGGATCTGGGACCCGGGCTTGCCCAGAGGAGGAACATCTCATGGCTCTCGTCCTCTGCGGAGCCTGATTCAGGAAAGGCACACGTCCGGCTCCTTGTCCCACACGGAAGGTGGCAGGCCGGAAAGCTGTTGCTGGTCTTCACTGTCCCCCTGCAGCCTATTCACAGGCACAACAGGATTCAGGACCGGGGCTTGCCCAGAGGAGGAACATCTCATGGCTCTCGTCCTCGGCAGAGCCTAATTCCGATAAGGCACTGGTCCGGCTCCTTGTCCCACATGGAAGGTGGCGGCCCTGAAAGATGTTGCTGGTCTTCACCGTCCCCCTGCAGCCTATTCACAGGCACAACAGGATCTGGGACTTGGGCTTGCCCAGAGGAGGAACATCTCATGGCTCTCGTCCTCGGCAGAGCCTGATTCCGAAAAGGCACACGTCCGGCTCCTTGTCCCACACGGAAGGTGGCAGCCCTGAAAGCTGTTGCTGGTCTTCACCGTCCCCCTGCAGCCTATTCACAGGCAAAACAGGATCTGGGACCTGGTCTTGCCCAGAGGAGGAACATCTCATGGCTCTCGACCTCGGCAGAGCCTCTTTCCGAAAAGGAACACGTCTGGCTCCTTGTCCCACACGGAAGGTGGCAGCCCTGAAAGCTGTTGCTGGTCTTCACCGTCCCCCTGCAGCCTATTCACAGGCACAACAGGATCTGGGACCCGGGCTTGCCCAAAGGAGGAACATCTCATGGTTCTCGTCCTCGGCAGAGCCTGATTCCGAAAAGGCACACGTCCGGCTCCTTGTCCCACACGGAAGGTGGCAGCCCTGAAAGATGTTGCTGGTCTTCACCGTCCCCCTGCAGCCTATTCACAGCTACAACAGGATCTGGGACCTGGGCTTGCCCAGAGGAGGAACATCTCATGGCTCTCGTCCTCGGCGGAGCCTTATTCCGGAAAGGCACAAGTCCGGCTCCTTGTCCCACACGGAGGGTGGCAGCCCTGAAAGCTGTTGCTGGTCTTCACCGTTCCCCTGCAGCCTATTCACAGGCACAACAGGATCTGGGACCCGGGCTTGCCCAGAGGAGGAACATCTCATGGCTCTCGTCCTCGGCAGAGCCTGATTCAGGAAAGGCACACGTCCGGCTCCTTGTCCCACACGGAAGGTGGCAGGCCGGAAAGCTGTTGCTGGTCTTCACCATCCCCCTGCAGCCTATTCACAGGCACAACAGGATCTGGGACCCGGGCTTGCCCAGAGGAGGAACATCTCATGGCTCTCGTCCTCGGCGGAGCCTGATTCAGGAAAGGCACACGTCCGGCTCCTTGTCCCACACGGAAGGTGGCAGCCCTGAAAGCTGTTGCTGGTCTTCACCGTCCCCCTGCAGCCTATTCACAGGCAAAACAGGATCTGGGACCTGGTCTTGCCCAGAGGAGGAACATCTCATGGCTCTCGACCTCGGCAGAGCCTCTTTCCGAAAAGGAACACGTCCGGCTCCTTGTCCCACACGGAAGGTGGCAGCCCTGAAAGCTGTTGCTGGTCTTCACCGTCCCCCTGCAGCCTATTCACAGGCACAACAGGATCTGGGACCCGGGCTTGCCCAAAGGAGGAACATCTCATGGTTCTCGTCCTCGGCAGAGCCTGATTCCGAAAAGGCACACGTCCGGCTCCTTGTCCCACACGGAAGGTGGCAGCCCTGAAAGCTGTTGCTGGTCTTAACCGTCCCCCTGCAGCCTATTCACAGCTACAACAGGATCTGGGACCTGGGCTTGCCCAGAGGAGGAACATCTCATGGCTCTCGTCCTCGGCAGAGCCTCTTTCCGAAAAGGCACACGTCCGGCTCCTTGTCCCACACGGAAGGTGGCAGGCCGGAAAGCTGTTGCTGGTCTTCACCGTTCCCCTGCAGCCTATTCACAGGCACAACAGGATCTGGGACCCGGGCTTGCCCAGAGGAGGAACATCTCATGGCTCTCGTCCTCGGCAGAGCCTGATTCAGGAAAGGCACACGTCCGGCTCCTTGTCCCACACGGAAGGTGGCAGGCCGGAAAGCTGTTGCTGGTCTTCACCGTCCCCCTGCAGCCTATTCACAGGCACAACAGGATCTGGGACCCGGGCTTGCCCAGAGGAGGAACATCTCATGGCTCTCGTCCTCTGCGGAGCCTGATTCAGGAAAGGCACACGTCCGGCTCCTTGTCCCACACGGAAGGTGGCAGGCCGGAAAGCTGTTGCTGGTCTTCACTGTCCCCCTGCAGCCTATTCACAGGCACAACAGGATTCAGGACCGGGGCTTGCCCAGAGGAGGAACATCTCATGGCTCTCGTCCTCGGCAGAGCCTAATTCCGATAAGGCACTGGTCCGGCTCCTTGTCCCACATGGAAGGTGGCGGCCCTGAAAGATGTTGCTGGTCTTCACCGTCCCCCTGCAGCCTATTCACAGGCACAACAGGATCTGGGACTTGGGCTTGCCCAGAGGAGGAACATCTCATGGCTCTCGTCCTCGGCAGAGCCTGATTCCGAAAAGGCACACGTCCGGCTCCTTGTCCCACACGGAAGGTGGCAGCCCTGAAAGCTGTTGCTGGTCTTCACCGTCCCCCTGCAGCCTATTCACAGGCAAAACAGGATCTGGGACCTGGTCTTGCCCAGAGGAGGAACATCTCATGGCTCTCGACCTCGGCAGAGCCTCTTTCCGAAAAGGAACACGTCTGGCTCCTTGTCCCACACGGAAGGTGGCAGCCCTGAAAGCTGTTGCTGGTCTTCACCGTCCCCCTGCAGCCTATTCACAGGCACAACAGGATCTGGGATCCGGGCTTGCCCAAAGGAGGAACATCTCATGGTTCTCGTCCTCGGCAGAGCCTGATTCCGAAAAGGCACACGTCCGGCTCCTTGTCCCACACGGAAGGTGGCAGCCCTGAAAGCTGTTGCTGGTCTTCACCGTCCCCCTGCAGCCTATTCACAGCTACAACAGGATCTGGGACCTGGGCTTGCCCAGAGGAGGAACATCTCATGGCTCTCGTCCTCGGCGGAGCCTTATTCCGGAAAGGCACAAGTCCGGCTCCTTGTCCCACACGGAGGGTGGCAGCCCTGAAAGCTGTTGCTGGTCTTCACCGTTCCCCTGCAGCCTATTCACAGGCACAACAGGATCTGGGACCCGGGCTTGCCCAGAGGAGGAACATCTCATGGCTCTCGTCCTCGGCAGAGCCTGATTCAGGAAAGGCACACGTCCGGCTCCTTGTCCCACACGGAAGGTGGCAGGCCGGAAAGCTGTTGCTGGTCTTCACCATCCCCCTGCAGCCTATTCACAGGCACAACAGGATCTGGGACCCGGGCTTGCCCAGAGGAGGAACATCTCATGGCTCTCGTCCTCGGCGGAGCCTGATTCAGGAAAGGCACACGTCCGGCTCCTTGTCCCACACGGAAGGTGGCAGCCCTGAAAGCTGTTGCTGGTCTTCACCGTCCCCCTGCAGCCTATTCACAGGCAAAACAGGATCTGGGACCTGGTCTTGCCCAGAGGAGGAACATCTCATGGCTCTCGACCTCGGCAGAGCCTCTTTCCGAAAAGGAACACGTCCGGCTCCTTGTCCCACACGGAAGGTGGCAGCCCTGAAAGCTGTTGCTGGTCTTCACCGTCCCCCTGCAGCCTATTCACAGGCACAACAGGATCTGGGACCCGGGCTTGCCCAAAGGAGGAACATCTCATGGTTCTCGTCCTCGGCAGAGCCTGATTCCGAAAAGGCACACGTCCGGCTCCTTGTCCCACACGGAAGGTGGCAGCCCTGAAAGCTGTTGCTGGTCTTCACCGTCTCCCTGCAGCCTATTCACAGCTACAACAGGATCTGGGACCTGGGCTTGCCCAGAGGAGGAACATCTCATGGCTCTCGTCCTCGGCAGAGCCTCTTTCCGAAAAGGCACACGTCCGGCTCCTTGTCCCACACGGAAGGTGGCAGCCCTGAAAGCTGTTGCTGGTCTTCACCGTTCCCCTGCAGCCTATTCACAGGCACAACAGGATCTGGGACCCGGGCTTGCCCAGAGGAGGAACATCTCATGGCTCTCGTCCTCGGCAGAGCCTGATTCAGGAAAGGCACACGTCCTGCTCCATGTCCCACACGGAAGGTGGCAGCCCTGAAAGCTGTTGCTGGTCTTCACCGTCCCCCTGCAGCCTATTCACAGGCACAACAGGATGTGGGACCCGGGCTTGCCCAGAGGAGAAACATCTCATGGCTCTCGACCTCGGCAGAGCCTGGTTCCGAAAAGGCACACGTCTGGCTCGTTGTCCCACACGGAAGGTGGCAGGCCGGAAAGCTGTTGATGGTCTTCACCGTCCCCCTGCAGCCTATTCACAGCTACAACAGGATCTGGGACCTGGGCTTGCCCAGAGGAGGAACATCTCATGGCTCTCGTCCTCGGCAGAGCCTCTTTCCGAAAAGGCACACGTCCGGCTCCTTGTCCCACACGGAAGGTGGCAGGCCGGAAAGCTGTTGCTGGTCTTCACCGTTCCCCTGCAGCCTATTCACAGGCACAACAGGATCTGGGACCCGGGCTTGCCCAGAGGAGGAACATCTCATGGCTCTCGTCCTCGGCAGAGCCTGATTCAGGAAAGGCACACGTCCGGCTCCTTGTCCCACACGGAAGGTGGCAGGCCGGAAAGCTGTTGCTGGTCTTCACCATCCCCCTGCAGCCTATTCACAGGCACAACAGGATCTGGGACCCGGGCTTGCCCAGAGGAGGAACATCTCATGGCTCTCGTCCTCGGCGGAGCCTGATTCAGGAAAGGCACACGTCCGGCTCCTTGTCCCACACGGAAGGTGGCAGGCCGGAAAGCTGTTGCTGGTCTTCACTGTCCCCCTGCAGCCTATTCACAGGCACAACAGGATTCAGGACCGGGGCTTGCCCAGAGGAGGAACATCTCATGGCTCTCGTCCTCGGCAGAGCCTAATTCCGATAAGGCACTGGTCCGGCTCCTTGTCCCACATGGAAGGTGGCGGCCCTGAAAGATGTTGCTGGTCTTCACCGTCCCCCTGCAGCCTATTCACAGGCACAACAGGATCTGGGACTTGGGCTTGCCCAGAGGAGGAACATCTCATGGCTCTCGTCCTCGGCAGAGCCTGATTCCGAAAAGGCACACGTCCGGCTCCTTGTCCCACACGGAAGGTGGCAGCCCTGAAAGCTGTTGCTGGTCTTCACCGTCCCCCTGCAGCCTATTCACAGGCAAAACAGGATCTGGGACCTGGTCTTGCCCAGAGGAGGAACATCTCATGGCTCTCGACCTCGGCAGAGCCTCTTTCCGAAAAGGAACACGTCTGGCTCCTTGTCCCACACGGAAGGTGGCAGCCCTGAAAGCTGTTGCTGGTCTTCACCGTCCCCCTGCAGCCTATTCACAGGCACAACAGGATCTGGGACCCGGGCTTGCCCAAAGGAGGAACATCTCATGGTTCTCGTCCTCGGCAGAGCCTGATTCCGAAAAGGCACACGTCCGGCTCCTTGTCCCACACGGAAGGTGGCAGCCCTGAAAGCTGTTGCTGGTCTTCACCGTCCCCCTGCAGCCTATTCACAGCTACAACAGGATCTGGGACCTGGGCTTGCCCAGAGGAGGAACATCTCATGGCTATCGTCCTCGGCAGAGCCTCTTTCCGAAAAGGCACACGTCCGGCTCCTTGTCCCACACGGAAGGTGGCAGCCCTGAAAGCTGTTGCTGGTCTTCACCGTTCCCCTGCAGCCTATTCACAGGCACAACAGGATCTGGGACCCGGGCTTGCCCAGAGGAGGAACATCTCATGGCTCTCGTCCTCGGCAGAGCCTGATTCAGGAAAGGCACACGTCCGGCTCCTTGTCCCACACGGAAGGTGGCAGGCCGGAAAGCTGTTGCTGGCCTTCACCGTCCCCCTGCAGCCTATTCACAGGCACAACAGGATGTGGGACCCGGGCTTGCCCAGAGGAGGAACATCTCATGGCTCTCGTCCTCGGCGGAGCCTTATTCCGAAAAGGCACACGTCTGGCTCGTTGTCCCACACGGAAGGTGGCAGGCCGGAAAGCTGTTGATGGTCTTCACCGTTCCCCTGCAGCCTATTCACAGGCACAACAGGATCTGGGACTCGGGCTTGCCCAGAGGAGGAACATCTCATGGCTCTCGTCCTTGGCGGAGCCTGTTTCCGGAAAGCACACGTCCGGCTCCTTGTCCCACACGGAAGGTGGCAGGCCGCAAAGATGTTCCTGGTCTTCACTGTCCCCCTGCAGCCTATTCACAGGCACAACAGGATTCAGGACCGGGGCTTGCCCAGAGGAGGAACATCTCATGGCTCTCGTCCTCGGCAGAGCCTGATTCCGAAAAGGCACACGTCCGGCTCCTTGTCCCACACGGAAGGTGGCAGCCCTGAAAGCTGTTGCTGGTCTTCACTGTCCCCCTGCAGCCTATTCACAGGCAAAACAGGATCTGGGACCTGGTCTTGCCCAGAGGAGGAACATCTCATGGCTCTCGTCCTCGGCAGAGCCTCTTTCCGAAAAGGCACTCATCCGGCTCCTTGTCCCACACGGAAGGTGGCAGCCCTGAAAGCTGTTGCTGGTCTTCACCGTCCCCCTGCAGCCTATTCACAGGTACAACAGCATCTGGGACCTGGGATTGCCCAGAGGAGGAATATCTCATGGCTCTCGTCCTCGGCAGAGCCTCTTTCCGAAAAGGCACACGTCTGGCTCCTTGTCCCACACGGAAGGTGGCAGCCCTGAAAGCTGTTGCTGGTCTTCACCGTCCCCCTGCAGCCTATTCACAGGCACAACAGGATCTGGGACTCGGGCTTGCCCAAAGGAGGAACATCTCATGGCTCTCGTCCTCGGCGGAGCCTTATTCCGGAAAGGCACACGTCCGGCTCCTTGTCCCACACGGAAGGTGGCAGGCTGGAAAGATGTTGCTGGTCTTCACCGTCCCCCTGCAGCCTATTCACAGGCACAACAGGATCTGGGACTTGGGCTTGCCCAGAGGAGGAACATCTCATGGCTCTCGTCCTCGGCAGAGCCTGATTCCGAAAAGGCACACGTCCGGCTCCTTGTCCCACACGGAAGGTGGCAGCCCTGAAAGCTGTTGCTGGTCTTCACCGTCCCCCTGCAGCCTATTCACAGGTACAACAGCATCTGGGACCTGGGATTGCCCAGAGGAGGAATATCTCATGGCTCTCGTCCTCGGCAGAGCCTCTTTCCGAAAAGGCACACGTCTGGCTCCTTGTCCCACACGGAAGGTGGCAGCCCTGAAAGCTGTTGCTGGTCTTCACCGTCCCCCTGCAGCCTATTCACAGGCACAACAGGATCTGGGACTCGGGCTTGCCCAAAGGAGGAACATCTCATGGCTCTCGTCCTCGGCGGAGCCTTATTCCGGAAAGGCACACGTCCGGCTCCTTGTCCCACACGGAAGGTGGCAGGCTGGAAAGATGTTGCTGGTCTTCACCGTCCCCCTGCAGCCTATTCACAGGCACAACAGGATCTGGGACTTGGGCTTGCCCAGAGGAGGAACATCTCATGGCTCTCGTCCTCGGCAGAGCCTGATTCCGAAAAGGCACACGTCCGGCTCCTTGTCCCACACGGAAGGTGGCAGCCCTGAAAGCTGTTGCTGGTCTTCACCGTCCCCCTGCAGCCTATTCACAGCTACAACAGGATCTGGGACGTGGGCTTGCCCAGAGGAGGAACATCTCATGGCTCTCGTCCTCGGCAGAGCCTCTTTCCGAAAAGGCACACGTCCGGCTCCTTGTCCCACACGGAAGGTGACAGCCCTGAAAGCTGTTGCTGGTCTTCACCGTCCCCCTGCAGCCTATTCACAGGCACAGCAGGATCTGGGACCCGGACTTGCCCAGAGGAGGAACATCTCATGGCTCTCGTCCTCGGCAGAGCCTGATTCCTAAAATGCACTCGTCCGGCTCCTTATCCCACACGGAAGGTGGCAGCCCTGAAAGCTGTTGCTGGTCTTCACCGTCCCCCTGCAGCCTATTCACAGGCACAACAGGATTCAGGACCGGGGCTTGCCCAGAGGAGGAACATCTCATGGCTCTCGTCCTCGGCAGAACCTGATACTGGAAAGGCACACGTCCGGCTCCTTGTCCCACAAGGAATATGGTAGCCCTGAAAGATGTTGCTGGTCTTCACCGTCCCCCTGCAGCCTATTCACAGGCACAACAGGATCTGGGACCCGGGCTTGCCCAGAGGAGGAACATCTCATGGCTCTCGTCCTCGGCAGAGCCTGATTCCGAAAAGGCACACGTCCGGCTCCTTGTCCCACACGGAAGGTGGCAGCCCTGAAAGCTGTTGCTGGTCTTCACCGTCCCCCTGCAGCCTATTCACAGGCAAAACAGGATCTGGGACCTGCTCTTGCCCAGAGGAGGAACATCTCATGGCTCTCGACCTCGGCAGAGCCTCTTTCCGAAAAGGAACACGTCTGGCTCCTTGTCCCACACGGAAGGTGGCAGCCCTGAAAGCTGTTGCTGGTCTTCACCGTCCCCCTGCAGCCTATTCACAGGCACAACAGGATCTGGGACCCGGGCTTGCCCAAAGGAGGAACATCTCATGGTTCTCGTCCTCGGCAGAGCCTGATTCCGAAAAGGCACACGTCCGGCTCCTTGTCCCACACGGAAGGTGGCAGCCCTGAAAGCTGTTGCTGGTCTTCACCGTCCCCCTGCAGCCTATTCACAGCTACAACAGGATCTGGGACCTGGGCTTGCCCAGAGGAGGAACATCTCATGGCTCTCGTCCTCGGCAGAGCCTCTTTCCGAAAAGGCACACGTCCGGCTCCTTGTCCCACACGGAAGGTGGCAGCCCTGAAAGCTGTTGCTGGTCTTCACCGTTCCCCTGCAGCCTATTCACAGGCACAACAGGATGTGGGACCCGGGCTTGCCCAGAGGAGGAACATCTCATGGCTCTCGTCCTCGGCAGAGCCTTATTCCGAAAAGGCACACGTCTGGCTCGTTGTCCCACACGGAAGGTGGCAGGCCGGAAAGCTGTTGATGGTCTTCACCGTCCCCCTGCAGCCTATTCACAGGCACAACAGGATCTGGGACTCGGGCTTGCCCAGAGGAGGAACATCTCATGGCTCTCGTCCTTGGCGGAGCCTGTTTCCGGAAAGCACACGTCCGGCTCCTTGTCCCACACGGAAGGTGGCAGGCCGCAAAGATGTTCCTGGTCTTCACTGTCCCCCTGCAGCCTATTCACAGGCACAACAGGATTCAGGACCGGGGCTTGCCCAGAGGAGGAACATCTCATGGCTCTCGTCCTCGGCAGAGCCTGATTCGGAAAAGGCACACGTCCGGCTCCTTGTCCCACACGGAAGGTGGCAGCCCTGAAAGCTGTTGCTGGTCTTCACTGTCCCCCTGCAGCCTATTCACAGGCAAAACAGGATCTGGGACCTGGTCTTGCCCAGAGGAGGAACATCTCATGGCTCTCGTCCTCGGCAGAGACTCTTTCCGAAAAGGCACTCATCCGGCTCCTTGTCCCACACGGAAGGTGGCAGCCCTGAAAGCTGTTGCTGGTCTTCACCGTCCCCCTGCAGCCTATTCACAGGTACAACAGGATCTGGGACCTGGGATTGCCCAGAGGAGGAACATCTCATGGCTCTCGTCCTCGGCAGAGCCTCTTTCCGAAAAGACACACGTCCGGCTCCTTGTCCCACACGGAAGGTGGCAGCCCTGAAAGCTGTTGCTGGTCTTCACCGTCCCCCTGCAGCCTATTCACAGGCACAACAGGATCTGGGACTCGGGCTTGCCCAAAGGAGGAACATCTCATGGCTCTCGTCCTCGGCGGAGCCTTATTCCGGAAAGGCACACGTCCGGCTCCTTGTCCCACACGGAAGGTGGCAGGCTGGAAAGATGTTGCTGGTCTTCACCGTCCCCCTGCAGCCTATTCACAGGCACAACAGGATCTGGGACTTGGGCTTGCCCAGAGGAGGAACATCTCATGGCTCTCGTCCTCGGCAGAGCCTGATTCCGAAAAGGCACACGTCCGTCTCCTTGTCCCACACGGAAGGTGGCAGCCCTGAAAGATGTTCCTGGTCTTCACCGTCCCCCTGCAGCCTATTCACAGCTACAACAGGATCTGGGACGTGGGCTTGCCCAGAGGAGGAACATCTCATGGCTCTCGTCCTCGGCAGAGCCTCTTTCCGAAAAGGCACACGTCCGGCTCCTTGTCCCACACGGAAGGTGACAGCCCTGAAAGCTGTTGCTGGTCTTCACCGTCCCCCTGCAGCCTATTCACAGGCAAAACAGGATCTGGGACTCGGACTTGCCCAGAGGAGGAACATCTCATGGCTCTCGTCCTCGGCAGAGCCTGATTCCTAAAAGGCACTCGTCCGGCTCCTTGTCCCACACGGAAGGTGGCAGCCCTGAAAGCTGTTGCTGGTCTTCACCGTCCCCCTGCAGCCTATTCACAGGCACAACAGGATTCAGGACCGGGGCTTGCCCAGAGGAGGAACATCTCATGGCTCTCGTCCTCGGCAGAGCCTGATACTGGAAAGGCACACGTCCGGATCCTTGTCCCACAAGGAATATGGTAGCCCTGAAAGATGTTGCTGGTCTTCACCGTCCCCCTGCAGCCTATTCACAGGCACAACAGGATCTGGGACCCGGGCTTGCCCAGAGGAGGAACATCTCATGGCTCTCGTCCTCGGCAGAGCCTGATTCCGGAAAGGCACACGTCCGGCTCCTTGTCCCACACGGAAGGTGGCAGGCCGGAAAGCTGTTGCTGGTCTTCACCGTCCCCCTGCAGCCTATTCACAGGCACAACAGGATCTGGGACCTGGGCTTGCCCAGAGAGGAACATCTCATGGCTCTCGTCCTCGGCAGAGCCTGATTCCGAAAAGGCACACATCCGGCTCCTTGTCCCACACGGAAGGTGGCAGCCCTGAAAGCTGTTGCTGGTCTTCACCGTCCCCCTGCAGCCTATTCAAAGGCAAAACAGGATCTGGGACTCGGACTTGCCCAGAGGAGGAACATCTCATGGCTCTCGTCCTCGGCAGAGCCTGATTCCTAAAAGGCACTCGTCCGGCTCCTTGTCCCACACGGAAGGTGGCAGCCCTGAAAGATGTTCCTGGTCTTCACTGTCCCCCTGCAGCCTATTCACAGGCACAACAGGATTCAGGACCGGGGCTTGCCCAGAGGAGGAACATCTCATGGCTCTCGTCCTCGGCAGAGCCTGATTCCGAAAAGGCACTCATCCGGCTCCTTGTCCCACATGGAAGGTGGCGGCCCTGAAAGCTGTTGCTGGTCTTCACCGTCCCCCTGCAGCCTATTCACAGGCACAACAGGATCTGGGACCCGGGCTTGCCCAGAGGAGGAACATCTCATGGCTCTCGTCCTCGGCGGAGCCTTATTCCGGAAAGGCACACGTCCGGCTCCTTGTCCCACACGGAAGGTGGCAGCCCTGAAAGATGTTCCTGGTCTTCACTGTCCCCCTGCAGCCTATTCACAGGCACACCAGGATTTAGGACCGGGGCTTGCCCAGAGGAGGAACATCTCATGGCTCTCGTCCTCGGCAGAGCCTGATACTGGAAAGGCACACGTCCGGCTCCTTGTCCCACAAGGAATGTGGCAGCCCTGAAAGCTGTTGCTCGTCTTCACCGTCCCCCTGCAGCCTATTCACAGGCAAAACAGGATCTGGGACTCGGGCTTGCCCAGAGGAGGAACATCTCATGGCTCTCGTCCTCGGCAGAGCCTGATTCCGGAAAGGCACACGTCCGGCTCCTTGTCCCACACGGAAGGTGGCAGGCCGGAAAGCTGTTGCTGGTCTTCACCGTCCCCCTGCAGCCTATTCACAGGCACAACAGGATCTGGGACCTGGGCTTGCCCAGAGAGGAACATCTCATGGTTCTCGTCCTCGGCAGAGCCTGATTCAGGAAAGGCACACGTCCGGCTCCTTGTCCCACACGGAAGGTGGCAGGCCGGAAAGCTGTTGCTGGTCTTCACCGTCCCCCTGCAGCCTATTCACAGGCACAACAGGATCTGGGACCCGGGCTTGTCCAGAGGAGGAACATCTCATGGCTCTCGTCCTTGTCGGAGCCTGATTCCGGAAAGGCACACGTCCGGCTCCTTGTCCCACACGGAAGGTGGCAGGCCGGAAAGCTGTTGCTGGTCTTCACCGTCCCCCTGCAGCCTATTCACAGGCACAACAGGATCTGGGACCCGGGCTTGTCCAGAGGAGGAACATCTCATGGCTCTCGTCCTTGTCGGAGCCTGATTCCGGAAAGGCACACGTCCGGCTCCTTGTCCCACACGGAAGGTGGCAGCCCTGAAAGATGTTCCTGGTCTTCACTGTCCCCCTGCAGCCTATTCACAGGCACAACAGGATTCAGGACCGGGGCTTGCCCAGAGGAGGAACATCTCATGGCTCTCGTCCTCGGCAGAGCCTGATTCCGATAAGGCACTGGTCGGGCTCCTTGTCCCACATGGAAGGTGGCGGCCCTGAAAGCTGTTGCTGGTCTTCACCGTCCCCCTGCAGCCTATTCACAGGCACAACAGGATCTGGGACCCGGGCTTGCCCAGAGGAGGAACATCTCATGGCTCTCGTCCTCGGCGGAGCCTGATTCCGGAAAGGCACACGTCTGGCTCCTTGTCCCACACGGAAGGTGGCAGCCCTGAAAGATGTTCCTGGTCTTCACTGTCCCCCTGCAGCCTATTCACAGGCACAACAGGATTCAGGACCGGGGCTTGCCCAGAGGAGGAACATCTCATGGCTCTCGTCCTCGGCAGAGCCTGATTCCGAAAAGGCACTCATCCGGCTCCTTGTCCCACATGGAAGGTGGCGGCCCTGAAAGCTGTTGCTGGTCTTCACCGTCCCCCTGCAGCCTATTCACAGGCACAACAGGATCTGGGACCCGGGCTTGCCCAGAGGAGGAACATCTCATGGCTCTCGTCCTCGGCGGAGCCTGATTCCGGAAAGGCACACGTCCGGCTCCTTGTCCCACACGGAAGGTGGCAGCCCTGAAAGATGTTCCTGGTCTTCACTGTCCCCCTGCAGCCTATTCACAGGCACACCAGGATTTAGGACCGGGGCTTGCCCAGAGGAGGAACATCTCATGGCTCTCGTCCTCGGCAGAGCCTGATACTGGAAAGGCACACGTCCGGCTCCTTGTCCCACAAGGAATGTGGCAGCCCTGAAAGCTGTTGCTCGTCTTCACCGTCCCCCTGCAGCCTATTCACAGGCAAAACAGGATCTGGGACTCGGGCTTGCCCAGAGGAGGAACATCTCATGGCTCTCGTCCTCGGCAGAGCCTGATTCCGGAAAGGCACACGTCCGGCTCCTTGTCCCACACGGAAGGTGGCAGGCCGGAAAGCTGTTGCTGGTCTTCACCGTCCCCCTGCAGCCTATTCACAGGCACAACAGGATCTGGGACCTGGGCTTGCCCAGAGAGGAACATCTCATGGTTCTCGTCCTCGGCAGAGCCTCTTTCCGAAAAGGCACACGTCCGGCTCCTTGTCCCACACGGAAGGTGGCAGCCCTGAAAGCTGTTGCTGGTCTTCACCGTCCCCCTGCAGCCTATTCACAGGCAAAACAGGATCTGGGACTCGGACTTGCCCAGAGGAGGAACATCTCATGGCTCTCGTCCTCGGCAGAGCCTGATTCCTAAAAGGCACTCGTCCGGCTCCTTGTCCCACACGGAAGGTGGCAGCCCTGAAAGCTGTTGCTGGTCTTCACCGTCCCCCTGCAGCCTATTCACAGGCACAACAGGATCTGGGACCCGGGCTTGCCCAGAGGAGGAACATCTCATGGCTCTCGTCCTCGGCGGAGCCTGATTCCGGAAAGGCACACGTCCGGCTCCTTGTCCCACACGGAAGGTGGCAGGCCGGAAAGCTGTTGCTGGTCTTCACCGTCCCCCTGCAGCCTATTCACAGGCACAACAGGATCTGGGACCCGGGCTTGCCCAGAGGAGGAACATCTCATGGCTCTTGTCCTCGGCAGAGCCTGATTCAGGAAAGGCACACGTCCGGCTCCTTGTCCCACACGGAAGGTGGCAGGCCGGAAAGCTGTTGCTGGTCTTCACCGTCCCCCTGCAGCCTATTCACAGGCACAACAGGATCTGGGACCCGGGCTTGTCCAGAGGAGGAACATCTCATGGCTCTCGTCCTTGTCGGAGCCTGATTCCGGAAAGGCACACGTCCGGCTCCTTGTCCCACACGGAAGGTGGCAGCCCTGAAAGATGTTCCTGGTCTTCACTGTCCCCCTGCAGCCTATTCACAGGCACAACAGGATTCAGGACCGGGGCTTGCCCAGAGGAGGAACATCTCATGGCTCTCGTCCTCGGCAGAGCCTGATTCCGATAAGGCACTGGTCGGGCTCCTTGTCCCACATGGAAGGTGGCGGCCCTGAAAGCTGTTGCTGGTCTTCACCGTCCCCCTGCAGCCTATTCACAGGCACAACAGGATCTGGGACCCGGGCTTGCCCAGAGGAGGAACATCTCATGGCTCTCGTCCTCGGCGGAGCCTGATTCCGGAAAGGCACACGTCTGGCTCCTTGTCCCACACGGAAGGTGGCAGCCCTGAAAGATGTTCCTGGTCTTCACAGTCCCCCTGCAGCCTATTCACAGGCACAACAGGATCTGGGACCCGGGCTTGCCCAGAGGAGGAACATCTCATGGCTCTCGTCCTCGGCAGAGCCTGATACTGGAAAGGCACACGTCCGGCTCCTTGTCCCACAAGGAATGTGGTAGCCCTGAAAGATGTTGCTGGTCTTCACCGTCCCCCTGCAGCCTATTCACAGGCAAAACAGGATCTGGGACCCGGGCTTGCCCAGAGGAGGAACATCTCATGGCTCTCGTCCTCGGCAGAGCCTGATTCCGGAAAGGCACACGTCCGGCTCCTTCTCCCACACAGAAGGTGGCAGGCCGGAAAGCTGTTGCTGGTCTTCACCGTCCCCCTGCAGCCTATTCACAGGCACAACAGGATCTGGGACTCGGGCTTGCCCAAAGGAGGTACATCTCATGGCTCTCGTCCTCGGCGGAGCCTTATTCCGGAAAGGCACACGTCCGGCTCCTTGTCCCACACGGAAGGTGGCAGCCCTGAAAGCTGTTGCTGGTCTTCACCGTCCCCCTGCAGCCTATTCACAGGCAAAACAGGATCTGGGACCTGGTCTTGCCCAGAGGAGGAACATCTCATGGCTCTCGTCCTCGGCAGAGCCTCTTTCCAAAAAGGCACACGTCCGGCTCCTTGTCCCACACGGAAAGTGGCAGGCCGGAAAGCTGTTGCTGGTCTTCACCGACCCCCTGCAGCCTATTCACAGGCACAACAGGACCTGGGACCTGGGATTGCCCAGAGGAGGAACATCTCATGGCTCTCGTCCTCGGCGGAGCCTGATTCCGGAAAGGCACACGTCCGGCTCCTTGTCCCACACGGAAGGTGGCAGCCCTGAAAGATGTTCCTGGTCTTCACTGTCCCCCTGCAGCCTATTCACAGGCACAACAGGATTTAGGACCGGGGCTTGCCCAGAGGAGGAACATCTCATGGCTCTCGTCCTCGGCAGAGCCTGATTCCGATAAGGCACTGGTCGGGCTCCTTGTCCCACATGGAAGGTGGCGGCCCTGAAAGCTGTTGCTGGTCTTCACCGTCCCCCTGCAGCCTATTCACAGGCACAACAGGATCTGGGACCCGGGCTTGCCCAGAGGAGGAACATCTCATGGCTCTCGTCCTCGGCGGAGCCTGATTCCGGAAAGGCACACGTCTGGCTCCTTGTCCCACACGGAAGGTGGCAGCCCTGAAAGATGTTCCTGGTCTTCACAGTCCCCCTGCAGCCTATTCACAGGCACAACAGGATCTGGGACCCGGGCTTGCCCAGAGGAGGAACATCTCATGGCTCTCGTCCTCGGCAGAGCCTGATACTGGAAAGGCACACGTCCGGCTCCTTGTCCCACAAGGAATGTGGTAGCCCTGAAAGATGTTGCTGGTCTTCACCGTCCCCCTGCAGCCTATTCACAGGCAAAACAGGATCTGGGACCCGGGCTTGCCCAGAGGAGGAACATCTCATGGCTCTCGTCCTCGGCAGAGCCTGATTCCGGAAAGGCACACGTCCGGCTCCTTCTCCCACACAGAAGGTGGCAGGCCGGAAAGCTGTTGCTGGTCTTCACCGTCCCCCTGCAGCCTATTCACAGGCACAACAGGATCTGGGACTCGGGCTTGCCCAAAGGAGGTACATCTCATGGCTCTCGTCCTCGGCGGAGCCTTATTCCGGAAAGGCACACGTCCGGCTCCTTGTCCCACACGGAAGGTGGCAGCCCTGAAAGCTGTTGCTGGTCTTCACCGTCCCCCTGCAGCCTATTCACAGGCAAAACAGGATCTGGGACCTGGTCTTGCCCAGAGGAGGAACATCTCATGGCTCTCGTCCTCGGCAGAGCCTCTTTCCAAAAAGGCACACGTCCGGCTCCTTGTCCCACACGGAAAGTGGCAGGCCGGAAAGCTGTTGCTGGTCTTCACCGACCCCCTGCAGCCTATTCACAGGCACAACAGGACCTGGGACCTGGGATTGCCCAGAGGAGGAACATCTCATGGCTCTCGTCCTCGGCGGAGCCTGATTCCGGAAAGGCACACGTCCGGCTCCTTGTCCCACACGGAAGGTGGCAGCCCTGAAAGATGTTCCTGGTCTTCACTGTCCCCCTGCAGCCTATTCACAGGCACAACAGGATTTAGGACCGGGGCTTGCCCAGAGGAGGAACATCTCATGGCTCTCGTCCTCGGCAGAGCCTGATACTGGAAGGGCACACGTCCGGCTCCTTTTCCCACAAGGAATGTGGTAGCCCTGAAAGATGTTGCTGGTCTTCACCGTCCCCCTGCAGCCTATTCACAGGCACAACAGGATCTGGGACCCGGGCTTGCTGAGAGGAGGAACATCTCATGGCTCTCGTCCTCGGCAGAGCCTGATTCCGAAAAGGCACACGTCCGGCTCCTTGTCCCACACGGAAGGTGGCAGCCCTGAAAGCTGTTGCTGGTCTTCACCGTCCCCCTGCAGCCTATTCACAGCTACAACAGGATCTGGGACCTGGGCTTGCCCAGAGGAGGAACATCTCATGGCTCTCGTCCTCGGCAGAGCCTCTTTCCGAAAAGGCACACGTCTGGCTCCTTGTCCCACACGGAAGGTGGCAGCCCTGAAAGCTGTTGCTGGTCTTCAACGTTCCCCTGCAGCCTATTCACAGGCACAACAGGATCTGGGACCCGGGCTTGCCCAGAGGAGGAACATCTCATGGCTCTCGTCCTCGGCAGAGCCTGTTTCCGAGAAGGCACACGTCCGGCTCCTTGTCCCACACGGAAGGTGGCAGGCCGGAAAGCTGTTGCTGGTCTTCACCGTCCCCCTGCAGCCTATTCACAGGCACAACAGGATCTGGGACCCGGGCTTGCCCAGAGGAGGAACATCTCATGGCTCTCGTCCTCGGCGGAGCCTTATTCCGAAAAGGCACACGTCCGGCTCCTTGTCCCACACGGAAGGTGGCAGGCCGGAAAGCTGTTGATGGTCTTCACCGTCCCCCTGCAGCCTATTCACAGGTACAACAGGATCTGGGACCCGGGCTTGCCCAGAGGAGGAACATCTCATGGCTCTCGTCCTCGGCAGAGCCTGATTCAGGAAAGGCACACTTCCGGCTCCTTGTCCCACACGGAAGGTGGCAGGCCGGAAAGCTGCTGCTGGTCTTCACCGTCCCCCTGCAGCCTATTCACAGGCACAACAGGATCTGGGACTCGGGCTTGCCCAGAGGAGGAACATCTCATGGCTCTCGTCCTTGGCGGAGCCTCTTTCCGAAAAGGCACACGTCCGGCTCCTTGTCCCACACGGAAGGTGGCAGGCAGCAAAGATGTTCCTGGTCTTCACTGTCCCCCTGCAGCCTATTCACAGGCACAACAGGATTCAGGACCGGGGCTTGCCCAGAGGAGGAACATCTCATGGCTCTCGTCCTCGGCAGAGCCTGATTCCGAAAAGGCACACGTCCGGCTCCTTGTCCCACACGGAAGGTGGCAGCCCTGAAAGCTGTTGCTGGTCTTCACCGTCCCCCTGCAGCCTATTCACAGCTACAACAGGATCTGGGACGTGGGCTTGCCCAGAGGAGGAACATCTCATGGCTCTCGTCCTCGGCAGAGCCTCTTTCCGAAAAGGCACACGTCCGGCTCCTTGTCCCACACGGAAGGTGACAGCCCTGAAAGCTGTTGCTGGTCTTCACCGTCCCCCTGCAGCCTATTCACAGGCACAGCAGGATCTGGGACCCGGACTTGCCCAGAGGAGGAACATCTCATGGCTCTCGTCCTCGGCAGAGCCTGATTCCTAAAATGCACTCGTCCGGCTCCTTATCCCACACGGAAGGTGGCAGCCCTGAAAGCTGTTGCTGGTCTTCACCGTCCCCCTGCAGCCTATTCACAGGCACAACAGGATTCAGGACCGGGGCTTGCCCAGAGGAGGAACATCTCATGGCTCTCGTCCTCGGCAGAGCCTGATACTGGAAAGGCACACGTCCGGCTCCTTGTCCCACAAGGAATATGGTAGCCCTGAAAGATGTTGCTGGTCTTCACCGTCCCCCTGCAGCCTATTCACAGGCACAACAGGATCTGGGACCCGGGCTTGCCCAGAGGAGGAACATCTCATGGCTCTCGTCCTCGGCAGAGCCTGATTCCGAAAAGGCACACGTCCGGCTCCTTGTCCCACACGGAAGGTGGCAGCCCTGAAAGCTGTTGCTGGTCTTCACCGTCCCCCTGCAGCCTATTCACAGGCAAAACAGGATCTGGGACCTGCTCTTGCCCAGAGGAGGAACATCTCATGGCTCTCGACCTCGGCAGAGCCTCTTTCCGAAAAGGAACACGTCTGGCTCCTTGTCCCACACGGAAGGTGGCAGCCCTGAAAGCTGTTGCTGGTCTTCACCGTCCCCCTGCAGCCTATTCACAGGCACAACAGGATCTGGGACCCGGGCTTGCCCAAAGGAGGAACATCTCATGGTTCTCGTCCTCGGCAGAGCCTGATTCCGAAAAGGCACACGTCCGGCTCCTTGTCCCACACGGAAGGTGGCAGCCCTGAAAGCTGTTGCTGGTCTTCACCGTCCCCCTGCAGCCTATTCACAGCTACAACAGGATCTGGGACCTGGGCTTGCCCAGAGGAGGAACATCTCATGGCTCTCGTCCTCGGCAGAGCCTCTTTCCGAAAAGGCACACGTCCGGCTCCTTGTCCCACACGGAAGGTGGCAGCCCTGAAAGCTGTTGCTGGTCTTCACCGTTCCCCTGCAGCCTATTCACAGGCACAACAGGATGTGGGACCCGGGCTTGCCCAGAGGAGGAACATCTCATGGCTCTCGTCCTCGGCAGAGCCTTATTCCGAAAAGGCACACGTCTGGCTCGTTGTCCCACACGGAAGGTGGCAGGCCGGAAAGCTGTTGATGGTCTTCACCGTCCCCCTGCAGCCTATTCACAGGCACAACAGGATCTGGGACTCGGGCTTGCCCAGAGGAGGAACATCTCATGGCTCTCGTCCTTGGCGGAGCCTGTTTCCGGAAAGCAAACGTCCGGCTCCTTGTCCCACACGGAAGGTGGCAGGCCGCAAAGATGTTCCTGGTCTTCACTGTCCCCCTGCAGCCTATTCACAGGCACAACAGGATTCAGGACCGGGGCTTGCCCAGAGGAGGAACATCTCATGGCTCTCGTCCTCGGCAGAGCCTGATTCCGAAAAGGCACACGTCCGGCTCCTTGTCCCACACGGAAGGTGGCAGCCCTGAAAGCTGTTGCTGGTCTTCACTGTCCCCCTGCAGCCTATTCACAGGCAAAACAGGATCTGGGACCTGGTCTTGCCCAGAGGAGGAACATCTCATGGCTCTCGTCCTCGGCAGAGACTCTTTCCGAAAAGGCACTCATCCGGCTCCTTGTCCCACACGGAAGGTGGCAGCCCTGAAAGCTGTTGCTGGTCTTCACCGTCCCCCTGCAGCCTATTCACAGGTACAACAGGATCTGGGACCTGGGATTGCCCAGAGGAGGAACATCTCATGGCTCTCGTCCTCGGCAGAGCCTCTTTCCGAAAAGACACACGTCCGGCTCCTTGTCCCACACGGAAGGTGGCAGCCCTGAAAGCTGTTGCTGGTCTTCACCGTCCCCCTGCAGCCTATTCACAGGCACAACAGGATCTGGGACTCGGGCTTGCCCAAAGGAGGAACATCTCATGGCTCTCGTCCTCGGCGGAGCCTTATTCCGGAAAGGCACACGTCCGGCTCCTTGTCCCACACGGAAGGTGGCAGGCTGGAAAGATGTTGCTGGTCTTCACCGTCCCCCTGCAGCCTATTCACAGGCACAACAGGATCTGGGACTTGGGCTTGCCCAGAGGAGGAACATCTCATGGCTCTCGTCCTCGGCAGAGCCTGATTCCGAAAAGGCACACGTCCGTCTCCTTGTCCCACACGGAAGGTGGCAGCCCTGAAAGCTGTTGCTGGTCTTCACCGTCCCCCTGCAGCCTATTCACAGCTACAACAGGATCTGGGACGTGGGCTTGCCCAGAGGAGGAACATCTCATGGCTCTCGTCCTCGGCAGAGCCTCTTTCCGAAAAGGCACACGTCCGGCTCCTTGTCCCACACGGAAGGTGACAGCCCTGAAAGCTGTTGCTGGTCTTCACCGTCCCCCTGCAGCCTATTCACAGGCAAAACAGGATCTGGGACCCGGGCTTGCCCAGAGGAGGAACATCTCATGGCTCTCGTCCTCGGCAGAGCCTGATTCCTAAAAGGCACTCGTCCGGCTCCTTGTCCCACACGGAAGGTGGCAGCCCTGAAAGCTGTTGCTGGTCTTCACCGTCCCCCTGCAGCCTATTCACAGGCACAACAGGATTCAGGACCGGGGCTTGCCCAGAGGAGGAACATCTCATGGCTCTCGTCCTCGGCAGAGCCTGATACTGGAAAGGCACACGTCCGGCTCCTTGTCCCACAAGGAATATGGTAGCCCTGAAAGATGTTGCTGGTCTTCACCGTCCCCCTGCAGCCTATTCACAGGCACAACAGGATCTGGGACCCGGGCTTGCCCAGAGGAGGAACATCTCATGGCTCTCGTCCTCGGCAGAGCCTGATTCCGGAAAGGCACACGTCCGGCTCCTTGTCCCACACGGAAGGTGGCAGGCCGGAAAGCTGTTGCTGGTCTTCACCGTCCCCCTGCAGCCTATTCACAGGCACAACAGGATCTGGGACCTGGGCTTGCCCAGAGAGGAACATCTCATGGCTCTCGTCCTCGGCAGAGCCTGATTCCGAAAAGGCACACATCCGGCTCCTTGTCCCACACGGAAGGTGGCAGCCCTGAAAGCTGTTGCTGGTCTTCACCGTCCCCCTGCAGCCTATTCAAAGGCAAAACAGGATCTGGGACTCGGACTTGCCCAGAGGAGGAACATCTCATGGCTCTCGTCCTCGGCAGAGCCTGATTCCTAAAAGGCACTCGTCCGGCTCCTTGTCCCACACGGAAGGTGGCAGCCCTGAAAGATGTTCCTGGTCTTCACTGTCCCCCTGCAGCCTATTCACAGGCACAACAGGATTCAGGACCGGGGCTTGCCCAGAGGAGGAACATCTCATGGCTCTCGTCCTCGGCAGAGCCTGATTCCGAAAAGGCACTCATCCGGCTCCTTGTCCCACATGGAAGGTGGCGGCCCTGAAAGCTGTTGCTGGTCTTCACCGTCCCCCTGCAGCCTATTCACAGGCACAACAGGATCTGGGACCCGGGCTTGCCCAGAGGAGGAACATCTCATGGCTCTCGTCCTCGGCGGAGCCTTATTCCGGAAAGGCACACGTCCGGCTCCTTGTCCCACACGGAAGGTGGCAGCCCTGAAAGATGTTCCTGGTCTTCACTGTCCCCCTGCAGCCTATTCACAGGCACACCAGGATTTAGGACCGGGGCTTGCCCAGAGGAGGAACATCTCATGGCTCTCGTCCTCGGCAGAGCCTGATACTGGAAAGGCACACGTCCGGCTCCTTGTCCCACAAGGAATGTGGCAGCCCTGAAAGCTGTTGCTCGTCTTCACCGTCCCCCTGCAGCCTATTCACAGGCAAAACAGGATCTGGGACTCGGGCTTGCCCAGAGGAGGAACATCTCATGGCTCTCGTCCTCGGCAGAGCCTGATTCCGGAAAGGCACACGTCCGGCTCCTTGGCCCACACGGAAGGTGGCAGGCCGGAAAGCTGTTGCTGGTCTTCACCGTCCCCCTGCAGCCTATTCACAGGCACAACAGGATCTGGGACCTGGGCTTGCCCAGAGAGGAACATCTCATGGTTCTCGTCCTCGGCAGAGCCTCTTTCCGAAAAGGCACACGTCCGGCTCCTTGTCCCACACGGAAGGTGGCAGGCCGGAAAGCTGTTGCTGGTCTTCACCGTCCCCCTGCAGCCTATTCACAGGCACAACAGGATCTGGGACTCGGACTTGCCCAGAGGAGGAACATCTCATGGCTCTCGTCCTCGGCAGAGCCTGATTCCTAAAAGGCACTCGTCCGGCTCCTTGTCCCACACGGAAGGTGGCAGCCCTGAAAGCTGTTGCTGGTCTTCACCGTCCCCCTGCAGCCTATTCACAGGCACAACAGGATCTGGGACCCGGGCTTGCCCAGAGGAGGAACATCTCATGGCTCTCGTCCTCGGCGGAGCCTGATTCCGGAAAGGCACACGTCCGGCTCCTTGTCCCACACGGAAGGTGGCAGGCCGGAAAGCTGCTGCTGGTCTTCACCGTCCCCCTGCAGCCTATTCACAGGCACAACAGGATCTGGGACTCGGGCTTGCCCAGAGGAGGAACATCTCATGGCTCTTGTCCTCGGCAGAGCCTGATTCAGGAAAGGCACACGTCCGGCTCCTTGTCCCACACGGAAGGTGGCAGGCCGGAAAGCTGTTGCTGGTCTTCACCGTCCCCCTGCAGCCTATTCACAGGCACAACAGGATCTGGGACCCGGGCTTGTCCAGAGGAGGAACATCTCATGGCTCTCGTCCTTGTCGGAGCCTGATTCCGGAAAGGCACACGTCCGGCTCCTTGTCCCACACGGAAGGTGGCAGCCCTGAAAGATGTTCCTGGTCTTCACTGTCCCCCTGCAGCCTATTCACAGGCACAACAGGATTCAGGACCGGGGCTTGCCCAGAGGAGGAACATCTCATGGCTCTCGTCCTCGGCAGAGCCTGATTCCGATAAGGCACTGGTCGGGCTCCTTGTCCCACATGGAAGGTGGCGGCCCTGAAAGCTGTTGCTGGTCTTCACCGTCCCCCTGCAGCCTATTCACAGGCACAACAGGATCTGGGACCCGGGCTTGCCCAGAGGAGGAACATCTCATGGCTCTCGTCCTCGGCGGAGCCTGATTCCGGAAAGGCACACGTCTGGCTCCTTGTCCCACACGGAAGGTGGCAGCCCTGAAAGATGTTCCTGGTCTTCACAGTCCCCCTGCAGCCTATTCACAGGCACAACAGGATCTGGGACCCGGGCTTGCCCAGAGGAGGAACATCTCATGGCTCTCGTCCTCGGCAGAGCCTGATACTGGAAAGGCACACGTCCGGCTCCTTGTCCCACAAGGAATGTGGTAGCCCTGAAAGATGTTGCTGGTCTTCACCGTCCCCCTGCAGCCTATTCACAGGCAAAACAGGATCTGGGACCCGGGCTTGCCCAGAGGAGGAACATCTCATGGCTCTCGTCCTCGGCAGAGCCTGATTCCGGAAAGGCACACGTCCGGCTCCTTCTCCCACACAGAAGGTGGCAGGCCGGAAAGCTGTTGCTGGTCTTCACCGTCCCCCTGCAGCCTATTCACAGGCACAACAGGATCTGGGACTCGGGCTTGCCCAAAGGAGGTACATCTCATGGCTCTCGTCCTCGGCGGAGCCTTATTCCGGAAAGGCACACGTCCGGCTCCTTGTCCCACACGGAAGGTGGCAGCCCTGAAAGCTGTTGCTGGTCTTCACCGTCCCCCTGCAGCCTATTCACAGGCAAAACAGGATCTGGGACCTGGTCTTGCCCAGAGGAGGAACATCTCATGGCTCTCGTCCTCGGCAGAGCCTCTTTCCAAAAAGGCACACGTCCGGCTCCTTGTCCCACACGGAAAGTGGCAGGCCGGAAAGCTGTTGCTGGTCTTCACCGACCCCCTGCAGCCTATTCACAGGCACAACAGGACCTGGGACCTGGGATTGCCCAGAGGAGGAACATCTCATGGCTCTCGTCCTCGGCGGAGCCTGATTCCGGAAAGGCACACGTCCGGCTCCTTGTCCCACACGGAAGGTGGCAGCCCTGAAAGATGTTCCTGGTCTTCACTGTCCCCCTGCAGCCTATTCACAGGCACAACAGGATTTAGGACCGGGGCTTGCCCAGAGGAGGAACATCTCATGGCTCTCGTCCTCGGCAGAGCCTGATACTGGAAGGGCACACGTCCGGCTCCTTTTCCCACAAGGAATGTGGTAGCCCTGAAAGATGTTGCTGGTCTTCACCGTCCCCCTGCAGCCTATTCACAGGCACAACAGGATCTGGGACCCGGGCTTGCTGAGAGGAGGAACATCTCATGGCTCTCGTCCTCGGCAGAGCCTGATTCCGAAAAGGCACACGTCCGGCTCCTTGTCCCACACGGAAGGTGGCAGCCCTGAAAGCTGTTGCTGGTCTTCACCGTCCCCCTGCAGCCTATTCACAGCTACAACAGGATCTGGGACCTGGGCTTGCCCAGAGGAGGAACATCTCATGGCTCTCGTCCTCGGCAGAGCCTCTTTCCGAAAAGGCACACGTCCGGCTCCTTGTCCCACACGGAAGGTGGCAGCCCTGAAAGCTGTTGCTGGTCTTCAACGTTCCCCTGCAGCCTATTCACAGGCACAACAGGATCTGGGACCCGGGCTTGCCCAGAGGAGGAACATCTCATGGCTCTCGTCCTCGGCAGAGCCTGTTTCCGAGAAGGCACACGTCCGGCTCCTTGTCCCACACGGAAGGTGGCAGGCCGGAAAGCTGTTGCTGGTCTTCACCGTCCCCCTGCAGCCTATTCACAGGCACAACAGGATCTGGGACCCGGGCTTGCCCAGAGGAGGAACATCTCATGGCTCTCGTCCTCGGCGGAGCCTTATTCCGAAAAGGCACACGTCCGGCTCCTTGTCCCACACGGAAGGTGGCAGGCCGGAAAGCTGTTGATGGTCTTCACCGTCCCCCTGCAGCCTATTCACAGGTACA
Organism: Astur gentilis; assembly: GCF_929443795.1. Taxonomy (NCBI): domain Eukaryota; kingdom Metazoa; phylum Chordata; class Aves; order Accipitriformes; family Accipitridae; genus Astur; species Astur gentilis. The sequence continues at coordinate 478,521 of NC_064889.1, forward strand.
ACAGGATCTGGGACCCGGGCTTGCCCAGAGGAGGAACATCTCATGGCTCTCGTCCTCGGCAGAGCCTGATTCAGGAAAGGCACACTTCCGGCTCCTTGTCCCACACGGAAGGTGGCAGGCCGGAAAGCTGCTGCTGGTCTTCACCGTCCCCCTGCAGCCTATTCACAGGCACAACAGGATCTGGGACTCGGGCTTGCCCAGAGGAGGAACATCTCATGGCTCTCGTCCTTGGCGGAGCCTCTTTCCGAAAAGGCACACGTCCGGCTCCTTGTCCCACACGGAAGGTGGCAGGCAGCAAAGATGTTCCTGGTCTTCACTGTCCCCCTGCAGCCTATTCACAGGCACAACAGGATTCAGGACCGGGGCTTGCCCAGAGGAGGAACATCTCATGGCTCTCGTCCTCGGCAGAGCCTGATTCCGAAAAGCACTGGTCCGGCTCCTTGTCCCACAAGGAAGGTGGCAGCCCTGAAAGCTGTTGCTGGTCTTCACCGTCCCCATGCAGCCTATTCACAGGCACAACAGGATCTGGGACCTGGGCTTGCCCAGAGGAGGAACATCTCATGGCTCTCGTCCTCGGCGGAGCCTTATTCCGGAAAGGCACACGTCCGGCTCCTTGTCCCACACGGAAGGTGGCAGGCCGGAAAGATGTTGCTGGTCTTCACCGTCCCCCTGCAGCCTATTCACAGGCACAACAGGATCTGGGACTTGGGCTTGCCCAGAGGAGGAACATCTCATGGTTCTCGTCCTCGGCAGAGCCTGATTCCGAAAAGGCACACGTCCGGCTCCTTGTCCACACGGAAGGTGGCAGCCCTGAAAGCTGTTGCTGGTCTTTACTGTCCCCCTGCAGCATATTCACAGGCAAAACAGGATCTGGGACCTGGTCTTGCCCAGAGGAGGAACATCTCATGGCTCTCGTCCTCGGCAGAGCCTCTTTCCGAAAAGGCACACGTCCGGCTCCTTGTCCCACACGGAAGGTGGCAGCCCTGAAAGCTGTTGCTGGTCTTTACTGTCCCCCTGCAGCATATTCACAGGCAAAACAGGATCTGGGACCTGGTCTTGCCCAGAGGAGGAACATCTCATGGCTCTCGTCCTCGGCAGAGCCTCTTTCCGAAAAGGCACACGTCCGGCTCCTTGTCCCACACGGAAGGTGGCAGCCCTGAAAGCTGTTGCTGGTCTTCACCGTCCCCCTGCAGCCTATTCACAGGCACAACAGGATCTGGGACTCGGGCTTGCCCAAAGGAGGAACATCTCATGGCTCTCGTCCTCGGCGGAGCCTTATTCCGGAAAGGCACACGTCCGGCTCCTTGTCCCACACGGAAGGTGGCAGGCCGGAAAGCTGTTGCTGGTCTTCACCGTCCCCCTGCAGCCTATTCACAGGCAAAACAGGATCTGGGACCTGGTCTTGCCCAGAGGAGGAACATCTCATGGCTCTCGTCCTCGGCAGAGCCTCTTTCCAAAAAGGCACACGTCCGGCTCCTTGTCCCACACGGAAAGTGGCAGGCCGGAAAGCTGTTGCTGGTCTTCAGCGACCCCCTGCAGCCTATTCACAGGCACAACAGGACCTGGGACCTGGGATTGCCCAGAGGAGGAACATCTCATGGCTCTCGTCCTCGGCAGAGCCTCTTTCCGAAAAGGCACACGTCTGGCTCCTTGTCCCACATGGAAGGTGGCGGCCCTGAAAGCTGTTGCTGGTCTTCACCGTCCCCCTGCAGCCTATTCACAGGCACAACAGGATCTGGGACCCGGGCTTGCCCAGAGGAGGAACATCTCATGGCTCTCGTCCTCGGCGGAGCCTGATTCCGGAAAGGCACACGTCCGGCTCCTTGTCCCACACGGAAGGTGGCAGCCCTGAAAGATGTTCCTGGTCTTCACTGTCCCCCTGCAGCCTATTCACAGGCACAACAGGATTTAGGACCGGGGCTTGCCCAGAGGAGGAACATCTCATGGCTCTCGTCCTCGGCAGAGCCTGATACTGGAAGGGCACACGTCCGGCTCCTTTTCCCACAAGGAATGTGGTAGCCCTGAAAGATGTTGCTGGTCTTCACCGTCCCCCTGCAGCCTATTCACAGGCACAACAGGATCTGGGACCCGGGCTTGCTGAGAGGAGGAACATCTCATGGCTCTCGTCCTCGGCAGAGCCTGATTCCGAAAAGGCACACGTCCGGCTCCTTGTCCCACACGGAAGGTGGCAGCCCTGAAAGCTGTTGCTGGTCTTCACCGTCCCCCTGCAGCCTATTCACAGCTACAACAGGATCTGGGACCTGGGCTTGCCCAGAGGAGGAACATCTCATGGCTCTCGTCCTCGGCAGAGCCTCTTTCCAAAAAGGCACACGTCCGGCTCCTTGTCCCACACGGAAGGTGGCAGCCCTGAAAGCTGTTGCTGGTCTTCAACGTTCCCCTGCAGCCTATTCACAGGCACAACAGGATCTGGGACCCGGGCTTGCCCAGAGGAGGAACATCTCATGGCTCTCGTCCTCGGCAGAGCCTGTTTCCGAGAAGGCACACGTCCGGCTCCTTGTCCCACACGGAAGGTGGCAGGCCGGAAACATGTTGCTGGTCTTCACCGTCCCCCTGCAGCCTATTCACAGGCACAACAGGATCTGGGACCCGGGCTTGCCCAGAGGAGGAACATCTCATGGCTCTCGTCCTCGGCGGAGCCTTATTCCGAAAAGGCACACGTCCGGCTCCTTGTCCCACACGGAAGGTGGCAGGCCGGAAAGCTGATGATGGTCTTCACCGTCCCCCTGCAGCCTATTCACAGGTACAACAGGATCTGGGACCCGGGCTTGCCCAGAGGAGGAACATCTCATGGCTCTCGTCCTCGGCAGAGCCTGATTCAGGAAAGGCACACGTCCGGCTCCTTGTCCCACACGGAAGGTGGCAGGCCGGAAAGCTGTTGCTGGTCTTCACCGTCCCCCTGCAGCCTATTCACAGGCACAACAGGATCTGGGACTCGGGCTTGCCCAGAGGAGGAACATCTCATGGCTCTCGTCCTTGGCGGAGCCTCTTTCCGAAAAGGCACACGTCCGGCTCCTTGTCCCACACGGAAGGTGGCAGGCATCAAAGATGTTCCTGGTCTTCACTGTCCCCCTGCAGCCTATTCACAGGCACAACAGGATTCAGGACCGGGGCTTGCCCAGAGGAGGAACATCTCATGGCTCTCGTCCTCGGCAGAGCCTGATTCCGAAAAGCACTGGTCCGGCTCCTTGTCCCACAAGGAAGGTGGCAGCCCTGAAAGCTGTTGCTGGTCTTCACCGTCCCCATGCAGCCTATTCACAGGCACAACAGGATCTGGGACCTGGGCTTGCCCAGAGGAGGAACATCTCATGGCTCTCGTCCTCGGCGGAGCCTTATTCCGGAAAGGCACACGTCCGGCTCCTTGTCCCACACGGAAGGTGGCAGGCCGGAAAGATGTTGCTGGTCTTCACCGTCCCCCTGCAGCCTATTCACAGGCACAACAGGATCTGGGACTTGGGCTTGCCCAGAGGAGGAACATCTCATGGTTCTCGTCCTCGGCAGAGCCTGATTCCGAAAAGGCACACGTCCGGCTCCTTGTCCACACGGAAGGTGGCAGCCCTGAAAGCTGTTGCTGGTCTTTACTGTCCCCCTGCAGCATATTCACAGGCAAAACAGGATCTGGGACCTGGTCTTGCCCAGAGGAGGAACATCTCATGGCTCTCGTCCTCGGCAGAGCCTCTTTCCGAAAAGGCACACGTCCGGCTCCTTGTCCCACACGGAAGGTGGCAGCCCTGAAAGCTGTTGCTGGTCTTCACCGTCCCCCTGCAGCCTATTCACAGGCACAACAGGATCTGGGACTCGGGCTTGCCCAGAGGAGGAACATCTCATGGCTCTCGTCCTTGGCGGAGCCTCTTTCCGAAAAGGCACACGTCCGGCTCCTTGTCCCACACGGAAGGTGGCAGGCAGCAAAGATGTTCCTGGTCTTCACTGTCCCCCTGCAGCCTATTCACAGGCACAACAGGATTCAGGACCGGGGCTTGCCCAGAGGAGGAACATCTCATGGCTCTCGTCCTCGGCAGAGCCTGATTCCGAAAAGCACTGGTCCGGCTCCTTGTCCCACAAGGAAGGTGGCAGCCCTGAAAGCTGTTGCTGGTCTTCACCGTCCCCCTGCAGCCTATTCACAGGCACAACAGGATCTGGGACTCGGGCTTGCCCAAAGGAGGAACATCTCATGGCTCTCGTCCTCGGCGGAGCCTTATTCCGGAAAGGCACACGTCCGGCTCCTTGTCCCACACGGAAGGTGGCAGGCCGGAAAGATGTTGCTGGTCTTCACCGTCCCCCTGCAGCCTATTCACAGGCACAACAGGATCTGGGACTTGGGCTTGCCCAGAGGAGGAACATCTCATGGCTCTCGTCCTCGGCAGAGCCTGATTCCGAAAAGGCACACGTCCGGCTCCTTGTCCCACACGGAAGGTGGCAGCCCTGAAAGCTGTTGCTGGTCTTCACCGTCCCCCTGCAGCCTATTCACAGCTACAACAGGATCTGGGACGTGGGCTTGCCCAGAGGAGGAACATCTCATGGCTCTCGTCCTCGGCAGAGCCTCTTTCCGAAAAGGCACACGTCCGGCTCCTTGTCCCACACGGAAGGTGACAGCCCTGAAAGCTGTTGCTGGTCTTCACCGTCCCCCTGCAGCCTATTCACAGGCACAGCAGGATCTGGGACTCGGACTTGCCCAGAGGAGGAACATCTCATGGCTCTCGTCCTCGGCAGAGCCTGATTCCTAAAATGCACTCGTCCGGCTCCTTGTCCCACACGGAAGGTGGCAGCCCTGAAAGCTGTTGCTGGTCTTCACCGTCCCCCTGCAGCCTATTCACAGGCACAACAGGATGTGGGACCCGGGCTTGCCCAGAGGAGGAACATCTCATGGCTCTCGTCCTCGGCAGAGCCTTATTCCGAAAAGGCACACGTCTGGCTCGTTGTCCCACACGGAAGGTGGCAGGCCGGAAAGCTGTTGATGGTCTTCACCGTCCCCCTGCAGCCTATTCACAGGCACAACAGGATCTGGGACTCGGGCTTGCCCAGAGGAGGAACATCTCATGGCTCTCGTCCTTGGCGGAGCCTGTTTCCGGAAAGCACACGTCCGGCTCCTTGTCCCACACGGAAGGTGGCAGGCCGCAAAGATGTTCCTGGTCTTCACTGTCCCCCTGCAGCCTATTCACAGGCACAACAGGATTCAGGACCGGGGCTTGCCCAGAGGAGGAACATCTCATGGCTCTCGTCCTCGGCAGAGACTCTTTCCGAAAAGGCACTCATCCGGCTCCTTGTCCCACACGGAAGGTGGCAGCCCTGAAAGCTGTTGCTGGTCTTCACCGTCCCCCTGCAGCCTATTCACAGGTACAACAGGATCTGGGACCTGGGATTGCCCAGAGGAGGAACATCTCATGGCTCTCGTCCTCGGCAGAGCCTCTTTCCGAAAAGACACACGTCCGGCTCCTTGTCCCACACGGAAGGTGGCAGCCCTGAAAGCTGTTGCTGGTCTTCACCGTCCCCCTGCAGCCTATTCACAGCTACAACAGGATCTGGGACGTGGGCTTGCCCAGAGGAGGAACATCTCATGGCTCTCGTCCTCGGCAGAGCCTCTTTCCGAAAAGGCACACGTCCGGCTCCTTGTCCCACACGGAAGGTGACAGCCCTGAAAGCTGTTGCTGGTCTTCACCGTCCCCCTGCAGCCTATTCACAGGCAAAACAGGATCTGGGACTCGGACTTGCCCAGAGGAGGAACATCTCATGGCTCTCGTCCTCGGCAGAGCCTGATTCCTAAAAGGCACTCGTCCGGCTCCTTGTCCCACACGGAAGGTGGCAGCCCTGAAAGCTGTTGCTGGTCTTCACCGTCCCCCTGCAGCCTATTCACAGGCACAACAGGATTCAGGACCGGGGCTTGCCCAGAGGAGGAACATCTCATGGCTCTCGTCCTCGGCAGAGCCTGATTCAGGAAAGGCACACGTCCGGCTCCTTGTCCCACAAGGAATATGGTAGCCCTGAAAGATGTTGCTGGTCTTCACCGTCCCCCTGCAGCCTATTCACAGGCAGAACAGGATCTGGGACCCGGGCTTGCCCAGAGGAGGAACATCTCATGGCTCTCGTCCTCGGCAGAGCCTGATTCCGGAAAGGCACACGTCCGGCTCCTTGTCCCACACGGAAGGTGGCAGGCCGGAAAGCTGTTGCTGGTCTTCACCGTCCCCCTGCAGCCTATTCACAGGCACAACAGGATCTGGGACCTGGGCTTGCCCAGAGAGGAACATCTCATGGTTCTCGTCCTCGGCAGAGCCTGATTCCGAAAAGGCACACATCCGGCTCCTTGTCCCACACGGAAGGTGGCAGCCCTGAAAGCTGTTGCTGGTCTTCACCGTCCCCCTGCAGCCTATTCAAAGGCAAAACAGGATCTGGGACTCGGACTTGCCCAGAGGAGGAACATCTCATGGCTCTCGTCCTCGGCAGAGCCTGATTCCTAAAAGGCACTCGTCCGGCTCCTTGTCCCACACGGAAGGTGGCAGCCCTGAAAGATGTTCCTGGTCTTCACTGTCCCCCTGCAGCCTATTCACAGGCACAACAGGATTCAGGACCGGGGCTTGCCCAGAGGAGGAACATCTCATGGCTCTCGTCCTCGGCAGAGCCTGATTCCGAAAAGGCACTCATCCGGCTCCTTGTCCCACATGGAAGGTGGCGGCCCTGAAAGCTGTTGCTGGTCTTCACCGTCCCCCTGCAGCCTATTCACAGGCACAACAGGATCTGGGACCCGGGCTTGCCCAGAGGAGGAACATCTCATGGCTCTCGTCCTCGGCGGAGCCTTATTCCGGAAAGGCACACGTCCGGCTCCTTGTCCCACACGGAAGGTGGCAGCCCTGAAAGATGTTCCTGGTCTTCACTGTCCCCCTGCAGCCTATTCACAGGCACAACAGGATTTAGGACCGGGGCTTGCCCAGAGGAGGAACATCTCATGGCTCTCGTCCTCGGCAGAGCCTGATACTGGAAAGGCACACGTCCGGCTCCTTGTCCCACAAGGAATGTGGCAGCCCTGAAAGCTGTTGCTCGTCTTCACCGTCCCCCTGCAGCCTATTCACAGGCAAAACAGGATCTGGGACTCGGGCTTGCCCAGAGGAGGAACATCTCATGGCTCTCGTCCTCGGCAGAGCCTGATTCCGGAAAGGCACACGTCCGGCTCCTTGTCCCACACGGAAGGTGGCAGGCCGGAAAGCTGTTGCTGGTCTTCACCGTCCCCCTGCAGCCTATTCACAGGCAAAACAGGATCTGGGACTCGGACTTGCCCAGAGGAGGAACATCTCATGGCTCTCGTCCTCGGCAGAGCCTGATTCCTAAAAGGCAATCGTCCGGCTCCTTGTCCCACACGGAAGGTGGCAGCCCTGAAAGCTGTTGCTGGTCTTCACCGTCCCCCTGCAGCCTATTCACAGGCACAACAGGATCTGGGACCCGGGCTTGCCCAGAGGAGGAACATCTCATGGCTCTCGTCCTCGGCGGAGCCTGATTCCGGAAAGGCACACGTCCGGCTCCTTGTCCCACACGGAAGGTGGCAGGCCGGAAAGCTGTTGCTGGTCTTCACCGTCCCCCTGCAGCCTATTCACAGGCACAACAGGATCTGGGACCCGGGCTTGCCCAGAGGAGGAACATCTCATGGCTCTTGTCCTCGGCAGAGCCTGATTCAGGAAAGGCACACGTCCGGCTCCTTGTCCCACACGGAAGGTGGCAGGCCGGAAAGCTGTTGCTGGTCTTCACCGTCCCCCTGCAGCCTATTCACAGGCACAACAGGATCTGGGACCCGGGCTTGTCCAGAGGAGGAACATCTCATGGGTCTCGTCCTTGTCGGAGCCTGATTCCGGAAAGGCACACGTCCGGCTCCTTGTCCCACACGGAAGGTGGCAGCCCTGAAAGATGTTCCTGGTCTTCACTGTCCCCCTGCAGCCTATTCACAGGCACAACAGGATTCAGGACCGGGGCTTGCCCAGAGGAGGAACATCTCATGGCTCTCGTCCTCGGCAGAGCCTGATTCCGATAAGGCACTGGTCGGGCTCCTTGTCCCACATGGAAGGTGGCGGCCCTGAAAGCTGTTGCTGGTCTTCACCGTCCCCCTGCAGCCTATTCACAGGCACAACAGGATCTGGGACCCGGGCTTGCCCAGAGGAGGAACATCTCATGGCTCTCGTCCTCGGCGGAGCCTGATTCCGGAAAGGCACACGTCCGGCTCCTTGTCCCACACGGAAGGTGGCAGCCCTGAAAGATGTTCCTGGTCTTCACAGTCCCCCTGCAGCCTATTCACAGGCACAACAGGATCTGGGACCCGGGCTTGCCCAGAGGAGGAACATCTCATGGCTCTCGTCCTCGGCAGAGCCTGATACTGGAAAGGCACACGTCCGGCTCCTTGTCCCACAAGGAATGTGGTAGCCCTGAAAGATGTTGCTGGTCTTCACCGTCCCCCTGCAGCCTATTCACAGGCAAAACAGGATCTGGGACCCGGGCTTGCCCAGAGGAGGAACATCTCATGGCTCTCGTCCTCGGCAGAGCCTGATTCCGGAAAGGCACACGTCCGGCTCCTTCTCCCACACAGAAGGTGGCAGGCCGGAAAGCTGTTGCTGGTCTTCACCGTCCCCCTGCAGCCTATTCACAGGCACAACAGGATCTGGGACTTGGGCTTGCCCAGAGGAGGAACATCTCATGTTTCTCGTCCTCGGCAGAGCCTGATTCCGAAAAGGCACACGTCCGGCTCCTTGTCCACACGGAAGGTGGCAGCCCTGAAAGCTGTTGCTGGTCTTCACTGTCCCCCTGCAGCCTATTCACAGGCAAAACAGGATCTGGGACCTGGTCTTGCCCAGATGAGGAACATCTCATGGCTCTCGTCCTCGGCAGAGCCTCTTTCCGAAAAGGCACACGTCTGGCTCCTTGTCCCACACGGAAGGTGGCAGCCCTGAAAGCTGTTGCTGGTCTTCACCGTCCCCCTGCAGCCTATTCACAGGTACAACAGGATCTGGGACCTGGGATTGCCCAGAGGAGGAACATCTCATGGCTCTCGTCCTCGGCAGAGCCTCTTTCCGAAAAGACACACGTCTGGCTCCTTGTCCCACACGGAAGGTGGCAGCCCTGAAAGCTGTTGCTGGTCTTCACCGTCCCCCTGCAGCCTATTCACAGGCACAACAGGATCTGGGACTCGGGCTTGCCCAAAGGAGGTACATCTCATGGCTCTCGTCCTCGGCGGAGCCTTATTCCGGAAAGGCACACGTCCGGCTCCTTGTCCCACACGGAAGGTGGCAGCCCTGAAAGCTGTTGCTGGTATTCACCGTCCCCCTGCAGCCTATTCACAGGCAAAACAGGATCTGGGACCTGGTCTTGCCCAGAGGAGGAACATCTCATGGCTCTCGTCCTCGGCAGAGCCTCTTTCCAAAAAGGCACACGTCCGGCTCCTTGTCCCACACGGAAAGTGGCAGGCCGGAAAGCTGTTGCTGGTCTTCACCGACCCCCTGCAGCCTATTCACAGGCACAACAGGACCTGGGACCTGGGATTGCCCAGAGGAGGAACATCTCATGGCTCTCGTCCTCGGCCGAGCCTGATTCCGGAAAGGCACACGTCCGGCTCCTTGTCCCACACGGAAGGTGGCAGCCCTGAAAGATGTTCCTGGTCTTCACTGTCCCCCTGCAGCCTATTCACAGGCACAACAGGATTTAGGACCGGGGCTTGCCCAGAGGAGGAACATCTCATGGCTCTCGTCCTCGGCAGAGCCTGATACTGGAAGGGCACACGTCCGGCTCCTTTTCCCACAAGGAATGTGGTAGCCCTGAAAGATGTTGCTGGTCTTCACCGTCCCCCTGCAGCCTATTCACAGGCACAACAGGATCTGGGACCCGGGCTTGCTGAGAGGAGGAACATCTCATGGCTCTCGTCCTCGGCAGAGCCTGATTCCGAAAAGGCACACGTCCGGCTCCTTGTCCCACACGGAAGGTGGCAGCCCTGAAAGCTGTTGCTGGTCTTCACCGTCCCCCTGCAGCCTATTCACAGCTACAACAGGATCTGGGACCTGGGCTTGCCCAGAGGAGGAACATCTCATGGCTCTCGTCCTCGGCAGAGCCTCTTTCCGAAAAGGCACACGTCCGGCTCCTTGTCCCACACGGAAGGTGGCAGCCCTGAAAGCTGTTGCTGGTCTTCAACGTTCCCCTGCAGCCTATTCACAGGCACAACAGGATCTGGGACCCGGGCTTGCCCAGAGGAGGAACATCTCATGGCTCTCGTCCTCGGCAGAGCCTGTTTCCGAGAAGGCACACGTCCGGCTCCTTGTCCCACACGGAAGGTGGCAGGCCGGAAAGCTGTTGCTGGTCTTCACCGTCCCCCTGCAGCCTATTCACAGGCACAACAGGATCTGGGACCCGGGCTTGCCCAGAGGAGGAACATCTCATGGCTCTCGTCCTCGGCGGAGCCTTATTCCGAAAAGGCACACGTCCGGCTCATTGTCCCACACGGAAGGTGGCAGGCCGGAAAGCTGTTGATGGTCTTCACCGTCCCCCTGCAGCCTATTCACAGGTACAACAGGATCTGGGACCCGGGCTTGCCCAGAGGAGGAACATCTCATGGCTCTCGTCCTCGGCAGAGCCTGATTCAGGAAAGGCACACTTCCGGCTCCTTGTCCCACACGGAAGGTGGCAGGCCGGAAAGCTGTTGCTGGTCTTCACCGTCCCCCTGCAGCCTATTCACAGGCACAACAGGATCTGGGACTCGGGCTTGCCCAGAGGAGGAACATCTCATGGCTCTCGTCCTTGGCGGAGCCTCTTTCCGAAAAGGCACACGTCCGGCTCCTTGTCCCACACGGAAGGTGGCAGGCAGCAAAGATGTTCCTGGTCTTCACTGTCCCCCTGCAGCCTATTCACAGGCACAACAGGATTCAGGACCGGGGCTTGCCCAGAGGAGGAACATCTCATGGCTCTCGTCCTCGGCAGAGCCTGATTCCGAAAAGCACTGGTCCGGCTCCTTGTCCCACAAGGAAGGTGGCAGCCCTGAAAGCTGTTGCTGGTCTTCACCGTCCCCATGCAGCCTATTCACAGGCACAACAGGATCTGGGACCGGGGCTTGCCCAGAGGAGGAACATCTCATGGCTCTCGTCCTCGGCGGAGCCTTATTCCGGAAAGGCACACGTCCGGCTCCTTGTCCCACACGGAAGGTGGCAGGCCGGAAACATGTTGCTGGTCTTCACCGTCCCCCTGCAGCCTATTCACAGGCACAACAGGATCTGGGACTTGGGCTTGCCCAGAGGAGGAACATCTCATGGTTCTCGTCCTCGGCAGAGCCTGATTCCGAAAAGGCACACGTCCGGCTCCTTGTCCACACGGAAGGTGGCAGCCCTGAAAGCTGTTGCTGGTCTTTACTGTCCCCCTGCAGCATATTCACAGGCAAAACAGGATCTGGGACATGGTCTTGCCCAGAGGAGGAACATCTCATGGCTCTCGTCCTCGGCAGAGCCTCTTTCCGAAAAGGCACACGTCTGGCTCCTTGTCCCACACGGAAGGTGGCAGCCCTGAAAGCTGTTGCTGGTCTTTACTGTCCCCCTGCAGCATATTCACAGGCAAAACAGGATCTGGGACCTGGTCTTGCCCAGAGGAGGAACATCTCATGGCTCTCGTCCTCGGCAGAGCCTCTTTCCGAAAAGGCACACGTCCGGCTCCTTGTCCCACACGGAAGGTGGCAGCCCTGAAAGCTGTTGCTGGTCTTCACCGTCCCCCTGCAGCCTATTCACAGGCACAACAGGATCTGGGACTCGGGCTTGCCCAAAGGAGGAACATCTCATGGCTCTCGTCCTCGGCGGAGCCTTATTCCGGAAAGGCACACGTCCGGCTCCTTGTCCCACACGGAAGGTGGCAGGCCGGAAAGCTGTTGCTGGTCTTCACCGTCCCCCTGCAGCCTATTCACAGGCAAAACAGGATCTGGGACCTGGTCTTGCCCAGAGGAGGAACATCTCATGGCTCTCGTCCTCGGCAGAGCCTCTTTCCAAAAAGGCACACGTCCGGCTCCTTGTCCCACACGGAAAGTGGCAGGCCGGAAAGCTGTTGCTGGTCTTCACCGTCCCCCTGCAGCCTATTCACAGGCACAACAGGACCTGGGACCTGGGATTGCCCAGAGGAGGAACATCTCATGGCTCTCGTCCTCGGCAGAGCCTCTTTCCGAAAAGGCACACGTCTGGCTCCTTGTCCCACATGGAAGGTGGCGGCCCTGAAAGCTGTTGCTGGTCTTCACCGTCCCCCTGCAGCCTATTCACAGGCACAACAGGATCTGGGACCCGGGCTTGCCCAGAGGAGGAACATCTCATGGCTCTCGTCCTCGGCGGAGCCTGATTCCGGAAAGGCACACGTCCGGCTCCTTGTCCCACACGGAAGGTGGCAGCCCTGAAAGATGTTCCTGGTCTTCACTGTCCCCCTGCAGCCTATTCACAGGCACAACAGGATTTAGGACCGGGGCTTGCCCAGAGGAGGAACATCTCATGGCTCTCGTCCTCGGCAGAGCCTGATTCCGAAAAGGCACACGTCCGGCTCCTTGTCCCACACGGAAGGTGGCAGCCCTGAAAGCTGTTGCTGGTCTTCACCGTCCCCCTGCAGCCTATTCACAGCTACAACAGGATCTGGGACGTGGGCTTGCCCAGAGGAGGAACATCTCATGGTTCTCGTCCTCGGCAGAGCCTGATTCCGAAAAGGCACACATCCGGCTCCTTGTCCCACACGGAAGGTGGCAGCCCTGAAAGCTGTTGCTGGTCTTCACCGTCCCCCTGCAGCCTATTCACAGCTACAACAGGATCTGGGACCTGGGCTTGCCCAGAGGAGGAACATCTCATGGCTCTCGTCCTCGGCAGAGCCTCTTTCCAAAAAGGCACACGTCCGGCTCCTTGTCCCACACGGAAGGTGGCAGCCCTGAAAGCTGTTGCTGGTCTTCAACGTTCCCCTGCAGCCTATTCACAGGCACAACAGGATCTGGGACCCGGGCTTGCCCAGAGGAGGAACATCTCATGGCTCTCGTCCTCGGCAGAGCCTGTTTCCGAGAAGGCACACGTCCGCCTCCTTGTCCCACACGGAAGGTGGCAGGCCGGAAAGCTGTTGCTGGTCTTCACCGTCCCCCTGCAGCCTATTCACAGGCACAACAGGATTCAGGACCGGGGCTTGCCCAGAGGAGGAACATCTCATGGCTCTCGTCCTCGGCAGAGCCTGATACTGGAAAGGCACACGTTCTGCTCCTTGTCCCACAAGGAATATGGTAGCCCTGAAAGATGTTGCTGGTCTTCACCGTCCCCCTGCAGCCTATTCACAGGCACAACAGGATCTGGGACCCGGGCTTGCCCAGAGGAGGAACATCTCATGGCTCTCGTCCTCGGCAGAGCCTGATTCCGGAAAGGCACACGTCCGGCTCCTTGTCCCACACGGAAGGTGGCAGGCCGGAAAGCTGTTGCTGGTCTTCACCGTCCCCCTGCAGCCTATTCACAGGCACAACAGGATCTGGGACCTGGGCTTGCCCAGAGAGGAACATCTCATGGTTCTCGTCCTCGGCAGAGCCTGATTCCGAAAAGGCACACATCCGGCTCCTTGTCCCACACGGAAGGTGGCAGCCCTGAAAGCTGTTGCTGGTCTTCACCGTCCCCCTGCAGCCTATTCAAAGGCAAAACAGGATCTGGGACTCGGACTTGCCCAGAGGAGGAACATCTCATGGGTCTCGTCCTTGGCGGAGCCTCTTTCCGAAAAGGCACACGTCCGGCTCCTTGTCCCACACGGAAGGTGGCAGGCATCAAAGATGTTCCTGGTCTTCACTGTCCCCCTGCAGCCTATTCACAGGCACAACAGGATTCAGGACCGGGGCTTGCCCAGAGGAGGAACATCTCATGGCTCTCGTCCTCGGCAGAGCCTGATTCCGAAAAGCACTGGTCCGGCTCCTTGTCCCACAAGGAAGGTGGCAGCCCTGAAAGCTGTTGCTGGTCTTCACCGTCCCCATGCAGCCTATTCACAGGCACAACAGGATCTGGGACCTGGGCTTGCCCAGAGGAGGAACATCTCATGGCTCTCGTCCTCGGCGGAGCCTTATTCCGGAAAGGCACACGTCCGGCTCCTTGTCCCACACGGAAGGTGGCAGGCCGGAAAGATGTTGCTGGTCTTCACCGTCCCCCTGCAGCCTATTCACAGGCACAACAGGATCTGGGACTTGGGCTTGCCCAGAGGAGGAACATCTCATGGTTCTCGTCCTCGGCAGAGCCTGATTCCGAAAAGGCACACGTCCGGCTCCTTGTCCACACGGAAGGTGGCAGCCCTGAAAGCTGTTGCTGGTCTTTACTGTCCCCCTGCAGCATATTCACAGGCAAAACAGGATCTGGGACCTGGTCTTGCCCAGAGGAGGAACATCTCATGGCTCTCGTCCTCGGCAGAGCCTCTTTCCGAAAAGGCACACGTCCGGCTCCTTGTCCCACACGGAAGGTGGCAGCCCTGAAAGCTGTTGCTGGTCTTCACCGTCCCCCTGCAGCCTATTCACAGGCACAACAGGATCTGGGACTCGGGCTTGCCCAGAGGAGGAACATCTCATGGCTCTCGTCCTTGGCGGAGCCTCTTTCCGAAAAGGCACACGTCCGGCTCCTTGTCCCACACGGAAGGTGGCAGGCAGCAAAGATGTTCCTGGTCTTCACTGTCCCCCTGCAGCCTATTCACAGGCACAACAGGATTCAGGACCGGGGCTTGCCCAGAGGAGGAACATCTCATGGCTCTCGTCCTCGGCAGAGCCTGATTCCGAAAAGCACTGGTCCGGCTCCTTGTCCCACAAGGAAGGTGGCAGCCCTGAAAGCTGTTGCTGGTCTTCACCGTCCCCCTGCAGCCTATTCACAGGCACAACAGGATCTGGGACTCGGGCTTGCCCAAAGGAGGAACATCTCATGGCTCTCGTCCTCGGCGGAGCCTTATTCCGGAAAGGCACACGTCCGGCTCCTTGTCCCACACGGAAGGTGGCAGGCCGGAAAGATGTTGCTGGTCTTCACCGTCCCCCTGCAGCCTATTCACAGGCACAACAGGATCTGGGACTTGGGCTTGCCCAGAGGAGGAACATCTCATGGCTCTCGTCCTCGGCAGAGCCTGATTCCGAAAAGGCACACGTCCGGCTCCTTGTCCCACACGGAAGGTGGCAGCCCTGAAAGCTGTTGCTGGTCTTCACCGTCCCCCTGCAGCCTATTCACAGCTACAACAGGATCTGGGACGTGGGCTTGCCCAGAGGAGGAACATCTCATGGCTCTCGTCCTCGGCAGAGCCTCTTTCCGAAAAGGCACACGTCCGGCTCCTTGTCCCACACGGAAGGTGACAGCCCTGAAAGCTGTTGCTGGTCTTCACCGTCCCCCTGCAGCCTATTCACAGGCACAGCAGGATCTGGGACTCGGACTTGCCCAGAGGAGGAACATCTCATGGCTCTCGTCCTCGGCAGAGCCTGATTCCTAAAATGCACTCGTCCGGCTCCTTGTCCCACACGGAAGGTGGCAGCCCTGAAAGCTGTTGCTGGTCTTCACCGTCCCCCTGCAGCCTATTCACAGGCACAACAGGATTCAGGACCGGGGCTTGCCCAGAGGAGGAACATCTCATGGCTCTCGTCCTCGGCAGAGCCTGATACTGGAAAGGCACACGTCCGGCTCCTTGTCCCACAAGGAATATGGTAGCCCTGAAAGATGTTGCTGGTCTTCACCGTCCCCCTGCAGCCTATTCACAGGCACAACAGGATCTGGGACCCGGGCTTGCCCAGAGGAGGAACATCTCATGGCTCTCGTCCTCGGCAGAGCCTGATTCCGAAAAGGCACACGTCCGGCTCCTTGTCCCACACGGAAGGTGGCAGCCCTGAAAGCTGTTGCTGGTCTTCACCGTCCCCCTGCAGCCTATTCACAGGCAAAACAGGATCTGGGACCTGCTCTTGCCCAGAGGAGGAACATCTCATGGCTCTCGACCTCGGCAGAGCCTCTTTCCGAAAAGGAACACGTCTGGCTCCTTGTCCCACACGGAAGGTGGCAGCCCTGAAAGCTGTTGCTGGTCTTCACCGTCCCCCTGCAGCCTATTCACAGGCACAACAGGATCTGGGACCCGGGCTTGCCCAAAGGAGGAACATCTCATGGTTCTCGTCCTCGGCAGAGCCTGATTCCGAAAAGGCACACGTCCGGCTCCTTGTCCCACACGGAAGGTGGCAGCCCTGAAAGCTGTTGCTGGTCTTCACCGTCCCCCTGCAGCCTATTCACAGCAACAACAGGATCTGGGACCTGGGCTTGCCCAGAGGAGGAACATCTCATGGCTCTCGTCCTCGGCAGAGCCTCTTTCCGAAAAGGCACACGTCCGGCTCCTTGTCCCACACGGAAGGTGGCAGCCCTGAAAGCTGTTGCTGGTCTTCACCGTTCCCCTGCAGCCTATTCACAGGCACAACAGGATGTGGGACCCGGGCTTGCCCAGAGGAGGAACATCTCATGGCTCTCGTCCTCGGCAGAGCCTTATTCCGAAAAGGCACACGTCTGGCTCCTTGTCCCACACGGAAGGTGGCAGGCCGGAAAGCTGTTGATGGTCTTCACCGTCCCCCTGCAGCCTATTCACAGGCACAACAGGATCTGGGACTCGGGCTTGCCCAGAGGAGGAACATCTCATGGCTCTCGTCCTTGGCGGAGCCTGTTTCCGGAAAGCACACGTCCGGCTCCTTGTCCCACACGGAAGGTGGCAGGCCGCAAAGATGTTCCTGGTCTTCACTGTCCCCCTGCAGCCTATTCACAGGCACAACAGGATTCAGGACCGGGGCTTGCCCAGAGGAGGAACATCTCATGGCTCTCGTCCTCGGCAGAGCCTGATTCCGAAAAGGCACACGTCCGGCTCCTTGTCCCACACGGAAGGTGGCAGCCCTGAAAGCTGTTGCTGGTCTTCACTGTCCCCCTGCAGCCTATTCACAGGCAAAACAGGATCTGGGACCTGGTCTTGCCCAGAGGAGGAACATCTCATGGCTCTCGTCCTCGGCAGAGACTCTTTCCGAAAAGGCACTCATCCGGCTCCTTGTCCCACACGGAAGGTGGCAGCCCTGAAAGCTGTTGCTGGTCTTCACCGTCCCCCTGCAGCCTATTCACAGGTACAACAGGATCTGGGACCTGGGATTGCCCAGAGGAGGAACATCTCATGGCTCTCGTCCTCGGCAGAGCCTCTTTCCGAAAAGACACACGTCCGGCTCCTTGTCCCACACGGAAGGTGGCAGCCCTGAAAGCTGTTGCTGGTCTTCACCGTCCCCCTGCAGCCTATTCACAGGCACAACAGGATCTGGGACCCGGGCTTGCCCAAAGGAGGAACATCTCATGGCTCTCGTCCTCGGCGGAGCCTTATTCCGGAAAGGCACACGTCCGGCTCCTTGTCCCACACGGAAGGTGGCAGGCTGGAAAGATGTTGCTGGTCTTCACCGTCCCCCTGCAGCCTATTCACAGGCACAACAGGATCTGGGACTTGGGCTTGCCCAGAGGAGGAACATCTCATGGCTCTCGTCCTCGGCAGAGCCTGATTCCGAAAAGGCACACGTCCGGCTCCTTGTCCCACACGGAAGGTGGCAGCCCTGAAAGCTGTTGCTGGTCTTCACCGTCCCCCTGCAGCCTATTCACAGCTACAACAGGATCTGGGACGTGGGCTTGCCCAGAGGAGGAACATCTCATGGCTCTCGTCCTCGGCAGAGCCTCTTTCCGAAAAGGCACACGTCCGGCTCCTTGTCCCACACGGAAGGTGACAGCCCTGAAAGCTGTTGCTGGTCTTCACCGTCCCCCTGCAGCCTATTCACAGGCAAAACAGGATCTGGGACTCGGACTTGCCCAGAGGAGGAACATCTCATGGCTCTCGTCCTCGGCAGAGCCTGATTCCTAAAAGGCACTCGTCCGGCTCCTTGTCCCACACGGAAGGTGGCAGCCCTGAAAGCTGTTGCTGGTCTTCACCGTCCCCCTGCAGCCTATTCACAGGCACAACAGGATTCAGGACCGGGGCTTGCCCAGAGGAGGAACATCTCATGGCTCTCGTCCTCGGCAGAGCCTGATACTGGAAAGGCACACGTTCTGCTCCTTGTCCCACAAGGAATATGGTAGCCCTGAAAGATGTTGCTGGTCTTCACCGTCCCCCTGCAGCCTATTCACAGGCACAACAGGATCTGGGACCCGGGCTTGCCCAGAGGAGGAACATCTCATGGCTCTCGTCCTCGGCAGAGCCTGATTCCGGAAAGGCACACGTCCGGCTCCTTGTCCCACACGGAAGGTGGCAGGCCGGAAAGCTGTTGCTGGTCTTCACCGTCCCCCTGCAGCCTATTCACAGGCACAACAGGATCTGGGACCTGGGCTTGCCCAGAGAGGAACATCTCATGGTTCTCGTCCTCGGCAGAGCCTGATTCCGAAAAGGCACACATCCGGCTCCTTGTCCCACACGGAAGGTGGCAGCCCTGAAAGCTGTTGCTGGTCTTCACCGTCCCCCTGCAGCCTATTCAAAGGCAAAACAGGATCTGGGACTCGGACTTGCCCAGAGGAGGAACATCTCATGGCTCTCGTCCTCGGCAGAGCCTGATTCCTAAAAGGCACTCGTCCGGCTCCTTGTCCCACACGGAAGGTGGCAGCCCTGAAAGATGTTCCTGGTCTTCACTGTCCCCCTGCAGCCTATTCACAGGCACAACAGGATTCAGGACCGGGGCTTGCCCAGAGGAGGAACATCTCATGGCTCTCGTCCTCGGCAGAGCCTGATTCCGAAAAGGCACTCATCCGGCTCCTTGTCCCACATGGAAGGTGGCGGCCCTGAAAGCTGTTGCTGGTCTTCACCGTCCCCCTGCAGCCTATTCACAGGCACAACAGGATCTGGGACCCGGGCTTGCCCAGAGGAGGAACATCTCATGGCTCTCGTCCTCGGCGGAGCCTTATTCCGGAAAGGCACACGTCCGGCTCCTTGTCCCACACGGAAGGTGGCAGCCCTGAAAGATGTTCCTGGTCTTCACTGTCCCCCTGCAGCCTATTCACAGGCACAACAGGATTTAGGACCGGGGCTTGCCCAGAGGAGGAACATCTCATGGCTCTCGTCCTCGGCAGAGCCTGATACTGGAAAGGCACACGTCCGGCTCCTTGTCCCACAAGGAATGTGGCAGCCCTGAAAGCTGTTGCTCGTCTTCACCGTCCCCCTGCAGCCTATTCACAGGCAAAACAGGATCTGGGACTCGGGCTTGCCCAGAGGAGGAACATCTCATGGCTCTCGTCCTCGGCAGAGCCTGATTCCGGAAAGGCACACGTCCGGCTCCTTGTCCCACACGGAAGGTGGCAGGCCGGAAAGCTGTTGCTGGTCTTCACCGTCCCCCTGCAGCCTATTCACAGGCACAACAGGATCTGGGACCTGGGCTTGCCCAGAGAGGAACATCTCATGGTTCTCGTCCTCGGCAGAGCCTCTTTCCGAAAAGGCACATGTCCGGCTCCTTGTCCCACACGGAAGGTGGCAGCCCTGAAAGCTGTTGCTGGTCTTCACCGTCCCCCTGCAGCCTATTCACAGGCAAAACAGGATCTGGGACTCGGACTTGCCCAGAGGAGGAACATCTCATGGCTCTCGTCCTCGGCAGAGCCTGATTCCTAAAAGGCACTCGTCCGGCTCCTTGTCCCACACGGAAGGTGGCAGCCCTGAAAGCTGTTGCTGGTCTTCACCGTCCCCCTGCAGCCTATTCACAGGCACAACAGGATCTGGGACCCGGGCTTGCCCAGAGGAGGAACATCTCATGGCTCTCGTCCTCGGCGGAGCCTGATTCCGGAAAGGCACACGTCCGGCTCCTTGTCCCACACGGAAGGTGGCAGGCCGGAAAGCTGTTGCTGGTCTTCACCGTCCCCCTGCAGCCTATTCACAGGCACAACAGGATCTGGGACCCGGGCTTGCCCAGAGGAGGAACATCTCATGGCTCTTGTCCTCGGCAGAGCCTGATTCAGGAAAGGCACACGTCCGGCTCCTTGTCCCACACGGAAGGTGGCAGGCCGGAAAGCTGTTGCTGGTCTTCACCGTCCCCCTGCAGCCTATTCACAGGCACAACAGGATCTGGGACCCGGGCTTGCCCAGAGGAGGAACATCTCATGGCTCTTGTCCTCGGCAGAGCCTGATTCAGGAAAGGCACACGTCCGGCTCCTTGTCCCACACGGAAGGTGGCAGCCCTGAAAGCTGTTGCTGGTCTTCACCGTCCCCCTGCAGCCTATTCACAGCTACAACAGGATCTGGGACGTGGGCTTGCCCAGAGGAGGAACATCTCATGGCTCTCGTCCTCGGCAGAGCCTCTTTCCGAAAAGGCACACGTCCGGCTCCTTGTCCCACACGGAAGGTGACAGCCCTGAAAGCTGTTGCTGGTCTTCACCGTCCCCCTGCAGCCTATTCACAGGCAAAACAGGATCTGGGACTCGGACTTGCCCAGAGGAGGAACATCTCATGGCTCTCGTCCTCGGCAGAGCCTGATTCCTAAAAGGCACTCGTCCGGCTCCTTGTCCCACACGGAAGGTGGCAGCCCTGAAAGCTGTTGCTGGTCTTCACCGTCCCCCTGCAGCCTATTCACAGGCACAACAGGATTCAGGACCGGGGCTTGCCCAGAGGAGGAACATCTCATGGCTCTCGTCCTCGGCAGAGCCTGATACTGGAAAGGCACACGTTCTGCTCCTTGTCCCACAAGGAATATGGTAGCCCTGAAAGATGTTGCTGGTCTTCACCGTCCCCCTGCAGCCTATTCACAGGCACAACAGGATCTGGGACCCGGGCTTGCCCAGAGGAGGAACATCTCATGGCTCTCGTCCTCGGCAGAGCCTGATTCCGGAAAGGCACACGTCCGGCTCCTTGTCCCACACGGAAGGTGGCAGGCCGGAAAGCTGTTGCTGGTCTTCACCGTCCCCCTGCAGCCTATTCACAGGCACAACAGGATCTGGGACCTGGGCTTGCCCAGAGAGGAACATCTCATGGTTCTCGTCCTCGGCAGAGCCTGATTCCGAAAAGGCACACATCCGGCTCCTTGTCCCACACGGAAGGTGGCAGCCCTGAAAGCTGTTGCTGGTCTTCACCGTCCCCCTGCAGCCTATTCAAAGGCAAAACAGGATCTGGGACTCGGACTTGCCCAGAGGAGGAACATCTCATGGCTCTCGTCCTCGGCAGAGCCTGATTCCGAAAAGGCACTCGTCCGGCTCCTTGTCCCACACGGAAGGTGGCAGCCCTGAAAGATGTTCCTGGTCTTCACTGTCCCCCTGCAGCCTATTCACAGGCACAACAGGATTCAGGACCGGGGCTTGCCCAGAGGAGGAACATCTCATGGCTCTCGTCCTCGGCAGAGCCTGATTCCGAAAAGGCACTCATCCGGCTCCTTGTCCCACATGGAAGGTGGCGGCCCTGAAAGCTGTTGCTGGTCTTCACCGTCCCCCTGCAGCCTATTCACAGGCACAACAGGATCTGGGACCCGGGCTTGCCCAGAGGAGGAACATCTCATGGCTCTCGTCCTCGGCGGAGCCTTATTCCGGAAAGGCACACGTCCGGCTCCTTGTCCCACACGGAAGGTGGCAGCCCTGAAAGATGTTCCTGGTCTTCACTGTCCCCCTGCAGCCTATTCACAGGCACAACAGGATTTAGGACCGGGGCTTGCCCAGAGGAGGAACATCTCATGGCTCTCGTCCTCGGCAGAGCCTGATACTGGAAAGGCACACGTCCGGCTCCTTGTCCCACAAGGAATGTGGCAGCCCTGAAAGCTGTTGCTCGTCTTCACCGTCCCCCTGCAGCCTATTCACAGGCAAAACAGGATCTGGGACTCGGGCTTGCCCAGAGGAGGAACATCTCATGGCTCTCGTCCTCGGCAGAGCCTGATTCCGGAAAGGCACACGTCCGGCTCCTTGTCCCACACGGAAGGTGGCAGGCCGGAAAGCTGTTGCTGGTCTTCACCGTCCCCCTGCAGCCTATTCACAGGCACAACAGGATCTGGGACCTGGGCTTGCCCAGAGAGGAACATCTCATGGTTCTCGTCCTCGGCAGAGCCTCTTTCCGAAAAGGCACATGTCCGGCTCCTTGTCCCACACGGAAGGTGGCAGCCCTGAAAGCTGTTGCTGGTCTTCACCGTCCCCCTGCAGCCTATTCACAGGCAAAACAGGATCTGGGACTCGGACTTGCCCAGAGGAGGAACATCTCATGGCTCTCGTCCTCGGCAGAGCCTGATTCCTAAAAGGCACTCGTCCGGCTCCTTGTCCCACACGGAAGGTGGCAGCCCTGAAAGCTGTTGCTGGTCTTCACCGTCCCCCTGCAGCCTATTCACAGGCACAACAGGATCTGGGACCCGGGCTTGCCCAGAGGAGGAACATCTCATGGCTCTCGTCCTCGGCGGAGCCTGATTCCGGAAAGGCACACGTCCGGCTCCTTGTCCCACACGGAAGGTGGCAGGCCGGAAAGCTGTTGCTGGTCTTCACCGTCCCCCTGCAGCCTATTCACAGGCACAACAGGATCTGGGACCCGGGCTTGCCCAGAGGAGGAACATCTCATGGCTCTTGTCCTCGGCAGAGCCTGATTCAGGAAAGGCACACGTCCGGCTCCTTGTCCCACACGGAAGGTGGCAGGCCGGAAAGCTGTTGCTGGTCTTCACCGTCCCCCTGCAGCCTATTCACAGGCACAACAGGATCTGGGACCCGGGCTTGTCCAGAGGAGGAACATCTCATGGCTCTCGTCCTTGTCGGAGCCTGATTCCGGAAAGGCACACGTCCGGCTCCTTGTCCCACACGGAAGGTGGCAGCCCTGAAAGATGTTCCTGGTCTTCACTGTCCCCCTGCAGCCTATTCACAGGCACAACAGGATTCAGGACCGGGGCTTGCCCAGAGGAGGAACATCTCATGGCTCTCGTCCTCGGCAGAGCCTGATTCAGGAAAGGCACACGTCCGGCTCCTTGTCCCACACGGAAGGTGGCAGGCCGGAAAGCTGTTGCTGGTCTTCACCGTCCCCCTGCAGCCTATTCACAGGCACAACAGGATCTGGGACTTGGGCTTGCCCAGAGGAGGAACATCTCATGGTTCTCGTCCTCGGCAGAGCCTGATTCCGAAAAGGCACACGTCCGGCTCCTTGTCCACACGGAAGGTGGCAGCCCTGAAAGCTGTTGCTGGTCTTCACTGTCCCCCTGCAGCCTATTCACAGGCAAAACAGGATCTGGGACCTGGTCTTGCCCAGATGAGGAACATCTCATGTCTCTCGTCCTCGGCAGAGCCTCTTTCCGAAAAGGCACACGTCTGGCTCCTTGTCCCACACGGAAGGTGGCAGCCCTGAAAGCTGTTGCTGGTCTTCACCGTCCCCCTGCAGCCTATTCACAGGTACAACAGGATCTGGGACCTGGGATTGCCCAGAGGAGGAACATCTCATGGCTCTCGTCCTCGGCAGAGCCTCTTTCCGAAAAGACACACGTCTGGCTCCTTGTCCCACACGGAAGGTGGCAGCCCTGAAAGCTGTTGCTGGTCTTCACCGTCCCCCTGCAGCCTATTCACAGGCACAACAGGATCTGGGACTCGGGCTTGCCCAAAGGAGGTACATCTCATGGCTCTCGTCCTCGGCGGAGCCTTATTCCGTAAAGGCACACGTCCGGCTCCTTGTCCCACACGGAAGGTGGCAGCCCTGAAAGCTGTTGCTGGTCTTCACCGTCCCCCTGCAGCCTATTCACAGGCAAAACAGGATCTGGGACCTGGTCTTGCCCAGAGGAGGAACATCTCATGGCTCTCGTCCTCGGCAGAGCCTCTTTCCAAAAAGGCACACGTCCGGCTCCTTGTCCCACACGGAAAGTGGCAGGCCGGAAAGCTGTTGCTGGTCTTCACCGACCCCCTGCAGCCTATTCACAGGCACAACAGGACCTGGGACCTGGGATTGCCCAGAGGAGGAACATCTCATGGCTCTCGTCCTCGGCGGAGCCTGATTCCGGAAAGGCACACGTCCGGCTCCTTGTCCCACACGGAAGGTGGCAGCCCTGAAAGATGTTCCTGGTCTTCACTGTCCCCCTGCAGCCTATTCACAGGCACAACAGGATTTAGGACCGGGGCTTGCCCAGAGGAGGAACATCTCATGGCTCTCGTCCTCGGCAGAGCCTGATACTGGAAGGGCACACGTCCGGCTCCTTTTCCCACAAGGAATGTGGTAGCCCTGAAAGATGTTGCTGGTCTTCACCGTCCCCCTGCAGCCTATTCACAGGCACAACAGGATCTGGGACCCGGGCTTGCTGAGAGGAGGAACATCTCATGGCTCTCGTCCTCGGCAGAGCCTGATTCCGAAAAGGCACACGTCCGGCTCCTTGTCCCACACGGAAGGTGGCAGCCCTGAAAGCTGTTGCTGGTCTTCACCGTCCCCCTGCAGCCTATTCACAGCTACAACAGGATCTGGGACCTGGGCTTGCCCAGAGGAGGAACATCTCATGGCTCTCGTCCTCGGCAGAGCCTCTTTCCGAAAAGGCACACGTCCGGCTCCTTGTCCCACACGGAAGGTGGCAGCCCTGAAAGCTGTTGCTGGTCTTCAACGTTCCCCTGCAGCCTATTCACAGGCACAACAGGATCTGGGACCCGGGCTTGCCCAGAGGAGGAACATCTCATGGCTCTCGTCCTCGGCAGAGCCTGTTTCCGAGAAGGCACACGTCCGGCTCCTTGTCCCACACGGAAGGTGGCAGGCCGGAAAGCTGTTGCTGGTCTTCACCGTCCCCCTGCAGCCTATTCACAGGCACAACAGGATCTGGGACCCGGGCTTGCCCAGAGGAGGAACATCTCATGGCTCTCGTCCTCGGCGGAGCCTTATTCCGAAAAGTCACACGTCCGGCTCCTTGTCCCACACGGAAGGTGGCAGGCCGGAAAGCTGTTGATGGTCTTCACCGTCCCCCTGCAGCCTATTCACAGGTACAACAGGATCTGGGACCCGGGCTTGCCCAGAGGAGGAACATCTCATGGCTCTCGTCCTCGGCAGAGCCTGATTCAGGAAAGGCACACTTCCGGCTCCTTGTCCCACACGGAAGGTGGCAGGCCGGAAAGCTGTTGCTGGTCTTCACCGTCCCCCTGCAGCCTATTCACAGGCACAACAGGATCTGGGACCCGGGCTTGCCCAGAGGAGGAACATCTCATGGCTCTCGTCCTTGGCGGAGCCTCTTTCCGAAAAGGCACACGTCCGGCTCCTTGTCCCACACGGAAGGTGGCAGGCAGCAAAGATGTTCCTGGTCTTCACTGTCCCCCTGCAGCCTATTCACAGGCACAACAGGATTCAGGACCGGGGCTTGCCCAGAGGAGGAACATCTCATGGCTCTCGTCCTCGGCAGAGCCTGATTCCGAAAAGCACTGGTCCGGCTCCTTGTCCCACAAGGAAGGTGGCAGCCCTGAAAGCTGTTGCTGGTCTTCACCGTCCCCATGCAGCCTATTCACAGGCACAACAGGATCTGGGACCTGGGCTTGCCCAGAGGAGGAACATCTCATGGCTCTCGTCCTCGGCGGAGCCTTATTCCGAAAGGCACACGTCTGGCTCCTTGTCCCACACGGAAGGTGGCAGGCCGGAAAGATGTTGCTGGTCTTCACCGTCCCCCTGCAGCCTATTCACAGGCACAACAGGATCTGGGACTTGGGCTTGCCCAGAGGAGGAACATCTCATGGTTCTCGTCCTCGGCAGAGCCTGATTCCGAAAAGGCACACGTCCGGCTCCTTGTCCACACGGAAGGTGGCAGCCCTGAAAGCTGTTGCTGGTCTTTACTGTCCCCCTGCAGCATATTCACAGGCAAAACAGGATCTGGGACCTGGTCTTGCCCAGAGGAGGAACATCTCATGGCTCTCGTCCTCGGCAGAGCCTCTTTCCGAAAAGGCACACGTCCGGCTCCTTGTCCCACACGGAAGGTGGCAGCCCTGAAAGCTGTTGCTGGTCTTCACCGTCCCCCTGCAGCCTATTCACAGGTACAACAGGATCTGGGACCCGGGCTTGCCCAGAGGAGGAACATCTCATGGCTCTCGTCCTCGGCAGAGCCTCTTTCCGAAAAGGCACACGTCTGGCTCCTTGTCCCACACGGAAGGTGGCAGCCCTGAAAGATGTTGCTGGTCTTCACCGTTCCCCTGCAGCCTATTCACAGGCACAACAGGATCTGGGACCCGGGCTTGCCCAGAGGAGGAACATCTCATGGCTCTCGTCCTCGGCAGAGCCTGATTCAGGAAAGGCACACGTCCGGCTCCTTGTCCCACACGGAAGGTGGCAGGCCGGAAAGCTGTTGCTGGTCTTCACCGTCCCCCTGCAGCCTATTCACAGGCACAACAGGATCTGGGACCCGGGCTTGCCCAGAGGAGGAACATCTCATGGCTCTCGTCCTCGGCGGAGCCTTATTCCGAAAAGGCACACGTCCGGCTCCTTGTCCCACACGGAAGGTGGCAGCCCTGAAAGCTGTTGCTGGTCTTCACCGTCCCCCTGCAGCCTATTCACAGGTACAACAGGATCTGGGACCTGGGATTGCCCAGAGGAGGAACATCTCATGGCTCTCGTCCTCGGCAGAGCCTCTTTCCGAAAAGACACACGTCCGGCTCCTTGTCCCACACGGAAGGTGGCAGCCCTGAAAGCTGTTGCTGGTCTTCACCGTCCCCCTGCAGCCTATTCACAGGCACAACAGGATCTGGGACTCGGGCTTGCCCAAAGGAGGAACATCTCATGGCTCTCGTCCTCGGCGGAGCCTTATTCCGGAAAGGCACACGTCCGGCTCCTTGTCCCACACGGAAGGTGGCAGGCCGGAAAGCTGTTGCTGGTCTTCACCGTCCCCCTGCAGCCTATTCACAGGCAAAACAGGATCTGGGACCTGGTCTTGCCCAGAGGAGGAACATCTCATGGCTCTCGTCCTCGGCAGAGCCTCTTTCCAAAAAGGCACACGTCCGGCTCCTTGTCCCACACGGAAAGTGGCAGGCCGGAAAGCTGTTGCTGGTCTTCACCGACCCCCTGCAGCCTATTCACAGGCACAACAGGACCTGGGACCTGGTATTGCCCAGAGGAGGAACATCTCATGGCTCTCGTCCTCGGCAGAGCCTCTTTCCGAAAAGGCACACGTCTGGCTCCTTGTCCCACATGGAAGGTGGCGGCCCTGAAAGCTGTTGCTGGTCTTCACCGTCCCCCTGCAGCCTATTCACAGGCACAACAGGATCTGGGACCCGGGCTTGCCCAGAGGAGGAACATCTCATGGCTCTCGTCCTCGGCGGAGCCTGATTCCGGAAAGGCACACGTCCGGCTCCTTGTCCCACACGGAAGGTGGCAGCCCTGAAAGATGTTCCTGGTCTTCACTGTCCCCCTGCAGCCTATTCACAGGCACAACAGGATTTAGGACCGGGGCTTGCCCAGAGGAGGAACATCTCATGGCTCTCGTCCTCGGCAGAGCCTGATAATGGAAGGGCACACGTCCGGCTCCTTTTCCCACAAGGAATGTGGTAGCCCTGAAAGATGTTGCTGGTCTTCACCGTCCCCCTGCAGCCTATTCACAGGCACAACAGGATCTGGGACCCGGGCTTGCTGAGAGGAGGAACATCTCATGGCTCTCGTCCTCGGCAGAGCCTGATTCCGAAAAGGCACACGTCCGGCTCCTTGTCCCACACGGAAGGTGGCAGCCCTGAAAGCTGTTGCTGGTCTTCACCGTCCCCCTGCAGCCTATTCACAGCTACAACAGGATCTGGGACCTGGGCTTGCCCAGAGGAGGAACATCTCATGGCTCTCGTCCTCGGCAGAGCCTCTTTCCGAAAAGGCACACGTCCGGCTCCTTGTCCCACACGGAAGGTGGCAGCCCTGAAAGCTGTTGCTGGTCTTCAACGTTCCCCTGCAGCCTATTCACAGGCACAACAGGATCTGGGACCCGGGCTTGCCCAGAGGAGGAACATCTCATGGCTCTCGTCCTCGGCAGAGCCTGTTTCCGAGAAGGCACACGTCCGGCTCCTTGTCCCACACGGAAGGTGGCAGGCCGGAAAGCTGTTGCTGGTCTTCACCGTCCCCCTGCAGCCTATTCACAGGCACAACAGGATCTGGGACCCGGGCTTGCCCAGAGGAGGAACATCTCATGGCTCTCGTCCTCGGCGGAGCCTTATTCCGAAAAGGCACACGTCCGGCTCCTTGTCCCACACGGAAGGTGGCAGGCCGGAAAGCTGTTGATGGTCTTCACCGTCCCCCTGCAGCCTATTCACAGGTACAACAGGATCTGGGACCCGGGCTTGCCCAGAGGAGGAACATCTCATGGCTCTCGTCCTCGGCAGAGCCTGATTCAGGAAAGGCACACGTCCGGCTCCTTGTCCCACACGGAAGGTGGCAGGCCTGAAAGCTGTTGCTGGTCTTCACCGTCCCCCTGCAGCCTATTCACAGGCACAACAGGATCTGGGACTCGGGCTTGCCCAGAGGAGGAACATCTCATGGCTCTCGTCCTTGGCGGAGCCTCTTTCCGAAAAGGCACACGTCCGGCTCCTTGTCCCACACGGAAGGTGGCAGGCAGCAAAGATGTTCCTGGTCTTCACTGTCCCCCTGCAGCCTATTCACAGGCACAACAGGATTCAGGACCGGGGCTTGCCCAGAGGAGGAACATCTCATGGCTCTCGTCCTCGGCAGAGCCTGATTCCGAAAAGCACTGGTCCGGCTCCTTGTCCCACAAGGAAGGTGGCAGCCCTGAAAGCTGTTGCTGGTCTTCACCGTCCCCATGCAGCCTATTCACAGGCACAACAGGATCTGGGACCTGGGCTTGCCCAGAGGAGGAACATCTCATGGCTCTCGTCCTCGGCGGAGCCTTATTCCGGAAAGGCACACGTCCGGCTCCTTGTCCCACACGGAAGGTGGCAGGCCGGAAAGATGTTGCTGGTCTTCACCGTCCCCCTGCAGCCTATTCACAGGCACAACAGGATCTGGGACTTGGGCTTGCCCAGAGGAGGAACATCTCATGGTTCTCGTCCTCGGCAGAGCCTGATTCCGAAAAGGCACACGTCCGGCTCCTTGTCCACACGGAAGGTGGCAGCC
Source organism: Astur gentilis (assembly GCF_929443795.1). NCBI lineage: Eukaryota > Metazoa > Chordata > Aves > Accipitriformes > Accipitridae > Astur > Astur gentilis. The sequence goes on from NC_064889.1 coordinate 507,507, forward strand.
CTGAAAGCTGTTGCTGGTCTTTACTGTCCCCCTGCAGCATATTCACAGGCAAAACAGGATCTGGGACCTGGTCTTGCCCAGAGGAGGAACATCTCATGGCTCTCGTCCTCGGCAGAGCCTCTTTCCGAAAAGGCACACGTCCGGCTCCTTGTCCCACACGGAAGGTGGCAGCCCTGAAAGCTGTTGCTGGTCTTCACCGTCCCCCTGCAGCCTATTCACAGGTACAACAGGATCTGGGACCCGGGCTTGCCCAGAGGAGGAACATCTCATGGCTCTCGTCCTCGGCAGAGCCTCTTTCCGAAAAGGCACACGTCTGGCTCCTTGTCCCACACGGAAGGTGGCAGCCCTGAAAGATGTTGCTGGTCTTCACCGTTCCCCTGCAGCCTATTCACAGGCACAACAGGATCTGGGACCCGGGCTTGCCCAGAGGAGGAACATCTCATGGCTCTCGTCCTCGGCAGAGCCTGTTTCCGAGAAGGCACACGTCCGGCTCCTTGTCCCACACGGAAGGTGGCAGGCCGGAAAGCTGTTGCTGGTCTTCACCGTCCCCCTGCAGCCTATTCACAGGCACAACAGGATCTGGGACCCGGGCTTGCCCAGAGGAGGAACATCTCATGGCTCTCGTCCTCGGCGGAGCCTTATTCCGAAAAGGCACACGTCCGGCTCCTTGTCCCACACGGAAGGTGGCAGCCCTGAAAGCTGTTGCTGGTCTTCACCGTCCCCTTGCAGCCTATTCACTGGTACAACAGGATCTGGGACCTGGGATTGCCCAGAGGAGGAACATCTCATGGCTCTCGTCCTCGGCAGAGCCTCTTTCCGAAAAGACACACGTCCGGCTCCTTGTCCCACACGGAAGGTGGCAGCCCTGAAAGCTGTTGCTGGTCTTCACCGTCCCCCTGCAGCCTATTCACAGGCACAACAGGATCTGGGACTCGGGCTTGCCCAAAGGAGGAACATCTCATGGCTCTCGTCCTCGGCGGAGCCTTATTCCGGAAAGGCACACGTCCGGCTCCTTGTCCCACACGGAAGGTGGCAGCCCTGAAAGCTGTTGCTGGTCTTCACCGTCCCCCTGCAGCCTATTCACAGGCAAAACAGGATCTGGGACCTGGGATTGCCCAGAGGAGGAACATCTCATGGCTCTCGTCCTCGGCAGAGCCTCTTTCCGAAAAGGCACACGTCCGGCTCCTTGTCCCACACGGAAGGTGGCAGGCCGGAAAGCTGTTGCTGGTCTTCACCGACCCCCTGCAGCCTATTCACAGGCACAACAGGACCTGGGACCTGGGATTGCCCAGAGGAGGAACATCTCATGGCTCTCGTCCTCGGCAGAGCCTCTTTCCGAAAAGGCACACGTCTGGCTCCTTGTCCCACATGGAAGGTGGCGGCCCTGAAAGCTGTTGCTGGTCTTCACCGTCCCCCTGCAGCCTATTCACAGGCACAACAGGATTTAGGACCGGGGCTTGCCCAGAGGAGGAACATCTCATGGCTCTCGTCCTCGGCAGAGCCTGATACTGGAAGGGCACACGTCCGGCTCCTTTTCCCACAAGGAATGTGGTAGCCCTGAAAGATGTTGCTGGTCTTCACCGTCCCCCTGCAGCCTATTCACAGGCACAACAGGATCTGGGACCCGGGCTTGCTGAGAGGAGGAACATCTCATGGCTCTCGTCCTCGGCAGAGCCTGATTCCGAAAAGGCACACGTCCGGCTCCTTGTCCCACACGGAAGGTGGCAGCCCTGAAAGCTGTTGCTGGTCTTCACCGTCCCCCTGCAGCCTATTCACAGCTACAACAGGATCTGGGACCTGGGCTTGCCCAGAGGAGGAACATCTCATGGCTCTCGTCCTCGGCAGAGCCTCTTTCCGAAAAGGCACACGTCCGGCTCCTTGTCCCACACGGAAGGTGGCAGCCCTGAAAGCTGTTGCTGGTCTTCAACGTTCCCCTGCAGCCTATTCACAGGCACAACAGGATCTGGGACCCGGGCTTGCCCAGAGGAGGAACATCTCATGGCTCTCGTCCTCGGCAGAGCCTGTTTCCGAGAAGGCACACGTCCGGCTCCTTGTCCCACACGGAAGGTGGCAGGCCGGAAAGCTGTTGCTGGTCTTCACCGTCCCCCTGCAGCCTATTCACAGGCACAACAGGATCTGGGACCCGGGCTTGCCCAGAGGAGGAACATCTCATGGCTCTCGTCCTCGGCGGAGCCTTATTCCGAAAAGGCACACGTCCGGCTCCTTGTCCCACACGGAAAGTGGCAGGCCGGAAAGCTGTTGATGGTCTTCACCGTCCCCCTGCAGCCTATTCACAGGCACAACAGGATCTGGGACCCGGGCTTGCCCAGAGGAGGAACATCTCATGGCTCTCGTCCTCGGCAGAGCCTGATTCAGGAAAGGCACACGTCCGGCTCCTTGTCCCACACGGAAGGTGGCAGGCCGGAAAGCTGTTGCTGGTCTTCACCGTCCCCCTGCAGCCTATTCACAGGCACAACAGGATCTGGGACTCGGGCTTGCCCAGAGGAGGAACATCTCATGGCTCTCGTCCTTGGCGGAGCCTCTTTCCGAAAAGGCACACGTCCGGCTCCTTGTCCCACACGGAAGGTGGCAGGCAGCAAAGATGTTCCTGGTCTTCACTGTCCCCCTGCAGCCTATTCACAGGCACAACAGGATTCAGGACCGGGGCTTGCCCAGAGGAGGAACATCTCATGGCTGTCGTCCTCGGCAGAGCCTGATTCCGAAAAGGCACACGTCTGGCTCCTTGTCCCACACGGAAGGTGGCAGCCCTGAAAGATGTTGCTGGTCTTCACCGTTCCCCTGCAGCCTATTCACAGGCACAACAGGATCTGGGACCCGGGCTTGCCCAGAGGAGGAACATCTCATGGCTCTCGTCCTCGGCAGAGCCTGATTCAGGAAAGGCACACGTCCGGCTCCTTGTCCCACACGGAAGGTGGCAGGCCGGAAAGCTGTTGCTGGTCTTCACCGTCCCCCTGCAGCCTATTCACAGGCACAACAGGATCTGGGACCCGGGCTTGCCCAGAGGAGGAACATCTCATGGCTCTCGTCCTCGGCGGAGCCTTATTCCGAAAAGGCACACGTCCGGCTCCTTGTCCCACACGGAAGGTGGTAGCCCTGAAAGCTGTTGCTGGTCTTCACCGTCCCCCTGCAGCCTATTCACAGGCACAACAGGATCTGGGACCCGGGCTTGCCCAGAGGAGGAACATCTCATGGCTCTCGTCCTTGGCGGAGCCTGATTCCGGAAAGGCACTGGTCCGGCTCCTTGTCCCACACGGAAGGTGGCAGCCCTGAAAGATGTTCCTGGTCTTCACTGTCCCCCTGCAGCCTATTCACAGGCACAACAGGATTCAGGAGCGGGGCTTGCTCAGAGGAGGAACATCTCATGGCTCTCGTCCTCGGCAGAGCCTGATTCCGAAAAGGCACTGGTCCGGCTCCTTGTCCCACACGGAAGGTGGCAGCCCTGAAAGATGTTCCTGGTCTTCACCGTCCCCCTGCAGCCTATTCACAGGCACAACAGGATCTGGGACCCGGGCTTGCCCAGAGGAGGAACATCTCATGGCTATCGTCCTCGGCGGAGCCTTATTCCGGAAAGGCACACGTCCGGCTCCTTGTCCCACACGGAAGGTGGCAGGCCGGAAAGCTGTTGCTGGTCTTCACCGTCCCCCTGCAGCCTATTCACAGGCACAACAGGATCTGGGACTCGGGCTTGCCCAGAGGAGGAACATCTCATGGCTCTCGTCCTTGGCGGAGCCTCTTTCCGAAAAGGCACACGTCCGGCTCCTTGTCCCACACGGAAGGTGGCAGGCAGCAAAGATGTTCCTGGTCTTCACTGTCCCCCTGCAGCCTATTCACAGGCACAACAGGATTCAGGACCGGGGCTTGCCCAGAGGAGGAACATCTCATGGCTCTCGTCCTCGGCAGAGCCTGATTCCGAAAAGGCACACGTCTGGCTCCTTGTCCCACACGGAAGGTGGCAGCCCTGAAAGATGTTGCTGGTCTTCACCGTTCCCCTGCAGCCTATTCACAGGCACAACAGGATCTGGGACCCGGGCTTGCCCAGAGGAGGAACATCTCATGGCTCTCGTCCTCGGCAGAGCCTGATTCAGGAAAGGCACACGTCCGGCTCCTTGTCCCACACGGAAGGTGGCAGGCCGGAAAGCTGTTGCTGGTCTTCACCGTCCCCCTGCAGCCTATTCACAGGCACAACAGGATCTGGGACCCGGGCTTGCCCAGAGGAGGAACATCTCATGGCTCTCGTCCTCGGCGGAGCCTTATTCCGAAAAGGCACACGTCCGGCTCCTTGTCCCACACGGAAGGTGGCAGCCCTGAAAGCTGTTGCTGGTCTTCACTGTCCCCCTGCAGCCTATTCACAGGCACAACAGGATCTGGGACCCGGGCTTGCCCAGAGGAGGAACATCTCATGGCTCTCGTTCTTGGCGGAGCCTGATTCCGGAAAGGCACTGGTCCGGCTCCTTGTCCCACACGGAAGGTGGCAGCCCTGAAAGATGTTCCTGGTCTTCACTGTCCCCCTGCAGCCTATTCACAGGCACAACAGGATTCAGGAGCGGGGCTTGCTCAGAGGAGGAACATCTCATGGCTCTCGTCCTAGGCAGAGCCTGATTCCGAAAAGGCACTGGTCCGGCTCCTTGTCCCACACGGAAGGTGGCAGCCGTGAAAGATGTTCCTGGTCTTCACCGTCCCCCTGCAGCCTATTCACAGGCACAACAGGATCTGGGACCCGGGCTTGCCCAGAGGAGGAACATCTCATGGCTATCGTCCTCGGCGGAGCCTCTTTCCGAAAAGGCACACGTCCGGCTCCTTGTCCCACACGGAAGGTGGCAGGCCGGAAAGATGTTGCTGGTCTTCACCGTCCCCCTGCAGCCTATTCACAGGCACAGCCGGATCTGGGACCCGGGCTTGCCCAGAGGAGGAACATCTCATGGCTCTCGTCCTCGGCAGATCCTGATTCCGAAAAGGCACTCATCCGGCTCCTTGTCCCACATGGAAGGTGGCAGCCCTGAAAGATGTTGCTGGTCTTCACCGTCCCCATGCAGCCTATTCACAGGCACAAGAGGATCTGGGACCCGGGCTTGCCCAGAGGAGGAACATCTCATGGCTCTCGTCCTCGGCAGAGCCTCTTTCCGAAAAGGCACACGTCCGGCTCCTTGTCCCACACGGAAGGTGGCAGGCCGGAAAGATGTTGCTGGTCTTCACCGTCCCCCTGCAGCCTATTCACAGGCACAACAGGATCTGGGACTTGGGCTTGCCCAGAGGAGGAACATCTCATGGTTCTCGTCCTCGGTAGAGCCTGATTCCGAAAAGGCACACGTCCGGCTCCTTGTCCCACACGGAAGGTGGCAGGCAGCAAAGATGTTCCTGGTCTTCACTGTCCCCCTGCAGCCTATTCACAGGCACAACAGGATTCAGGACCGGGGCTTGCCCAGAGGAGGAACATCTCATGGCTCTCGTCCTCGGCAGAGCCTGATTCCGAAAAGCACTGGTCCGGCTCCTTGTCCCACAAGGAAGGTGGCAGCCCTGAAAGCTGTTGCTGGTCTTCACCGTCCCCCTGCAGCCTATTCACAGGCACAACAGGATCTGGGACCTGGGCTTGCCCAGAGGAGGAACATCTCATGGCTCTCGTCCTCGGCGGAGCCTTATTCCGGAAAGGCACACGTCCGGCTCCTTGTCCCACACGGAAGGTGGCAGGCCGGAAAGATGTTGCTGGTCTTCACCGTCCCCCTGCAGCCTATTCACAGGCACAACAGGATCTGGGACTTGGGCTTGCCCAGAGGAGGAACATCTCATGGTTCTCGTCCTCGGCAGAGCCTGATTCCGAAAAGGCACACGTCCGGCTCCTTGTCCACACGGAAGGTGGCAGCCCTGAAAGCTGTTGCTGGTCTTTACTGTCCCCCTGCAGCATATTCACAGGCAAAACAGGATCTGGGACCTGGTCTTGCCCAGAGGAGGAACATCTCATGGCTCTCGTCCTCGGCAGAGCCTCTTTCCGAAAAGGCACACGTCCGGCTCCTTGTCCCACACGGAAGGTGGCAGCCCTGAAAGCTGTTGCTGGTCTTCACCGTCCCCCTGCAGCCTATTCACAGGCACAACAGGATCTGGGACTCGGGCTTGCCCAGAGGAGGAACATCTCATGGCTCTCGTCCTCGGCAGAGCCTCTTTCCGAAAAGGCACACGTCCGGCTCCTTGTCCCACACGGAAGGTGGCAGCCCTGAAAGCTGTTGCTGGTCTTCACCGTCCCCCTGCAGCCTATTCACAGGTACAACAGGATCTGGGACCCGGGCTTGCCCAGAGGAGGAACATCTCATGGCTCTCGTCCTCGGCAGAGCCTCTTTCCGAAAAGGCACACGTCTGGCTCCTTGTCCCACACGGAAGGTGGCAGCCCTGAAAGATGTTGCTGGTCTTCACCGTTCCCCTGCAGCCTATTCACAGGCACAACAGGATCTGGGACCCGGGCTTGCCCAGAGGAGGAACATCTCATGGCTCTCGTCCTCGGCAGAGCCTGTTTCCGAGAAGGCACACGTCCGGCTCCTTGTCCCACACGGAAGGTGGCAGGCCGGAAAGCTGTTGCTGGTCTTCACCGTCCCCCTGCAGCCTATTCACAGGCACAACAGGATCTGGGACCCGGGCTTGCCCAGAGGAGGAACATCTCATGGCTCTCGTCCTCGGCGGAGCCTTATTCCGAAAAGGCACACGTCCGGCTCCTTGTCCCACACGGAAGGTGGCAGCCCTGAAAGCTGTTGCTGGTCTTCACCGTCCCCCTGCAGCCTATTCACAGCTACAACAGGATCTGGGACCTGGGATTGCCCAGAGGAGGAACATCTCATGGCTCTCGTCCTCGGCAGAGCCTCTTTCCGAAAAGACACACGTCCGGCTCCTTGTCCCACACGGAAGGTGGCAGCCCTGAAAGCTGTTGCTGGTCTTCACCGTCCCCCTGCAGCCTATTCACAGGCACAACAGGATCTGGGACTCGGGCTTGCCCAAAGGAGGAACATCTCATGGCTCTCGTCCTCGGCGGAGCCTTATTCCGGAAAGGCACACGTCCGGCTCCTTGTCCCACACGGAAGGTGGCAGCCCTGAAAGCTGTTGCTGGTCTTCACCGTCCCCCTGCAGCCTATTCACAGGCAAAACAGGATCTGGGACCTGGTCTTGCCCAGAGGAGGAACATCTCATGGCTCTCGTCCTCGGCAGAGCCTCTTTCCAAAAAGGCACACGTCCGGCTCCTTGTCCCACACGGAAAGTGGCAGGCCGGAAAGCTGTTGCTGGTCTTCACCGACCCCCTGCAGCCTATTCACAGGCACAACAGGACCTGGGACCTGGGATTGACCAGAGGAGGAACATCTCATGGCTCTCGTCCTCGGCAGAGCCTCTTTCCGAAAAGGCACACGTCTGGCTCCTTGTCCCACATGGAAGGTGGCGGCCCTGAAAGCTGTTGCTGGTCTTCACCGTCCCCCTGCAGCCTATTCACAGGCACAACAGGATTTAGGACCGGGGCTTGCCCAGAGGAGGAACATCTCATGGCTCTCGTCCTCGGCAGAGCCTGATACTGGAAGGGCACACGTCCGGCTCCTTTTCCCACAAGGAATGTGGTAGCCCTGAAAGATGTTGCTGGTCTTCACCGTCCCCCTGCAGCCTATTCACAGGCACAACAGGATCTGGGACCCGGGCTTGCTGAGAGGAGGAACATCTCATGGCTCTCGTCCTCGGCAGAGCCTGATTCCGAAAAGGCACACGTCCGGCTCCTTGTCCCACACGGAAGGTGGCAGCCCTGAAAGCTGTTGCTGGTCTTCACCGTCCCCCTGCAGCCTATTCACAGCTACAACAGGATCTGGGACCTGGGCTTGCCCAGAGGAGGAACATCTCATGGCTCTCGTCCTCGGCAGAGCCTCTTTCCGAAAAGGCACACGTCCGGCTCCTTGTCCCACACGGAAGGTGGCAGCCCTGAAAGCTGTTGCTGGTCTTCAACGTTCCCCTGCAGCCTATTCACAGGCACAACAGGATCTGGGACCCGGGCTTGCCCAGAGGAGGAACATCTCATGGCTCTCGTCCTCGGCAGAGCCTGTTTCCGAGAAGGCACACGTCCGGCTCCTTGTCCCACACGGAAGGTGGCAGGCCGGAAAGCTGTTGCTGGTCTTCACCGTCCACATGCAGCCTATTCACAGGCACAACAGGATCTGGGACCCGGGCTTGCCCAGAGGAGGAACATCTCATGGCTCTCGTCCTCGGCGGAGCCTTATTCCGAAAAGGCACACGTCCGGCTCCTTGTCCCACACGGAAGGTGGCAGGCCGGAAAGCTGTTGATGGTCTTCACCGTCCCCCTGCAGCCTATTCACAGGCACAACAGGATCTGGGACCCGGGCTTGCCCAGAGGAGGAACATCTCATGGCTCTCGTCCTCGGCAGAGCCTGATTCAGGAAAGGCACACGTCCGGCTCCTTGTCCCACACGGAAGGTGGCAGGCCGGAAAGCTGTTGCTGGTCTTCACCGTCCCCCTGCAGCCTATTCACAGGCACAACAGGATCTGGGACTCGGGCTTGCCCAGAGGAGGAACATCTCATGGCTCTCGTCCTTGGCGGAGCCTCTTTCCGAAAAGGCACACGTCCGGCTCCTTGTCCCACACGGAAGGTGGCAGGCAGCAAAGATGTTCCTGGTCTTCACTGTCCCCCTGCAGCCTATTCACAGGCACAACAGGATTCAGGACCGGGGCTTGCCCAGAGGAGGAACATCTCATGGCTGTCGTCCTCGGCAGAGCCTGATTCCGAAAAGGCACACGTCTGGCTCCTTGTCCCACACGGAAGGTGGCAGCCCTGAAAGATGTTGCTGGTCTTCACCGTTCCCCTGCAGCCTATTCACAGGCACAACAGGATCTGGGACCCGGGCTTGCCCAGAGGAGGAACATCTCATGGCTCTCGTCCTCGGCAGAGCCTGATTCAGGAAAGGCACACGTCCGGCTCCTTGTCCCACACGGAAGGTGGCAGGCCGGAAAGCTGTTGCTGGTCTTCACCGTCCCCCTGCAGCCTATTCACAGGCACAACAGGATCTGGGACCCGGGCTTGCCCAGAGGAGGAACATCTCATGGCTCTCGTCCTCGGCGGAGCCTTATTCCGAAAAGGCACACGTCCGGCTCCTTGTCCCACACGGAAGGTGGCAGCCCTGAAAGCTGTTGCTGGTCTTCACCGTCCCCCTGCAGCCTATTCACAGGCACAACAGGATCTGGGACCCGGGCTTGCCCAGAGGAGGAACATCTCATGGCTCTCGTCCTTGGCGGAGCCTGATTCCGGAAAGGCACTGGTCCGGCTCCTTGTCCCACACGGAAGGTGGCAGCCCTGAAAGATGTTCCTGGTCTTCACTGTCCCCCTGCAGCCTATTCACAGGCACAACAGGATTCAGGAGCGGGGCTTGCTCAGAGGAGGAACATCTCATGGCTCTCGTCCTCGGCAGAGCCTGATTCCGAAAAGGCACTGGTCCGGCTCCTTGTCCCACACGGAAGGTGGCAGCCCTGAAAGATGTTCCTGGTCTTCACTGTCCCCCTGCAGCCTATTCACAGGCACAACAGGATCTGGGACCCGGGCTTGCCCAGAGGAGGAACATCTCATGGCTATCGTCCTCGGCGGAGCCTTATTCCGGAAAGGCACACGTCCGGCTCCTTGTCCCACACGGAAGGTGGCAGGCCGGAAAGATGTTGCTGGTCTTCACTGTCCCCCTGCAGCCTATTCACAGGCACAACAGGATCTGGGACCTGGGCTTGCCCAGAGAGGAACATCTCATGGTTCTCGTCTTCGGCAGAGCCTGATTCAGGAAAGGCACACGTCCGGCTCCTTGTCCCACACGGAAGGTGGCAGGCCGGAAAGCTGTTGCTGGTCTTCACCGTCCCCCTGCAGCCTATTCACAGGCACAACAGGATCTGGGACTCGGGCTTGCCCAGAGGAGGAACATCTCATGGCTCTCGTCCTTGGCGGAGCCTGATTCCGGAAAGGCACTGGTCCGGCTCCTTGTCCCACACGGAAGGTGGCAGCCCTGAAAGATGTTCCTGGTCTTCACTGTCCCCCTGCAGCCTATTCACAGGCACAACAGGATTCAGGACCGGGGCTTGCCCAGAGGAGGAACATCTCATGGCTCTCGTCCTCGGCAGAGCCTGATTCCGAAAAGGCACACGTCTGGCTCCTTGTCCCACACGGAAGGTGGCAGCCCTGAAAGATGTTGCTGGTCTTCACCGTTCCCCTGCAGCCTATTCACAGGCACAACAGGATCTGGGACCCGGGCTTGCCCAGAGGAGGAACATCTCATGGCTCTCGTCCTCGGCAGAGCCTGATTCAGGAAAGGCACACGTCCGGCTCCTTGTCCCACACGGAAGGTGGCAGGCCGGAAAGCTGTTGCTGGTCTTCACCGTCCCCCTGCAGCCTATTCACAGGCACAACAGGATCTGGGACCCGGGCTTGCCCAGAGGAGGAACATCTCATGGCTCTCGTCCTCGGCGGAGCCTTATTCCGAAAAGGCACACGTCCGGCTCCTTGTCCCACACGGAAGGTGGCAGCCCTGAAAGCTGTTGCTGGTCTTCACTGTCCCCCTGCAGCCTATTCACAGGCACAACAGGATCTGGGACCCGGGCTTGCCCAGAGGAGGAACATCTCATGGCTCTCGTCCTTGGCGGAGCCTGATTCCGGAAAGGCACTGGTCCGGCTCCTTGTCCCACACGGAAGGTGGCAGCCCTGAAAGATGTTCCTGGTCTTCACCGTCCCCCTGCAGCCTATTCACAGGCACAACAGGATCTGGGACCCGGGCTTGCCCAGAGGAGGAACATCTCATGGCTATCGTCCTCGGCGGAGCCTTATTCCGGAAAGGCACACGTCCGGCTCCTTGTCCCACACGGAAGGTGGCAGGCCGGAAAGATGTTGCTGGTCTTCACCGTCCCCCTGCAGCCTATTCACAGGCACAACAGGATCTGGGACCTGGGCTTGCCCAGAGAGGAACATCTCATGGTTCTCGTCTTCGGCAGAGCCTGATTCAGGAAAGGCACACGTCCGGCTCCTTGTCCCACACGGAAGGTGGCAGGCCGGAAAGCTGTTGCTGGTCTTCACCGTCCCCCTGCAGCCTATTCACAGGCACAACAGGATCTGGGACTCGGGCTTGCCCAGAGGAGGAACATCTCATGGCTCTCGTCCTTGGCGGAGCCTGATTCCGGAAAGGCACTGGTCCGGCTCCTTGTCCCACACGGAAGGTGGCAGCCCTGAAAGATGTTCCTGGTCTTCACTGTCCCCCTGCAGCCTATTCACAGGCACAACAGGATTCAGGACCGGGGCTTGCCCAGAGGAGGAACATCTCATGGCTCTCGTCCTCGGCAGAGCCTGATTCCGAAAAGGCACACGTCTGGCTCCTTGTCCCACACGGAAGGTGGCAGCCCTGAAAGATGTTGCTGGTCTTCACCGTTCCCCTGCAGCCTATTCACAGGCACAACAGGATCTGGGACCCGGGCTTGCCCAGAGGAGGAACATCTCATGGCTCTCGTCCTCGGCAGAGCCTGATTCAGGAAAGGCACACGTCCGGCTCCTTGTCCCACACGGAAGGTGGCAGGCCGGAAAGCTGTTGCTGGTCTTCACCGTCCCCCTGCAGCCTATTCACAGGCACAACAGGATCTGGGACCCGGGCTTGCCCAGAGGAGGAACATCTCATGGCTCTCGTCCTCGGCGGAGCCTTATTCCGAAAAGGCACACGTCCGGCTCCTTGTCCCACACGGAAGGTGGCAGCCCTGAAAGCTGTTGCTGGTCTTCACTGTCCCCCTGCAGCCTATTCACAGGCACAACAGGATCTGGGACCCGGGCTTGCCCAGAGGAGGAACATCTCATGGCTCTCGTCCTTGGCGGAGCCTGATTCCGGAAAGGCACTGGTCCGGCTCCTTGTCCCACACGGAAGGTGGCAGCCCTGAAAGATGTTCCTGGTCTTCACTGTCCCCCTGCAGCCTATTCACAGGCACAACAGGATTCAGGAGCGGGGCTTGCTCAGAGGAGGAACATCTCATGGCTCTCGTCCTCGGCAGAGCCTGATTCCGAAAAGGCACTGGTCCGGCTCCTTGTCCCACACGGAAGGTGGCAGCCCTGAAAGATGTTCCTGGTCTTCACCGTCCCCCTGCAGCCTATTCACAGGCACAACAGGATCTGGGACCCGGGCTTGCCCAGAGGAGGAACATCTCATGGCTATCGTCCTCGGCGGAGCCTCTTTCCGAAAAGGCACACGTCCGGCTCCTTGTCCCACACGGAAGGTGGCAGGCCGGAAAGATGTTGCTGGTCTTCACCGTCCCCCTGCAGCCTATTCACAGGCACAGCCGGATCTGGGACCCGGGCTTGCCCAGAGGAGGAACATCTCATGGCTCTCGTCCTCGGCAGATCCTGATTCCGAAAAGGCACTCATCCGGCTCCTTGTCCCACATGGAAGGTGGCAGCCCTGAAAGATGTTGCTGGTCTTCACCGTCCCCATGCAGCCTATTCACAGGCACAAGAGGATCTGGGACCCGGGCTTGCCCAGAGGAGGAACATCTCATGGCTCTCGTCCTCGGCAGAGCCTCTTTCCGAAAAGGCACACGTCCGGCTCCTTGTCCCACACGGAAGGTGGCAGGCCGGAAAGATGTTGCTGGTCTTCACCGTCCCCCTGCAGCCTATTCACAGGCACAACAGGATCTGGGACTTGGGCTTGCCCAGAGGAGGAACATCTCATGGTTCTCGTCCTCGGTAGAGCCTGATTCCGAAAAGGCACACGTCCGGCTCCTTGTCCCACACGGAAGGTGGCAGCCCTGAAAGCTGTTGCTGGTCTTCACCGTCCCCCTGCAGCCTATTCACAGCTACAACAGGATCTGGGACGTGGGCTTGCCCAGAGGAGGAACATCTCATGGCTCTCGTCCTCGGCAGAGCCTCTTTCTGAAAAGGCACACGTCCGGCTCCTTGTCCCACTCGGAAGGTGGCAGCCCTGAAAGCTGTTGCTGGTCTTCACCGTCCCCCTGCAGCCTATTCACAGGTACAACAGGATCTGGGACCTGGGCTTGCCCAGAGGAGGAACATCTCATGGCTCTCGTCCTCGGCAGAGCCTCTTTCCGAAAAGGCACACGTCTGGCTCCTTGTCCCACACGGAAGGTGGCAGCCCTGAAAGATGTTGCTGGTCTTCACCGTTCCCCTGCAGCCTATTCACAGGCACAACAGGATCTGGGACCCGGGCTTGCCCAGAGGAGGAACATCTCATGGCTCTTGTCCTCGGCAAAGCCTGATTCAGGAAAGGCACACGTCCGGCTCCTTTTCCCACACGGAAGGTGGCAGGCCGGAAAGCTGTTGCTGGTCTTCACCGTCCCCCTGCAGCCTATTCACAGGCACAACAGGATTTGGGACTTGGGCTTGCCAGAGGAGGAACATCTCATGGTTCTCGTCCTCGGCAGAGTCTGATTCAGAAAAGGCACACGTCCGGCTCCTTGTCCCACACGGAAGGTGGCAGCCCTGAAAGATGTTGCTGGTCTTCACCGTCCCCCTGCAGCCTATTCACAGGCAAAACAGGATCTGGGATTCGGGCTTGCCCAGAGGAGGAACATCTCATGGCTCTCGTCCTCGGCAGAGCCTCTTTCCGAAAAGGCACACGTCCGGCTCCTTGTCCCACACGGAAGGTGGCAGCCCTGAAAGCTGTTGCTGGTCTTCAACGTTCCCCTGCAGCCTATTCACAGGCACAACAGGATCTGGGACCCGGGCTTGCCCAGAGGAGGAACATCTCATGGCTCTCGTCCTCGGCAGAGCCTGTTTCCGAGAAGGCACACGTCCGGCTCCTTGTCCCACACGGAAGGTGGCAGGCCGGAAAGCTGTTGCTGGTCTTCACCGTCCCCCTGCAGCCTATTCACAGGCACAACAGGATCTGGGACCCGGGCTTGCCCAGAGGAGGAACATCTCATGGCTCTCGTCCTCGGCGGAGCCTTATTCCGAAAAGGCACACGTCCGGCTCCTTGTCCCACACGGAAGGTGGCAGGCCGGAAAGCTGTTGCTGGTCTTCACCGTCCCCCTGCAGCCTATTCACAGGCACAACAGGATCTGGGACTCGGGCTTGCCCAGAGGAGGAACATCTCATGGCTCTCGTCCTCGGCAGAGCCTGATTCAGGAAAGGCACACGTCCGGCTCCTTGTCCCACACGGAAGGTGGCAGGCCGGAAAGCTGTTGCTGGTCTTCACCGTCCCCCTGCAGCCTATTCACAGGCACAACAGGATCTGGGACCCGGGCTTGCCCAGAGGAGGAACATCTCATGGCTCTCGTCCTCGGCAGAGCCTGATTCAGGAAAGGCACACGTCCGGCTCCTTGTCCCACACGGAAGGTGGCAGGCCGGAAAGCTGTTGCTGGTCTTCACCATCCCCCTGCAGCCTATTCACAGGCACAACAGGATCTGGGACTCGGGCTTGCCCAGAGGAGGAACATCTCATGGCTCTCGTCCTTGGCGGAGCCTCTTTCCGAAAAGGCACACGTCCGGCTCCTTGTCCCACACGGAAGGTGGCAGGCAGCAAAGATGTTCCTGGTCTTCACTGTCCCCCTGCAGCCTATTCACAGGCACAACAGGATTCAGGACCGGGGCTTGCCCAGAGGAGGAACATCTCATGGCTCTCGTCCTCGGCAGAGCCTGATTCCGAAAAGGCACACGTCTGGCTCCTTGTCCCACACGGAAGGTGGCAGCCCTGAAAGATGTTGCTGGTCTTCACCGTTCCCCTGCAGCCTATTCACAGGCACAACAGGATCTGGGACCCGGGCTTGCCCAGAGGAGGAACATCTCATGGCTCTCGTCCTCGGCAGAGCCTGATTCAGGAAAGGCACACGTCCGGCTCCTTGTCCCACACGGAAGGTGGCAGGCCGGAAAGCTGTTGCTGGTCTTCACCGTCCCCCTGCAGCCTATTCACAGGCACAACAGGATCTGGGACCCGGGCTTGCCCAGAGGAGGAACATCTCATGGCTCTCGTCCTCGGCGGAGCCTTATTCCGAAAAGGCACACGTCCGGCTCCTTGTCCCACAAGCAATGTGGCAGCCCTGAAAGCTGTTGCTGGTCTTCACCATCCCCCTGCAGCCTATTCACAGGCACAACAGGATCTGGGACCCGGGCTTGCCCAGAGGAGGAACATCTCATGGCTCTCGTCCTTGGCGGAGCCTGATTCCGGAAAGGCACTGGTCCGGCTCCTTGTCCCACACGGAAGGTGGCAGCCCTGAAAGATGTTCCTGGTCTTCACTGTCCCCCTGCAGCCTATTCACAGGCACAACAGGATTCAGGAGCGGGGCTTGCTCAGAGGAGGAACATCTCATGGCTCTCGTCCTCGGCAGAGCCTGATTCCGAAAAGGCACTGGTCCGGCTCCTTGTCCCACACGGAAGGTGGCAGCCCTGAAAGATGTTCCTGGTCTTCACCGTCCCCCTGCAGCCTATTCACAGGCACAACAGGATCTGGGACCCGGGCTTGCCCAGAGGAGGAACATCTCATGGCTATCGTCCTCGGCGGAGCCTTATTCCGGAAAGGCACACGTCCGGCTCCTTGTCCCACACGGAAGGTGGCAGGCCGGAAAGATGTTGCTGGTCTTCACCGTCCCCCTGCAGCCTATTCACAGGCACAACAGGATCTGGGACCTGGGCTTGCCCAGAGAGGAACATCTCATGGTTCTCGTCTTCGGCAGAGCCTGATTCAGGAAAGGCACACGTCCGGCTCCTTGTCCCACACGGAAGGTGGCAGGCCGGAAAGCTGTTGCTGGTCTTCACCGTCCCCCTGCAGCCTATTCACAGGCACAACAGGATCTGGGACTCGGGCTTGCCCAGAGGAGGAACATCTCATGGCTCTCGTCCTTGGCGGAGCCTCTTTCCGAAAAGGCACACGTCCGGCTCCTTGTCCCACACGGAAGGTGGCAGGCAGCAAAGATGTTCCTGGTCTTCACTGTCCCCCTGCAGCCTATTCACAGGCACAACAGGATTCAGGACCGGGGCTTGCCCAGAGGAGGAACATCTCATGGCTCTCGTCCTCGGCAGAGCCTGATTCCGAAAAGGCACACGTCTGGCTCCTTGTCCCACACGGAAGGTGGCAGCCCTGAAAGCTGTTGCTGGTCTTCACCGTTCCCCTGCAGCCTATTCACAGGCACAACAGGATCTGGGACCCGGGCTTGCCCAGAGGAGGAACATCTCATGGCTCTCGTCCTCGGCAGAGCCTGATTCAGGAAAGGCACACGTCCGGCTCCTTGTCCCACACGGAAGGTGGCAGGCCGGAAAGCTGTTGCTGGTCTTCACCGTCCCCCTGCAGCCTATTCACAGGCACAACAGGATCTGGGACCCGGGCTTGCCCAGAGGAGGAACATCTCATGGCTCTCGTCCTCGGCGGAGCCTTATTCCGAAAAGGCACACGTCCGGCTCCTTGTCCCACACGGAAGGTGGCAGCCCTGAAAGCTGTTGCTGGTCTTCACTGTCCCCCTGCAGCCTATTCACAGGCACAACAGGATCTGGGACCCGGGCTTGCCCAGAGGAGGAACATCTCATGGCTCTCGTCCTTGGCGGAGCCTGATTCCGGAAAGGCACTGGTCCGGCTCCTTGTCCCACACGGAAGGTGGCAGCCCTGAAAGATGTTCCTGGTCTTCACTGTCCCCCTGCAGCCTATTCACAGGCACAACAGGATTCAGGAGCGGGGCTTGCTCAGAGGAGGAACATCTCATGGCTCTCGTCCTCGGCAGAGCCTGATTCCGAAAAGGCACTGGTCCGGCTCCTTGTCCCACACGGAAGGTGGCAGCCCTGAAAGATGTTCCTGGTCTTCACCGTCCCCCTGCAGCCTATTCACAGGCACAACAGGATCTGGGACCCGGGCTTGCCCAGAGGAGGAACATCTCATGGCTATCGTCCTCGGCGGAGCCTCTTTCCGAAAAGGCACACGTCCGGCTCCTTGTCCCACACGGAAGGTGGCAGGCCGGAAAGATGTTGCTGGTCTTCACCGTCCCCCTGCAGCCTATTCACAGGCACAGCCGGATCTGGGACCCGGGCTTGCCCAGAGGAGGAACATCTCATGGCTCTCGTCCTCGGCAGATCCTGATTCCGAAAAGGCACTCATCCGGCTCCTTGTCCCACATGGAAGGTGGCAGCCCTGAAAGATGTTGCTGGTCTTCACCGTCCCCATGCAGCCTATTCACAGGCACAAGAGGATCTGGGACCCGGGCTTGCCCAGAGGAGGAACATCTCATGGCTCTCGTCCTCGGCAGAGCCTCTTTCCGAAAAGGCACACGTCCGGCTCCTTGTCCCACACGGAAGGTGGCAGGCCGGAAAGATGTTGCTGGTCTTCACCGTCCCCCTGCAGCCTATTCACAGGCACAACAGGATCTGGGACTTGGGCTTGCCCAGAGGAGGAACATCTCATGGTTCTCGTCCTCGGTAGAGCCTGATTCCGAAAAGGCACACGTCCGGCTCCTTGTCCCACACGGAAGGTGGCAGCCCTGAAAGCTGTTGCTGGTCTTCACCGTCCCCCTGCAGCCTATTCACAGCTACAACAGGATCTGGGACGTGGGCTTGCCCAGAGGAGGAACATCTCATGGCTCTCGTCCTCGGCAGAGCCTCTTTCTGAAAAGGCACACGTCCGGCTCCTTGTCCCACACGGAAGGTGGCAGCCCTGAAAGCTGTTGCTGGTCTTCACCGTCCCCCTGCAGCCTATTCACAGGTACAACAGGATCTGGGACCTGGGCTTGCCCAGAGGAGGAACATCTCATGGCTCTCGTCCTCGGCAGAGCCTCTTTCCGAAAAGGCACACGTCTGGCTCCTTGTCCCACACGGAAGGTGGCAGCCCTGAAAGATGTTGCTGGTCTTCACCGTTCCCCTGCAGCCTATTCACAGGCACAACAGGATCTGGGACCCGGGCTTGCCCAGAGGAGGAACATCTCATGGCTCTTGTCCTCGGCAAAGCCTGATTCAGGAAAGGCACACGTCCGGCTCCTTGTCCCACACGGAAGGTGGCAGGCCGGAAAGCTGTTGCTGGTCTTCACCGTCCCCCTGCAGCCTATTCACAGGCACAACAGGATTTGGGACTTGGGCTTGCCAGAGGAGGAACATCTCATGGTTCTCGTCCTCGGCAGAGTCTGATTCCGAAAAGGCACACGTCCGGCTCCTTGTCCCACACGGAAGGTGGCAGCCCTGAAAGATGTTGCTGGTCTTCACCGTCCCCCTGCAGCCTATTCACAGGCAAAACAGGATCTGGGATTCGGGCTTGCCCAGAGGAGGAACATCTCATGGCTCTCGTCCTCGGCAGAGCCTGATTCCGAAAAGGCACACGTCCGGCTCCTTGTCCCACACGGAAGGTGGCAGCCCTGAAAGCTGTTGCTGGTCTTCACCGTCCCCCTGCAGCCTATTCACCGGCACAACAGGATCTGGGACCCGGGCTTGCCCAGAGGAGGAACATCTCATGGCTCTCGTCCTCGGCAGAGCCTGATTCTGGAAAGGCACACGTCCGGCTCCTTGTCCCACAAGCAATGTGGCAGCCCTGAAAGATGTTGCTCGTCTTCACCGTCCCCCTGCAGCCTATGCACAGGCACAACAGGATTCAGGACCGGGGCTTGCCCAGAGGAGGAACATCTCATGGCTCTCGTCCTCGGCAGAGCCTCTTTCCGAAAAGGCACACGTCCGGCTCCTTGTCCCACACGGAAGGTGGCAGGCCGGAAAGCTGTTGCTGGTCTTCACCGTCCCCCTGCAGCCTATTCACAGGTACAACAGGATCTGGGTCCCGGGCTTGCCCAGAGGAGGAACATCTCATGGCTCTCGTCCTCGGCAGAGCCTGATTCAGGAAAGGCACACGTCCGGCTCCTTGTCCCACACAGAAGGTGGCAGGCCGGAAAGATGTTGCTGGTCTTCACCGTCCCCCTGCAGCCTATTCACAGGCACAACAGGATCTGGGACTTGGGCTTGCCAGAGGAGGAACATCTCATGGTTCTCGTCCTCGGCAGAGTCTGATTCCGAAAAGGCACACGTCCGGCTCCTTGTCCCACACGGAAGGTGGCAGCCCTGAAAGATGTTGCTGGTCTTCACCGTCCCCCTGCAGCCTATTCACAGGCACAACAGGATCTGGGATTCGGGCTTGCCCAGAGGAGGAACATCTCATGGCTCTCGTCCTCGGCAGAGCCTGATTCCGAAAAGGCACACGTCCGGCTCCTTGTCCCACACGGAAGGTGGCAGGCCGGAAAGCTGTTGCTGGTCTTCACCGTCCCCCTGCAGCCTATTCACCGGCACAACAGGATCTGGGACCCGGGCTTGCCCAGAGGAGGAACATCTCATGGCTCTCGTCCTCGGCAGAGCCTGATTCTGGAAAGGCACACGTCCGGCTCCTTGTCCCACAAGCAATGTGGCAGCCCTGACAGATGTTGCTCGTCTTCACCGTCCCCCTGCAGCCTATGCACAGGCACAACAGGATTCAGGACCGGGGCTTGCCCAGAGGAGGAACATCTCATGGCTCTCGTCCTCGGCAGAGCCTGATTCCGAAAAGGCACACGTCTGGCTCCTTGTCCCACACGGAAGGTGGCAGCCCTGAAAGATGTTGCTGGTCTTCACCGTTCCCCTGCAGCCTATTCACAGGCACAACAGGATCTGGGACCCGGGCTTGCCCAGAGGAGGAACATCTCATGGCTCTCGTCCTCGGCAGAGCCTGATTCAGGAAAGGCACACGTCCGGCTCCTTGTCCCACACGGAAGGTGGCAGGCCGGAAAGCTGTTGCTGGTCTTCACCGTCCCCCTGCAGCCTATTCACAGGCACAACAGGATCTGGGACCCGGGCATGCCCAGAGGAGGAACATCTCATGGCTCTCGTCCTCGGCGGAGCCTTATTCCGAAAAGGCACACGTCCGGCTCCTTGTCCCACACGGAAGGTGGCAGCCCTGAAAGCTGTTGCTGGTCTTCACTGTCCCCCTGCAGCCTATTCACAGGCACAACAGGATCTGGGACCCGGGCTTGCCCAGAGGAGGAACATCTCATGGCTCTCGTCCTTGGCGGAGCCTGATTCCGGAAAGGCACTGGTCCGGCTCCTTGTCCCACACGGAAGGTGGCAGCCCTGAAAGATGTTCCTGGTCTTCACTGTCCCCCTGCAGCCTATTCACAGGCACAACAGGATTCAGGAGCGGGGCTTGCTCAGAGGAGGAACATCTCATGGCTCTCGTCCTCGGCAGAGCCTGATTCCGAAAAGGCACTGGTCCGGCTCCTTGTCCCACACGGAAGGTGGCAGCCCTGAAAGATGTTCCTGGTCTTCACCGTCCCCCTGCAGCCTATTCACAGGCACAACAGGATCTGGGACCCGGGCTTGCCCAGAGGAGGAACATCTCATGGCTATCGTCCTCGGCGGAGCCTCTTTCCGAAAAGGCACACGTCCGGCTCCTTGTCCCACACGGAAGGTGGCAGGCCGGAAAGATGTTGCTGGTCTTCACCGTCCCCCTGCAGCCTATTCACAGGCACAGCCGGATCTGGGACCCGGGCTTGCCCAGAGGAGGAACATCTCATGGCTCTCGTCCTCGGCAGATCCTGATTCCGAAAAGGCACTCATCCGGCTCCTTGTCCCACATGGAAGGTGGCAGCCCTGAAAGATGTTGCTGGTCTTCACCGTCCCCATGCAGCCTATTCACAGGCACAAGAGGATCTGGGACCCGGGCTTGCCCAGAGGAGGAACATCTCATGGCTCTCGTCCTCGGCAGAGCCTCTTTCCGAAAAGGCACACGTCCGGCTCCTTGTCCCACACGGAAGGTGGCAGCCCTGAAAGATGTTGCTGGTCTTCACCGTCCCCCTGCAGCCTATTCACAGGCACAACAGGATCTGGGACTTGGGCTTGCCCAGAGGAGGAACATCTCATGGTTCTCGTCCTCGGTAGAGCCTGATTCCGAAAAGGCACACGTCCGGCTCCTTGTCCCACACGGAAGGTGGCAGCCCTGAAAGCTGTTGCTGGTCTTCACCGTCCCCCTGCAGCCTATTCACAGCTACAACAGGATCTGGGACGTGGGCTTGCCCAGAGGAGGAACATCTCATGGCTCTCGTCCTCGGCAGAGCCTCTTTCTGAAAAGGCACACGTCCGGCTCCTTGTCCCACACGGAAGGTGGCAGCCCTGAAAGCTGTTGCTGGTCTTCACCGTCCCCCTGCAGCCTATTCACAGGTACAACAGGATCTGGGACCTGGGCTTGCCCAGAGGAGGAACATCTCATGGCTCTCGTCCTCGGCAGAGCCTCTTTCCGAAAAGGCACACGTCTGGCTCCTTGTCCCACACGGAAGGTGGCAGCCCTGAAAGATGTTGCTGGTCTTCACCGTTCCCCTGCAGCCTATTCACAGGCACAACAGGATCTGGGACCCGGGCTTGCCCAGAGGAGGAACATCTCATGGCTCTTGTCCTCGGCAAAGCCTGATTCAGGAAAGGCACACGTCCGGCTCCTTGTCCCACACGGAAGGTGGCAGGCCGGAAAGCTGTTGCTGGTCTTCACCGTCCCCCTGCAGCCTATTCACAGGCACAACAGGATTTGGGACTTGGGCTTGCCAGAGGAGGAACATCTCATGGTTCTCGTCCTCGGCAGAGTCTGATTCCGAAAAGGCACACGTCCGGCTCCTTGTCCCACACGGAAGGTGGCAGCCCTGAAAGATGTTGCTGGTCTTCACCGTCCCCCTGCAGCCTATTCACAGGCAAAACAGGATCTGGGATTCGGGCTTGCCCAGAGGAGGAACATCTCATGGCTCTCGTCCTCGGCAGAGCCTGATTCCGAAAAGGCACACGTCCGGCTCCTTGTCCCACACGGAAGGTGGCAGCCCTGAAAGCTGTTGCTGGTCTTCACCGTCCCCCTGCAGCCTATTCACCGGCACAACAGGATCTGGGACCCGGGCTTGCCCAGAGGAGGAACATCTCATGGCTCTCGTCCTCGGCAGAGCCTGATTCTGGAAAGGCACACGTCCGGCTCCTTGTCCCACAAGCAATGTGGCAGCCCTGAAAGATGTTGCTCGTCTTCACCGTCCCCCTGCAGCCTATGCACAGGCACAACAGGATTCAGGACCGGGGCTTGCCCAGAGGAGGAACATCTCATGGCTCTCGTCCTCGGCAGAGCCTCTTTCCGAAAAGGCACACGTCCGGCTCCTTGTCCCACACGGAAGGTGGCAGGCCGGAAAGCTGTTGCTGGTCTTCACCGTCCCCCTGCAGCCTATTCACAGGTACAACAGGATCTGGGTCCCGGGCTTGCCCAGAGGAGGAACATCTCATGGCTCTCGTCCTCGGCAGAGCCTGATTCAGGAAAGGCACACGTCCGGCTCCTTGTCCCACACAGAAGGTGGCAGGCCGGAAAGATGTTGCTGGTCTTCACCGTCCCCCTGCAGCCTATTCACAGGCACAACAGGATCTGGGACTTGGGCTTGCCAGAGGAGGAACATCTCATGGTTCTCGTCCTCGGCAGAGTCTGATTCCGAAAAGGCACACGTCCGGCTCCTTGTCCCACACGGAAGGTGGCAGCCCTGAAAGATGTTGCTGGTCTTCACCGTCCCCCTGCAGCCTATTCACAGGCACAACAGGATCTGGGATTCGGGCTTGCCCAGAGGAGGAACATCTCATGGCTCTCGTCCTCGGCAGAGCCTGATTCCGAAAAGGCACACGTCCGGCTCCTTGTCCCACACGGAAGGTGGCAGGCCGGAAAGCTGTTGCTGGTCTTCACCGTCCCCCTGCAGCCTATTCACCGGCACAACAGGATCTGGGACCCGGGCTTGCCCAGAGGAGGAACATCTCATGGCTCTCGTCCTCGGCAGAGCCTGATTCTGGAAAGGCACACGTCCGGCTCCTTGTCCCACAAGCAATGTGGCAGCCCTGACAGATGTTGCTCGTCTTCACCGTCCCCCTGCAGCCTATGCACAGGCACAACAGGATTCAGGACCGGGGCTTGCCCAGAGGAGGAACATCTCATGGCTCTCGTCCTCGGCAGAGCCTGATTCCGAAAAGTCACACGTCCGGCTCCTTGTCCCACACGGAAGGTGGCAGCCCTGAAAGATGTTGCTGGTCTTCACCGTCCCCCTGCAGCCTATTCACAGGCACAACAGGATCTGGGACCCGGGCTTGCCCAGAGGAGGAACATCTCATGGCTCTCGTCCTCAGCAGAGCCTCTTTCCGAAAAGGCAAACGTCCGGCTCCTTGTCCCACACGGAAGGTGGCAGCCCTGAAAGCTGTTGCTGGTCTTCACCTTCCCCCTGCTGCCTATTCACAGCTACAACAGGATCTGGGACCTGGGCTTGCCCAGAGGAGGAACATCTCATGGCTCATGTCCTCGGCAGAGCCTCTTTCCGAAAAGGCACACGTCTGGCTCCTTGTCCCACACGGAAGGTGGCAGCCCTGAAAGATGTTGCTGGTCTTCACCGTCCCCCTGCAGCCTATTCACAGGTACAACAGGATCTGGGACCCGGGCTTGCCCAGAGGAGGAACATCTCATGGCTCTCGTCCTCGGCAGAGCCTCTTTCCGAAAAGGCACACGTCTGGCTCCTTGTCCCACACGGAAGGTGGCAGCCCTGAAAGATGTTGCTGGTCTTCACCGTTCCCCTGCAGCCTATTCACAGGCACAACAGGATCTGGGACCCGGGCTTGCCCAGAGGAGGAACATCTCATGGCTCTCGTCCTCGGCAGAGCCTGATTCCGATAAGGCACTGCTCCGGCTCCTTGTCCCACATGGAAGGTGGCGGCCCTGAAAGCTGTTGCTGGTCTTCACCGTCCCCCTGCAGCCTATTCACAGGCACAACAGGATCTGGGACCCGGGCTTGCCCAGAGGAGGAACATCTCATGGCTATCGTCCTCGGCGGAGCCTTATTCCGAAAAGGCACACGTCCGGCTCCTTGTCCCACACGGAAGGTGGCAGGCCGGAAAGCTGTTGCTGGTCTTCACCGTTCCCCTGCAGCCTATTCACAGGCACAGCAGGATCTGGGACCAGGGCTTGCCCAGAGGAGGAACATCTCATGGCTTTCGTCCTCGGCAGAGCCTGTTTCCGAGAAGGCACACGTCCGGCTCCTTTTCCCACACAGAAGGTGGCAGCCCAGAAAGCTGTTGCTGGTCTTCACCGTCCCCCTGCAGCCTATTCACAGGCACAACAGGATCTGGGACTCGGGCTTCCCAGAGCAGGAACATCTCATGGCTCTCGTCCTCGGCAGAGCCTGATTCCGAAAAGGCACTCATCCGGCTCCTTGTCCCACATGGAAGGTGGCGGCCCTGAAAGCTGTTGCTGCTCTTCACCGTCCCCCTGCAGCCTATTCACAGGCACAACAGGATTTAGGACCGGGGCTTGCCCAGAGGAGGAACATCTCATGGCTCTCGTCCTCGGCAGAGCCTGATACTGGAAAGGCACACGTCCGGCTCCTTGTACTACAGGGAATGTGGTAGCCCTGAAAGATGTTGCTCATCTTCACCGTCCCCCTGCAGCCTATTCACAGGCACAACAGGATCTGGGACCCGGGCTTGCCCAGAGGAGGAACATCTCATGGCTCTCGTCCTCGGCAGAGCCTGATTCCGGAAAGGCACACGTCCGGCTCCTTGTCCCACACGGAAAGTGGCAGGCCGGAAAGATGTTGCTGGTCTTCACCGTCCCCCTGCAGCCTATTCACAGGCACAACAGGATTCAGGACCGGGGCTTGCCCAGAGGAGGAACATCTCATGGCTCTCGTCCTCGGCAGAGCCTGATTCTGGAAAGGCACACGTCCGGCTCCTTGTCCCACAAGGAATGTGGCAGCCCTGAAAGGTGTTGCTCGTCTTCACCGTCCCCCTGCAGCCTATTCACAGGCAAAACAGGATCTGGGACTCGGGCTTGCCCAGAGGAGGAACATCTCATGGCTCTCGTCCTTGGCGGAGCCTGATTCCGGAAAGGCACACGTCCGGCTCCTTGTCCCACACGGAAGGTGGCAGCCCTGAAAGATGTTCCTGGTCTTCACCGTCCCCCTGCAGCCTATTCACAGGCACAACAGGATTCAGGACCGGGGCTTGCCCAGAGGAGGAACATCTCATGGCTCTCGTCCTCGGCAGAGCCTGATTCCGATAAGGCACACGTCCGGCTCCTTGTCCCACATGGAAGGTGGCGGCCCTGAAAGCTATTGCTGGTCTTCACCGTCCCCCTGCAGCCTATTCACAGGCACAACAGGATCTGGGACCCGGGCTTGCCCAGAGGAGGAACATCTCATGGCTCTCGTCCTCGGCGGACCCTGATTCCGGAAAGGCACACGTCTGGCTCCTTGTCCCACACGGAAGGTGGCAGCCCTGAAAGATGTTCCTGGTCTTCACTGTCCCCCTGCAGCCTATTCACAGGCACAACAGGATTCAGGACCGGGGCTTGCCCAGAGGAGGAACATCTCATGGCTCTCGTCCTCGGCAGAGCCTGATACTGGAAAGGCACACGTCCGGCTCCTTGTCCCACAAGGAATGTGGTAGCCCTGAAAGATGTTGCTGGTCTTCACCGTCCCCCTGCAGCCTATTCACAGGCAAAACAGGATCTGGGACCCGGGCTTGCCCAGAGGAGGAACATCTCATGGCTCTCGTCCTCGGCAGAGCATGATTCCGGAAAGGCACACGTCCGGCTCCTTGTCCCACACGGAAGGTGGCAGGCCGGAAAGCTGTTGCTGGTCTTCACCGTCCCCCTGCAGCCTATTCACAGGTACAACAGGATCTGGGACCCGGGCTTGCCCAGAGGAGGAACATTTCATGGCTCTTGTCCTCGGCAGAGCCTGATTCAGGAAAGGCACACGTCCGGCTCCTTGTCCCAAACGGAAGGTGG
Organism: Astur gentilis; assembly: GCF_929443795.1. Lineage (NCBI taxonomy): Eukaryota > Metazoa > Chordata > Aves > Accipitriformes > Accipitridae > Astur > Astur gentilis. Next base: position 533,268 of record NC_064889.1, read on the forward strand.
CAGGCCGGAAAGCTGTTGCTGGTCTTCACCGTCCCCCTGCAGCCTATTCACAGGCACAACAGGATCTGGGACCCGGGCTTGCCCAGAGGAGGAACATCTCATGGCTCTCGTCCTTGGCGGAGCCTGATTCCGGAAAGGCACACGTCCGGCTCCTTGTCCCACACGGAAGGTGGCAGCCCTGAAAGATGTTCCTGGTCTTCACTGTCCCCCTGCAGCCTATTCACAGGCACAACAGGATTCAGGACCGGGGCTTGCCCAGAGGAGGAACATCTCATGGCTCTCGTCCTCGGCAGAGCCTGATTCCGATAAGGCACTGGTCCGGCTCCTTGTCCCACATGGAAGGTGGCGGCCCTGAAAGCTGTTGCTGGTCTTCACCGTCCCCCTGCAGCCTATTCACAGGCACAACAGGATCTGGGACCCGGGCTTGCCCAGAGGAGGAACATCTCATGGCTATCGTCCTCGGCGGAGCCTGATTCCGAAAAGTCACACGTCCGGCTCCTTGTCCCACACGGAAGGTGGCAGCCCTGAAAGATGTTGCTGGTCTTCACCGTCCCCCTGCAGCCTATTCACAGGCACAACAGGATCTGGGACCCGGGCTTGCCCAGAGGAGGAACATCTCATGGCTCTCGTCCTCAGCAGAGCCTCTTTCCGAAAAGGCAAACGTCCGGCTCCTTGTCCGAAACGGAAGGTGGCAGCCCTGAAAGCTGTTGCTGGTCTTCACCTTCCCCCTGCTGCCTATTCACAGCTACAACAGGATCTGGGACCTGGGCTTGCCCAGAGGAGGAACATCTCATGGCTCATGTCCTCGGCAGAGCCTCTTTCCGAAAAGGCACACGTCTGGCTCCTTGTCCCACACGGAAGGTGGCAGCCCTGAAAGATGTTGCTGGTCTTCACCGTCCCCCTGCAGCCTATTCACAGGTACAACAGGATCTGGGACCCGGGCTTGCCCAGAGGAGGAACATCTCATGGCTCTCGTCCTCGGCAGAGCCTCTTTCCGAAAAGGCACACGTCTGGCTCCTTGTCCCACACGGAAGGTGGCAGCCCTGAAAGATGTTGCTGGTCTTCACCGTTCCCCTGCAGCCTATTCACAGGCACAACAGGATCTGGGACCCGGGCTTGCCCAGAGGAGGAACATCTCATGGCTCTCGTCCTCGGCAGAGCCTGATTCCGATAAGGCACTGCTCCGGCTCCTTGTCCCACATGGAAGGTGGCGGCCCTGAAAGCTGTTGCTGGTCTTCACCGTCCCCCTGCAGCCTATTCACAGGCACAACAGGATCTGGGACCCGGGCTTGCCCAGAGGAGGAACATCTCATGGCTATCGTCCTCGGCGGAGCCTTATTCCGGAAAGGCACACGTCCGGCTCCTTGTCCCACACGGAAGGTGGCAGGCCGGAAAGCTGTTGCTGGTCTTCACCGTTCCCCTGCAGCCTATTCACAGGCACAGCAGGATCTGGGACCAGGGCTTGCCCAGAGGAGGAACATCTCATGGCTTTCGTCCTCGGCAGAGCCTGTTTCCGAGAAGGCACACGTCCGGCTCCTTTTCCCACACAGAAGGTGGCAGCCCAGAAAGCTGTTGCTGGTCTTCACCGTCCCCCTGCAGCCTATTCACAGGCACAACAGGATCTGGGACTCGGGCTTCCCAGAGCAGGAACATCTCATGGCTCTCGTCCTCGGCAGAGCCTGATTCCGAAAAGGCACTCATCCGGCTCCTTGTCCCACATGGAAGGTGGCGGCCCTGAAAGCTGTTGCTGCTCTTCACCGTCCCCCTGCAGCCTATTCACAGGCACAACAGGATTTAGGACCGGGGCTTGCCCAGAGGAGGAACATCTCATGGCTCTCGTCCTCGGCAGAGCCTGATACTGGAAAGGCACACGTCCGGCTCCTTGTACTACAGGGAATGTGGTAGCCCTGAAAGATGTTGCTCATCTTCACCGTCCCCCTGCAGCCTATTCACAGGCACAACAGGATCTGGGACCCGGGCTTGCCCAGAGGAGGAACATCTCATGGCTCTCGTCCTCGGCAGAGCCTGATTCCGGAAAGGCACACGTCCGGCTCCTTGTCCCACACGGAAAGTGGCAGGCCGGAAAGATGTTGCTGGTCTTCACCGTCCCCCTGCAGCCTATTCACAGGCACAACAGGATTCAGGACCCGGGCTTGCCCAGAGGAGGAACATCTCATGGCTCTCGTCCTCGGCAGAGCCTGATTCTGGAAAGGCACACGTCCGGCTCCTTGTCCCACAAGGAATGTGGCAGCCCTGAAAGGTGTTGCTCGTCTTCACCGTCCCCCTGCAGCCTATTCACAGGCAAAACAGGATCTGGGACTCGGGCTTGCCCAGAGGAGGAACATCTCATGGCTCTCGTCCTTGGCGGAGCCTGATTCCGGAAAGGCACACGTCCGGCTCCTTGTCCCACACGGAAGGTGGCAGCCCTGAAAGATGTTCCTGGTCTTCACCGTCCCCCTGCAGCCTATTCACAGGCACAACAGGATTCAGGACCGGGGCTTGCCCAGAGGAGGAACATCTCATGGCTCTCGTCCTCGGCAGAGCCTGATTCCGATAAGGCACACGTCCGGCTCCTTGTCCCACATGGAAGGTGGCGGCCCTGAAAGCTATTGCTGGTCTTCACCGTCCCCCTGCAGCCTATTCACAGGCACAACAGGATCTGGGACCCGGGCTTGCCCAGAGGAGGAACATCTCATGGCTCTCGTCCTCGGCGGACCCTGATTCCGGAAAGGCACACGTCTGGCTCCTTGTCCCACACGGAAGGTGGCAGCCCTGAAAGATGTTCCTGGTCTTCACTGTCCCCCTGCAGCCTATTCACAGGCACAACAGGATTCAGGACCGGGGCTTGCCCAGAGGAGGAACATCTCATGGCTCTCGTCCTCGGCAGAGCCTGATACTGGAAAGGCACACGTCCGGCTCCTTGTCCCACAAGGAATGTGGTAGCCCTGAAAGATGTTGCTGGTCTTCACCGTCCCCCTGCAGCCTATTCACAGGCAAAACAGGATCTGGGACCCGGGCTTGCCCAGAGGAGGAACATCTCATGGCTCTCGTCCTCGGCAGAGCATGATTCCGGAAAGGCACACGTCCGGCTCCTTGTCCCACACGGAAGGTGGCAGGCCGGAAAGCTGTTGCTGGTCTTCACCGTCCCCCTGCAGCCTATTCACAGGTACAACAGGATCTGGGACCCGGGCTTGCCCAGAGGAGGAACATTTCATGGCTCTTGTCCTCGGCAGAGCCTGATTCAGGAAAGGCACACGTCCGGCTCCTTGTCCCAAACGGAAGGTGGCAGGCCGGAAAGCTGTTGCTGGTCTTCACCGTCCCCCTGCAGCCTATTCACAGGCACAACAGGATCTGGGACCCGGGCTTGCCCAGAGGAGGAACATCTCATGGCTCTCGTCCTTGGCGGAGCCTGATTCCGGAAAGGCACACGTCCGGCTCCTTGTCCCACACGGAAGGTGGCAGCCCTGAAAGATGTTCCTGGTCTTCACTGTCCCCCTGCAGCCTATTCACAGGCACAACAGGATTCAGGACCGGGGCTTGCCCAGAGGAGGAACATCTCATGGCTCTCGTCCTCGGCAGAGCCTGATTCCGATAAGGCACTGGTCCGGCTCCTTGTCCCACATGGAAGGTGGCGGCCCTGAAAGCTGTTGCTGGTCTTCACCGTCCCCCTGCAGCCTATTCACAGGCACAACAGGATCTGGGACCCGGGCTTGCCCAGAGGAGGAACATCTCATGGCTATCGTCCTCGGCGGAGCCTGATTCCGGAAAGGCACACGTCCGGCTCCTTGTCCCACACGGAAGGTGGCAGGCCGGAAAGCTGTTGCTGGTCTTCACCGTCCCCCTGCAGCCTATTCACAGGCACAGCAGGATCTGGGACCCGGGCTTGCCCAGAGGAGGAACATCTCATGGCTCTCGTCCTCGGCAGAGCCTGTTTCCGAGAAGGCACACGTCCGGCTCCTTTTCCCACATGGAAGGTGGCAGCCCAGAAAGCTGTTGCTGGTCTTCACCGTCCCCCTGCAGCCTATTCACAGGCACAACAGGATCTGGGACTCGGGCTTGCCCAGAGGAGGAACATCTCATGGCTCTCGTCCTCGGCAGAGCCTGTTTCCGAAAAGGCACACGTCCGGCTCCTCTTCACACACGGAAGGTGGCAGCCCTTAAAGATGTTGCTGGTCTTCACCGTCCCCCTGCAGCCTATTCACAGGCACAACAGGATCTGGGACCTGGGCTTGCCCAGAGAGGAACATCTCATGGTTCTCGTCCTCGGCAGAGCCTCTTTCCGAAAATGCACACGTCCGGCTCCTTTTCCCACACGGAAGGTGGCAGCCCTGAAAGCTGTTGCTGGTCTTCACCGTCCCCCTGCAGCCTATTCACAGGCACAACAGGATCTGGGACCCGGGCTTGCCCAGAGGAGGAACATCTCATGGCTCTCGTCCTCGGCGGAGCCTGATTCCGGAAAGGCACACGTCCGGCTCCTTGTCCCACACGGAAGGTGGCAGGCCGGAAAGCTGTTGCTGGTCTTCACCGTCCCCCTGCAGCCTATTCACAGGCACAACAGGATCTGGGACCCGGGCTTGCCCAGAGGAGGAACATCTCATGGCTCTTGTCCTCGGCAGAGCCTGATTCAGGAAAGGCACACGTCCGGCTCCTTGTCCCACACGGAAGGTGGCAGGCCGGAAAGCTGTTGCTGGTCTTCACCGTCCCCCTGCAGCCTATTCACAGGCACAACAGGATCTGGGACCCGGGCTTGCCCAGAGGAGGAACATCTCATGGCTCTCGTCCTTGGCGGAGCCTGATTCCGGAAAGGCACACGTCCGGCTCCTTGTCCCACACGGAAGGTGGCAGCCCTGAAAGATGTTCCTGGTCTTCACCGTCCCCCTGTAGCCTATTCACAGGCACAACAGGATTCAGGACCGGGGCTTGCCCAGAGGAGGAACATCTCATGGCTCTCGTCCTCGGCAGAGCCTGATTCCGATAAGGCACTGGTCCGGCTCCTTGTCCCACATGGAAGGTGGCGGCCCTGAAAGCTGTTGCTGGTCTTCACCGTCCCCCTGCAGCCTATTCACAGGCACAACAGGATCTGGGACCCGGGCTTGCCCAGAGGAGGAACATCTCATGGCTCTCGTCCTCGGCGGACCCTGATTCCGGAAAGGCACACGTCTGGCTCCTTGTCCCACACGGAAGGTGGCAGCCCTGAAAGATGTTCCTGGTCTTCACTGTCCCCCTGCAGCCTATTCACAGGCACAACAGGATTCAGGACCGGGGCTTGCCCAGAGGAGGAACATCTCATGGCTCTCGTCCTCGGCAGAGCCTGATACTGGAAAGGCACACGTCCGGCTCCTTGTCCCACAAGGAATGTGGTAGCCCTGAAAGATGTTGCTGGTCTTCACCGTCCCCCTGCAGCCTATTCACAGGCACAACAGGATCTGGGACCCGGGCTTGCCCAGAGGAGGAACATCTCATGGCTCTCGTCCTCGGTAGAGCATGATTCCGGAAAGGCACACGTCCGGCTCCTTGTCCCACACGGAAGGTGGCAGGCCGGAAAGCTGTTGCTGGTCTTCACCGTCCCCCTGCAGCCTATTCACAGGCACAACAGGATCTGGGACCTGGGCTTGCCCAGAGAGGAACATCTCATGGTTCTCGTCCTCGGCAGAGCCTGATTCCGAAAAGGCACACATCCGGCTCCTTGTCCCACACGGAAGGTGGCAGCCCTGAAAGCTGTTGCTGGTCTTCACCGTCCCCCTGCAGCCTATTCACAGGCAAAACAGGATGTGGGACTCGGACTTGCCCAGAGGAGGAACATCTCATGGCTCTCGTCCTCGGGCAGAGCCTGATTCCTAAAAGGCACTCGTCCGGCTCCTTGTCCCACACGGAAGGTGGCAGGCCGGAAAGCTGTTGATGGTCTTCACCGTCCCCCTGCAGCCTATTCACAGGTACAACAGGATCTGGGACCCGGGCTTGCCCAGAGGAGGAACATTTCATGGCTCTTGTCCTCGGCAGAGCCTGATTCAGGAAAGGCACACGTCCGGCTCCTTGTCCCAAACGGAAGGTGGCAGGCCGGAAAGCTGTTGCTGGTCTTCACCGTCCCCCTGCAGCCTATTCACAGGCACAACAGGATCTGGGACCCGGGCTTGCCCAGAGGAGTAACATCTCATGGCTCTCGTCCTTGGCGGAGCCTGATTCCGGAAAGGCACACGTCCGGCTCCTTGTCCCACACGGAAGGTGGCAGCCCTGAAAGATGTTCCTGGTCTTCACTGTCCCCCTGCAGCCTATTCACAGGCACAACAGGATTCAGGACCGGGGCTTGCCCAGAGGAGGAACATCTCATGGCTCTCGTCCTCGGCAGAGCCTGATTCCGATAATGCACTGGTCCGGCTCCTTGTCCCACATGGAAGGTGGCGGCCCTGAAAGCTGTTGCTGGTCTTCACCGTCCCCCTGCAGCCTATTCACAGGCACAACAGGATCTGGGACCCGGGCTTGCCCAGAGGAGGAACATCTCATGGCTATCGTCCTCGGCGGAGCCTGATTCCGGAAAGGCACACGTCCGGCTCCTTGTCCCACACGGAAGGTGGCAGCCCTGAAAGCTGTTGCTGGTCTTCACCGTCCCCCTGCAGCCTATTCACAGGCACAGCAGGATCTGGGACCCAGGCTTGCCCAGAGGAGGAACATCTCATGGCTCTCGTCCTCGGCAGAGCCTGTTTCCGAGAAGGCACACGTCCGGCTCCTTGTCCCACACGGAAGGTGGCAGGCCGGAAAGCTGTTGCTGGTCTTCACCGTCCCCCTGCAGCCTATTCACAGGCACAACAGGATCTGGGACTCGGGCTTGCCCAGAGGAGGAACATCTCATGGCTCTCGTCCTCGGCAGAGCCTGATTCCGAAAAGGCACTCATCCGGCTCCTTGTCCCACACGGAAGGTGGCAGCCCTGAAAGATGTTGCTGGTCTTCACCGTCCCCATGCAGCCTATTCACAGGCACAAGAGGATCTGGGACTCGGGCTTGCCCAGAGGAGCAACATCTCATTGTTCTCGTCCTCGGCGGAGCCTTATTCCGGAAAGGCACACGTCCGGCTCCTTGTCCCACACGGAAGGTGGCAGGCCGGAAAGATGTTGCTGGTCATCACCGTCCCCCTGCAGCCTATTCACAGGCACAACAGGATCTGGGACTTGGGCTTGCCCAGAGGAGGAACATCTCATGGTTCTCGTCCTCGGCAGAGCCTGATTCCGAAAAGGCACACGTCCGGCTCCATGTCCCACACGGAAGGTGGCAGCCCTGAAAGATGTTGCTGGTCTTCACCGTCCCCCTGCAGCCTATTCACAGGCAAAACAGGATCTGGGACCTGGGCTTGCCCAGAGGAGGAACATCTCATGGCTCTCGTCCTCGGCAGAGCCTCTTTCCAAAAAGGCACACGTCCGGCTCCTTGTCCCACACGGAAAGTGGCAGGCCGGAAAGCTGTTGCTGGTCTTCACCGACCCCCTGCAGCCTATTCACAGGCACAACAGGACCTGGGACCTGGGATTGCCCAGAGGAGGAACATCTCATGGCTCTCGTCCTCGGCAGAGCCTCTTTCCGAAAAGGCACACGTCTGGCTCCTTGTCCCACATGGAAGGTGGCGGCCCTGAAAGCTGTTGCTGGTCTTCACCGTCCCCCTGCAGCCTATTCACAGGCACAACAGGATTTAGGACCGGGGCTTGCCCAGAGGAGGAACATCTCATGGCTCTCGTCCTCGGCAGAGCCTGATACTGGAAAGGCACACGTCCGGCTCCTTGTCCCACAAGGATTGTGGTAGCCCTGAAAGATGTTGCTCGTCTTCACCGTCCCCCTGCAGCCTATTCACAGGCACAACAGGATCTGGGACCCGGGCTTGCCCAAAGGAGGAACATCTCATGGTTCTCGTCCTCGGCAGAGCCTCTTTCCGAAAAGTCACACGTCCGGCTCCTTGTCCCACACGGAAGGTGGCAGGCCGGAAAGATGTTGCTGGTCTTCAACGTCCCCCTGCAGCCTATTCACAGGCACAACAGGATCTGGGACTTGGGCTTGCCCAGAGGAGGAACATCTCATGGTTCTCGTCCTCGGCAGAGCCTGATTCCGAAAAGGCACACGTCCGGCTCCTTGTCCCACACGGAAGGGGGCAGCCCTGAAAGCTGTTGCTGGTCTTCACTGTCCCCCTGCAGCCTATTCACAGGCACAACAGGATCTGGGACCTGGTCTTGCCCAGAGGAGGAACATCTCATGGCTCTCGTCCTCGGCAGAGCCTCTTTCCGAAAAGGCACACGTCCGGCTCCTTGTCCCACACGGAAGGTGGCAGCCCTGAAAGCTGTTGCTGGTCTTCACCGTCCCCCTGCAGCCTATTCACAGGTACAACAGGATCTGGGACCTGGGATTGCCCAGAGGAGGAACATCTCATGGCTCTCGTCCTCGGCAGAGCCTCTTTCCGAAAAGACACACGTCTGGCTCCTTGTCCCACACGGAAGGTGGCAGCCCTGAAAGCTGTTGCTGGTCTTCACCGTCCCCCTGCAGCCTATTCACAGGCACAACAGGATCTGGGACTCGGGCTTGCCCAAAGGAGGAACATCTCATGGCTCTCGTCCTCGGCGGAGCCTTATTCCGGAAAGGCACACGTCCGGCTCCTTGTCCCACACGGAAGGTGGCAGGCTGGAAAGATGTTGCTGGTCTTCACCGTCCCCCTGCAGCCTATTCACAGGCACAACAGGATCTGGGACTTGGGCTTGCCCAGAGGAGGAACATCTCATGGCTCTCGTCCTCGGCAGAGCCTGATTCCGAAAAGGCACACGTCCGGCTCCTTGTCCCACACGGAAGGTGGCAGCCCTGAAAGCTGTTGCTGGTCTTCACCGTCCCCCTGCAGCCTATTCACAGCTACAACAGGATCTGGGACGTGGGCTTGCCCAGAAGAGGAACATCTCATGGCTCTCGTCCTCGGCAGAGCCTCTTTCCGAAAAGGCACTTGTCCGGCTCCTTGTCCCACACGGAAGGTGGCAGCCCTGAAAGCTGTTGCTGGTCTTCACCGTCCCCCTGCAGCCTATTCACAGGCAAAACAGGATCTGGGACCTGGGCTTGCCCAGAGGAGGAACATCTCATGGCTCTCGTCCTCGGCAGAGCCTCTTTCCGAAAAGGCACACGTCTGGCTCCTTGTCCCACACGGAAGGTGGCAGCCCTGAAAGATGTTCCTGGTCTTCACCGTTCCCCTGCAGCCTATTCACAGGCAAAACAGGATCTGGGACCCGGGCTTGCCCAGAGGAGGAACATCTCATGGCTCTCGTCCTCGGCAGAGCCTGATTCAGGAAAGGCACACGTCCGGCTCCTTGTCCCACACGGAAGGTGGCAGGCCGGAAAGCTGTTGCTGGTCTTCTCCGTCCCCCTGCAGCCTATTCACAGGCACAACAGGATTTAGGACCGGGGCTTGCCCAGAGGAGGAACATCTCATGGCTCTCGTCCTCGGCAGAGCCTGATTCAGGAAAGGCACACGTCCGGCTCCTTGTCCCACACGGAAGGTGGCAGGCCGGAAAGCTGTTGCTGGTCTTCACCGTCCCCCTGCAGCCTATTCACAGGCACAACAGGATCTGGGACCCGGGCTTGCCCAGAGGAGGAACATCTCATGGCTCTCGTCCTTGGCGGAGCCTGATTCTGGAAAGGCACACGTCCGGCTCCTTGTCCCACACGGAAGGTGGCAGCCCTGAAAGCTGTTCCTGGTCTTCACTGTCCCCCTGCAGCCTATTCACAGGCACAACAGGATTCAGGACCGGGGCTTGCCCAGAGGAGGAACATCTCATGGCTCTCGTCCTCGGCAGAGCCTGATTCCGATAAGGCACTGGTCCGGCTCCTTGTCCCACATGGAAGGTGGCGGCCCTGAAAGCTGTTGCTGGTCTTCACCGTCCCCCTGCAGCCTATTCACAGGCACAACAGGATCTGGGACCCGGGCTTGCCCAGAGGAGGAACATCTCATGGCTATCGTCCTCGGCGGAGCCTGATTCCGGAAAGGCACACGTCCGGCTCCTTGTCCCACACGGAAGGTGGCAGGCCGGAAAGCTGTTGCTGGTCTTCACCGTCCCCCTGCAGCCTATTCACAGGCACAGCAGGATCTGGGACCCGGGCTTGCCCAGAGGAGGAACATCTCATGGCTCTCGTCATCGGCAGAGCCTGTTTCCGAGAAGGCACACGTCCGGCTCCTTTTCCCACACGGAAGGTGGCAGCCCAGAAAGCTGTTGCTGGTCTTCACCGTCCCCCTGCAGCCTATTCACAGGCACAACAGGATCTGGGACTCGGGCTTGCCCAGAGGAGGAACATCTCATGGCTCTCGTCCTCGGCAGAGCCTGATTCCGAAAAGGCACTCATCCGGCTCCTTGTCCCACATGGAAGGTGGCAGCCCTGAAAGATGTTGCTGTTCTTCACCGTCCCCATGCAGCCTATTCACAGGCACAAGAGGATCTGGGACCTGGGCTTGCCCAGAGGAGGAACATCTCATGGTTCTCGTCCTCGGCGGAGCCTTATTCCGGAAAGGCACACGTCCGGCTCCTTGTCCCACACGGAAGGTGGCAGGCCGGAAAGATGTTGCTGGTCATCAACGTCCCCCTGCAGCCTATTCACAGGCACAACAGGATCTGGTACTTGGGCTTGCCCAGAGGAGGAACATCTCATGGTTCTCGTCCTCGGCAGAGCCTGATTCCGAAAAGGCACACGTCCGGCTCCATGTCCCACACGGAAGGTGGCAGCCCTGAAAGCTGTTGCTGGTCTTCACCGTCCCCCTGCAGCCTATTCACAGGCAAAACAGGATCTGGGACCTGGGCTTGCCCAGAGGAGGAACATCTCATGGCTCTCGTCCTCGGCAGAGCCTCTTTCCAAAAAGGCACACGTCCGGCTCCTTGTCCCACACGGAAAGTGGCAGGCCGGAAAGCTGTTGCTGGTCTTCACCGACCCCCTGCAGCCTATTCACAGGCACAACAGGACCTGGGACCTGGGATTGCCCAGAGGAGGAACATCTCATGGCTCTCGTCCTCGGCAGAGCCTCTTTCCGAAAAGGCACACGTCTGGCTCCTTGTCCCACATGGAAGGTGGCGGCCCTGAAAGCTGTTGCTGGTCTTCACCGTCCCCCTGCAGCCTATTCACAGGCACAACAGGATCTGGGACCCGGGCTTGCCCAGAGGAGGAACATCTCATGGCTCTCGTCCTCGGCGGAGCCTGATTCCGGAAAGGCACACGTCCGGCTCCTTGTCCCACACGGAAGGTGGCAGCCCTGAAAGATGTTCCTGGTCTTCACTGTCCCCCTGCAGCCTATTCACAGGCACAACAGGATTTAGGACCGGGGCTTGCCCAGAGGAGGAACATCTCATGGCTCTCGTCCTCGGCAGAGCCTGATACTGGAAAGGCACACGTCCGGCTCCTTGTCCCACAAGGATTGTGGTAGCCCTGAAAGATGTTGCTCGTCTTCACCGTCCCCATGCAGCCTATTCACAGGCACAACAGGATCTGGGACCCGGGCTTGCCCAAAGGAGGAACATCTCATGGTTCTCGTCCTCGGCAGAGCCTCTTTCCGAAAAGGCACACGTCCGGCTCCTTGTCCCACACGGAAGGTGGCAGCCCTGAAAGCTGTTGCTGGTCTTCACCGTCCCCCTGCAGCCTATTCACAGGTACAACAGGATCTGGGACATGGGCTTGCCCAGAGGAGGAACATCTCATGGCTCTCGTCCTCGGCAGAGCCTCTTTCCGAAAAGGCACACGTCCGGCTCCTTGTCCCACACGGAAGGTGGCAGCCCTGAAAGCTGTTGCTGGTCTTCACCGTTCCCCTGCAGCCTATTCACAGGCACAACAGGATTCAGGACCGGGGCTTGCCCAGAGGAGGAACATCTCATGGCTCTCGTCCTCGGCAGAGCCTGATTCCGATAAGGCACTGGTCCGGCTCCTTGTCCCACATGGAAGGTGGCGGCCCTGAAAGCTGTTGCTGGTCTTCACCGTCCCCCTGCAGCCTATTCACAGGTACAACAGGATCTGGGACATGGGCTTGCCCAGAGGAGGAACATCTCATGGCTCTCGTCCTCGGCAGAGCCTCTTTCCGAAAAGGCACACGTCCGGCTCCTTGTCCCACACGGAAGGTGGCAGCCCTGAAAGCTGTTGCTGGTCTTCACCGTTCCCCTGCAGCCTATTCACAGGCACAACAGGATTCAGGACCGGGGCTTGCCCAGAGGAGGAACATCTCATGGCTCTCGTCCTCGGCAGAGCCTGATTCCGATAAGGCACTGGTCCGGCTCCTTGTCCCACATGGAAGGTGGCGGCCCTGAAAGCTGTTGATGGTCTTCACCGTCCCCCTGCAGCCTATTCACAGGCACAACAGGATCTGGGACCCGGGCTTGCCCAGAGGAGGAACATCTCATGGCTATCGTCCTCGGCGGAGCCTGATTCCGGAAAGGCACACGTCCGGCTCCTTGTCCCACACGGAAGGTGGCAGGCCGGAAAGCTGTTGCTGGTCTTCACCGTCCCCCTGCAGCCTATTCACAGGCACAGCAGGATCTGGGACCCGGGCTTGCCCAGAGGAGGAACATCTCATGGCTCTCGTCCTCGGCAGAGCCTGTTTCCGAGAAGGCACACGTCCGGCTCCTTTTCCCACACGGAAGGTGGCAGCCCAGAAAGCTGTTGCTGGTCTTCACCGTCCCCCTGCAGCCTATTCACAGGCACAACAGGATCTGGGACTCGGGCTTGCCCAGAGGAGGAACATCTCATGGCTCTCGTCCTCGGCAGAGCCTGATTCCGAAAAGGCACTCATCCGGCTCCTTGTCCCACATGGAAGGTGGCAGCCCTGAAAGATGTTGCTGTTCTTCACCGTCCCCATGCAGCCTATTCACAGGCACAAGAGGATCTGGGACCTGGGCTTGCCCAGAGGAGGAACATCTCATGGTTCTCGTCTTCGGCGGAGCCTTATTCCGGAAAGGCACACGTCCGGCTCCTTGTCCCACACGGAAGGTGGCAGGCCGGAAAGATGTTGCTGGTCATCAACGTCCCCCTGCAGCCTATTCACAGGCACAACAGGATCTGGGACTTGGGCTTGCCCAGAGGAGGAACATCTCATGGTTCTCGTCCTCGGCAGAGCCTGATTCCGAAAAGGCACACGTCCGGCTCCATGTCCCACACGGAAGGTGGCAGCCCTGAAAGCTGTTGCTGGTCTTCACCGTCCCCCTGCAGCCTATTCACAGGCAAAACAGGATCTGGGACCTGGGCTTGCCCAGAGGAGGAACATCTCATGGCTCTCGTCCTCGGCAGAGCCTCTTTCCAAAAAGGCACACGTCCGGCTCCTTGTCCCACACGGAATGTGGCAGGCCGGAAAGCTGTTGCTGGTCTTCACCGACCCCCTGCAGCCTATTCACAGGCACAACAGGACCTGGGACCTGGGATTGCCCAGAGGAGGAACATCTCATGGCTCTCGTCCTCGGCAGAGCCTCTTTCCGAAAAGGCACACGTCTGGCTCCTTGTCCCACATGGAAGGTGGCGGCCCTGAAAGCTGTTGCTGGTCTTCACCGTCCCCCTGCAGCCTATTCACAGGCACAACAGGATCTGGGACCCGGGCTTGCCCAGAGGAGGAACATCTCATGGCTCTCGTCCTCGGCGGAGCCTGATTCCGGAAAGGCACACGTCCGGCTCCTTGTCCCACACGGAAGGTGGCAGCCCTGAAAGATGTTCCTGGTCTTCACTGTCCCCCTGCAGCCTATTCACAGGCACAACAGGATTTAGGACCGGGGCTTGCCCAGAGGAGGAACATCTCATGGCTCTCGTCCTCGGCAGAGCCTGATACTGGAAAGGCACACGTCCGGCTCCTTGTCCCACAAGGATTGTGGTAGCCCTGAAAGATGTTGCTCGTCTTCACCGTCCCCATGCAGCCTATTCACAGGCACAACAGGATCTGGGACCCGGGCTTGCCCAAAGGAGGAACATCTCATGGTTCTCGTCCTCGGCAGAGCCTCTTTCCGAAAAGGCACACGTCCGGCTCCTTGTCCCACACGGAAGGTGGCAGCCCTGAAAGCTGTTGCTGGTCTTCACCGTTCCCCTGCAGCCTATTCACAGGCACAACAGGATCTGGGACCCGGGCTTGCCCAGAGGAGGAACATCTCATGGCTCTCGTCCTCGGCAGAGCCTGATTCAGGAAAGGCACACGTCCGGCTCCTTGTCCCACACGGAAGGTGGCAGGCCGGAAAGCTGTTGCTGGTCTTCACCGTCCCCCTGCAGCCTATTCACAGGCACAACAGGATCTGGGACTCGGGCTTGCCCAGAGGAGGAACATCTCATGGCTCTCGTCCTTGGCGGAGCCTGATTACGGAAAGCACACGTCCGGCTCCTTGTCCCACACGGAAGGTGGCAGGCCGGAAAGATGTTGCTGGTCTTCAACGTCCCCCTGCAGCCTATTCACAGGCACAACAGGATCTGGGACTTGGGCTTGCCCAGAGGAGGAACATCTCATGGCTCTCGTCCTCGGCAGAGCCTGATTCCGAAAAGGCACACGTCCGGCTCCTTGCCCACACGGAAGGTGGCAGCCCTGAAAGCTGTTGCTGGTCTTCACTGTCCCCCTGCAGCCTATTCACAGGCAAAACAGGATCTGGGACCTGGTCTTGCCCAGAGGAGGAACATCTCATGGCTCTCGTCCTCGGCAGAGCCTCTTTCCGAAAAGGCACACGTCCGGCTCCTTGTCCCACACGGAAGGTGGCAGCCCTGAAAGCTGTTGCTGGTCTTCACCGTCCCCCTGCAGCCTATTCACAGGTACAACAGGATCTGGGACCTGGGATTGCCCAGAGGAGGAACATCTCATGGCTCTCGTCCTCGGCAGAGCCTCTTTCCGAAAAGACACACGTCTGGCTCCTTGTCCCACACGGAAGGTGGCAGCCCTGAAAGCTGTTGCTGGTCTTCACCGTCCCCATGCAGCCTATTCACAGGCACAACAGGATCTGGGACTCGGGCTTGCCCAAAGGAGGAACATCTCATGGCTCTCGTCCTCGGCGGAGCCTTATTCCGGTAAGGCACACGTCCGGCTCCTTGTCCCACACGGAAGGTGGCAGGCTGGAAAGATGTTGCTGGTCTTCACCGTCCCCCTGCAGCCTATTCACAGGCACAACAGGATCTGGGACTTGGGCTTGCCCAGAGGAGGAACATCTCATGGCTCTCGTCCTCGGCAGAACTTCTTTCCGAAAAGGCACACGTCCGGCTCCTTGTCCCACACGGAATGTGGCAGCCCTGAAAGCTGTTGCTGGTCTTCACCGTCCCCCTGCAGCCTATTCACAGCTACAACAGGATCTGGGACGTGGGCTTGCCCAGAGGAGGAACATCTCATGGCTCTCGTCCTCGGCAGAGCCTCTTTCCGAAAAGGCACACGTCCGGCTCCTTGTCCCACACGGAAGGTGGCAGCCCTGAAAGCTGTTGCTGGTCTTCACCGTCCCCCTGCAGCCTATTCACAGGTACAACAGGATCTGGGATCTGGGCTTGCCCAGAGGAGGAACATCTCATGGCTCTCGTCCTCGGCAGAGCCTCTTTCCGAAAAGGCACACGTCTGGCTCCTTGTCCCACACGTAAGGTGGCAGCCCTGAAAGATGTTCCTGGTCTTCACCGTTCCCCTGCAGCCTATTCACAGGCACAACAGGATCTGGGACCCGGGCTTGCCCAGAGGAGGAACATCTCATGGCTCTCGTCCTTGGCGGAGCCTGATTCAGGAAAGGCACACGTCCGGCTCCTTGTCCCACACGGAAGGTGGCAGCCCTGAAAGATGTTCCTGGTCTTCACTGTCCCCCTGCAGCCTATTCACAGGCACAACAGGATTCAGGACCGGGGCTTGCCCAGAGGAGGAACATCTCATGGCTCTCGTCCTCGGCAGAGCCTGATTCCAAAAAGGCACTGGTCCGGCTCCTTGTCCCACACGGAAGGTGGCAGCCCTGAAAGCTGTTGCTGGTCTTCACCGTCCCCCTGCAGCCTATTCACAGGCACAACAGGATCTGGGACCCGGGCTTGCCCAGAGGAGGAACATCTCATGGCTATCGTCCTCGGCGGAGCCTGATTCCGGAAAGGCACACGTCCGGCTCCTTGTCCCACACGGAAGGTGGCAGGCCGGAAAGCTGTTGATTGTCTTCACCGTCCCCCTGCAGCCTATTCACAGGCACAGCCGGATCTGGGACCCGGGCTTGCCCAGAGGAGGAACATCTCATGGCTCTCGTCCTCGGCAGAGCCTGATTCCGAAAAGGCACTCATCCGGCTCCTTGTCCCACATGGAAGGTGGCAGCCCTGAAAGATGTTGCTGGTCTTCACCGTCCCCATGCAGCCTATTCACAGGCACAACAGGATCTGGGACCCGGGCTTGCCCAGAGGAGGAACATCTCATGGTTCTCATCCTCGGCAGAGCCTGATTCCGAAAAGGCACACGTCCGGCTCCTTGTCCCACACGGAAGGTGGCAGCCCTGAAAGATGTTGCTGGTCTTCACCGTCCCCCTGCAGCCTATTCACAGGCACAACAGGATCTGGGACTTGGGCTTGCCCAGAGGAGGAACATCTCATGGCTCTCGTCCTCGGCAGAGCCTGATTCCGAAAAGGCACACGTACGGCTCCTTGTCCCACACGGAAGGTGGCAGCCCTGAAAGCTGTTGCTGGTCTTCACCGTCCCCCTGCAGCCTATTCACAGCTACAACAGGATCTGGGACGTGGGCTTGCCCAGAGGAGGAACATCTCATGGCTCTCGTCCTCGGCAGAGCCTCTTTCCGAAAAGGCACACGTCCGGCTCCTTGTCCCACACGGAAGGTGGCAGCCCTGAAAGATGTTGCTGGTCTTCACCGTTCCCCTGCAGCCTATTCACAGGCACAACAGGATTCAGGACCGGGGCTTGCCCAGAGGAGGAACATCTCATGGCTCTCGTCCTCGGCAGAGCCTGATTCCGAAAAGCACTGGTCCTGCTCCTTGTCCCTCAAGGAAGGTGGCAGCCCTGAAAGCTGTTGCTGGTCTTCACCGTCCCCATGCAGCCTATTCACAGGCACAACAGGATCTGGGACCTGGGCTTGCCCAGAGGAGGAACATCTCATGGTTCTCGTCCTCGGCAGAGCCTGATTCCGAAAAGGCACACGTCCGGCTCCTTGTCCACACGGAAGGTGGCAGCCCTGAAAGCTGTTGCTGGTCTTCACTGTCCCCCTGCAGCCTATTCACAGGCAAAACAGGATCTGGGACCTGGTCTTGCCCAGAGGAGGAACATCTCATGGCTCTCGTCCTCGGCAGAGCCTCTTTCCGAAAAGGCACACGTCCGGCTCCTTGTCCCACACGGAAGGTGGCAGCCCTGAAAGCTGTTGCTGGTCTTCACCGTCCCCCTGCAGCCTATTCACAGGTACAACAGGATCTGGGACCTGGGATTGCCCAGAGGAGGAACATCTCATGGCTCTCGTCCTCGGCAGAGCCTCTTTCCGAAAAGACACACGTCTGGCTCCTTGTCCCACACGGAAGGTGGCAGCCCTGAAAGCTGTTGCTGGTCTTCACCGTCCCCCTGCAGCCTATTCACAGGCACAACAGGATCTGGGACTCGGGCTTGCCCAAAGGAGGAACATCTCATGGCTCTCGTCCTCGGCGGAGCCTTATTCCGGAAAGGCACACGTCCGGCTCCTTGTCCCACACGGAAGGTGGCAGGCTGGAAAGATGTTGCTCGTCTTCACCGTCCCCCTGCAGCCTATTCACAGGCACAACAGGATCTGGGACCTGGGCTTGCCCAGAGGAGGAATATCTCATGGCTCTCGTCCTCGGCAGAGCCTCTTTCCAAAAAGGCACACGTCCGGCTCCTTGTCCCACACGGAAAGTGGCAGGCCGGAAAGCTGTTGCTGGTCTTCACCGACCCCCTGCAGCCTATTCACAGGCACAACAGGACCTGGGACCTGGGATTGCCCAGAGGAGGAACATCTCATGGCTCTCGTCCTCGGCAGAGCCTCTTTCCGAAAAGGCACACGTCTGGCTCCTTGTCCCACATGGAAGGTGGCGGCCCTGAAAGCTGTTGCTGGTCTTCACCGTCCCCCTGCAGCCTATTCACAGGCACAACAGGATCTGGGACCTGGGCTTGCCCAGAGGAGGAACATCTCATGGCTCTCGTCCTCGGCGGAGCCTGATTCCGGAAAGGCACACGTCCGGCTCCTTGTCCCACACGGAAGGTGGCAGCCCTGAAAGATGTTCCTGGTCTTCACTGTCCCCCTGCAGCCTATTCACAGGCACAACAGGATGTAGGACCGGGGCTTGCCCAGAGGAGGAACATCTCATGGCTCTCGTCCTCGGCAGAGCCTGATACTGGAAAGGCACACGTCCGGCTCCTTGTCCCACAAGGATTGTGGTAGCCCTGAAAGATGTTGCTCGTCTTCACCGTCCCCATGCAGCCTATTCACAGGCACAACAGGATCTGGGACCCGGGCTTGCCCAAAGGAGGAACATCTCACGGTTCTCGTCCTCGGCAGAGCCTGATTCCGAAAAGGCACACGTCCGGCTCCTTGTCCCACACGGAAGGTGGCAGCCCTGAAAGCTGTTGCTGGTCTTCACCGTCCCCCTGCAGCCTATTCACAGCTACAACAGGATCTGGGACATGGGCTTGCCCAGAGGAGGAACATCTCATGGCTCTCGTCCTCGGCAGAGCCTCTTTCCGAAAAGGCACACGTCCGGCTCCTTGTCCCACACGGAAGGTGGCAGCCCTGAAAGCTGTTGCTGGTCTTCACCGTTCCCCTGCAGCCTATTCACAGGCACAACAGGATCTGGGACGTGGGCTTGCCCAGAGGAGGAACATCTCATGGCTCTCGTCCTCGGCAGAGCCTGATTCAGGAAAGGCACACGTCCGGCTCCTTGTCCCACACGGAAGGTGGCAGGCCGGAAAGATGTTGCTGGTCTTCACCGTCCCCCTGCAGCCTATTCACAGGCACAACAGGATCTGGGACTTGGGCTTGCCCAGAGGAGGAACATCTCATGGTTCTCGTCCTCGGCAGAGCCTGATTCCGAAAAGGCACACGTCCGGCTCCTTGTCCACACGGAAGGTGGCAGCCCTGAAAGCTGTTGCTGGTCTTCACTGTCCCCCTGCAGCCTATTCACAGGCACAACAGGATCTGGGACCTGGTCTTGCCCAGAGGAGGAACATCTCATGGCTCTCGTCCTCGGCAGAGCCTCTTTCCGAAAAGGCACACGTCCGGCTCCTTGTCCCACACGGAAGGTGGCAGCCCTGAAAGCTGTTGCTGGTCTTCACCGTCCCCCTGCAGCCTATTCACAGGTACAACAGGATCTGGGACCTGGGATTGCCCAGAGGAGGAACATCTCATGGCTCTCGTCCTCGGCAGAGCCTCTTTCCGAAAAGACACACGTCTGGCTCCTTGTCCCACACGGAAGGTGGCAGCCCTGAAAGCTGTTGCTGGTCTTCACCGTCCCCCTGCAGCCTATTCACAGGCACAACAGGATCTGGGACTCGGGCTTGCCCAAAGGAGGAACATCTCATGGCTCTCGTCCTCGGCGGAGCCTTATTCCGGAAAGGCACACGTCCGGCTCCTTGTCCCACACGGAAGGTGGCAGGCTGGAAAGATGTTGCTCGTCTTCACCGTCCCCCTGCAGCCTATTCACAGGCACAACAGGATCTGGGACCTGGGCTTGCCCAGAGGAGGAACATCTCATGGCTCTCGTCCTCGGCAGAGCCTCTTTCCAAAAAGGCACACGTCCGGCTCCTTGTCCCACACGGAAAGTGGCAGGCCGGAAAGCTGTTGCTGGTCTTCACCGACCCCCTGCAGCCTATTCACAGGCACAACAGGACCTGGGACCTGGGATTGCCCAGAGGAGGAACATCTCATGGCTCTCGTCCTCGGCAGAGCCTCTTTCCGAAAAGGCACACGTCTGGCTCCTTGTCCCACAGGGAAGGTGGCGGCCCTGAAAGCTGTTGCTGGTCTTCACCGTCCCCCTGCAGCCTATTCACAGGCACAACAGGATCTGGGACCCGGGCTTGCCCAGAGGAGGAACATCTCATGGCTCTCGTCCTCGGCGGAGCCTGATTCCGGAAAGGCACACGTCCGGCTCATGTCCCACACGGAAGGTGGCAGCCCTGAAAGATGTTCCTGGTCTTCACTGTCCCCCTGCAGCCTATTCACAGGCACAACAGGATTTAGGACCGGGGCTTGCCCAGAGGAGGAACATCTCATGGCTCTCGTCCTCGGCAGAGCCTGATACTGGAAAGGCACACGTCCGGCTCCTTGTCCCACAAGGATTGTGGTAGCCCTGAAAGATGTTGCTCGTCTTCACCGTCCCCATGCAGCCTATTCACAGGCACAACAGGATCTGGGACCCGGGCTTGCCCAAAGGAGGAACATCTCACGGTTCTCGTCCTCGGCAGAGCCTGATTCCGAAAAGGCACACGTCCGGCTCCTTGTCCCACACGGAAGGTGGCAGCCCTGAAAGCTGTTGCTGGTCTTCACCGTCCCCCTGCAGCCTATTCACAGCTACAACAGGATCTGGGACATGGGCTTGCCCAGAGGAGGAACATCTCATGGCTCTCGTCCTCGGCAGAGCCTCTTTCCGAAAAGGCACACGTCCGGCTCCTTGTCCCACACGGAAGGTGGCAGCCCTGAAAGCTGTTGCTGGTCTTCACCGTTCCCCTGCAGCCTATTCACAGGCACAACAGGATCTGGGACGTGGGCTTGCCCAGAGGAGGAACATCTCATGGCTCTCGTCCTCGGCAGAGCCTGATTCAGGAAAGGCACACGTCCGGCTCCTTGTCCCACACGGAAGGTGGCAGGCCGGAAAGATGTTGCTGGTCTTCACCGTCCCCCTGCAGCCTATTCACAGGCACAACAGGATCTGGGACTCGGGCTTGCCCAGAGGAGGAACATCTCATGGCTCTCGTCCTTGGCGGAGCCTGATTACGGAAAGCACACGTCCGGCTCCTTGTCCCACACGGAAGGTGGCAGGCCGGAAAGATGTTGCTGGTCTTCAACGTCCCCCTGCAGCCTATTCACAGGCACAACAGGATCTGGGACCCGGGCTTGCCCAGAGGAGGAACATCTCATGGTTCTCGTCCTCGGCAGAGCCTGATTCCGAAAAGGCACACGTCCGGCTCCTTGTCCCACACGGAAGGTGGCAGCCCTGAAAGCTGTTGCTGGTCTTCACCGTCCCCCTGCAGCCTATTCACAGGCAAAACAGGATCTGGGACCTGGTCTTGCCCAGAGGAGGAACATCTCATGGCTCTCGTCCTCGGCAGAGCCTCTTTCCGAAAAGGCACACGTCCGGCTCCTTGTCCCACACGGAAGGTGGCAGCCCTGAAAGCTGTTGCTGGTCTTCACCGTCCCCCTGCAGCCTATTCACAGGTACAACAGGATCTGGGACCTGGGATTGCCCAGAGGAGGAACATCTCATGGCTCTCGTCCTCGGCAGAGCCTCTTTCCGAAAAGACACACGTCTGGCTCCTTGTCCCACACGGAAGGTGGCAGCCCTGAAAGCTGTTGCTGGTCTTCACCGTCCCCATGCAGCCTATTCACAGGCACAACAGGATCTGGGACTCGGGCTTGCCTAAAGGAGGAACATCTCATGGCTCTCGTCCTCGGCGGAGCCTTATTCCGGTAAGGCACACGTCCGGCTCCTTGTCCCACACGGAAGGTGGCAGGCTGGAAAGATGTTGCTGGTCTTCACCGTCCCCCTGCAGCCTATTCACAGGCACAACAGGATCTGGGACTTGGGCTTGCCCAGAGGAGGAACATCTCATGGCTCTCGTCCTCGGCAGAGCCTGATTCCGAAAAGGCACACGTCCGGCTCCTTGTCCCACACGGAAGGTGGCAGCCCTGAAAGCTGTTGCTGGTCTTCACCGTCCCCCTGCAGCCTATTCACAGCTACAACAGGATCTGGGACGTGGGCTTGCCCAGAGGAGGAACATCTCATGGCTCTCGTCCTCGGCAGAGCCTCTTTCCGAAAAGGCACACGTCCGGCTCCTTGTCCCACACGGAAGGTGGCAGCCCTGAAAGCTGTTGCTGGTCTTCACCGTCCCCCTGCAGCCTATTCACAGGTACAACAGGATCTGGGATCTGGGCTTGCCCAGAGGAGGAACATCTCATGGCTCTCGTCCTCGGCAGAGCCTCTTTCCGAAAAGGCACACGTCTGGCTCCTTGTCCCACACGGAAGGTGGCAGCCCTGAAAGATGTTCCTGGTCTTCACCGTTCCCCTGCAGCCTATTCACAGGCACAACAGGATCTGGGACCCGGGCTTGCCCAGAGGAGGAACATCTCATGGCTCTCGTCCTCGGCAGAGCCTGATTCAGGAAAGGCACACGTCCGGCTCCTTGTCCCACACGGAAGGTGGCAGGCCGGAAAGCTGTTGCTGGTCTTCTCCGTCCCCCTGCAGCCTATTCACAGGCACAACAGGATTTAGGACCGGGGCTTGCCCAGAGGAGGAACATCTCATGGCTCTCGTCCTCGGCAGAGCCTGATTCAGGAAAGGCACACGTCCGGCTCCTTGTCCCACACGGAAGGTGGCAGGCCGGAAAGCTGTTGCTGGTCTTCACCGTCCCCCTGCAGCCTATTCACAGGCACAACAGGATCTGGGACCCGGGCTTGCCCAGAGGAGGAACATCTCATGGCTATCGTCCTCGGCGGAGCCTTATTCCGGAAAGGCACACGTCCCGCTCCTTGTCCCACACGGAAGGTGGCAGGCCGGAAAGCTGTTGATTGTCTTCACCGTCCCCCTGCAGCCTATTCACAGGCACAGCCGGATCTGGGACCCGGGCTTGCCCAGAGGAGGAACATCTCATGGCTCTCGTCCTCGGCAGAGCCTGATTCCGAAAAGGCACTCATCCGGCTCCTTGTCCCACATGGAAGGTGGCAGCCCTGAAAGATGTTGCTGGTCTTCACCGTCCCCATGCAGCCTATTCACAGGCACAACAGGATCTGGGACCCGGGCTTGCCCAGAGGAGGAACATCTCATGGTTCTCATCCTCGGCAGAGCCTGATTCCGAAAAGGCACACGTCCGGCTCCTTGTCCCACACGGAAGGTGGCAGGCTGGAAAGATGTTGCTGGTCTTCACCGTCCCCCTGCAGCCTATTCACAGGCACAACAGGATCTGTGACTTGGGCTTGCCCAGAGGAGGAACATCTCATGGTTCTCGTCCTCGGCAGAGCCTGATTCCGAAAAGGCACACGTCCGGCTCCTTGTCCCACACGGAAGGTGGCAGCCCTGAAAGCTGTTGCTGGTCTTCACCGTCCCCCTGCAGCCTATTCACAGCTACAACAGGATCTGGGACGTGGGCTTGCCCAGAGGAGGAACATCTCATGGCTCTCGTCCTCGGCAGAGCCTCTTTCCGAAAAGGCACACGTCCGGCTCCTTGTCCCACACGGAAGGTGGCAGCCCTGAAAGATGTTGCTGGTCTTCACCGTTCCCCTGCAGCCTATTCACAGGCACAACAGGATTCAGGACCGGGGCTTGCCCAGAGGAGGAACATGTCATGGCTCTCGTCCTCGGCAGAGCCTGATTCCGAAAAGCACTGGTCCTGCTCCTTGTCCCTCAAGGAAGGTGGCAGTCCTGAAAGCTGTTGCTGGTCTTCACCGTCCCCATGCAGCCTATTCACAGGCACAACAGGATCTGGGACCTGGGCATGCCCAGAGGAGGAACATCTCATGGCTCTCGTCCTCGGCAGAGCCTATTTCCGAAAAGGCACACGTCCGGCTCCTTGTCCCACACGGAAGGTGGCAGGCCGGAAAGATGTTGCTGGTCTTCAACGTCCCCCTGCAGCCTATTCACAGGCACAACAGGATCTGGGACTTGGGCTTGCCCAGAGGAGGAACATCTCATGGTTCTCGTCCTCGGCAGAGCCTGATTCCGATAAGGCACACGTCCGGCTCCTTGTCCACACGGAAGGTGGCAGCCCTGAAAGCTGTTGCTGGTCTTCACTGTCCCCCTGCAGCCTATTCACAGGCAAAACAGGATCTGGGACCTGGTCTTGCCCAGAGGAGGAACATCTCATGGCTCTCGTCCTCTGCAGAGCCTCTTTCCGAAAAGGCACACGTCCGGCTCCTTGTCCCACACGGAAGGTGGCAGCCCTGAAAGCTGTTGCTGGTCTTCACCGTCCCCCTGCAGCCTATTCACAGGTACAACAGGATCTGGGACCTGGGATTGCCCAGAGGAGGAACATCTCATGGCTCTCGTCCTCGGCAGAGCCTCTTTCCGAAAAGACACACGTCTGGCTCCTTGTCCCACACGGAAGGTGGCAGCCCTGAAAGCTGTTGCTGGTCTTCACCGTCCCCCTGCAGCCTATTCACAGGCACAACAGGATCTGGGACTCGGGCTTGCCCAAAGGAGGAACATCTCATGGCTCTCGTCCTCGGCGGAGCCTTATTCCGGAAAGGCACACGTCCGGCTCCTTGTCCCACACGGAAGGTGGCAGGCTGGAAAGATGTTGCTGGTCTTCACCGTCCCCCTGCAGCCTATTCACAGGCACAACAGGATCTGGGACTTGGGCTTGCCCAGAGGAGGAACATCTCATGGCTCTCGTCCTCGGCAGAGCCTGATTCCGAAAAGGCACACGTCCGGCTCCTTGTCCCACACGGAAGGTGGCAGCCCTGAAAGCTGTTGCTGGTCTTCACCGTCCCCCTGCAGCCTATTCACAGCTACAACAGGATCTGGGACGTGGGCTTGCCCAGAGGAGGAACATCTCATGGCTCTCGTCCTCGGCAGAGCCTCTTTCCGAAAAGGCACACGTCCGGCTCCTTGTCCCACACGGAAGGTGGCAGCCCTGAAAGCTGTTGCTGGTCTTCACCGTCCCCCTGCAGCCTATTCACAGGTAGAACAGGATCTGGGACCCGGGCTTGCCCAGAGGAGGAACATCTCATGGCTCTCGTCCTCGGCAGATCCTGATTCCGAAAAGGCACACGTCTGGCTCCTTGTCCCACACGGAAGGTGGCAGCCCTGAAAGATGTTGCTGGTCTTCACCGTTCCCCTGCAGCCTATTCACAGGCACAACAGGATCTGGGACCCGGGCTTGCCCAGAGGAGGAACATCTCATGGCTCTCGTCCTCGGCAGAGCCTGATTCCGAAAAGGCACTCATCCGGCTCCTTGTCCCACATGGAAGGTGGCAGCCCTGAAAGATGTTGCTGGTCTTCACCGTCCCCATGCAGCCTATTCACAGGCACAACAGGATCTGGGACCCGGGCTTGCCCAGAGGAGGAACATCTCATGGTTCTCGTCCTCGGCAGAGCCTGATTCCGAAAAGGCACACGTCCGGCTCCTTGTCCCACACGGAAGGTGGCAGGCTGGAAAGATGTTGCTGGTCTTCACCGTCCCCCTGCAGCCTATTCACAGGCACAACAGGATCTGGGACTTGGGCTTGCCCAGAGGAGGAACATCTCATGGCTCTCGTCCTCGGCAGAGCCTGATTCCGAAAAGGCACACGTCCGGCTCCTTGTCCCACACGGAAGGTGGCAGCCCTGAAAGCTGTTGCTGGTCTTCACCGTCCCCCTGCAGCCTATTCACAGCTCTAACAGGATCTGGGACGTGGGCTTGCCCAGAGGAGGAACATCTCATGGCTCTCGTCCTCGGCAGAGCCTCTTTCCGAAAAGGCACACGTCCGGCTCCTTGTCCCACACGGAAGGTGGCAGCCCTGAAAGCTGTTGCTGGTCTTCACCGTCCCCCTGCAGCCTATTCACAGGTACAACAGGATCTGGGACCTGGGCTTGCCCAGAGGAGGAACATCTCATGGCTCTCGTCCTCGGCAGAGCCTCTTTCCGAAAAGGCACACGTCTGGCTCCTTGTCCCACACGGAAGGTGGCAGCCCTGAAAGATGATGCTGGTCTTCACCGTTCCCCTGCAGCCTATTCACAGGCAAAACAGGATCTGGGACCCGGGCTTGCCCAGAGGAGGAACATCTCATGGCTCTCATCCTCGGCAGAGCCTGATTCAGGAAAGGCACACGTCTGGCTCCTTTTCCACACGGAAGGTGGCAGGCCGGAAAGCTGTTGCTGGTCTTCACCGTCCCCCTGCAGCCTATTCACAGGCACAACAGGATCTGCGACTTGGGCTTGCCAGAGGAGGAACATCTCATGGTTCTCGTCCTCGGCAGAGTCTGATTCCGAAAAGGCACACGTCCGGCTCCTTGTCCCACACGGAAGGTGGCAGCCCTGAAAGATGTTCCTGGTCTTCACCGTCCCCCTGCAGCCTATGCACAGGCACAACAGGATCTGGGATTCGGGCTTGCCCAGAGGAGGAACATCTCATGGCTCTCGTCCTTGGCAGAGCCTGATTCCGAAAAGGCACTCGTCCGGCTCCTTGTCCCACACGGAAGGTGGCAGCCCTGAAAGCTATTGCTGGTCTTCACCGTCCCCCTGCAGCCTATTCACCGGCACAACAGGATCTGGGACCCGGGCTTGCCCAGAGGAGGAACATCTCATGGCTCTCGTCCTCCGCAGAGCCTGATTCTGGAAAGGCACACGTCCGGCTCCTTGTCCCACAAGCAATGTGGCAGCCCTGAAAGATGTTGCTCGTCTTCACCGTCCCCCTGCAGCCTATTCACAGGCACAACAGGATTCAGGACCGGGGCTTGCCCAGAGGAGGAACATCTCATGGCTCTCGTCCTCGGCAGAGCGTCTTTCCGAAAAGGCACACGTCCGGCTCCTTGTCCCACACGGAAGGTGGCAGGCCGGAAAGATGTTGCTGGTCTTCACCGTCCCCCTGCAGCCTATTCACAGGTACAACAGGATCTGGGACCCGGCCTTGCCCAGAGGAGGAACATCTCATGGCTCTCGTCCTCGGCAGAGCCTGATTCAGGAAAGGCACACGTCCGGCTCCTTGTCCCACACGGAAGGTGGCAGGCCGGAAAGATGTTGCTGGTCTTCACCGTCCCCCTGCAGCCTATTCACAGGCACAACAGGATCTGGGACCTGGGCTTGCCAAAGGAGGAACATCTCATGGCTCATGTCCTCGGCACAGCCTCTTTCCGAAAAGTCACACGTCCGGCTCCTTGTCCCACACGGAAGGTGGCAGCCCTGAAAGCTGTTGCTGGTCTTCACCGTCCACATGCAGCCTATTCACAGGCACAATAGGATCTGGGACCTGGGCTTGCCCAGAGGAGGAACATCTCATGGCTCTCGTCCTCGGCAGAGCCTCTTTCCGAAAAGGCAAACGTCCGGCTCCTTGTCCCACACCGAAGGTGGCAGCCCTGAAAGCTGTTGCTGGTCTTCACCTTCCCCCTGCTGCCTATTCACAGCTACAACAGGATCTGGGACCTGGGATTGCCCAGAGGAGGAACATCTCATGGCTCTCTTCCTTGGCAGAGCCTCTTTCCGAAAAGGCACACGTCCGGCTCCTTGTCCCACACGGAAGGTGGCAGCCCTGAAAGATGTTGCTGGTCTTCACCGTCCCCCTGCAGCCTATTCACAGGTACAACAGGATCTGGGACCCGGGCTTGCCCAGAGGAGGAACATCTCATGGCTCTCGTCCTCGGCAGGGCCTGATTCCGGAAAGGCACACGTCCGGCTCCTTTTCCCACACGGAAGGTGGCAGCCCTGAAAGCTGTTGCTCGTCTTCACCGTCCCCCTGCAGCCTATGCACAGGCACAACAGGATTCAGGACCGGGGCTTGCCCAGAGGAGGAACATCTCATGGCTCTCGTCCTCGGCAGATCCTGATTCCGGAAAGGCACACGTCCGGCTCCTTGTCCCACACGGAAGTTGGCAGGCCGGAAAGCTGTTGATGGTCTTCACCGTCCCCCTGCAGCCTATTCACAGGTACAACAGGATCTGGGACCCGGGCTTGCCCAGAGGAGGAACATCTCATGGCTCTCGTCCTCGGCAGAGCCTCTTTCCGAGAAGGCACACGTCCGGCTCCTTGTCCCACACGGAATGTTGCAGCCCTGAAAGATGTTGCTGGTCTTCACCGTCCCCATGCAGCCTATTCACAGGCAAAACAGGATCTGGGACTCGGTCTTGCCCAGAGGAGGAACATCTCATGGCTCTCGTCCTCGGCAGAGCCTGATTCCGAAAAGGCACTCATCCGGCTCCATGTCCCACATGGAAGGTGGCAGCCCTGAAAGCTGTTGCTGGTCTTCACCGTCCCCATGCAGCCTATTCACAGGCACAACAGGATCTGGGACCCGGGCTTGCCCAGAGGAGGAACATCTCATGGCTCTCGTCCTCGGCAGAGCCTTATTCCGGAAAGGCACACGTCCGGCTACTTGTCCTACACGGAACTTGGCAGGCCGGAAAGATGTTGCTGGTCTTCACCGTCCCCCTGCAGCCTATTCACAGGAACAACAGGATCTGGGACTTGGGCTTGCCAGAGGAGGACCATCTCATGGTTCTCGTCCTCGGCAGAGTCTGATTCCGAAAAGGCACACGTCCGGCTCCTTGTCCCACACGGAAGGTGGCAGCCCTGAAAGATGTTGCTGGTCTTCACCGTCCCCCTGCAGCCTATTCACAGGCAAAACAGGATCTGGGACTCGGGCTTGCCCAGAGGAGGAACATCTCATGGCTCTCGTCCTCGGCAGAGCCTGATTCCGAAAAGACACTCGTCCGGCTCCTTGTCCCACACGGAAGGTGGCAGCCCTGAAAGCTGTTGCTGGTCTTCACCGTCCCCCTGCAGCCTATTCACAGGCACAACAGGATCTGGGACCCGGGCTTGCCCAGAGGAGGAACATCTCATTGCTCTCGTCCTCGGCAGAGCCTGATTCTAGAAAGGCACACGTCCGGCTCCTTGTCCCACAAGCAATGTGGCAGCCCTGAAAGATGTTGCTCGTCTTCACCGTCCCCCTGCAGCCTATGCACAGGCACAACAGGATTCAGGACCGGGGCTTGCCCAGAGGAGGAACATCTCATGGCTCTCGTCCTCGGCAGAGCCTGATTCAGGAAAGGCACACGTCCGGCTCCTTGTCCCACACGGAAGGTGGCAGGCCGGAAAGCTGTTGCTGGTCTTCACCGTCCCCCTGCAGCCTATTCACAGGCACAACAGGATCTGGGACCTGGGCTTGCCAAAGGAGGAACATCTCATGGCTCATGTCCTCGGCAGAGCCTCTTTCCGAAAAGTCACACGTCCGGCTCCTTGTCCCACACGGAAGGTGGCAGCCCTGAAAGCTGTTGCTGGTCTTCACCGTCCACATGCAGCCTATTCACAGGCACAATAGGATCTGGGACCTGGGCTTGCCCAGAGGAGGAACATCTCATGGCTCTCGTCCTCGGCAGAGCCTCTTTCCGAAAAGGCAAACGTCCGGCTCCTTGTCCCACACGGAAGGTGGCAGCCCTGAAAGCTGTTGCTGGTCTTCACCTTCCCCCTGCTGCCTATTCACAGCTACAACAGGATCTGGGACCTGGGCTTGCCCAGAGGAGGAACATCTCATGGCTCTCGTCCACGGCAGAGCCTCTTTTCGAAAAGGCACACGTCCGGCTCCTTGTCCCACACGGAAGGTGGCAGCCCTGAAAGATGTTGCTGGTCTTCATGTCCCCCAGCAGCCTATTCACAGGTAGAACAGGATCTGGGACCCGGGCTTGCCCAGAGGAGGAACATCTCATGGCTCTCGTCCTCGGCAGGGCCTGATTCCGGAAAGGCACACGTCCGGCTCCTTGTCCCACACGGAAGGTGGCAGCCCTGAAAGATGTTGCTCGTCTTCACCGTCCCCCTGCAGCCTATGCACAGGCACAACAGGATTCAGGACCGGGGCTTGCCCAGAGGAGGAACATCTCATGGCTCTCGTCCTCGGCAGAGCCTCTTTCCGAAAAGGCACACGTCCGGCTCCTTGTCCCACACGGAAGGTGGCAGGCCGGAAAGCTGTTGCTGGTCTTCACCGTCCCCCTGCAGCCTATTCACAGGTACAACAGGATCTGGGACCCGGGCTTGCCCAGAGGAGGAACATCTCATGGCTCTCGTCCTCGGCAGAGCCTCTTTCCGAGAAGGCACACGTCCGGCTCCTTGTCCCACACGGAATGTTGCAGCCCTGAAAGATGTTGCTGGTCTTCACCGTCCCCCTGCAGCCTATTCACAGGCAAAACAGGATCTGGGACCTGGGCTTGCCCAGAGGAGGAACATCTCATGGCTCTCGTCCTCGGCAGAGCCTGATTCCGAAAAGGCACTCATCCGGCTCCATGTCCCACATGGAAGGTGGCAGCCCTGAAAGCTGTTGCTGGTCTTCACCGTCCCCATGCAGCCTATTCACAGGCACAACAGGATCTGGGACCCGGGCTTGCCCAGAGGAGGAACATCTCATGGCTCTCGTCCTCGGCAGAGCCTTATTCCGGAAAGGCACACTTCCGGCTCCTTGTCCTACACGGAACTTGGCAGGCCGGAAAGATGTTGCTGGTCTTCACCGTCCCCCTGCAGCCTATTCACAGGAACAACAGGATCTGGGACTTGGGCTTGCCAGAGGAGGACCATCTCATGGTTCTCGTCCTCGGCAGAGTCTGATTCCGAAAAGGCACACGTCCGGCTCCTTGTCCCACACGGAAGGTGGCAGCCCTGAAAGCTGTTGCTGGTCTTCACCGTCCCCCTGCAGCCTATTCACAGGCAAAACAGGATCTGGGACTCGGGCTTGCCCAGAGGAGGAACATCTCATGGCTCTCGTCCTCGGCAGAGCCTAATTCCGAAAAGACACTCGTCCGGCTCCCTGTCCCACACGGAAGGTGGCAGCCCTGAAAGCTGTTGCTGGTCTTCACCGTCCCCCTGCAGCCTATTCACAGGCACAACAGGATCTGGGACCCGGGCTTGCCCAGAGGAGGAACATCTCATGGCTCTCGTCCTCGGCAGAGCCTGATTCTAGAAAGGCACACGTCCGGCTCCTTGTCCCACAAGCAATGTGGCAGCCCTGAAAGATGTTGCTCGTCTTCACCGTCCCCCTGCAGCCTATGCACAGGCACAACAGGATTCAGGACCAGGGCTTGCCCAGAGGAGGAACATCTCATGGCTCTCGTCCTCGGCAGAGCCTGATTCCGAAAAGGCACACGTCAGGCTCCTTGTCCCACACGGAAGGTGGCAGCCGTGAAAGCTGTTGCTGGTCTTCACCGTCCCCCTGCAGCCTATTCACAGGTACAACAGGATCTGGGACCCGGGCTTGCCCAGAGGAGGAACATCTCATGGCTCTCGTCCTCGGCAGAGCCTGATTCAGGAAAGGCACACGTCCGGCTCCTTGTCCCACAGGGAAGGAGGCAGGCCGGAAAGATGTTGCTGGTCTTCACCGTCCCCATGCAGCCTATTCACAGGTACAACAGGATCTGGGACCCGGGCTTGCCCAGAGGAGGAACATCTCATGGCTCTCGTCCTCGGCAGAGCCTGTTTCCGAGAAGGCACACGTCCGGCTCCTTGTCCCACACGGAAGGTGGCAGGCCGGAAAGATGTTGCTGGTCACACCGTCCCCATGCAGCCTATTCACAGGTACAACAGGATCTGGGACCTGGGATTGCCCAGAGGAGGAACATCTCATGGCTCTCGTCCTCGGCAGAGCCTCTTTCCGAAAAGGCACACGTCTGGCTCCTTGTCCCACACGGAAGGTGGCAGCCCTGAAAGCTGTTGCTGGTCTTCACCGTTCCCCTGCAGCCTATTCACAGGCACAACAGGATCTGGGACCCGGGCTTGCCCAGAGGAGGAACATCTCATGGCTCTCGTCCTCGGCAGAGCCTGATTCAGGAAAGGCACACGTCCGGCTCCTTGTCCCAC
Organism: Astur gentilis; assembly: GCF_929443795.1. Classification (NCBI taxonomy): domain Eukaryota; kingdom Metazoa; phylum Chordata; class Aves; order Accipitriformes; family Accipitridae; genus Astur; species Astur gentilis. Next base: position 564,897 of record NC_064889.1, read on the forward strand.
ACAGATGGTGGCAGGCCGGAAAGCTGTTGCTGGTCTTCACCGTCCCCCTGCAGCCTATTCACAGGCACAACAGGATCTGGGACCCGGGCTTGCCCAGAGGAGGAACATCTCATGGCTCTCGTCCTTGGCGGAGCCTGATTCCGGAAAGGCACACGTCCGGCTCCTTGTCCCACACGGAAGGTGGCAGCCCTGAAAGATGTTCCTGGTCTTCACTGTCCCCCTGCAGCCTATTCACAGGCACAACAGGATTCAGGACCGGGGCTTGCCCAGAGGAGGAACATCTCATGGCTCTCGTCCTCGGCAGAGCCTGATTCGGAAAAGGCACTCGTCCGGCTCCTTGTCCCACACGGAAGGTGGCAGCCCTGAAAGCTGTTGCTGGTCTTCACCGTTCCCCTGCAGCCTATTCACAGGCAAAACAGGATCTGGGACCTGGTCTTGCCCAGAGGAGGAACATCTCATGGCTCTCGTCCTCTGCAGAGCCTCTTTCCGAAAAGGCACACGTCCGGCTCCTTGTCCCACACGGAAGGTGGCAGCCCTGAAAGCTGTTGCTGGTCTTCACCGTCCCCCTGCAGCCTATTCACAGGCACAACAGGATCTGGGACCTGGGATTGCCCAGAGGAGGAACATCTCATGGCTCTCGTCCTCGGCAGAGCCTCTTTCCGAAAAGACACACGTCTGGCTCCTTGTCCCACACGGAAGGTGGCAGCCCTGAAAGCTGTTGCTGGTCTTCACCGTCCCCCTGCAGCCTATTCACAGGCACAACAGGATCTGGGACTCGGGCTTGCCCAAAGGAGGAACATCTCATGGCTCTCGTCCTCGGCGGAGCCTTATTCCGGAAAGGCACACGTCCGGCTCCTTGTCCCACACGGAAGGTGGCAGGCTGGAAAGATGTTGCTGGTCTTCACCGTCCCCCTGCAGCCTATTCACAGGCACAACAGGATCTGGGACTTGGGCTTGCCCAGAGGAGGAACATCTCATGGCTCTCGTCCTCGGCAGAGCCTGATTCCGAAAAGGCACACGTCCGGCTCCTTGTCCCACACGGAAGGTGGCAGCCCTGAAAGCTGTTGCTGGTCTTCACCGTCCCCCTGCAGCCTATTCACAGCTACAACAGGATCTGGGACGTGGGCTTGCCCAGAGGAGGAACATCTCATGGCTCTCGTCCTCGGCAGAGCCTCTTTCCGAAAAGGCACACGTCCGGCTCCTTGTCCCACACGGAAGGTGGCAGCCCTGAAAGCTGTTGCTGGTCTTCACCGTCCCCCTGCAGCCTATTCACAGGTAGAACAGGATCTGGGACCCGGGCTTGCCCAGAGGAGGAACATCTCATGGCTCTCGTCCTCGGCAGATCCTGATTCCGAAAAGGCACACGTCTGGCTCCTTGTCCCACACGGAAGGTGGCAGCCCTGAAAGATGTTGCTGGTCTTCACCGTTCCCCTGCAGCCTATTCACAGGCACAGCAGGATCTGGGACCCGGGCTTGCCCAGAGGAGGAACATCTCATGGCTCTCGTCCTCGGCAGAGCCTGATTCCGAAAAGGCACTCATCCGGCTCCTTGTCCCACATGGAAGGTGGCAGCCCTGAAAGATGTTGCTGGTCTTCACCGTCCCCATGCAGCCTATTCACAGGCACAACAGGATCTGGGACCCGGGCTTGCCCAGAGGAGGAACATCTCATGGTTCTCGTCCTCGGCAGAGCCTGATTCCGAAAAGGCACACGTCCGGCTCCTTGTCCCACACGGAAGGTGGCAGGCTGGAAAGATGTTGCTGGTCTTCACCGTCCCCCTGCAGCCTATTCACAGGCACAACAGGATCTGGGACTTGGGCTTGCCCAGAGGAGGAACATCTCATGGTTCTCGTCCTCGGCAGAGCCTGATTCCGAAAAGGCACACGTCCGGCTCCTTGTCCCACACGGAAGGTGGCAGCCCTGAAAGCTGTTGCTGGTCTTCACCGTCCCCCTGCAGCCTATTCACAGCTCTAACAGGATCTGGGACGTGGGCTTGCCCAGAGGAGGAACATCTCATGGCTCTCGTCCTCGGCAGAGCCTCTTTCCGAAAAGGCACACGTCCGGCTCCTTGTCCCACACGGAAGGTGGCAGCCCTGAAAGCTGTTGCTGGTCTTCACCGTCCCCCTGCAGCCTATTCACAGGTACAACAGGATCTGGGACCTGGGCTTGCCCAGAGGAGGAACATCTCATGGCTCTCGTCCTCGGCAGAGCCTCTTTCCGAAAAGGCACACGTCTGGCTCCTTGTCCCACACGGAAGGTGGCAGCCCTGAAAGATGATGCTGGTCTTCACCGTTCCCCTGCAGCCTATTCACAGGCAAAACAGGATCTGGGACCCGGGCTTGCCCAGAGGAGGAACATCTCATGGCTCTCATCCTCGGCAGAGCCTGATTCAGGAAAGGCACACGTCTGGCTCCTTTTCCACAGGGAAGGTGGCAGGCCGGAAAGCTGTTGCTGGTCTTCACCGTCCCCCTGCAGCCTATTCACAGGCACAACAGGATCTGGGACTTGGGCTTGCCAGAGGAGGAACATCTCATGGTTCTCGTCCTCGGCAGAGTCTGATTCCGAAAAGGCACACGTCCGGCTCCTTGTCCCACACGGAAGGTGGCAGCCCTGAAAGATGTTCCTGGTCTTCACCGTCCCCCTGCAGCCTATGCACAGGCACAACAGGATCTGGGATTCGGGCTTGCCCAGAGGAGGAACATCTCATGGCTCTCGTCCTTGGCAGAGCCTGATTCCGAAAAGGCACTCGTCCGGCTCCTTGTCCCACACGGAAGGTGGCAGCCCTGAAAGCTGTTGCTGGTCTTCACCGTCCCCCTGCAGCCTATTCACCGGCACAACAGGATCTGGGACCCGGGCTTGCCCAGAGGAGGAACATCTCATGGCTCTCGTCCTCCGCAGAGCCTGATTCTGGAAAGGCACACGTCCGGCTCCTTGTCCCACAAGCAATGTGGCAGCCCTGAAAGATGTTGCTCGTCTTCACCGTCCCCCTGCAGCCTATTCACAGGCACAACAGGATTCAGGACCGGGGCTTGCCCAGAGGAGGAACATCTCATGGCTCTCGTCCTCGGCAGGGCCTCTTTCCGAAAAGGCACACGTCCGGCTCCTTGTCCCACACGGAAGGTGGCAGGCCGGAAAGATGTTGCTGGTCTTCACCGTCCCCCTGCAGCCTATTCACAGGTACAACAGGATCTGGGACCCGGCCTTGCCCAGAGGAGGAACATCTCATGGCTCTCGTCCTCGGCAGAGCCTGATTCAGGAAAGGCACACGTCCGGCTCCTTGTCCCACACGGAAGGTGGCAGGCCGGAAAGATGTTGCTGGTCTTCACCGTCCCCCTGCAGCCTATTCACAGGCACAACAGGATCTGGGACCTGGGCTTGCCAAAGGAGGAACATCTCATGGCTCATGTCCTCGGCACAGCCTCTTTCCGAAAAGTCACACGTCCGGCTCCTTGTCCCACACGGAAGGTGGCAGCCCTGAAAGCTGTTGCTGGTCTTCACCGTCCACATGCAGCCTATTCACAGGCACAATAGGATCTGGGACCTGGGCTTGCCCAGAGGAGGAACATCTCATGGCTCTCGTCCTCGGCAGAGCCTCTTTCCGAAAAGGCAAACGTCCGGCTCCTTGTCCCACACCGAAGGTGGCAGCCCTGAAAGCTGTTGCTGGTCTTCACCTTCCCCCTGCTGCCTATTCACAGCTACAACAGGATCTGGGACCTGGGATTGCCCAGAGGAGGAACATCTCATGGCTCTCTTCCTTGGCAGAGCCTCTTTCCGAAAAGGCACACGTCCGGCTCCTTGTCCCACACGGAAGGTGGCAGCCCTGAAAGATGTTGCTGGTCTTCACCGTCCCCCTGCAGCCTATTCACAGGTACAACAGGATCTGGGACCCGGGCTTGCCCAGAGGAGGAACATCTCATGGCTCTCGTCCTCGGCAGGGCCTGATTCCGGAAAGGCACACGTCCGGCTCCTTTTCCCACACGGAAGGTGGCAGCCCTGAAAGCTGTTGCTCGTCTTCACCGTCCCCCTGCAGCCTATGCACAGGCACAACAGGATTCAGGACCGGGGCTTGCCCAGAGGAGGAACATCTCATGGCTCTCGTCCTCGGCAGATCCTGATTCCGGAAAGGCACACGTCCGGCTCCTTGTCCCACACGGAAGTTGGCAGGCCGGAAAGCTGTTGATGGTCTTCACCGTCCCCCTGCAGCCTATTCACAGGTACAACAGGATCTGGGACCCGGGCTTGCCCAGAGGAGGAACATCTCATGGCTCTCGTCCTCGGCAGAGCCTCTTTCCGAGAAGGCACACGTCCGGCTCCTTGTCCCACACGGAATGTTGCAGCCCTGAAAGATGTTGCTGGTCTTCACCGTCCCCATGCAGCCTATTCACAGGCAAAACAGGATCTGGGACTCGGTCTTGCCCAGAGGAGGAACATCTCATGGCTCTCGTCCTCGGCAGAGCCTGATTCCGAAAAGTCACTCATCCGGCTCCATGTCCCACATGGAAGGTGGCAGCCCTGAAAGCTGTTGCTGGTCTTCACCGTCCCCATGCAGCCTATTCACAGGCACAACAGGATCTGGGACCCGGGCTTGCCCAGAGGAGGAACATCTCATGGCTCTCGTCCTCGGCAGAGCCTTATTCCGGAAAGGCACACGTCCGGCTACTTGTCCTACACGGAACTTGGCAGGCCGGAAAGATGTTGCTGGTCTTCACCGTCCCCCTGCAGCCTATTCACAGGAACAACAGGATCTGGGACTTGGGCTTGCCAGAGGAGGACCATCTCATGGTTCTCGTCCTCGGCAGAGTCTGATTCCGAAAAGGCACACGTCCGGCTCCTTGTCCCACACGGAAGGTGGCAGCCCTGAAAGCTGTTGCTGGTCTTCACCGTCCCCCTGCAGCCTATTCACAGGCAAAACAGGATCTGGGACTCGGGCTTGCCCAGAGGAGGAACATCTCATGGCTCTCGTCCTCGGCAGAGCCTGATTCCGAAAAGACACTCGTCCGGCTCCTTGTCCCACACGGAAGGTGGCAGCCCTGAAAGCTGTTGCTGGTCTTCACCGTCCCCCTGCAGCCTATTCACAGGCACAACAGGATCTGGGACCCGGGCTTGCCCAGAGGAGGAACATCTCATTGCTCTCGTCCTCGGCAGAGCCTGATTCTAGAAAGGCACACGTCCGGCTCCTTGTCCCACAAGCAATGTGGCAGCCCTGAAAGATGTTGCTCGTCTTCACCGTCCCCCTGCAGCCTATGCACAGGCACAACAGGATTCAGGACCGGGGCTTGCCCAGAGGAGGAACATCTCATGGCTCTCGTCCTCGGCAGAGCCTGATTCAGGAAAGGCACACGTCCGGCTCCTTGTCCCACACGGAAGGTGGCAGGCCGGAAAGCTGTTGCTGGTCTTCACCGTCCCCCTGCAGCCTATTCACAGGCACAACAGGATCTGGGACCTGGGCTTGCCAAAGGAGGAACATCTCATGGCTCATGTCCTCGGCAGAGCCTCTTTCCGAAAAGTCACACGTCCGGCTCCTTGTCCCACACGGAAGGTGGCAGCCCTGAAAGCTGTTGCTGGTCTTCACCGTCCACATGCAGCCTATTCACAGGCACAATAGGATCTGGGACCTGGGCTTGCCCAGAGGAGGAACATCTCATGGCTCTCGTCCTCGGCAGAGCCTCTTTCCGAAAAGGCAAACGTCCGGCTCCTTGTCCCACACGGAAGGTGGCAGCCCTGAAAGCTGTTGCTGGTCTTCACCTTCCCCCTGCTGCCTATTCACAGCTACAACAGGATCTGGGACCTGGGCTTGCCCAGAGGAGGAACATCTCATGGCTCTCGTCCACGGCAGAGCCTCTTTTCGAAAAGGCACACGTCCGGCTCCTTGTCCCACACGGAAGGTGGCAGCCCTGAAAGATGTTGCTGGTCTTCATGTCCCCCAGCAGCCTATTCACAGGTAGAACAGGATCTGGGACCCGGGCTTGCCCAGAGGAGGAACATCTCATGGCTCTCGTCCTCGGCAGGGCCTGATTCCGGAAAGGCACACGTCCGGCTCCTTGTCCCACACGGAAGGTGGCAGCCCTGAAAGATGTTGCTCGTCTTCACCGTCCCCCTGCAGCCTATGCACAGGCACAACAGGATTCAGGACCGGGGCTTGCCCAGAGGAGGAACATCTCATGGCTCTCGTCCTCGGCAGAGCCTCTTTCCGAAAAGGCACACGTCCGGCTCCTTGTCCCACACGGAAGGTGGCAGGCCGGAAAGCTGTTGCTGGTCTTCACCGTCCCCCTGCAGCCTATTCACAGGTACAACAGGATCTGGGACCCGGGCTTGCCCAGAGGAGGAACATCTCATGGCTCTCGTCCTCGGCAGAGCCTCTTTCCGAGAAGGCACACGTCCGGCTCCTTGTCCCACACGGAATGTTGCAGCCCTGAAAGATGTTGCTGGTCTTCACCGTCCCCCTGCAGCCTATTCACAGGCAAAACAGTATCTGGGACCTGGGCTTGCCCAGAGGAGGAACATCTCATGGCTCTCGTCCTCGGCAGAGCCTGATTCCGAAAAGGCACTCATCCGGCTCCATGTCCCACATGGAAGGTGGCAGCCCTGAAAGCTGTTGCTGGTCTTCACCGTCCCCATGCAGCCTATTCACAGGCACAACAGGATCTGGGACCCGGGCTTGCCCAGAGGAGGAACATCTCATGGCTCTCGTCCTCGGCAGAGCCTTATTCCGGAAAGGCACACGTCCGGCTCCTTGTCCTACACGGAACTTGGCAGGCCGGAAAGATGTTGCTGGTCTTCACCGTCCCCCTGCAGCCTATTCACAGGAACAACAGGATCTGGGACTTGGGCTTGCCAGAGGAGGACCATCTCATGGTTCTCGTCCTCGGCAGAGTCTGATTCCGAAAAGGCACACGTCCGGCTCCTTGTCCCACACGGAAGGTGGCAGCCCTGAAAGCTGTTGCTGGTCTTCACCGTCCCCCTGCAGCCTATTCACAGGCAAAACAGGATCTGGGACTCGGGCTTGCCCAGAGGAGGAACATCTCATGGCTCTCGTCCTCGGCAGAGCCTAATTCCGAAAAGACACTCGTCCGGCTCCTTGTCCCACACGGAAGGTGGCAGCCCTGAAAGCTGTTGCTGGTCTTCACCGTCCCCCTGCAGCCTATTCACAGGCACAACAGGATCTGGGACCCGGGCTTGCCCAGAGGAGGAACATCTCATGGCTCTCGTCCTCGGCAGAGCCTGATTCTAGAAAGGCACACGTCCGGCTCCTTGTCCCACAAGCAATGTGGCAGCCCTGAAAGATGTTGCTCGTCTTCACCGTCCCCCTGCAGCCTATGCACAGGCACAACAGGATTCAGGACCAGGGCTTGCCCAGAGGAGGAACATCTCATGGCTCTCGTCCTCGGCAGAGCCTGATTCCGAAAAGGCACACGTCAGGCTCCTTGTCCCACACGGAAGGTGGCAGCCGTGAAAGCTGTTGCTGGTCTTCACCGTCCCCCTGCAGCCTATTCACAGGTACAACAGGATCTGGGACCCGGGCTTGCCCAGAGGAGGAACATCTCATGGCTCTCGTCCTCGGCAGAGCCTGATTCAGGAAAGGCACACGTCCGGCTCCTTGTCCCACAGGGAAGGAGGCAGGCCGGAAAGATGTTGCTGGTCTTCACCGTCCCCATGCAGCCTATTCACAGGTACAACAGGATCTGGGACCCGGGCTTGCCCAGAGGAGGAACATCTCATGGCTCTCGTCCTCGGCAGAGCCTGTTTCCGAGAAGGCACACGTCCGGCTCCTTGTCCCACACGGAAGGTGGCAGGCCGGAAAGATGTTGCTGGTCTTCACCGTCCCCCTGCAGCCTATTCACAGGCACAACAGGATCTGGGACCCGGGCTTGCCCAGAGGAGGAACATCTCATGGCTCTCGTCCTTGGCGGAGCCTGATTCCGGAAAGGCACACGTCCGGCTCCTTGTCCCACACGGAAGGTGGCAGCCCTGAAAGATGTTCCTGGTCTTCACTGTCCCCCTGCAGCCTATTCACAGGCACAACAGGATTCAGGACCGGGGCTTGCCCAGAGGAGGAACATCTCATGGCTCTCGTCCTCGGCAGAGCCTGATTCGGAAAAGGCACTCGTCCGGCTCCTTGTCCCACACGGAAGGTGGCAACCCTGAAAGCTGTTGCTGGTCTTCACCGTCCCCCTGCAGCCTATTCACAGGCACAACAGGATCTGGGACCCGGGCTTGCCCAGAGGAGGAACATCTCATGGCTCTCGTCCTCGGCAGAGCCTGATTCTGGAAAGGCACACATCCGGCTCCTTGTCCCACACGGAAGGTGGCAGGCCGGAAAGATGTTGCTGGTCTTCACCGTCCCCCTGCAGCCTATGCACAGGCACAACAGGATTCAGGACCGGGGCTTGCCCAGAGGAGGAACATCTCATGGCTCTCGTCCTCGGCAGAGCCTCTTTCCGAAAAGGCACACGTCCGGCTCCTTGTCCCTCATGGAAGGTGGCAGCCGTGAAAGCTGTTGCTGGTCTTCACCGTCCCCCTGCAGCCTATTCACAGGCACAACAGGATCTGGGACCCGGGCTTGCCCAGAGGAGGAACATCTCATGGCTCTCGTCCTCGGCAGAGCCTGATTCAGGAAAGGCACACGTCCGGCTCCTTGTCCCACACGGAAGGTGGCAGGCCGGAAAGATGTTGCTGGTCTTCACCGTCCCCCTGCAGCCTATTCACAGGCACAACAGGATCTGGGACCTGGGCTTGCCAAAGGAGGAACATCTCATGGCTCATGTCCTCGGCAGAGCCTCTTTCCGAAAAGGCACACGTCCGGCTCCTTGTCCCACACGGAAGGTGGCAGCCCTGAAAGCTGTTGCTGGTCTTCACCGTCCACATGCAGCCTATTCACAGGTACAACAGGATCTGGGACCTGGGCTTGCCCAGAGGAGGAACATCTCATGGCTCTCGTCCTCGGCAGAGCCTCTTTCCGAAAAGGCAAACGTCCGGCTCCTTGTCCCACACGGAAGGTGGCAGCCCTGAAAGCTGTTGCTGGTCTTCACCTTCCCCCTGCTGCCTATTCACAGCTACAACAGGATCTGGGACCTGGGCTTGCCCAGAGGAGGAACATCTCATGGCTCTCGTCCTCGGCAGAGCCTCTTTCCGAAAAGGCACACGTCCGGCTCCTTGTCCCACACGGAAGGTGGCAGCCCTGAAAGCTGTTGCTGGTCTTCACCTTCCCCCTGCTGCCTATTCACAGCTACAACAGGATCTGGGACCTGGGATTGCCCAGAGGAGGAACATCTCATGGCTCTCTTCCTTGGCAGAGCCTCTTTCCGAAAAGGCACACGTCCGGCTCCTTGTCCCACACGGAAGGTGGCAGCCCTGAAAGATGTTGCTGGTCTTCACCGTCCCCCTGCAGCCTATTCACAGGTACAACAGGATCTGGGACCCGGGCTTGCCCAGAGGAGGAACATCTCATGGCTCTCGTCCTCGGCAGGGCCTGATTCCGGAAAGGCACACGTCCGGCTCCTTTTCCCACACGGAAGGTGGCAGCCCTGAAAGCTGTTGCTCGTCTTCACCGTCCCCCTGCAGCCTATGCACAGGCACAACAGGATTCAGGACCGGGGCTTGCCCAGAGGAGGAACATCTCATGGCTCTCGTCCTCGGCAGATCCTGATTCCGGAAAGGCACACGTCCGGCTCCTTGTCCCACACGGAAGTTGGCAGGCCGGAAAGCTGTTGATGGTCTTCACCGTCCCCCTGCAGCCTATTCACAGGTACAACAGGATCTGGGACCCGGGCTTGCCCAGAGGAGGAACATCTCATGGCTCTCGTCCTCGGCAGAGCCTCTTTCCGAGAAGGCACACGTCCGGCTCCTTGTCCCACACGGAATGTTGCAGCCCTGAAAGATGTTGCTGGTCTTCACCGTCCCCATGCAGCCTATTCACAGGCAAAACAGGATCTGGGACTCGGTCTTGCCCAGAGGAGGAACATCTCATGGCTCTCGTCCTCGGCAGAGCCTGATTCCGAAAAGGCACTCATCCGGCTCCATGTCCCACATGGAAGGTGGCAGCCCTGAAAGCTGTTGCTGGTCTTCACCGTCCCCATGCAGCCTATTCACAGGCACAACAGGATCTGGGACCCGGGCTTGCCCAGAGGAGGAACATCTCATGGCTCTCGTCCTCGGCAGAGCCTTATTCCGGAAAGGCACACGTCCGGCTACTTGTCCTACACGGAACTTGGCAGGCCGGAAAGATGTTGCTGGTCTTCACCGTCCCCCTGCAGCCTATTCACAGGAACAACAGGATCTGGGACTTGGGCTTGCCAGAGGAGGACCATCTCATGGTTCTCGTCCTCGGCAGAGTCTGATTCCGAAAAGGCACACGTCCGGCTCCTTGTCCCACACGGAAGGTGGCAGCCCTGAAAGCTGTTGCTGGTCTTCACCGTCCCCCTGCAGCCTATTCACAGGCAAAACAGGATCTGGGACTCGGGCTTGCCCAGAGGAGGAACATCTCATGGCTCTCGTCCTCGGCAGAGCCTGATTCCAAAAAGACACTCGTCCGGCTCCTTGTCCCACACGGAAGGTGGCAGCCCTGAAAGCTGTTGCTGGTCTTCACCGTCCCCCTGCAGCCTATTCACAGGCACAACAGGATCTGGGACCCGGGCTTGCCCAGAGGAGGAACATCTCATTGCTCTCGTCCTCGGCAGAGCCTGATTCTAGAAAGGCACACGTCCGGCTCCTTGTCCCACAAGCAATGTGGCAGCCCTGAAAGATGTTGCTCGTCTTCACCGTCCCCCTGCAGCCTATGCACAGGCACAACAGGATTCAGGACCGGGGCTTGCCCAGAGGAGGAACATCTCATGGCTCTCGTCCTCGGCAGAGCCTGATTCAGGAAAGGCACACGTCCGGCTCCTTGTCCCACACGGAAGGTGGCAGGCCGGAAAGCTGTTGCTGGTCTTCACCGTCCCCCTGCAGCCTATTCACAGGCACAACAGGATCTGGGACCTGGGCTTGCCAAAGGAGGAACATCTCATGGCTCATGTCCTCGGCAGAGCCTCTTTCCGAAAAGTCACACGTCCGGCTCCTTGTCCCACACGGAAGGTGGCAGCCCTGAAAGCTGTTGCTGGTCTTCACCGTCCACATGCAGCCTATTCACAGGCACAATAGGATCTGGGACCTGGGCTTGCCCAGAGGAGGAACATCTCATGGCTCTCGTCCTCGGCAGAGCCTCTTTCCGAAAAGGCAAACGTCCGGCTCCTTGTCCCACACGGAAGGTGGCAGCCCTGAAAGCTGTTGCTGGTCTTCACCTTCCCCCTGCTGCCTATTCACAGCTACAACAGGATCTGGGACCTGGGCTTGCCCAGAGGAGGAACATCTCATGGCTCTCGTCCACGGCAGAGCCTCTTTTCGAAAAGGCACACGTCCGGCTCCTTGTCCCACACGGAAGGTGGCAGCCCTGAAAGATGTTGCTGGTCTTCATGTCCCCCAGCAGCCTATTCACAGGTAGAACAGGATCTGGGACCCGGGCTTGCCCAGAGGAGGAACATCTCATGGCTCTCGTCCTCGGCAGAGCCTGATTCCGGAAAGGCACACGTCCGGCTCCTTGTCCCACACGGAAGGTGGCAGCCCTGAAAGATGTTGCTCGTCTTCACCGTCCCCCTGCAGCCTATGCACAGGCACAACAGGATTCAGGACCGGGGCTTGCCCAGAGGAGGAACATCTCATGGCTCTCGTCCTCGGCAGAGCCTCTTTCCGAAAAGGCACACGTCCGGCTCCTTGTCCCACACGGAAGGTGGCAGGCCGGAAAGCTGTTGCTGGTCTTCACCGTCCCCCTGCAGCCTATTCACAGGTACAACAGGATCTGGGACCCGGGCTTGCCCAGAGGAGGAACATCTCATGGCTCTCGTCCTCGGCAGAGCCTCTTTCCGAGAAGGCACACGTCCGGCTCCTTGTCCCACACGGAATGTTGCAGCCCTGAAAGATGTTGCTGGTCTTCACCGTCCCCCTGCAGCCTATTCACAGGCAAAACAGGATCTGGGACCTGGGCTTGCCCAGAGGAGGAACATCTCATGGCTCTCGTCCTCGGCAGAGCCTGATTCCGAAAAGGCACTCATCCGGCTCCATGTCCCACATGGAAGGTGGCAGCCCTGAAAGCTGTTGCTGGTCTTCACCGTCCCCATGCAGCCTATTCACAGGCACAACAGGATCTGGGACCCGGGCTTGCCCAGAGGAGGAACATCTCATGGCTCTCGTCCTCGGCAGAGCCTTATTCCGGAAAGGCACACGTCCGGCTCCTTGTCCTACACGGAACTTGGCAGGCCGGAAAGATGTTGCTGGTCTTCACCGTCCCCCTGCAGCCTATTCACAGGAACAACAGGATCTGGGACTTGGGCTTGCCAGAGGAGGACCATCTCATGGTTCTCGTCCTCGGCAGAGTCTGATTCCGAAAAGGCACACGTCCGGCTCCTTGTCCCACACGGAAGGTGGCAGCCCTGAAAGCTGTTGCTGGTCTTCACCGTCCCCCTGCAGCCTATTCACAGGCAAAACAGGATCTGGGACTCGGGCTTGCCCAGAGGAGGAACATCTCATGGCTCTCGTCCTCGGCAGAGCCTAATTCCGAAAAGACACTCGTCCGGCTCCTTGTCCCACACGGAAGGTGGCAGCCCTGAAAGCTGTTGCTGGTCTTCACCGTCCCCCTGCAGCCTATTCACAGGCACAACAGGATCTGGGACCCGGGCTTGCCCAGAGGAGGAACATCTCATGGCTCTCGTCCTCGGCAGAGCCTGATTCTAGAAAGGCACACGTCCGGCTCCTTGTCCCACAAGCAATGTGGCAGCCCTGAAAGATGTTGCTCGTCTTCACCGTCCCCCTGCAGCCTATGCACAGGCACAACAGGATTCAGGACCAGGGCTTGCCCAGAGGAGGAACATCTCATGGCTCTCGTCCTCGGCAGAGCCTGATTCCGAAAAGGCACACGTCAGGCTCCTTGTCCCACACGGAAGGTGGCAGCCGTGAAAGCTGTTGCTGGTCTTCACCGTCCCCCTGCAGCCTATTCACAGGTACAACAGGATCTGGGACCCGGGCTTGCCCAGAGGAGGAACATCTCATGGCTCTCGTCCTCGGCAGAGCCTGATTCAGGAAAGGCACACGTCCGGCTCCTTGTCCCACAGGGAAGGAGGCAGGCCGGAAAGATGTTGCTGGTCTTCACCGTCCCCATGCAGCCTATTCACAGGTACAACAGGATCTGGGACCCGGGCTTGCCCAGAGGAGGAACATCTCATGGCTCTCGTCCTCGGCAGAGCCTGTTTCCGAGAAGGCACACGTCCGGCTCCTTGTCCCACACGGAAGGTGGCAGGCCGGAAAGATGTTGCTGGTCACACCGTCCCCATGCAGCCTATTCACAGGTACAACAGGATCTGGGACCTGGGATTGCCCAGAGGAGGAACATCTCATGGCTCTCGTCCTCGGCAGAGCCTCTTTCCGAAAAGGCACACGTCTGGCTCCTTGTCCCACACGGAAGGTGGCAGCCCTGAAAGCTGTTGCTGGTCTTCACCGTTCCCCTGCAGCCTATTCACAGGCACAACAGGATCTGGGACCCGGGCTTGCCCAGAGGAGGAACATCTCATGGCTCTCGTCCTCGGCAGAGCCTGATTCAGGAAAGGCACACGTCCGGCTCCTTGTCCCACACGGAAGGTGGCAGGCCGGAAAGCTGTTGCTGGTCTTCACCGTCCCCCTGCAGCCTATTCACAGGCACAACAGGATCTGGGACCCGGGCTTGCCCAGAGGAGGAACATCTCATGGCTCTCGTCCTTGGCGGAGCCTGATTCCGGAAAGGCACACGTCCGGCTCCTTGTCCCACACGGAAGGTGGCAGCCCTGAAAGATGTTCCTGGTCTTCACTGTCCCCCTGCAGCCTATTCACAGGCACAACAGGATTCAGGACCGGGGCTTGCCCAGAGGAGGAACATCTCATGGCTCTCGTCCTCGGCAGAGCCTGATTCGGAAAAGGCACTCGTCCGGCTCCTTGTCCCACACGGAAGGTGGCAACCCTGAAAGCTGTTGCTGGTCTTCACCGTCCCCCTGCAGCCTATTCACAGGCACAACAGGATCTGGGACCCGGGCTTGCCCAGAGGAGGAACATCTCATGGCTCTCGTCCTCGGCAGAGCCTGATTCTGGAAAGGCACACATCCGGCTCCTTGTCCCACACGGAAGGTGGCAGGCCGGAAAGATGTTGCTGGTCTTCACCGTCCCCCTGCAGCCTATGCACAGGCACAACAGGATTCAGGACCGGGGCTTGCCCAGAGGAGGAACATCTCATGGCTCTCGTCCTCGGCAGAGCCTCTTTCCGAAAAGGCACACGTCCGGCTCCTTGTCCCTCATGGAAGGTGGCAGCCGTGAAAGCTGTTGCTGGTCTTCACCGTCCCCCTGCAGCCTATTCACAGGCACAACAGGATCTGGGACCCGGGCTTGCCCAGAGGAGGAACATCTCATGGCTCTCGTCCTCGGCAGAGCCTGATTCAGGAAAGGCACACGTCCGGCTCCTTGTCCCACACGGAAGGTGGCAGGCCGGAAAGATGTTGCTGGTCTTCACCGTCCCCCTGCAGCCTATTCACAGGCACAACAGGATCTGGGACCTGGGCTTGCCAAAGGAGGAACATCTCATGGCTCATGTCCTCGGCAGAGCCTCTTTCCGAAAAGGCACACGTCCGGCTCCTTGTCCCACACGGAAGGTGGCAGCCCTGAAAGCTGTTGCTGGTCTTCACCGTCCACATGCAGCCTATTCACAGGCACAACAGGATCTGGGACCTGGGCTTGCCCAGAGGAGGAACATCTCATGGCTCTCGTCCTCGGCAGAGCCTCTTTCCGAAAAGGCAAACGTCCGGCTCCTTGTCCCACACGGAAGGTGGCAGCCCTGAAAGCTGTTGCTGGTCTTCACCTTCCCCCTGCTGCCTATTCACAGCTACAACAGGATCTGGGACCTGGGCTTGCCCAGAGGAGGAACATCTCATGGCTCTCGTCCTCGGCAGAGCCTCTTTCCGAAAAGGCACACGTCCGGCTCCTTGTCCCACACGGAAGGTGGCAGCCCTGAAAGATGTTGCTGGTCTTCACCGTCCCCCTGCAGCCTATGCACAGGCACAACAGGATTCAGGACCGGGGCTTGCCCAGAGGAGGAACATCTCATGGCTCTCGTCCTCGGCAGATCCTGATTCCGGAAAGGCAAACGTCGGGCTCCTTGTCCCACACGGAAGGTGGCAGGCCGGAAAGCTGTTGATGGTCTTCACCGTCCCCCTGCAGCCTATTCACAGGCACAATAGGATCTGGGACCCGGGCTTGCCCAGAGGAGGAACATCTCATGGCTCTCGTCCTCGGCAGAGCCTGTTTCCGAGAAGGCACACGTCCGGCTCCTTTTCCCACACGGAAGGTGGCAGCCCAGAAAGCTGTTGCTGGTCTTCACCGTCCCCCTGCAGCCTATTCACAGGCAAAACAGGATCTGGGACTCGGGCTTGCCCAGAGGAGGAACATCTCATGGCTCTCGTCCTCGGCAGAGCCTGATTCCGAAAAGGCACTCATCCGGCTCCTTGTCCCACACGGAAGCTGGCAGCCCTGAAAGCTGTTGCTGGTCTTCACCGTCCCCATGCAGCCTATTCACAGGCACAACAGGATCTGGGACCCGGGCTTGCCCAGAGGAGGAACATCTCATGGCTCTCGTCCTCGGCGGAGTCTTATTCCGGAAAGGCACACGTCCGGCTCCTTGTCCTACACGGAACTTGGCAGGCCGGAAAGATGTTGCTGGTCTTCACCGTCCCCATGCAGCCTATTCACAGGAACAACAGGATCTAGGACTTCGGCTTGCCAGAGGAGGACCATCTCATGGTTCTCGTCCTCGGCAGTGTCTGATTCCAAAAAGGCACACGTCCGGCTCCTTGTCCCACACGGAAGGTGGCAGCCCTGAAAGATGTTGCTGGTCTTCACCGTCCCCCTGCAGCCTATTCACAGGCAAAACAGGATCTGGGACTCGGGCTTTCACAGAGGAGGAACATCTCATGGATCTCGTCCTCGGCAGAGCCTGATTCCGAAAAGACACTCGTCCGGCTCCTTGTCCCACACCGAAGGTGGCAGCCCTGAAAGCTGTTGCTGGTCTTCACCGCCCCCCTGCAGCCTATTCACAGGCACAACAGGATCTGGGACCCGGGCTTGCCCAGAGGAGGAACATCTCATGGCTCTCGTCCTCGGCAGAGCCTGATTCTGGAAAGGCACACGTCCGGCTCCTTGTCCCACAAGCAATGTGGCAGCCCTGAAAGATGTTGCTCGTCTTCACCGTCCCCCTGCAGCCTATGCACAGGCACAACAGGATACAGGACCGGGGCTTGCCCAGAGGAGGAACATCTCATGGCTCTCGTCCTCGGCAGAGCCTCTTTCCGAAAAGGCACACGTCCGCTCCTTGTCCCACACGGAAGGTGGCAGCCGTGAAAGCTGTTGCTGGTCTTCACCGTCCCCCTGCAGCCTATTCACAGGCACAACAGGATCTGGGACCCGGGCTTGCCCAGAGGAGGAACATCTCATGGCTCTCGTCCTCGGCAGAGCCTGATTCAGGAAAGGCACACGTCCGGCTCCTTGTCCCACACGGAAGGTGGCAGGCCGGAAAGATGTTGCTGGTCTTCACCGTCCCCCTGCAGCCTATTCACAGGCACAACAGGATCTGGGACCTGGGCTTGCCAAAGGAGGAACATCTCATGGCTCATGTCCTCGGCAGAACTTCTTTCCGAAAAGGCACACGTCCGGCTCCTTGTCCGAAACGGAAGGTGGCAGCCCTGAAAGCTGTTGCTGGTCTTCACCGTCCACATGCAGCCTATTCACAGGTACAACAGGATCTGGGACCTGGGCTTGCCCAGAGGAGGAACACCTCATGGCTCTCGTCCTCGGCGGAGCCTGATTCCGAAAAGGCAAACGTCCGGCTCCTTGTCCCACACGGAAGGTGGCAGCCCTGAAAGCTGTTGCTGGTCTTCACCTTCCCCCTGCTGCCTATTCACAGCTACAACAGGATCTGGGACCTGGCCTTGCCCAGAGGAGGAACATCTCATGGCTCTCGTCCTCGGCAGAGCCTCTTTCCGAAAAGGCACACGTCCGGCTCCTTGTCCCACACGGAAAGTGGCAGGCTGGAAAGATGTTGCTGGTCTTCACCGTCCCCCTGCAGCCTATTCACAGGTAGAACAGGATCTGGGACCCGGGCTTGCCCAGAGGAGGAACATCTCATGGCTCTCGTCCTCGGCAGGGCCTGATTCCGGAAAGGCACACGTCCGGCTCCTTGTCCCACACGGAAGGTGGCAGCCCTGAAAGCTGTTGCTCGTCTTCACCGTTCCCCTGCAGCCTATTCACAGGCACAACAGGATCTGGGACCCGGGCTTGCCCAGAGGAGGAACATCTCATGGCTCTCGTCCTCGGCAGAGCCTGATTCAGGAAAGGCACACGTCCGGCTCCTTGTCCCACACGGAAGGTGGCAGGCCGGAAAGATGTTGCTGGTCTTCACCGTCCCCCTGCAGCCTATTCACAGGCACAACAGGATCTGGGACCTGGGCTTGCCCAAAGGAGGAACATCTCATGGCTCTCGTCCTCGGCAGAGCCTCTTTCCGAAAAGGCACACGTCCGGCTCCTTGTCCCACACGGAAGGTGGCAGCCCTGAAAGCTGTTGCTGGTCTTCACCGTCCCCCTGCAGCCTATTCACAGGTAGAACAGGATCTGGGACCCGGGCTTGCCCAGAGGAGGAACATCTCATGGATCTCTTCCTCGGCAGGGCCTGATTCCTGAAAGGCACTCGTCCGGCGCCTTGTCCCACAAGGAATGTGGCAGCCCTGAAAGATGTTGCTCGTCTTCACCGTCCCCCTGCAGCCTATGCACAGGCATAGCAGGATTCAGGATCGGGGCTTGCCCAGAGGAGGAACATCTCATGGCTCTCGTCCTCGGCAGATCCTGATTCCGGAAAGGCACACGGCCAGCTCCTTGTCCCACACGGAAGGTGGCAGTCCGGAAAGCTGTTGCTGGTCTTCACCGTCCCCCTGCAGCCTATTCACAGGCACAACAGGATCTGGGACCCGGGCTTGCCCAGAGGAGGAACATCTCATGGCTCTCGTCCTTGGCGGAGCCTGATTCCGGAAAGGCACACGTCCGGCTCCTTGTCCCACACGGAAGGTGGCAGCCCTGAAAGATGTTCCTGGTCTTCACTGTCCCCCTGCAGCCTATTCACAGGCACAAGAGGATTCAGGACCGGGGCTTGCCCAGAGGAGGAACATCTCATGGCTCTCGTCCTCGGCAGAGCCTGATTCCGAAAAGGCACTCGTCCGGCTCCTTGTCCCACACGGAAGGTGGCAACCCTGAAAGCTGTTGCTGGTCTTCACCGTCCCCCTGCAGCCTATTCACAGGCACAACAGGATCTGGGACCCGGGCTTGCCCAGAGGAGGAACATCTCATGGCTCTCGTCCTCGGCAGAGCCTGATTCTGGAAAGGCACACGTCCGGCTCCTTGTCCCACACGGAAGGTGGCAGGCCGGAAAGATGTTGCTGGTCTTCACCGTCCCCCTGCAGCCTATGCACAGGCACAACAGGATTCAGGACCGGGGCTTGCCCAGAGGAGGAACATCTCATGGCTCTCGTCCTCGGCAGAGCCTCTTTCCGAAAAGGCACACGTCCGGCTCCTTGTCCCTCATGGAAGGTGGCAGCCGTGAAAGCTGTTGCTGGTCTTCACCGTCCCCCTGCAGCCTATTCACAGGCAAAACAGGATCTGGGACCCGGGCTTGCCCAGAGGAGGAACATCTCATGGCTCTCGTCCTCGGCAGAGCCTGATTCAGCAAAGGCACACGTCCGGCTCCTTGTCCCACACGGAAGGTGGCAGGCCGGAAAGATGTTGCTGGTCTTCACCGTCCCCCTGCAGCCTATTCACAGGCACAACAGGATCTGGGACCTGGGCTTGCCAAAGGAGGAACATCTCATGGCTCATGTCCTCGGCAGAGCCTCTTTCCGAAAAGGCACACGTCCGGCTCCTTGTCCCACACGGAAGGTGGCAGCCCTGAAAGCTGTTGCTGGTCTTCACCGTCCACATGCAGCCTATTCACAGGTACAACAGGATCTGGGACCTGGGCTTGCCCAGAGGAGGAACATCTCATGGCTCTCGTCCTCGGCAGAGCCTCTTTCCGAAAAGGCAAACGTCCGGCTCCTTGTCCCACACGGAAGGTGGCAGCCCTGAAAGCTGTTGCTGGTCTTCACCTTCCCCCTGCTGCCTATTCACAGCTACAACAGGATCTGGGACCTGGGCTTGCCCAGAGGAGGAACATCTCATGGCTCTCGTCCTCGGCAGAGCCTCTTTCCGAAAAGGCACACGTCCGGCTCCTTGTCCCACACGGAAGGTGGCAGCCCTGAAAGATGTTGCTGGTCTTCACCGTCCCCCTGCAGCCTATTCACAGGTAGAACAGGATCTGGGACCCGGGCTTGCCCAGAGGAGGAACATCTCATGGCTCTCGTCCTCGGCAGGGCCTGATTCCGGAAAGGCACACGTCCGGCTCCTTGTCCCACACGGAAGGTGGCAGCCCTGAAAGCTGTTGCTCGTCTTCACCGTCCCCCTGCAGCCTATGCACAGGCACAACAGGATTCAGGACCGGGGCTTGCCCAGAGGAGGAACATCTCATGGCTCTCGTCCTCGGCAGATCCTGATTCCGGAAAGGCAAACGTCGGGCTCCTTGTCCCACACGGAAGGTGGCAGGCCGGAAAGCTGTTGATGGTCTTCACCGTCCCCCTGCAGCCTATTCACAGGCACAATAGGATCTGGGACCCGGGCTTGCCCAGAGGAGGAACATCTCATGGCTCTCGTCCTCGGCAGAGCCTGTTTCCGAGAAGGCACACGTCCGGCTCCTTTTCCCACACGGAAGGTGGCAGCCCAGAAAGCTGTTGCTGGTCTTCACCGTCCCCCTGCAGCCTATTCACAGGCAAAACAGGATCTGGGACTCGGGCTTGCCCAGAGGAGGAACATCTCATGGCTCTCGTCCTCGGCAGAGCCTGATTCCGAAAAGGCACTCATCCGGCTCCTTGTCCCACACGGAAGGTGGCAGCCCTGAAAGCTGTTGCTGGTCTTCACCGTCCCCATGCAGCCTATTCACAGGCACAACAGGATCTGGGACCCGGGCTTGCCCAGAGGAGGAACATCTCATGGCTCTCGTCCTCGGCGGAGTCTTATTCCGGAAAGGCACACGTCCGGCTCCTTGTCCTACACGGAACTTGGCAGGCCGGAAAGATGTTGCTGGTCTTCACCGTCCCCATGCAGCCTATTCACAGGAACAACAGGATCTGGGACTTCGGCTTGCCAGAGGAGGACCATCTCATGGTTCTCGTCCTCGGCAGTGTCTGATTCCAAAAAGGCACACGTCCGGCTCCTTGTCCCACACGGAAGGTGGCAGCCCTGAAAGATGTTGCTGGTCTTCACCGTCCCCCTGCAGCCTATTCACAGGCAAAACAGGATCTGGGACTCGGGCTTTCACAGAGGAGGAACATCTCATGGATCTCGTCCTCGGCAGAGCCTGATTCCGAAAAGACACTCGTCCGGCTCCTTGTCCCACACCGAAGGTGGCAGCCCTGAAAGCTGTTGCTGGTCTTCACCGTCCCCCTGCAGCCTATTCACAGGCACAACAGGATCTGGGACCCGGGCTTGCCCAGAGGAGGAACATCTCATGGCTCTCGTCCTCGGCAGAGCCTGATTCTAGAAAGGCACAGGTCCGGCTCCTTGTCCCAAAAGCAATGTGGCAGCCCTGAAAGATGTTGCTCGTCTGCACCGTCCCCCTGCAGCCTATCCACAGGCACAACAGGATTCAGGACCGGGGCTTGCACAGAGGAGGAACATCTCATGGCTCTCGTCCTCGGCAGAGCCTCTTTCCGAAAAGGCACACGTCCGGCTCCTTGTCCCACACGGAATGTGGCAGCCGTGAAAGCTGTTGCTGGTCTTCACCGTCCCCCTGCAGCCTATTCACAGGCACAACAGGATCTGGGACCCGGGCTTGCCCAGAGGAGGAACATCTCATGGCTCTCGTCCTCGGCAGAGCCTGATTCTGGAAAGGCACACGTCCGGCTCCTTGTCCCACAAGCAATGTGGCAGCCCTGAAAGATGTTGCTCGTCTTCACCGTCCCCCTGCAGCCTATGCACAGGCACAACAGGATTCAGGACCGGGGCTTGCCCAGAGGAGGAACATCTCATGGCTCTCGTCCTCGGCAGAGCCTCTTTCCGAAAAGGCACACGTCCGCTCCTTGTCCCACACGGAAGGTGGCAGCCGTGAAAGCTGTTGCTGGTCTTCACCGTCCCCCTGCAGCCTATTCACAGGCACAACAGGATCTGGGACCCGGGCTTGCCCAGAGGAGGAACAGCTCATGGCTCTCGTCCTCGGCAGAGCCTGATTCAGGAAAGGCACACGTCCGGCTCCTTGTCCCACACGGAAGGGGGCAGGCCGGAAAGATGTTGCTGGTCTTCACCGTCCCCCTGCAGCCTATTCACAGGCACAACAGGATCTGGGACCTGGGCTTGCCAAAGGAGGAACATCTCATGGCTCATGTCCTCGGCAGAACTTCTTTCCGAAAAGGCACACGTCCGGCTCCTTGTCCGAAACGGAAGGTGGCAGCCCTGAAAGCTGTTGCTGGTCTTCACCGTCCACATGCAGCCTATTCACAGGTACAACAGGATCTGGGACCTGGGCTTGCCCAGAGGAGGAACATCTCATGGCTCTCGTCCTCGGCGGAGCCTGATTCCGAAAAGGCAAACGTCCGGCTCCTTGTCCCACACGGAAGGTGGCAGCCCTGAAAGCTGTTGCTGGTCTTCACCTTCCCCCTGCTGCCTATTCACAGCTACAACAGGATCTGGGACCTGGCCTTGCCCAGAGGAGGAACATCTCATGGCTCTCGTCCTCGGCAGAGCCTCTTTCCGAAAAGGCACACGTCCGGCTCCTTGTCCCACACGGAAAGTGGCAGGCTGGAAAGATGTTGCTGGTCTTCACCGTCCCCCTGCAGCCTATTCACAGGTAGAACAGGATCTGGGACCCGGGCTTGCCCAGAGGAGGAACATCTCATGGCTCTCGTCCTCGGCAGAGCCTCTTTCCGAAAAGGCACACGTCCGGCTCCTTGTCCCACACGGAAGGTGGCAGCCCTGAAAGCTGTTGCTCGTCTTCACCGTCCCCCTGCAGCCTATGCACAGGCACAACAGGATTCAGGACCGGGGCTTGCCCAGAGGAGGAACATCTCATGGCTCATGTCCTCGGCAGAGCCTCTTTCCGAAAAGTCACACGTCCGGCTCATGTCCCACACGGAAGGTGGCAGCCCTGAAAGCTGTTGCTGGTCTTCACCGTCCACATGCAGCCTATTCACAGGCACAATAGGATCTGGGACCTGGGCTTGCCCAGAGGAGGAACATCTCATGGCTCTCGTCCTCGGCAGAGCCTCTTTCCGAAAAGGCAAACGTCCGGCTCCTTGTCCCACACGGAAGGTGGCAGCCCTGAAAGCTGTTGCTGGTCTTCACCTTCCCCCTGCTGCCTATTCACAGCTACAACAGGATCTGGGACCTGGGCTTGCCCAGAGGAGGAACATCTCATGGCTCTCGTCCTCGGCAGAGCCTCTTTTCGAAAAGGCACACGTCCGGCTCCTTGTCCCACACGGAAGGTGGCAGCCCTGAAAGATGTTGCTGGTCTTCATGTCCCCCTGCAGCCTATTCACAGGTAAAACAGGATCTGGGACCCGGGCTTGCCCAGAGGAGGAACATCTCATGGCTCTCGTCCTCGGCAGAGCCTGATTCAGGAAAGGCACACGTCCGGCTCCTTGTCCCACAAGCAATGTGGCAGCCCTGAAAGATGTTGCTCGTCTTCACCGTCCCCCTGCAGCCTATGCACAGGCACAACAGGATTCAGGACCGGGGCTTGCCCAGAGGAGGAACATCTCATGGCTCTCGTCCTCGGCAGAGCCTGATTCCGAAAAGGCACACGTCAGGCTCCTTGTCCCACACGGAAGGTGGCAGCCGTGAAAGCTGTTGCTGGTCTTCACCGTCCCCCTGCAGCCTATTCACAGGTACAACAGGATCTGGGACCCGGGCTTGCCCAGAGGAGGAACATCTCATGGCTCTCGTCCTCGGCAGAGCCTGATTCAGGAAAGGCACACGTCCGGCTCCTTGTCCCACAGGGAAGGAGGCAGGCCGGAAAGATGTTGCTGGTCTTCACCGTCCCCATGCAGCCTATTCACAGGTACAACAGGATCTGGGACCCGGGCTTGCCCAGAGGAGGAACATCTCATGGCTCTCGTCCTCGGCAGAGCCTGTTTCCGAGAAGGCACACGTCCGGCTCCTTGTCCCACACGGAAGGTGGCAGGCCGGAAAGCTGTTGCTGGTCACACCGTCCCCATGCAGCCTATTCACAGGTACAACAGGATCTGGGACCTGGGATTGACCAGAGGAGGAACATCTCATGGCTCTCGTCCTCGGCAGAGCCTCTTTCCGAAAAGGCACACGTCTGGCTCCTTGTCCCACACGGAAGGTGGCAGCCCTGAAAGCTGTTGCTGGTCTTCACCGTTCCCCTGCAGCCTATTCACAGGCACAACAGGATCTGGGACCTGGGCTTGCCCAGAGGAGGAACATCTCATGGCTCTCGTCCTCGGCATAGCCTGATTCAGGAAAGGCACACGTCCGGCTCCTTGTCCCACACGGAAGGTGGCAGGCCGGAAAGATGTTGCTGGTCTTCACCGTCCCCCTGCAGCCTATTCACAGGCACAACAGGATCTGGGACCTGGGCTTGCCCAAAGGAGGAACATCTCATGGCTCTCGTCCTCGGCAGAGCCTCTTTCCGAAAAGGCACACGTCCGGCTCCTTGTCCCACAACGAAGGTGGCAGCCCTGAAAGCTGTTGCTGGTCTTCACCGTCCCCCTGCAGCCTATTCACAGGCACAACAGGATCTGGGACCTGGGCTTGCCCAGAGGAGGAACATCTCATGGCTCTCGTCCTCGGCAGAGCCTCTTTCCGAAAAGGCACACGTCTGGCTCCTTGTCCCACACGGAAGGTGGCAGCCCTGAAAGCTGTTGCTGGTCTTCACTGTTCCCCTGCAGCCTATTCACAGGCACAACAGGATCTGGGACCCGGGCTTGCCCAGAGGAGGAACATCTCATGGCTCTTGTCCTCGGCAGAGCCTCTTTCCGAAAAGGCACACGTCCGGCTCCTTGTCCCACACGGAAGGTGGCAGGCCGGAAAGATGTTGCTGGTCTTCACCGTCCCCCTGCAGCCTATTCACAGGTAGAACAGGATCTGGGACCCGGGCTTGCCCAGAGGAGGAACATCTCATGGATCTCTTCCTCGGCAGGGCCTGATTCCTGAAAGGCACTCGTCCGGCGCCTTGTCCCACAAGGAATGTGGCAGCCCTGAAAGATGTTGCTCGTCTTCACCGTCCCCCTGCAGCCTATGCACAGGCATAGCAGGATTCAGGACCGGGGCTTGCCCAGAGGAGGAACATCTCATGGCTCTCGTCCTCGGCAGATCCTGATTCCGGAAAGGCACACGTCCAGCTCCTTGTCCCACACGGAAGGTGGCAGGCCGGAAAGCTGTTGCTGGTCTTCACCGTCCCCCTGCAGCCTATTCACAGGCACAACAGGATCTGGGACCCGGGCTTGCCCAGAGGAGGAACATCTCATGGCTCTCGTCCTTGGCGGAGCCTGATTCCGGAAAGGCACACGTCCGGCTCCTTGTCCCACACGGAAGGTGGCAGCCCTGAAAGATGTTCCTGGTCTTCACTGTCCCCCTGCAGCCTATTCACAGGCACAACAGGATTCAGGACCGGGGCTTGCCCAGAGGAGGAACATCTCATGGCTCTCGTCCTCGGCAGAGCCTGATTCCGAAAAGGCACTCGTCCGGCTCCTTGTCCCACACGGAAGGTGGCAACCCTGAAAGCTGTTGCTGGTCTTCACCGTCCCCCTGCAGCCTATTCACAGGCACAACAGGATCTGGGACCCGGGCTTGCCCAGAGGAGGAACATCTCATGGCTCTCGTCCTCGGCAGAGCCTGATTCTGGAAAGGCACACGTCCGGCTCCTTGTCCCACACGGAAGGTGGCAGGCCGGAAAGATGTTGCTGGTCTTCACCGTCCCCCTGCAGCCTATGCACAGGCACAACAGGATTCAGGACCGGGGCTTGCCCAGAGGAGGAACATCTCATGGCTCTCGTCCTCGGCAGAGCCTCTTTCCGAAAAGGCACACGTCCGGCTCCTTGTCCCTCATGGAAGGTGGCAGCCGTGAAAGCTGTTGCTGGTCTTCACCGTCCCCCTGCAGCCTATTCACAGGCAAAACAGGATCTGGGACCCGGGCTTGCCCAGAGGAGGAACATCTCATGGCTCTCGTCCTCGGCAGAGCCTGATTCAGGAAAGGCACACGTCCGGCTCCTTGTCCCACACGGAAGGTGGCAGGCCGGAAAGATGTTGCTGGTCTTCACCGTCCCCCTGCAGCCTATTCACAGGCACAACAGGATCTGGGACCTGGGCTTGCCAAAGGAGGAACATCTCATGGCTCATGTCCTCGGCAGAGCCTCTTTCCGAAAAGGCACACGTCCGGCTCCTTGTCCCACACAGAAGGTGGCAGCCCTGAAAGCTGTTGCTGGTCTTCACGGTCCACATGCAGCCTATTCACAGCTACAACAGGATCTGGGACCTGGGCTTGCCCAGAGGAGGAACATCTCATGGCTCTCGTCCTCGGCAGAGCCTCTTTCCGAAAAGGCACACGTCCGGCTCCTTGTCCCACACGGAAGGTGGCAGCCCTGAAAGATGTTGCTGGTCTTCACCGTCCCCCTGCAGCCTATTCACAGGTAGAACAGGATCTGGGACCCGGGCTTGCCCAGAGGAGGAACATCTCATGGCTCTCGTCCTCGGCAGGGCCTGATTCCGGAAAGGCACACGTCCGGCTCCTTGTCCCACACGGAAGGTGGCAGCCCTGAAAGCTGTTGCTCGTCTTCACCGTCCCCCTGCAGCCTATGCACAGGCACAACAGGATTCAGGACCGGGGCTTGCCCAGAGGAGGAACATCTCATGGCTCTCGTCCTCGGCAGATCCTGATTCCGGAAAGGCAAACGTCGGGCTCCTTGTCCCACACGGAAGGTGGCAGGCCGGAAAGCTGTTGATGGTCTTCACCGTCCCCCTGCAGCCTATTCACAGGCACAAGAGGATCTGGGACCCGGGCTTGCCCAGAGGAGGAACATCTCATGGCTCTCGTCCTCGGCAGAGCCTGTTTCCGAGAAGGCACACGTCCGGCTCCTTTTCCCACACGGAAGGTGGCAGCCCAGAAAGCTGTTGCTGGTCTTCACCGTCCCCCTGCAGCCTATTCACAGGCAAAACAGGATCTGGGACTCGGGCTTTCACAGAGGAGGAACATCTCATGGCTCTCGTCCTCGGCAGAGCCTGATTCCGAAAAGACACTCGTCCGGCTCCTTGTCCCACACCGAAGGTGGCAGCCCTGAAAGCTGTTGCTGGTCTTCACCGTCCCCCTGCAGCCTATTCACAGGCACAACAGGATCTGGGACCCGGGCTTGCCCAGAGGAGGAACATCTCATGGCTCTCGTCCTCGGCAGAGCCTGATTCTAGAAAGGCACACGTCCGGCTCCTTGTCCCAAAAGCAATGTGGCAGCCCTGAAAGATGTTGCTCGTCTGCACCGTCCCCCTGCAGCCTATGCACAGGCACAACAGGATTCAGGACCGGGGCTTGCACAGAGGAGGAACATCTCATGGCTCTCGTCCTCGGCAGAGCCTCTTTCCGAAAAGGCACACGTCCGGCTCTTTGTCCCACACGGAATGTGGCAGCCGTGAAAGCTGTTGCTGGTCTTCACCGTCCCCCTGCAGCCTATTCACAGGCACAACAGGATCTGGGACCCGGGCTTGCCCAGAGGAGGAACATCTCATGGCTCTCGTCCTCGGCAGAGCCTGATTCTGGAAAGGCACACGTCCGGCTCCTTGTCCCACAAGCAATGTGGCAGCCCTGAAAGATGTTGCTCGTCTTCACCGTCCCCCTGCAGCCTATGCACAGGCACAACAGGATTCAGGACCGGGGCTTGCCCAGAGGAGGAACATCTCATGGCTCTCGTCCTCGGCAGAGCCTCTTTCCGAAAAGGCACACGTCCGCTCCTTGTCCCACACGGAAGGTGGCAGCCGTGAAAGCTGTTGCTGGTCTTCACCGTCCCCCTGCAGCCTATTCACAGGCACAACAGGATCTGGGACCCGGGCTTGCCCAGAGGAGGAACATCTCATGGCTCTCGTCCTCGGCAGAGCCTGATTCAGGAAAGGCACACGTCCGGCTCCTTGTCCCACACGGAAGGTGGCAGGCCGGAAAGATGTTGCTGGTCTTCACCGTCCCCCTGCAGCCTATTCACAGGCACAACAGGATCTGGGACCTGGGCTTGCCAAAGGAGGAACATCTCATGGCTCATGTCCTCGGCAGAACTTCTTTCCGAAAAGGCACACGTCCGGCTCCTTGTCCGAAACGGAAGGTGACAGCCCTGAAAGCTGTTGCTGGTCTTCACCGTCCACATGCAGCCTATTCACAGGTACAACAGGATCTGGGACCTGGGCTTGCCCAGAGGAGGAACATCTCATGGCTCTCGTCCTCGGCGGAGCCTGATTCCGAAAAGGCAAACGTCCGGCTCCTTGTCCCACACGGAAGGTGGCAGCCCTGAAAGCTGTTGCTGGTCTTCACCTTCCCCCTGCTGCCTATTCACAGCTACAACAGGATCTGGGACCTGGGCTTGCCCAGAGGAGGAACATCTCATGGCTCTCGTCCTCGGCAGAGCCTCTTTCCGAAAAGGCACACGTCCGGCTCCTTGTCCCACACGGAAAGTGGCAGGCTGGAAAGATGTTGCTGGTCTTCACCGTCCCCCTGCAGCCTATTCACAGGTAGAACAGGATCTGGGACCCGGGCTTGCCCAGAGGAGGAACATCTCATGGCTCTCGTCCTCGGTAGGGCCTGATTCCGGAAAGGCACACGTCCGGCCCCTTGTCCCACACGGAAGGTGGCAGCCCTGAAAGCTGTTGCTCGTCTTCACCGTCCCCCTGCAGCCTATGCACAGGCACAACAGGATTCAGGACCGGGGCTTGCCCAGAGGAGGAACATCTCATGGCTCTCGTCCTCGGCAGAGCCTGATTCCGAAAAGACACTCGTCCGGCTCCATGTCCCACATGGAAGGTGGCAGCCCTGAAAGCTGTTGCTGGTCTTCACCGTCCCCCTGCAGCCTATTCACAGGCACAACAGGATCTGGGACTCGGGCTTGCCCAGAGGAGGAACATCTCATGGCTCTCGTCCTCGGCAGAGCCTGATTCCGAAAAGACACTCGTCCGGCTCCTTGTCCCACACGGAAGGTGGCAGCCCTGAAAGCTGTTGCTGGTCTTCACCGTCCCCCTGCAGCCTATTCACAGGCACAACAGGATCTGGGACCCGGGCTTGCCCAGAGGAGGAACATCTCATGGCTCTCGTCCTCGGCAGAGCCTGATTCTAGAAAGGCACACGTCCGGCTCCTTGTCCCACAAGCAATGTGGCAGCCCTGAAAGATGTTGCTCGTCTTCACCGTCCCCCTGCAGCCTATTCACAGGCACAACAGGATTCAGGACCGGGGCTTGCCCAGAGGAGGAACATCTCATGGCTCTCGTCCTCGGCAGAGCCTGATTCCGAAAAGGCACTCGTCCGGCTCCTTGTCCCACACGGAAGGTGGCAACCCTGAAAGCTGTTGCTGGTCTTCACCGTCCCCCTGCAGCCTATTCACAGGCACAACAGGATCTGGGACCCGGGCTTGCCCAGAGGAGGAACATCTCATGGCTCTCGTCCTCGGCAGAGCCTGATTCTGGAAAGGCACACGTCCGGCTCCTTGTCCCACACGGAAGGTGGCAGGCCGGAAAGATGTTGCTGGTCTTCACCGTCCCCCTGCAGCCTATGCACAGGCACAACAGGATTCAGGACCGGGGCTTGCCCAGAGGAGGAACATCTCATGGCTCTCGTCCTCGGCAGAGCCTCTTTCCGAAAAGGCACACGTCCGGCTCCTTGTCCCTCATGGAAGGTGGCAGCCGTGAAAGCTGTTGCTGGTCTTCACCGTCCCCCTGCAGCCTATTCACAGGCAAAACAGGATCTGGGACCCGGGCTTGCCCAGAGGAGGAACATCTCATGGCTCTCGTCCTCGGCAGAGCCTGATTCAGGAAAGGCACACGTCCGGCTCCTTGTCCCACACGGAAGGTGGCAGGCCGGAAAGATGTTGCTGGTCTTCACCGTCCCCCTGCAGCCTATTCACAGGCACAACAGGATCTGGGACCTGGGCTTGCCAAAGGAGGAACATCTCATGGCTCATGTCCTCGGCAGAGCCTCTTTCCGAAAAGGCACACGTCCGGCTCCTTGTCCCACACAGAAGGTGGCAGCCCTGAAAGCTGTTGCTGGTCTTCACGGTCCACATGCAGCCTATTCACAGCTACAACAGGATCTGGGACCTGGGCTTGCCCAGAGGAGGAACATCTCATGGCTCTCGTCCTCGGCAGAGCCTCATTCCGAAAAGGCACACGTCCGGCTCCTTGTCCCACACGGAAGGTGGCAGCCCTGAAAGATGTTGCTGGTCTTCACCGTCCCCCTGCAGCCTATTCACAGGTAGAACAGGATCTGGGACCCGGGCTTGCCCAGAGGAGGAACATCTCATGGCTCTCGTCCTCGGCAGGGCCTGATTCCGGAAAGGCACACGTCCGGCTCCTTGTCCCACACGGAAGGTGGCAGCCCTGAAAGCTGTTGCTGGTCTTCACCGTCCCCCTGCAGCCTATTCACAGGCACAACAGGATTCAGGACCGGGGCTTGCCCAGAGGAGGAACATCTCATGGCTCTCGTCCTCGGCAGATCCTGATTCCGGAAAGGCACACGTCCGGCTCCTTGTCCCACACGGAAGGTGGCAGGCCGGAAAGCTGTTGATGGTCTTCACCGTCCCCCTGCAGCCTATTCACAGGCACAATAGGATCTGGGACCCGGGCTTGCCCAGAGGAGGAACATCTCATGGCTCTCGTCCTCGGCAGAGCCTGTTTCCGAGAAGGCACACGTCCGGCTCCTTTTCCCACACGGAAGGTGGCAGCCCAGAAAGCTGTTGCTGGTCTTCACCGTCCCCCTGCAGCCTATTCACAGGCAAAACAG
Organism: Astur gentilis; assembly: GCF_929443795.1. Taxonomy (NCBI): domain Eukaryota; kingdom Metazoa; phylum Chordata; class Aves; order Accipitriformes; family Accipitridae; genus Astur; species Astur gentilis. The sequence continues at coordinate 595,044 of NC_064889.1, forward strand.
GATCTGGGACTCGGGCTTTCACAGAGGAGGAACATCTCATGGCTCTCGTCCTCGGCAGAGCCTGATTCCGAAAAGACACTCGTCCGGCTCCTTGTCCCACACCGAAGGTGGCAGCCCTGAAAGCTGTTGCTGGTCTTCACCGTCCCCCTGCAGCCTATTCACAGGCACAACAGGATCTGGGACCCGGGCTTGCCCAGAGGAGGAACATCTCATGGCTCTCGTCCTCGGCAGAGCCTGATTCTAGAAAGGCACACGTCCGGCTCCTTGTCCCAAAAGCAATGTGGCAGCCCTGAAAGATGTTGCTCGTCTGCACCGTCCCCCTGCAGCCTATGCACAGGCACAACAGGATTCAGGACCGGGGCTTGCACAGAGGAGGAACATCTCATGGCTCTCGTCCTCGGCAGAGCCTCTTTCCGAAAAGGCACACGTCCGGCTCTTTGTCCCACACGGAATGTGGCAGCCGTGAAAGCTGTTGCTGGTCTTCACCGTCCCCCTGCAGCCTATTCACAGGCACAACAGGATCTGGGACCCGGGCTTGCCCAGAGGAGGAACATCTCATGGCTCTCGTCCTCGGCAGAGCCTGATTCTGGAAAGGCACACGTCCGGCTCCTTGTCCCACAAGCAATGTGGCAGCCCTGAAAGATGTTGCTCGTCTTCACCGTCCCCCTGCAGCCTATGCACAGGCACAACAGGATTCAGGACCGGGGCTTGCCCAGAGGAGGAACATCTCATGGCTCTCGTCCTCGGCAGAGCCTCTTTCCGAAAAGGCACACGTCCGCTCCTTGTCCCACACGGAAGGTGGCAGCCGTGAAAGCTGTTGCTGGTCTTCACCGTCCCCCTGCAGCCTATTCACAGGCACAACAGGATCTGGGACCCGGGCTTGCCCAGAGGAGGAACATCTCATGGCTCTCGTCCTCGGCAGAGCCTGATTCAGGAAAGGCACACGTCCGGCTCCTTGTCCCACACGGAAGGTGGCAGGCCGGAAAGATGTTGCTGGTCTTCACCGTCCCCCTGCAGCCTATTCACAGGCACAACAGGATCTGGGACCTGGGCTTGCCAAAGGAGGAACATCTCATGGCTCATGTCCTCGGCAGAACTTCTTTCCGAAAAGGCACACGTCCGGCTCCTTGTCCGAAACGGAAGGTGGCAGCCCTGAAAGCTGTTGCTGGTCTTCACCGTCCACATGCAGCCTATTCACAGGTACAACAGGATCTGGGACCTGGGCTTGCCCAGAGGAGGAACATCTCATGGCTCTCGTCCTCGGCGGAGCCTGATTCCGAAAAGGCAAACGTCCGGCTCCTTGTCCCACACGGAAGGTGGCAGCCCTGAAAGCTGTTGCTGGTCTTCACCTTCCCCCTGCTGCCTATTCACAGCTACAACAGGATCTGGGACCTGGGCTTGCCCAGAGGAGGAACATCTCATGGCTCTCGTCCTCGGCAGAGCCTCTTTCCGAAAAGGCACACGTCCGGCTCCTTGTCCCACACGGAAAGTGGCAGGCTGGAAAGATGTTGCTGGTCTTCACCGTCCCCCTGCAGCCTATTCACAGGTAGAACAGGATCTGGGACCCGGGCTTGCCCAGAGGAGGAACATCTCATGGCTCTCGTCCTCGGTAGGGCCTGATTCCGGAAAGGCACACGTCCGGCCCCTTGTCCCACACGGAAGGTGGCAGCCCTGAAAGCTGTTGCTCGTCTTCACCGTCCCCCTGCAGCCTATGCACAGGCACAACAGGATTCAGGACCGGGGCTTGCCCAGAGGAGGAACATCTCATGGCTCTCGTCCTCGGCAGAGCCTGATTCCGAAAAGACACTCGTCCGGCTCCATGTCCCACATGGAAGGTGGCAGCCCTGAAAGCTGTTGCTGGTCTTCACCGTCCCCCTGCAGCCTATTCACAGGCAAAACAGGATCTGGGACTCGGGCTTGCCCAGAGGAGGAACATCTCATGGCTCTCGTCCTCGGCAGAGCCTGATTCCGAAAAGACACTCGTCCGGCTCCTTGTCCCACACGGAAGGTGGCAGCCCTGAAAGCTGTTGCTGGTCTTCACCGTCCCCCTGCAGCCTATTCACAGGCACAACAGGATCTGGGACCCGGGCTTGCCCAGAGGAGGAACATCTCATGGCTCTCGTCCTCGGCAGAGCCTGATTCTAGAAAGGCACACGTCCGGCTCCTTGTCCCACAAGCAATGTGGCAGCCCTGAAAGATGTTGCTCGTCTTCACCGTCCCCCTGCAGCCTATGCACAGGCACAACAGGATTCAGGACTGGGGCTTGCCCAGAGGAGGAACATCTCATGGCTCTCGTCCTCGGCAGAGCCTGATTCCGAAAAGGCACACGTCAGGCTCCTTGTCCCACACGGAAGGTGGCAGCCGTGAAAGCTGTTGCTGGTCTTCACCGTCCCCCTGCAGCCTATTCACAGGTACAACAGGATCTGGGACCCGGGCTTGCCCAGAGGAGGAACATCTCATGGCTCTCGTCCTCGGCAGAGCCTGATTCAGGAAAGGCACACGTCCGGCTCCTTGTCCCACAGGGAAGGAGGCAGGCCGGAAAGATGTTGCTGGTCTTCACCGTCCCCATGCAGCCTATTCACAGGTACAACAGGATCTGGGACCCGGGCTTGCCCAGAGAAGGAACATCTCATGGCTCTCGTCCTCGGCAGAGCCTGTTTCAGGAAAGGCACACGTCCGGCTCCTTGTCCCACACGGAAGGTGGCAGCCCTGAAAGCTGTTGCTGGTCTTCACCGTCCCCCTGCAGCCTATTCACAGGCACAACAGGATCTGGGACCCGGGCTTGCCCAGAGGAGGAACATCTCATGGCTCTCGTCCTCGGCAGAGCCTGATTCTAGAAAGGCACAGGTCCGTCTCCTTGTCCCACAAGCAATGTGGCAGCCCTGAAAGATGTTGCTCGTCTTCACCGTCCCCCTGCAGCCTATGCACAGGCACAACAGGATTCAGGACCGGGGCTTGCCCAGAGGAGGAACATCTCATGGCTCTCGTCCTCGGCAGAGCCTGATTCCGAAAAGGCACACGTCAGGCTCCTTGTCCCACATGGAAGGTGGCAGCCGTGAAAGCTGTTGCTGGTCTTCACCGTCCCCCTGCAGCCTATTCACAGGTACAACAGGATCTGGGACCCGGGCTTGCCCAGAGGAGGAACATCTCATGGCTCTCGTCCTCGGCAGAGCCTGATTCAGGAAAGGCACACGTCCGGCTCCTTGTCCCACAGGGAATGAGGCAGGCCGGAAAGATGTTGCTGGTCTTCACCGTCCCCATGCAGCCTATTCACAGGTACAACAGGATCTGGGACCCGGGCTTGCCCAGAGAAGGAACATCTCATGGCTCTCGTCCTCGGCAGAGCCTGTTTCCGAGAAGGCACACGTCCGGCTCCTTGTCCCACACGGAAGGTGGCAGGCCGGAAAGCTGTTGCTGGTCACACCGTCCCCATGCAGCCTATTCACAGGTACAACAGGATCTGGGACCTGGGATTGCCCAGAGGAGGAACATCTCATGGCTCTCGTCCTCGGCAGAGCCTCTTTCCGAAAAGGCACACGTCTGGCTCCTTGTCCCACACGGAAGGTGGCAGCCCTGAAAGCTGTTGCTGGTCTTCACCGTTCCCCTGCAGCCTATTCACAGGCACAACAGGATCTGGGACCCGGGCTTGCCCAGAGGAGGAACATCTCATGGCTCTCGTCCTCGGCAGAGCCTGATTCAGGAAAGGCACACGTCCGGCTCCTTGTCCCACACGGAAGGTGGCAGGCCGGAAAGCTGTTGCTGGTCTTCACCGTCCCCCTGCAGCCTATTCACAGGCACAACAGGATCTGGGACCCGGGCTTGCCCAGAGGAGGAACATCTCATGGCTCTCGTCCTCGGCGGATTCTTATTCCGGAAAGGCACACGTCCGGCTCCTTGTCCTACACGGAACTTGGCAGGCCGGAAAGATGTTGCTGGTCTTCACCGTCCCCATGCAGCCTATTCACAGGAACAACAGGATCTGGGACTTCGGCTTGCCAGAGGAGGACCATCTCATGGTTCTCGTCCTCGGCAGTGTCTGATTCCAAAAAGGCACACGTCCGGCTCCTTGACCCACACGGAAGGTGGCAGCCCTGAAAGATGTTGCTGGTCTTCACCGTCCCCCTGCAGCCTATTCACAGGCAAAACAGGATCTGGAACTCGGGCTTTCACAGAGGAGGAACATCTCATGGCTCTCGTCCTCGGCAGAGCCTGATTCCGAAAAGACACTCGTCCGGCTCCTTGTCCCACACCGAAGGTGGCAGCCCTGAAAGCTGTTGCTGGTCTTCACCGTCCCCCTGCAGCCTATTCACAGGCACAACAGGATCTGGGACCCGGGCTTGCCCAGAGGAGGAACATCTCATGGCTCTCGTCCTCGGCAGAGCCTGATTCTAGAAAGGCACAGGTCCGGCTCCTTGTCCCAAAAGCAATGTGGCAGCCCTGAAAGATGTTGCTCGTCTGCACCGTCCCCCTGCAGCCTATGCACAGGCACAACAGGATTCAGGACCGGGGCTTGCACAGAGGAGGAACATCTCATGGCTCTCGTCCTCGGCAGAGCCTCTTTCCGAAAAGGCACACGTCCGGCTCCTTGTCCCACACGGAATGTGGCAGCCGTGAAAGCTGTTGCTGGTCTTCACCGTCCCCCTGCAGCCTATTCACAGGCACAACAGGATCTGGGACCCGGGCTTGCCCAGAGGAGGAACATTTCATGGCTCTCGTCCTCGGCAGAGCCTGATTCTGGAAAGGCACACGTCCGGCTCCTTGTCCCACAAGCAATGTGGCAGCCCTGAAAGATGTTGCTCGTCTTCACCGTCCCCCTGCAGCCTATGCACAGGCACAACAGGATTCAGGACCGGGGCTTGCCCAGAGGAGGAACATCTCATGGCTCTCGTCCTCGGCAGAGCCTCTTTCCGAAAAGGCACACGTCCGCTCCTTGTCCCACACGGAAGGTGGCAGCCGTGAAAGCTGTTGCTGGTCTTCACCGTCCCCCTGCAGCCTATTCACAGGCACAACAGGATCTGGGACCCGGGCTTGCCCAGAGGAGGAACATCTCATGGCTCTCGTCCTCGGCAGAGCCTGATTCTGGAAAGGCACACGTCCGGCTCCTTGTCCCACAAGCAATGTGGCAGCCCTGAAAGCTGTTGCTGGTCTTCACCGTCCCCATGCAGCCTATTCACAGGCACAACAGGATCTGGGACCCGGGCTTGCCCAGAGGAGGAACATCTCATGGCTCTCGTCCTCGGCGGAGTCTTATTCCGGAAAGGCACACGTCCCCCTCCTTGTCCTACACGGAACTTGGCAGGCCGGAAAGATGTTGCTGGTCTTCACCGTCCCCATGCAGCCTATTCACAGGAACAACAGGATCTGGGACTTCGGCTTGCCAGAGGAGGACCATCTCATGGTTCTCGTCCTCGGCAGTGTCTGATTCCAAAAAGGCACACGTCCGGCTCCTTGTCCCACACGGAAGGTGGCAGCCCTGAAAGCTGTTGCTGGTCTTCACCGTCCCCCTGCAGCCTATTCACAGGCAAAACAGGATCTGGGACTCGGGCTTTCACAGAGGAGGAACATCTCATGGCTCTCGTCCTCGGCAGAGCCTGATTCTAGAAAGGCACACGTCCGGCTCCTTGTCCCAAAAGCAATGTGGCAGCCCTGAAAGATGTTGCTCGTCTGCACCGTCCCCCTGCAGCCTATGCACAGGCACAACAGGATTCAGGACCGGGGCTTGCACAGAGGAGGAACATCTCATGGCTCTCGTCCTCGGCAGAGCCTCTTTCCGAAAAGGCACACGTCCGGCTCCTTGTCCCACACGGGATGTGGCAGCCGTGAAAGCTGTTGCTGGTCTTCACCGTCCCCCTGCAGCCTATTCACAGGCACAACAGGATCTGGGACCCGGGCTTGCCCAGAGGAGGAACATCTCATGGCTCTCGTCCTCGGCAGAGCCTGATTCTGGAAAGGCACACGTCCGGCTCCTTGTCCCGCAAGCAATGTGGCAGCCCTGAAAGATGTTGCTCGTCTTCACCGTCCCCCTGCAGCCTATGCACAGGCACAACAGGATTCAGGACCGGGGCTTGCCCAGAGGAGGAACATCTCATGGCTCTCGTCCTCGGCAGAGCCTCTTTCCGAAAAGGCACACGTCCGCTCCTTGTCCCACACGGAAGGTGGCAGCCGTGAAAGCTGTTGCTGGTCTTCACCGTCCCCCTGCAGCCTATTCACAGGCACAACAGGATCTGGGACCCGGGCTTGCCCAGAGGAGGAACATCTCATGGCTCTCGTCCTCGGCAGAGCCTGATTCAGGAAAGGCACACGTCCGGCTCCTTGTCCCACACGGAAGGTGGCAGGCCGGAAAGATGTTGCTGGTCTTCACCGTCCCCCTGCAGCCTATTCACAGGCACAACAGGATCTGGGACCTGGGCTTGCCAAAGGAGGAACATCTCATGGCTCATGTCCTCGGCAGAACTTCTTTCCGAAAAGGCACACGTCCGGCTCCTTGTCCGAAACGGAAGGTGGCAGCCCTGAAAGCTGTTGCTGGTCTTCACCGTCCACATGAAGCCTATTCACAGGTACAACAGGATCTGGGACCTGGGCTTGCCCAGAGGAGGAACATCTCATGGCTCTCGTCCTCGGCGGAGCCTGATTCCGAAAAGGCAAACGTCCGGCTCCTTGTCCCACACGGAAGGTGGCAGCCCTGAAAGCTGTTGCTGGTCTTCACCTTCCCCCTGCTGCCTATTCACAGCTACAACAGGATCTGGGACCTGGCCTTGCCCAGAAGAGGAACATCTCATGGCTCTCGTCCTCGGCAGAGCCTCTTTCCGAAAAGGCACACGTCCGGCTCCTTGTCCCACACGGAAAGTGGCAGGCTGGAAAGATGTTGCTGGTCTTCACCGTCCCCCTGCAGCCTATTCACAGGTAGAACAGGATCTGGGACCCGGGCTTGCCCAGAGGAGGAACATCTCATGGCTCTCGTCCTCGGCAGGGCCTGATTCCGGAAAGGCACACGTCCGGCTCCTTGTCCCACACGGAAGGTGGCAGCCCTGAAAGCTGTTGCTCGTCTTCACCGTCCCCCTGCAGCCTATGCACAGGCACAACAGGATTCAGGACCGGGGCTTGCCCAGAGGAGGAACATCTCATGGCTCTCGTCCTCGGCAGAGCCTGATTCCGAAAAGACACTCGTCCGGCTCCATGTCCCACATGGAAGGTGGCAGCCCTGAAAGCTGTTGCTGGTCTTCACCGTCCCCCTGCAGCCTATTCACAGGCAAAACAGGATCTGGGACTCGGGCTTGCCCAGAGGAGGAACATCTCATGGCTCTCGTCCTCGGCAGAGCCTGATTCCGAAAAGACACTCGTCCGGCTCCATGTCCCACACGGAAGGTGGCAGCCCTGAAAGCTGTTGCTGGTCTTCACCGTCCCCCTGCAGCCTATTCACAGGCACAACAGGATCTGGGACCCGGGCTTGCCCAGAGGAGGAACATCTCATGGCTCTCGTCCTCGGCAGAGCCTGATTCTAGAAAGGCACACGTCCGGCTCCTTGTCCCACAAGCAAGGTGGCAGCCCTGAAAGATGTTGCTCGTCTTCACCGTCCCCCTGCAGCCTATGCACAGGCACAACAGGATTCAGGACCGGGGCTTGCCCAGAGGAGGAACATCTCATGGCTCTCGTCCTCGGCAGAGCCTGATTCCGAAAAGGCACACGTCAGGCTCCTTGTCCCACACGGAAGGTGGCAGCCGTGAAAGCTGTTGCTGGTCTTCACCGTCCCCCTGCAGCCTATTCACAGGTACAACAGGATCTGGGACCCGGGCTTGCCCAGAGGAGGAACATCTCATGGCTCTCGTCCTCGGCAGAGCCTGATTCAGGAAAGGCACACGTCCGGCTCCTTGTCCCACAGGGAAGGAGGCAGGCCGGAAAGATGTTGCTGGTCTTCACCGTCCCCATGCAGCCTATTCACAGGTACAACAGGATCTGGGACCCGGGCTTGCCCAGAGAAGGAACATCTCATGGCTCTCGTCCTCGGCAGAGCCTGATTCCGAGAAGGCACACGTCCGGCTCCTTGTCCCACACGGAAGGTGGCAGGCCGGAAAGCTGTTGCTGGTCACACCGTCCCCATGCAGCCTATTCACAGGTACAACAGGATCTGGGACCTGGGATTGCCCAGAGGAGGAACATCTCATGGCTCTCGTCCTCGGCAGAGCCTCTTTCCGAAAAGGCACACGTCTGGCTCCTTGTCCCACACGGAAGGTGGCAGCCCTGAAAGCTGTTGCTGGTCTTCACCGTTCCCCTGCAGCCTATTCACAGGCACAACAGGATCTGGGACCCGGGCTTGCCCAGAGGAGGAACATCTCATGGCTCTCGTCCTCGGCAGAGCCTGATTCAGGAAAGGCACACGTCCGGCTCCTTGTCCCACACGGAAGGTGGCAGGCCGGAAAGATGTTGCTGGTCTTCACCGTCCCCCTGCAGCCTATTCACAGGCACAACAGGATCTGGGACCTGGGCTTGCCCAGAGGAGGAACATCTCATGGCTCTCGTCCTCGGCGGAGTCTTATTCCGGAAAGGCACACGTCCGGCTCCTTGTCCTACACGGAACTTGGCAGGCCGGAAAGATGTTGCTGGTCTTCACCGTCCCCATGCATCCTATTCACAGGAACAACAGGATCTGGGACTTCGGCTTGCCAGAGGAGGACCATCTCATGGTTCTCGTCCTCGGCAGTGTCTGATTCCAAAAAGGCACACGTCCGGCTCCTTGTCCCACACGGAAGGTGGCAGCCCTGAAAGATGTTGCTGGTCTTCACCGTCCCCCTGCAGCCTATTCACAGGCAAAACAGGATCTGGGACTCGGGCTTTCACAGAGGAGGAACATCTCATGGCTCTCGTCCTCGGCAGAGCCTGATTCCGAAAAGACACTCGTCCGGCTCCTTGTCCCACACCGAAGGTGGCAGCCCTGAAAGCTGTTGCTGGTCTTCACCGTCCCCCTGCAGCCTATTCACAGGCACAACAGGATCTGGGACCCGGGCTTGCCCAGAGGAGGAACATCTCATGGCTCTCGTCCTCGGCAGAGCCTGATTCTAGAAAGGCACAGGTCCGGCTCCTTGTCCCAAAAGCAATGTGGCAGCCCTGAAAGATGTTGCTCGTCTGCACCGTCCCCCTGCAGCCTATGCACAGGCACAACAGGATTCAGGACCGGGGCTTGCACAGATGAGGAACATCTCATGGCTCTCGTCCTCGGCAGAGCCTCTTTCCGAAAAGGCACACGTCCGGCTCCTTGTCCCACACGGAATGTGGCAGCCGTGAAAGCTGTTGCTGGTCTTCACCGTCCCCCTGCAGCCTATTCACAGGCACAACAGGATCTGGGACCCGGGCTTGCCCAGAGGAGGAACATCTCATGGCTCTCGTCCTCGGCAGAGCCTGATTCTGGAAAGGCACACGTCCGGCTCCTTGTCCCACAAGCAATGTGGCAGCCCTGAAAGATGTTGCTCGTCTTCACCGTCCCCCTGCAGCCTATGCACAGGCACAACAGGATTCAGGACCGGGGCTTGCCCAGAGGAGGAACATCTCATGGCTCTCGTCCTCGGCAGAGCCTCTTTCCGAAAAGGCACACGTCCGCTCCTTTTCCCACACGGAAGGTGGCAGCCGTGAAAGCTGTTGCTGGTCTTCACCGTCCCCCTGCAGCCTATTCACAGGCACAACAGGATCTGGGACCCGGGCTTGCCCAGAGGAGGAACATCTCATGGCTCTCGTCCTCGGCAGAGCCTGATTCAGGAAAGGCACACGTCCGGCTCCTTGTCCCACACGGAAGGTGGCAGGCCGGAAAGATGTTGCTGGTCTTCACCGTCCCCCTGCAGCCTATTCACAGGCACAACAGGATCTGGGACCTGGGCTTGCCAAAGAAGGAACATCTCATGGCTCATGTCCTCGGCAGAACTTCTTTCCGAAAAGGCACACGTCCGGCTCCTTGTCCGAAACGGAAGGTGGCAGCCCTGAAAGCTGTTGCTGGTCTTCACCGTCCACATGCAGCCTATTCACAGGTACAACAGGATCTGGGACCTGGGCTTGCCCAGAGGAGGAACATCTCATGGCTCTCGTCCTCGGCGGAGCCTGATTCCGAAAAGGCAAACGTCCGGCTCCTTGTCCCACACGGAAGGTGGCAGCCCTGAAAGCTGTTGCTGGTCTTCACCTTCCCCCTGCTGCCTATTCACAGCTACAACAGGATCTGGGACCTGGCCTTGCCCAGAGGAGGAACATCTCATGGCTCTCGTCCTCGGCAGAGCCTCTTTCCGAAAAGGCACACGTCCGGCTCCTTGTCCCACACGGAAAGTGGCAGGCTGGAAAGATGTTGCTGGTCTTCACCGTCCCCCTGCAGCCTATTCACAGGTAGAACAGGATCTGGGACCCGGGCTTGCCCAGAGGAGGAACATCTCATGGCTCTCGTCCTCGGCAGGGCCTGATTCCGGAAAGGCACACGTCCGGCTCCTTGTCCCACACGGAAGGTGGCAGCCCTGAAAGCTGTTGCTCGTCTTCACCGTCCCCCTGCAGCCTATGCACAGGCACAACAGGATTCAGGACCGGGGCTTGCCCAGAGGAGGAACATCTCATGGCTCTCGTCCTCGGCAGAGCCTGATTCCGAAAAGGCACTCATCCGGCTCCATGTCCCACATGGAAGGTGGCAGCCCTGAAAGCTGTTGCTGGTCTTCACCGTCCCCCTGCAGCCTATTCACAGGCAAAACAGGATCTGGGACTCGGGCTTGCCCAGAGGAGGAACATCTCATGGCTCTCGTCCTCGGCAGAGCCTGATTCCGAAAAGACACTCGTCCGGCTCCTTGTCCCACACGGAAGGTGGCAGCCCTGAAAGCTGTTGCTGGTCTTCACCGTCCCCCTGCAGCCTATTCACAGGCACAACAGGATCTGGGACCCGGGCTTGCCCAGAGGAGGAACATCTCATGGCTCTCGTCCTCGGCAGAGCCTGATTCTAGAAAGGCACACGTCCGGCTCCTTGTCCCACAAGCAATGTGGCAGCCCTGAAAGATGTTGCTCGTCTTCACCGTCCCCCTGCAGCCTATGCACAGGCACAACAGGATTCAGGACCGGGGCTTGCCCAGAGGAGGAACATCTCATGGCTCTCGTCCTCGGCAGAGCCTGATTCCGAAAAGGCACACGTCAGGCTCCTTGTCCCACACGGAAGGTGGCAGCTGTGAAAGCTGTTGCTGGTCTTCACCGTCCCCCTGCAGCCTATTCACAGGTACAACAGGATCTGGGACCCGGGCTTGCCCAGAGGAGGAACATCTCATGGCTCTCGTCCTCGGCAGAGCCTGATTCAGGAAAGGCACACGTCCGGCTCCTTGTCCCACAGGGAAGGAGGCAGGCCGGAAAGATGTTGCTGGTCTTCACCGTCCCCATGCAGCCTATTCACAGGTACAACAGGATCTGGGACCCGGGCTTGCCCAGAGAAGGAACATCTCATGGCTCTCGTCCTCGGCAGAGCCTGTTTCCGAGAAGGCACACGTCCGGCTCCTTGTCCCACACGGAAGGTGGCAGGCCGGAAAGCTGTTGCTGGTCACACCGTCCCCATGCAGCCTATTCACAGGTACAACAGGATCTGGGACCTGGGATTGCCCAGAGGAGGAACATCTCATGGCTCTCGTCCTCGGCAGAGCCTCTTTCCGAAAAGGCACACGTCTGGCTCCTTGTCCCACACGGAAGGTGGCAGCCCTGAAAGCTGTTGCTGGTCTTCACCGTTCCCCTGCAGCCTATTCACAGGCACAACAGGATCTGGGACCCGGGCTTGCCCAGAGGAGGAACATCTCATGGCTCTTGTCCTCGGCAGAGCTTCTTTCCGAAAAGGCACACGTCCGGCTCCTTGTCCCACACGGAAGGTGGCAGGCCGGAAAGATGTTGCTGGTCTTCACCGTCCCCCTGCAGCCTATTCACAGGTAGAACAGGATCTGGGACCCGGGCTTGCCCAGAGGAGGAACATCTCATGGATCTCTTCCTCGGCAGGGCCTGATTCCTGAAAGGCACTCGTCCGGCGCCTTGTCCCACAAGGAATGTGGCAGCCCTGAAAGATGTTGCTCGTCTTCACCGTCCCCCTGCAGCCTATGCACAGGCACAGCAGGATTCAGGATCGGGGCTTGCCCAGAGGAGGAACATCTCATGGCTCTCGTCCTCAGCAGAGCCTGTTTCCGGAAAGGCACTCGTCCGGCTCCTTGTCCCACACGGAAGGTGGCAACCCTGAAAGCTGTTGCTGGTCTTCACCGTCCCCCTGCAGCCTATTCACAGGCACAACAGGATCTGGGACCCGGGCTTGCCCAGAGGAGGAACATCTCATGGCTCTCGTCCTCGGCAGAGCCTGATTCTGGAAAGGCACACGACCGGCTCCTTGTCCCACACGGAAGGTGGCAGGCCGGAAAGATGTTGCTGGTCTTCACCGTCCCCCTGCAGCCTATGCACAGGCACAACAGGATTCAGGACCGGGGCTTGCCCAGAGGAGGAACATCTCATGGCTCTCGTCCTCGGCAGAGCCTCTTTCCGAAAAGGCACACGTCCGGCTCCTTGTCCCTCATGGAAGGTGGCAGCCGTGAAAGCTGTTGCTGGTCTTCACCGTCCCCCTGCAGCCTATTCACAGGCAAAACAGGATCTGGGACCCGGGCTTGCCCAGAGGAGGAACATCTCATGGCTCTCGTCCTCGGCAGAGCCTGATTCAGGAAAGGCACACGTCCGGCTCCTTGTCCCACACGGAAGGTGGCAGGCCGGAAAGATGTTGCTGGTCTTCACCGTCCCCCTGCAGCCTATTCACAGGCACAACAGGATCTGGGACCTGGGCTTGCCAAAGGAGGAACATCTCATGGCTCATGTCCTCGGCAGAGCCTCTTTCCGAAAAGGCACACGTCCGGCTCCTTGTCCCACACGGAAGGTGGCAGCCCTGAAAGCTGTTGCTGGTCTTCACCGTCCACATGCAGCCTATTCACAGGTACAACAGGATCTGGGACCTGGGCTTGCCCAGAGGAGGAACATCTCATGGCTCTCGTCCTCGGCAGAGCCTCTTTCCGAAAAGGCACACGTCCGGCTCCTTGTCCCACACGGAAGGTGGCAGCCCTGAAAGCTGTTGCTCGTCTTCACCGTCCCCCTGCAGCCTATGCACAGGCACAACAGGATTCAGGACCGGGGCTTGCCCAGAGGAGGAACATCTCATGGCTCTCGTCCTCGGCAAATCCTGATTCCGGAAAGGCACACGTCCGGCTCCTTGTCCCACACGGAAGGTGGCAGCCCTGAAAGCTGTTGATGGTCTTCACCGTCCCCCTGCAGCTTATTCACAGGCACAATAGGATCTGGGACCCGGGCTTGCCCAGAGGAGGAACATCTCATGGCTCTCGTCCTCGGCAGAGCCTGTTTCCGAGAAGGCACACGTCCGGCTCCTTTTCCCACACGGAAGGTGGCAGCCCAGAAAGCTGTTGCTGGTCTTCACCGTCCCCCTGCAGCCTATTCACAGGCAAAACAGGATCTGGGACTCGGGCTTGCCCAGAGGAGGAACATCTCATGGCTCTCGTCCTCGGCAGAGCCTGATTCCGAAAAGGCACTCATCCGGCTCCTTGTCCCACACGGAAGGTGGCAGCCCTGAAAGCTGTTGCTGGTCTTCACCGTCCCCATGCAGCCTATTCACAGGCACAACAGGATCTGGGACCCGGGCTTGCCCAGAGGAGGAACATCTCATGGCTCTCGTCCTCGGCGGAGTCTTATTCCGGAAAGGCACACGTCCGGCTCCTTGTCCTACACGGAACTTGGCAGGCCGGAAAGATGTTGCTGGTCTTCACCGTCCCCATGCAGCCTATTCACAGGAACAACAGGATCTGGGACTTCGGCTTGCCAGAGGAGGACCATCTCATGGTTCTCGTCCTCGGCAGTGTCTGATTCCAAAAAGGCACACGTCCGGCTCCTTGTCCCACACGGAAGGTGGCAGCCCTGAAAGATGTTGCTGGTCTTCACCGTCCCCCTGCAGCCTATTCACAGGCAAAACAGGATCTGGGACTCGGGCTTTCACAGAGGAGGAACATCTCATGGATCTCGTCCTCGGCAGAGCCTGATTCCGAAAAGACACTCGTCCGGCTCCTTGTCCCACACCGAAGGTGGCAGCCCTGAAAGCTGTTGCTGGTCTTCACCGTCCCCCTGCAGCCTATTCACAGGCACAACAGGATCTGGGACCCGGGCTTGCCCAGAGGAGGAACATCTCATGGCTCTCGTCCTCGGCAGAGCCTGATTCTAGAAAGGCACAGGTCCGGCTCCTTGTCCCAAAAGCAATGTGGCAGCCCTGAAAGATGTTGCTCGTCTGCACCGTCCCCCTGCAGCCTATGCACAGGCACAACAGGATTCAGGACCGGGGCTTGCACAGAGGAGGAACATCTCATGGCTCTCGTCCTCGGCAGAGCCTCTTTCCGAAAAGGCACACGTCCGGCTCCTTGTCCCACACGGAATGTGGCAGCCGTGAAAGCTGTTGCTGGTCTTCACCGTCCCCCTGCAGCCTATTCACAGGCACAACAGGATCTGGGACCCGGGCTTGCCCAGAGGAGGAACATCTCATGGCTCTCGTCCTCGGCAGAGCCTGATTCTGGAAAGGCACACGTCCGGCTCCTTGTCCCACAAGCAATGTGGCAGCCCTGAAAGATGTTGCTCGTCTTCACCGTCCCCCTGCAGCCTATGCACAGGCACAACAGGATTCAGGACCGGGGCTTGCCCAGAGGAGGAACATCTCATGGCTCTCGTCCTCGGCAGAGCCTCTTTCCGAAAAGGCACACGTCCGCTCCTTGTCCCACACGGAAGGTGGCAGCCGTGAAAGCTGTTGCTGGTCTTCACCGTCCCCCTGCAGCCTATTCACAGGCACAACAGGATCTGGGACCCGGGCTTGCCCAGAGGAGGAACATCTCATGGCTCTCGTCCTCGGCAGAGCCTGATTCAGGAAAGGCACACGTCCGGCTCCTTGTCCCACACGGAACGTGGCAGGCCGGAAAGATGTTGCTGGTCTTCACCGTCCCCCTGCAGCCTATTCACAGGCACAACAGGATCTGGGACCTGGGCTTGCCAAAGGAGGAACATCTCATGGCTCATGTCCTCGGCAGAACTTCTTTCCGAAAAGGCACACGTCCGGCTCCTTGTCCGAAACGGAAGGTGGCAGCCCTGAAAGCTGTTGCTGGTCTTCACCGTCCACATGCAGCCTATTCACAGGTACAACAGGATCTGGGACCTGGGCTTGCCCAGAGGAGGAACATCTCATGGCTCTCGTCCTCGGCGGAGCCTGATTCCGAAAAGGCAAACGTCCGGCTCCTTGTCCCACACGGAAGGTGGCAGCCCTGAAAGCTGTTGCTGGTCTTCACCTTCCCCCTGCTGCCTATTCACAGCTACAACAGGATCTGGGACCTGGCCTTGCCCAGAGGAGGAACATCTCATGGCTCTCGTCCTCGGGCAGAGCCTCTTTCCGAAAAGGCACACGTCCGGCTCCTTGTCCCACACGGAAAGTGGCAGGCTGGAAAGATGTTGCTGGTCTTCACCGTCCCCCTGCAGCCTATTCACAGGTAGAACAGGATCTGGGACCCGGGCTTGCCCAGAGGAGGAACATCTCATGGCTCTCGTCCTCGGCAGGGCCTGATTCCGGAAAGGCACACGTCCGGCTCCTTGTCCCACACGGAAGGTGGCAGCCCTGAAAGCTGTTGCTCGTCTTCACCGTCCCCCTGCAGCCTATGCACAGGCACAACAGGATTCAGGACCGGGGCTTGCCCAGAGGAGGAACATCTCATGGCTCTCGTCCTCCGCAGATCCTGATTCCGGAAAGGCACACGTCCGGCTCCTTGTCCCACACGGAAGGTGGCAGGCCGGAAAGCTGTTGATGGTCTTCACCGTCCCCCTGCAGCCTATTCACAGGCACAATAGGATCTGGGAACCGGGCTTGCCCAGAGGAGGAACATCTCATGGCTCTCGTCCTCGGCAGAGCCTCTTTCCGAAAAGGCACACGTCTGGCTCCTTTTCCCACACGGAAGGTGGCAGCCCAGAAAGCTGTTGCTGGTCTTCACCGTCCCCCTGCAGCCTATTCACAGGCAAAACAGGATCTGGGACTCGGGCTTGCCCAGAGGAGGAACATCTCATGGCTCTCGTCCTCGGCAGAGCCTGATTCCGAAAAGGCACTCATCCGGCTCCTTGTCCCACATGGAAGGTGGCAGCCCTGAAAGCTGTTGCTGGTCTTCACCGTCCCCATGCAGCCTATTCACAGGCACAACAGGATCTGGGACCCGGGCTTGCCCAGAGGAGGAACATCTCATGGCTCTCGTCCTCGGCGGAGCCTTATTCCGGAAAGGCACACGTCCGGCTCCTTTTACTACACGGAACTTGGCAGGCCGGAAAGATGTTGCTGGTCTTCACTGTCCCCCTGCAGCCTATTCACAGGAACAACAGGATCTGGGACTTGGGCTTGCCAGAGGAGGACCATCTCATGGTTCTCGTGCTCGGCAGTGTCTGATTCCGAAAAGGCACACGTCCGGCTCCTTGTCCCACACGGAAGGTGGCAGCCCTGAAAGATGTTGCTGGTCTTCACCGTCCCCCTGCAGCCTATTCACAGGCAAAACAGGATCTGGGACTCGGGCTTGCCCAGAGGAGGAACATCTCATGGCTCTCGTCCTCGGCAGGGCCTGATTCCGGAAAGGCACACGTCCGGCTCCTTGTCCCACACGGAAGGTGGCAGCCCTGAAAGCTGTTGCTGGTCTTCACCGTCCCCCTGCAGCCTATTCACAGGCACAACAGGATCTGGGACCCGGGCTTGCCCAGAGGAGGAACATCTCATGGCTCTCGTCCTCGGCAGAGCCTGATTCTAGAAAGGCACACGTCCGGCTCCTTGTCCCACAAGCAATGTGGCAGCCCTGAAAGCTGTTGCTCGTCTGCACCGTCCCCCTGCAGCCTATGCACAGGCACAACAGGATTCAGGACCGGGGCTTGCCCAGAGGAGGAACATCTCATGGCTCTCATCCTCGGCAGAGCCTCTTTCCGAAAAGGCACACGTCCGGCTCCTTGTCCCACACGGAAGGTGGCAGCCGTGAAAGCTGTTGCTGGTCTTCACCGTCCCCCTGCAGCCTATTCACAGGCAAAACAGGATCTGGGACCCGGGCTTGCCCAGAGGAGGAACATCTCATGGCTCTCGTCCTCGGCAGAGCCTGATTCAGGAAAGGCACACGTCCGGCTCCTTGTCCCACACGGAAGGTGGCAGGCCGGAAAGATGTTGCTGGTCTTCACCGTCCCCCTGCAGCCTATTCACAGGCACAACAGGATCTGGGACCTGGGCTTGCCAAAGGAGGAACATCTCATGGCTCATGTCCTCGGCAGAACCTCTTTCCGAAAAGGCACACGTCCGGCTCCTTGTCCCAAACGGAAGGTGGCAGCCCTGAAAGCTGTTGCTGGTCTTCACCGTCCACATGCAGCCTATTCACAGGTACAACAGGATCTGGGACCTGGGCTTGCCCAGAGGAGGAACATCTCATGGCTCTCGTCCTCGGCAGAGCCTCTTTCCGAAAAGGCAAACGTACGGCTCCTTGTCCCACACGGAAGGTGGCAGCCCTGAAAGCTGTTGCTCGTCTTCACCGTCCCCCTGCAGCCTATGCACAGGCACAACAGGATTCAGGACCTGGCCTTGCCCAGAGGAGGAACATCTCATGGCTCTCGTCCTCGGCAGAGCCTGATTCCGAAAAGGCACACGTCCGGCTCCTTGTCCCACACGGAAGGTGGCAGGCCGGAAAGATGTTGCTGGTCTTCACCGTCCCTCTGCAGCGTATTCACAGGTAGAACAGGATCTGGGACCCAGGCTTGCCCAGAGGAGGAACATCTCATGGCTCTCGTCCTCGGCAGGGCCTGATTCCGGAAAGGCACACGTCCGGCTCCTTGTCCCACACGGAAGGTGGCAGCCCTGAAAGCTGTTGCTCGTCTTCACCGTCCCCCTGCAGCCTATGCACAGGCACAACAGGATTCAGGACCGGGGCTTGCCCAGAGGAGGAACATCTCATGGCTCTCCTCCTCGTCAGATCCTGATTCCGGAAAGGCACACGTCCGGCTCCTTGTCCCACACGGAAGGTGGCAGGCCGGAAAGCTGTTGCTGGTCTTCACCGTCCCCCTGCAGCCTATTCACAGGCACAACAGGATCTGGGACCCGGGCTTGCCCAAAGGAGGAACATCTCATGGCTCTCGTCCTTGGCGGAGCCTGATTCCGGAAAGGCACACGTCCGGCTCCTTGTCCCACACGGAAGGTGGCAGGCCGGAAAGCTGTTGCTGGTCTTCACCGTCCCCCTGCAGCCTATTCACAGGCACAACAGGATCTGGGACTCGGGCTTGCCCAGAGGAGGAACATCTCATGGTTCTCGTCCTCGGCAGAGACTCTTTCCGAAAAGGCACACGTCCGGCTCCTTGTCCCACACGGAAGGTGGCAGCCCTGAAAGATGTTCCTGGTCTTCACTGTCCCCCTGCAGCCTATTCACAGGCACAACAGGATTCAGGACCGGGGCTTGCCCAGAGGAGGAACATCTCATGGCTCTCGTCCTCGGCAGAGCCTGATTCCGAAAAGGCACTCGTCCGGCTCCTTGTCCCACACGGAAGGTGGCAGCCCTGAAAGATGTTGCTGGTCTTCACCGTCCCCCTGCAGCCTATTCACAGGCACAACAGGATCTGGGACCTGGGCTTGCCCAGAGGAGGAACATCTCATGGCTCTCGTCCTCGGCAGAGCCTCTTTCCGGAAAGGCACACGTCCGCCTCCTTGTCCCACACGGAAGGTGGCAGGCCGGAAAGATGTTGCTGGTCTTCACCGTCCCCCTGCAGCCTATTCACGGGCACAAGAGGATCTGGGACCTGGGCTTGCCCAGAGGAGGAACATCTCATGGCTCTCGTCCTCGGCAGAGCCTCTTTCCGAAAGGCACACGTCAGGCTCCTTGTCCCACACGGAAGGTGGCAGCCCTGAAAGCTGTTGCTGGTCTTCACCGTCCCCCTGCAGCCTATTCACAGGCAAAACAGGATCTGGGACTCGGGCTTGCCCAGAGGAGGAACATCTCATGGCTCTCGTCCTCGGCAGAGCCTGATTCCGGAAAGGCACACGTCCGGCTCCTTGTCCCACACGGAATGTGGCAGCCCTGAAAGCTGTTGCTGGTCTTCACCGTCCCCCTGCAGCCTATCAACAGGCAAAACAGGATCTGGGACCCGGGCTTGCCCAGAGCAGGAACATCTCATGGCTCTCGTCCTCGGCAGAGCCTGATTCCGGAAAGGCACACGTCCGGCTCCTTGTCCCACAAGGAATTTGGCAGCCCTGAAAGATGTTGCTCGTCTTCACCGTCCCCCTGCAGCCTATTCACAGGCACAATAGGATCTGGGACCTGGGCTTGCCCAGAGAGGAACATCTCATGGTTCTCGTCCTCGGCAGAGCCTGATTCCGAAAAGGCACACGTCCGGCTCCTTGTCCCACACGGAATGTGGCAGCCCTGAAAGCTGTTGCTGGTCTTCACCGTCCCCCTGCAGCCTATTCACAGGCAAAACAGGATCTGGGACCCGGGCTTGCCCAGAGCAGGAACATCTCATGGCTCTCGTCCTCGGCAGAGCATGATTCTGGAAAGGCACACGTCCGGCTCCTTGTCCCACACGGAAGGTGGCAGCCCTGAAAGCTGTTGCTGGTCACACCGTCCCCATGCAGCCTATTCACAGGTACAACAGGATCTGGGACCCGGGCTTGCCCAGAGGAGGAACATGTCATGGCTCTCGTCCTCGGCAGAGCCTGATTCAGGAAAGGCACATGTCCGGCTCCTTGTCCCACACGGAAGGTGGCAGGCCGAAAAGATGTTGCTTGTCTTCACCGTTCCCCTGCAGCCTATTCACAGGCACAACAGGATCTGGGACCTGAGCTTGCCAAAGGAGGAACATCTCATGGCTCTCGTCCTCGGCAGAGCCTCTTTCCGAAAAGGCACACGTCCGGCTCCTTGTCCCACACGGAAGGTGGCAGGCCGGAAAGATGTTGCTGGTCTTCACCGTCCCCCTGCAGCCTATTCACAGGCAAAACAGGATCTGGGTCTCGGGCTTGCCCAGAGGAGGAACATCTCATGGTTCTCGTCCTCGGCAGAGACTCTTTCCGAAAAGGCACTCGTCCGGCTCCTTGTCCCACACGGAAGGTGGCAGCCCTGAAAGCTGTTGCTGGTCACACCGTCCCCATGCAGCCTATTCACAGGTACAACAGGATCTGGGACCCGGGCTTGCCCAGAGGAGGAACATCTCATATCTCTCGTCCTCGGCAGAGCCTGTTTCCGAGAAGGCACTCATCTGGCTCCTTGTCCCACACGGAAGGTGGCAGGCCGGAAAGCTGTTGCTGGTCACACCGTCCCCATGCAGCCTATTCACAGGTACAACAGGATCTGGGACCCGGGCTTGCCCAGAGGAGGAACATCTCATGGCTCTCGTCCTCGGCAGAGCCTGATTCCGGAAAGGCACACGTCCGGCTCCTTGTCCCACAAGGAATGTGGCAGCCCTGAAAGATGTTGCTCGTCTTCACCGTCCCCCTGCAGCCTATGCACAGGCACAACAGGATTCAGGACCGCGGCTTGCCCAGAGGAGGAACATCTCATGGCTCTCGTCCTCGGCAGAGCCTGATTCCGGAAAGGCACACGTCCGGCTCCTTGTCCCACACGGAAGGTGGCAGCCATGAAAGATGTTGCTGGTCTTCACCGTCCGCCTGCAGCCTATTCACAGGCACAACAGGATCTGGGACCCGGGCTTGCCCAGAGGAGGAACATCTCATGGCTCTCGTCCTCGGCAGAGCCTGATTCCGAAAAGGCACTCGTCCGGCTCCTTATCCCACAGAGAAGGTGGCAGCCCTGAAAGATGTTCCTGGTCTTCACTGTCCCCCTGCAGCCTATTCACAGGCACAACAGGATTCAGGACCGGGGCTTGCCCAGAGGAGGAACATCTCATCGCTCTCGTCCTCGGCAGAGCCTGATTCCGAAAAGGCACACGTCCGGCTCCTTGTCCCACACGGAAGGTGGCAGGCTGGAAAGATGTTGCTGGTCTTCACCGTCCCCCTGCAGCCTATTCACAGGCACAACAGGATCTGGGACCTGGGCTTGCCCAGAGCAGGAACATCTCATGGCTCTCGTCCTCGGCGGAGCCTTATTCCGGAAAGGCACACGTCCGGCTCCTTGTCCCACACGGAAGGTGGCAGCCCTGAAAGCTGTTGCTGGTCTTCACCGTCCCCATGCAGCCTATTCACAGGTACAACAGGATCTGGGACCCGGGCTTGCCCAGAGGAGGAACATCTCATGGCTCTCGTCCTCGGCAGAGCTTGATTCAGGAAAGGCACACGTCCGGCTCCTTGTCCCACACGGAAGGTGGCAGGCCGGAAAGATGTTGCTGGTCTTCACCGTCCCCCTGCAGCCTATTCACAGACACAACAGGATCTGGGACCTGGGCTTGCCAAAGGAGGAACATCTCATGGCTCTCGTCCTCGGCAGAGCCTCTTTCCGAAAAGGCACAAGTCCTGCTCCTTGTCCCACACGGAAGGTGGCAGCCCTGAAAGCTGTTGCTGGTCTTCACCGTCCCCCTGCAGCCTATTCACAGCTACAACAGGATCTGGCACCTGGGCTTGCCCAGAGGAGGAACATCTCATGGCTCTCGTCCTCGGCAGAGCCTGATTCAGGAAAGGCACACATCCGGTTCCTTGTCCCACATGGAAGGTGGCAGGCCAGAAAGATGTTGCTGGTCTTCACCGTCCCCCTGCAGCCTATTCACAGGCACAACAGGACCTGGGACCTGGGCTTGCCCAGAGGAGGAACATCTCATGGCTCTCGTCCTTGGCGGAGCCTGATTCCGGAAAGGCACACGTCCGGCTCCTTGTCCCACACGGAAGGTGGCAGCCCTGAAAGCTGTTGCTGGTCTTCACCGTCCCCCTGCAGCCTATTCACAGGCAAAACAGGATCTGGGACCCGGGCTTGCCCAGAGGAGGAACATCTCATGGCTCTCGTCCTCGGCAGAGCCTCTTTCCTAAAAGGCACTCGTCCGGCTCCTTGTCCCACACGGAAGGTGGCAGCCATGAAAGATGTTGCTGGTCTTCACCGTCCCCCTGCAGCCTATTCACAGGCACAACAGGATCTGGGACCCGGGCTTGCCCAGAGGAGGAACATCTCATGGCTCTCGTCCTCGGCAGAGCCTGATTCCGAAAAGGCACTCGTCCGGCTCCTTATCCCACACAGAAGGTGGCAGCCCTGAAAGATGTTCCTGGTCTTCACTGTCCCCCTGCAGCCTATTCACAGGCACAACAGGATTCAGGACCGGGGCTTGCCCAGAGGAGGAACATCTCATCGCTCTCGTCCTCGGCAGAGCCTGATTCCGAAAAGGCACACGTCCGGCTCCTTGTCCCACACGGAATGTGGCAGCCCTGAAAGCTGTTGCTGGTCTTCACCGTTCCCCTGCAGCCTATTCACAGGCACAACAGGATCTGGGACCTGAGCTTGCCAAAGGAGGAACATCTCATGGCTCTCGTCCTCGGCAGAGCCTCTTTCCGAAAAGGCACACGTCCGGCTCCTTGTCCCACACGGAAGGTGGCAGGCCGGAAAGATGTTGCTGGTCTTCACCGTCCCCCTGCAGCCTATTCACAGGCAAAACAGGATCTGGGTCTCGGGCTTGCCCAGAGGAGGACCATCTCATGGTTCTCGTCCTCGGCAGAGACTCTTTCCGAAAAGGCACTCGTCCGGCTCCTTGTCCCACACGGAAGGTGGCAGCCCTGAAAGCTGTTGCTGGTCACACCGTCCCCATGCAGCCTATTCACAGGTACAACAGGATCTGGGACCCGGGCTTGCCCAGAGGAGGAACATCTCATATCTCTCGTCCTCGGCAGAGCCTGTTTCCGAGAAGGCACTCATCTGGCTCCTTGTCCCACACGGAAGGTGGCAGGCCGGAAAGCTGTTCCTGGTCACACCGTCCCCATGCAGCCTATTCACAGGTACAACAGGATCTGGGACCCGGGCTTGCCCAGAGGAGGAACATCTCATGGCTCTCGTCCTCGGCAGAGCCTGATTCCGGAAAGGCACACGTCCGGCTCCTTGTCCCACAAGGAATGTGGCAGCCCTGAAAGATGTTGCTCGTCTTCACCGTCCCCCTGCAGCCTATGCACAGGCACAACAGGATTCAGGACCGCGGCTTGCCCAGAGGAGGAACATCTCATGGCTCTCGTCCTCGGCAGAGCCTGATTCCGGAAAGGCACACGTCCGGCTCCTTGTCCCACACGGAAGGTGGCAGCCATGAAAGATGTTGCTGGTCTTCACCGTCCGCCTGCAGCCTATTCACAGGCACAACAGGATCTGGGACCCGGGCTTGCCCAGAGGAGGAACATCTCATGGCTCTCGTCCTCGGCAGAGCCTCATTCCGAAAAGGCACTCGTCCGGCTCCTTATCCCACACAGAAGGTGGCAGCCCTGAAAGATGTTCCTGGTCTTCACTGTCCCCCTGCAGCCTATTCACAGGCACAACAGGATTCAGGACCGGGGCTTGCCCAGAGGAGGAACATCTCATCGCTCTCGTCCTCGGCAGAGCCTGATTCCGAAAAGGCACACGTCCGGCTCCTTGTCCCACACGGAAGGTGGCAGGCTGGAAAGATGTTGCTGGTCTTCACCGTCCCCCTGCAGCCTATTCACAGGCACAACAGGATCTGGGACCTGGGCTTGCCCAGAGCAGGAACATCTCATGGCTCTCGTCCTCGGCGGAGCCTTATTCTGGAAAGGCACACGTCCGGCTCCTTGTCCCACACGGAAGGTGGCAGCCCTGAAAGCTGTTGCTGGTCTTCACCGTCCCCATGCAGCCTATTCACAGGTACAACAGGATCTGGGACCCGGGCTTGCCCAGAGGAGGAACATCTCATGGCTCTCGTCCTCGGCAGAGCTTGATTCAGGAAAGGCACACGTCCGGCTCCTTGTCCCACACGGAAGGTGGCAGGCCGGAAAGATGTTGCTGGTCTTCACCGTCCCCCTGCAGCCTATTCACAGACACAACAGGATCTGGGACCTGGGCTTGCCAAAGGAGGAACATCTCATGGCTCTCGTCCTCGGCAGAGCCTCTTTCCGAAAAGGCACAAGTCCTGCTCCTTGTCCCACACGGAAGGTGGCAGCCCTGAAAGCTGTTGCTGGTCTTCACCGTCCCCCTGCAGCCTATTCACAGCTACAACAGGATCTGGCACCTGGGCTTGCCCAGAGGAGGAACATCTCATGGCTCTCATCCTCGGCAGAGCATGATTCCGGAAAGGCACACGTCCGGCTTCTTGTCCCACACGGAAGGTGTCAGGCCGGAAAGCTGTTGCTGGTCTTCACCGTCCCCCTGCAGCCTATTCACAGGTACAACAGGATCTGGGACCCGGGCTTGGCCAGAGGAGGAACATCTCATGGCTCTCGTCCTCGGCAGAGCCTGATTCAGGAAAGGCACACATCCGGTTCCTTGTCCCACATGGAAGGTGGCAGGCCAGAAAGATGTTGCTGGTCTTCACCGTCCCCCTGCAGCCTATTCACAGGCACAACAGGACCTGGGACCTGGGCTTGCCCAGAGGAGGAACATCTCATGGCTCTCGTCCTTGGCGGAGCCTGATTCCGGAAAGGCACACGTCCGGCTCCTTGTCCCACACGGAAGGTGGCAGCCCTGAAAGCTGTTGCTGGTCTTCACCGTCCCCCTGCAGCCTATTCACAGGCAAAACAGGATCTGGGACCCGGGCTTGCCCAGAGGAGGAACATCTCATGGCTCTCGTCCTCGGCAGAGCCTCTTTCCTAAAAGGCACTCGTCCGGCTCCTTGTCCCACACGGAAGGTGGCAGCCATGAAAGATGTTGCTGGTCTTCACCGTCCCCCTGCAGCCTATTCACAGGCACAACAGGATCTGGGACCCGGGCTTGCCCAGAGGAGGAACATCTCATGGCTCTCGTCCTCGGCAGAGCCTGATTCCGAAAAGGCACTCGTCCGGCTCCTTATCCCACACAGAAGGTGGCAGCCCTGAAAGATGTTCCTGGTCTTCACTGTCCCCCTGCAGCCTATTCACAGGCACAACAGGATTCAGGACCGGGGCTTGCCCAGAGGAGGAACATCTCATCGCTCTCGTCCTCGGCAGAGCCTGATTCCGAAAAGGCACACGTCCGGCTCCTTGTCCCACACGGAATGTGGCAGCCCTGAAAGCTGTTGCTGGTCTTCACCGTCCCCCTGCAGCCTATTCACAGGCAAAACAGGATCTGGGACCCGGGCTTGCCCAGAGGAGGAACATCTCATGGCTCTCGTCCTCGGCAGAGCCTCTTTCCTAAAAGGCACTCGTCCGGCTCCTTGTCCCACACGGAAGGTGGCAGCCCTGAAAGACGTTGCTCGTCTTCACCGTCCCCCTGCAGCCTATTCACAGGCACAATAGGATCTGGGACCTGGGCTTGCCCAGAGAGGAACATCTCATGGTTCTCATCCTCGGCAGAGCCTGATTCCGGAAAGGCACACGTCCGGCTCCTTGTCCCACACGGAAGGTGGCAGGCTGGAAAGATGTTGCTGGTCTTCACCGTCCCCCTGCAGCCTATTCACAGGCACAACAGGATCTGGGACCTGGGCTTGCCCAGAGCAGGAACATCTCATGGCTCTCGTCCTCGGCGGAGCCTTATTCCGGAAAGGCACACGTCCGGCTCCTTGTCCCACACGGAAGGTGGCAGCCCTGAAAGCTGTTGCTGGTCTTCACCGTCCCCCTGCAGCCTATTCACAGGTACAACAGGATCTGGGACCCGGGCTTGCCCAGAGGAGGAACATCTCATGGCTCTCGTCCTCGGCAGAGCTTGATTCAGGAAAGGCACACGTCCGGCTCCTTGTCCCACACGGAAGGTGGCAGGCCGGAAAGATGTTGCTGGTCTTCACCGTCCCCCTGCAGCCTATTCACAGGCACAACAGGATCTGGGACCTGGGCTTGCCAAAGGAGTAACATCTCATGGCTCTCGTCCTCGGCAGAGCCTCTTTCCGAAAAGGCACAAGTCCTGCTCCTTGTCCCACACGGAAGGTGGCAGCCCTGAAAGCTGTTGCTGGTCTTCACCGTCCCCCTGCAGCCTATTCACAGCTACAACAGGATCTGGCACCTGGGCTTGCCCAGAGGAGGAACATCTCATGGCTCTCATCCTCGGCAGAGCATGATTCCGGAAAGGCACACGTCCGGCTTCTTGTCCCACACGGAAGGTGGCAGGCCGGAAAGCTGTTGCTGGTCTTCACCGTCCCCCTGCAGCCTATTCACAGGTACAACAGGATCTGGGACCCGGGCTTGGCCAGAGGAGGAACATCTCAGGGCTCTCGTCCTCGGCAGAGCCTGATTCAGGAAAGGCACACATCCGGTTCCTTGTCCCACATGGAAGGTGGCAGGCCAGAAAGATGTTGCTGGTCTTCACCGTCCCCCTGCAGCCTATTCACAGGCACAACAGGACCTGGGACCTGGGCTTGCCCAGAGGAGGAACATCTCATGGCTCTCGTCCTTGGCGGAGCCTGATTCCGGAAAGGCACACGTCCGGCTCCTTGTCCCACACGGAAGGTGGCAGCCCTGAAAGCTGTTGCTGGTCTTCACCGTCCCCCTGCAGCCTATTCACAGGTACAACAGGATATGGGACACGCGCTTGCCCAGAGGAGGAACATCTCATGGCTCTCGTCCTCGGCAGAGCCTCTTTCCGAAAAGGCACACGTTCGGCTCCTTGTCCCACACGGAAGGTGGCAGCCCTGAAAGATGTTGCTGGTCTTCACCGTCCCCCTGCAGCCTATTCACAGGCACAACAGGATCTGGGCCCGGGCTTGCCCAGAGGAGGAACATCTCATGGCTCTCGTCCTCGGCAGAGCCTCTTTCCGAAAAGGCACACGTCCGGCTCCTTGTCCCACACGGAAGGTGGCAGCCCAGAAAGCTGTTGCTGGTCTTCACCGTCCCCATGCAGCCTATTCACAGGCACAACAGGATCTGGGACCTGGGCTTGCCCAGAGGAGGAACATCTCATGGCTCTCGTCCTCGGCAGAGCCTGATTCCGAAAAGGCACTCGTCCGGCTCCTTGTCCCACACGGAAGGTGGCAGCCCTGAAAGATGTTGCTGGTCTTCACCGTCCCCCTGCAGCCTATTCACAGGCACAACAGGATGTGGGACCCGGGCTTGCCCAGAGGAGGAACATCTCATGCCTCTCGTCCTCGGCGAAACCTTATTCCGGAAAGGCACACGTCCGGCTCCTTGTCCCACACGGAAGGTGGCAGGCCGGAAAGCTGTTGCTGGTCTTCACCGTCCCCCTGCAGCCTATTCACAGGTACAACAGGATCTGGGACCCGGGCTTGCCCAGAGGAGGAACATCTCATGGCTCTCGTCCTCAGCAGACCCTGATTCAGGAAAGGCACACATCCGGCTCCTTGTCCCACACGGAAGGTGGCAGCCCTGAAAGATGTTGCTGGTCTTCACCGTCCCCCTGCAGCCTATTCACAGGCACATCAGGGTCTGGGACATGGGCTTGCCCAGAGGAGGAACATCTCATGGCTTTCGTCCTCGGCGGAGCCTGATTCCGGAAAGGCACACGTCCGGCTCCTTGTCCCACACGGAAGGTGGCAGGCCGGAAAGCTGTTGCTGGTCTCCACTGTCCCCCTGCAGCCTATTCGCAATCACAACAGGATTCACGACGCGGGCTTGGGCAGAGGAGGAACATCTCATGGCTCTCGTCCTCGGCGGAGCCTGATTCCGGAAAGGCACTCGTCCGGCTCCTTGTCCCACACGGAAGGTGGCAGCCCTGAAAGCTTTTGCTGGTCTTCACCGTCCCCATGCAGCCTCTTCACAGGCAGAACAGGATCTGGGACCCGGGCTTGGCCAGAGGAGGAACATCTCATGGCTCTCGTCCTCGGCAGTGCCTCTTTCCGAAAACGCACAAGTCCTGCTCCTTGTCCCACATGGAAGGTGGCAGCCCTGAAAGATGTTGCTGGTCTTCACCGTCCCCCTACAGCCTATTCACAGCTACAACAGGATCTGGGACCTGGGCTTGCCCAGAGGAGGAACATCTCATGGCTCTCGTCCTCGGCAGAGCCTCTTTCCGAAAAGGTACACGTCCGGCTCTTTGTCCCACACGGAAGGTGGCAGGCCGGAAAGATGTTGCTGGTCTTCACCGTCCCCCTGCAGCCTATTCACAGGCACAACAGGGTCTGGGACCGGGGCTTGCCCAAAGGAGGAACATCTCATGGCTCTCGTCCTCGGTGGAGCCTGATTCCGGAAAGGCACACGTCCGGCTCCTTGTCCCACACGGAAGGTGGCAGCCCTGAAAGATGTTCCTGGTCTTCACCGTCCCCATGCAGCCTATTCACAGGCACAACAGGATTTGGGACCCGGGCTTACCCAGAGGAGGAACATCTCATGGCTCTCGTCCTCGGCGAAACCTTATTCCGGAAAGGCACACGTCCGGCTTCTTGTCCCACACGGAAGGTGGCAGGCCGGAAAGCTGTTGCTGGTCTTCACCGTCCCCATGCAGCCTATTCACAGGCACAACAGGATCTGGGACCCGGGCTTGCCCAGAGGAGGAACATCTCATGGCTCTCGTCCTCGTCAGAGCCTGTTTCCGAGGAGGCACACGTCTGGCTCCTCTTCCCACACGGAAGGTGGCAGCCCTGAAAGATGTTGCTGGTCTTCACCGTCCCCCTGCAGCCTATTCACAGGCACAACAGGATGTGGGACCCGGGCTTGCCCAGAGGAGGAACATCTCATGGCTCCCGTCCTCGGCGAAACCTTATTCCGGAAAGGCACACGTCCGGCTCCTTGTCCCACACGGAAGGTGGCAGGCCGGAAAGCTGTTGCTGGTCTTCACCGTCCCCCTGCAGCCTATTCACAGGTACAACAGGATCTGGGACCCGGGCTTGCCCAGAGGAGGAACATCTCATGGCTCTCGTCCTCGGCAGACCCTGATTCAGGAAAGGCACACATCCGGCTCCTTGTCCCACACGGAAGGTGGCAGCCCTGAAAGATGTTGCTGGTCTTCACCGTCCCCCTGCAGCCTATTCACAGGCACATCAGGGTCTGGGACATGGGCTTGCCCAGAGGAGGAACATCTCATGGCTCTCGTCCTCGGCAGAGCCTGATTCCGGAAAGGCACACGTCCGGCTCCTTGTCCCACACGGAAGGTGGCAGGCCGGAAAGATGTTGCTGGTCTCCACTGTGCCCCTGCAGCCTATTCGCAATCACAACAGGATTCACGACGCGGGCTTGGGCAGAGGAGGAACATCTCATGGCTCTCGTCCTCGGCGGAGCCTGAATCCGGAAAGGCACTCGTCCGGCTCCTTGTCCCACACGGAAGGTGGCAGCCCTGAAAGCTTTTGCTGGTCTTCACCGTCCCCATGCAGCCTCTTCACAGGCACAACAGGATCTGGGACCCGGGCTTGGCCAGAGGAGGAACATCTCATGGCTCTCGTCCTCGGCAGAGCCTCTTTCCGAAAAGGCACAATTCCTGCTCCTTGTCCCACACGGAAGGTGGCAGCCCTGAAAGCTGTTGCTGGTCTTCACCGTCCCCCTGCAGCCTATTCACAGGCACAACAGGATTTGGGACCCGGGCTTGCCCAGAGGAGGAACATCTCATGGCTCTCGTCCTCGGCGAAACCTTATTCCGGAAAGGCACACGTCCGGCTTCTTGTCCCACACGGAAGGTGGCAGGCCGGAAAGCTGTTGCTGGTCTTCACCGTCCCCCTGCAGCCTATTCACAGGTACAACAGGATCTGGGACCCGGGCTTGCCCAGAGGAGGAACATCTCATGGCTCTCGTCCTCGGCAGAGCCTGATTCCGGAAAGGCACACGTCCGGCTCCTCTTCCCACATGGAAGGTGGCAGGCCGGAAAGATGTTGCTGGTCTTCACCGTCCCCCTGCAGCCTATTCACAGGCACAACAGGACCTGGGACCTGGGCTTGCCCAGAGGAGGAACATCTCATGGCTCTCGTCCTCGGCGGAGCCTAATTCCGGAAAGGCACACGACCGGCTCCTTGTCCCACACGGAAGGTGGCAGCCCTGAAAGATGTTGCTGGTCTTCACTGTCCCCCTGCAGCCTATTCACAGGCACAACAGGATTCAGGACCGGGGCTTGCCCAGAGGAGGAACATCTCATGGCTCTCGTCCTCGGCAGAGCCTGATTCCGAAAAGACACACGTCCGGCTCCTTGTCCCACACGGAAGGTTGCAGGCCTGAAAGGTGTTGCTGGTCTTCACCGTCCCCCTGCAGCCTATTCACAGGTACAACAGGATCTGGGACACGCGCTTGCCCAGAGGAGGAACATCTCATGGCTCTCGTCCTCGGCAGAGCCTCTTTCCGAAAAGGCACACGTCCGGCTCCTTGTCCCACACGGAAGGTGGCAGCCCTGAAAGATGTTGCTGGTCTTCACCGTCCCCCTGCAGCCTATTCACAGCTACAACAG
The DNA here is from genome assembly GCF_929443795.1 of Astur gentilis. NCBI lineage: Eukaryota > Metazoa > Chordata > Aves > Accipitriformes > Accipitridae > Astur > Astur gentilis. The sequence goes on from NC_064889.1 coordinate 625,460, forward strand.
GATCTGGGACCTGGGCTTGCCCAGAGGAGGAACATCTCATGGCTCTCGTCCTCGGCAGAGCCTCTTTCCGAAAAGGCACACGTCCGGCTCCTTGTCCCACACGGAAGGTGGCAGGCCGGAAAGATGTTGCTGGTCTTCACCGTCCCCCTGCAGCCTATTGACAGGCACAACAGTGTCTGGGACCTGGGCTTGCCCAGAGGAGGAACATCTCATGGCTCTCGTCCTCGGCGGAGCCTGATTCCGGAAAGGCACACGTCCGGCTCCTTGTCCCACAGGGAAAGTGGCAGGCCGGAAAGATGTTGCTGGTCTTCACCGTCCCCATGCAGCCTATTCACAGGCACAACAGGATTTGGGACCCGGGCTTGCCCAGAGGAGGAACATCTCATGGCTCTCGTCCTCGGCGAAACCTTATTCCGGAAAGGCACACGTCCGGCTTCTTGTCCCACACGGAAGGTGGCAGGCCGGAAAGCTGTTGCTGGTCTTCACCGTCCCCCTGCAGCCTATTCACAGGTACAACAGGATCTGGGACCCGGGCTTGCCCAGAGGAGGAACATCACATGGCTCTCGTCCTCGGCAGAGCCTCTTTCCGAAAAGGCACACGTCCGGCTCTTTGTCCCACACGGAAGGTGGCAGGCCGGAAAGATGTTGCTGGTCTTCACCGTCCCCCTGCAGCCTATTCACAGGCACAACAGGGTCTGGGACCGGGGCTTGCCCAGAGGAGGAACATCTCATGGCTCTCGTCCTCGGTGGAGCCTGATTCCGGAAAGGCACACGTCCGGCTCCTTGTCCCACACGGAAGGTGTCAGCCCTGAAAGATGTTCCTGGTCTTCACCGTCCCCATGCAGCCTATTCACAGGCACAACAGGATTTGGGACCCGGGCTTGCCCAGAGGAGGAACATCTCATGGCTCTCGTCCTCGGTGAAACCTTATTCCGGAAAGGCACACGTCCGGCTTCTTGTCCCACACGGAAGGTGGCAGGCCGGAAAGTTGTTGCTGGTCTTCACCGTCCCCCTGCAGCCTATTCACAGGTACAACAGGATCTGGGACACGCGCTTGCCCAGAGGAGGAACATCTCATGGCTCTCGTCCTCGGCAGAGCCTCTTTCCGAAAAGGCACACGTCCGGCTCCTTGTCCCACACGGAAGGTGGCAGCCCAGAAAGCTGTTGCTGGTCTTCACCGTCCCCCTGCAGCCTATTCACAGGTACAACAGGATCTGGGACCCGGGCTTGCCCAGAGGAGGAACATCTCATGGCTCTCGTCCTCGGCAGAGCTTGATTCAGGAAAGGCACACGTCCGGCTCCTTGTCCCACACGGAAGGTGGCAGGCCGGAAAGATGTTGCTGGTCTTCACCGTCCCCCTGCAGCCTATTCACAGGCACAACAGGATCTGGGACCTGGGCTTGCCAAAGGAGGAACATCTCATGGCTCTCGTCCTCGGCAGAGCCTCTTTCCGAAAAGGCACAAGTCCTGCTCCTTGTCCCACACGGAAGGTGGCAGCCCTGAAAGCTGTTGCTGGTCTTCACCGTCCCCCTGCAGTCTATTCACAGCTACAACAGGATCTGGGACCTGGGCTTGCCCAGAGGAGGAACATCTCATGGCTCTCGTCCTCGGCAGAGCCTGATTCCGAAAAGGCACTCATCCGGCTCCTTGTCCCACACGGAAGGTGGCAGGCCGGAAAGATGTTGCTGGTCTTCACCGTCCCCCTGCAGCCTATTGACAGGCACAACAGTGTCTGGGACCTGGGCTTGCCCAGAGGAGGAACATCTCATGGCTCTCGTCCTCGGCGGAGCCTGATTCCGGAAAGGCACACGTCCGGCTCCTTGTCCCACAGGGAAAGTGGCAGGCCGGAAAGATGTTCCTGGTCTTCACCGTCCCCATGCAGCCTATTCACAGGCACAACAGGATTTGGGACCCGGGCTTGCCCAGAGGAGGAACATCTCATGGCTCTCGTCCTCGGCGAAACCTTATTCCGGAAAGGCACACGTCCGGCTTCTTGTCCCACACTGAAGGTGGCAGGCCGGAAAGCTGTTGCTGGTCTTCACCGTCCCCCTGCAGCCTATTCACAGGTACAACAGGATCTGGGACCCGGGCTTGCCCAGAGGAGGAACATCTCATGGCTCTCGTCCTCGGCAGAGCCTGATTCAGGAAAGGCACACATCCGGTTCCTTGTCCCACATGGAAGGTGGCAGGCCGGAAAGATGTTGCTGGTCTTCACCGTCCACATGCAGCCTATTCACAGGCACAACAGGACCTGGGACCTGGGCTTGCCCAGAGGAGGAACATCTCATGGCTCTCGTCCTTGGCGGAGCCTGATTCCGGAAAGGCACACGTCCGGCTCCTTGTCCCACACGGAAGGTGGCAGCCCTGAAAGATGTTGCTGGTCTTCACTGTCCCCCTGCAGCCTATTCACAGGCACAACAGGATTCAGGACCGCGGCTTGCCCAGAGGAGGAACATCTCATGGCTCTCGTCCTCGGCAGAGCCTGATTCAGGAAAGGCACACGTCCGGCTCCTTGTCCACACGGAAGGTGGCAGCCCTGAAAGCTGTTGCTGGTCTTCACCGTCCCCCTGCAGCCTATTCACAGGTACAACAGGATATGGGACACGCGCTTGCCCAGAGGAGGAACATCTCATGGCTCTCGTCCTCGGCAGAGCCTCTTTCCGAAAAGGCACACGTCCGGCTCCTTGTCCCACACGGAAGGTGGCAGCCCTGAAAGATGTTGCTGGTCTTCACCGTCCCCCTGCAGCCTATTCACAGGCACATCAGGGTCTCGGACATGGGCTTGCCCAGAGCAGGAACATCTCATGGCTCTCGTCCTCGGCGGAGCCTGATTCCGGAAAGGCACACGTCCGGCTCCTTGTCCCACAGGGAAGGTGGCAGGCCGGAAAGATATTGCTGGTCTCCACTGTCCCCCTGCAGCCTATTCGCAATCACAACAGGATTCACGACGCGGGCTTGGGCAGAGGAGGAACATCTCATGGCTCTCGTCCTCGGCGGAGCCTGATTCCAGAAAGGCACACGTCCGGCTCCTTGTCCCACACGGAAGGTGGCAGCCCGGAAAGCTTTTGCTGGTCTTCACCGTCCCCCTGCAGCCTATTCACAGGTACAACAGGATCTGGGACCCGGGCTTGCCCAGAGGAGGAACATCTCATGGCTCTCGTCCTCGGCAGAGCCTGATTCCGGAAAGGCACTTGTCCGGCTCCTTGTCCCACACGGAAGGTGGCAGCCCTGAAAGATGTTGCTGGTCTTCACCGTCCCCATGCAGCCTCTTCACAGGTACAACAGGATCTGGGACCCGGGCTTGCCCAGAGGAGGAACATCTCATGGCTCTCGTCCTCGGCAGAGCCTGATTCAGGAAAGGCACACGTCCGGCTCCTTGTCCCACACGGAAGGTGGCAGGCCGGAAAGATGTTGCTGGTCTTCACCGTCCCCCTGCAGCCTATTCACAGGCACAACAGGATCTGGGACCTGGGCTTGCCAAAGGAGGAACATCTCATGGCTCTCGTCCTCGGCAGAGCCTCTTTCCGAAAAGGCACAAGTCCTGCTCCTTGTCCCACACGGAAGGTGGCAGCCCTGAAAGCTGTTGCTGGTCTTCACCGTCCCCCTGCAGCCTATTCACAGCTACAACAGGATCTGGGACCCGGGCTTGCCCAGAGGAGGAACATCTCATGGCTCTCGTCCTCGGCAGAGCCTCTTTCCGAAAAGGCACACGTCCGGCTCCTTGTCCCACAGGGAAAGTGGCAGGCCGGAAAGATGTTGCTGGTCTTCACTGTCCCCCTGCAGCCTATTCACAATCACAACAGGATTCACGACGCGGGCTTGCCCAGAGGAGGAACATCTCATGGCTCTCGTCCTCGGCGGAGCCTGATTCCGGAAAGGCACACGTCCGGCTCCTTGTCCCACACGGAAGGTGGCAGCCCTGAAAGATGTTGCTGGTCTTCACTGTCCCCCTGCAGCCTATTCACAGGCACAACAGGATTCAGGACCGGGGCTTGCCCAGAGGAGGAACATCTCATGGCTCTCGTCCTCGGCAGAGCCTCTTTCCGAAAAGGCACACGACCGGCTCCTTGTCCCACACGGAAGGTGGCAGCCCTGAAAGCTGTTGCTGGTCTTCACCGTCCCCCTGCAGCCTATTCACAGGTACAACAGGATATGGGACACGCGCTTGCCCAGAGCAGGAACATCTCATGGCTCTCGTCCTCGGCAGAGCCTGATTCCGAAAAGGCACTCGTCCGGCTCCTTGTCCCACACGGAAGGTGGCAGCCCTGAAAGATGTTGCTGGTCTTCACCGTCCCCATGCAGCCTATTCACAGGCACAACAGGATCTGGGACCCGGGCTTGGCCAGAGGAGGAACATCTCATGGCTCTCGTCCTCGGCAGAGCCTCTTTCCGAAAGGCACACGTCCGGCTCCTTGTCCCACACGGAAGGTGGCAGCCCTGAAAGATGTTGCTGGTCTTCACCGTCCCCCTGCAGCCTATTCACAGGCACAACAGGATCTGGGACCCGGGCTTGCCCAAAGGAGGAACATCTCATGGCTCTCGTCCTCGGCAGAGCCTGTGTCCGAGAAGGCACACGTCCGGCTCCTCTTCCCACACGGATGGTGGCAGCCCTGAAAGCTTTTGCTGGTCTTCACCGTCCCCCTGCAGCCTATTCACAGGCACAAGAGGATCTGGGACCTGGGCTTGCCCAGAGGAGGAACATCTCATGGCTCTCGTCCTCGGCAGAGCCTCTTTCCGAAAAGGCACTCGTCCGGCTCCTTGTCCCACACGGAAGGTGGCAGCCCTGAAAGCTGTTGCTGGTCACACCGTCCCCATGCAGGCTATTCACAGGTACAACAGGATGTGGGACCCGGGCTTTCCCAGAGGAGGAACATCTCATGGCTCTCGTCCTCGGCAGAGCCTGATTCCGGAAAGGCACACGTCCGGCTCCTTGTCCCACAAGGAATGTGGCAGCCCTGAAAGATGTTGCTCGTCTTCACCGTCCCCCTGCAGCCTATGCACAGGCACAACAGGATTCAGGACCGCGGCTTGCCCAGAGGAGGAACATCTCATGGCTCTCGTCCTCGGCAGAGCCTGATTCCGGAAAGGCACACGTCCGGCTCCTTGTCCCACACGGAAGGTGGCAGGCTGGAAAGATGTTGCTGGTCTTCACCGTCCCCCTGCAGCCTATTCACAGGCACAACAGGATCTGGGACCCGGGCTTGCCCAGAGGAGGAACATCTCATGGCTCTCGTCCTCGGCAGAGCCTGATTCCGAAAAGGCACTCGTCCGGCTCCTTATCCCACACAGAAGGTGGCAGCCCTGAAAGATGTTCCTGGTCTTCACTGTCCCCCTGCAGCCTATTCACAGGCACAACAGGATTCAGGACCGGGGCTTGCCCAGAGGAGGAACATCTCATGGCTCTCGTCCTCGGCAGAGCCTGATTCCGAAAAGGCACACGTCCGGCTCCTTGTCCCACACAGAAGGTGGCAGCCCTGAAAGCTGTTGCTGGTCTTCACCGTCCCCCTGCAGCCTATTCACAGGCACAACAGGATCTGGGACCCGGGCTTGCCCAGAGGAGGAACATCTCATGGCTCTCGTCCTCGGCAGACCCTGATTCAGGAAAGGCACACATCCGGCTCCTTGTCCCACACGGAAGGTGGCAGCCCTGAAAGATGTTGCTGGTCTTCACCGTCCCCCTGCAGCCTATTCACAGGCACATCAGGGTCTGGGACATGGGCTTGCCCAGAGCAGGAACATCTCATGGCTCTCGTCCTCGGCGGAGCCTGATTCCGGAAAGGCACACGTCCGGCTCCTTGTCCCACAGGGAAGGTGGCAGGCCGGAAAGATGTTGCTGGTCTCCACTGTCCCCCTGCAGCCTATTCGCAATCACAACAGGATTCACGACGCGGGCTTGGGCAGAGGAGGAACATCTCATGGCTCTCGTCCTCGGCGGAGCCTGATTCCGGAAAGGCACACGTCCGGCTCCTTGTCCCACACGGAAGGTGGCAGCCCGGAAAGCTTTTGCTGGTCTTCACCGTCCCCCTGCAGCCTATTCACAGGTACAACAGGATCTGGGACCCGGGCTTGCCCAGAGGAGGAACATCTCATGGCTCTCGTCCTCGGCAGAGCCTGATTCCGAAAAGGCACACGTCCGGCTCCTTGTCCCACACGGAAGGTGGCAGCCCTGAAAGATGTTGCTGGTCTTCACCGTCCCCCTGCAGCCTATTCACAGGTACAACAGGATCTGGGACCCGGGCTTGCCCAGAGGAGGAACATCTCATGGCTCTCGTCCTCGGCAGAGCCTGATTCAGGAAAGGCACACGTCCGGCTCCTTGTCCCACACGGAAGGTGGCAGGCCGGAAAGATGTTGCTGGTCTTCACCGTCCCCCTGCACCCTATTCTCAGGCACAACAGGATCTGGGACCTGGGCTTGCCAAAGGAGGAACATCTCATGGCTCTCGTCCTCGGCAGAGCCTCTTTCCGAAAAGGCACAAGTCCTGCTCCTTGTCCCACACGGAAGGTGGCAGCCCTGAAAGCTGTTGCTGGTCTTCACCGTCCCCCTGCAGCCTATTCACAGCTACAACAGGATCTGGGACCCGGGCTTGCCCAGAGGAGGAACATCTCATGGCTCTCGTCCTCGGCAGAGCCTCTTTCCGAAAAGGCACACATCAGGCTCCTTGTCCCACACGGAAGGTGGCAGCCCTGAAAGCTGTTGCTGGTCTTCACCGTCCCCATGCAGCCTATTCACAGGCACAACAGGATCTGGGACCTGGGCTTGCCCAGAGGAGGAACATCTCATGGCTCTCGTCCTCGGCAGAGCCTGTTTCCGAGAAGGCACACGTCCAGCTCCTCTTCCCACACGGAAGGTGGCAGCCCTGAAAGCTGTTGCTGGTCTTCACCGTCCCCCTGCAGCCTAATCACAGGCAAAACAGGATCTGGGACTCGGGCTTGCCCAGAGGAGGAACATCTCATGGCTCTCGTCCTCGGCAGAGCCTGATTCCGAAAAGGCACTCGTTCGGCTCCTTATCCCACACGGAAGGTGGCAGCCCTGAAAGATGTTGCTGGTCTTCACCGTCCCCATGCAGCCTATTCACAGGCACAACAGGATTTGGGACCCGGGCTTGCCCAGAGGAGGAACATCTCATGGCTCTCGTCCTCGGCGAAACCTTATTCCGGAAAGGCACACGTCCGGCTCCTTGTCCCACAACGAAGGTGGCAGGCCGGAAAGATGTTGCTGGTCTTCACCGTCCCCCTGCAGCCTATTCACAGGTACAACAGGATCTGGGACCCGGGCTTGCCCAGAGGAGGAACATCTCATGGCTCTCGTCCTCGGCAGAGCCTGATTCAGGAAAGGCACACATCCGGCTCCTTGTCCCACACGGAAGGTGGCAGGCCGGAAAGCTGTTGCTGGTCTTCACCGTCCCCCTGCAGCCTATTCACAGGCACAACAGGGTCTGGGACCTGGGCTTGCCCAGAGGAGGAACATCTCATGGCTCTCGTCCTCGGCGGAGCATGATTCCGGCAAGGCACACGTCCGGCTCCTTGTCCCACAGGGAAGGTGGCAGCCCGCAAAGATGTTGCTGGTCTTCACTGTCCCCCTGCAGCCTATTCACAATCACAACAGGATTCACGACGCGGGCTTGGCCAGAGGAGGAACATCTCATGGCTCTCGTCCTCGGCGGAGCCTGATTCAGGAAAGGCACACATCCGGCTCCTTGTCCCACACAGAAGGTGGCAGCCCTGAAAGCTGTTGCTGGTCTTCACCATCCCCCTGCAGCCTATTCACAGGCACAACAGGATCTGGGACCCGGGCTTGCCCAGAGGAGGAACATCCCATGGCTCTTGTCCTCGGCAGAGCCTGATTCAGGAAAGGCACACATCCGGCTCCTTGTCCCACACAGAAGGTGGCAGGCCGGAAAGCTGTTGCTGGTCTTCACCGTCCCCCTGCAGCCTATTCACAGGCACAACAGGATCTGGGACCCGGGCTTGCCCAGAGGAGGAACATCTTATGGCTCTCGTCCTCGGCAGAGCCTCTTTCCGAAAAGGCACACGTCCGGCTCCTTGTCCCACACGGAAGGTGGCAGGCCGGAAAGATGTTGCTGGTCTTCACCGTCCCCCTGCAGCCTATTCACAGGCACAACAGGACCTGGGACCTGGGCTTGCCCAGAGGAGGAACATCTCATGGCTCTCGTCCTCGGCAGAGCCTCTTTCCGAAAAGGCACACTTCCGGCTCCTTGTCCCACACGGAAGGTGGCAGCCCTGAAAGCTGTTGCTGGTCTTCACCGTCCCCCTGCAGCCTATTCACAGGCACAAGAGGATCTGGGACCTGGGCTTGCCCAGAGGAGGAACATCTCATGGCTCTCGTCCTCGGCAGAGCCTGATTCCGAAAAGGCACACGTCCGGCTCCTTGTCCCACAGGGAAGGAGGCAGGCCGGAAAGATGTTGCTGGTCTTCACTGTCCCCCTGCAGCCTATTCACAATCACAACAGGATTCACGACGCTGGCTTGGCACGAGGAGGAACATCTCATGGCTCTCGTCCTCGGCAGAGCCTGTTTCCGAGAAGGCACACGTCCGGCTCCTCTTCCCACATGGAAGGTGGCAGGCCGGAAAGCTGTTGCTGGTCTTCACCGTCCCCCTGCAGCCTATTCACAGGCACAACAGGATGTGGGACCCGGGCTTGCCCAGAGGAGGAACATCTCATGGCTCTCGTCCTCGGCGAAACCTTATTCCGGAAAGGCACACGTCCGGCTCCTTGTCCCACACGGAAGGTGGCAGCCCTGAAAGATGTTGCTGGTCTTCACCGTCCCCCTGCAGCCTATTCACAGGTACAACAGGATCTGGGACCGGGGCTTGCCCAGAGGAGGAACATCTCATGGCTCTCGTCCTCGGCAGACCCTGATTCAGGAAAGGCACACATCCGGCTCCTTGTCCCACACGGAAGGTGGCAGGCCGGAAAGCTGTTGATGGTCTTCACCGTCCCCCTGCAGCCTATTCACAGGCACATCAGGGTCTGGGACATGGGCTTGCCCAGAGGAGGAACATCTCATGGCTCTCGTCCTCGGCGGAGCCTGATTCCGGAAAGGCACACGTCCGGCTCCTTTTCCCACACAGAAGGTGGCAGGCCACAAAGATGTTGCTGGTCTTCACTGTCCCCCTGCAGCCTATTCGCAATCACAACAGGATTCACGACGCGGGCTTGGGCAGAGGAGGAACATCTCATGGCTCTCGTCCTCGGCGGAGCCTCTTTCCGAAAAGGCACACGTCCGGCTCCTTGTCCCACACGGAAGGTGGCAGCCCTGAAAGCTTTTGCTGGTCTTCACCGTCCCCCTGCAGCCTATTCACAGGTACAACAGGATATGGGACACGCACTTCCCCAGAGGAGGAACATCTCATGGCTCTCGTCCTCGGCAGAGCCTGATTCCGAAAAGGCAGTCGTCCGGCTCCTTGTCCCACACGGAAGGTGGCAGCCCTGAAAGATGTTGCTGGTCTTCACCGTCCCCATGCAGCCTATTCACAGGCACAACAGGATCTGGGACGCGGGCTTGGCCAGAGGAGGAACATCTCATGGCTCTCGTCCTCGGCAGAGCCTCTTTCCGAAAAGGCACACATCCGGCTCCTTGTCCCACACGGAAGGTGGCAGCCCTGAAAGCTGTTGCTGGTCTTCACCGTCCCCATGCAGCCTATTCACAGGCACAACAGGATCTGGGACCTGGGCTTGCCCAGAGGAGGAACATCTCATGGCTCTCGTCCTCGGCAGAGCCTGTTTCCGAGAAGGCACACGTCCGGCTCCTCTTCCCACACGGAAGGTGGCAGCCCTGAAAGCTGTTGCTGGTCTTCACCGTCCCCCTGCAGCCTAATCACAGGCAAAACAGGATCTGGGACCCGGGCTTGCCCAGAGGAGGAACATCTCATGGCTCTCGTCCTCGGCGAAACCTTATTCCGGAAAGGCACACGTCCGGCTCCTTGTCCCACACGGAAGGTGGCAGGCCGGAAAGCTGTTGCTGGTCTTCACCGTCCCCCTGCAGCCTATTCACAGGTACAACAGGATCTGGGACCCGGGCTTGCCCAGAGGAGGAACATCTCATGGCTCTCGTCCTCGGCAGAGCCTGATTCAGGAAAGGCACACGTCCGGCTCCTTGTCCCACACGGAAGGTGGCAGGCCGGAAAGCTGTTGCTGGTCTTCACCGTCCCCCTGCAGCCTATTCACAGGAACAACAGGGTCTGGGACCTGGGCTTGCCCAGAGGAGGAACATCTCATGGCTCTCGTCCTCGGCGGAGCATGATTCCGGCAAGGCACACGTCCGGCTCCTTGTCCCACAGGGAAGGTGGCAGGCCGCAAAGATGTTGCTGGTCTTCACTGTCCCCCTGCAGCCTATTCACAATCACAACAGGATTCACGACGCGGGCTTGGCCAGAGGAGGAACATCTCATGGCTCTCGTCCTCGGCGGAGCCTGATTCCGGAAAGGCACACATCCGGCTCCTTGTCCCACACGGAAGGTGGCAGCCCTGAAAGATGTTGCTGGTCTTCACCGTCCCTCTACAGCCTATTCACAGGCACAACAGGATTCAGGACCGGGGCTTGCCCAGAGGAGGAACATCTCATGGCTCTCGTCCTCGGCAGAGCCTGATTCCGAAAAGGCACACGTCCGGCTCCTTGTCCCACACGGAAGGTGGCAGCCCTGAAAGCTGTTGCTGGTCTTCACCGTCCCCCTGCAGCCTATTCACAGGTACAACAGGATATGGGACACGCGCTTCCCCAGAGGAGGAACATCTCATGGCTCTCGTCCTCGGCAGAGCCTGTTTCCGAAAAGGCACTCGTCCGGCTCCTTGTCCCACACGGAAGGTGGCAGGCCGGAAAGCTGTTGCTGGTTTTCACCGTCCCCATGCAGCCTATTCACAGGCACAACAGGATCTGGGATCCGGGCTTGCCCAGAGGAGGAACATCTCATGGCTCTCGTCCTCGGCAGAGCCTGTTTCCGAGAAGGCACACGTCCGGCTCCTTGTCCCACACGGAAGGTGGCAGCCCTGAAAGCTGTTGCTGGTCTTCACCGTCCCCCTGCAGCCTATTCACAGGCATAACAGGATCTGAGACCCGGGCTTGCCCAGAGGAGGAACATCTCATGGCTCTCGTCCTCGGCAGAGCCTGTTTCCGAGAAGGCACACGTCCGGCTCCTCTTCCCACACGGAAGGTGGCAGCCCTGAAAGATGTTGCTGGTCTTCACCGTCCCCCTGCAGCCTATTCACAGGCACAACAGGATGTGGGACCCGGGCTTGCCCAGAGGAGGAACATCTCATGGCTCTCGTCCTCGGCGAAACCTTATTCCGGAAAGGCACACGTCCGGCTCCTTGTCCCACACGGAAGGTGGCAGCCCTGAAAGATGTTGCTGGTCTTCACCGTCCCCCTGCAGCCTATTCACAGGTACAACAGGATCTGGGACCGGGGCTTGCCCAGAGGAGGAACATCTCATGGCTCTCGTCCTCGGCAGACCCTGATTCAGGAAAGGCACACATCTGGCTCCTTGTCCCACACGGAAGGTGGCAGGCCGGAAAGCTGTTGATGGTCTTCACCGTCCCCCTGCAGCCTATTCACAGGCACATCAGGGTCTGGGACATGGGCTTGCCCAGAGGAGGAACATCTCATGGCTCTCGTCCTCGGCGGAGCCTGATTCCGGAAAGGCACACGTCCGGCTCCTTTTCCCACACAGAAGGTGGCAGGCCACAAAGATGTTGCTGGTCTTCACTGTCCCCCTGCAGCCTATTTGCAATCACAACAGGATTCACGACGCGGGCTTGGGCAGAGGAGGAACATCTCATGGCTCTCGTCCTCGGCGGAGCCTGATTCCGGAAAGGCACACGTCCGGCTCCTTGTCCCACACGGAAGGTGGCAGCCCTGAAAGCTTTTGCTGGTCTTCACCGTCCCCCTGCAGCCTATTCACAGGTACAACAGGATATGGGACACGCACTTCCCCAGAGGAGGAACATCTCATGGCTCTCGTCCTCGGCAGAGCCTGATTCCGAAAAGGCAGTCGTCCGGCTCCTTGTCCCACACGGAATGTGGCAGCCCTGAAAGATGTTGCTGGTCTTCACCGTCCCCATGCAGCCTATTCACAGGCACAACAGGATCTGGGACCCGGGCTTGGCCAGAGGAGGAACATCTCATGGCTCTCGTCCTCGGCAGAGCCTCTTTCCGAAAAGGCACTCGTCCGGCTCCTTGTCCCACACGGAAGGTGGCAGGCCGGAAAGCTCTTGCTGGTTTTCACCGTCCCCATGCAGCCTATTCACAGGCACAACAGGATCTGGGATCCGGGCTTGCCCAGAGGAGGAACATCTCATGGCTCTCGTCCTCGGCAGAGCCTGTTTCCGAGAAGGCACACGTCCGGCTCCTTGTCCCACACGGAAGGTGGCAGCCCTGAAAGCTGTTGCTGGTCTTCACCGTCCCCCTGCAGCCTATTCACAGGCATAACAGGATCTGGGACCCGGGCTTGCCCAGAGGAAGAACATCTCATGGCTCTCGTCCTCGGCAGAGCCTGTTTCCGAGAAGGCACAAGTCCGGCTCCTCTTCCCACACGGAAGGTGGCAGCCCTGAAAGATGTTGCTGGTCTTCACCGTCCCCCTGCAGCCTATTCACAGGCACAACAGGATGTGGGACCCGGGCTTGCCCAGAGGAGGAACATCTCATGGCTCTCGTCCTCGGCGAAACCTTATTCCGGAAAGGCACACGTTCGGCTCCTTGTCCCACACGGAAGGTGGCAGGCCGGAAAGCTGTTGCTGGTCTTCACCGTCCCCCTGCAGCCTATTCACAGGTACAACAGGATCTGGGACCCGGGCTTGCCCAGAGGAGGAACATCTCATGGCTCTCGTCCTCGGCATACCCTGATTCAGGAAAGGCACACATCCGGCTCCTTGTCCCACACGGAAGGTGGCAGGCCGGAAAGATGTTGCTGGTCTTCACCGTCCCCCTGCAGCCTATTCACAGGCACATCAGGGTCTGGGACATGGGCTTGCCCAGAGGAGGAACATCTCATGGCTCTCGTCCTCGGCGGAGCCTGATTCCGGAAAGGCACACGTCCGGCTCCTTGTCCCACAGGGAAGGTGGCAGGCCGGAAAGATGTTGCTGGTCTTCACTGTCCCCCTGCAGCCTATTCGCAATCACAACAGGATTCACGACGCGGGCTTGGGCAGAGGAGGAACATCTCATGGCTCTCGTCCTCGGCGGAGCCTGATTCCGGAAAGGCACACGTCCGGCTCCTTGTCCCACACGGAAGGTGGCAGCCCTGAAAGCTTTTGCTGGTCTTCACCGTCCCCCTGCAGCCTATTCACAGGTACAACAGGATATGGGACAGGCACTTCCCCAGAGGAGGAACATCTCATGGCTCTCGTCCTCGGCAGAGCCTGATTCCGAAAAGGCAGTCGTCCGGCTCCTTGTCCCACACGGAAGGTGGCAGCCCTGAAAGATGTTGCTGGTCTTCACCGTCCCCATGCAGCCTATTCACAGGCACAACAGGATCTGGGACCCGGGCTTGGCCAGAGGAGGAACATCTCATGGCTCTCGTCCTCGGCAGAGCCTCTTTCCGAAAAGGCACACATCCGGCTCCTTGTCCCACACGGAAGGTGGCAGCCCTGAAAGCTGTTGCTGGTCTTCACCGTCCCCATGCAGCCTATTCACAGGCACAACAGGATCTGGGACCTGGGCTTGCCCAGAGGAGGAACATCTCATGGCTCTCGTGCTCGGCAGAGCCTGTTTCCGAGAAGGCACACGTCCGGCTCCTCTTCCCACACGGAAGGTGGCAGCCCTGAAAGCTGTTGCTGGTCTTCACCGTCCCCCTGCAGCCTAATCACAGGCAAAACAGGATCTGGGACTCGGGCTTGCCCAGAGGAGGAACATCTCATGGCTCTCATCCTCGGCAGAGCCTGATTCCGAAAAGGCACTCGTTCGGCTCCTTATCCCACACGGAAGGTGGCAGGCCGGAAAGCTGTTGCTGGTCTTCACCGTCCCCCTGCAGCCTATTCACAGGTACAACAGGATCTGGGACCCGGGCTTGCCCAGAGGAGGAACATCTCATGGCTCTCGTCCTCGGCAGACCCTGATTCAGGAAAGGCACACATCCGGCTCCTTGTCCCACACGGAAGGTGGCAGGCCGGAAAGATGTTGCTGGTCTTCACTGTCCCCCTGCAGCCTATTCGCAATCACAACAGGATTCACGACGCGGGCTTGGGCAGAGGAGGAACATCTCATGGCTCTCGTCCTCGGCGAAGCCTGATTCCGGAAAGGCACACGTCCGGCTCCTTGTCCCACATGAAGGTGGCAGCCCTGAAAGCTTTTGCTGGTCTTCACCGTCCCCCTGCAGCCTATTCACAGGTACAACAGGATATGGGACACGCACTTCCCCAGTGGAGGAACATCTCATGGCTCTCGTCCTCGGCAGAGCCTGATTCCGAAAAGGCAGTCGTCCGGCTCCTTGTCCCACACGGAAGGTGGCAGCCCTGAAAGATGTTGCTGGTCTTCACCGTCCCCCTGCAGCCTATTCACAGGCACAACAGGATCTGGGACCTGGGCTTGCCCAGAGGAGGAACATCTCATGGCTCTCGTCCTCGGCAGAGCCTGTTTCTGAGAAGGCACACGTCCGGCTCCTCTTCCCACACGGAAGGTGGCAGCCCTGAAAGCTGTTGCTGGTCTTCACCGTCCCCCTGCAGCCTAATGACAGGCAAAACAGGATCTGGGACCTGGGCTTGCCCAGAGGAGGAACATCTCATGGCTCTCGTCCTCGGCGGAGCATGATTCCGTCAAGGCACACGTCCGGCTCCTTGTCCCACAGGGAAGGTGGCAGGCCGCAAAGATGTTGCTGGTCTTCACTGTCCCCCTGCAGCCTATTCACAATCACAACAGGATTCACGACGCGGGCTTGGCCAGAGGAGGAACACCTCATGGATCTCGTCCTCGGCAGAGCCTTTTTCCGAGAAGGCACACGTCCGGCTCCTCTTCCCACACGGAAGGTGGCAGCCCTGAAAGATGTTGCTGGTCTTCACCGTCCCCCTGCAGCCTATTCACAGGCACAACAGGATGTGGGACCCGGGCTTGCCCAGAGGAGGAACATCTCATGGCTCTCGTCCTCGGCGAAACCTTATTCCGGAAAGGCACACATCCGGCTCCTTGTCCCACACGGAAGGTGGCAGGCCGGAAAGCTTTTGCTGGTCTTCACCGTCCCCCTGCAGCCTATTCACAGGTACAACAGGATCTGGGACCGGGGCTTGCCCAGAGGAGGAACATCTCATGGCTCTCGTCCTCGGCAGACCCTGATTCAGGAAAGGCACACATCCGGCTCCTTGTCCCACACGGAAGGTGGCAGGCCGGAAAGCTGTTGCTGGTCTTCACCGTCCCCCTGCAGCCTATTCACAGGCACATCAGGGTCTGGGACATGGGCTTGCCCAGAGGAGGAACATCTCATGGCTCTCGTCCTCGGCGGAGCCTGATTCCGGAAAGGCACACGTCCGGCTCCTTGTCCCACAGGGAAGGTGGCAGGCCGGAAAGATGTTGCTGGTCTTCACTGTCCCCCTGCAGCCTATTCGCAATCACAACAGGATTCACGACGCGGGCTTGGGCAGAGGAGGAACATCTCATGGCTCTCGTCCTCGGCGGAGCCTGATTCCGGAAAAGCACACGTCCGGCTCCTTGTCCCACACGGAAGGTGGCAGCCCTGAAAGCTTTTGCTGGTCTTCACCGTCCCCCTGCAGCCTATTCACAGGTACAACAGGATATGGGACACGCACTTCCCCAGAGGAGGAACATCTCATGGCTCTCGTCCTCGGCAGAGCCTCTTTCCGAAAAGGCACACATCCGGCTCCTTGTCCCACACGGAAGGTGGCAGCCCTGAAAGATGTTGCTGGTCTTCACCGTCCCCATGCAGCCTATTCACTAGCACAACAGGATCTGGGACCCGGGCTTGGCCAGAGGAGGAACATCTCATGGCTCTCGTCCTCGGCAGAGCCTGATTCAGGAAAGGCACACATCCGGCTCCTTGTCCCACACGGAAGGTGGCAGACCGGAAAGCTGTTGCTGGTCTTCACCGTCCCCCTGCAGCCTATTCACAGGCACAACAGGGTCTGGGACCTGGGCTTGCCCAGAGGAGGAACATCTCATGGCTCTCGTCCTCGGCGGAGCATGATTCCGGCAAGGCACACGTCCGGCTCCTTGTCCCACAGGGAAGGTGGCAGCCCGCAAAGATGTTGCTGGTCTTCACTGTCCCCCTGCAGCCTATTCACAATCACAACAGGATTCACGACGCGGGCTTGGCCAGAGGAGGAACATCTCATGGCTCTCGTCCTCGGCGGAGCCTGATTCAGGAAAGGCACACATCCGGCTCCTTGTCCCACACAGAAGGTGGCAGCCCTGAAAGCTGTTGCTGGTCTTCACCGTCCCCCTGCAGCCTATTCACAGGCACAACAGGATCTGGGACCCGGGCTTGCCCAGAGGAGGAACATCTCATGGCTCTTGTCCTCGGCAGAGCCTGATTCAGGAAAGGCACACATCCGGCTCCTTGTCCCACACGGAAGGTGGCAGGCCGGAAAGCTGTTGCTGGTCTTCACCGTCCCCCTGCAGCCTATTCACAGCTACAACAGGATCTGGGACCTGGGCTTGCCCAGAGGAGGAACATCTCATGGCTCTCGTCCTCGGCAGAGCCTGATTCCGAAAAGGCACACGTCCGGCTCCTTGTCCCACAGGGAAGGAGGCAGGCCGGAAAGATGTTGCTGGTCTTCACTGTCCCCCTGCAGCCTATTCACAATCACAACAGGATTCACGACGCGGGCTTGGCCAGAGGAGGAACATCTCATGGCTCTCGTCCTCGGCGGAGCCTGTTCCGGAAAGGCACACGTCCGGCTCCTTGTCCCACAGGGAAGGAGGCAGGCCGGAAAGATGTTGCTGGTCTTCACTGTCCCCCTGCAGCCTATTCACAATCACAACAGGATTCACGACGCTGGCTTGGCACGAGGAGGAACATCTCATGGCTCTCGTCCTCGGCAGAGCCTGTTTCCGAGAAGGCACACGTCCGGCTCCTCTTCCCACATGGAAGGTCGCAGGCCGGAAAGCTGTTGCTGGTCTTCACCGTCCCCCTGCAGCCTATTCACAGGCACAACAGGATGTGGGACCCGGGCTTGCCCAGAGGAGGAACATCTCATGGCTCTCGTCCTCGGCGAAACCTTATTCCGGAAAGGCACACGTCCGGCTCCTTGTCCCACACGGAAGGTGGCAGCCCTGAAAGATGTTGCTGGTCTTCACCGTCCCCCTGCAGCCTATTCACAGGTACAACAGGATCTGGGACCGGGGCTTGCCCAGAGGAGGAACATCTCATGGCTCTCGTCCTCGGCAGACCCTGATTCAGGAAAGGCACACATCCGGCTCCTTGTCCCACACGGAAGGTGGCAGGCCGGAAAGCTGTTGCTGGTCTTCACCGTCCCCCTGCAGCCTATTCACAGGCACATCAGGGTCTGGGACATGGGCTTGCCCAGAGGAGGAACATCTCATGGCTCTCGTCCTCGGCGGAGCCTGATTCCGGAAAGGCACACGTCCGGCTCCTTTTCCCACACAGAAGGTGGCAGGCCACAAAGATGTTGCTGGTCTTCACTGTCCCCCTGCAGCCTATTCGCAATCACAACAGGATTCACGACGCGGGCTTGGGCAGAGGAGGAACATCTCATGGCTCTCGTCCTCGGCGGAGCCTGATTCCGGAAAGGCACACGTCCGGCTCCTTGTCCCACACGGAAGGTGGCAGCCCTGAAAGCTTTTGCTGGTCTTCACCGTCCCCCTGCAGCCTATTCACAGGTACAACAGGATATGGGACACGCACTTCCCCAGAGGAGGAACATCTCATGGCTCTCGTCCTCGGCAGAGCCTGATTCCGAAAAGGCAGTCGTCCGGCTCCTTGTCCCACACGGAAGGTGGCAGCCCTGAAAGATGTTGCTGGTCTTCACCGTCCCCATGCAGCCTATTCACAGGCACAACAGGATCTGGGACCCGGGCTTGGCCAGAGGAGGAACATCTCATGGCTCTCGTCCTCGGCAGAGCCTCTTTCCGAAAAGGCACACATCCGGCTCCTTGTCCCACACGGAAGGTGGCAGCCCTGAAAGCTGTTGCTGGTCTTCACCGTCCCCATGCAGCCTATTCACAGGCACAACAGGATCTGGGACCTGGGCTTGCCCAGAGGAGGAACATCTCATGGCTCTCGTCCTCGGCAGAGCCTCTTTCCGAAAAGGCACACGTCCGGCTCCTCTTCCCACACGGAAGGTGGCAGCCCTGAAAGCTGTTGCTGGTCTTCACCGTCCCCCTGCAGCCTAATCACAGGCAAAACAGGATCTGGGACCCGGGCTTGCCCAGAGGAGGAACATCTCATGGCTCTCGTCCTCGGCGAAACCTTATTCCGGAAAGGCACACGTCCGGCTCCTTGTCCCACACGGAAGGTGGCAGGCCGGAAAGCTGTTGCTGGTCTTCACCGTCCCCCTGCAGCCTATTCACAGGTACAACAGGATCTGGGACCCGGGCTTGCCCAGAGGAGGAACATCTCATGGCTCTCGTCCTCGGCGGAGCCTGATTCCGGAAAGGCACACGTCCGGCTCCTTGTCCCACACGGAAGGTGGCAGGCCGGAAAGCTGTTGCTGGTCTTCACCGTCCCCCTGCAGCCTATTCACAGGAACAACAGGGTCTGGGACCTGGGCTTGCCCAGAGGAGGAACATCTCATGGCTCTCGTCCTCGGCGGAGCATGATTCCGGCAAGGCACACGTCCGGCTCCTTGTCCCACAGGGAAGGTGGCAGGCCGCAAAGATGTTGCTGGTCTTCACTGTCCCCCTGCAGCCTATTCACAATCACAACAGGATTCACGACGCGGGCTTGGCCAGAGGAGGAACATCTCATGGCTCTCGTCCTCGGCGGAGCCTGATTCCGGAAAGGCACACGTCCGGCTCCTTGTCCCACACGGAAGGTGGCAGCCCTGAAAGATGTTGCTGGTCTTCACCGTCCCTCTACAGCCTATTCACAGGCACAACAGGATTCAGGACCGGGGCTTGCCCAGAGGAGGAACATCTCATGGCTCTCGTCCTCGGCAGAGCCTGATTCCGAAAAGGCACACGTCCGGCTCCTTGTCCCACACGGAAGGTGGCAGCCCTGAAAGCTGTTGCTGGTCTTCACCGTCCCCCTGCAGCCTATTCACAGGCAAAACAGGATATGGGACCCGGGCTTGCCCAGAGGAGGAACATCTCATGGCTCTCGTCCTCGGCAGAGCCTGTTTCCGAGAAGGCACACGTCCGGCTCCTCTTCCCACACGGAAGGTGGCAGCCCTGAAAGATGTTGCTGGTCTTCACCGTCCCCCTGCAGCCTATTCACAGGCACAACAGGATGTGGGACCCGGGCTTGCCCAGAGGAGGAACATCTCATGGCTCTCGTCCTCGGCGAAACCTTATTCCGGAAAGGCACACGTCCGGCTCCTTGTCCCACACGGAAGGTGGCAGCCCTGAAAGATGTTGCTGGTCTTCACCGTCCCCCTGCAGCCTATTCACAGGTACAACAGGATCTGGGACCGGGGCTTGCCCAGAGGAGGAACATCTCATGGCTCTCGTCCTCGGCAGACCCTGATTCAGGAAAGGCACACATCTGGCTCCTTGTCCCACACGGAAGGTGGCAGGCCGGAAAGCTGTTGATGGTCTTCACCGTCCCCCTGCAGCCTATTCACAGGCACATCAGGGTCTGGGACATGGGCTTGCCCAGAGGAGGAACATCTCATGGCTCTCGTCCTCGGCGGAGCCTGATTCCGGAAAGGCACACGTCCGGCTCCTTTTCCCACACAGAAGGTGGCAGGCCACAAAGATGTTGCTGGTCTTCACTGTCCCCCTGCAGCCTATTCGCAATCACAACAGGATTCACGACGCGGGCTTGGGCAGAGGAGGAACATCTCATGGCTCTCGTCCTCGGCGGAGCCTGATTCCGGAAAGGCACACGTCCGGCTCCTTGTCCCACACGGAAGGTGGCAGCCCTGAAAGCTTTTGCTGGTCTTCACCGTCCCCCTGCAGCCTATTCACAGGCACAACAGGATTCAGGACCGGGGCTTGCCCAGAGGAGGAACATCTCATGGCTCTCGTCCTCGGCAGAGCCTGATTCCGAAAAGGCACACGTCCGGCTCCTTGTCCCACACGGAAGGTGGCAGCCCTGAAAGCTGTTGCTGGTCTTCACCGTCCCCCTGCAGCCTATTCACAGGTACAACAGGATATGGGACACGCGCTTCCCCAGAGGAGGAACATCTCATGGCTCTCGTCCTCGGCAGAGCCTGTTTCCGAAAAGGCACTCGTCCGGCTCCTTGTCCCACACGGAAGGTGGCAGGCCGGAAAGCTGTTGCTGGTTTTCACCGTCCCCATGCAGCCTATTCACAGGCACAACAGGATCTGGGATCCGGGCTTGCCCAGAGGAGGAACATCTCATGGCTCTCGTCCTCGGCAGAGCCTGTTTCCGAGAAGGCACACGTCCGGCTCCTTGTCCCACACGGAAGGTGGCAGCCCTGAAAGCTGTTGCTGGTCTTCACCGTCCCCCTGCAGCCTATTCACAGGCATAACAGGATCTGGGACCCGGGCTTGCCCAGAGGAGGAACATCTCATGGCTCTCGTCCTCGGCAGAGCCTGTTTCCGAGAAGGCACACGTCCGGCTCCTCTTCCCACACGGAAGGTGGCAGCCCTGAAAGATGTTGCTGGTCTTCACCGTCCCCCTGCAGCCTATTCACAAGCACAACAGGATGTGGGACCCGGGCTTGCCCAGAGGAGGAACATCTCATGGCTCTCGTCCTCGGCGAAACCTTATTCCGGAAAGGCACACGTTCGGCTCCTTGTCCCAGACGGAAGGTGGCAGGCCGGAAAGCTGTTGCTGGTCTTCACCGTCCCCCTGCAGCCTATTCACAGGTACAACAGGATCTGGGACCCGGGCTTGCCCAGAGGAGGAACATCTCATGGCTCTCGTCCTCGGCATACCCTGATTCAGGAAAGGCACACATCCGGCTCCTTGTCCCACACGGAAGGTGGCAGGCCGGAAAGATGTTGCTGGTCTTCACCGTCCCCCTGCAGCCTATTCACAGGCACATCAGGGTCTGGGACATGGGCTTGCCCAGAGGAGGAACATCTCATGGCTCTCGTCCTCGGCGGAGCCTGATTCCGGAAAGGCACACGTCCGGCTCCTTGTCCCACAGGGAAGGTGGCAGGCCGGAAAGATGTTGCTGGTCTTCACTGTCCCCCTGCAGCCTATTCGCAATCACAACAGGATTCACGACGCGGGCTTGGGCAGAGGAGGAACATCTCATGGCTCTCGTCCTCGGCGGAGCCTGATTCCGGAAAGGCACACGTCCGGCTCCTTGTCCCACACGGAAGGTGGCAGCCCTGAAAGCTTTTGCTGGTCTTCACCGTCCCCCTGCAGCCTATTCACAGGTACAACAGGATATGGGACAGGCACTTCCCCAGAGGAGGAACATCTCATGGCTCTCGTCCTCGGCAGAGCCTGATTCCGAAAAGGCAGTCGTCCGGCTCCTTGTCCCACACGGAAGGTGGCAGCCCTGAAAGATGTTGCTGGTCTTCACCGTCCCCATGCAGCCTATTCACAGGCACAACAGGATCTGGGACCCGGGCTTGGCCAGAGGAGGAATATCTCATGGCTCTCGTCCTCGGCAGAGCCTCTTTCCGAAAAGGCACACATCCGGCTCCTTGTCCCACACGGAAGGTGGCAGCCCTGAAAGCTGTTGCTGGTCTTCACCGTCCCCATGCAGCCTATTCACAGGCACAACAGGATCTGGGACCTGGGCTTGCCCAGAGGAGGAACATCTCATGGCTCTCGTCCTCGGCAGAGCCTGTTTCCGAGAAGGCACACGTCCGGCTCCTCTTCCCACACGGAAGGTGGCAGCCCTGAAAGCTGTTGCTGGTCTTCACCGTCCCCCTGCAGCCTAATCACAGGCACAACAGGATCTGGGACTAGGGCTTGCCCAGAGGAGGAACATCTCATGGCTCTCGTCCTCGGCAGAGCCTGATTCCGAAAAGGCACTCGTTCGGCTCCTTATCCGACACGGAAGGTGGCAGGCCGGAAAGCTGTTGCTGGTCTTCACCGTCCCCCTGCAGCCTATTCACAGGTACAACAGGATCTGGGACCCGGGCTTGCCCAGAGGAGGAACATCTCATGGCTCTCGTCCTCGGCAGACCCTGATTCAGGAAAGGCACACATCCGGCTCCTTGTCCCACACGGAAGGTGGCAGGCCGGAAAGATGTTGCTGGTCTTCACTGTCCCCCTGCAGCCTATTCGCAATCACAACAGGATTCACGACGCGGGCTTGGGCAGAGGAGGAACATCTCATGGCTCTCGTCCTCGGCGAAGCCTGATTCCGGAAAGGCACACGTCCGGCTCCTTGTCCCACATGAAGGTGGCAGCCCTGAAAGCTTTTGCTGGTCTTCACCGTCCCCCTGCAGCCTATTCACAGGTACAACAGGATATGGGACACGCACTTCCCCAGTGGAGGAACATCTCATGGCTCTCGTCCTCGGCAGAGCCTGATTCCGAAAAGGCAGTCGTCCGGCTCCTTGTCCCACACGGAAGGTGGCAGCCCTGAAAGATGTTGCTGGTCTTCACCGTCCCCCTGCAGCCTATTCACAGGCACAACAGGATCTGGGACCTGGGCTTGCCCAGAGGAGGAACATCTCATGGCTCTCGTCCTCGGCAGAGCCTGTTTCTGAGAAGGCACACGTCCGGCTCCTCTTCCCACACGGAAGGTGGCAGCCCTGAAAGCTGTTGCTGGTCTTCACCGTCCCCCTGCAGCCTAATCACAGGCAAAACAGGATCTGGGACCTGGGCTTCCCCAGAGGAGGAACATCTCATGGCTCTCGTCCTCGGCGGAGCATGATTCCGGCAAGGCACACGTCCGGCTCCTTGTCCCACAGGGAAGGTGGCAGGCCGCAAAGATGTTGCTGGTCTTCACTGTCCCCCTGCAGCCTATTCACAATCACAACAGGATTCACGACGCGGGCTTGGCCAGAGGAGGAACATCTCATGGCTCTCGTCCTCGGCAGAGCCTGTTTCCGAGAAGGCACACGTCCGGCTCCTCTTCCCACACGGAAGGTGGCAGCCCTGAAAGATGTTGCTGGTCTTCACCGTCCCCCTGCAGCCTATTCACAGGCACAACAGGATGTGGGACCCGGGCTTGCCCAGAGGAGGAACATCTCATGGCTCTCGTCCTCGGCGAAACCTTATTCCGGAAAGGCACACGTCCGGCTCCTTGTCCCACACGGAAGGTGGCAGGCCGGAAAGCTGTTGCTGGTCTTCACCGTCCCCCTGCAGCCTATTCACAGGTACAACAGGATCTGGGTCCGGGGCTTGCCCAGAGGAGGAACATCTCATGGCTCTCGTCCTCGGCAGACCCTGATTCAGGAAAGGCACACATCCGGCTCCTTGTCCCACACGGAAGGTGGCAGGCCGGAAAGATGTTGCTGGTCTTCACCGTCCCCCTGCAGCCTATTCACAGGCACATCAGGGTCTGGGACATGGGCTTGCCCAGAGGAGGAACATCTCATGGCTCTCGTCCTCGGCGGAGCCTGATTCCGGAAAGGCACACGTCCGGCTCCTTGTCCCACAGGGAAGGTGGCAGGCCGGAAAGATGTTGCTGGTCTTCACTGTCCCCCTGCAGCCTATTCGCAATCACAACAGGATTCACGACGCGGGCTTGGGCAGAGGAGGAACATCTCATGGCTCTCGTCCTCGGCGGAGCCTGATTCCGGAAAAGCACACGTCCGGCTCCTTGTCCCACACGGAAGGTGGCAGCCCTGAAAGCTTTTGCTGGTCTTCACCGTCCCCCTGCAGCCTATTCACAGGTACAACAGGATATGGGACACGCACTTCCCCAGAGGAGGAACATCTCATGGCTCTCGTCCTCGGCAGAGCCTGATTCCGAAAAGGCAGTCGTCCGGCTCCTTGTCCCACACGGAAGGTGGCAGCCCTGAAAGATGTTGCTGGTCTTCACCGTCCCCATGCAGCCTATTCACAGGCACAACAGGATCTGGGACCCGGGCTTGGCCAGAGGAGGAACATCTCATGGCTCTCGTCCTCGGTAGAGCCTGTTTCCGAGAAGGCACACGTCCGGCTCATTGTCCCACACGGAAGGTGGCAGCCCTGAAAGCTGTTGCTGGTCTTCACCGTCCCCCTGCAGCCTATTCACAGGCACAACAGGATCTGGGACCCAGGCTTGCCCAGAGGAGGAACATCTCATGGCTCTCGTCCTCGGCAGAGCCTGATTCAGGAAAGGCACACATCCGGCTCCTTGTCCCACACGGAAGGTGGCAGGCCGGAAAGCTGTTGCTGGTCTTCACCGTCCCCCTGCAGCCTATTCACAGGCACAACAGGGTCTGGGACCTGGGCTTGCCCAGAGGAGGTACATCTCATGGCTCTCGTCCTCGGCGGAGCATGATTCCGGCAAGGCACACGTCCGGCTCCTTGTCCCACAGGGAAGGTGGCAGGCCGCAAAGATGTTGCCGGTCTTCACTGTCCCCCTGCAGCCTATTCACAATCACAACAGGATTCACGACGCGGGCTTGGCCAGAGGAGGAACATCTCATGGCTCTCGTCCTCGGCGGAGCCTGATTCCGGAAAGGCACACATCCGGCTCCTTGACCCACACGGAAGGTGGCAGCCCTGAAAGATGTTGCTGGTCTTCACTGTCCCTCTACAGCCTATTCACAGGCACAACAGGATTCAGGACCGGGGCTTGCCCAGAGGAGGAACATCTCATGGCTCTCGTCCTCGGCAGAGCCTGATTCCGAAAAGGCACACGTCTGGCTCCTTGTCCCACACGGAAGGTGGCAGCCCTGAAAGCTGTTGCTGGTCTTCACCGTCCCCCTGCAGCCTATTCACAGGTACAACAGGATATGGGACACGCGCTTCCCCAGAGGAGGAACATCTCATGGCTCTCGTCCTCGGCAGAGCCTGTTTCCGAAAAGGCACTCGTCCGGCTCCTTGTCCCACACGGAAGGTGGCAGGCCGGAAAGCTGTTGCTGGTTTTCACCGTCCCCATGCAGCCTATTCACAGGCACAACAGGATCTGGGATCCGGGCTTGCCCAGAGGAGGAACATCTCATGGCTCTCGTCCTCGGCAGAGCCTCTTTCCGAGAAGGCACACGTCCGGCTCCTTGTCCCACACGGAAGGTGGCAGCCCTGAAAGCTGTTGCTGGTCTTCACCGTCCCCCTGCAGCCTATTCACAGGCACATCAGGGTCTGGGACATGGGCTTGCCCAGAGGAGGAACATCTCATGGCTCTCGTCCTCGGCGGAGCCTGATTCCGGAAAGGCACACGTCCGGCTCCTTGTCCCACAGGGAAGGTGGCAGGCCGGAAAGATGTTGCTGGTCTTCACTGTCCCCCTGCAGCCTATTCGCAATCACAACAGGATTCACGACGCGGGCTTGGGCAGAGGAGGAACATCTCATGGCTCTCGTCCTCGGCGGAGCCTGATTCCGGAAAGGCACACGTCCGGCTCCTTGTCCCACACGGAAGGTGGCAGCCCTGAAAGCTTTTGCTGGTCTTCACCGTCCCCCTGCAGCCTATTCACAGGTACAACAGGATATGGGACACGCACTTCCCCAGAGGAGGAACATCTCATGGCTCTCGTCCTCGGCAGAGCCTGATTCCGAAAAGGCAGTCGTCCGGCTCCTTGTCCCACACGGAAGGTGGCAGCCCTGAAAGATGTTGCTGGTCTTCACCGTCCCCATGCAGCCTATTCACAGGCACAACAGGATCTGGGACCCGGGCTTGGCCAGAGGAGGAACATCTCATGGCTCTCGTCCTCGGCAGAGCCTGTTTCCGAGAAGGCACACGTCCGGCTCATTGTCCCACACGGAAGGTGGCAGCCCTGAAAGCTGTTGCTGGTCTTCACCGTCCCCCTGCAGCCTATTCACAGGCACAACAGGATCTGGGACCCAGGCTTGCCCAGAGGAGGAACATCTCATGGCTCTCGTCCTCGGCAGAGCCTGATTCAGGAAAGGCACACATCCGGCTCCTTGTCCCACACGGAAGGTGGCAGGCCGGAAAGCTGTTGCTGGTCTTCACCGTCCCCCTGCAGCCTATTCACAGGCACAACAGGGTCTGGGACCTGGGCTTGCCCAGAGGAGGTACATCTCATGGCTCTCGTCCTCGGCGGAGCATGATTCCGGCAAGGCACACGTCCGGCTCCTTGTCCCACAGGGAAGGTGGCAGGCCGCAAAGATGTTGCCGGTCTTCACTGTCCCCCTGCAGCCTATTCACAATCACAACAGGATTCACGACGCGGGCTTGGCCAGAGGAGGAACATCTCATGGCTCTCGTCCTCGGCGGAGCCTGATTCCGGAAAGGCACACATCCGGCTCCTTGACCCACACGGAAGGTGGCAGCCCTGAAAGATGTTGCTGGTCTTCACTGTCCCTCTACAGCCTATTCACAGGCACAACAGGATTCAGGACCGGGGCTTGCCCAGAGGAGGAACATCTCATGGCTCTCGTCCTCGGCAGAGCCTGATTCCGAAAAGGCACACGTCCGGCTCCTTGTCCCACACGGAAGGTGGCAGCCCTGAAAGCTGTTGCTGGTCTTCACCGTCCCCCTGCAGCCTATTCACAGGTACAACAGGATATGGGACACGCGCTTCCCCAGAGGAGGAACATCTCATGGCTCTCGTCCTCGGCAGAGCCTGTTTCCGAAAAGGCACTCGTCCGGCTCCTTGTCCCACACGGAAGGTGGCAGGCCGGAAAGCTGTTGCTGGTTTTCACCGTCCCCATGCAGCCTATTCACAGGCACAACAGGATCTGGGATCCGGGCTTGCCCAGAGGAGGAACATCTCATGGCTCTCGTCCTCGGCAGAGCCTGTTTCCGAGAAGGCACACGTCCGGCTCCTTGTCCCACACGGAAGGTGGCAGCCCTGAAAGCTGTTGCTGGTCTTCACCGTCCCCCTGCAGCCTATTCACAGGCACATCAGGGTCTGGGACATGGGCTTGCCCAGAGGAGGAACATCTCATGGCTCTCGTCCTCGGCGGAGCCTGATTCCGGAAAGGCACACGTCCGGCTCCTTGTCCCACAGGGAAGGTGGCAGGCCGGAAAGATGTTGCTGGTCTTCACTGTCCCCCTGCAGCCTATTCGCAATCACAACAGGATTCACGACGCGGGCTTGGGCAGAGGAGGAACATCTCATGGCTCTCGTCCTCGGCGGAGCCTGATTCCGGAAAGGCACACGTCCGGCTCCTTGTCCCACACGGAAGGTGGCAGCCCTGAAAGCTTTTGCTGGTCTTCACCGTCCCCCTGCAGCCTATTCAAAGGTACAACAGGATATGGGACACGCACTTCCCCAGAGGAGGAACATCTCATGGCTCTCGTCCTCGGCAGAGCCTCTTTCCGAAAAGGCACACATCCGGATCCTTGTCCCACACGGAAGGTGGCAGCCCTGAAAGCTGTTGCTGGTCTTCACCGTCCCCATGCAGCCTATTCACAGGCACAACAGGATCTGGGACCTGGGCTTGCCCAGAGGAGGAACATCTCATGGCTCTCGTCCTCGGCAGAGCCTGTTTCCGAGAAGGCACACGTCCGGCTCCTCTTCCCACACGGAAGGTGGCAGCCCTGAAAGCTGTTGCTGGTCTTCACCGTCCCCCTGCAGCCTAATCACAGGCAAAACAGGATCTGGGTTTGGGCTTGCCCAGAGGAGGAACATCTCATGGCTCTCGTCCTCGGCAGAGCCTGATTCCGAAAAGGCACTCGTTCAGCTCCTTATCCCACACGGAAGGTGGCAGGCCGGAAAGCTGTTGCTGGTCTTCACCGTCCCCCTGCAGCCTATTCACAGGCACAACAGGATCTGGGACCCGGGCTTGCCCAGAGGAGGAACATCTCATGGCTCTCGTCCTCGGCAGACCCTGATTCAGGAAAGGCACACATCCGGCTCCTTGTCCCACACGGAAGGTGGCAGGCCGGAAAGATGTTGCTGGTCTTCACTGTCCCCCTGCAGCCTATTCGCAATCACAACAGGATTCACGACGCGGGCTTGGGCAGAGGAGGAACATCTCATGGCTCTCGTCCTCGGCGGAGCCTGATTCCGGAAAGGCACACGTCCGGCTCCTTGTCCCACACGGAAGGTGGCAGCCCTGAAAGCTTTTGCTGGTCTTCACCGTCCCCCTGCAGCCTATTCACAGGTACAACAGGATATGGGACACGCACTTCCCCAGTGGAGGAACATCTCATGGCTCTCGTCCTCGGCAGAGCCTCATTCCGAAAAGGCAGTCGTCCGGCTCCTTGTCCCACACGGAAGGTGGCAGCCCTGAAAGATGTTGCTGGTCTTCACCGTCCCCCTGCAGCCTATTCACAGGCACAACAGGATCTGGGACCCGGGCTTGCCCAGAGGAGGAACATCTCATGGCTCTCGTCCTCGGCAGAGCCTCTTTCCGAAAAGGCACACATCCGGCTCCTTGTCCCACACGGAAGGTGGCAGCCCTGAAAGCTGTTGCTGGTCTTCACCGTCCCCATGCAGCCTATTCACAGGCACAACAGGATCTGGGACCTGGGCTTGCCCAGAGGAGGAACATCTCATGGCTCTCGTCCTCGGCAGAGCCTGTTTCCGAGAAGGCACACGTCCGGCTCCTCTTCCCACACGGAAGGTGGCAGCCCTGAAAGCTGTTGCTGGTCTTCACCGTCCCCCTGCAGCCTAATCACAGGCAAAACAGGATCTGGGACCTGGGCTTGCCCAGAGGAGGAACATCTCATGGCTCTCGTCCTCGGCGGAGCATGATTCCGGCAAGGCACACGTCCGGCTCCTTGTCCCACAGGGAAGGTGGCAGGCCGCAAAGATGTTGCTGGTCTTCACTGTCCCCCTGCAGCCTATTCACAATCACAACAGGATTTACGACGCGGGCTTGGCCAGAGGAGGAACATCTTATGGCTCTCGTCCTCGGCAGGGCCTGTTTCCGAGAAGGCACACGTCCGGCTCCTCTTCCCACACGGAAGGTGGCAGCCCTGAAAGATGTTGCTGGTCTTCACCGTCCCTCTACAGCCTATTCACAGGCACAACAGGATTCAGGACCGGGGCTTGCCCAGAGAAGGAACATCTCATGGCTCTCGTCCTCGGCAGAGCCTGATTCCGAAAAGGCACACGTCCGGCTCCATGTCCCACACGGAAGGTGGCAGCCCTGAAAGCTGCTGCTGGTCTTCACCGTCCCCCTGCAGCCTATTCACAGGCAAAACAGGATCTGGGACCTGGGCTTGCCCAGAGGAGGAACATCTCATGGCTCTCGTCCTCGGCAGAGCCTCTTTCCAAAAAGGCACTCGTCCGGCTCCTTGTCCCACACGGAAGGTGGCAGGCCGGAAAGCTGTTGCTGGTTTTCACCGTCCCCATGCAGCCTATTCACAGGCACAACAGGATCTGGGATCCGGGCTTGCCCAGAGGAGGAACATCTCATGGCTCTCATCCTCGGCAGACCCTCTTTCCGAAAAGGCACACGTCCGGCTCCTTGTCCCACACGGAAGGTGGCAGCCCTGAAAGATGTTGCTGGTCTTCACCGTCCCCCTGCAGCCTATTCACAGGCACAACAGGATCTGGGACCCGGGCTTGCCCAGAGGAGGAACATCTCATGGCTCTCGTCCTCGGCAGAGCCTGTTTCCGAGAAGGCACACGTCCGGCTCCTCTTCCCACACGGAAGGTGGCAGCCCTGAAAGCTGTTGCTGGTCTTCACCGTCCCCCTGCAGCTTAATCACAGGCAAAACAGGATCTGGGTTTGGGCTTGCCCAGAGGAGGAACATCTCATGGCTCTCGTCCTCGGCAGAGCCTGATTCCGAAAAGGCACTCGTTCGGCTCCTTATCCCACACGGAAGGTGGCAGGCCGGAAAGCTGTTGCTGGTCTTCACCGTCCCCCTGCAGCCTATTCACAGGCACAACAGGATCTGGGACCCGGGCTTGCCCAGAGGAGGAACATCTCATGGCTCTCGTCCTCGGCAGACCCTGATTCAGGAAAGGCACACATCCGGCTCCTTGTCCCACACGGAAGGTGGCAGGCCGGAAAGATGTTGCTGGTCTTCACTGTCCCCCTGCAGCCTATTCGCAATCACAACAGGATTCACGACGCGGGCTTGGGCAGAGGAGGAACATCTCATGGCTCTCGTCCTCGGCGGAGCCTGATTCCGGAAAGGCACACGTCCGGCTCCTTGTCCCACACGGAAGGTGGCAGCCCTGAAAGCTTTTGCTGGTCTTCACCGTCCCCCTGCAGCCTATTCACAGGTACAACAGGATATGGGACACGCACTTCCCCAGTGGAGGAACATCTCATGGCTCTCGTCCTCGGCAGAGCCTGATTCCGAAAAGGCAGTCGTCCGGCTCCTTGTCCCACACGGAAGGTGGCAGCCCTGAAAGATGTTGCTGGTCTTCACCGTCCCCCTGCAGCCTATTCACAGGCACAACAGGATCTGGGACCCGGGCTTGCCCAGAGGAGGAACATCTCATGGCTCTCGTCCTCGGCAGAGCCTCTTTCCGAAAAGGCACACATCCGGCTCCTTGTCCCACACGGAAGGTGGCAGCCCTGAAAGCTGTTGCTGGTCTTCACCGTCCCCCTGCAGCCTATTCACAGGCACAACAGGATCTGGGACCTGGGCTTGCCCAGAGGAGGAACATCTCATGGCTCTCGTCCTCGGCAGAGCCTGTTTCCGAGAAGGCACACGTCCGGCTCCTCTTCCCACACGGAAGGTGGCAGCCCTGAAAGCTGTTGCTGGTCTTCACCGTCCCCCTGCAGCCTAATCACAGGCAAAACAGGATCTGGGACCTGGGCTTGCCCAGAGGAGGAACATCTCATGGCTCTCGTCCTCGGCGGAGCATGATTCCGGCAAGGCACACGTCCGGCTCCTTGTCCCACAGGGAAGGTGGCAGGCCGCAAAGATGTTGCTGGTCTTCACTGTCCCCCTGCAGCCTATTCACAATCACAACAGGATTTACGACGCGGGCTTGGCCAGAGGAGGAACATCTCATGGCTCTCGTCCTCGGCAGGGCCTGTTTCCGAGAAGGCACACGTCCGGCTCCTCTTCCCACACGGAAGGTGGCAGCCCTGAAAGATGTTGCTGGTCTTCACCGTCCCTCTACAGCCTATTCACAGGCACAACAGGATTCAGGACCGGGGCTTGCCCAGAGAAGGAACATCTCATGGCTCTCGTCCTCGGCAGAGCCTGATTCCGAAAAGGCACACGTCCGGCTCCATGTCCCACACGGAAGGTGGCAGCCCTGAAAGCTGTTGCTGGTCTTCACCGTCCCCCTGCAGCCTATTCACAGGCAAAACAGGATCTGGGACCTGGGCTTGCCCAGAGGAGGAACATCTCATGGCTCTCGTCCTCGGCAGAGCCTCTTTCCAAAAAGGCACTCGTCCGGCTCCTTGTCCCACACGGAAGGTGGCAGGCCGGAAAGCTGTTGCTGGTTTTCACCGTCCCCATGCGGCCTATTCACAGGCACAACAGGATCTGGGATCCGGGCTTGCCCAGAGGAGGAACATCTCATGGCTCTCATCCTCGGCAGACCCTCTTTCCGAAAAGGCACACGTCCGGCTCCTTGTCCCACACGGAAGGTGGCAGCCCTGAAAGATGTTGCTGGTCTTCACCGTCCCCCTGCAGCCTATTCACAGGCACAACAGGATCTGGGACCCGGGCTTGCCCAGAGGAGGAACATCTCATGGCTCTCGTCCTCGGCAGAGCCTGTTTCCGAGAAGGCACACGTCCGGCTCCTCTTCCCACACGGAAGGTGGCAGCCCTGAAAGCTGTTGCTGGTCTTCACCGTCCCCCTGCAGCCTATTCAGAGGCAAAACAGGATCTGGGACTTGGGATTGCCCAGAGGAGGAACATCTCATGGCTCTCGTCCTCGGCAGAGCCTCTTTCCGAAAAGGCACACGTCCGGCTCCTTTTCCCACACGGAAGGTGGCAGGCCGCAAAGATGTTGCTGGTCTTCACCGTCCCCCTGCAGCCTATTCACAGGTACAACAGGATCTGGGACCCGGGCTTGCCCAGAGGAGGAACATCTCATGGCTCTCGTCCTCGGCAGACCCTGATTCAGGAAAGGCACACATCCGGCTCCTTGTCCCACACGGAAGGTGGCAGGCCGGAAAGATGTTGCTGGTCTTCACTGTCCCCCTACAGCCTATTCGCAATCACAACAGGATTCACGACGCGGGCTTGGGCAGAGGAGGAACATCTCATGGCTCTCGTCCTCGGCGGAGCCTGATTCCGGAAAGGCACACGTCCGGCTCCTTGTCCCACACGGAAGGTGGCAGCCCTGAAAGCTTTTGCTGGTCTTCACCGTCCCCCTGCAGCCTATTCACAGGTACAACAGGATATGGGACACGCACTTCCCCAGTGGAGGAACATCTCATGGCTCTCGTCCTCGGCAGAGCCTGATTCCGAAAAGGCAGTCGTCCGGCTCCTTGTCCCACACGGAAGGTGGCAGCCCTGAAAGATGTTGCTGGTCTTCACCGTCCCCCTGCAGCCTATTCACAGGCACAACAGGATCTGGGACCCGGGCTTGCCCAGAGGAGGAACATCTCATGGCTCTCGTCCTCGGCAGAGCCTGTTTCCGAAAAGGCACACATCCGGCTCCTTGTCCCACACGGAAGGTGGCAGCCCTGAAAGCTGTTGCTGGTCTTCACCGTCCCCATGCAGCCTATTCACAGGCACAACAGGATCTGGGACCTGGGCTTGCCCAGAGGAGGAACATCTCATGGCTCTCGTCCTCGGCAGAGCCTGTTTCCGAGAAGGCACACGTCCGGCTCCTCTTCCCACACGGAAGGTGGCAGCCCTGAAAGCTGTTGCTGGTCTTCACCGTCCCCCTGCAGCCTAATCACAGGCAAAACAGGATCTGGGACCTGGGCTTGCCCAGAGGAGGAACATCTCATGGCTCTCGTCCTCGGCGGAGCATGATTCCGAAAAGGCACACGTCCGGCTCCTTGTCCCACAGGGAAGGTGGCAGGCCGCAAAGCTGTTGCTGGTCTTCACTGTCCCCCTGCAGCCTATTCAATATCACAACAGGATTCACGATGCGGGCTTGGCCAGAGGAGGAACATCTCATGGCTCTCGTCCTCGGCAGAGCCTGATTCCGAAAAGGCACACGTCCGGCTCCTTGTCCCACACGGAAGGTGGCAGCCCTGAAAGATGTTGCTGGTCTTCACCGTCCCCCTGCAGCCTATTCACAGGTACAACAGGATATGGGACACGCGCTTGCCCAGAGGAGGAACATCTCATGGCTCTCGTCCTCGGCAGAGCCTGTTTCCGAAAAGGCACTCGTCCGGCTCCTTGTCCCACACGGAAGGTGGCAGGCCGGAAAGATGTTGCTGGTTTTCACCATCCCCATGCAGCCTATTCACAGGCACAACAGGATCTGGGATCCGAACTTGCCCAGAGGAGGAACATCTCATGGCTCTCGTCCTCGGCAGACCCTCTTTCCGAAAAGGCAAACCTCCGGCTCCTTGTCCCACACGGAAGGTGGCAGCCCTGAAAGCTGTTGCTGGTCTTCACGGTCCCCCTGCAGCCTATTCACAGGCACAACAGGATCTGGGACCCGGGCTTGCCCAGAGGAGGAACATCTAATGGCTCTCGTCCTCGGCAGAGCCTCTTTCCGAAAAGGCACACATCCGGCTCCTTGTCCCACACGGAAGGTGGCAGCCCTGAAAGCTGTTGCTGGTCTTCACCGTCCCCATGCAGCCTATTCACAGGCACAACAGGATCTGGGACCTGGGCTTGCCCAGAGGAGGAACATCTCATGGCTCTCGTCCTCGGCAGAGCCTGTTTCCGAGAAGGCACACGTCCGGCTCCTCTTCCCACACGGAAGGTGGCAGCCCTGAAAGCTGTTGCTGGTCTTCACCGTCCCCCTGCAGCCTAATCACAGGCAAAACAGGATCTGGGACCTGGGCTTGCCCAGAGGAGGAACATCTCATGGCTCTCGTCCTCGGCGGAGCATGATTCCGGCAAGGCACACGTCCGGCTCCTTGTCCCACAGGGAAGGTGGCAGGCCGCAAAGATGTTGCTGGTCTTCACTGTCCCCCTGCAGCCTATTCACAATCACAACAGGATTCACGACGCGGGCTTGGCCAGAGGAGGAACATCTCATGGCTCTCGTCCTCGGCAGGGCCTGTTTCCGAGAAGGCACACGTCCGGCTCCTCTTCCCACACGGAAGGTGGCAGGCCGGAAAGATGTTGCTGGTCTTCACCGTCCCCCTGCAGCCTATTCACAGGCACAACAGGATCTGGGACTCGGGCTTGCCCAGAGGAGGAACATCTCATGGCTCTCGTCCTCGGCAGAGCCTGATTCCGAAAAGGCACTCGTCCGGCTCCTTATCCCACACGGAAGGTGGCAGCCCTGAAAGATGTTGCTGGTCTTCACCGTCCCCATGCAGCCTATTCACAGGCACAACAGGATTTGGGACCCGGGCTTGCCCAGAGGAGGAACATCTCATGGCTCTCGTCCTCGGCGAAAACTTATTCCGGAAAGGCACACGTCCGGCTCCTTGTCCCACACGGAAGGTGGCAGCCCTGAAAGCTGTTGCTGGTCTTCACCGTCCCCCTGCAGCCTATTCACAGGTACAACAGGATCTGGGACCCGGGCTTGCCCAGAGGAGGAACATCTCATGGCTCTCGTCCTCGGCAGAGCCTGATTCAGGAAAGGCACACATCCGGCTCCTTGTCCCACACGGAAGGTGGCAGGCCGGAAAGCTGTTGCTGGTCTTCACCGTCCCCCTGCAGCCTATTCACAGGCACAACAGGGTCTGGGACCTGGGCTTGCCCAGAGGAGGAACATCTCATGGCTCTCGTCCTCGGCGGAGCATGATTCCGGCAAGGCACACGTCCGGCTCCTTGTCCCACAGGGAAGGTGGCAGGCCGCAAAGATGTTGCTGGTCTTCACTGTCCCCCTGCAGCCTATTCACAATCACAACAGGATTCACGACGCGGGCTTGGCCAGAGGAGGAACATCTCATGGCTCTCGTCCTCGGCGGAGCCTGATTCCGGAAAGGCACACATCCGGCTCCTTGTCCCACACGGAAGGTGGCAGCCCTGAAAGATGTTGCTGGTCTTCACTGTCCCTCTACAGCCTATTCACAGGCACAACAGGATTCAGGACCGGGGCTTGCCCAGAGGAGGAACATCTCATGGCTCTCGTCCTCGGCAGAGCCTGTTTCCGAAAGGGCACTCGTCCGGCTCCTTGTCCCACACGGAAGGTGGCAGACCTGAAAGCTGTTGCTGGTCTTCACGGTCCCCCTGCAGCCTATTCACAGGCACAACAGGATCTGGGACCCGGGCTTGCCCAGAGGAGGAACATCTCATGGCTCTCGTCCTCGGCAGAGCCTGATTCCGAAAAGGCACTGGTCCGGCTCCTTGTCCCACACGGAAGGTGGCAGCCCTGAAAGCTGTTGCTGGTCTTCACCGTCCCCCTGCAGCCTATTCACAGGCAAAACAGGATCTGGGACTTGGGCTTGCCAAAGGAGGAACATCTCATGGCTCTCGTCCTCGGCAGAGCCTGATTCCGAAAAGGCATTCGTACGGCTCATTGTCCCACA
Organism: Astur gentilis; assembly: GCF_929443795.1. Lineage (NCBI taxonomy): Eukaryota > Metazoa > Chordata > Aves > Accipitriformes > Accipitridae > Astur > Astur gentilis. The sequence continues at coordinate 661,014 of NC_064889.1, forward strand.
CGGAAGGTGGCAGCCCTGAAAGATGTTGCTGGTCTTCACCGTGCCCATGCAGCCTATTCACAGGCACAACAGGATCTGGGACCCGGGCTTGCCCAGAGGAGGAACATCTCATGGTTCTCGTCCTCGGCAGAGCCTGTTTCCGAGAAGGCACACGTCCGGCTCCTCTTCCCACACGGAAGGTGGCAGCCCTGAAAGCTGTTGCTGGTCTTCACCGTCCCCCTGCAGCCTATTCACAGGCAAAACAGGATCTGGGACTCGGGCTTGCCCAGAGGAGGAACATCTCATGGCTCTCGTCCTCGGCAGAGCCTGATTCCGAAAAGGCACTCGTCCGGCTCCTTATCCCACACGGAAGGTGGCAGCCCTGAAAGATGTTGCTGGTCTTCACCGTCCCCATGCAGCCTATTCACAGGCACAACAGGATTTGGGACCCGGGCTTGCCCAGAGGAGGAACATCTCATGGCTCTCGTCCTCGGCGAAAACTTATTCCGGAAAGGCACACGTCCGGCTCCTTGTCCCACACGGAAGGTGGCAGCCCTGAAAGATGTTGCTGGTCTTCACCGTCCCCCTGCAGCCTATTCACAGGTACAACAGGATCTGGGACCCGGGCTTGCCCAGAGGAGGAACATCTCATGGCTCTCGTCCTCGGCAGAGCCTGATTCAGGAAAGGCACACATCCGGCTCCTTGTCCCACACGGAAGGTGGCAGGCCGGAAAGCTGTTGCTGGTCTTCACCGTCCCCCTGCAGCCTATTCACAGGCACAACAGGGTCTGGGACCTGGGCTTGCCCAGAGGAGGAACATCTCATGGCTCTCGTCCTCGGCGGAGCATGATTCCGGCAAGGCACACGTCCGGCTCCTTGTCCCACAGGGAAGGTGGCAGGCCGCAAAGATGTTGCTGGTCTTCACTGTCCCCCTGCAGCCTATTCACAATCACAACAGGATTCACGACGCGGGCTTGGCCAGAGGAGGAACATCTCATGGCTCTCGTCCTCGGCGGAGCCTGATTCCGGAAAGGCACACATCCGGCTCCTTGTCCCACACGGAAGGTGGCAGCCCTGAAAGATGTTGCTGGTCTTCACTGTCCCTCTACAGCCTATTCACAGGCACAACAGGATTCAGGACCGGGGCTTGCCCAGAGGAGGAACATCTCATGGCTCTCGTCCTCGGCAGAGCCTGATTCCGAAAAGGCACACGTCCGGCTCCTTGTCCCACACGGAAGGTGGCAGCCCTGAAAGCTGTTGCTGGTCTTCACCGTCCCCCTGCAGCCTATTCACAGGTACAACATTATATGGGACACGCGCTTGCCCAGAGGAGGAACATCTCATGGCTCTCGTCCTCGGCAGAGCCTGTTTCCGAAAAGGCACTCGTCCGGCTCCTTGTCCCACACGGAAGGTGGCAGCCCTGAAAGCTGTTGCTGGTCTTCACCGTCCCCCTGCAGCCTATTCACAGGCACAACAGGATCTGGGACCCGGGCTTGCCCAGAGGAGGAACATCTCATGGCTCTTGTCCTCGGCAGAGCCTGATTCAGGAAAGGCACACATCCGGCTCCTTGTCCCACACGGAAGGTGGCAGGCTGGAAAGCTGTTGCTGGTCTTCACCGTCCCCCTGCAGCCTATTCACAGGCAAAACAGGATCTGGGACTCGGGATTGCCCAGAGGAGGAACATCTCATGGCTCTCGTCCTCGGCAGAGCCTCTTTCCGAAAAGGCACACGTCCGGCTCCTTGTCCCACACGGAAGGTGGCAGGCCGGAAAGATGTTGCTGGTCTTCACCGTCCCCCTGCAGCCTATTCACAGGCACAACAGGACCTGGGACCTGGGCTTGCCCAGAGGAGGAAAATCTAATGGCTCTCGTCCTCGGCAGAGCCTCTTTCCGAAAAGGCACACGTCCGGCTCCTTGTCCCACATGGAAGGTGGCAGCCCTGAAAGCTGTTGCTGGTCTTCACCGTCCCCCTGCAGCCTATTCACAGCTACAACAGGATCTGGGACCTGGGCTTGCCCAGAGGGGGAACATCTCATGGCTCTCGTCCTCGGCGGAGCCTGTTCCGGAAAGGCACACGTCCGGCTCCTTGTCCCACAGGGAAGGAGGCAGGCCGGAAAGATGTTGCTGGTCTTCACTGTCCCCCTGCAGCCTATTCACAATCACAACAGGATTCACGACGCTGGCTTGGCCAGAGGAGGAACATCTCATGGCTCTCGTCCTCGGCAGAGCCTGATTCAGGAAAGGCACACGTCCGGCTCCTTGTCCCACACGGAAGGTGGCAGGCCGGAAAGATGTTGCTGGTCTTCACCGTCCCCATGCAGCCTATTCACAGGCACAACAGGATCTGGGACCTGGGCTTGCCAAAGGAGGAACATCTCATGGCTCTCGTCCTCGGCAGAGCCTCTTTCCGAAAAGGCACACGTCCGGCTCCTTGTCCCACACGGAAGGTGGCAGCCCTGAAAGCTGTTGCTGGTCTTCACCGTGCCCATACAGCCTATTCACAGGCACAACAGGATCTGGGACCCGGGCTTGCCCAGAGGAGGAACATCTCATGGCTCTCGTCCTCGGCAGAGCCTGATTCCGAAAAGGCACACGTCCGGCTCCTTGTCCCACACGGAAGGTGGCAGCCCTGAAAGCTGTTGCTGGTCTTCACCGTCCCCCTGCAGCCTATTCACAGGTACAACAGGATATGGGACACGCGCTTGCCCAGAAGAGGAACATCTCATGGCTCTCGTCCTCGGCAGAGCCTGATTCCGAAAAGGCATTCGTACGGCTCATTGTCCCACACGGAAGGTGGCAGCCCTGAAAGATGTTGCTGGTCTTCACCGTGCCCATGCAGCCTATTCACAGGCACAACAGGATCTGGGACCCGGGCTTGCCCAGAGGAGGAACATCTCATGGCTCTCGTCCTCGGCAGAGCCTGTTTCCGAGAAGGCACACGTCCGGCTCCTCTTCCCACACGGAAGGTGGCAGCCTTGAAAGCTGTTGCTGGTCTTCACCGTCCCCCTGCAGCCTATTCACAGGCAAAACAGGATCTGGGACTCGGGCTTGCCCAGAGGAGGAACATCTCATGGCTCTCGTCCTCGGCAGAGCCTGATTCAGGAAAGGCACACATCCGGCTCCTTGTCCCACACGGAAGGTGGCAGGCCGGAAAGCTGTTGCTGGTCTTCACCGTCCCCCTGCAGCCTATTCACAGGCACAACAGGATCTGGGACCCGGGCTTGCCCAGAGGAGGAACATCTCATGGCTCTCGTCCTCGGCAGAGCCTGTTTCCGAGAAGGCACACGTCCGGCTCCTCTTCCCACACGGAAGGTGGCAGCCCTGAAAGCTGTTGCTGGTCTTCACCGTCCCCCTGCAGCCTATTCAGAGGCAAAACAGGATCTGGGACTCGGGATTGCCCAGAGGAAGAACATCTCATGGCTCTCGTCCTCGGCAGAGCCTCTTTCCGAAAAGGCACACGTCCGGCTCCTTGTCCCACACGGAAGGTGGCAGCCCTGAAAGCTGTTGCTGGTCTTCACCGTCCCCCTGCAGCCTATTCACAGCTACAACAGGATCTGGGACCTGGGCTTGCCCAGAGGAGGAACATCTCATGGCTCTCGTCCTCGGCGGAGCCTGTTCCGGAAAGGCACACGTCCGGCTCCTTGTCCCACAGGGAAGGAGGCAGGCCGGAAAGATGTTGCTGGTCTTCACTGTCCCCCTGCAGCCTATTCACAATCACAACAGGATTCACGACGCTGGCTTGGCCAGAGGAGGAACATCTCATGGCTCTCGTCCTCGGCAGAGCCTGATTCAGGAAAGGCACACGTCCGGCTCCTTGTCCCACACGGAAGGTGGCAGGCCGGAAAGATGTTGCTGGTCTTCACCGTCCCCCTGCAGCCTATTCACAGGCACAACAGGATCTGGGACCTGGGCTTGCCAAAGGAGGAACATCTCATGGCTCTCGTCCTCGGCAGAGCCTCTTTCCGAAAAGGCACACGTCCGGCTCCTTGTCCCACACGGAAGGTGGCAGCCCTGAAAGCTGTTGCTGGTCTTCACCGTCCCCCTGCAGCCTATTCACAGCTACAACAGGATCTGGGACCTGGGCTTGCCCAGAGGAGGAACATCTCATGGCTCTTGTCCTCGGCGGAGCCTGATTCCGGAAAGGCACACGTCCGGCTCCTTGTCCCACAGGGAAGGAGGCAGGCCGGAAAGATGTTGCTGGTCTTCACTGTCCCCCTGCAGCCTATTCACAATCACAACAGGATTCACGACGCTGGCTTGGCCAGAGGAGGAACATCTCATGGCTCTCGTCCTCGGCGGAGCCTGATTCCGGAAAGGCACACATCCGGCTCCTTGTCCCACACGGAAGGTGGCAGCCCTGAAAGATGTTGCTGGTCTTCACTGTCCCCCTGCAGCCTATTCACAGGCACAACAGGATTCAGGACCGGGGCTTGCCCAGAGGAGGAACATCTCATGGCTCTCGTCCTCGGCAGAGCCTGTTTCCGAAAAGGCACTCGTCCGGCTCCTTGTCCCACACGGAAGGTGGCAGGCCGGAAAGCTGTTGCTGGTCTTCACGGTCCCCCTGCAGCCTATTCACAGGCACAACAGGATCTGGGACCCGGGCTTGCCCAGAGGAGGAACATCTCATGGCTCTCGTCCTCGGCAGAGCCTGATTCCGAAAAGGCACTGGTCCGGCTCCTTGTCCCACACGGAAGGTGGCAGCCCTGAAAGCTGTTGCTGGTCTTCACCGTCCCCCTGCAGCCTATTCACAGGCAAAACAGGATCTGGGACTTGGGCTTGCCCAGAGGAGGAACATCTCATGGCTCTCGTCCTCGGCAGAGCCTGATTCCGCAAAGGCACTTGTCCGGCTCCTTGTCCCACACGGAAGGTGGCAGCCCTGAAAGATGTTGCTGGTTTTCACCGTCCCCATGGAGCCTATTCACAGGCACAACAGGATCTGGGACTTGGGCTTGCCAAAGGAGGAACATCTCATGGCTCTCGTCCTCGGCAGAGCCTGATTCCGAAAAGACACTCGTCCGGCTCCTTGTCCCACACGGAAGGTGGCAGCCCTGAAAGCTGTTGCTGGTCTTCACCGTCCCCCTGCAGCCTATTCACAGGTACAACAGGATATGGGACACGCGCTTGCCCAGAAGAGGAACATCTCATGGCTCTCGTCCTCGGCAGAGCCTGATTCCGAAAAGGCATTCGTACGGCTCATTGTCCCACACGGAAGGTGGCAGCCCTGAAAGATGTTGCTGGTCTTCACCGTGCCCATGCAGCCTATTCACAGGCACAACAGGATCTGGGACCCGGGCTTGCCCAGAGGAGGAACATCTCATGGTTCTCGTCCTCGGCAGAGCCTGTTTCCGAGAAGGCACACGTCCGGCTCCTCTTCCCACACGGAAGGTGGCAGCCCTGAAAGCTGTTGCTGGTCTTCACCGTCCCCCTGCAGCCTATTCACAGGCAAAACAGGATCTGGGACTCGGGCTTGCCCAGAGGAGGAACATCTCATGGCTCTCGTCCTCGGCGAAAACTTATTCCGGAAAGGCACACGTCCGGCTCCTTGTCCCACACGGAAGGTGGCAGCCCTGAAAGCTGTTGCTGGTCTTCACCGTCCCCCAGCAGCCTATTCACAGGTACAACAGGATCTGGGACGCGGGCTTGCCCAGAGGAGGAACATCTCATGGCTCTCGTCCTCGGCAGAGCCTGATTCAGGAAAGGCACACATCCGGCTCCTTGTCCCACACGGAAGGTGGCAGGCCGGAAAGCTGTTGCTGGTCTTCACCGTCCCCCTGCAGCCTATTCACAGGCACAACAGGGTCTGGGACCTGGGCTTGCCCAGAGGAGGAACATCTCATGGCTCTCGTCCTCGGCGGAGCATGATTCCGGCAAGGCACACGTCCGGCTCCTTGTCCCACAGGGAAGGTGGCAGGCCGCAAAGATGTTGCTGGTCTTCACTGTCCCCCTGCAGCCTATTCACAATCACAACAGGATTCACGACGCGGGCTTGGCCAGAGGAGGAACATCTCATGGCTCTCGTCCTCGGCGGAGCCTGATTCCGGAAAGGCACACATCCGGGTCCTTGTCCCACACGGAAGGTGGCAGCCCTGAAAGATGTTGCTGGTCTTCACTGTCCCTCTACAGCCTATTCACAGGCACAACAGGATTCAGGACCGGGGCTTGCCCAGAGGAGGAACATCTCATGGCTCTCGTCCTCGGCAGAGCCTGATTCCGAAAAGGCACACGTCCGGCTCCTTGTCCCACACGGAAGGTGGCAGCCCTGAAAGCTGTTGCTGGTCTTCACCGTCCCCCTGCAGCCTATTCACAGGTACAACATTATATGGGACACGCGCTTGCCCAGAGGAGGAACATCTCATGGCTCTCGTCCTCGGCAGAGCCTGTTTCCGAAAAGGCACTCGTCCGGCTCCTTGTCCCACACGGAAGGTGGCAGCCCTGAAAGCTGTTGCTGGTCTTCACCGTCCCCCTGCAGCCTATTCACAGGCACAACAGGATCTGGGACCCGGGCTTGCCCAGAGGAGGAACATCTCATGGCTCTTGTCCTCGGCAGAGCCTGATTCAGGAAAGGCACACATCCGGCTCCTTGTCCCACACGGAAGGTGGCAGGCTGGAAAGCTGTTGCTGGTCTTCACCGTCCCCCTGCAGCCTATTCACAGGCACAACAGGATCTGGGACCCGGGCTTGCCCAGAGGAGGAACATCTCATGGCTCTCGTCCTCGGCAGAGCCTCTTTCCGAAAAGGCACACGTCCGGCTCCTTGTCCCACACGGAAGGTGGCAGCCCTGAAAGATGTTGCTGGTCTTCACCGTCCCCCTGCAGCCTATTCACAGGCACAACAGGACCTGGGACATGGGCTTGCCCAGAGGAGGAACATCTCATGGCTCTCGTCCTCGGCAGAGCCTCTTTCCGAAAAGGCACACGTCCGGCTCCTTGTCCCACATGGAAGGTGGCAGCCCTGAAAGCTGTTGCTGGTCTTCACCGTCCCCCTGCAGCCTATTCACAGCTACAACAGGATCTGGGACCTGGGCTTGCCCAGAGGAGGAACATCTCATGGCTCTCGTCCTCGGCGGAGCCTGTTCCGGAAAGGCACACGTCCGGCTCCTTGTCCCACAGGGAAGGAGGCAGGCCGGAAAGATGTTGCTGGTCTTCACTGTCCCCCTGCAGCCTATTCACAATCACAACAGGATTCACGACGCTGGCTTGGCCAGAGGAGGAACATCTCATGGCTCTCGTCCTCGGCAGAGCCTCTTTCCGAAAAGGCACACGTCCGGCTCCTTGTCCCACACGGAAGGTGGCAGGCCGGAAAGATGTTGCTGGTCTTCACCGTCCCCCTGCAGCCTATTCACAGGCACAACAGGATCTGGGACCTGGGCTTGCCAAAGGAGGAACATCTCATGGCTCTCGTCCTCGGCAGAGCCTCTTTCCGAAAAGGCACACGTCCGGCTCCTTGTCCCACACGGAAGGTGGCAGCCCTGAAAGCTGTTGCTGGTCTTCACCGTCCCCCTGCAGCCTATTCACAGCTACAACAGGATCTGGGACCTGGGCTTGCCCAGAGGAGGAACATCTCATGGCTCTTGTCCTCGGCGGAGCCTGATTCCGGAAAGGCACACGTCCGGCTCCTTGTCCCACAGGGAAGGAGGCAGGCCTGAAAGATATTGCTGGTCTTCACTGTCCCCCTGCAGCCTATTCACAATCACAACAGGATTCACGACGCTGGCTTGGCCAGAGGAGGAACATCTCATGGCTCTCGTCCTCGGCAGAGCCTGATTCCGAAAAGGCACACATCCGGCTCCTTGTCCCACACGGAAGGTGGCAGCCCTGAAAGCTGTTGCTGGTCTTCACCGTGCCCATACAGCCTATTCACAGGCACAACAGGATCTGGGACCCGGGCTTGCCCAGAGGAGGAACATCTCATGGCTCTCGTCCTCGGCAGAGCCTGATTCCGAAAAGGCACACGTCCGGCTCCTTGTCCCACACGGAAGGTGGCAGCCCTGAAAGCTGTTGCTGGTCTTCACCGTCCCCCTGCAGCCTATTCACAGGTACAACAGGATATGGGACACGCGCTTGCCCAGAAGAGGAACATCTCATGGCTCTCGTCCTCGGCAGAGCCTGATTCCGAAAAGGCATTCGTACGGCTCATTGTCCCACACGGAAGGTGGCAGCCCTGAAAGATGTTGCTGGTCTTCACCGTGCCCATGCAGCCTATTCACAGGCACAACAGGATCTGGGACCCGGGCTTGCCCAGAGGAGGAACATCTCATGGCTCTCGTCCTCGGCAGAGCCTGTTTCCGAGAAGGCACACGTCCGGCTCCTCTTCCCACACGGAAGGTGGCAGCCCTGAAAGCTGTTGCTGGTCTTCACCGTCCCCCTGCAGCCTATTCACAGGCAAAACAGGATCTGGGACTCGGGCTTGCCCAGAGGAGGAACATCTCATGGCTCTCGTCCTCGGCAGAGCCTGATTCCGAAAAGGCACACGTCCGGCTCCTTGTCCCACACGGAAGGTGGCAGGCCGGAAAGCTGTTGCTGGTCTTCACCGTCCCCCTGCAGCCTATTCACAGGTACAACAGGATCTGGGACCCGGGCTTGCCCAGAGGAGGAACATCTCATGGCTCTCGTCCTCGGCAGAGCCTCTTTCCGAAAAGGCACACATCCGGCTCCTTGTCCCACACGGAAGGTGGCAGGCCGGAAAGCTGTTGCTGGTCTTCACCGTCCCCCTGCAGCCTATTCACAGGCACAACAGGGTCTGGGACCTGGGCTTGCCCAGAGGAGGAACATCTCATGGCTCTCGTCCTCGGCGGAGCATGATTCCGGCAAGGCACACGTCCGGCTCCTTGTCCCACAGGGAAGGTGGCAGGCCGCAAAGATGTTGCTGGTCTTCACTGTCCCCCTGCAGCCTATTCACAATCACAACAAGATTCACGACTCGGGCTTGGCCAGAGGAGGAACATCTCATGGCTCTCGTCCTCGGCGGAGCCTGATTCCGGAAAGGCACTCGTCCGGCTCCTTATCCCACACGGAAGGTGGCAGCCCTGAAAGATGTTGCTGGTCTTCACCGTCCCCATGCAGCCTATTCACAGGCACAACAGGATTTGGGACCCGGGCTTGCCCAGAGGAGGAACATCTCATGGCTCTCGTCCTCGGCGAAACCTTATTCCGGAAAGGCACACGTCCGGCTCCTTGTCCCACACGGAAGGTGGCAGGCCGGAAAGCTGTTGCTGGTCTTCACCGTCCCCCTGCAGCCTATTCACAGGCACAACAGGGTCTGGGACCTGGGCTTGCCCAGAGGAGGAACATCTCATGGCTCTCGTCCTCGGCGGAGCATGATTCCGGCAAGGCACACGTCCGGCTCCTTGTCCCACAGGGAAGGTGGCAGGCCGCAAAGATGTTGCTGGTCTTCACTGTCCCCCTGCAGCCTATTCACAATCACAACAAGATTCACGACGCGGGCTTGGCCAGAGGAGGAACATCTCATGGCTCTCGTCCTCGGCGGAGCCTGATTCCGGAAAGGCACACATCCGGCTCCTTGTCCCACACGGAAGGTGGCAGCCCTGAAAGATGTTGCTGGTCTTCACTGTCCCTCTACAGCCTATTCACAGGCACAACAGGATTCAGGACCGGGGCTTGCCCAGAGGAGGAACATCTCATGGCTCTCGTCCTCGGCAGAGCCTGATTCCGGAAAGGCACACATCCGGCTCCTTGTCCCACACGGAAGGTGGCAGGCCGGAAAGCTGTTGCTGGTCTTCACCGTCCCCCTGCAGCCTATTCACAGGCACAACAGGGTCTGGGACCTGGGCTTGCCCAGAGGAGGAACATCTCATGGCTCTCGTCCTCGGCGGAGCATGATTCCGGCAAGGCACACGTCCGGCTCCTTGTCCCACAGGGAAGGTGGCAGGCCGCAAAGATGTTGCTGGTCTTCACTGTCCCCCTGCAGCCTATTCACAATCACAACAGGATTCACGACGCGGGCTTGGCCAGAGGAGGAACATCTCATGGCTCTCGTCCTCGGCGGAGCCTGATTCCGGAAAGGCACACATCCGGCTCCTTGTCCCACACGGAAGGTGGCAGCCCTGAAAGATGTTGCTGGTCTTCACTGTCCCTCTACAGCCTATTCACAGGCACAACAGGATTCAGGACCGGGGCTTGCCCAGAGGAGGAACATCTCATGGCTCTCGTCCTCGGCAGAGCCTGATTCCGAAAAGGCACACATCCGGCTCCTTGTCCCACACGGAAGGTGGCAGCCCTGAAAGCTGTTGCTGGTCTTCACCGTCCCCCTGCAGCCTATTCACAGGTACAACATTATATGGGACACGCGCTTGCCCAGAGGAGGAACATCTCATGGCTCTCGTCCTCGGCAGAGCCTGATTCAGGAAAGGCACACGTCCGGCTCCTTGTCCCACACGGAAGGTGGCAGGCCGGAAAGATGTTGCTGGTCTTCACCGTCCCCCTGCAGCCTATTCAGAGGCACAACAGGATCTGGGACCTGGGATTGCCAAAGGAGGAACATCTCATGGCTCTCGTCCTCGGCAGAGCCTCTTTCCGAAAAGGCACACGTCCGGCTCCTTGTCCCACACGGAAGGTGGCAGCCCTGAAAGCTGTTGCTGGTCTTCACCGTCCCCCTGCAGCCTATTCACAGCTACAACAGGATCTGGGACCTGGGCTTGCCCAGAGGAGGAACATCTCATGGCTCTTGTCCTCGGCGGAGCCTGATTCCGGAAAGGCACACGTCCGGCTCCTTGTCCCACAGGGAAGGAGGCAGGCCGGAAAGATGTTGCTGGTCTTCACTGTCCCCCTGCAGCCTATTCACAATCACAACAGGATTCACGACGCTGGCTTGGTCAGAGGAGGAACATCTCATGGCTCTCGTCCTCGGCAGAGCCTGATTCCGAAAAGGCACACATCCGGCTCCTTGTCCCACACGGAAGGTGGCAGCCCTGAAAGCTGTTGCTGGTCTTCACCGTGCCCCTGCAGCCTATTCACAGGTACAACAGGATATGGGACACGCGCTTGCCCAGAAGAGGAACATCTCATGGCTCTCGTCCTCGGCAGAGCCTGATTCCGAAAAGGCATTCGTACGGCTCATTGTCCCACACGGAAGGTGGCAGCCCTGAAAGATGTTGCTGGTCTTCACCGTCCCCCTGCAGCCTATTCACAGCTACAACAGGATCTGGGACCTGGGCTTGCCCAGAGGAGGAACATCTCATGGCTCTTGTCCTCGGCGGAGCCTGATTCCGGAAAGGCACACGTCCGGCTCCTTGTCCCACAGGGAAGGAGGCAGGCCTGAAAGATATTGCTGGTCTTCACTGTCCCCCTGCAGCCTATTCACAATCACAACAGGATTCACGACGCTGGCTTGGCCAGAGGAGGAACATCTCATGGCTCTCGTCCTCGGCAGAGCCTGATTCCGAAAAGGCACACATCCGGCTCCTTGTCCCACACGGAAGGTGGCAGCCCTGAAAGCTGTTGCTGGTCTTCACCGTGCCCATACAGCCTATTCACAGGCACAACAGGATCTGGGACCCGGGCTTGCCCAGAGGAGGAACATCTCATGGCTCTCGTCCTCGGCAGAGCCTGATTCCGAAAAGGCACACGTCCGGCTCCTTGTCCCACACGGAAGGTGGCAGCCCTGAAAGCTGTTGCTGGTCTTCACCGTCCCCCTGCAGCCTATTCACAGGTACAACAGGATATGGGACACGCGCTTGCCCAGAAGAGGAACATCTCATGGCTCTCGTCCTCGGCAGAGCCTGATTCCGAAAAGGCATTCGTACGGCTCATTGTCCCACACGGAAGGTGGCAGCCCTGAAAGATGTTGCTGGTCTTCACCGTGCCCATGCAGCCTATTCACAGGCACAACAGGATCTGGGACCCGGGCTTGCCCAGAGGAGGAACATCTCATGGCTCTCGTCCTCGGCAGAGCCTGTTTCCGAGAAGGCACACGTCCGGCTCCTCTTCCCACACGGAAGGTGGCAGCCCTGAAAGCTGTTGCTGGTCTTCACCGTCCCCCTGCAGCCTATTCACAGGCAAAACAGGATCTGGGACTCGGGCTTGCCCAGAGGAGGAACATCTCATGGCTCTCGTCCTCGGCAGAGCCTGATTCCGAAAAGGCACACGTCCGGCTCCTTGTCCCACACGGAAGGTGGCAGGCCGGAAAGCTGTTGCTGGTCTTCACCGTCCCCCTGCAGCCTATTCACAGGTACAACAGGATCTGGGACCCGGGCTTGCCCAGAGGAGGAACATCTCATGGCTCTCGTCCTCGGCAGAGCCTCTTTCCGAAAAGGCACACATCCGGCTCCTTGTCCCACACGGAAGGTGGCAGGCCGGAAAGCTGTTGCTGGTCTTCACCGTCCCCCTGCAGCCTATTCACAGGCACAACAGGGTCTGGGACCTGGGCTTGCCCAGAGGAGGAACATCTCATGGCTCTCGTCCTCGGCGGAGCATGATTCCGGCAAGGCACACGTCCGGCTCCTTGTCCCACAGGGAAGGTGGCAGGCCGCAAAGATGTTGCTGGTCTTCACTGTCCCCCTGCAGCCTATTCACAATCACAACAAGATTCACGACTCGGGCTTGGCCAGAGGAGGAACATCTCATGGCTCTCGTCCTCGGCGGAGCCTGATTCCGGAAAGGCACTCGTCCGGCTCCTTATCCCACACGGAAGGTGGCAGCCCTGAAAGATGTTGCTGGTCTTCACCGTCCCCATGCAGCCTATTCACAGGCACAACAGGATTTGGGACCCGGGCTTGCCCAGAGGAGGAACATCTCATGGCTCTCGTCCTCGGCGAAACCTTATTCCGGAAAGGCACACGTCCGGCTCCTTGTCCCACACGGAAGGTGGCAGGCCGGAAAGCTGTTGCTGGTCTTCACCGTCCCCCTGCAGCCTATTCACAGGCACAACAGGGTCTGGGACCTGGGCTTGCCCAGAGGAGGAACATCTCATGGCTCTCGTCCTCGGCGGAGCATGATTCCGGCAAGGCACACGTCCGGCTCCTTGTCCCACAGGGAAGGTGGCAGGCCGCAAAGATGTTGCTGGTCTTCACTGTCCCCCTGCAGCCTATTCACAATCACAACAGGATTCACGACGCGGGCTTGGCCAGAGGAGGAACATCTCATGGCTCTCGTCCTCGGCGGAGCCTGATTCCGGAAAGGCACACATCCAGCTCCTTGTCCCACACGGAAGGTGGCAGCCCTGAAAGATGTTGCTGGTCTTCACTGTCCCTCTACAGCCTATTCACAGGCACAACAGGATTCAGGACCGGGGCTTGCCCAGAGGAGGAACATCTCATGGCTCTCGTCCTCGGCAGAGCCTGATTCCGGAAAGGCACACATCCGGCTCCTTGTCCCACACGGAAGGTGGCAGGCCGGAAAGCTGTTGCTGGTCTTCACCGTCCCCCTGCAGCCTATTCACAGGCACAACAGGGTCTGGGACCTGGGCTTGCCCAGAGGAGGAACATCTCATGGCTCTCGTCCTCGGCGGAGCATGATTCCGGCAAGGCACACGTCCGGCTCCTTGTCCCACAGGGAAGGTGGCAGGCCGCAAAGATGTTGCTGGTCTTCACTGTCCCCCTGCAGCCTATTCACAATCACAACAGGATTCACGACGCGGGCTTGGCCAGAGGAGGAACATCTCATGGCTCTCGTCCTCGGCGGAGCCTGATTCCGGAAAGGCACACATCCGGCTCCTTGTCCCACACGGAAGGTGGCAGCCCTGAAAGATGTTGCTGGTCTTCACTGTCCCTCTACAGCCTATTCACAGGCACAACAGGATTCAGGACCGGGGCTTGCCCAGAGGAGGAACATCTCATGGCTCTCGTCCTCGGCAGAGCCTGATTCCGAAAAGGCACACATCCGGCTCCTTGTCCCACACGGAAGGTGGCAGCCCTGAAAGCTGTTGCTGGTCTTCACCGTCCCCCTGCAGCCTATTCACAGGTACAACATTATATGGGACACGCGCTTGCCCAGAGGAGGAACATCTCATGGCTCTCGTCCTCGGCAGAGCCTGATTCAGGAAAGGCACACGTCCGGCTCCTTGTCCCACACGGAAGGTGGCAGGCCGGAAAGATGTTGCTGGTCTTCACCGTCCCCCTGCAGCCTATTCAGAGGCACAACAGGATCTGGGACCTGGGCTTGCCAAAGGAGGAACATCTCATGGCTCTCGTCCTCGGCAGAGCCTCTTTCCGAAAAGGCACACGTCCGGCTCCTTGTCCCACACGGAAGGTGGCAGCCCTGAAAGCTGTTGCTGGTCTTCACCGTCCCCCTGCAGCCTATTCACAGCTACAACAGGATCTGGGACCTGGGCTTGCCCAGAGGAGGAACATCTCATGGCTCTTGTCCTCGGCGGAGCCTGATTCCGGAAAGGCACACGTCCGGCTCCTTGTCCCACAGGGAAGGAGGCAGGCCGGAAAGATGTTGCTGGTCTTCACTGTCCCCCTGCAGCCTATTCACAATCACAACAGGATTCACGACGCTGGCTTGGTCAGAGGAGGAACATCTCATGGCTCTCGTCCTCGGCAGAGCCTGATTCCGAAAAGGCACACATCCGGCTCCTTGTCCCACACGGAAGGTGGCAGCCCTGAAAGCTGTTGCTGGTCTTCACCGTGCCCCTGCAGCCTATTCACAGGTACAACAGGATATGGGACACGCGCTTGCCCAGAAGAGGAACATCTCATGGCTCTCGTCCTCGGCAGAGCCTGATTCCGAAAAGGCATTCGTACGGCTCATTGTCCCACACGGAAGGTGGCAGCCCTGAAAGATGTTGCTGGTCTTCACCGTCCCCCTGCAGCCTATTCACAGCTACAACAGGATCTGGGACCTGGGCTTGCCCAGAGGAGGAACATCTCATGGCTCTTGTCCTCGGCGGAGCCTGATTCCGGAAAGGCACACGTCCGGCTCCTTGTCCCACAGGGAAGGAGGCAGGCCTGAAAGATATTGCTGGTCTTCACTGTCCCCCTGCAGCCTATTCACAATCACAACAGGATTCACGACGCTGGCTTGGCCAGAGGAGGAACATCTCATGGCTCTCGTCCTCGGCAGAGCCTGATTCCGAAAAGGCACACATCCGGCTCCTTGTCCCACACGGAAGGTGGCAGCCCTGAAAGCTGTTGCTGGTCTTCACCGTGCCCATACAGCCTATTCACAGGCACAACAGGATCTGGGACCCGGGCTTGCCCAGAGGAGGAACATCTCATGGCTCTCGTCCTCGGCAGAGCCTGATTCCGAAAAGGCACACGTCCGGCTCCTTGTCCCACACGGAAGGTGGCAGCCCTGAAAGCTGTTGCTGGTCTTCACCGTCCCCCTGCAGCCTATTCACAGGTACAACAGGATATGGGACACGCGCTTGCCCAGAAGAGGAACATCTCATGGCTCTCGTCCTCGGCAGAGCCTGATTCCGAAAAGGCATTCGTACGGCTCATTGTCCCACACGGAAGGTGGCAGCCCTGAAAGATGTTGCTGGTCTTCACCGTGCCCATGCAGCCTATTCACAGGCACAACAGGATCTGGGACCCGGGCTTGCCCAGAGGAGGAACATCTCATGGCTCTCGTCCTCGGCAGAGCCTGTTTCCGAGAAGGCACACGTCCGGCTCCTCTTCCCACACGGAAGGTGGCAGCCCTGAAAGCTGTTGCTGGTCTTCACCGTCCCCCTGCAGCCTATTCACAGGCAAAACAGGATCTGGGACTCGGGCTTGCCCAGAGGAGGAACATCTCATGGCTCTCGTCCTCGGCAGAGCCTGATTCCGAAAAGGCACACGTCCGGCTCCTTGTCCCACACGGAAGGTGGCAGGCCGGAAAGCTGTTGCTGGTCTTCACCGTCCCCCTGCAGCCTATTCACAGGTACAACAGGATCTGGGACCCGGGCTTGCCCAGAGGAGGAACATCTCATGGCTCTCGTCCTCGGCAGAGCCTCTTTCCGAAAAGGCACACATCCGGCTCCTTGTCCCACACGGAAGGTGGCAGGCCGGAAAGCTGTTGCTGGTCTTCACCGTCCCCCTGCAGCCTATTCACAGGCACAACAGGGTCTGGGACCTGGGCTTGCCCAGAGGAGGAACATCTCATGGCTCTCGTCCTCGGCGGAGCATGATTCCGGCAAGGCACACGTCCGGCTCCTTGTCCCACAGGGAAGGTGGCAGGCCGCAAAGATGTTGCTGGTCTTCACTGTCCCCCTGCAGCCTATTCACAATCACAACAAGATTCACGACTCGGGCTTGGCCAGAGGAGGAACATCTCATGGCTCTCGTCCTCGGCGGAGCCTGATTCCGGAAAGGCACTCGTCCGGCTCCTTATCCCACACGGAAGGTGGCAGCCCTGAAAGATGTTGCTGGTCTTCACCGTCCCCATGCAGCCTATTCACAGGCACAACAGGATTTGGGACCCGGGCTTGCCCAGAGGAGGAACATCTCATGGCTCTCGTCCTCGGCGAAACCTTATTCCGGAAAGGCACACGTCCGGCTCCTTGTCCCACACGGAAGGTGGCAGGCCGGAAAGCTGTTGCTGGTCTTCACCGTCCCCCTGCAGCCTATTCACAGGCACAACAGGGTCTGGGACCTGGGCTTGCCCAGAGGAGGAACATCTCATGGCTCTCGTCCTCGGCGGAGCATGATTCCGGCAAGGCACACGTCCGGCTCCTTGTCCCACAGGGAAGGTGGCAGGCCGCAAAGATGTTGCTGGTCTTCACTGTCCCCCTGCAGCCTATTCACAATCACAACAGGATTCACGACGCGGGCTTGGCCAGAGGAGGAACATCTCATGGCTCTCGTCCTCGGCGGAGCCTGATTCCGGAAAGGCACACATCCAGCTCCTTGTCCCACACGGAAGGTGGCAGCCCTGAAAGATGTTGCTGGTCTTCACTGTCCCTCTACAGCCTATTCACAGGCACAACAGGATTCAGGACCGGGGCTTGCCCAGAGGAGGAACATCTCATGGCTCTCGTCCTCGGCAGAGCCTGATTCCGGAAAGGCACACATCCGGCTCCTTGTCCCACACGGAAGGTGGCAGGCCGGAAAGCTGTTGCTGGTCTTCACCGTCCCCCTGCAGCCTATTCACAGGCACAACAGGGTCTGGGACCTGGGCTTGCCCAGAGGAGGAACATCTCATGGCTCTCGTCCTCGGCGGAGCATGATTCCGGCAAGGCACACGTCCGGCTCCTTGTCCCACAGGGAAGGTGGCAGGCCGCAAAGATGTTGCTGGTCTTCACTGTCCCCCTGCAGCCTATTCACAATCACAACAGGATTCACGACGCGGGCTTGGCCAGAGGAGGAACATCTCATGGCTCTCGTCCTCGGCGGAGCCTGATTCCGGAAAGGCACACATCCGGCTCCTTGTCCCACACGGAAGGTGGCAGCCCTGAAAGATGTTGCTGGTCTTCACTGTCCCTCTACAGCCTATTCACAGGCACAACAGGATTCAGGACCGGGGCTTGCCCAGAGGAGGAACATCTCATGGCTCTCGTCCTCGGCAGAGCCTGATTCCGAAAAGGCACACATCCGGCTCCTTGTCCCACACGGAAGGTGGCAGCCCTGAAAGCTGTTGCTGGTCTTCACCGTCCCCCTGCAGCCTATTCACAGGTACAACATTATATGGGACACGCGCTTGCCCAGAGGAGGAACATCTCATGGCTCTCGTCCTCGGCAGAGCCTGATTCAGGAAAGGCACACGTCCGGCTCCTTGTCCCACACGGAAGGTGGCAGGCCGGAAAGATGTTGCTGGTCTTCACCGTCCCCCTGCAGCCTATTCAGAGGCACAACAGGATCTGGGACCTGGGCTTGCCAAAGGAGGAACATCTCATGGCTCTCGTCCTCGGCAGAGCCTCTTTCCGAAAAGGCACACGTCCGGCTCCTTGTCCCACACGGAAGGTGGCAGCCCTGAAAGCTGTTGCTGGTCTTCACCGTCCCCCTGCAGCCTATTCACAGCTACAACAGGATCTGGGACCTGGGCTTGCCCAGAGGAGGAACATCTCATGGCTCTTGTCCTCGGCGGAGCCTGATTCCGGAAAGGCACACGTCCGGCTCCTTGTCCCACAGGGAAGGAGGCAGGCCGGAAAGATGTTGCTGGTCTTCACTGTCCCCCTGCAGCCTATTCACAATCACAACAGGATTCACGACGCTGGCTTGGTCAGAGGAGGAACATCTCATGGCTCTCGTCCTCGGCAGAGCCTGATTCCGAAAAGGCACACATCCGGCTCCTTGTCCCACACGGAAGGTGGCAGCCCTGAAAGCTGTTGCTGGTCTTCACCGTGCCCCTGCAGCCTATTCACAGGTACAACAGGATATGGGACACGCGCTTGCCCAGAAGAGGAACATCTCATGGCTCTCGTCCTCGGCAGAGCCTGATTCCGAAAAGGCATTCGTACGGCTCATTGTCCCACACGGAAGGTGGCAGCCCTGAAAGATGTTGCTGGTCTTCACCGTGCCCATGCAGCCTATTCACAGGCACAACAGGATCTGGGACCCGGGCTTGCCCAGAGGAGGAACATCTCATGGCTCTCGTCCTCGGCAGAGCCTGTTTCCGAGAAGGCACACGTCCGGCTCCTCTTCCCACACGGAAGGTGGCAGCCCTGAAAGCTGTTGCTGGTCTTCACCGTCCCCCTGCAGCCTATTCACAGGCAAAACAGGATCTGGGACTCGGGCTTGCCCAGAGGAGGAACATCTCATGGCTCTCGTCCTCGGCAGAGCCTGATTCCGAAAAGGCACACGTCCGGCTCCTTATCCCACACGGAAGGTGGCAGCCCTGAAAGATGTTGCTGGTCTTCACCGTCCCCATGCAGCCTATTCACAGGCACAACAGGATCTGGGACCCGGGCTTGCCCAGAGGAGGAACATCTCATGGCTCTCGTCCTCGGCGAAACCTTATTCCGGAAAGGCACACGTCCGGCTCCTTGTCCCACACGGAAGGTGGCAGGCCGGAAAGCTGTTGCTGGTCTTCACCGTCCCCCTGCAGCCTATTCACAGGTACAACAGGATCTGGGACCCGGGCTTGCCCAGAGGAGGAACATCTCATGGCTCTCGTCCTCGGCAGAGCCTCTTTCCGAAAAGGCACACATCCGGCTCCTTGTCCCACACGGAAGGTGGCAGGCCGGAAAGCTGTTGCTGGTCTTCACCGTCCCCCTGCAGCCTATTCACAGGCACAACAGGGTCTGGGACCTGGGCTTGCCCAGAGGAGGAACATCTCATGGCTCTCGTCCTCGGCGGAGCATGATTCCGGCAAGGCACACGTCCGGCTCCTTGTCCCACAGGGAAGGTGGCAGGCCGCAAAGATGTTGCTGGTCTTCACTGTCCCCCTGCAGCCTATTCACAATCACAACAAGATTCACGACTCGGGCTTGGCCAGAGGAGGAACATCTCATGGCTCTCGTCCTCGGCGGAGCCTGATTCCGGAAAGGCACTCGTCCGGCTCCTTATCCCACACGGAAGGTGGCAGCCCTGAAAGATGTTGCTGGTCTTCACCGTCCCCATGCAGCCTATTCACAGGCACAACAGGATTTGGGACCCGGGCTTGCCCAGAGGAGGAACATCTCATGGCTCTCGTCCTCGGCGAAACCTTATTCCGGAAAGGCACACGTCCGGCTCCTTGTCCCACACGGAAGGTGGCAGGCCGGAAAGCTGTTGCTGGTCTTCACCGTCCCCCTGCAGCCTATTCACAGGTACAACAGGATCTGGGACCCGGGCTTGCCCAGAGGAGGAACATCTCATGGCTCTCGTCCTCGGCAGAGCCTGATTCAGGAAAGGCACACATCCGGCTCCTTGTCCCACACGGAAGGTGGCAGGCCGGAAAGCTGTTGCTGGTCTTCACCGTCCCCCTGCAGCCTATTCACAGGCACAACAGGGTCTGGGACCTGGGCTTGCCCAGAGGAGGAACATCTCATGGCTCTCGTCCTCGGCGGAGCATGATTCCGGCAAGGCACACGTCCGGCTCCTTGTCCCACAGGGAAGGTGGCAGGCCGCAAAGATGTTGCTGGTCTTCACTGTCCCCCTGCAGCCTATTCACAATCACAACAGGATTCACGACGCGGGCTTGGCCAGAGGAGGAACATCTCATGGCTCTCGTCCTCGGCGGAGCCTGATTCCGGAAAGGCACACATCCGGCTCCTTGTCCCACACGGAAGGTGGCAGCCCTGAAAGATGTTGCTGGTCTTCACTGTCCCTCTACAGCCTATTCACAGGCACAACAGGATTCAGGACCGGGGCTTGCCCAGAGGAGGAACATCTCATGGCTCTCGTCCTCGGCAGAGCCTGATTCCGAAAAGGCACACATCCGGCTCCTTGTCCCACACGGAAGGTGGCAGCCCTGAAAGCTGTTGCTGGTCTTCACCGTCCCCCTGCAGCCTATTCACAGGTACAACATTATATGGGACACGCGCTTGCCCAGAGGAGGAACATCTCATGGCTCTCGTCCTCGGCAGAGCCTGTTTCCGAAAAGGCACTCGTCCGGCTCCTTGTCCCACACGGAAGGTGGCAGGCCGGAAAGCTGTTGCTGGTTTTCACCGTCCCCATGCAGCCTATTCACAGGCACAACAGGATCTGGGATCCGGGCTTGCCCAGAGGAGGAACATCTCATGGCTCTCGTCCTCGGCAGAGCCTCTTTCCGAAAAGGCACACGTCCGGCTCCTTGTCCCACACGGAAGGTGGCAGCCCTGAAAGCTGTTGCTGGTCTTCACCGTCCCCCTGCAGCCTATTCACAGGCAGAACAGGATCTGGGACCCGGGCTTGCCCAGAGGAGGAACATCTCATGGCTCTTGTCCTCGGCAGAGCCTGATTCAGGAAAGGCACACATCCGGCTCCTTGTCCCACACGGAAGGTGGCAGGCCGGAAAGCTGTTGCTGGTCTTCACCGTCCCCCTGCAGCCTATTCACAGGCACAACAGGATCTGGGACCCGGGCTTGCCCAGAGGAGGAACATCTCATGGCTCTCGTCCTCGGCAGAGCCTGTTTCCGAGAAGGCACACGTCCGGCTCCTCTTCCCACACGGAAGGTGGCAGCCCTGAAAGCTGTTGCTGGTCTTCACCGTCCCCCTGCAGCCTATTCAGAGGCAAAACAGGATCTGGGACTCGGGATTGCCCAGAGGAAGAACATCTCATGGCTCTCGTCCTCGGCAGAGCCTCTTTCCGAAAAGGCACACGTCCGGCTCCTTGTCCCACACGGAAGGTGGCAGCCCTGAAAGCTGTTGCTGGTCTTCACCGTCCCCCTGCAGCCTATTCACAGCTACAACAGGATCTGGGACCTGGGCTTGCCCAGAGGAGGAACATCTCATGGCTCTCGTCCTCGGCGGAGCCTGTTCCGGAAAGGCACACGTCCGGCTCCTTGTCCCACAGGGAAGGAGGCAGGCCGGAAAGATGTTGCTGGTCTTCACTGTCCCCCTGCAGCCTATTCACAATCACAACAGGATTCACGACGCTGGCTTGGCCAGAGGAGGAACATCTCATGGCTCTCGTCCTCGGCAGAGCCTGATTCAGGAAAGGCACACGTCCGGCTCCTTGTCCCACACGGAAGGTGGCAGGCCGGAAAGATGTTGCTGGTCTTCACCGTCCCCCTGCAGCCTATTCAGAGGCACAACAGGATCTGGGACCTGGGCTTGCCCAGAGGAGGAACATCTCATGGCTCTCGTCCTCGGCAGAGCCTCTTTCCGAAAAGGCACACGTCCGGCTCCTTGTCCCACACGGAAGGTGGCAGCCCTGAAAGCTGTTGCTGGTCTTCACCGTCCCCCTGCAGCCTATTCACAGCTACAACAGGATCTGGGACCTGGGCTTGCCCAGAGGAGGAACATCTCATGGCTCTTGTCCTCGGCGGAGCCTGATTCCGGAAAGGCACACGTCCGGCTCCTTGTCCCACAGGGAAGGAGGCAGGCCGGAAAGATGTTGCTGGTCTTCACTGTCCCCCTGCAGCCTATTCACAATCACAACAGGATTCACGACGCTGGCTTGGCCAGAGGAGGAACATCTCATGGCTCTCGTCCTCGGCGGAGCCTGATTCCGGAAAGGCACACATCCGGCTCCTTGTCCCACACGGAAGGTGGCAGACCTGAAAGCTGTTGCTGGTCTTCACGGTCCCCCTGCAGCCTATTCACAGGCACAACAGGATCTGGGACCCGGGCTTGCCCAGAGGAGGAACATCTCATGGCTCTCGTCCTCGGCAGAGCCTGATTCCGAAAAGGCACTGGTCCGGCTCCTTGTCCCACACGGAAGGTGGCAGCCCTGAAAGCTGTTGCTGGTCTTCACCGTCCCCCTGCAGCCTATTCACAGGCAAAACAGGATCTGGGACTTGGGCTTGCCCAGAGGAGGAACATCTCATGGCTCTCGTCCTCGGCAGAGCCTGATTCCGCAAAGGCACTTGTCCGGCTCCTTGTCCCACACGGAAGGTGGCAGCCCTGAAAGATGTTGCTGGTTTTCACCGTCCCCATGGAGCCTATTCACAGGCACAACAGGATCTGGGACCTGGGCTTGCCAAAGGAGGAACATCTCATGGCTCTCGTCCTCGGCAGAGCCTGATTCCGAAAAGACACTCGTCCGCCTCCTTGTCCCACACGGAAGGTGGCAGCCCTGAAAGCTGTTGCTGGTCTTCACCGTCCCCCTGCAGCCTATTCACAGGTACAACAGGATATGGGACACGCGCTTGCCCAGAAGAGGAACATCTCATGGCTCTCGTCCTCGGCAGAGCCTGATTCCGAAAAGGCATTCGTACGGCTCATTGTCCCACACGGAAGGTGGCAGCCCTGAAAGATGTTGCTGGTCTTCACCGTGCCCATGCAGCCTATTCACAGGCACAACAGGATCTGGGACCCGGGCTTGCCCAGAGGAGGAACATCTCATGGTTCTCGTCCTCGGCAGAGCCTGTTTCCGAGAAGGCAGACGTCCGGCTCCTCTTCCCACACGGAAGGTGGCAGCCCTGAAAGCTGTTGCTGGTCTTCACCGTCCCCCTGCAGCCTATTCACAGGCAAAACAGGATCTGGGACTCGGGCTTGCCCAGAGGAGGAACATCTCATGGCTCTCGTCCTCGGCAGAGCCTGATTCCGAAAAGGCACTCGTCCGGCTCCTTATCCCACACGGAAGGTGGCAGCCCTGAAAGATGTTGCTGGTCTTCACCGTCCCCATGCAGCCTATTCACAGGCACAACAGGATTTGGGACCCGGGCTTGCCCAGAGGAGGAACATCTCATGGCTCTCGTCCTCGGCGAAACCTTATTCCGGAAAGGCACACGTCCGGCTCCTTGTCCCACACGGAAGGTGGCAGCCCTGAAAACTGTTGCTGGTCTTCACCGTCCCCCTGCAGCCTATTCACAGGTACAACAGGATCTGGGACCCGGGCTTGCCCAGAGGAGGAACATCTCATGGCTCTCGTCCTCGGCAGAGCCTGATTCAGGAAAGGCACACATCCGGCTCCTTGTCCCACACGGAAGGTGGCAGGCCGGAAAGCTGTTGCTGGTCTTCACCGTCCCCCTGCAGCCTATTCACAGGCACAACAGGGTCTGGGACCTGGGCTTGCCCAGAGGAGGAACATCTCATGGCTCTCGTCCTCGGCGGAGCATGATTCCGGCAAGGCACACGTCCGGCTCCTTGTCCCACAGGGAAGGTGGCAGGCCGCAAAGATGTTGCTGGTCTTCACTGTCCCCCTGCAGCCTATTCACAATCACAACAGGATTCACGACGCGGGCTTGGCCAGAGGAGGAACATCTCATGGCTCTCGTCCTCGGCGGAGCCTGATTCCGGAAAGGCACACATCCGGCTCCTTGTCCCACACGGAAGGTGGCAGCCCTGAAAGATGTTGCTGGTCTTCACTGTCCCTCTACAGCCTATTCACAGGCACAACAGGATTCAGGACCGGGGCTTGCCCAGAGGAGGAACATCTCATGGCTCTCGTCCTCGGCAGAGCCTGATTCCGAAAAGGCACACGTCCGGCTCCTTGTCCCACACGGAAGGTGGCAGCCCTGAAAGCTGTTGCTGGTCTTCACCGTCCCCCTGCAGCCTATTCACAGGTACAACATTATATGGGACACGCGCTTGCCCAGAGGAGGAACATCTCATGGCTCTCGTCCTCGGCAGAGCCTGTTTCCGAAAAGGCACTCGTCCGGCTCCTTGTCCCACACGGAAGGTGGCAGCCCTGAAAGCTGTTGCTGGTCTTCACCGTCCCCCTGCAGCCTATTCACAGGCACAACAGGATCTGGGACCCGGGCTTGCCCAGAGGAGGAACATCTCATGGCTCTTGTCCTCGGCAGAGCCTGATTCAGGAAAGGCACACATCCGGCTCCTTGTCCCACACGGAAGGTGGCAGGCTGGAAAGCTGTTGCTGGTCTTCACCGTCCCCCTGCAGCCTATTCACAGGCACAACAGGATCTGGGACCCGGGCTTGCCCAGAGGAGGAACATCTCATGGCTCTCGTCCTCGGCAGAGCCTCTTTCCGAAAAGGCACACGTCCGGCTCCTTGTCCCACACGGAAGGTGGCAGCCCTGAAAGATGTTGCTGGTCTTCACCGTCCCCCTGCAGCCTATTCACAGGCACAACAGGACCTGGGACATGGGCTTGCCCAGAGGAGGAACATCTCATGGCTCTCGTCCTCGGCAGAGCCTCTTTCCGAAAAGGCACACGTCCGGCTCCTTGTCCCACATGGAAGGTGGCAGCCCTGAAAGCTGTTGCTGGTCTTCACCGTCCCCCTGCAGCCTATTCACAGCTACAACAGGATCTGGGACCTGGGCTTGCCCAGAGGAGGAACATCTCATGGCTCTCGTCCTCGGCGGAGCCTGTTCCGGAAAGGCACACGTCCGGCTCCTTGTCCCACAGGGAAGGAGGCAGGCCGGAAAGATGTTGCTGGTCTTCACTGTCCCCCTGCAGCCTATTCACAATCACAACAGGATTCACGACGCTGGCTTGGCCAGAGGAGGAACATCTCATGGCTCTCGTCCTCGGCAGAGCCTCTTTCCGAAAAGGCACACGTCCGGCTCCTTGTCCCACACGGAAGGTGGCAGGCCGGAAAGATGTTGCTGGTCTTCACCGTCCCCCTGCAGCCTATTCACAGGCACAACAGTATCTGGGACCTGGGCTTGCCAAAGGAGGAACATCTCATGGCTCTCGTCCTCGGCAGAGCCTCTTTCCGAAAAGGCACACGTCCGGCTCCTTGTCCCACACGGAAGGTGGCAGCCCTGAAAGCTGTTGCTGGTCTTCACCGTCCCCCTGCAGCCTATTCACAGCTACAACAGGATCTGGGACCTGGGCTTGCCCAGAGGAGGAACATCTCATGGCTCTTGTCCTCGGCGGAGCCTGATTCCGGAAAGGCACACGTCCGGCTCCTTGTCCCACAGGGAAGGAGGCAGGCCTGAAAGATGTTGCTGGTCTTCACTGTCCCCCTGCAGCCTATTCACAATCACAACAGGATTCACGACGCTGGCTTGGCCAGAGGAGGAACATCTCATGGCTCTCGTCCTCGGCAGAGCCTGATTCCGAAAAGGCACACATCCGGCTCCTTGTCCCACACGGAAGGTGGCAGCCCTGAAAGCTGTTGCTGGTCTTCACCGTGCCCATACAGCCTATTCACAGGCACAACAGGATCTGGGACCCGGGCTTGCCCAGAGGAGGAACATCTCATGGCTCTCGTCCTCGGCAGAGCCTGATTCCGAAAAGGCACACGTCCGGCTCCTTGTCCCACACGGAAGGTGGCAGCCCTGAAAGCTGTTGCTGGTCTTCACCGTCCCCCTGCAGCCTATTCACAGGTACAACAGGATATGGGACACGCGCTTGCCCAGAAGAGGAACATCTCATGGCTCTCGTCCTCGGCAGAGCCTGATTCCGAAAAGGCATTCGTACGGCTCATTGTCCCACACGGAAGGTGGCAGCCCTGAAAGATGTTGCTGGTCTTCACCGTGCCCATGCAGCCTATTCACAGGCACAACAGGATCTGGGACCCGGGCTTGCCCAGAGGAGGAACATCTCATGGCTCTCGTCCTCGGCAGAGCCTGATTCCGAGAAGGCACACGTCCGGCTCCTCTTCCCACACGGAAGGTGGCAGCCCTGAAAGCTGTTGCTGGTCTTCACCGTCCCCCTGCAGCCTATTCACAGGCAAAACAGGATCTGGGACTCGGGCTTGCCCAGAGGAGGAACATCTCATGGCTCTCGTCCTCAGCAGAGCCTGATTCCGAAAAGGCACACGTCCGGCTCCTTGTCCCACACGGAAGGTGGCAGGCCGGAAAGCTGTTGCTGGTCTTCACCGTCCCCCTGCAGCCTATTCACAGGTACAACAGGATCTGGGACCCGGGCTTGCCCAGAGGAGGAACATCTCATGGCTCTCGTCCTCGGCAGAGCCTCTTTCCGAAAAGGCACACATCCGGCTCCTTGTCCCACACGGAAGGTGGCAGGCCGGAAAGCTGTTGCTGGTCTTCACCGTCCCCCTGCAGCCTATTCACAGGCACAACAGGGTCTGGGACCTGGGCTTGCCCAGAGGAGGAACATCTCATGGCTCTCGTCCTCGGCGGAGCATGATTCCGGCAAGGCACACGTCCGGCTCCTTGTCCCACAGGGAAGGTGGCAGGCCGCAAAGATGTTGCTGGTCTTCACTGTCCCCCTGCAGCCTATTCACAATCACAACAAGATTCACGACTCGGGCTTGGCCAGAGGAGGAACATCTCATGGCTCTCGTCCTCGGCGGAGCCTGATTCCGGAAAGGCACTCGTCCGGCTCCTTATCCCACACGGAAGGTGGCAGCCCTGAAAGATGTTGCTGGTCTTCACCGTCCCCATGCAGCCTATTCACAGGCACAACAGGATTTGGGACCCGGGCTTGCCCAGAGGAGGAACATCTCATGGCTCTCGTCCTCGGCGAAACCTTATTCCGGAAAGGCACACGTCCGGCTCCTTGTCCCACACGGAAGGTGGCAGGCCGGAAAGCTGTTGCTGGTCTTCACCGTCCCCCTGCAGCCTATTCACAGGTACAACAGGATCTGGGACCCGGGCTTGCCCAGAGGAGGAACATCTCATGGCTCTCGTCCTCGGCAGAGCCTGATTCAGGAAAGGCACACATCCGGCTCCTTGTCCCACACGGAAGGTGGCAGGCCGGAAAGCTGTTGCTGGTCTTCACCGTCCCCCTGCAGCCTATTCACAGGCACAACAGGGTCTGGGACCTGGGCTTGCCCAGAGGAGGAACATCTCATGGCTCTCGTCCTCGGCGGAGCATGATTCCGGCAAGGCACACGTCCGGCTCCTTGTCCCACAGGGAAGGTGGCAGGCCGCAAAGATGTTGCTGGTCTTCACTGTCCCCCTGCAGCCTATTCACAATCACAACAGGATTCACGACGCGGGCTTGGCCAGAGGAGGAACATCTCATGGCTCTCGTCCTCGGCGGAGCCTGATTCCGGAAAGGCACACATCCGGCTCCTTGTCCCACACGGAAGGTGGCAGCCCTGAAAGATGTTGCTGGTCTTCACTGTCCCTCTACAGCCTATTCACAGGCACAACAGGATTCAGGACCGGGGCTTGCCCAGAGGAGGAACATCTCATGGCTCTCGTCCTCGGCAGAGCCTGATTCCGGAAAGGCACACATCCGGCTCCTTGTCCCACACGGAAGGTGGCAGGCCGGAAAGCTGTTGCTGGTCTTCACCGTCCCCCTGCAGCCTATTCACAGGCACAACAGGGTCTGGGACCTGGGCTTGCCCAGAGGAGGAACATCTCATGGCTCTCGTCCTCGGCGGAGCATGATTCCGGCAAGGCACACGTCCGGCTCCTTGTCCCACAGGGAAGGTGGCAGGCCGCAAAGATGTTGCTGGTCTTCACTGTCCCCCTGCAGCCTATTCACAATCACAACAGGATTCACGACGCGGGCTTGGCCAGAGGAGGAACATCTCATGGCTCTCGTCCTCGGCGGAGCCTGATTCCGGAAAGGCACACATCCGGCTCCTTGTCCCACACGGAAGGTGGCAGCCCTGAAAGATGTTGCTGGTCTTCACTGTCCCTCTACAGCCTATTCACAGGCACAACAGGATTCAGGACCGGGGCTTGCCCAGAGGAGGAACATCTCATGGCTCTCGTCCTCGGCAGAGCCTGATTCCGAAAAGGCACACATCCGGCTCCTTGTCCCACACGGAAGGTGGCAGCCCTGAAAGCTGTTGCTGGTCTTCACCGTCCCCCTGCAGCCTATTCACAGGTACAACATTATATGGGACACGCGCTTGCCCAGAGGAGGAACATCTCATGGCTCTCGTCCTCGGCAGAGCCTGATTCAGGAAAGGCACACGTCCGGCTCCTTGTCCCACACGGAAGGTGGCAGGCCGGAAAGATGTTGCTGGTCTTCACCGTCCCCCTGCAGCCTATTCAGAGGCACAACAGGATCTGGGACCTGGGCTTGCCAAAGGAGGAACATCTCATGGCTCTCGTCCTCGGCAGAGCCTCTTTCCGAAAAGGCACACGTCCGGCTCCTTGTCCCACACGGAAGGTGGCAGCCCTGAAAGCTGTTGCTGGTCTTCACCGTCCCCCTGCAGCCTATTCACAGCTACAACAGGATCTGGGACCTGGGCTTGCCCAGAGGAGGAACATCTCATGGCTCTTGTCCTCGGCGGAGCCTGATTCCGGAAAGGCACACGTCCGGCTCCTTGTCCCACAGGGAAGGAGGCAGGCCGGAAAGATGTTGCTGGTCTTCACTGTCCCCCTGCAGCCTATTCACAATCACAACAGGATTCACGACGCTGGCTTGGTCAGAGGAGGAACATCTCATGGCTCTCGTCCTCGGCAGAGCCTGATTCCGAAAAGGCACACATCCGGCTCCTTGTCCCACACGGAAGGTGGCAGCCCTGAAAGCTGTTGCTGGTCTTCACCGTGCCCCTGCAGCCTATTCACAGGTACAACAGGATATGGGACACGCGCTTGCCCAGAAGAGGAACATCTCATGGCTCTCGTCCTCGGCAGAGCCTGATTCCGAAAAGGCAATCGTACGGCTCATTGTCCCACACGGAAGGTGGCAGCCCTGAAAGATGTTGCTGGTCTTCACCGTGCCCATGCAGCCTATTCACAGGCACAACAGGATCTGGGACCCGGGCTTGCCCAGAGGAGGAACATCTCATGGCTCTCGTCCTCGGCAGAGCCTGTTTCCGAGAAGGCACACGTCCGGCTCCTCTTCCCACACGGAAGGTGGCAGCCCTGAAAGCTGTTGCTGGTCTTCACCGTCCCCCTGCAGCCTATTCACAGGCAAAACAGGATCTGGGACTCGGGCTTGCCCAGAGGAGGAACATCTCATGGCTCTCGTCCTCGGCAGAGCCTGATTCCGAAAAGGCACACGTCCGGCTCCTTATCCCACATGGAAGGTGGCAGCCCTGAAAGATGTTGCTGGTCTTCACCGTCCCCATGCAGCCTATTCACAGGCACAACAGGATCTGGGACCCGGGCTTGCCCAGAGGAGGAACATCTCATGGCTCTCGTCCTCGGCGAAACCTTATTCCGGAAAGGCACACGTCCGGCTCCTTGTCCCACACGGAAGGTGGCAGGCCGGAAAGCTGTTGCTGGTCTTCACCGTCCCCCTGCAGCCTATTCACAGGTACAACAGGATCTGGGACCCGGGCTTGCCCAGAGGAGGAACATCTCATGGCTCTCGTCCTCGGCAGAGCCTCTTTCCGAAAAGGCACACATCCGGCTCCTTGTCCCACACGGAAGGTGGCAGGCCGGAAAGCTGTTGCTGGTCTTCACCGTCCCCCTGCAGCCTATTCACAGGCACAACAGGGTCTGGGACCTGGGCTTGCCCAGAGGAGGAACATCTCATGGCTCTCGTCCTCGGCGGAGCATGATTCCGGCAAGGCACACGTCCGGCTCCTTGTCCCACAGGGAAGGTGGCAGGCCGCAAAGATGTTGCTGGTCTTCACTGTCCCCCTGCAGCCTATTCACAATCACAACAAGATTCACGACTCGGGCTTGGCCAGAGGAGGAACATCTCATGGCTCTCGTCCTCGGCGGAGCCTGATTCCGGAAAGGCACTCGTCCGGCTCCTTATCCCACACGGAAGGTGGCAGCCCTGAAAGATGTTGCTGGTCTTCACCGTCCCCATGCAGCCTATTCACAGGCACAACAGGATTTGGGACCCGGGCTTGCCCAGAGGAGGAACATCTCATGGCTCTCGTCCTCGGCGAAACCTTATTCCGGAAAGGCACACGTCCGGCTCCTTGTCCCACACGGAAGGTGGCAGGCCGGAAAGCTGTTGCTGGTCTTCACCGTCCCCCTGCAGCCTATTCACAGGTACAACAGGATCTGGGACCCGGGCTTGCCCAGAGGAGGAACATCTCATGGCTCTCGTCCTCGGCAGAGCCTGATTCAGGAAAGGCACACATCCGGCTCCTTGTCCCACACGGAAGGTGGCAGGCCGGAAAGCTGTTGCTGGTCTTCACCGTCCCCCTGCAGCCTATTCACAGGCACAACAGGGTCTGGGACCTGGGCTTGCCCAGAGGAGGAACATCTCATGGCTCTCGTCCTCGGCGGAGCATGATTCCGGCAAGGCACACGTCCGGCTCCTTGTCCCACAGGGAAGGTGGCAGGCCGCAAAGATGTTGCTGGTCTTCACTGTCCCCCTGCAGCCTATTCACAATCACAACAGGATTCACGACGCGGGCTTGGCCAGAGGAGGAACATCTCATGGCTCTCGTCCTCGGCGGAGCCTGATTCCGGAAAGGCACACATCCGGCTCCTTGTCCCACACGGAAGGTGGCAGCCCTGAAAGATGTTGCTGGTCTTCACTGTCCCTCTACAGCCTATTCACAGGCACAACAGGATTCAGGACCGGGGCTTGCCCAGAGGAGGAACATCTCATG
This sequence comes from Astur gentilis, assembly GCF_929443795.1. NCBI lineage: Eukaryota > Metazoa > Chordata > Aves > Accipitriformes > Accipitridae > Astur > Astur gentilis. The sequence continues at coordinate 691,733 of NC_064889.1, forward strand.
GCTCTCGTCCTCGGCAGAGCCTGATTCCGAAAAGGCACACATCCGGCTCCTTGTCCCACACGGAAGGTGGCAGCCCTGAAAGCTGTTGCTGGTCTTCACCGTCCCCCTGCAGCCTATTCACAGGTACAACATTATATGGGACACGCGCTTGCCCAGAGGAGGAACATCTCATGGCTCTCGTCCTCGGCAGAGCCTGTTTCCGAAAAGGCACTCGTGCGGCTCCTTGTCCCACACGGAAGGTGGCAGGCCGGAAAGCTGTTGCTGGTTTTCACCGTCCCCATGCAGCCTATTCACAGGCACAACAGGATCTGGGATCCGGGCTTGCCCAGAGGAGGAACATCTCATGGCTCTCGTCCTCGGCAGAGCCTCTTTCCGAAAAGGCACACGTCCGGCACCTTGTCCCACACGGAAGGTGGCAGCCCTGAAAGCTGTTGCTGGTCTTCACCGTCCCCCTGCAGCCTATTCACAGGCAGAACAGGATCTGGGACCCGGGCTTGCCCAGAGGAGCAACATCTCATGGCTCTCGTCCTCGGCAGAGCCTGATTCCGCAAAGGCACTTGTCCGGCTCCTTGTCCCACACGGAAGGTGGCAGCCCTGAAAGATGTTGCTGGTTTTCACCGTCCCCATGCAGCCCATTCACAGGCACAAGAGGATCTGGGACCTGGGCTTGCCCAGAGGAGGAACATCTCATGGCTCTCGTCCTCGGCAGAGCCTGATTCCGCAAAGACACTCGTCCGGCTCCTTGTCCCACACGGAAGGTGGCAGGCCGGAAAGATGTTGCTGGTCTTCACCGTCCCCCTGCAGCCTATTCACAGGCACAACAGGATCTGGGACCTGGGCTTGCCCAGAGGAGGAACATCTCATGGTTCTCGTCCTCGGCAGAGCCTCTTTCCGAAAGGCACACATCCGGCTCCTTGTCCCACACGGAAGGTGGCAGCCCTGAAAGCTGTTGCTGGTCTTCACCGTCCCCCTGCAGCCTATTCACAGCTACAACAGGATCTGGGACCTGGGCTTGCCCAGAGGAGGAACATCTCATGGCTCTCGTCCTCGGCGGAGCCTGTTCCGGAAAGGCACACGTCCGGCTCCTTGTCCCACAGGGAAGGAGGCAGGCCGGAAAGATGTTGCTGGTCTTCACTGTCCCCCTGCAGCCTATTCACAATCACAACAGGATTCACGACGCTGGCTTGGCCAGAGGAGGAACATCTCATGGCTCTCGTCCTCGGCAGAGCCTGATTCAGGAAAGGCACAGGTCCGGCTCCTTGTCCCACACGGAAGGTGGCAGGCCGGAAAGATGTTGCTGGTCTTCACCGTCCCCCTGCAGCCTATTCACAGGCACAACAGGATCTGGGACCTGGGCTTGCCAAAGGAGGAACATCTCATGGCTCTCGTCCTCGGCAGAGCCTCTTTCCGAAAAGGCACACGTCCGGCTCCTTGTCCCACACGGAAGGTGGCAGCCCTGAAAGCTGTTGCTGGTCTTCACCGTCCCCCTGCAGCCTATTCACAGCTACAACAGGATCTGGGACCTGGGCTTGCCCAGAGGAGGAACATCTCATGGCTCTTGTCCTCGGCGGAGCCTGATTCCGGAAAGGCACACGTCCGGCTCCTTGTCCCACAGGGAAGGAGGCAGGCCGGAAAGATGTTGCTGGTCTTCACTGTCCCCCTGCAGCCTATTCACAATCACAACAGGATTCACGACGCTGGCTTGGTCAGAGGAGGAACATCTCATGGCTCTCGTCCTCGGCAGAGCCTGATTCCGAAAAGGCACACATCCGGCTCCTTGTCCCACACGGAAGGTGGCAGCCCTGAAAGCTGTTGCTGGTCTTCACCGTGCCCCTGCAGCCTATTCACAGGTACAACAGGATATGGGACACGCGCTTGCCCAGAAGAGGAACATCTCATGGCTCTCGTCCTCGGCAGAGCCTGATTCCGAAAAGGCATTCGTACGGCTCATTGTCCCACACGGAAGGTGGCAGCCCTGAAAGATGTTGCTGGTCTTCACCGTGCCCATGCAGCCTATTCACAGGCACAACAGGATCTGGGACCCGGGCTTGCCCAGAGGAGGAACATCTCATGGCTCTCGTCCTCGGCAGAGCCTGTTTCCGAGAAGGCACACGTCCGGCTCCTCTTCCCACACGGAAGGTGGCAGCCCTGAAAGCTGTTGCTGGTCTTCACCGTCCCCCTGCAGCCTATTCACAGGCAAAACAGGATCTGGGACTCGGGCTTGCCCAGAGGAGGAACATCTCATGGCTCTCGTCCTCGGCAGAGCCTGATTCCGAAAAGGCACACGTCCGGCTCCTTATCCCACACGGAAGGTGGCAGCCCTGAAAGATGTTGCTGGTCTTCACCGTCCCCATGCAGCCTATTCACAGGCACAACAGGATCTGGGACCCGGGCTTGCCCAGAGGAGGAACATCTCATGGCTCTCGTCCTCGGCGAAACCTTATTCCGGAAAGGCACACGTCCGGCTCCTTGTCCCACACGGAAGGTGGCAGGCCGGAAAGCTGTTGCTGGTCTTCACCGTCCCCCTGCAGCCTATTCACAGGTACAACAGGATCTGGGACCCGGGCTTGCCCAGAGGAGGAACATCTCATGGCTCTCGTCCTCGGCAGAGCCTCTTTCCGAAAAGGCACACATCCGGCTCCTTGTCCCACACGGAAGGTGGCAGGCCGGAAAGCTGTTGCTGGTCTTCACCGTCCCCCTGCAGCCTATTCACAGGCACAACAGGGTCTGGGACCTGGGCTTGCCCAGAGGAGGAACATCTCATGGCTCTCGTCCTCGGCGGAGCATGATTCCGGCAAGGCACACGTCCGGCTCCTTGTCCCACAGGGAAGGTGGCAGGCCGCAAAGATGTTGCTGGTCTTCACTGTCCCCCTGCAGCCTATTCACAATCACAACAAGATTCACGACTCGGGCTTGGCCAGAGGAGGAACATCTCATGGCTCTCGTCCTCGGCGGAGCCTGATTCCGGAAAGGCACTCGTCCGGCTCCTTATCCCACACGGAAGGTGGCAGCCCTGAAAGATGTTGCTGGTCTTCACCGTCCCCATGCAGCCTATTCACAGGCACAACAGGATTTGGGACCCGGGCTTGCCCAGAGGAGGAACATCTCATGGCTCTCGTCCTCGGCGAAACCTTATTCCGGAAAGGCACACGTCCGGCTCCTTGTCCCACACGGAAGGTGGCAGGCCGGAAAGCTGTTGCTGGTCTTCACCGTCCCCCTGCAGCCTATTCACAGGTACAACAGGATCTGGGACCCGGGCTTGCCCAGAGGAGGAACATCTCATGGCTCTCGTCCTCGGCAGAGCCTGATTCAGGAAAGGCACACATCCGGCTCCTTGTCCCACACGGAAGGTGGCAGGCCGGAAAGCTGTTGCTGGTCTTCACCGTCCCCCTGCAGCCTATTCACAGGCACAACAGGGTCTGGGACCTGGGCTTGCCCAGAGGAGGAACATCTCATGGCTCTCGTCCTCGGCGGAGCATGATTCCGGCAAGGCACACGTCCGGCTCCTTGTCCCACAGGGAAGGTGGCAGGCCGCAAAGATGTTGCTGGTCTTCACTGTCCCCCTGCAGCCTATTCACAATCACAACAGGATTCACGACGCGGGCTTGGCCAGAGGAGGAACATCTCATGGCTCTCGTCCTCGGCGGAGCCTGATTCCGGAAAGGCACACATCCGGCTCCTTGTCCCACACGGAAGGTGGCAGCCCTGAAAGATGTTGCTGGTCTTCACTGTCCCTCTACAGCCTATTCACAGGCACAACAGGATTCAGGACCGGGGCTTGCCCAGAGGAGGAACATCTCATGGCTCTCGTCCTCGGCAGAGCCTGATTCCGAAAAGGCACACATCCGGCTCCTTGTCCCACACGGAAGGTGGCAGCCCTGAAAGCTGTTGCTGGTCTTCACCGTCCCCCTGCAGCCTATTCACAGGTACAACATTATATGGGACACGCGCTTGCCCAGAGGAGGAACATCTCATGGCTCTCGTCCTCGGCAGAGCCTGATTCAGGAAAGGCACACGTCCGGCTCCTTGTCCCACACGGAAGGTGGCAGGCCGGAAAGATGTTGCTGGTCTTCACCGTCCCCCTGCAGCCTATTCAGAGGCACAACAGGATCTGGGACCTGGGCTTGCCAAAGGAGGAACATCTCATGGCTCTCGTCCTCGGCAGAGCCTCTTTCCGAAAAGGCACACGTCCGGCTCCTTGTCCCACACGGAAGGTGGCAGCCCTGAAAGCTGTTGCTGGTCTTCTCCGTCCCCCTGCAGCCTATTCACAGCTACAACAGGATCTGGGACCTGGGCTTGCCCAGAGGAGGAACATCTCATGGCTCTTGTCCTCGGCGGAGCCTGATTCCGGAAAGGCACACGTCCGGCTCCTTGTCCCACAGGGAAGGAGGCAGGCCGGAAAGATGTTGCTGGTCTTCACTGTCCCCCTGCAGCCTATTCACAATCACAACAGGATTCACGACGCTGGCTTGGCCAGAGGAGGAACATCTCATGGCTCTCGTCCTCGGCAGAGCCTGATTCCGAAAAGGCACACATCCGGCTCCTTGTCCCACACGGAAGGTGGCAGCCCTGAAAGCTGTTGCTGGTCTTCACCGTGCCCATACAGCCTATTCACAGGCACAACAGGATCTGGGACCCGGGCTTGCCCAGAGGAGGAACATCTCATGGCTCTCGTCCTCGGCAGAGCCTCTTTCCGAAAAGGCACACGTCCGGCTCCTTGTCCCACACGGAAGGTGGCAGCCCTGAAAGCTGTTGCTGGTCTTCACCGTCCCCCTGCAGCCTATTCACAGGTACAACAGGATCTGGGACACGCGCTTGCCCAGAAGAGGAACATCTCATGGCTCTCGTCCTCGGCAGAGCCTGATTCCGAAAAGGCATTCGTACGGCTCATTGTCCCACACGGAAGGTGGCAGCCCTGAAAGATGTTGCTGGTCTTCACCGTGCCCATGCAGCCTATTCACAGGCACAACAGGATCTGGGACCCGGGCTTGCCCAGAGGAGGAACATCTCATGGCTCTCGTCCTCGGCAGAGCCTGTTTCCGAGAAGGCACACGTCCGGCTCCTCTTCCCACACGGAAGGTGGCAGCCCTGAAAGCTGTTGCTGGTCTTCACCGTCCCCCTGCAGCCTATTCACAGGCAAAACAGGATCTGGGACCCGGGCTTGCCCAGAGGAGGAACATCTCATGGCTCTCGTCCTCGGCAGAGCCTGATTCCGAAAAGGCACTCGTCCGGCTCCTTATCCCACACGGAAGGTGGCAGCCCTGAAAGATGTTGCTGGTCTTCACCGTCCCCATGCAGCCTATTCACAGGCACAACAGGATCTGGGACCCGGGCTTGCCCAGAGGAGGAACATCTCATGGCTCTCGTCCTCGGCGAAACCTTATTCCGGAAAGGCACACGTCCGGCTCCTTGTCCCGCACGGAAGGTGGCAGGCCGGAAAGCTGTTGCTGGTCTTCACCGTCCCCCTGCAGCCTATTCACAGGTACAACAGGATCTGGGACCCGGGCTTGCCCAGAGGAGGAACATCTCATGGCTCTCGTCCTCGGCAGAGCCTCTTTCCGAAAAGGCACACATCCGGCTCCTTGTCCCACACGGAAGGTGGCAGGCCGGAAAGCTGTTGCTGGTCTTCACCGTCCCCCTGCAGCCTATTCACAGGCACAACAGGGTCTGGGACCTGGGCTTGCCCAGAGGAGGAACATCTCATGGCTCTCGTCCTCGGCGGAGCATGATTCCGGCAAGGCACACGTCCGGCTCCTTGTCCCACAGGGAAGGTGGCAGGCCGCAAAGATGTTGCTGGTCTTCACTGTCCCCCTGCAGCCTATTCACAATCACAACAAGATTCACGACGCGGGCTTGGCCAGAGGAGGAACATCTCATGGCTCTCGTCCTCGGCGGAGCCTGATTCCGGAAAGGCACACATCTGGCTCCTTGTCCCACACGGAAGGTGGCAGCCCTGAAAGATGTTGCTGGTCTTCACTGTCCCTCTACAGCCTATTCACAGGCACAACAGGATTCAGGACCGGGGCTTGCCCAGAGGAGGAACATCTCATGGCTCTCGTCCTCGGCAGAGCCTGATTCCGAAAAGGCACACGTCCGGCTCCTTGTCCCACACGGAAGGTGGCAGCCCTGAAAGCTGTTGCTGGTCTTCACCGTCCCCCTGCAGCCTATTCACAGGTACAACATTATATGGGACACGCGCTTGCCCAGAGGAGGAACATCTCATGGCTCTCGTCCTCGGCAGAGCCTGTTTCCGAAAAGGCACTCGTCCGGCTCCTTGTCCCACACGGAAGGTGGCAGGCCGGAAAGCTGTTGCTGGTTTTCACCGTCCCCATGCAGCCTATTCACAGGCACAACAGGATCTGGGATCCGGGCTTGCCCAGAGGAGGAACATCTCATGGCTCTCGTCCTCGGCAGAGCCTCTTTCCGAAAAGGCACACGTCCGGCACCTTGTCCCACACGGAAGGTGGCAGCCCTGAAAGCTGTTGCTGGTCTTCACCGTCCCCCTGCAGCCTATTCACAGGCACAACAGGATCTGGGACCCGGGCTTGCCCAGAGGAGCAACATCTCATGGCTCTCGTCCTCGGCAGAGCCTGATTCCGCAAAGGCACTTGTCCGGCTCCTTGTCCCACACGGAAGGTGGCAGCCCTGAAAGATGTTGCTGGTTTTCACCGTCCCCATGCAGCCCATTCACAGGCACAAGAGGATCTGGGACCTGGGCTTGCCCAGAGGAGGAACATCTCATGGCTCTCGTCCTCGGCAGAGCCTGATTCCGCAAAGACACTCGTCCGGCTCCTTGTCCCACACGGAAGGTGGCAGGCCGGAAAGCTGTTGCTGGTCTTCACCGTCCCCCTGCAGCCTATTCACAGGCACAACAGGATCTGGGACCTGGGCTTGCCCAGAGGAGGAACATCTCATGGTTCTCGTCCTCGGCAGAGCCTCTTTCCGAAAGGCACACATCCGGCTCCTTGTCCCACACGGAAGGTGGCAGCCCTGAAAGCTGTTGCTGGTCTTCACCGTCCCCCTGCAGCCTATTCACAGGCACAACAGGATCTGGGACCTGGGCTTGCCCAGAGGAGGAACATCTCATGGCTCTCGTCCTCGGCGGAGCCTGTTCCGGAAAGGCACACGTCCGGCTCCTTGTCCCACAGGGAAGGAGGCAGGCCGGAAAGATGTTGCTGGTCTTCACTGTCCCCCTGCAGCCTATTCACAATCACAACAGGATTCACGACGCTGGCTTGGCCAGAGGAGGAACATCTCATGGCTCTCGTCCTCGGCAGAGCCTGATTCAGGAAAGGCACAGGTCCGGCTCCTTGTCCCACACGGAAGGTGGCAGGCCGGAAAGATGTTGCTGGTCTTCACCGTCCCCCTGCAGCCTATTCACAGGCACAACAGGATCTGGGACCTGGGCTTGCCAAAGGAGGAACATCTCATGGCTCTCGTCCTCGGCAGAGCCTCTTTCCGAAAAGGCACACGTCCGGCTCCTTGTCCCACACGGAAGGTGGCAGCCCTGAAAGCTGTTGCTGGTCTTCACCGTCCCCCTGCAGCCTATTCACAGCTACAACAGGATCTGGGACCTGGGCTTGCCCAGAGGAGGAACATCTCATGGCTCTTGTCCTCGGCGGAGCCTGATTCCGGAAAGGCACACGTCCGGCTCCTTGTCCCACAGGGAAGGAGGCAGGCCGGAAAGATGTTGCTGGTCTTCACTGTCCCCCTGCAGCCTATTCACAATCACAACAGGATTCACGACGCTGGCTTGGCCAGAGGAGGAACATCTCATGGCTCTCGTCCTCGGCAGAGCCTGATTCCGAAAAGGCACACATCCGGCTCCTTGTCCCACACGGAAGGTGGCAGCCCTGAAAGCTGTTGCTGGTCTTCACCGTGCCCATACAGCCTATTCACAGGCACAACAGGATCTGGGACTCGGGATTGCCCAGAGGAGGAACATCTCATGGCTCTCGTCCTCGGCAGAGCCTCTTTCCGAAAAGGCACACGTCCGGCTCCTTGTCCCACACGGAAGGTGGCAGCCCTGAAAGCTGTTGCTGGTCTTCACCGTCCCCCTGCAGCCTATTCACAGGTACAACAGGATATGGGACACGCGCTTGCCCAGAAGAGGAACATCTCATGGCTCTCGTCCTCGGCAGAGCCTGATTCCGAAAAGGCATTCGTACGGCTCATTGTCCCACACGGAAGGTGGCAGCCCTGAAAGATGTTGCTGGTCTTCACCGTGCCCATGCAGCCTATTCACAGGCACAACAGGATCTGGGACCCGGGCTTGCCCAGAGGAGGAACATCTCATGGCTCTCGTCCTCGGCAGAGCCTGTTTCCGAGAAGGCACACGTCCGGCTCCTCTTCCCACACGGAAGGTGGCAGCCCTGAAAGCTGTTGCTGGTCTTCACCGTCCCCCTGCAGCCTATTCGCAGGCAACACAGGATCTGGGACTCGGACTTGCCCAGAGGAGGAACATCTCATGGCTCTCGTCCTCGGCAGAGCCTGATTCCGAAAAGGCACTCGTCCGGCTCCTTGTCCCACACGGAAGGTGGCAGCCCTGAAAGATGTTGCTGGTCTTCACCGTCCCCATGCAGCCTATTCACAGGCACAACAGGATCTGGGACCCGGGCTTGCCCAGAGGAGGAACATCTCATGGCTCTCGTCCTCGGCGAAACCTTATTCCGGAAAGGCACATGTCCGGCTCCTTGTCCCACACGGAAGGTGGCAGGCCGGAAAGCTGTTGCTGGTCTTCACCGTCCCCCTGCAGCCTATTCACAGGTACAACAGGATCTGGGACCCGGGCTTGCCCAGAGGAGGAACATCTCATGGCTCTCGTCCTCGGCAGACCCTGATTCAGGAAAGGCACACATCCGGCTCCTTGTCCCACACGGAAGGTGGCAGGCCGGAAAGCTGTTGCTGGTCTTCACCGTCCCCCTGCAGCCTATTCACAGGCACAACAGGGTCTGGGACCTGGGCTTGCCCAGAGGAGGAACATCTCATGGCTCTCGTCCTCGGCGGAGCATGATTCCGGCAAGGCACACGTCCGGCTCCTTGTCCCACAGGGAAGGTGGCAGGCCGGAAAGATGTTGCTGGTCTTCACTGTCCCCCTGCAGCCTATTCACAATCACAACAGGATTCACGACGCGGGCTTGGCCAGAGGAGGAACATCTCATGGCTCTCGTCCTCGGCGGAGCCTGATTCCGGAAAGGCACACATCTGGCTCCTTGTCCCACACGGAAGGTGGCAGCCCTGAAAGATGTTGCTGGTCTTCACTGTCCCTCTACAGCCTATTCACAGGCACAACAGGATTCAGGACCGGGGCTTGCCCAGAGGAGGAACATCTCATGGCTCTCGTCCTCGGCAGAGCCTAATTCCGAAAAGGCACACATCCGGCTCCTTGTCCCACACGGAAGGTGGCAGCCCTGAAAGCTGTTGCTGGTCTTCACCTTCCCCCTGCAGCCTATTCACAGGCACAACAGGATCTGGGACCCGGGCTTGCCCAGAGGAGGAACATCTCATGGTTCTCGTCCTCGGCAAAGCCTCTTTCCGAAAGGCACACGTCCGGCTCCTTGTCCCACACGGAAGGTGGCAGCCCTGAAAGCTGTTGCTGGTCTTCACCGTCCCCCTGCAGCCTATTCACAGGCAAAACAGGATCTGGGACTCGGGCTTGCCCAGAGGAGGAACATCTCATGGCTCTCGTCCTCGGCAGAGCCTCTTTCCGAAAAGGCACACGTCCGGCTCCTTGTCCCACACGGAAGGTGGCAGCCCTGAAAGCTGTTGCTGGTCTTCTCCGTCCCCCTGCAGCCTATTCACAGCTACAACAGGATCTGGGACCTGGGCTTGCCCAGAGGAGGAACATCTCATGGCTCTTGTCCTCGGCGGAGCCTGATTCCGGAAAGGCACACGTCCGGCTCCTTGTCCCACAGGGAAGGAGGCAGGCCGGAAAGATGTTGCTGGTCTTCACTGTCCCCCTGCAGCCTATTCACAATCACAACAGGATTCACGACGCTGGCTTGGCCAGAGGAGGAACATCTCATGGCTCTCGTCCTCGGCAGAGCCTGATTCCGAAAAGGCACACATCCGGCTCCTTGTCCCACACGGAAGGTGGCAGCCCTGAAAGCTGTTGCTGGTCTTCACCGTGCCCATACAGCCTATTCACAGGCACAACAGGATCTGGGACCCGGGCTTGCCCAGAGGAGGAACATCTCATGGCTCTCGTCCTCGGCAGAGCCTGATTCCGAAAAGGCACACGTCCGGCTCCTTGTCCCACACGGAAGGTGGCAGCCCTGAAAGCTGTTGCTGGTCTTCACCGTCCCCCTGCAGCCTATTCACAGGTACAACAGGATATGGGACACGCGCTTGCCCAGAAGAGGAACATCTCATGGCTCTCGTCCTCGGCAGAGCCTGATTCCGAAAAGGCATTCGTACGGCTCATTGTCCCACACGGAAGGTGGCAGCCCTGAAAGATGTTGCTGGTCTTCACCGTGCCCATGCAGCCTATTCACAGGCACAACAGGATCTGGGACCCGGGCTTGCCCAGAGGAGGAACATCTCATGGCTCTCGTCCTCGGCAGAGCCTGTTTCCGAGAAGGCACACGTCCGGCTCCTCTTCCCACACGGAAGGTGGCAGCCCTGAAAGCTGTTGCTGGTCTTCACCGTCCCCCTGCAGCCTATTCACAGGCAAAACAGGATCTGGGACCCGGGCTTGCCCAGAGGAGGAACATCTCATGGCTCTCGTCCTCGGCAGAGCCTGATTCCGAAAAGGCACTCGTCCGGCTCCTTATCCCACACGGAAGGTGGCAGCCCTGAAAGATGTTGCTGGTCTTCACCGTCCCCATGCAGCCTATTCACAGGCACAACAGGATCTGGGACCCGGGCTTGCCCAGAGGAGGAACATCTCATGGCTCTCGTCCTCGGCGAAACCTTATTCCGGAAAGGCACACGTCCGGCTCCTTGTCCCGCACGGAAGGTGGCAGCCCAGAAAGCTGTTGCTGGTCTTCACCGTCCCCCTGCAGCCTATTCACAGGTACAACAGGATCTGGGACCCGGGCTTGCCCAGAGGAGGAACATCTCATGGCTCTCGTCCTCGGCAGAGCCTCTTTCCGAAAAGGCACACATCCGGCTCCTTGTCCCACACGGAAGGTGGCAGGCCGGAAAGCTGTTGCTGGTCTTCACCGTCCCCCTGCAGCCTATTCACAGGCACAACAGGGTCTGGGACCTGGGCTTGCCCAGAGGAGGAACATCTCATGGCTCTCGTCCTCGGCGGAGCATGATTCCGGCAAGGCACACGTCCGGCTCCTTGTCCCACAGGGAAGGTGGCAGGCCGCAAAGATGTTGCTGGTCTTCACTGTCCCCCTGCAGCCTATTCACAATCACAACAAGATTCACGACGCGGGCTTGGCCAGAGGAGGAACATCTCATGGCTCTCGTCCTCGGCGGAGCCTGATTCCGGAAAGGCACACATCTGGCTCCTTGTCCCACACGGAAGGTGGCAGCCCTGAAAGATGTTGCTGGTCTTCACTGTCCCTCTACAGCCTATTCACAGGCACAACAGGATTCAGGACCGGGGCTTGCCCAGAGGAGGAACATCTCATGGCTCTCGTCCTCGGCAGAGCCTGATTCCGAAAAGGCACACGTCCGGCTCCTTGTCCCACACGGAAGGTGGCAGCCCTGAAAGCTGTTGCTGGTCTTCACCGTCCCCCTGCAGCCTATTCACAGGTACAACATTATATGGGACACGCGCTTGCCCAGAGGAGGAACATCTCATGGCTCTCGTCCTCGGCAGAGCCTGTTTCCGAAAAGGCACTCGTCCGGCTCCTTGTCCCACACGGAAGGTGGCAGGCCGGAAAGCTGTTGCTGGTTTTCACCGTCCCCATGCAGCCTATTCACAGGCACAACAGGATCTGGGATCCGGGCTTGCCCAGAGGAGGAACATCTCATGGCTCTCGTCCTCGGCAGAGCCTCTTTCCGAAAAGGCACACGTCCGGCACCTTGTCCCACACGGAAGGTGGCAGCCCTGAAAGCTGTTGCTGGTCTTCACCGTCCCCCTGCAGCCTATTCACAGGCACAACAGGATCTGGGACCCGGGCTTGCCCAGAGGAGCAACATCTCATGGCTCTCGTCCTCGGCAGAGCCTGATTCCGCAAAGGCACTTGTCCGGCTCCTTGTCCCACACGGAAGGTGGCAGCCCTGAAAGATGTTGCTGGTTTTCACCGTCCCCATGCAGCCCATTCACAGGCACAAGAGGATCTGGGACCTGGGCTTGCCCAGAGGAGGAACATCTCATGGCTCTCGTCCTCGGCAGAGCCTGATTCCGCAAAGACACTCGTCCGGCTCCTTGTCCCACACGGAAGGTGGCAGGCCGGAAAGCTGTTGCTGGTCTTCACCGTCCCCCTGCAGCCTATTCACAGGCACAACAGGATCTGGGACCTGGGCTTGCCCAGAGGAGGAACATCTCATGGTTCTCGTCCTCGGCAGAGCCTCTTTCCGAAAGGCACACATCCGGCTCCTTGTCCCACACGGAAGGTGGCAGCCCTGAAAGCTGTTGCTGGTCTTCACCGTCCCCCTGCAGCCTATTCACAGCTACAACAGGATCTGGGACCTGGGCTTGCCCAGAGGAGGAACATCTCATGGCTCTCGTCCTCGGCGGAGCCTGTTCCGGAAAGGCACTCGTCCGGCTCCTTGTCCCACAGGGAAGGAGGCAGGCCGGAAAGATGTTGCTGGTCTTCACTGTCCCCCTGCAGCCTATTCACAATCACAACAGGATTCACGACGCTGGCTTGGCCAGAGGAGGAACATCTCATGGCTCTCGTCCTCGGCAGAGCCTGATTCAGGAAAGGCACAGGTCCGGCTCCTTGTCCCACACGGAAGGTGGCAGGCCGGAAAGATGTTGCTGGTCTTCACCGTCCCCCTGCAGCCTATTCACAGGCACAACAGGATCTGGGACCTGGGCTTGCCAAAGGAGGAACATCTCATGGCTCTCGTCCTCGGCAGAGCCTCTTTCCGAAAAGGCACACGTCCGGCTCCTTGTCCCACACGGAAGGTGGCAGCCCTGAAAGCTGTTGCTGGTCTTCACCGTCCCCCTGCAGCCTATTCACAGCTACAACAGGATCTGGGACCTGGGCTTGCCCAGAGGAGGAACATCTCATGGCTCTTGTCCTCGGCGGAGCCTGATTCCGGAAAGGCACACGTCCGGCTCCTTGTCCCACAGGGAAGGAGGCAGGCCGGAAAGATGTTGCTGGTCTTCACTGTCCCCCTGCAGCCTATTCACAATCACAACAGGATTCACGACGCTGGCTTGGCCAGAGGAGGAACATCTCATGGCTCTCGTCCTCGGCAGAGCCTGATTCCGAAAAGGCACACATCCGGCTCCTTGTCCCACACGGAAGGTGGCAGCCCTGAAAGCTGTTGCTGGTCTTCACCGTGCCCATACAGCCTATTCACAGGCACAACAGGATCTGGGACTCGGGATTGCCCAGAGGAGGAACATCTCATGGCTCTCGTCCTCGGCAGAGCCTCTTTCCGAAAAGGCACACGTCCGGCTCCTTGTCCCACACGGAAGGTGGCAGCCCTGAAAGCTGTTGCTGGTCTTCACCGTCCCCCTGCAGCCTATTCACAGGTACAACAGGATATGGGACACGCGCTTGCCCAGAAGAGGAACATCTCATGGCTCTCGTCCTCGGCAGAGCCTGATTCCGAAAAGGCATTCGTACGGCTCATTGTCCCACACGGAAGGTGGCAGCCCTGAAAGATGTTGCTGGTCTTCACCGTGCCCATGCAGCCTATTCACAGGCACAACAGGATCTGGGACCCGGGCTTGCCCAGAGGAGGAACATCTCATGGCTCTCGTCCTCGGCAGAGCCTGTTTCCGAGAAGGCACACGTCCGGCTCCTCTTCCCACACGGAAGGTGGCAGCCCTGAAAGCTGTTGCTGGTCTTCACCGTCCCCCTGCAGCCTATTCGCAGGCAACACAGGATCTGGGACTCGGACTTGCCCAGAGGAGGAACATCTCATGGCTCTCGTCCTCGGCAGAGCCTGATTCCGAAAAGGCACTCGTCCGGCTCCTTGTCCCACACGGAAGGTGGCAGCCCTGAAAGATGTTGCTGGTCTTCACCGTCCCCATGCAGCCTATTCACAGGCACAACAGGATCTGGGACCCGGGCTTGCCCAGAGGAGGAACATCTCATGGCTCTCGTCCTCGGCGAAACCTTATTCCGGAAAGGCACATGTCCGGCTCCTTGTCCCACACGGAAGGTGGCAGGCCGGAAAGCTGTTGCTGGTCTTCACCGTCCCCCTGCAGCCTATTCACAGGTACAACAGGATCTGGGACCCGGGCTTGCCCAGAGGAGGAACATCTCATGGCTCTCGTCCTCGGCAGACCCTGATTCAGGAAAGGCACACATCCGGCTCCTTGTCCCACACGGAAGGTGGCAGGCCGGAAAGCTGTTGCTGGTCTTCACCGTCCCCCTGCAGCCTATTCACAGGCACAACAGGGTCTGGGACCTGGGCTTGCCCAGAGGAGGAACATCTCATGGCTCTCGTCCTCGGCGGAGCATGATTCCGGCAAGGCACACGTCCGGCTCCTTGTCCCACAGGGAAGGTGGCAGGCCGGAAAGATGTTGCTGGTCTTCACTGTCCCCCTGCAGCCTATTCACAATCACAACAGGATTCACGACGCGGGCTTGGCCAGAGGAGGAACATCTCATGGCTCTCGTCCTCGGCGGAGCCTGATTCCGGAAAGGCACACATCTGGCTCCTTGTCCCACACGGAAGGTGGCAGCCCTGAAAGATGTTGCTGGTCTTCACTGTCCCTCTACAGCCTATTCACAGGCACAACAGGATTCAGGACCGGGGCTTGCCCAGAGGAGGAACATCTCATGGCTCTCGTCCTCGGCAGAGCCTAATTCCGAAAAGGCACACATCCGGCTCCTTGTCCCACACGGAAGGTGGCAGCCCTGAAAGCTGTTGCTGGTCTTCACCTTCCCCCTGCAGCCTATTCACAGGCACAACAGGATCTGGGACCCGGGCTTGCCCAGAGGAGGAACATCTCATGGTTCTCGTCCTCGGCAAAGCCTCTTTCCGAAAGGCACACGTCCGGCTCCTTGTCCCACACGGAAGGTGGCAGCCCTGAAAGCTGTTGCTGGTCTTCACCGTCCCCCTGCAGCCTATTCACAGGCAAAACAGGATCTGGGACTCGGGCTTGCCCAGAGGAGGAACATCTCATGGCTCTCGTCCTCGGCAGAGCCTGATTCCGAAAAGACACTCGTCCGGCTCCTTGTCCCACACGGAAGGTGGCAGCCCTGATAGCTGTTGCTGGTCTTCACCGTCCCCCTGCAGCCTATTCACAGGCACAACAGGATCTGGGACCGGGGCTTGCCCAGAGGAGGAACATCTCATGGCTCTCGTCCTCGGCAGAGCCTGTTTCCGAAAAGGCACTCATCCGGCTTCTTGTCCCACACGGAAGGTGGCAGGCCGGAAAGCTGTTGCTGGTTTTCACCGTCCCCATGCAGCCTATTCACAGGCACAACAGGATCTGGGATCCGGGCTTGCCCAGAGGAGGAACATCTCATGGCTCTCGTCCTCGGCAGAGCCTCTTTCCGAAAAGGCACACGTCCGGCTCCTTGTCCCACACGGAAGGTGGCAGCCCTGAAAGCTGTTGCTGGTCTTCACCGTCCCCCTGCAGCCTATTCACAGGCACAACAGGATCTGGGACCCGGGCTTGCCCAGAGGAGGAACATCTCATGGCTCTTGTCCTCGGCAGAGCCTGATTCAGGAAAGGCACACATCCGGCTCCTTGTCCCACACGGAAGGTGGCAGGCCGGAAAGCTGTTGCTGGTCTTCACCATCCCCCTGCAGCCTATTCACAGGCACAACAGGATCTGGGACCCGGGCTTGCCCAGAGGAGGAACATCTCATGGCTCTCGTCCTCGGCAGAGCCTGATTCCGAAAAGGCACACGTCCGGCTCCTCTTCCCACACGGAAGGTGGCAGCCCTGAAAGCTGTTGCTGGTCTTCACCGTCCCCCTGCAGCCTATTCAGAGGCAAAACAGGATCTGGGACTCGGGATTGCCCAGAGGAGGAACATCTCATGGCTCTCGTCCTCGGCAGAGCCTCTTTCCGGAAAGGCACACGTCCGGCTCCTTGTCCCACAGGGAAGGAGGCAGGCCGGAAAGATGTTGCTGGTCTTCACCGTCCCCCTGCAGCCTATTCACAATCACAACAGGATTCACGACGCTGGCTTGGCCAGAGGAGGAACATCTCATGGCTCTCGTCGTCGGCAGAGCCTGATTCAGGAAAGGCACACGTCCGGCTCCTTGTCCCACACGGAAGGTGGCAGGCCGGAAAGATGTTGCTGGTCTTCACCGTCCCCCTGCAGCCTATTCACAGGCACAACAGGATCTGGGACCTGGGCTTGCCAAAGGAGGAACATCTCATGGCTCTCGTCCTCAACAGAGCCTCTTTCCGAAAAGGCACACGTCCGGCTCCTTGTCCCACACGGAAGGTGGCAGCCCTGAAAGCTGTTGCTGGTCTTCACCGTCCCCCTGCAGCCTATTCACAGCTACAACAGGATCTGGGACCTGGGCTTGCCCAGAGGAGGAACATCTCATGGCTCTTGTCCTCGGCGGAGCCTGATTCCGGAAAGGCACACGTCCGGCTCCTTGTCCCACAGGGAAGGAGGCAGGCCGGAAAGATGTTGCTGGTCTTCACTGTCCCCCTGCAGCCTATTCACAATCACAACAGGATTCACGACGCTGGCTTGGCCAGAGGAGGAACATCTCATGGCTCTCGTCCTCGGCAGAGCCTGTTTCCGAAAAGGCACTCGTCCGGCTCCTTGTCCCACACGGAAGGTGGCAGCCCTGAAAGCTGTTGCTGGTCTTCACGGTCCCCCTGCAGCCTATTCACAGGCACAACAGGATCTGGGACCCGGGCTTGCCCAGAGGAGGAACATCTCATGGCTCTCGTCCTCGGCAGAGCCTGATTCCGAAAAGTCACTGGTCCGGCTCCTTGTCCCACACGGAAGGCGGCAGCCCTGAAAGCTATTGCTGGTCTTCACCGTCCCCCTGCAGCCTATTCACAGGCAAAACAGGATCTGGGACTTGGGCTTGCCCAGAGGAGGAACATCTCATGGCTCTCGTCCTCGGCAGAGCCTGATTCCGCAAAGGCACTTTTCCGGCTCCTTGTCCCACACGGAAGGTGGCAGTCCTGAAAGATGTTGCTGGTTTTCACCGTCCCCATGCAGCCTATTCACAGGCACAAGAGGATCTGGGACCTGGGCTTGCCCAGAGGAGGAACATCTCATGGCTCTCGTCCTCGGCAGAGCCTGATTCCGAAAAGACACTCGTCCGGCTCCTTGTCCCACACGGAAGGTGGCAGCCCTGAAAGCTGTTGCTGGTCTTCACCGTCCCCCTGCAGCCTATTCACAGGTACAACAGGATATGGGACATGCGCTTGCCCAGAGGAGGAACATCTCATGGCTCTCGTCCTCGGCAGAGCCTGATTCCGAAAAGGCACTCGTCCGGCTCCTTGTCCCACACGGAAGGTGGCAGCCCTGAAAGCTGTTGCTGGTCTTCACGGTCCCCCTGCAGCCTATTCACAGGCACAACAGGATCTGGGTTTGGGCTTGCCCAGAGGAGGAACATCTCATGGCTCTCGTCCTCGGCAGAGCCTGATTCCGGAAAGGCACACGTCCGGCTCCTTGACCCACAGGGAAGGAGGCAGGCCGGAAAGATGTTGCTGGTCTTCACTGTCCCCCTGCAGCCTATTCACAATCACAACAGGATTCACGACGCTGGCTTGGCCAGAGGACGAACATCTCATGGCTCTCGTCCTCGGCGGAGCCTGATTCCGAAAGGCACTCGTCCGGCTCCTTGTCCCACACGGAAGGTGGCAGCCCTGAAAGCTGTTGCTGGTCTTCACCGTCCCCCTGCAGCCTATTCACAGGCACAACAGGATCTGGGACTCGGGCTTGTCCAGAGGAGGAACATCTCATGGCTCTCGTCCTCGGCAGAGCCTGATTCCGGAAAGGCACACGTCCGGCTCCTTGTCCCACACGGAAGGTGGCAGCCCTGAAAGATGTTGCTGGTTTTCACCGTCCCCATGCAGCCTATTCACAGGCACAAGAGGATCTGGGACCTGGGCTTGCCCAGAGGAGGAACATCTCATGGCTCTCGTCCTCGGCAGAGCCTGATTCCGAAAAGGCACTCGTCCGGCTCATTGTCCCACACGGAAGGTGGCAGCCCTGAAAGATGTTGCTGGTCTTCACCGTCCCCCTGCAGCCTATTCACAGGCACAACAGGACCTGGGACCTGGGCTTGCCCAGAGGAGGAACATCTCATGGCTCTCGTCCTCGGCAGAGCCTCTTTCCGAAAAGGCACACGTCCGGCTCCTTGTCCCACATGGAAGGTGGCAGCCCTGAAAGCTGTTGCTGGTCTTCACCGTCCCCCAGCAGCCTATTCACAGCTACAACAGGATCTGGGACCTGGGCTTGCCCAGAGGAGGAACATCTCATGGCTCTCGTCCTCGGCGGAGCCTGTTCCGGAAAGGCACACGTCCGGCTCCTTGTCCCACAGGGAAGGAGGCAGGCCGGAAAGATGTTGCTGGTCTTCACCGTCCCCCTGCAGCCTATTCACAATCACAACAGGATTCACGACGCTGGCTTGGCCAGAGGAGGAACATCTCATGGCTCTCGTCCTCGGCAGAGCCTGATTCAGGAAAGGCACACGTCCGGCTCCTTGTCCCACACGGAAGGTGGCAGGCCGGAAAGATGTTGCTGGTCTTCACCGTCCCCCTGCAGCCTATTCACAGGCACAACAGGATCTGGGACCTGGGCTTGCCAAAGGAGGAACATCTCATGGCTCTCGTCCTCGGCAGAGCCTCTTTCCGAAAAGGCACACGTCCGGCTCCTTGTCCCACACGGAAGGTGGCAGCCCTGAAAGCTGTTGCTGGTCTTCACCGTCCCCCTGCAGCCTATTCACAGCTACAACAGGATCTGGGACCTGGGCTTGCCCAGAGGAGGAACATCTCATGGCTCTTGTCCTCGGCGGAGCCTGATTCCGGAAAGGCACACGTCCGGCTCCTTGTCCCACAGGGAAGGAGGCAGGCCGGAAAGATGTTGCTGGTCTTCACTGTCCCCCTGCAGCCTATTCACAATCACAACAGGATTCACGACGCTGGCTTGCCCAGAGGAGGAACATCTCATGGCTCTCGTCCTCGGCAGAGCCTGTTTCCGAAAAGGCACTCGTCCGGCTCCTTGTCCCACACGGAAGGTGGCAGCCCTGAAAGCTGTTGCTGGTCTTCACGGTCCCCCTGCAGCCTATTCACATGCACAACAGGATCTGGGACCCGGGCTTGCCCAGAGGAGGAACATCTCATGGCTCTCGTCCTCGGCAGAGCCTGATTCCGAAAAGTCACTGGTCCGGCTCCTTGTCCCACACGGAAGGTGGCAGCCCTGAAAGCTGTTGCTGGTCTTCACCGTCCCCCTGCAGCCTATTCACAGGCAAAACAGGATCTGGGACGTGGGCTTGCCCAGAGGAGGAACATCTCATGGCTCTCGTCCTCGGCAGAGCCTGATTCCGCAAAGGCACTTTTCCGGCTCCTTGTCCCACACGGAAGGTGGCAGCCCTGAAAGATGTTGCTGGTTTTCACCGTCCCCATGCAGCCTATTCACAGGCACAAGAGGATCTGGGACCTGGGCTTGCCCAGAGGAGGAACATCTCATGGCTCTCGTCCTCGGCAGAGCCTGATTCCGAAAAGACACTCGTCCGGCTCCTTGTCCCACACGGAAGGTGGCAGCCCTGAAAGCTGTTGCTGGTCTTCACCGTCCCCCTGCAGCCTATTCACAGGTACAACAGGATATGGGACATGCGCTTGCCCAGAGGAGGAACATCTCATGGCTCTCGTCCTCGGCAGAGCCTGATTCCGAAAAGGCACTCGTCCGGCTCCTTGTCCCACCCGGAAGGTGGCAGCCCTGAAAGCTGTTGCTGGTCTTCACGGTCCCCCTGCAGCCTATTCACAGGCACAACAGGATCTGGGTTTGGGCTTGCCCAGAGGAGGAACATCTCATGGCTCTCGTCCTCGGCAGAGCCTGATTCCGGAAAGGCACACGTCCGGCTCCTTGTCCCACAGGGAAGGAGGCAGGCCGGAAAGATGTTGCTGGTCTTCACTGTCCCCCTGCAGCCTATTCACAATCACAACAGGATTCACGACGCTGGCTTGGCCAGAGGACGAACATCTCATGGCTCTCGTCCTCGGCGGAGCCTGATTCCGAAAGGCACTCGTCCGGCTCCTTGTCCCACACGGAAGGTGGCAGCCCTGAAAGCTGTTGCTGGTCTTCACCGTCCCCCTGCAGCCTATTCACAGGCACAACAGGATCTGGGACTCGGGCTTGTCCAGAGGAGGAACATCTCATGGCTCTCGTCCTCGGCAGAGCCTCTTTCCGAAAAGGCACACGTCCGGCTCCTTGTCCCACACGGAAGGTGGCAGCCCTGAAAGATGTTGCTGGTTTTCACCGTCCCCATGCAGCCTATTCACAGGCACAAGAGGATCTGGGACCTGGGCTTGCCCAGAGGAGGAACATCTCATGGCTCTCGTCCTCGGCAGAGCCTCTTTCCGAAAAGGCACACGTCCGGCTCCTTGTTCCACACGGAAGGTGGCAGCCCTGAAAGCTGTTGCTGGTCTTCACCCTCCCCCTGCAGCCTATTCACAGCTACAACAGGATCTGGGACCTGGGCTTGCCCAGAGGAGGAACATCTCATGGCTCTTGTCCTCGGCGGAGCCTGATTCCGGAAAGGCACACGTCCGGCTCCATGTCCTACAGGGAAGGAGGCAGGCCGGAAAGATGTTGCTGGTCTTCACTGTCCCCATGCAGCCTATTCAAAATCACAAAAGGATTCACGACGCCTGGCTTGGCCAGAGGAGGAACATCTCATGGCTCTCGTCCTCGGCGGAGCCTGATTCCGGAAAGGCACACATCCGGCTCCTTGTCCCACACGGAAGGTGGCAGCCCTGAAAGATGTTGCTGGTCTTCACTGTCCCCCTGCAGCCTATTCACAGGCACAACAGGATTCAGGACCGGGGCTTGCCCAGAGGAGGAACATCTCATGGCTCTCGTCCTCGGCAGAGCCTGATTCCGAAAAGGCACTCGTCCGGCTCCTTGTCCCACACGGAAGGTGGCAGCCCTGAAAGCTGTTGCTGGTCTTCACCGTCCCCCTGCAGCCTATTCACAGGCACAACAGGATCTGGGACCCGGGCTTGCCCAGAGGAGGAACATCTCATGGCTCTCATCCTCGGCAGAGCCTGATTCCGAAAAGGCACACGTCCGGATCCTTGTCCCACACGGAAGGTGGCAGCCCTGAAAGCTGTTGCTGGTCTTCACCGTCCCCCTGCAGCCTATTCACAGGCACAACAGGATCTGGGACCCGGGCTTGCCCAGAGGAGGAACATCTCATGGCTCTCGTCCTCGGCAGACCCTGATTCAGGAAAGGCACACATCCGGCTCCTTGTCCCACACGAAGGTGGCAGCCCTGAAAGCTGTTGCTGGTCTTCACCGTCCCCCTGCAGCCTATTCACAGGCAAAACAGGATCTGGGACTTGGGCTTGCCCAGAGGAGGAACATCTCATGGCTCTCGTCCTCGGCAGAGCCTGATTCCGCAAAGGCACTTTTCCGGCTCCTTGTCCCACACGGAAGGTGGCAGCCCTGAAAGATGTTGCTGGTTTTCACCGTCCCCATGCAGCCTATTCACAGGCACAAGAGGATCTGGGACCTGGGCTTGCCCAGAGGAGGAACATCTCATGGCTCTCGTCCTCGGCAGAGCCTGATTCCGAAAAGACACTCGTCCGGCTCCTTGTCCCACACGGAAGGTGGCAGCCCTGAAAGCTGTTGCTGGTCTTCACCGTCCCCCTGCAGCCTATTCACAGGAACAACAGGATATGGGACATGCGCTTGCCCAGAGGAGGAACATCTCATGGCTCTCGTCCTCGGCAGAGCCTGATTCCGAAAAGGCACTCGTCCGGCTCCTTGTCCCACACGGAAGGTGGCAGCCCTGAAAGCTGTTGCTGGTCTTCACGGTCCCCCTGCAGCCTATTCACAAGCACAACAGGATCTGGGTTTGGGCTTGCCCAGAGGAGGAACATCTCATGGCTCTCGTCCTCGGCAGAGCCTGATTCCGGAAAGGCACACGTCCGGCTCCTTGTCCCACAGGGAAGGAGGCAGGCCGGAAAGATGTTGCTGGTCTTCACTGTCCCCCTGCAGCCTATTCACAATCACAACAGGATTCACGACGCTGGCTTGGCCAGAGGACGAACATCTCATGGCTCTCGTCCTCGGCGGAGCCTGATTCCGAAAGGCACTCGTCCGGCTCCTTGTCCCACACGGAAGGTGGCAGCCCTGAAAGCTGTTGCTGGTCTTCACCGTCCCCCTGCAGCCTATTCACAGGCACAACAGGATCTGGGACCCGGGCTTGCCCAGAGGAGGAACATCTCATGGCTCTCGTCCTCGGCAGAGCCTGATTCCGAAAAGGCACACGTCCGGCTCCTTGTCCCACACGGAAGGTGGCAGCCCTGAAAGCTGTTGCTGGTCTTCACCGTCCCCCTGCAGCCTATTCACAGGCACAACAGGATCTGGGACCCGGGCTTGCCCAGAGGAGGAACATCTCATGGCTCTCGTCCTCGGCAGACCCTGATTCAGGAAAGGCACACATCCGGCTCCTTGTCCCACACGGAAGGTGGCAGGCCGGAAAGCTGTTGCTGGTCTTCACCGTCCCCCTGCAGCCTATTCACAGGCACAACAGGATCTGGGACTCGGGCTTTCCCAGAGGAGGAACATCTCAGGGCTCTCGTCCTCGGCAGAGACTGATTCCGCAAAGGCACTTGTCCGGCTCCTTGTCCCACACGGAAGGTGGCAGCCCTGAAATCTGTTGCTGGTTTTCACCGTCCCCATGCAGCCTATTCACAGGCACAAGAGGATCTGGGACCTGGGCTTGCCCAGAGGAGGAACATCTCATGGCTCTCGTCCTCGGCAGAGCCTGATTCCGAAAAGGCACTCGTCCGGCTCCTTGTCCCACACGGAACGTGGCAGCCCTGAAAGCTGTTGCTGGTCTTCACCGTCCCCCTGCAGCCTATTCACAGGCACAACAGGATCTGGGACCTGGGCTTGCCCAGAGGAGGAACATCTCATGGCTCTTGTCCTCGGCGGAGCCTGATTCCGGAAAGGCACACGTCCGGCTCCTTGTCCCACAGGGAAGGAGGCAGGCCGGAAAGATGTTGCTGGTCTTCACTGTCCCCCTGCAGCCTATTCACAATCACAACAGGATTCACGACGCTGGCTTGGCCAGAGGAGGAACATCTCATGGCTCTCGTCCTCGGCAGAGCCTGTTTCCGAAAAGGCACTCGTCCGGCTCCTTGTCCCACACGGAAGGTGGCAGCCCTGAAAGCTGTTGCTGGTCTTCACGGTCCCCCTGCAGCCTATTCACAGGCACAACAGGATCTGGGACCCGGGCTTGCCCAGAGGAGGAACATCTCATGGCTCTCGTCCTCGGCAGAGCCTGATTCCGAAAAGTCACTGGTCCGGCTCCTTGTCCCACACGGAAGGTGGCAGCCCTGAAAGCTGTTGCTGGTCTTCACCGTCCCCCTGCAGCCTATTCACAGGCAAAACAGGATCTGGGACTTGGGCTTGCCCAGAGGAGGAACATCTCATGGCTCTCGTCCTCGGCAGAGCCTGATTCCGCAAAGGCACTTTTCCGGCTCCTTGTCCCACACGGAAGGTGGCAGCCCTGAAAGATGTTGCTGGTTTTCACCGTCCCCATGCAGCCTATTCACAGGCACAAGAGGATCTGGAACCTGGGCTTGCCCAGAGGAGGAACATCTCATGGCTCTCGTCCTCGGCAGAGCCTGATTCCGAAAAGACACTCGTCCGGCTCCTTGTCCCACACGGAAGGTGGCAGCCCTGAAAGCTGTTGCTGGTCTTCACCGTCCCCCTGCAGCCTATTCACAGGTACAACAGGATATGGGACATGCGCTTGCCCAGAGGAGGAACATCTCATGGCTCTCGTCCTCGGCAGAGCCTGATTCCGAAAAGGCACTCGTCCGGCTCCTTGTCCCACCCGGAAGGTGGCAGCCCTGAAAGCTGTTGCTGGTCTTCACGGTCCCCCTGCAGCCTATTCACAGGCACAACAGGATCTGGGTTTGGGCTTGCCCAGAGGAGGAACATCTCATGGCTCTCGTCCTCGGCAGAGCCTGATTCCGGAAAGGCACACGTCCGGCTCCTTGTCCCACAGGGAAGGAGGCAGGCCGGAAAGATGTTGCTGGTCTTCACTGTCCCCCTGCAGCCTATTCACAATCACAACAGGATTCACGACGCTGGCTTGGCCAGAGGACGAACATCTCATGGCTCTCGTCCTCGGCGGAGCCTGATTCCGAAAGGCACTCGTCCGGCTCCTTGTCCCACACGGAAGGTGGCAGCCCTGAAAGCTGTTGCTGGTCTTCACCGTCCCCCTGCAGCCTATTCACAGGCACAACAGGATCTGGGACTCGGGCTTGTCCAGAGGAGGAACATCTCATGGCTCTCGTCCTCGGCAGAGCCTCTTTCCGAAAAGGCACACGTCCGGCTCCTTGTCCCACACGGAAGGTGGCAGCCCTGAAAGATGTTGCTGGTTTTCACCGTCCCCATGCAGCCTATTCACAGGCACAAGAGGATCTGGGACCTGGGCTTGCCCAGAGGAGGAACATCTCATGGCTCTCGTCCTCGGCAGAGCCTCTTTCCGAAAAGGCACACGTCCGGCTCCTTGTCCCACACGGAAGGTGGCAGCCCTGAAAGCTGTTGCTGGTCTTCACCCTCCCCCTGCAGCCTATTCACAGCTACAACAGGATCTGGGACCTGGGCTTGCCCAGAGGAGGAACATCTCATGGCTCTTGTCCTCGGCGGAGCCTGATTCCGGAAAGGCACACGTCCGGCTCCATGTCCTACAGGGAAGGAGGCAGGCCGGAAAGATGTTGCTGGTCTTCACTGTCCCCATGCAGCCTATTCAAAATCACAAAAGGATTCACGACGCCTGGCTTGGCCAGAGGAGGAACATCTCATGGCTCTCGTCCTCGGCGGAGCCTGATTCCGGAAAGGCACACATCCGGCTCCTTGTCCCACACGGAAGGTGGCAGCCCTGAAAGATGTTGCTGGTCTTCACTGTCCCCCTGCAGCCTATTCACAGGCACAACAGGATTCAGGACCGGGGCTTGCCCAGAGGAGGAACATCTCATGGCTCTCGTCCTCGGCAGAGCCTGATTCCGAAAAGGCACTCGTCCGGCTCCTTGTCCCACACGGAAGGTGGCAGCCCTGAAAGCTGTTGCTGGTCTTCACCGTCCCCCTGCAGCCTATTCACAGGCACAACAGGATCTGGGACCCGGGCTTGCCCAGAGGAGGAACATCTCATGGCTCTCATCCTCGGCAGAGCCTGATTCCGAAAAGGCACACGTCCGGATCCTTGTCCCACACGGAAGGTGGCAGCCCTGAAAGCTGTTGCTGGTCTTCACCGTCCCCCTGCAGCCTATTCACAGGCACAACAGGATCTGGGACCCGGGCTTGCCCAGAGGAGGAACATCTCATGGCTCTCGTCCTCGGCAGACCCTGATTCAGGAAAGGCACACATCCGGCTCCTTGTCCCACACGAAGGTGGCAGCCCTGAAAGCTGTTGCTGGTCTTCACCGTCCCCCTGCAGCCTATTCACAGGCAAAACAGGATCTGGGACTTGGGCTTGCCCAGAGGAGGAACATCTCATGGCTCTCGTCCTCGGCAGAGCCTGATTCCGCAAAGGCACTTTTCCGGCTCCTTGTCCCACACGGAAGGTGGCAGCCCTGAAAGATGTTGCTGGTTTTCACCGTCCCCATGCAGCCTATTCACAGGCACAAGAGGATCTGGGACCTGGGCTTGCCCAGAGGAGGAACATCTCATGGCTCTCGTCCTCGGCAGAGCCTGATTCCGAAAAGACACTCGTCCAGCTCCTTGTCCCACACGGAAGGTGGCAGCCCTGAAAGCTGTTGCTGGTCTTCACCGTCCCCCTGCAGCCTATTCACAGGTACAACAGGATATGGGACATGCGCTTGCCCAGAGGAGGAACATCTCATGGCTCTCGTCCTCGGCAGAGCCTGATTCCGAAAAGGCACTCGTCCGGCTCCTTGTCCCACACGGAAGGTGGCAGCCCTGAAAGCTGTTGCTGGTCTTCACGGTCCCCCTGCAGCCTATTCACAGGCACAACAGGATCTGGGTTTGGGCTTGCCCAGAGGAGGAACATCTCATGGCTCTCGTCCTCGGCAGAGCCTGATTCCGGAAAGGCACACGTCCGGCTCCTTGTCCCACAGGGAAGGAGGCAGGCCGGAAAGATGTTGCTGGTCTTCACTGTCCCCCTGCAGCCTATTCACAATCACAACAGGATTCACGACGCTGGCTTGGCCAGAGGACGAACATCTCATGGCTCTCGTCCTCGGCAGAGCCTGATTCCGCAAAGGCACTTTTCCGGCTCCTTGTCCCACACGGAAGGTGGCAGCCCTGAAAGATGTTGCTGGTTTTCACCGTCCCCATGCAGCCTATTCACAGGCACAAGAGGATCTGGGACGTGGGCTTGCCCAGAGGAGGAACATCTCATGGCTCTCGTCCTCGGCAGAGCCTGATTCCGAAAAGGCACTCGTCCGGCTCCTTCTCCCACACGGAAGGTGGCAGCCCTGAAAGCTGTTGCTGGTCTTCACCGTCCCCCTGCAGCCTATTCACAGGCACAACAGGATCTGGGACTCGGGCTTGTCCAGAGGAGGAACATCTCATGGCTCTCGTCCTCGGCAGAGCCTCTTTCCGAAAAGGCACACGTCCGGCTCCTTGTCCCACACGGAAGGTGGCAGCCCTGAAAGATGTTGCTGGTTTTCACCGTCCCCATGCAGCCTATTCACAGGCACAAGAGGATCTGGGACCTGGGCTTGCCCAGAGGAGGAACATCTCATGGCTCTCGTCCTCGGCAGAGCCTCTTTCCGAAAAGGCACACGTCCGGCTCCTTGTCCCACACGGAAGGTGGCAGCCCTGAAAGCTGTTGCTGGTCTTCACCCTCCCCCTGCAGCCTATTCACAGCTACAACAGGATCTGGGACCTGGGCTTGCCCAGAGGAGGAACATCTCATGGCTCTTGTCCTCGGCGGAGCCTGATTCCGGAAAGGCACACGTCCGGCTCCATGTCCTACAGGGAAGGAGGCAGGCCGGAAAGATGTTGCTGGTCTTCACTGTCCCCATGCAGCCTATTCAAAATCACAAAAGGATTCACGACGCCTGGCTTGGCCAGAGGAGGAACATCTCATGGCTCTCGTCCTCGGCGGAGCCTGATTCCGGAAAGGCACACATCCGGCTCCTTGTCCCACACGGAAGGTGGCAGCCCTGAAAGATGTTGCTGGTCTTCACTGTCCCCCTGCAGCCTATTCACAGGCACAACAGGATTCAGGACCGGGGCTTGCCCAGAGGAGGAACATCTCATGGCTCTCGTCCTCGGCAGAGCCTGATTCCGAAAAGGCACTCGTCCGGCTCCTTGTCCCACACGGAAGGTGGCAGCCCTGAAAGCTGTTGCTGGTCTTCACCGTCCCCCTGCAGCCTATTCACAGGCACAACAGGATCTGGGACCCGGGCTTGCCCAGAGGAGGAACATCTCATGGCTCTCATCCTCGGCAGAGCCTGATTCCGAAAAGGCACACGTCCGGATCCTTGTCCCACACGGAAGGTGGCAGCCCTGAAAGCTGTTGCTGGTCTTCACCGTCCCCCTGCAGCCTATTCACAGGCACAACAGGATCTGGGACCCGGGCTTGCCCAGAGGAGGAACATCTCATGGCTCTCGTCCTCGGCAGACCCTGATTCAGGAAAGGCACACATCCGGCTCCTTGTCCCACACGAAGGTGGCAGCCCTGAAAGCTGTTGCTGGTCTTCACCGTCCCCCTGCAGCCTATTCACAGGCAAAACAGGATCTGGGACTTGGGCTTGCCCAGAGGAGGAACATCTCATGGCTCTCGTCCTCGGCAGAGCCTGATTCCGAAAAGGCACTTTTCCGGCTCCTTGTCCCACACGGAAGGTGGCAGCCCTGAAAGATGTTGCTGGTTTTCACCGTCCCCATGCAGCCTATTCACAGGCACAAGAGGATCTGGGACCTGGGCTTGCCCAGAGGAGGAACATCTCATGGCTCTCGTCCTCGGCAGAGCCTGATTCCGAAAAGACACTCGTCCGGCTCCTTGTCCCACACGGAAGGTGGCAGCCCTGAAAGCTGTTGCTGGTCTTCACCGTCCCCCTGCAGCCTATTCACAGGTACAACAGGATATGGGACATGCGCTTGCCCAGAGGAGGAACATCTCATGGCTCTCGTCCTCGGCAGAGCCTGATTCCGAAAAGGCACTCGTCCGGCTCCTTGTCCCACACGGAAGGTGGCAGCCCTGAAAGCTGTTGCTGGTCTTCACGGTCCCCCTGCAGCCTATTCACAGGCACAACAGGATCTGGGTTTGGGCTTGCCCAGAGGAGGAACATCTCATGGCTCTCGTCCTCGGCAGAGCCTGATTCCGGAAAGGCACACGTCCGGCTCCTTGTCCCACAGGGAAGGAGGCAGGCCGGAAAGATGTTGCTGGTCTTCACTGTCCCCCTGCAGCCTATTCACAATCACAACAGGATTCACGACGCTGGCTTGGCCAGAGGACGAACATCTCATGGCTCTCGTCCTCGGCGGAGCCTGATTCCGAAAGGCACTCGTCCGGCTCCTTGTCCCACACGGAAGGTGGCAGCCCTGAAAGCTGTTGCTGGTCTTCACCGTCCCCCTGCAGCCTATTCACAGGCACAACAGGATCTGGGACCCGGGCTTGCCCAGAGGAGGAACATCTCATGGCTCTCGTCCTCGGCAGAGCCTGATTCCGAAAAGGCACACGTCCGGATCCTTGTCCCACACGGAAGGTGGCAGCCCTGAAAGCTGTTGCTGGTCTTCACCGTCCCCCTGCAGCCTATTCACAGGCACAACAGGATCTGGGACCCGGGCTTGCCCAGAGGAGGAACATCTCATGGCTCTCGTCCTCGGCAGACCCTGATTCAGGAAAGGCACACATCCGGCTCCTTGTCCCACACGGAAGGTGGCAGGCCGGAAAGCTGTTGCTGGTCTTCACCGTCCCCCTGCAGCCTATTCACAGGCAAAACAGGATCTGGGACTCGGGCTTTCCCAGAGGAGGAACATCTCAGGGCTCTCGTCCTCGGCAGAGACTGATTCCGCAAAGGCACTTGTCCGGCTCCTTGTCCCACACGGAAGGTGGCAGCCCTGAAAGATGTTGCTGGTTTTCACCGTCCCCATGCAGCCTATTCACAGGCACAAGAGGATCTGGGACCTGGGCTTGCCCAGAGGAGGAACATCTCATGGCTCTCGTCCTCGGCAGAGCCTGATTCCGAAAAGGCACTCGTCCGGCTCCTTGTCCCACACGGAACGTGGCAGCCCTGAAAGCTGTTGCTGGTCTTCACCGTCCCCCTGCAGCCTATTCACAGGCACAACAGGATCTGGGACCTGGGCTTGCCCAGAGGAGGAACATCTCATGGCTCTTGTCCTCGGCGGAGCCTGATTCCGGAAAGGCACACGTCCGGCTCCTTGTCCCACAGGGAAGGAGGCAGGCCGGAAAGATGTTGCTGGTCTTCACTGTCCCCCTGCAGCCTATTCACAATCACAACAGGATTCACGACGCTGGCTTGGCCAGAGGAGGAACATCTCATGGCTCTCGTCCTCGGCAGAGCCTGTTTCCGAAAAGGCACTCGTCCGGCTCCTTGTCCCACACGGAAGGTGGCAGCCCTGAAAGCTGTTGCTGGTCTTCACGGTCCCCCTGCAGCCTATTCACAGGCACAACAGTATCTGGGACCCGGGCTTGCCCAGAGGAGGAACATCTCATGGCTCTCGTCCTCGGCAGAGCCTGATTCCGAAAAGTCACTGGTCCGGCTCCTTGTCCCACACGGAAGGTGGCAGCCCTGAAAGCTGTTGCTGGTCTTCACCGTCCCCCTGCAGCCTATTCACAGGCAAAACAGGATCTGGGACTTGGGCTTGCCCAGAGGAGGAACATCTCATGGCTCTCGTCCTCGGCAGAGCCTGATTCCGCAAAGGCACTTTTCCGGCTCCTTGTCCCACACGGAAGGTGGCAGCCCTGAAAGATGTTGCTGGTTTTCACCGTCCCCATGCAGCCTATTCACAGGCACAAGAGGATCTGGGACCTGGGCTTGCCCAGAGGAGGAACATCTCATGGCTCTCGTCCTCGGCAGAGCCTGATTCCGAAAAGACACTCGTCCGGCTCCTTGTCCCACACGGAAGGTGGCAGCCCTGAAAGCTGTTGCTGGTCTTCACCGTCCCCCTGCAGCCTATTCACAGGTACAACAGGATATGGGACATGCGCTTGCCCAGAGGAGGAACATCTCATGGCTCTCGTCCTCGGCAGAGCCTGATTCCGAAAAGGCACTCGTCCGGCTCCTTGTCCCACACGGAAGGTGGCAGCCCTGAAAGCTGTTGCTGGTCTTCACCGTCCCCCTGCAGCCTATTCACAGGCAAAACAGGATCTGGGACTTGGGCTTGCCCAGAGGAGGAACATCTCATGGCTCTCGTCCTCGGCAGAGCCTGATTCCGCAAAGGCACTTTTCCGGCTCCTTGTCCCACACGGAAGGTGGCAGCCCTGAAAGATGTTGCTGGTTTTCACCGTCCCCATGCAGCCTATTCACAGGCACAACAGGATCTGGGTTTGGGCTTGCCCAGAGGAGGAACATCTCATGGCTCTCGTCCTCGGCAGAGCCTGATTCCGGAAAGGCACACGTCCGGCTCCTTGTCCCACAGGGAAGGAGGCAGGCCGGAAAGATGTTGCTGGTCTTCACTGTCCCCCTGCAGCCTATTCACAATCACAACAGGATTCACGACGCTGGCTTGGCCAGAGGACGAACATCTCATGGCTCTCGTCCTCGGCGGAGCCTGATTCCGAAAAGGCACTCGTCCGGCTCCTTGTCCCACACGGAAGGTGGCAGCCCTGAAAGATGTTGCTGGTCTTCACCGTCCCCCTGCAGCCTATTCACAGGCACAACAGGATCTGGGACTCGGGCTTGCCCAGAGGAGGAACATCTCATGGCTCTCGTCCTCGGCAGAGCCTCTTTCCGAAAAGGCACACGTCCGGCTCCTTGTCCCACACGGAAGGTGGCAGCCCTGAAAGATGTTGCTGGTTTTCACCGTCCCCATGCAGCCTATTCACAGGCACAAGAGGATCTGGGAGCTGGGCTTGCCCAGAGGAGGAACATCTCATGGCTCTCGTCCTCGGCAGAGCCTGATTCCGAAAAGGCACACGTCCGGCTCATTGTCCCACACGGAAGGTGGCAGCCCTGAAAGATGTTGCTGGTCTTCACCGTCCCCCTGCAGCCTATTCACAGGCACAACAGGATCTGGGACCTGGGCTTGCCCAGAGGAGGAACATCTCATGGCTCTCGTCCTCGGCAGAGCCTCTTTCCGAAAAGGCACACGTCCGGCTCCTTGTCCCACACGGAAGGTGGCAGCCCTGAAAGCTGTTGCTGGTCTTCACCCTCCCCCTGCAGCCTATTCACAGCTACAACAGGATCTGGGACCTGGGCTTGCCCAGAGGAGGAACATCTCATGGCTCTCGTCCTCGGCGGAGCCTGATTCCGGAAAGGCACACGTCCGGCTCCATGTCCTACAGGGAAGGAGGCAGGCCGGAAAGATGTTGCTGGTCTTCACTGTCCCCATGCAGCCTATTCACAATCACAACAGGATTCACGACGCTGGCTTGGCCAGAGGACGAACATCTCATGGCTCTCGTCCTCGGCGGAGCCTGATTCCGAAAAGGCACTCGTCCGGCTCCTTGTCCCACACGGAAGGTGGCAGCCCTGAAAGATGTTGCTGGTCTTCACCGTCCCCCTGCAGCCTATTCACAGGCACAACAGGATCTGGGACTCGGGCTTGCCCAGAGGAGGAACATCTCATGGCTCTCGTCCTCGGCAGAGCCTCTTTCCGAAAAGGCACACGTCCGGCTCCTTGTCCCACACGGAAGGTGGCAGCCCTGAAAGATGTTGCTGGTTTTCACCGTCCCCATGCAGCCTATTCACAGGCACAAGAGGATCTGGGAGCTGGGCTTGCCCAGAGGAGGAACATCTCATGGCTCTCGTCCTCGGCAGAGCCTGATTCCGAAAAGGCACTCGTCCGGCTCATTGTCCCACACGGAAGGTGGCAGCCCTGAAAGATGTTGCTGGTCTTCACCGTCCCCCTGCAGCCTATTCACAGGCACAACAGGATCTGGGACCTGGGCTTGCCCAGAGGAGGAACATCTCATGGCTCTCGTCCTCGGCAGAGCCTCTTTCCGAAAAGGCACACGTCCGGCTCCTTGTCCCACACGGAAGGTGGCAGCCCTGAAAGCTGTTGCTGGTCTTCACCCTCCCCCTGCAGCCTATTCACAGCTACAACAGGATCTGGGACCTGGGCTTGCCCAGAGGAGGAACATCTCATGGCTCTTGTCCTCGGCGGAGCCTGATTCCGGAAAGGCACACGTCCGGCTCCATGTCCTACAGGGAAGGAGGCAGGCCGGAAAGATGTTGCTGGTCTTCACTGTCCCCATGCAGCCTATTCACAATCACAAAAGGATTCACGACGCCTGGCTTGGCCAGAGGAGGAACATCTCATGTCTCTCGTCCTCGGCGGAGCCTGATTCCGGAAAGGCACACATCCGGCTCCTTGTCCCACACGGAAGGTGGCAGCCCTGAAAGATGTTGCTGGTCTTCACTGTCCCCCTGCAGCCTATTCACAGGCACAACAGGATTCAGGACCGGGGCTTGCCCAGAGGAGGAACATCTCATGGCTCTCGTCCTCGGCAGAGCCTGATTCCGAAAAGACACACGTCCGGCTCCTTGTCCCACACGGAAGGTGGCAGCCCTGAAAGCTGTTGCTGGTCTTCACCGTCCCCCTGCAGCCTATTCACAGGAACAACAGGATATGGGACACGCGCTTGCCCAGAGGAGGAACATCTCATGGCTCTCGTCCTCGGCAGAGCCTGATTCCGAAAAGGCACTCGTCCGGCTCCTTGTCCCACCCGGAAGGTGGCAGCCCTGAAAGCTGTTGCTGGTCTTCACCGTCCCCCTGCAGCCTATTCACAGGCACAACAGGATCTGGGACCCGGGCTTGCCCAGAGGAGGAACATCTCATGGCTCTCATCCTCGGCAGAGCCTGATTCCGAAAAGGCACACGTCCGGATCCTTGTCCCACACGGAAGGTGGCAGCCCTGAAAGCTGTTGCTGGTCTTCACCGTCCCCCTGCAGCCTATTCACAGGCACAACAGGATCTGGGACCCGGGCTTGCCCAGAGGAGGAACATCTCATGGCTCTCGTCCTCGGCAGACCCTGATTCAGGAAAGGCACACATCCGGCTCCTTGTCCCACACGAAGGTGGCAGGCCGGAAAGCTGTTGCTGGTCTTCACCGTCCCCCTGCAGCCTATTCAGAGGCACAACAGGATATGGGACACGCGCTTGCCCAGAGGAGGAACATCTCATGGCTCTCGTCCTCGGCAGAGCCTGATTCCGAAAAGGCACTCGTCCGGCTCCTTGTCCCACACGGAAGGTGGCAGCCCTGAAAGCTGTTGCTGGTCTTCACGGTCCCCCTGCAGCCTATTCACAGGCACAACAGGATCTGGGACCCGGGCTTGCCCAGAGGAGGAACATCTCATGGCTCTCGTCCTCGGCAGAGCCTCTTTCCGAAAAGGCACACGTCCGGCTCCTTGTCCCACACGGAAGGTGGCAGCCCTGAAAGCTGTTGCTGGTCTTCACGGTCCCCCTGCAGCCTATTCACAGACAAAACAGGATCTGGGACTCGGGATTGCCCAGAGGAGGAACATCTCATGGCTCTCGTCCTCGGCAGAGCCTGATTCCGGAAAGGCACACGTCCGGCTCCTTGTCCCACAGGGAAGGAGGCAGGCCGGAAAGATGTTGCTGGTCTTCACTGTCCCCCTGCAGCCTATTCACAATCACAACAGGATTCACGACGCTGGCTTGGCCAGAGGACGAACATCTCATGGCTCTCGTCCTCGGCGGAGCCTGATTCCGAAAAGGCACTCGTCCGGCTCCTTGTCCCACACGGAAGGTGGCAGCCCTGAAAGATGTTGCTGGTCTTCACCGTCCCCCTGCAGCCTATTCACAGGCACAACAGGATCTGGGACTCGGGCTTGCCCAGAGGAGGAACATCTCATGGCTCTCGTCCTCGGCAGAGCCTCTTTCCGAAAAGGCACACGTCCGGCTCCTTGTCCCACACGGAAGGTGGCAGCCCTGAAAGATGTTGCTGGTTTTCACCGTCCCCATGCAGCCTATTCACAGGCACAAGAGGATCTGGGACCTGGGCTTGCCCAGAGGAGGAACATCTCATGGCTCTCGTCCTCGGCAGAGCCTGATTCCGAAAAGGCACTCGTCCGGCTCATTGTCCCACACGGAAGGTGGCAGCCCTGAAAGATGTTGCTGGTCTTCACCGTCCCCCTGCAGCCTATTCACAGGCACAACAGGATCTGGGACCTGGGCTTGCCCAGAGGAGGAACATCTCATGGCTCTCGTCCTCGGCAGAGCCTCTTTCCGAAAAGGCACACGTCCGGCTCCTTGTCCCACACGGAAGGTGGCAGCCCTGAAAGCTGTTGCTGGTCTTCACCCTCCCCCTGCAGCCTATTCACAGCTACAACAGGATCTGGGACCTGGGCTTGCCCAGAGGAGGAACATCTCATGGCTCTTGTCCTCGGCGGAGCCTGATTCCGGAAAGGCACACGTCCGGCTCCATGTCCTACAGGGAAGGAGGCAGGCCGGAAAGATGTTGCTGGTCTTCACTGTCCCCATGCAGCCTATTCACAATCACAAAAGGATTCACGACGCCTGGCTTGGCCAGAGGAGGAACATCTCATGTCTCTCGTCCTCGGCGGAGCCTGATTCCGGAAAGGCACACATCCGGCTCCTTGTCCCACACGGAAGGTGGCAGCCCTGAAAGATGTTGCTGGTCTTCACTGTCCCCCTGCAGCCTATTCACAGGCACAACAGGATTCAGGACCGGGGCTTGCCCAGAGGAGGAACATCTCATGGCTCTCGTCCTCGGCAGAGCCTGATTCCGAAAAGACACACGTCCGGCTCCTTGTCCCACACGGAAGGTGGCAGCCCTGAAAGCTGTTGCTGGTCTTCACCGTCCCCCTGCAGCCTATTCACAGGTACAACAGGATATGGGACACGCGCTTGCCCAGAGGAGGAACATCTCATGGCTCTCGTCCTCGGCAGAGCCTGATTCCGAAAAGGCACTCGTCCGGCTCCTTGTCCCACCCGGAAGGTGGCAGCCCTGAAAGCTGTTGCTGGTCTTCACCGTCCCCCTGCAGCCTATTCACAGGCACAACAGGATCTGGGACCCGGGCTTGCCCAGAGGAGGAACATCTCATGGCTCTCATCCTCGGCAGAGCCTGATTCCGAAAAGGCACACGTCCGGCTCCTTGTCCCACACGGAAGGTGGCAGCCCTGAAAGCTGTTGCTGGTCTTCACCGTCCCCCTGCAGCCTATTCACAGGCACAACAGGATCTGGGACCCGGGCTTGCCCAGAGGAGGAACATCTCATGGCTCTCGTCCTCGGCAGACCCTGATTCAGGAAAGGCACACATCCGGCTCCTTGTCCCACACGAAGGTGGCAGGCCGGAAAGATGTTGCTGGTCTTCACCGTCCCCCTGCAGCCTATTCACAGGCAAAACAGGATCTGGGACTCGGGCTTTCCCAGAGGAGGAACATCTCATGGCTCTCGTCCTCGGCAGAGACTGATTCCGCAAAGGCACTTGTCCGGCTCCTTGTCCCACACGGAAGGTGGCAGCCCTGAAAGATGTTGCTGGTTTTCACCGTCCCCATGCAGCCTATTCACAGGCACAAGAGGATCTGGGACCTGGGCTTGCCCAGAGGAGGAACATCTCATGGCTCTCGTCCTCGGCGGAGCCTGATTCCGAAAAGGCACTCGTCCGGCTCCTTGTCCCACAGGGAAGGTGGCAGCCCTGAAAGCTGTTGCTGGTCTTCACCGTCCCCCTGCAGCCTATTCACAGCTACAACAGGATCTGGGACCTGGGCTTTGCCAGAGGAGGAACATCTCATGGCTCTCGTCCTCGGCGGAGCCTGATTCCGGAAAGGCACACATCCGGCTCCTTGTCCCACACGGAAGGTGGCAGCCCTGAAAGATGTTGCTGGTCTTCACTGTCCCCCTGCAGCCTATTCACAGGCACAACAGGATTCAGGACCGGGGCTTGCCCAGAGGAGGAACATCTCATGGCTCTCGTCCTCGGCAGAGCCTGATTCCGAAAAGGCACACGTCCGGCTCCTTGTCCCACACGGAAGGTGGCAGCCCTGAAAGCTGTTGCTGGTCTTCACCGTCCCCCTGCAGCCTATTCACAGGTACAACAGGATATGGGACACGCGCTTGCCCAGAGGAGGAACATCTCATGGCTCTCGTCCTCGGCAGAGCCTGATTCCGAAAAGGCACTCGTCCGGCTCCTTGTCCCACACGGAAGGTGGCAGCCCTGAAAGCTGTTGCTGGTCTTCACGGTCCCCCTGCAGCCTATTCACAGGCACAACAGGATCTGGGACCCGGGCTTGCCCAGAGGAGGAACATCTCATGGCTCTCGTCCTCGGCAGAGCCTGATTCCGAAAAGGCACACGTCCGGATCCTTGTCCCACACGGAAGGTGGCAGGCCGGAAAGATGTTGCTGGTCTTCACCGTCCCCCTGCAGCCTATTCAAAGGCACAACAGGATCTGGGACTCGGGCTTTCCCAGAGGAGGAACATCTCATGGCTCTCGTCCTCGGCAGAGACTGATTCCGCAAAGGCACTTGTCCGGCTCCTTGTCCCACACGGAAGGTGGCAGCCCTGAAAGATGTTGCTGGTTTTCACCGTCCCCATGCAGCCTATTCACAGGCACAAGAGGATCTGGGACCTGGGCTTGCCCAGAGGAGGAACATCTCATGGCTCTCGTCCTCGGCAGAGCCTGATTCCGAAAAGGCACTCGTCCGGCTCCTTGTCCCACACGGAACGTGGCAGCCCTGAAAGCTGTTGCTGGTCTTCACCGTCCCCCTGCAGCCTATTCACAGGCACAACAGGATCTGGGACCTGGGCTTGCCCAGAGGAGGAACATCTCATGGCTCTCGTCCTCGGCGGAGCCTGATTCCGGAAAGGCACACGTCCGGCTCCTTGTCCCACACGGAAGGTGGCAGGCCGGAAAGATGTTGCTGGTCTTCACTGTCCCCCTGCAGCCTATTCACAATCACAACAGGATTCACGACGCTGGCTTGGCCAGAGGAGGAACATCTCATGGCTCTCGTCCTCGACGGAGCCTGATTCCGAAAAGGCACTCGTCCGGCTCCTTGTCCCACACGGAAGGTGGCAGCCCTGAAAGCTGTTGCTGGTCTTCACCGTCCCCATGCAGCCTATTCACAGGCAAAACAGGATCTGGGACTCGGGCTTGCCCAGAGGAGGAACATCTCATGGCTCTCGTCCTCGGCAGAGCCTCTTTCCGAAAAGGCACACGTCCGGCTCCTTGTCCCACACGGAAGGTGGCAGCCCTGAAAGATGTTGCTGGTTTTCACCGTCCCCATGCAGCCTATTCACAGGCACAAGAGGATCTGGGACCTGGGCTTGCCCAGAGGAGGAACATCTCATGGCTCTCGTCCTCGGCAGAGCCTGATTCCGAAAAGGCACTCGTCCGGCTCCTTGTCCCACACGGAAGGTGGCAGCCCTGAAAGATGTTGCTGGTCTTCACCGTCCCCATGCAGCCTATTCACAGGCACAAGAGGATCTGGGACCTGGGCTTGCCCAGAGGAGGAACATCTCATGGTTCTCGTCCTCGGCAGAGCCTCTTTCCGAAAGGCACACGTCTGGCTCCTTGTCCCACACGGAAGGTGGCAGCCCTGAAAGCTGTTGCTGGTCTTCACCGTCCCCCTGCAGCCTATTCACAGGCACAACATGATCTGGGACCCGGGCTTGCCCAGAGGAGGAACATCTCATGGCTCTTGTCCTCGGCAGAGCCTGATTCAGGAAAGGCACACGTCCGGCTCCTTGTCCCACACGGAAGGTGGCAGGCCGGAAAGATGTTGCTGGTCTTCACCGTCCCCCTGCAGCCTATTCACAGGCACAACAGGACCTGGGACCTGGGCTTGCCCAGAGGAGGAACATCTCATGGCTCTCGTCCTCGGCAGAGCCTCTTTCCGAAAAGGCACACGTCCGGCTCCTTGTCCCACACGGAAGGTGGCAGCCCTGAAAGCTGTTGCTGGTCTTCACCGTCCCCCTGCAGCCTATTCACAGCTACAACAGGATCTGGGACCTGGGCTTGCCCAGAGGAGGAACATCTCATGGCTCTCGTCCTCGGCGGTGCCTGATTCCGGAAAGGCACACGTCCGGCTCATTGTCCCACAGGGAAGGAGGCAGGCCGGAAAGATGTTGCTGGTCTTCACTGTCCCCCTGCAGCCTATTCACAATCACAACAGGATTCACGACGCTGGCTTGGCCAGAGGAGGAACATCTCATGGCTCTCGTCCTCAGCAGAGCCTGATTCAGGAAAGGCACACGTCCAGCTCCTTGTCCCACACGGAAGGTGGCAGGCCGGAAAGATGTTGCTGGTCTTCACCGTCCCCCTGCAGCCTATTCACAGGCACAACAGGATCTGGGACCTGGGCTTGCCCAGAGGAGGAACATCTCATGGCTCTCGTCCTCGGCAGAGCCTCTTTCCGAAAAGGCACACGTCCGGCTCCTTGTCCCAGACGGAAGGTGGCAGCCCTGAAAGCTGTTGCTGGTCTTCACTGTCCCCCTGCAGCCTATTCACAGGCACAACAGGATTCAGGATCGGGGCTTGCCCAGAGGAGGAACATCTCATGGCTCTCGTCCTCGGCAGAGCCTGATTCCGAAAAGGCACACTTCCGGCTCCTTGTCCCACACGGAAGGTGGCAGCCCTGAAAGCTGTTGCTGGTCTTCACCGTCCCCCTGCAGCCTATTCACAGGTACAACAGGATCTGGGACTTGGGCTTGCCCAGAGGAGGAACATCTCATGGCTCTCGTCCTCGGCAGAGCCTGATTCCGCAAAGGCACTTTTCCGGCTCCTTGTCCCACACGGAAGGTGGCAGCCCTGAAAGATGTTGCTGGTTTTCACCGTCCCCATGCAGCCTATTCACAGGCACAAGAGGATCTGGGACCTGGGCTTGCCCAGAGGAGGAACATCTCATGGCTCTCGTCCTCGGCAGAGCCTGATTCCGAAAAGGCACTCGTCCGGCTCCTTCTCCCACACGGAAGGTGGCAGCCCTGAAAGCTGTTGCTGGTCTTCACCGTCCCCCTGCAGCCTATTCACAGGTACAACAGGATATGGGACACGCGCTTGCCCAGAGGAGGAACATCTCATGGCTCTCGTCCTCGGCAGAGCCTGATTCCGAAAAGGCACTCGTCCGGCTCCTTGTCCCACACGGAAGGTGGCAGCCCTGAAAGCTGTTGCTGGTCTTCACGGTCCCCCTGCAGCCTATTCACAGGCACAACAGGATCTGGGACCCGGGCTTGCCCAGAGGAGGAACATCTCATGGCTCTCGTCCTCGGCAGAGCCTCTTTCCGAAAAGGCACACGTCCGGCTCCTTGTCCCACACGGAAGGTGGCAGCCCTGAAAGCTGTTGCTGGTCTTCACGGTCCCCCTGCAGCCTATTCACAGACACAACAGGATCTGGGTTTGGGCTTGCCCAGAGGAGGAACATCTCATGGCTCTCGTCCTCGGCAGAGCCTGATTCCGGAAAGGCACACGTCCGGCTCCTTGTCCCACAGGGAAGGAGGCAGGCCGGAAAGATGTTGCTGGTCTTCACTGTCCCCCTGCAGCCTATTCACAATCACAACAGGATTCACGACGCTGGCTTGGCCAGAGGACGAACATCTCATGGCTCTCGTCCTCGGCGGAGCCTGATTCCGAAAAGGCACTCGTCCGGCTCCTTGTCCCACACGGAAGGTGGCAGCCCTGAAAGCTGTTGCTGGTCTTCACCGTCCCCCTGCAGCCTATTCACAGGCACAACAGGATCTGGGACTCGGGCTTGCCCAGAGGAGGAACATCTCATGGCTCTCGTCCTCGGCAGAGCCTCTTTCCGAAAAGGCACACGTCCGGCTCCTTGTCCCACACGGAAGGTGGCAGCCCTGAAAGATGTTGCTGGTTTTCACCGTCCCCATGCAGCCTATTCACAGGCACAAGAGGATCTGGGACCTGGGCTTGCCCAGAGGAGGAACATCTCATGGCTCTCGTCCCCGGCAGAGCCTGATTCCGAAAAGGCACTCGTCCGGCTCATTGTCCCACACGGAAGGTGGCAGCCCTGAAAGATGTTGCTGGTCTTCACCGTCCCCCTGCAGCCTATTCACAGGCACAACAGGATCTGGGACCTGGGCTTGCCCAGAGGAGGAACATCTCATGGCTCTCGTCCTCGGCAGAGCCTCTTTCCGAAAAGGCACACGTCCGGCTCCTTGTCCCACACGGAAGGTGGCAGCCCTGAAAGCTGTTGCTGGTCTTCACCCTCCCCCTGCAGCCTATTCACAGCTACAACAGGATCTGGGACCTGGGCTTGCCCAGAGGAGGAACATCTCATGGCTCTTGTCCTCGGCGGAGCCTGATTCCGGAAAGGCACACGTCCGGCTCCATGTCCTACAGGGAAGGAGGCAGGCCGGAAAGATGTTGCTGGTCTTCACTGTCCCCATGCAGCCTATTCACAATCACAAAAGGATTCACGACGCCTGGCTTGGCCAGAGGAGGAACATCTCATGGCTCTCGTCCTCGGCGGAGCCTGATTCCGGAAAGGCACACATCCGGCTCCTTGTCCCACACGGAAGGTGGCAGCCCTGAAAGATGTTGCTGGTCTTCACTGTCCCCCTGCAGCCTATTCACAGGCACAACAGGATTCAGGACCGGGGCTTGCCCAGAGGAGGAACATCTCATGGCTCTCGTCCTCGGCAGAGCCTGATTCCGAAAAGACACACGTCCGGCTCCTTGTCCCACACGGAAGGTGGCAGCCCTGAAAGCTGTTGCTGGTCTTCACCGTCCCCCTGCAGCCTATTCACAGGTACAACAGGATATGGGACACGCGCTTGCCCAGAGGAGGAACATCTCATGGCTCTCGTCCTCGGCAGAGCCTGATTCCGAAAAGGCACTCGTCCGGCTCCTTGTCCCACCCGGAAGGTGGCAGCCCTGAAAGCTGTTGCTGGTCTTCACCGTCCCCCTGCAGCCTATTCACAGGCACAACAGGATCTGGGACCCGGGCTTGCCCAGAGGAGGAACATCTCATGGCTCTCATCCTCGGCAGAGCCTGATTCCGAAAAGGCACACGTCCGGATCCTTGTCCCACAGGGAAGGAGGCAGCCCTGAAAGCTGTTGCTGGTCTTCACCGTCCCCCTGCAGCCTATTCACAGGCACAACAGGATCTGGGACCCGGGCTTGCCCAGAGGAGGAACATCTCATGGCTCTCGTCCTCGGCAGACCCTGATTCAGGAAAGGCACACATCCGGCTCCTTGTCCCACACGAAGGTGGCAGGCCGGAAAGATGTTGCTGGTCTTCACCGTCCCCCTGCAGCCTATTCACAGGCAAAACAGGATCTGGGACTCGGGCTTTCCCAGAGGAGGAACATCTCATGGCTCTCGTCCTCGGCAGAGACTGATTCCGAAAAGGCACTCGTCCGGCTCATTGTCCCACACGGAAGGTGGCAGCCCTGAAAGATGTTGCTGGTCTTCACCGTCCCCCTGCAGCCTATTCACAGGCACAACAGGATCTGGGACCTGGGCTTGCCCAGAGGAGGAACATCTCATGGCTCTCGTCCTCGGCAGAGCCTCTTTCCGAAAAGGCACACGTCCGGCTCCTTGTCCCACACGGAAGGTGGCAGCCCTGAAAGCTGTTGCTGGTCTTCACCCTCCCCCTGCAGCCTATTCACAGCTACAACAGGATCTGGGACCTGGGCTTGCCCAGAGGAGGAACATCTCATGGCTCTTGTCCTCGGCGGAGCCTGATTCCGGAAAGGCACACGTCCGGCTCCATGTCCTACAGGGAAGGAGGCAGGCCGGAAAGATGTTGCTGGTCTTCACTGTCCCCAT
This sequence comes from Astur gentilis, assembly GCF_929443795.1. Lineage (NCBI taxonomy): Eukaryota > Metazoa > Chordata > Aves > Accipitriformes > Accipitridae > Astur > Astur gentilis. Next base: position 733,851 of record NC_064889.1, read on the forward strand.
GCAGCCTATTCACAATCACAAAAGGATTCACGACGCCTGGCTTGGCCAGAGGAGGAACATCTCATGGCTCTCGTCCTCGGCGGAGCCTGATTCCGGAAAGGCACACATCCGGCTCCTTGTCCCACACGGAAGGTGGCAGCCCTGAAAGATGTTGCTGGTCTTCACTGTCCCCCTGCAGCCTATTCACAGGCACAACAGGATTCAGGACCGGGGCTTGCCCAGAGGAGGAACATCTCATGGCTCTCGTCCTCGGCAGAGCCTGATTCCGAAAAGACACACGTCCGGCTCCTTGTCCCACACGGAAGGTGGCAGCCCTGAAAGCTGTTGCTGGTCTTCACCGTCCCCCTGCAGCCTATTCACAGGTACACCAGGATATGGGACACGCGCTTGCCCAGAGGAGGAACATCTCATGGCTCTCGTCCTCGGCAGAGCCTGATTCCGAAAAGGCACTCGTCCGGCTCCTTGTCCCACCCGGAAGGTGGCAGCCCTGAAAGCTGTTGCTGGTCTTCACCGTCCCCCTGCAGCCTATTCACAGGCACAACAGGATCTGGGACCCGGGCTTGCCCAGAGGAGGAACATCTCATGGCTCTCATCCTCGGCAGAGCCTGATTCCGAAAAGGCACACGTCCGGATCCTTGTCCCACACGGAAGGTGGCAGCCCTGAAAGCTGTTGCTGGTCTTCACCGTCCCCCTGCAGCCTATTCACAGGCACAACAGGATCTGGGACCCGGGCTTGCCCAGAGGAGGAACATCTCATGGCTCTCGTCCTCGGCAGACCCTGATTCAGGAAAGGCACACATCCGGCTCCTTGTCCCACACGAAGGTGGCAGGCCGGAAAGATGTTGCTGGTCTTCACCGTCCCCCTGCAGCCTATTCACAGGCAAAACAGGATCTGGGACTCGGGCTTTCCCAGAGGAGGAACATCTCATGGCTCTCGTCCTCGGCAGAGACTGATTCCGCAAAGGCACTTGTCCGGCTCCTTGTCCCACACGGAAGGTGGCAGCCCTGAAAGATGTTGCTGGTTTTCACCGTCCCCATGCAGCCTATTCACAGGCACAAGAGGATCTGGGACCTGGGCTTGCCCAGAGGAGGAACATCTCATGGCTCTCGTCCTCGGCAGAGCCTGATTCCGAAAAGGCACTCGTCCGGCTCCTTCTCCCACACGGAAGGTGGCAGCCCTGAAAGCTGTTGCTGGTCTTCACCGTCCCCCTGCAGCCTATTCACAGCTACAACAGGATCTGGGACCTGGGCTTTGCCAGAGGAGGAACATCTCATGGCTCTCGTCCTCGGCGGAGCCTGATTCCGGAAAGGCACACATCTGGCTCCTTGTCCCACACGGAAGGTGGCAGCCCTGAAAGATGTTGCTGGTCTTCACTGTCCCCCTGCAGCCTATTCACAGGCACAACAGGATTCAGGACCGGGGCTTGCCCAGAGGAGGAACATCTCATGGCTCTCGTCCTCGGCAGAGCCTGATTCCGAAAAGGCACACGTCCGGCTCCTTGTCCCACACGGAAGGTGGCAGCCCTGAAAGCTGTTGCTGGTCTTCACCGTCCCCCTGCAGCCTATTCACAGGCACAACAGGATATGGGACACGCGCTTGCCCAGAGGAGGAACATCTCATGGCTCTCGTCCTCGGCAGAGCCTGATTCCGAAAAGGCACTCGTCCGGCTCCTTGTCCCACCCGGAAGGTGGCAGCCCTGAAAGCTGTTGCTGGTCTTCACCGTCCCCCTGCAGCCTATTCACAGGCACAACAGGATCTGGGACCCGGGCTTGCCCAGAGGAGGAACATCTCATGGCTCTCATCCTCGGCAGAGCCTGATTCCGAAAAGGCACACGTCCGGCTCCTTGTCCCACACGGAAGGTGGCAGGCCGGAAAGATGTTGCTGGTCTTCACCGTCCCCCTGCAGCCTATTCACAGGCACAACAGGATCTGGGACCCGGGCTTGCCCAGAGGAGGAACATCTCATGGCTCTCGTCCTCGGCAGACCCTGATTCAGGAAAGGCACACATCCGGCTCCTTGTCCCACACGAAGGTGGCAGCCCTGAAAGCTGTTGCTGGTCTTCACCGTCCCCCTGCAGCCTATTCACAGGTACAACAGGATCTGGGACTTGGGCTTGCCCAGAGGAGGAACATCTCATGGCTCTCGTCCTCGGCAGAGCCTGATTCCGCAAAGGCACTTTTCCGGCTCCTTGTCCCACACGGAAGGTGGCAGCCCTGAAAGATGTTGCTGGTTTTCACCGTCCCCATGCAGCCTATTCACAGGCACAAGAGGATCTGGGACCTGGGCTTGCCCAGAGGAGGAACATCTCATGGCTCTCGTCCTCGGCAGAGCCTGATTCCGAAAAGGCACTCGTCCGGCTCCTTCTCCCACACGGAAGGTGGCAGCCCTGAAAGCTGTTGCTGGTCTTCACCGTCCCCCTGCAGCCTATTCACAGGTACAACAGGATATGGGACACGCGCTTGCCCAGAGGAGGAACATCTCATGGCTCTCGTCCTCGGCAGAGCCTGATTCCGAAAAGGCACTCGTCCGGCTCCTTGTCCCACACGGAAGGTGGCAGGCCTGAAAGCTGTTGCTGGTCTTCACGGTCCCCCTGCAGCCTATTCACAGGCACAACAGGATCTGGGACCCGGGCTTGCCCAGAGGAGGAACATCTCATGGCTCTCGTCCTCGGCAGAGCCTCTTTCCGAAAAGGCACACGTCCGGCTCCTTGTCCCACACGGAAGGTGGCAGCCCTGAAAGCTGTTGCTGGTCTTCACCGTCCCCCTGCAGCCTATTCACAGACACAACAGGATCTGGGTTTGGGCTTGCCCAGAGGAGGAACATCTCATGGCTCTCGTCCTCGGCAGAGCCTGATTCCGGAAAGGCACACGTCCGGCTCCTTGTCCCACACGGAAGGTGGCAGCCCTGAAAGCTGTTGCTGGTCTTCACGGTCCCCCTGCAGCCTATTCACAGGCACAACAGGATCTGGGACCCGGGCTTGCCCAGAGGAGGAACATCTCATGGCTCTCGTCCTCGGCAGAGCCTGATTCCGAAAAGGCACACGTCCGGATCCTTGTCCCACACGGAAGGTGGCAGCCCTGAAAGCTGTTGCTGGTCTTCACCGTCCCCCTGCAGCCTATTCAAAGGCACAACAGGATCTGGGACCCGGGCTTGCCCAGAGGAGGAACATCTCATGGCTCTCGTCCTCGGCAGACCCTGATTCAGGAAAGGCACACATCCGGCTCCTTGTCCCACACGGAAGGTGGCAGGCCGGAAAGATGTTGCTGGTCTTCACCGTCCCCCTGCAGCCTATTCACAGGCAAAACAGGATCTGGGACTCGGGCTTTCCCAGAGGAGGAACATCTCATGGCTCTCGTCCTCGGCAGAGACTGATTCCGCAAAGGCACTTGTCCGGCTCCTTGTCCCACACGGAAGGTGGCAGCCCTGAAAGATGTTGCTGGTTTTCACCGTCCCCATGCAGCCTATTCACAGGCACAAGAGGATCTGGGACCTGGGCTTGCCCAGAGGAGGAACATCTCATGGCTCTCGTCCTCGGCAGAGCCTGATTCCGAAAAGGCCCTCGTCCGGCTCCTTGTCCCACACGGAACGTGGCAGCCCTGAAAGCTGTTGCTGGTCTTCACCGTCCCCCTGCAGCCTATTCACAGGCACAACAGGATCTGGGACCTGGGCTTGCCCAGAGGAGGAACATCTCATGGCTCTCGTCCTCGGCGGAGCCTGATTCCGGAAAGGCACACGTCCGGCTCCTTGTCCCACACGGAAGGAGGCAGGCCGGAAAGATGTTGCTGGTCTTCACTGTCCCCCTGCAGCCTATTCACAATCACAACAGGATTCACGACGCTGGCTTGGCCAGAGGAGGAACATCTCATGGCTCTCGTCCTCGGCGGAGCCTGATTCCGAAAAGGCACTCGTCCGGCTCCTTGTCCCACACGGAAGGTGGCAGCCCTGAAAGCTGTTGCTGGTCTTCACCGTCCCCCTGCAGCCTATTCACAGGCAAAACAGGATCTGGGACTCGGGCTTGCCCAGAGGAGGAACATCTCATGGCTCTCGTCCTCGGCAGAGCCTCTTTCCGAAAAGGCACACGTCCGGCTCCTTGTCCCACACGGAAGGTGGCAGCCCTGAAAGATGTTGCTGGTTTTCACCGTCCCCATGCAGCCTATTCACAGGCACAAGAGGATCTGGGACCTGGGCTTGCCCAGAGGAGGAACACCTCATGGCTCTCGTCCTCGGCAGAGCCTGATTCCGAAAAGGCACTCGTCCGGCTCCTTGTCCCACACGGAAGGTGGCAGCCCTGAAAGATGTTGCTGGTCTTCACCGTCCCCATGCAGCCTATTCACAGGCACAACAGGATCTGGGACCTGGGCTTGCCCAGAGGAGGAACATCTCATGGTTCTCGTCCTCGGCAGAGCCTCTTTCCGAAAGGCACACGTCTGGCTCCTTGTCCCACACGGAAGGTGGCAGCCCTGAAAGCTGTTGCTGGTCTTCACCGTCCCCCTGCAGCCTATTCACAGGCACAACATGATCTGGGACCCGGGCTTGCCCAGAGGAGGAACATCTCATGGCTCTTGTCCTCGGCAGAGCCTGATTCAGGAAAGGCACACGTCCGGCTCCTTGTCCCACACGGAAGGTGGCAGGCCGGAAAGATGTTGCTGGTCTTCACCGTCCCCCTGCAGCCTATTCACAGGCACAACAGGACCTGGGACCTGGGCTTGCCCAGAGGAGGAACATCTCATGGCTCTCGTCCTCGGCAGAGCCTCTTTCCGAAAAGGCACACGTCCGGCTCCTTGTCCCACACGGAAGGTGGCAGCCCTGAAAGCTGTTGCTGGTCTTCACCGTCCCCCTGCAGCCTATTCACAGCTACAACAGGATCTGGGACCTGGGCTTGCCCAGAGGAGGAACATCTCATGGCTCTCGTCCTCGGCGGTGCCTGATTCCGGAAAGGCACACGTCCGGCTCATTGTCCCACAGGGAAGGAGGCAGGCCGGAAAGATGTTGCTGGTCTTCACTGTCCCCCTGCAGCCTATTCACAATCACAACAGGATTCACGACGCTGGCTTGGCCAGAGGAGGAACATCTCATGGCTCTCGTCCTCAGCAGAGCCTGATTCAGGAAAGGCACACGTCCAGCTCCTTGTCCCACACGGAAGGTGGCAGGCCGGAAAGATGTTGCTGGTCTTCACCGTCCCCCTGCAGCCTATTCACAGGCACAACAGGATCTGGGACCTGGGCTTGCCCAGAGGAGGAACATCTCATGGCTCTCGTCCTCGGCAGAGCCTCTTTCCGAAAAGGCACACGTCCGGCTCCTTGTCCCAGACGGAAGGTGGCAGCCCTGAAAGATGTTGCTGGTCTTCACTGTCCCCCTGCAGCCTATTCACAGGCACAACAGGATCTGGGACCTGGGCTTGCCCAGAGGAGGAACATCTCATGGCTCTCGTCCTCGGCAGAGCCTGATTCCGAAAAGGCACAATTCCGGCTCCTTGTCCCACACGGAAGGTGGCAGCCCTGAAAGCTGTTGCTGGTCTTCACCGTCCCCCTGCAGCCTATTCACAGGTACAACAGGATCTGGGACCTGGGCTTGCCCAGAGGAGGAACATCTCATGGCTCTCGTCCTCGGCAGAGCCTGATTCCGAAAAGGCAGTCGTCCGGCTCCTTGTCCCACACGGAAGGTGGCAGCCCTGAAAGATGTTGCTGGTCTTCACCGTCCCCATGCAGCCTATACACAGGCACAACAGGATCTGGGACCCGGGCTTGCCCAGAGGAGGAACATCTCATGGCTCTCGTCCTCGGCAGAGCCTCTTTCCGAAAAGGCACACGTCCGGCTCCTTGTCCCACACGGAAGGTGGCAGCCCTGAAAGCTGTTGCTGGTCTTCACGGTCCCCCTGCAGCCTATTCACAGGCACAACAGGATCTGGGACCCGGACTTGCCCAGAGGAGGAACATCTCATGGCTCTCATCCTCAGCAGAGCCTGATTCCGAAAAGGCACACGTCCGGCTCCTTGTCCCACACGGAAGGTGGCAGCCCTGAAAGCTTTTGCTGGTCTTCACGGTCCCCCTGCAGCCTATTCACAGGCACAACAGGATCTGGGACCCGGGCTTGCCAAGAGGAGGAACATCTCATGGCTCTCGTCCTCGGCAGAGCCTGATTCCGAAAAGGCACTCGTCCGGCTCCTTGTCCCACACGGAAGGTGGCAGGCCTGAAAGCTGTTGCTGGTCTTCACCGTCCCCCTGCAGCCTATTCACAGGCAAAACAGGATCTGGGACTCGGGCTTGCCCAGAGGAGGAACATCTCATGGCTCTCGTCCTCGGCAGAGCCTGATTCCGCAAAGGCACTTGTCCGGCTCCTTGTCCCACACGGAAGGTGGCAGCCCTGAAAGCTTTTGCTGGTCTTCACGGTCCCCCTGCAGCCTATTCACAGGCACAAGAGGATCTGGGACCTGGGCTTGCCCAGAGGAGGAACATCTCATGGTTCTCGTCCTCGGCAGAGCCTCTTTCCGAAAGGCACATGTCTGGCTCCTTGTCCCACACGGAAGGTGGCAGCCCTGAAAGCTGTTGCTGGTCTTCACCGTCCCCCTGCAGCCTATTCAGAGGCAAAACAGGATCTGGGACTCGAGATTGCCCAGAGGAGGAACATCTCATGGCTCTCGTCCTCGGCAGAGCCTGATTCAGGAAAGGCACACGTCCGGCTCCTTGTCCCACACGGAAGGTGGCAGGCCGGAAAGAAGTTGCTGGTCTTCACCGTCCCCCTGCAGCCTATTCACAGGCACAACAGGACCTGGGACCTGGGCTTGCCCAGAGGAGGAACATCTCATGGCTCTCGTCCTCGGCAGAGCCTCTTTCCGAAAAGGCACACGTCCGGCTCATTGTCCCACACGGAAGGTGGCAGCCCTGAAAGCTGTTGCTGGTCTTCACCGTCCCCCTGCAGCCTATTCACAGCTACAACAGGATCTGGGACCTGGGCTTGCCCAGAGGAGGAACATCTCATGGCTCTCGTCCTCGGCGGAGCCTGATTCCGGAAAGGCACACGTCCGGCTCCTTGTCCCACAGGGAAGGAGGCAGCACGGAAAGATGTTGCTGGTCTTCACTGTCCCCCTGCAGCCTATTCACAATCACAACAGGATTCATGACGCTGGCTTGGCCAGAGGAGGAACATCTCAGGGCTCTCGTCCTCGGCAGAGCCTCTTTCCGAAAAGGCACACGTCAGGCTCCTTGTCCCATACGGAAGGTGGCAGCCCTGAAAGATGTTGCTGGTCTTCACCGTCCCCATGCAGCCTATTCACAGGCACAAGAGGATCTGGGACCCGGGCTTGCCCAGAGGAGGAACATCTCATGGCTCTCGTCCTCGGCAGAGCCTCTTTCCGAAAAGGCACACGTCCGGCTCCTCTTCCCACACGGAAGGTGGCAGACCTGAAAGCTGTTGCTGGTTTTCACCGTCCCCCTGCAGCCTATTCACAGGCACAACAGGATCTGGGACCTGGCCTTGCCCAGAGGAGGAACATCTCATGGCTCTCGTCCTCGGCAGAGCCTCTTTCCGAAAAGGCACACGTCCGGCTCCTTGTCCCACACGGAAGGTGGCAGCCCTGAAAGCTGTTGCTGGTCTTCACCGTCCCCCTGCAGCCTATTCACAGGCACAACAGGATCTGGGACCTGGGCTTGCCCAGAGGAGGAACATCTCATGGCTCTCGTCCTCGGCGGAGCATGATTCCGGAAAGGCACACGTCCGGCTCCTTGTCCCATAGAGAAGGTGGCAGGCCGCAAAGATGTTGCTGGTGTTCACTGTCCCCCTGCAGCCTATTCACAATCACAACAGGATTCACGACGCTGGCTTGGCCAGAGGAGGAACATCTCATGGCTTTCGTCCTCGGCGGAGCCTGATTCCGGAAAGGCACACGTCCGGCTCCTTGTCCCACACGGAAGGTGGCAGCCCTGAAAGCTGTTGCTGGTCTTCACCGTCCCCCTGCAGCCTATTCACAGGTACGACAGGATATGGGACACGCGCTTGCCCAGAGGAGGAACATCTCATGGCTCTCGTCCTCGGCAGAGCCTGTTTCTGAAAAGGCACTCGTCCGGATCCTTTTCCCACACGGAAGGTGGCAGGCCGGAAAGCTGTTGCTGGTCTTCACCGTCCCCATGCAGCCTATTCACAGGCACAACAGGATCTGGGATCCGGGCTTGCCCAGAGGAGGAACATCTCATGGTTCTCGTCCTCGGCAGAGCCTCTTTCCGAAAGGCACACATCCGGCTCCTTGTCCCACACGGAAGGTGGCAGCCCTGAAAGATGTTGCTGGTCTTCACCGTCCCCCTGCAGCCTATTCACAGGCACAACAGGATCTGGGACCTGGGCTTGCCCAGAGGAGGAACATCTCATGGCTCTTGTCCTCGGCAGAGCCTGATTCAGGAAAGGAACACATCCGGCTCCTTGTCCCACACGGAAGGTGGCAGGCCGGAAAGCTGTTGCTGGTCTTCACCGTCCCCCTGCAGCCTATTCACAGGCACAGCAGGATCTGGGACCCGGGCTTGCCCAGAGGAGGAACATCTCATGGCTCTCGTCCTCGGCAGAGCCTCTTTCCGAAAAGGCACACGTCCGGCTCCTCTTCCCACACGGAAGGTGGCAGCCCTGAAAGCTGTTGCTGGTCTTCACCGTCCCCCTGCAGCCTATTCAGAGGCAAAACAGGATCTGGGACTCGGGATTGCCCAGAGGAGGAACATCTCATGGCTCTCGTCCTCGGCAGAGCCTGATTCAGGAAAGGCACACGTCCGGCTCCTTGTCCCACACGGAAGGTGGCAGCCCTGAAAGCTGTTGCTGGTCTTCACCGTCCCCCTGCAGCCTATTCACAGGCACAACAGGACCTGGGACCTGGGCTTGCCCAGAGGAGGAACATCTCATGGCTCTCGTCCTCGGCAGAGCCTCTTTCCGAAAAGGCACACGTCCGGCTCCTTGTCCCACACGGAAGGTGGCAGGCCGGAAAGCTGTTGCTGGTCTTCACCGTCCCCCTGCAGCCTATTCACAGCTACAACAGGATCTGGGACCTGGGCTTGCCCAGAGGAGGAACATCTCATGGCTCTCGTCCTCGGCGGAGCCTGATTCAGGAAAGGCACACATCCGGCTCCTTGTCCCACAGGGAAGGAGGCAGGCCGGAAAGATGTTGCTGGTCTTCACTGTCCCCCTGCAGCCTATTCACAATCACAACAGGATTCACGACGCTGGCTTGGCCAGAGGAGGAACATCTCATGGCTCTCGTCCTCGGCAGAGCCTGATTCAGGAAAGGCACACGTGCGGCTCCTTGTCCCACACGGAAGGTGGCAGGCCGGAAAGATGTTGCTGGTCTTCACCGTCCCCCTGCAGCCTATTCACAGGCACAACAGGATCTGGGACCTGGGCTTGCCCAGAGGAGGAACATCTCATGGCTCTCGTCCTCGGCAGAGCCTCTTTCCGAAAAGGCACACGTCCGGCTCCTTGTCCCACACGGAAGGTGGCAGCCCTGAAAGCTGTTGCTGGTCTTCACCCTCCCCCTGCAGCCGATTCACAGCTACAACAGGATCTGGGACCTGGGCTTGCCCAGAGGAGGAACATCTCATGGCTCTTGTCCTCGGCGGAGCCTGATTCCGGAAAGGCACACGTCCGGCTCCATGTCCCACAGGGAAGGAGGCAGGCCGGAAAGATGTTGCTGGTCTTCACTGTCCCCCTGCAGCCTATTCACAATCACAAAAGGATTCACGACGCCTGGCTTGGCCAGAGGAGGAACATCTCATGGCTCTCGTCCTCGGCGGAGCCTGATTCCGGAAAGGCACACGTCCGGCTCCTTGTCCCACACGGAAGATGGCAGCCCTGAAAGATGTTGCTGGTCTTCACTGTCCCCCTGCTGCCTATTCACAGGCACAACAGGATTCAGGACCGGGGCTTGCCCAGAGGAGGAACATCTCATGGCTCTCGTCCTCGGCAGAGCCTGATTCCGAAAAGACACACGTCCGGCTCCTTGTCCCACACGGAAGGTGGCAGCCCTGAAAGCTGTTGCTGGTCTTCACCGTCCCCCTGCAGCCTATTCACAGGTACAACAGGATATGGGACACGCGCTTGACCAGAGGAGGAACATCTCATGGCTCTCGTCCTCGGCAGAGCCTGATTCCGAAAAGGCACTCGTCCGGCTCCTTGTCCCACACGGAAGGTGGCAGCCCTGAAAGATGTTGCTGGTCTTCACCGTCCCCCTGCAGCCTATTCACAGGCACAACAGGATCTGGGACCCGGGCTTGCCCAGAGGAGGAACATCTCATGGCTCTCATCCTCGGCAGAGCCAGATTCCGAAAAGGCACACGTCCGGATCCTTGTCCCACACGGAAGGTGGCAGCCCTGAAAGCTGTTGCTGGTCTTCACCGTCCCCCTGCAGCCTATTCACAGGCACAACAGGATCTGGGACCCGGGCTTGCCAAGAGGAGGAACATCTCATGGCTCTCGTCCTCGGCAGAGCCTGATTCCGAAAAGGCACTGCTCCGGCTCCTTGTCCCACACGGAAGGTGGCAGCCCTGAAAGCTGTTGCTGGTCTTCACCGTCCCCCTGCAGCCTATTCACAGGCAAAACAGGATCTGGGACTCGGGCTTGCCCAGAGGAGGAACATCTCATGGTTCTCGTCCTCGGCAGAGCCTCTTTCCGAAAGGCACACATCCGGCTCCTTGTCCCACACGGAAGGTGGCAGCCCTGAAAGATGTTGCTGGTCTTCACCGTCCCCCTGCAGCCTATTCACAGGCACAACAGGATCTGGGACCCGGGCTTGCCCAGAGGAGGAACATCTCATGGCTCTTGTCCTCGGCAGAGCCTGATTCAGGAAAGGAACACATCCGGCTCCTTGTCCCACACGGAAGGTGGCAGCCCTGAAAGCTGTTGCTGGTCTTCACCGTCCCCCTGCAGCCTATTCACAGGCACAGCAGGATCTGGGACCCGGGCTTGCCCAGAGGAGGAACATCTCATGGCTCTCGTCCTCGGCAGAGCCTCTTTCCGAAAAGGCACATGTCCGGCTCCTCTTCCCACACGGAAGGTGGCAGCCCTGAAAGCTGTTGCTGGTCTTCACCGTCCCCCTGCAGCCTATTCAGAGGCAAAACAGGATCTGGGACTCGGGATTGCCCAGAGGAGGAACATCTCATGGCTCTCGTCCTCGGCAGAGCCTGATTCAGGAAAGGCACACGTCCGGCTCCTTGTCCCACACGGAAGGTGGCAGCCCTAAAAGCTGTTGCTGGTCTTCACCGTCCCCCTGCAGCCTATTCACAGGCACAACAGGACCTGGGACCTGGGCTTGCCCAGAGGAGGAACATCTCATGGCTCTCGTCCTCGGCAGAGCCTCTTTCCGAAAAGGCACACGTCCGGCTCCTTGTCCCACACGGAAGGTGGCAGGCCGGAAAGCTGTTGCTGGTCTTCACCGTCCCCCTGCAGCCTATTCACAGCTACAACAGGATCTGGGACCTGGGCTTGCCCAGAGGAGGAACATCTCATGGCTCTCGTCCTCGGCGGAGCCTGATTCAGGAAAGGCACACATCCGGCTCCTTGTCCCACAGGGAAGGAGGCAGGCCGGAAAGATGTTGCTGGTCTTCACTGTCCCCCTGCAGCCTATTCACAATCACAACAGGATTCACGACGCTGGCTTGGCCAGAGGAGGAACATCTCATGGCTCTCGTCCTCGGCAGAGCCTGATTCAGGAAAGGCACACGTGCGGCTCCTTGTCCCACACGGAAGGTGGCAGGCCGGAAAGATGTTGCTGGTCTTCACCGTCCCCCTGCAGCCTATTCACAGGCACAACAGGATCTGGGACCTGGGCTTGCCCAGAGGAGGAACATCTCATGGCTCTCGTCCTCGGCAGAGCCTCTTTCCGAAAAGGCACACGTCCGGCTCCTTGTCCCACACGGAAGGTGGCAGCCCTGAAAGCTGTTGCTGGTCTTCACCCTCCCCCTGCAGCCGATTCACAGCTACAACAGGATCTGGGACCTGGGCTTGCCCAGAGGAGGAACATCTCATGGCTCTTGTCCTCGGCGGAGCCTGATTCCGGAAAGGCACACGTCCGGCTCCATGTCCCACAGGGAAGGAGGCAGGCCGGAAAGATGTTGCTGGTCTTCACTGTCCCCCTGCAGCCTATTCACAATCACAAAAGGATTCAAGACGCCTGGCTTGGCCAGAGGAGGAACATCTCATGGCTCTCGTCCTCGGCGGAGCCTGATTCCGGAAAGGCACACGTCCGGCTCCTTGTCCCACACGGAAGATGGCAGCCCTGAAAGATGTTGCTGGTCTTCACTGTCCCCCTGCTGCCTATTCACAGGCACAACAGGATTCAGGACCGGGGCTTGCCCAGAGGAGGAACATCTCATGGCTCTCGTCCTCGGCAGAGCCTGATTCCGAAAAGGCACACGTCCGGCTCCTTGTCCCACACGGAAGGTGGCAGCCCTGAAAGCTGTTGCTGGTCTTCACCGTCCCCCTGCAGCCTATTCACAGGTACAACAGGATATGGGACACGCGCTTGACCAGAGGAGGAACATCTCATGGCTCTCGTCCTCGGCAGAGCCTGATTCCGAAAAGGCACTCGTCCGGCTCCTTGTCCCACACGGAAGGTGGCAGCCCTGAAAGATGTTGCTGGTCTTCACCGTCCCCCTGCAGCCTATTCACAGGCAGAACAGGATCTGGGACCCGGGCTTGCCCAGAGGAGGAACATCTCATGGCTCTCATCCTCGGCAGAGCCAGATTCCGAAAAGGCACACGTCCGGATCCTTGTCCCACACGGAAGGTGGCAGCCCTGAAAGCTGTTGCTGGTCTTCACCGTCCCCCTGCAGCCTATTCACAGGCACAACAGGATCTGGGACCCGGGCTTGCCAAGAGGAGGAACATCTCATGGCTCTCGTCCTCGGCAGAGCCTGATTCCGAAAAGGCACTGCTCCGGCTCCTTGTCCCACACGGAAGGTGGCAGCCCTGAAAGCTGTTGCTGGTCTTCACCGTCCCCCTGCAGCCTATTCACAGGCAAAACAGGATCTGGGACTCGGGCTTGCCCAGAGGAGGAACATCTCATGGCTCTCGTCCTCGGCAGAGCCTCTTTCCGAAAAGGCAGTCGTCCGGCTCCTTGTCCCACACGGAAGGTGGCAGCCCTGAAAGCTGTTGCTGGTCTTCACCGTCCCCCTGCAGCCTATTCACAGCTACAACAGGATCTGGGACCTGGGCTTGCCCAGAGGAGGAACATCTCATGGCTCTCGTCCTCGGCGGAGCCTGATTCCGGAAAGGCACACGTCCGGCTCCTTGTCCCACACCTAAGGAGGCAGGCCGGAAAGATGTTGCTGGTCTTCACTGTCCCCCTGCAGCCTATTCACAATCACAACAGGATTCACGACTCTGGCTTGGCCAGAGGAGGAACATCTCATGGCTCTCGTCCTCGGCGGAGCCTGATTCCGAAAAGGCACTCGTCTGGCTCCTTGTCCCACACGGAAGGTGGCAGCCCTGAAAGCTGTTGCTGGTCTTCACCGTCCCCCTGCAGCCTATTCACAGGCAAAACAGGATCTGGGACTCGGGCTTGCCCAGAGGAGGAACATCTCATGGCTCTCGTCCTCGGCAGAGCCTCTTTCAGAAAAGGCACTTGTCCGGCTCCTTGTCCCACACGGAAGGTGGCAGCCCTGAAAGATGTTGCTGGTTTTCACCGTCCCCATGCAGCCTATTCACAGGCACAAGAGGATCTGGGACCTGGGCTTGCCCAGAGGAGGAACATCTCATGGCTCTCGTCCTCGGCAGAGCCTGATTCCGAAAAGGCACTCGTCCGGCTCCTTGTCCCACACGGAAGGTGGCAGCCCTGAAAGATGTTGCTGGTCTTCACCGTCCCCCTGCAGCCTATTCACAGGCACAACAGGATCTGGGACCTGGGCTTGCCCAGAGGAGGAACATCTCATGGTTCTCGTCCTCGGCAGAGCCTCTTTCCGAAAGGCACACGTCTGGCTCCTTGTCCCACACGGAAGGTGGCAGCCCTGAAAGCTGTTGCTGGTCTTCACCGTCCCCCTGCAGCCTATTCACAGGCACAACAGGATCTGGGACCCGGGCTTGCCCAGAGGAGGAACATCTCATGGCTCTTGTCCTCGGCAGAGCCTGATTCAGGAAAGGCACACGTCCGGCTCCTTGTCCCACACGGAAGGTGGCAGGCCGGAAAGATGTTGCTGGTCTTCACCGTCCCCCTGCAGCCTATTCACAGGCACAACAGGACCTGGGACCTGGGCTTGCCCAGAGGAGGAACATCTCATGGCTCTCGTCCTCGGCAGAGCCTCTTTCCGAAAAGGCACACGTCCGGCTCCTTGTCCCACACGGAAGGTGGCAGCCCTGAAAGCTGTTGCTGGTCTTCACCGTCCCCCTGCAGCCTATTCAGAGGCAAAACAGGATCTGGGACTCGAGATTGCCCAGAGGAGGAACATCTCATGGCTCTCGTCCTCGGCGGTGCCTGATCCCGAAAAGGCACACGTCCGGCTCATTGTCCCACAGGGAAGGAGGCAGGCCGGAAAGATTTTGCTGGTCTTCACTGTCCCCCTGCAGCCTATTCACAATCACAACAGGATTCACGACGCTGGCTTGGCCAGAGGAGGAACATCTCATGGCTCTCGTCCTCAGCAGAGCCTGATTCAGGAAAGGCACACGTCCGGCTCCTTGTCCCACACGGAAGGTGGCAGCCCGGAAAGATGTTGCTGGTCTTCACCGTCCCCCTGCAGCCTATTCACAGCTACAACAGGATCTGGGACCTGGGCTTGCCCAGAGGAGGAACATCTCATGGCTCTTGTCCTCGGCGGAGCCTGATTCCGGAAAGGCACACGTCCGGCTCCTTGTCCCACAGGGAAGGAGGCAGGCCGGAAAGATGTTGCTGGTCTTCACTGTCCCCCTGCAGCCTATTCACAATCACAACAGGATTCACGACGCTGACTTGGCCAGAGGAGGAACATCTCATGGCTCTCGTCCTCGGCAGAGCCTGATTCCGGAAAGGCACACATCCGGCTCCTTGTCCCACACGGAAGGTGGCAGCCCTGAAAGATGTTGCTGGTCTTCACTGTCCCCCAGCAGCCCATTCACAGGCACAACAGGATTCAGGACCGGGGCTTGCCCAGAGGAGGAACATCTCATGGCTCTCATCCTCAGCAGAGCCTGATTCCGAAAAGGCACACGTCCGGCTCCTTGTCCCACACGGAAGGTGGCAGCCCTGAAAGATGTTGCTGGTCTTCACGGTCCCCCAGCAGCCTATTCACAGGCACAACAGGATCTGGGACCCGGGCTTGCCCAGAGGAGGAACATCTCAATGCTCTCGTCCTCGGCAGAGCCTCTTTCCGAAAAGGCACACGTCCGGCTCCTTGTCCCACACGGAAGGTGGCAGCCCTGAAAGCTGTTGCTGGTCTTCACCGTCCCCCTGCAGCCTATTCACAGGCACAACAGGATCTGGGACCTGGGCTTGCCCAGAGGAGGAACATCTCATGGCTCTCGTCCTCGGCAGAGCCTGTTTCCGAAAAGGCACACGTCCGGCTCCTTGTCCCACACGGAAGGTGGCAGCCCTGAAAGCTGTTGCTGGTCTTCACAGTCCCCCTGCAGCCTATTCACAGGCACAACAGGATCTGGGACCCGGGTTTGCCCAGAGGAGGAACATCTCATGGCTCTCGTCCTCGGCAGAGCCTGATTCAGGAAAGGCACACGTCCGGCTCCTTGTCCCACACGGAAGGTGGCAGCCCTGAAATATGTTGCTGGTTTTCACCGTCCCCATGCAGCCTAGTCACAGGCAAAACAGGATCTGGGACTCGGGCTTGCCCAGAGGAGGAACATCTCATGGCTCTCGTCCTCGGCAGAGCCTGATTCCGAAAAGGCACTCGTCCGGCTCCTTGTCCCACACGGAAGGTGGCAGGCCGGAAAGCTGTTGCTGGTCTTCTCCGTTCCCCTGCAGCCTATTCACAGCTACAACAGGATCTGGGACCTGGGCTTGCCCAGAGGAGGAACATCTCATGGCTCTCGTCCTCGGCAGAGCCTGTTTCCGAGAAGGCACACGTCCGGCTCCTTGTCCCACAGGGAAGGAGGCAGGCCGGAAAGATGTTGCTGGTCTTCACTGTCCCCCTGCAGCCTATTCACAATCACAACAGAATTCACGACGCTGGCTTGGCCAGAGGAGGAACATCTCATGGCTCTCGTCCTCGGCAGACCCTGTGTCCGAGAAGGCACACGTCCGGCTCCTCTTCCCACACGGAAGGTGGCAGCCCTGAAAGCTGTTGCTGGTCTTCACCGTCCCCCTGCAGCCTTTTCAGAGGCAAAACAGGATCTGGGACCTGGGCTTGCCCAGAGGAGGAACATCTCATGGCTCTCGTCCTCGGCAGAGCCTGATTCAGGAAAGGCACACGTCCGGCTCCTTGTCCCACACGGAAGGTGGCAGCCCTGAAAGCTGTTGCTGGTCTTCAACGTCCCCCTGCAGCCTATTCACAGGCACAAGAGGATCTGGGACCTGGGCTTGCCCAGAGGAGGAACATCTCATGGCTCTCGTCCTCGGCAGAGCCTCTTTCGGAAAAGGCACACGTCCGGCTCTTGTCCCACACGGAAGGTGGCAGCCCTGAAAGCTGTTGCTGGTCTTCACCGTCCCCCTGCAGCCTATTCACAGGCACAACATGATCTGGGACCCGGGCTTGCCCAGAGGAGGAACATCTCATGGCTCTCGTCCTCGGCAGAGCCTCTTTCGGAAAAGGCACTCGTCCGGCTCCTTGTCCCACACATAAGGTGGCAGCCCTGAAAGCTGTTGCTGGTCTTCACCGTCCCCCTGCAGCCTATTCACAGGCACAACAGGATCTGGGACCTGGGCTTGCCCAGAGGAGGAACATCTCATGGCTCTCGTCCTCGGCAGAGCCTCTTTCCGAAAGGCACACGTCTGGCTCATTGTCCCACACGGAAGGTGACAGCCCTGAAAGCTGTTGCTGGTCTTCACCGTCCCCCTGCAGCCTATTCACAGGCACAACAGGATCTGGGACCCGGGCTTGCCCAGAGGAGGAACATCTCATGGCTCTCGTCCTCGGCAGACCCTCTGTCCGAGAAGGCACACGTCCGGCTCCTTGTCCCACACGGAAGGTGGCAGCCCTGAAAGCTGTTGCTGGTCTTCACCGTCCCCCTGCAGCCTATTCACAGGTACAACAGGATATGGGACTCGCGCTGGCCCAGAGGAGGAACATCTCATGGCTCTCGTCCTCGGCAGAGCCTGATTCCGTAAAGGCACACGTCCGGCTCCTTGTCCCACACGGAAGGTGGCAGGCCGGAAAGATGTTGCTGGTCTTCACCGTCCCCCTGCAGCCTATTCACAGGCACAAGAGGATCTGGGACCTGGGATTGCCCAGAGGAGGAACATCTCATGGCTCTCGTCCTCGGCAGAGTCTCTTTCCGAAAAGGCACACGTCCGGCTCCTTGTCCCACACGGAAGGTGGCAGCCCTGAAAGCTGTTGCTGGTCTTCACCGTCCCCCTGCAGCCTATTCACAGGCACAACAGGATTCAGGACCGGGGCTTGCCCAGAGGAGGAACATCTCATGGCTCTCGTCCTCGGCAGAGCCTGATTCCGAAAAGGCACACGTCCGGCTCCTTGTCCCACACGGAAGGTGGCAGCCCTGAAAGCTGTTGCTGGTCTTCACCGTCCCCCTGCAGCCTATTCACAGGTACAACAGGATATGGGACCCGGGCTTGCCCAGAGGAGGAACATCTCATGGCTCTCGTCCTCGGCAGAGCCTGATTCCGAAAAGGCACTCGTCCGGCTCCTTGTCCCACACGGAAGGTGGCAGCCCTGAAAGCTGTTGCTGGTCTTCACGGTCCCCCTGCAGCCTATTCACAGGCACAACAGGATCTGGGACCCGGACTTGCCCAGAGGAGGAACATCTCATGGCTCTCATCCTCAGCAGAGCCTGATTCCGAAAAGGCACACGTCCGGCTCCTTGTCCCACACGGAAGGTGGCAGCCCTGAAAGCTTTTGCTGGTCTTCACGGTCCCCCTGCAGCCTACTCACAGGCACAACAGGATCTGGGACCCGGGCTTGCCAAGAGGAGGAACATCTCATGGCTCTCGTCCTCGGCAGAGCCTGATTCCGCAAAGGCACTTTTCCGGCTCCTTGTCCCACACGGAAGGTGGCAGCCCTGAAAGATGTTGCTGGTTTTCACCGTCCCCATGCAGCCTATTCACAGGCACAAGAGGATCTGGGACCTGGGCTTGCCCAGAGGAGGAACATCTCATGGCTCTCGTCCTCGGCGAGCCTGATTCTGAAAAGGCACTGGTCCGGCTCCTTGTCCCACACGGAAGGTGGCAGCCCTGAAAGCTGTTGCTGGTCTTCACCGTCCCCCTGCAGCCTATTCACAGCTACAACAGGATCTGGGACCTGGGCTTGCCCAGAGGAGGAACATCTCATGGCTCTCGTCCTCGGCAGAGCCTGATTCCGAAAAGGCACACGTCCGGCTCCTTGTCCCACAGGGAAGTAGGCAGGCCGGAAAGATGTTGCTGGTCTTCACTGTCCCCCTGCAGCCTATTAACAATAACAACAGGATTCACGACGCTGGCTTGGCCAGAGGAGGAACATCTCATGGCTCTCGTCCTCGGCGGAGCCTGATTCCGAAAAGGCACTCGTCCGGCTCCTTGTCCCACACGGAAGGTGGCAGCCCTGAAAGCTGTTGCTGGTCTTCACCGTCCCCCTGCAGCCTATTCACAGGCAAAACAGGATCTGGGACTCGGGCTTGCCCAGAGGAGGAACATCTCATGGCTCTCGTCCTCGGCAGAGCCTGATTCCGCAAAGGCACTTGTCCGGCTCCTTGTCCCACACGGAAGGTGGCAGCCCTGAAAGATGTTGCTGGTTTTCACCGTCCCCATGCAGCCTATTCACAGGTACAACAGGATCTGGGACCTGGGCTTGCCCAGAGGAGGAACATCTCATGGCTCTCGTCCTCGGCAGAGCCTGATTCCGAAAAGGCACACGTCCGGCTCCTTGTCCCACACGGAAGGTGGCAGGCCGGAAAGATGTTGCTGGTCTTCACCGTCCCCCTGCAGCCTATTCACAGGCACAACAGGACCTGGGACCTGGGCTTGCCCAGAGGAGGAACATCTCATGGCTCTCGTCCTCGGCAGAGCCTCTTTCCGAAAAGGCACACGTCCGGCTCCTTGTCCCACACGGAAGGTGGCAGCCCTGAAAGCTGTTGCTGGTCTTCACCGTCCCCCTGCAGCCTATTCACAGGCAAAACAGGATCTGGGACTCGGGCTTGCCCAGAGGAGGAACATCTCATGGCTCTCGTCCTCAGCAGAGCCTGATTCCGCAAAGGCACTTGTCCGTCTCCTTGTCCCACACGGAAGGTGGCAGCCCTGAAAGATGTTGCTGGTTTTCACCGTCCTCATGCAGCCTATTCACAGGCACAAGAGGATCTGGGACCTGGGCTTGCCCAGAGGAGGAACATCTCATGGCTCTCGTCCTCGGCAGAGCCTGATTCCGAAAAGGCACTCGTCCGGCTCCTTGTCACACAAGGAAGGTGTCAGCCCTGAAAGCTGTTGCTGGTCTTCACCGTCCCCCTGCAGCCTATTCACAGGCACAACAGGATCTGGGACCTGGGCTTGCCCAGAGGAGGAACATCTCATGGTTCTCGTCCTCGGCAGAGCCTCTTTCCGAAAGGCACACGTCTGGCTCCTTGTCCCACACGGAAGGTGGCAGCCCTGAAAGCTGTTGCTGGTCTTCACCGTCCCCCTGCAGCCTATTCACAGGCAAAACAGGATCTGGGACTCGGGCTTGCCCAGAGGAGGAACATCTCATGGCTCTCGTCCTCGGCGGAGCCTGATTCCGGAAAGGCACACGTCCGGCTCCTTGTCCCACAGGGAAGGAGGCAGGCCGGAAAGATGTTGCTGGTCTTCACTGTCCCCCTGCAGCCTATTCACAATCACAACAGGATTCACGACGCTGGCTTGGCCAGAAGAGGAACATCTCATGGCTCTCGTCCTCGGCGGAGCCTGATTCCGGAAAGGCACACATCCGGCTCCTTGTCCCACACGGAAGGTGGCAGCCCTGAAAGATGTTGCTGGTCTTCACTGTCCCCCTGCAGCCTATTCACAGGCACAACAGGATTCAGGACCGGGGCTTGCCCAGAGGAGGAACATCTCATGGCTCTCGTCCTCGGAAGAGCCTGATTCCGAAAAGGCACACATCCGGCTCCTTGTCCCACACGGAAGATGGCAGCCCTGAAAGCTGTTGCTGGTCTTCACCGTCCCCCTGCAGCCTATTCACAGGTACAACAGGATATGGGACACGCGCTGGCCCAGAGGAGGAACATCTCATGGCTCTCGTCCTCGGCAGAGCCTGATTCCGTAAAGGCACTCGTCCGGCTCCTTGTCCCACACGGAAGGTGGCAGCCCTGAAAGATGTTGCTGGTCTTCACGGTCCCCCAGCAGCCTATTCACAGGCACAACAGGATCTTGGACCCGGGCTTGCCCAGAGGAGGAACATCTCATGGCTCTCGTCCTCGGCAGAGCCTGATTCCGAAAAGGCACTCGTCCGGCTCCTTGTCCCACACGGAAGGTGGCAGCCCTGAAAGCTGTTGCTGGTCTTCACCGTCCCCCTGCAGCCTATTCACAGCTACAACAGGATCTGGGACCTGGGCTTGCCCAGAGGAGGAACATCTCATGGCTCTCGTCCTCGGCGGAGCCTGATTCCGGAAAGGCACACGTCCGGCTCCTTGTCCCACACGGAAGGTGGCAGCCCTGAAAGATGTTGCTGGTCTTCACCGTCCCCCTGCAGCCTATTCACAGGCACAACAGGATCTGGGACCTGGGCTTGCCCAGAGGAGGAACATCTCATGGCTCTCGTCCTCGGCAGAGCCTCTTTCCGAAAGGCACACGTCCGGCTCCTTGTCCCACACGGAAGGTGGCAGCCCTGAAAGCTGTTGCTGGTCTTCACCGTCCCCCTGCAGCCTATTCACAGGCACAACATGATCTGGGACCCGGGCTTGGCCAGAGGAGGAACATCTCATGGCTCTCGTCCTCGGCAGAGCCTCTTTCGGAAAAGGCACACGTCCGGCTCCTTGTCCCACACGGAAGGTGACAGGCCGGAAAGATGTTGCTGGTCTTCACCGTCCCCCTGCAGCCTATTCACAGGCACAAGAGGATCTGGAACCTGGGCTTGCCCAGAGGAGGAACATCTCATGGCTCTCGTCCTCGGCAGAGCCTCTTTCCGAAAAGGCACACGTCTGGCTCCTTGTCCCACACGGAAGGTGGCAGCCCTGAAAGCTGTTGCTGGTCTTCACTGTCCCCCTGCAGCCTATTCACAGGCACAACAGGATCTGGGACCCGGGCTTGCCCAGAGGAGGAACATCTCATGGCTCAGTCCTCGGCAGAGCCTCTTTCGGAAAAGGCACTCGTCCGGCTCCTTGTCCCACACGTAAGGTGGCAGGCCGGAAAGCTGTTGCTGGTCTTCACCGTCCCCCTGCTGCCTATTCACAGGCACAACAGGATCTGGGACCTGGGCTTGCCCAGAGGAGGAACATCTCATGGCTCTCGTCCTCGGCAGAGCCTCTTTCCGAAAGGCACACATCTGGCTCCTTGTCCCACACGGAACGTGGCAGCCCTATAAGCTGTTGCTGGTCTTCACCGTCCCCCTGCAGCCTATTCACAGCTACAACAGGATCTGGGACCCGGGCTTGCCCAGAGGAGGAACATCTCATGGCTCTCGTCCTCGGCAGATCCTGTTTCCGAGAAGGAACACGTCCGGCTCCTCTTCCCACACGGAAGGTGGCAGCCCTGAAAGATGTTGCTGGTCTTCACCGTCCCCCTGCAGCCTATTCAGAGGCAAAACAGGATCTGGGACTCGGGATTGCCCAGAGGAGGAACATCTCATGGCTCTCGTCCTCGGCAGAGCCTGTTTCAGGAAAGGCACACGTCCGGCTCCTTGTCCCACACGGAAGGTGGCAGGCCGGAAAGATGTTGCTGGACTTCACCCTCCCCCTGCAGCCTATTCACAGGCACAACAGGATCTGGGACCCGGGCTTGCCCAGAGGAGGAACATCTCATGGCTCTCGTCCTCGGCAGAGCCTGATTCAGGAAAGGCACACGTCCGGCTCCTTGTCCCACACGGTAGGTGGCAGGCCGGAAAGATGTTGCTGGTCTTCACCGTCCCCCTGCAGCCTATTCACAGGCACAAGAGGATCTGGGACCTGGGCTTGCCCAGAGGAGGAACATCTCATGGCTCTCGTCCTCGGCAGAGTCTCTTTCCGAAAAGGCACACGTCCGGCTCCTTGTCCCACACGGAAGGTGGCAGCCCTGAAAGATGTTACTGGTCTTCACCGTCCCCCTGCAGCCTATTCACAGCTACAACAGGATCTGGGACCTGGGCTTGCCCAGAGGAGGAACATCTCATGGTTCTCATCCTCGGCAGAGCCTGTTTCCGAAAGGCACACGTCTGGCTCCTTGTCCCACACGGAAGGTGGCAGCCCTGAAAGCTGTTGCTGGTCTTCACCCTCCCCCTGCAGCCTATTCACAGCTACAACAGGATCTGGGACCCGGGCTTGCCCAGAGGAAGAACATCTCATGGCTCTCGTCCTCGGCAGAGCCTGATTCAGGAAAGGCACACGTCCGGCTCCTTGTCCCACACGGAAGGTGGCAGCCCTTAAAGATGTTGCTGGTCTTCACCGTCCCCCTGCAGCCTATTCACAGGCACAAGAGGATCTGGGACCTGGGCTTGCCCAGAGGAGGAACATCTCATGGCTCTCGTCCTCGGCAGAGCCTCTTTCCGAAAGGCACACGTCTGGCTCCTTGTCCCACACGGAAGGTGGCAGCCCTGAAAGCTGTTGCTGGTCTTCACCGTCCCCCTGCAGCCTATTCACAGCTACAACAGGATCTGGGACCCGGGCTTGCCCAGAGGAGGAACATCTCATGGCTCTCGTCCTCGGCAGAGCCTGATTCAGGAAAGGCACACGTCCGGCTCCTTGTCCCACACGGAAGGTGGCAGGCCGGAAAGATGTTGCTGGTCTTCACCGTCCCCCTGCAGCCTATTCACAGGCACAACAGGATCTTGGACCTGGGCTTGCCCAGAGGAGGAACATCTCATGGCTCTCGTCCTCGGCAGAGTCTCTTTCCGAAAAGGCACACGTCCGGCTCCTTGTCCCACACGGAAGGTGGCAGCCCTGAAAGATGTTGCTGGTCTTCACCGCCCCCCTGCAGCCTATTCACAGGCACAACAGGATCTGGGACCTGGGCTTGCCCAGAGGAGGAACATCTCATGGTTCTCGTCCTCGGCAGAGCCTCTTTCCGAAAGGCACACGTCCGGCTCCTTGTCCCACACGGAAGGTGGCAGCCCTGAAAGCTGTTGCTGGTCTTCACCGTCCCCCTGCAGCCTATTCACAGGCACAACAGGATCTGGGACCCGGGCTTGCCCAGAGGAGGAACATCTCATGGCTCTCGTCCTCGGCAGAGCCTCTTTCGGAAAAGGCACTCGTCCGGCTCCTTGTCCCACACGGAAGGTGGCAGCCCTGAAAGCTGTTGCTGGTCTTCACCGTCCCCCTGCAGCCTATTCAGAGGCAAAACAGGATCTGGGACTCGGGATTGCCCAGAGGAGTAACATCTCATGCCTCTCGTCCTCAGCAGAGCCTGATTCAGGAAAGGCACACGTCCGGCTCCTTGTCCCACACGGAAGGTGGCAGGCCGGAAAGCTGTTGCTGGTCTTCACCGTACCCCTGCAGCCTATTCACAGGCACAAGAGGATCTGGGACCTGGGCTTGCCCAGAGGAGGAACATCTCATGGCTCTCGTCCTCGGCAGAGCCTCTTTCCGAAAAGGCACACGTCCGGCTCCTTGTCCCACACGGAAGGTGACAGGCCGGAAAGATGTTGCTGGTCTTCACCGTCCCCCTGCAGCCTATTCACAGGCAGAAGAGGATCTGGGACCTGGGCTTGCCCAGAGGAGGAACATCTCATGGCTCTCGTCCTCGGCAGAGCCTCTTTCCGAAAAGGCACACGTCTGGCTCCTTGTCCCACACGGAAGGTGGCAGCCCTGAAAGCTGTTGCTGGTCTTCACCGTCCCCCTGCAGCCTATTCACAGGCACAACATGATCTGGGACCCGGGCTTGCCCAGAGGAGGAACATCTCATGGCTCTCGTCCTCGGCAGAGCCTCTTTCGGAAAAGGCACTCGTCCGGCTCCTTGTCCCACACGGAAGGTGGCAGCCCTGAAAGCTGTTGCTGGTCTTCACCGTCCCCCTGCAGCCTATTCACAGGCACAACAGGATCTGGGACCTGGGCTTGCCCAGAGGAGGAACATCTCATGGCTCTCGTCCTCGGCAGAGCCTCTTTCCGAAAGGCACACGTCTGGCTCCTTGTCCCACACGGAAGGTGGCAGCCCTGAAAGCTGTTGCTGGTCTTCACCGTCCCCCTGCAGCCTATTCACAGCTACAACAGGATCTGGGACCCGGGCTTGCCCAGAGGAGGAACATCTCATGGCTCTCGTCCTCGGCAGAGCCTGTTTCCGAGAAGGCACACGTCCGGATCCTCTTCCCACACGGAAGGTGGCAGCCCTGAAAGATGTTGCTGGTCTTCACCGTCCCCCTGCAGCCTATTCACAGGCAAAACAGGATCTGGGACTCGGGATTGCCCAGAGGAGGAACATCTCATGGCTCTCGTCCTCGGCGGAGCCTGATTCCGGAAAGGCACACATCCGGCTCCTTGTCCCACACGGAAGGTGGCAGCCCTGAAAGCTGTTGCTGGTCTTCACCGTCCCCCTGCAGCCTATTCACAGGCACAAGAGGATCTGGGACCTGGGCTTGCCCAGAGGAGGAACATCTCATGGCTCTCGTCCTCGGCAGAGCCTCTTTCCGAAAAGGCACACGTCTGGCTCCTTGTCCCACACGGAAGGTGGCAGCCCTGAAAGCTGTTGCTGGTCTTCAACCTCCCCCTGCAGCCTATTCACAGGCACAACAGGATCTGGGACTCGGGATTGCCCAGAGGAGGAACATCTCATGGCTCTCGTCCTCGGCAGAGCCTGATTCAGGAAAGGCACACGTCCGGCTCCTTGTCCCACACGGAAGGTGGCAGCCCTGAAAGCTGTTGCTGGTCTTCACCGTCCACATGCAGCCTATTCACAGGCACAAGAGGATCTGGGACCTGGGCTTGCCCAGAGGAGGAACATCTCATGGCTCTCGTCCTCGGCAGAGCCTCTTTCCGAAAGGCACACGTCTGGCTCCTTGTCCCACACGGAAGGTGGCAGCCCTGAAAGCTGTTGCTGGTCTTCACCGTCCCCCTGCAGCCTATTCACAGCTACAACAGGATCTGGGACCCGGGCTTGCCCAGAGGAGGAACATCTCATGGCTCTCGTCCTCGGCAGAGCCTGATTCAGGAAAGGCACACGTCCGGCTCCTTGTCCCACACGGAAGGTGGCAGGCCGGAAAGATGTTGCTGGTCTTCACCGTCCCCCTGCAGCCTATTCAAAGGCACAACAGGATCTTGGACCTGGGCTTTCCCAGAGGAGGAACATCTCATGGCTCTCGTCCTCGGCAGAGTCTCTTTCCGAAAAGGCACACGTCCGGCTCCTTGTCCCACACGGAAGGTGGCAGCCCTGAAAGATGTTGCTGGTCTTCACCGTCCCCCTGCAGCCTATTCACAGCTACAACAGGATCTGGGACTTGGGCTTGCCCAGAGGAGGAACATCTCATGGTTCTCGTCCTCGGCAGAGCCTCTTTCCGAAAGGCACACGTCCGGCTCCTTGTCCCACACGGAAGGTGGCAGCCCTGAAAGCTGTTGCTGGTCTTCACCGTCCCCCTGCAGCCTATTCACAGGCACAACATGATCTGGGACCCGGGCTTGGCCAGAGGAGGAACATCTCATGGCTCTCGTCCTCGGCAGAGCCTCTTTCGGAAAAGGCACTCGTCCGGCTCCTTGTCCCACACGTAAGGTGGCAGACCTGAAAGCTGTTGCTGGTCTTCACCGTCCCCCTGCAGCCTATTCACAGGCACAAGAGGATCTGGAACCTGGGCTTGCCCAGAGGAGGAACATCTCATGGCTCTCGTCCTCGGCAGAGCCTCTTTCCGAAAAGGCACACGTCTGGCTCCTTGTCCCACACGGAAGGTGGCAGCCCTGAAAGCTGTTGCTGGTCTTCACTGTCCCCCTGCAGCCTATTCACAGGCACAACAGGATCTGGGACCCGGGCTTGCCCAGAGGAGGAACATCTCATGGCTCAGTCCTCGGCAGAGCCTCTTTCGGAAAAGGCACTCGTCCGGCTCCTTGTCCCATACCTAAGGTGGCAGGCCGGAAAGATGTTGCTGGTCTTCACCGTCCCCCTGCTGCCTATTCACAGGCACAACAGGATCTGGGACCTGGGCTTGCCCAGAGGAGGAACATCTCATGGCTCTCGTCCTCGGCAGAGCCTCTTTCCGAAAGGCACACATCTGGCTCCTTGTCCCACACGGAACGTGGCAGCCCTATAAGCTGTTGCTGGTCTTCACCGTCCCCCTGCAGCCTATTCACAGCTACAACAGGATCTGGGACCCGGGCTTGCCCAGAGGAGGAACATCTCATGGCTCTCGTCCTCGGCAGAGCCTGTTTCCGAGAAGGCACACGTCCGGCTCCTCTTCCCACACGGAAGGTGGCAGCCCTGAAAGATGTTGCTGGTCTTCACCGTCCCCCTGCAGCCTATTCAGAGGCAAAACAGGATCTGGGACTCGGGATTGCCCAGAGGAGGAACATCTCATGGCTCTCGTCCTCGGCAGAGCCTGTTTCAGGAAAGGCACACGTCCGGCTCCTTGTCCCACACGGAAGGTGGCAGGCCGGAAAGATGTTGCTGGACTTCACCCTCCCCCTGCAGCCTATTCACAGGCACAACAGGATCTGGGACCCGGGCTTGCCCAGAGGAGGAACATCTCATGGCTCTCGTCCTCGGCAGTGCCTGATTCAGGAAAGGCACACGTCCGGCTCCTTGTCCCACACGGAAGGTGGCAGGCCGGAAAGATGTTGCTGGTCTTCACCGTCCCCCTGCAGCCTATTCACAGGCACAAGAGGATCTGGGACCTGGGCTTGCCCAGAGGAGGAACATCTCATGGCTCTCGTCCTCGGCAGAGTCTCTTTCCGAAAAGGCACACGTCCGGCTCCTTGTCCCACACGGAAGGTGGCAGCCCTGAAAGCTGTTACTGGTCTTCACCGTCCCCCTGCAGCCTATTCACAGCTACAACAGGATCTGGGACCTGGGCTTGCCCAGAGGAGGAACATCTCATGGTTCTCGTCCTCGGCAGAGCCTGTTTCCGAAAGGCACACGTCTGGCTCCTTGTCCCACACGGAAGGTGGCAGCCCTGAAAGCTGTTGCTGGTCTTCACCCTCCCCCTGCAGCCTATTCACAGGCACAACATGATCTGGGACCCGGGCATGCCCAGAGGAGGAACATCTCATGGCTCTCGTCCTCGGCAGAGCCTCTTTCGGAAAAGGCACTCGTCCGGCTCCTTGTCCCACACAGAAGGTGGCAGCCCTGAAAGCTGTTGCTGGTCTTCACCGTCCCCCTGCAGCCTATTCACAGCTACAACAGGATCTGGGACCCGGGCTTGCCCAGAGGAGGAACATCTCATGGCTCTCGTCCTCGGCAGAGCCTGTTTCCGAGAAGGCACACGTCCGGCTCCTCTTCCCACACGGAAGGTGGCAGCCCTGAAAGCTGTTGCTGGTCTTCACCGTCCCCCTGCAGCCTATTCACAGGCAGAAGAGGATCTGGGACCTGGGCTTGCCCAGAGGAGGAACATCTCATGGCTCTCGTCCTCGGCAGAGCCTCTTTCCGAAAAGGCACACGTCTGGCTCCTTGTCCCACACGGAAGGTGGCAGCCCTGAAAGCTGTTGCTGGTCTTCACCGTCCCCCTGCAGCCTATTCACAGGCACAACATGATCTGGGACCCGGGCTTGCCCAGAGGAGGAACATCTCATGGCTCTCGTCCTCGGCAGAGCCTCTTTCGGAAAAGGCACTCGTCCGGCTCCTTGTCCCACACAGAAGGTGGCAGGCCGGAAAGATGTTGCTGGTCTTCACCGTCCCCCTGCAGCCTATTCAGAGGCAAAACAGGATCTGGGACTCGGGATTGCCCAGAGGAGTAACATCTCATGGCTCTCGTCCTCAGCAGAGCCTGATTCAGGAAAGGCACACGTCCGGCTCCTTGTCCCACACGGAAGGTGGCAGGCCGGAAAGCTGTTGCTGGTCTTCACCGTACCCCTGCAGCCTATTCACAGGCACAACAGGATCTGGGACCTGGGCTTGCCCAGAGGAGGAACATCTCATGGCTCTCGTCCTCGGCAGAGCCTCTTTCCGAAAAGGCACACGTCCGGCTCCTTGTCCCACACGGAAGGTGACAGGCCGGAAAGATGTTGCTGGTCTTCACCGTCCCCCTGCAGCCTATTCACAGGCAGAAGAGGATCTGGGACCTGGGCTTGCCCAGAGGAGGAACATCTCATGGCTCTCGTCCTTGGCAGAGCCTCTTTCCGAAAAGGCACACGTCTGGCTCCTTGTCCCACACGGAAGGTGGCAGCCCTGAAAGCTGTTGCTGGTCTTCACCGTCCCCCTGCAGCCTATTCACAGGCACAACAGGATCTGGGACCTGGGCTTGCCCAGAGGAGGAACATCTCATGGCTCTCGTCCTCGGCAGAGCCTCTTTCCGAAAGGCACACGTCTGGCTCCTTGTCCCACACGGAAGGTGGCAGCCCTGAAAGCTGTTGCTGGTCTTCACCGTCCCCCTGCAGCCTATTCACAGCTACAACAGGATCTGGGACCCGGGCTTGCCCAGAGGAGGAACATCTCATGGCTCTCGTCCTCGGCAGAGCCTGTTTCCGAGAAGGCACACGTCCGGCTCCTCTTCCCACACGGAAGGTGGCAGCCCTGAAAGATGTTGCTGGTCTTCACCGTCCCCCTGCAGCCTATTCAGAGGCAAAACAGGATCTGGGACTCGGGATTGCCCAGAGGAGGAACATCTCATGGCTCTTGTCCTCGGCAGAGCCTGATTCAGGAAAGGCACACGTCCGGCTCCTTGTCCCACACGGAAGGTGGCAGGCCGGAAAGATGTTGCTGGTCTTCACCGTCCCCCTGCAGCCTATTCACAGGCACAAGAGGATCTGGGACCTGGGCTTGCCCAGAGGAGGAACATCTCATGGCTCTCGTCCTCGGCAGAGCCTCTTTCCGAAAAGGCACACGTCTGGCTCCTTGTCCCACACGGAAGGTGGCAGCCCTGAAAGCTGTTGCTGGTCTTCACCCTCCCCCTGCAGCCTATTCACAGGCACAACAGGATCTGGGACCCGGGCTTGCCCAGAGGAAGAAGATCTCATGGCTCTCGTCCTCGGCAGAGCCTGATTCAGGAAAGGCACACGTCCGGCTCCTTGTCCCACACGGAAGGTGGCAGCCCTGAAAGATGTTGCTGGTCTTCACCGTCCCCCTGCAGCCTATTCACAGGCACAAGAGGATCTGGGACCTGGGCTTGCCCAGAGGAGGAACATCTCATGGCTCTCGTCCTCGGCAGAGCCTCTTTCCGAAAGGCACACGTCTGGCTCCTTGTCCCACACGGAAGGTGGCAGCCCTGAAAGCTGTTGCTGGTCTTCACCGTCCCCCTGCAGCCTATTCACAGGCAAAACAGGATCTGGGACCCGGGCTTGCCCAGAGGAGGAACATCTCATGGCTCTCGTCCTCGGCAGAGTCTGATTCAGGAAAGGCACACGTCCTGCTCCTTGTCCCACACGGAAGGTGGCAGGCCGGAAAGATGTTGCTGGTCTTCACCGTCCCCCTGCAGCCTATTCACAGGCACAACAGGATCTTGGACCTGGACTTGCCCAGAGGAGGAACATCTCATGGCTCTCGTCCTCGGCAGAGTCTCTTTCCGAAAAGGCACACGTCCGGCTCCTTGTCCCACACGGAAGGTGGCAGCCCTGAAAGATGTTGCTGGTCTTCACCGTCCCCCTGCAGCCTATTCACAGCTACAACAGGATCTGGGACCTGGGCTTGCCCAGAGGAGGAACATCTCATGGTTCTCGTCCTCGGCAGAGCCTCTTTCCGAAAGGCACACGTCCGGCTCCTTGTCCCACACGGAAGGTGGCAGCCCTGAAAGCTGTTGCTGGTCTTCACCGTCCCCCTGCAGCCTATTCACAGGCACAACATGATCTGGGACCCGGGCTTGCCCAGAGGAGGAACATCTCATGGCTCTCGTCCTCGGCAGAGCCTCTTTCGGAAAAGGCACTCGTCCGGCTCCTTGTCCCACACGTAAGGTGGCAGCCCTGAAAGCTGTTGCTGGTCTTCACCGTCCCCCTGCAGCCTATTCACAGGCACAAGAGGATCTGGGACCTGGGCTTGCCCAGAGGTGGAACATCTCATGGCTCTCGTCCTCGGCAGAGCCTCTTTCCGAAAAGGCACACGTCCGGCTCCTTGTCCCACACGGAAGGTGACAGGCCGGAAAGATGTTGCTGGTCTTCACCGTCCCCCTGCAGCCTATTCACAGGCACAAGAGGATCTGGGACCTGGGCTTGCCCAGAGGAGGAACATCTCATGGCTCTCGTCCTCGGCAGAGCCTCTTTCCGAAAAGGCACACGTCTGGCTCCTTGTCCCACACGGAAGGTGGCAGCCCTGAAAGCTGTTGCTGGTCTTCACCGTCCCCCTGCAGCCTATTCACAGGCACAACAGGATCTGGGACCCGGGCTTGCCCAGAGGAGGAACATCTCATGGCTCTCGTCCTCGGCAGAGCCTCTTTCGGAAAAGGCACTCGTCCGGCTCCTTGTCCCACACGTAAGGTGGCAGCCCTGAAAGCTGTTGCTGGTCTTCACCGTCCCCCTGCTGCCTATTCACAGGCACAACAGGATCTGGGACCTGGGCTTGCCCAGAGGAGGAACATCTCATGGCTCTCGTCCTCGGCAGAGCCTCTTTCCGAAAGGCACACGTCTGGCTCCTTGTCCCACACGGAAGGTGGCAGCCCTATAAGCTGTTGCTGGTCTTCACCGTCCCCCTGCAGCCTATTCACAGCTACAACAGGATCTGGGACCCGAGCTTGCCCAGAGGAGGAACATCTCATGGCTCTCGTCCTCAGCAGAGCCTGTTTCCGAGAAGGCACACGTCCGGCTCCTCTTCCCACACGGAAGGTGGCAGCCCTGAAAGATGTTGCTGGTCTTCACCCTCCCCCTGCAGCCTATTCACAGGCACAACAGGATCTGGGACTCGGGATTGCCCAGAGGAGGAACATCTCATGGCTCTCGTCCTCGGCAGAGCCTGTTTCAGGAAAGGCACACGTCCGGCTCCTTGTCCCACACGGAAGGTGGCAGGCCGGAAAGATGTTGCTGGTCTTCACCGTCCCCCTGCAGCCTATTCACAGGCACAAGAGGATCTGGGACCTGGGCTTGCCCAGAGGAGGAACATCTCATGGCTCTCGTCCTCGGCAGAGCCTCTTTCCGAAAAGGCACACGTCTGGCTCCTTGTCCCACACGGAAGGTGGCAGCCCTGAAAGCTGTTGCTGGTCTTCACCCTCCACCTGCAGCCTATTCACAGGCACAACAGGATCTGGGACCCGGGCTTGCCCAGAGGAGGAGCATCTCATGGCTCTCGTCCTCGGCAGAGCCTGATTCAGGAAAGGCACACGTCCGGCTCCTTGTCCCACACGGAAGGTGGCAGGCCGGAAAGATGTTGCTGGTCTTCACCGTCCCCCTGCAGCCTATTCACAGGCACAAGAGGATCTGGGACCTGGGCTTGCCCAGAGGAGGAACACCTCATGGCTCTCGTCCTCGGCAGAGTCTCTTTCCGAAAAGGCACACGTCCGGCTCCTTGTCCCACACGGAAGGTGGCAGCCCTGAAAGATGTTACTGGTCTTCACCGTCCCCCTGCAGCCTATTCACAGCTACAACAGGATCTGGGACCTGGGCTTGCCCAGAGGAGGAACATCTCATGGTTCTCGTCCTCGGCAGAGCCTGTTTCCGAAAGGCACATGTCTGGCTCCTTGTCCCACACGGAAGGTGGCAGCCCTGAAAGATGTTGCTGGTCTTCACCGTCCCCCTGCAGCCTATTCACAGGCACAACATGATCTGGGACCCGGGCTTGCCCAGAGGAGGAACATCTCATGGCTCTCGTCTTCAGCAGAGCCTCTTTCGGAAAAGGCACTCGTCCGGCTCCTTGTCCCACACAGAAGGTGGCAGCCCTGAAAGCTGTTGCTGGTCTTCACCGTCCCCCTGCAGCCTATTCACAGCTACAACACGATCTGGGACCCGGGCTTGCCCAGAGGAGTAACATCTCATGGCTCTCGTCCTCGGCAGAGCCTGATTCAGGAAAGGCACACGTCCGGCTCCTTGTCCCACACGGAAGGTGGCAGGCCGGAAAGCTGTTGCTGGTCTTCACCGTCCCCCTGCAGCCTATTCACAGGCACAAGAGGATCTGGGACCTGGGCTTGCCCAGAGGAGGAACTTCTCATGGCTCTCGTCCTCGGCAGAGCCTCTTTCCGAAAAGGCACACGTCCGGCTCCTTGTCCCACACGGAAGGTGACAGGCCGGAAAGATGTTGCTGGTCTTCACCGTCCCCCCTGCAGCCTATTCACAGGCAGAAGAGGATCTGGGACCTGGGCTTGCCCAGAGGAGGAACATCTCATGGCTCTCGTCCTCGGCAGAGCCTCTTTCCGAAAAGGCACACGTCTGGCTCCTTGTCCCACACGGAAGGTGGCAGCCCTGAAAGCTGTTGCTGGTCTTCACCGTCCCCCTGCAGCCTATTCACAGGCACAACATGATCTGGGACCCGGGCTTGCCCAGAGGAGGAACATCTCATGGCTCTCGTCCTCGGCAGAGCCTCTTTCGGAAAAGGCACTCGTCCGGCTCCTTGTCCCACACGGAAGGTGGCAGCCCTGAAAGCTGTTGCTGGTCTTCACCGTCCCCCTGCAGCCTATTCACAGGCACAACAGGATCTGGGACCTGGGCTTGCCCAGAGGAGGAACATCTCATGGCTCTCGTCCTCGGCAGAGCCTCTTTCCGAAAGGCACACGTCTGGCTCCTTGTCCCACACGGAAGGTGGCAGCCCTGAAAGCTGTTGCTGGTCTTCACCGTCCCCCTGCAGCCTATTCACAGCTACAACAGGATCTGGGACCCGGGCTTGCCCAGAGGAGGAACATCTCATGGCTCTCGTCCTCGGCAGATCCTGATTCAGGAAAGGCACACGTCCGGCTCCTCTTCCCACACGGAAGGTGGCAGCCCTGAAAGATGTTGCTGGTCTTCACCGTCCCCCTGCAGCCTATTCAGAGGCAAAACAGGATCTGGGACTCGGGATTGCCCAGAGGAGGAACATCTCATGGCTCTTGTCCTCGGCAGAGCCTGATTCAGGAAAGGCACACGTCCGGCTCCTTGTCCCACACGGAAGGTGGCAGGCCGGAAAGATGTTGCTGGTCTTCACCGTCCCCCTGCAGCCTATTCACAGGCACAAGAGGATCTGGGACCTGGGCTTGCCCAGAGGAGGAACATCTCATGGCTCTCGTCCTCGGCAGAGCCTCTTTCCGAAGAGGCACACGTCTGGCTCCTTGTCCCACACGGAAGGTGGCAGCCCTGAAAGCTGTTGCTGGTCTTCACCCTCCCCCTGCAGCCTATTCACAGGCACAACAGGATCTGGGACCCGGGCTTGCCCAGAGGAAGAACATCTCATGGCTCTCGTCCTCGGCAGAGCCTGATTCAGGAAAGGCACACGTCCGGCTCCTTGTCCCACACGGAAGGTGGCAGCCCTGAAAGATGTTGCTGGTCTTCACCGTCCCCCTGCAGCCTATTCACAGGCACAAGAGGATCTGGGACCTGGGCTTGCCCAGAGGAGGAACATCTCATGGCTCTCGTCCTCGGCAGAGCCTCTTTCCGAAAGGCACACGTCTGGCTCCTTGTCCCACACGGAAGGTGGCAGCCCTGAAAGCTGTTGCTGGTCTTCACCGTCCCCCTGCAGCCTATTCACAGCTACAACAGGATCTGGGACCCGGGCTTGCCCAGAGGAGGAACATCTCATGGCTCTAGTCCTCGGCAGAGCCTGATTCAGGAAAGGCACACGTCCTGCTCCTTGTCCCACACGGAAGGTGGCAGGCCGGAAAGATGTTGCTGGTCTTCACCGTCCCCCTGCAGCCTATTCACAGGCACAACAGGATCTTGGACCTGGACTTGCCCAGAGGAGGAACATCTCATGGCTCTCGTCCTCGGCAGAGTCTCTTTCCGAAAAGGCACACGTCCGGCTCCTTGTCCCACACGGAAGGTGGCAGCCCTGAAAGATGTTGCTGGTCTTCACCGTCCCCCTGCAGCCTATTCACAGCTACAACAGGATCTGGGACCTGGGCTTGCCCAGAGGAGGAACATCTCATGGTTCTCGTCCTCGGCAGAGCCTCTTTCCGAAAGGCACACGTCCGGCTCCTTGTCCCACACGGAAGGTGGCAGCCCTGAAAGCTGTTGCTGGTCTTCACCGTCCCCCTGCAGCCTATTCACAGGCACAACATGATCTGGGACCCGGGCTTGCCCAGAGGAGGAACATCTCATGGCTCTCGTCCTCGGCAGAGCCTCTTTCGGAAAAGGCACTCGTCCGGCTCCTTGTCCCACACGTAAGGTGGCAGCCCTGAAAGCTGTTGCTGGTCTTCACCGTCCCCCTGCAGCCTATTCACAGGCACAAGAGGATCTGGGACCTGGGCTTGCCCAGAGGAGGAACATCTCATGGCTCTCGTCCTCGGCAGAGCCTCTTTCCGAAAAGGCACACGTCCGGCTCCTTGTCCCACACGGAAGGTGACAGGCCGGAAAGATGTTGCTGGTCTTCACCGTCCCCCTGCAGCCTATTCACAGGCACAAGAGGATCTGGGACCTGGGCTTGCCCAGAGGAGGAACATCTCATGGCTCTCGTCCTCGGCAGAGCCTCTTTCCGAAAAGGCACACGTCTGGCTCCTTGTCCCACACGGAAGGTGGCAGCCCTGAAAGCTGTTGCTGGTCTTCACCGTCCCCCTGCAGCCTATTCACAGGCACAACAGGATCTGAGACCCGGGCTTGCCCAGAGGAGGAACATCTCATGGCTCTCGTCCTCGGCAGAGCCTCTTTCGGAAAAGGCACTCGTCCGGCTCCTTGTCCCACACGTAAGGTGGCAGCCCTAAAAGCTGTTGCTGGTCTTCACCGTCCCCCTGCTGCCTATTCACAGGCACAACAGGATCTGGGACCTGGGCTTGCCCAGAGGAGGAACATCTCATGGCTCTCGTCCTCGGCAGAGCCTCTTTCCGAAAAGGCACACGTCTGGCTCCTTGTCCCACACGGAAGGTGGCAGCCCTATAAGCTGTTGCTGGTCTTCACCGTCCCCCTGCAGCCTATTCACAGCTACAACAGGATCTGGGACCCGGGCTTGCCCAGAGGAGGAACATCTCATGGCTCTCGTCCTCAGCAGAGCCTGTTTCCGAGAAGGCACACGTCCGGCTCCTCTTCCCACACGGAAGGTGGCAGCCCTGAAAGATGTTGCTGGTCTTCACCGTCCCCCTGCAGCCTATTCAGAGGCAAAACAGGATCTGGGACTCGGGATTGCCCAGAGGAGGAACATCTCATGGCTCTCGTCCTCGGCAGAGCCTGTTTCAGGAAAGGCACACGTCCGGCTCCTTGTCCCACACGGAAGGTGGCAGGCCGGACAGATGTTGCTGGTCTTCACCGTCCCCCTGCAGCCTATTCACAGGCACAAGAGGATCTGGGACCTGGGCTTGCCCAGAGGAGGAACATCTCATGGCTCTCGTCCTCGGCAGAGCCTCTTTCCGAAAAGGCACACGTCTGGCTCCTTGTCCCACACGGAAGGTGGCAGCCCTGAAAGCTGTTGCTGGTCTTCACCCTCCACCTGCAGCCTATTCACAGGCACAACAGGATCTGGGACCCGGGCTTGCCCAGAGGAGGAACATCTCATGGCTCTCGTCCTCGGCAGAGCCTGATTCAGGAAAGGCACACGTCCGGCTCCTTGTCCCACACGGAAGGTGGCAGGCCGGAAAGATGTTGCTGGTCTTCACCGTCCCCCTGCAGCCTATTCACAGGCACAAGAGGATCTGGGACCTGGGCTTGCCCAGAGGAGGAACACCTCATGGCTCTCGTCCTCGGCAGAGTCTCTTACCGAAAAGGCACACGTCCGGCTCCTTGTCCCACACGGAAGGTGGCAGCCCTGAAAGATGTTACTGGTCTTCACCGTCCCCCTGCAGCCTATTCACAGCTACAACAGGATCTGGGACCTGGGCTTGCCCAGAGGAGGAACATCTCATGGTTCTCGTCCTCGGCAGAGCCTGTTTCCGAAAGGCACACGTCTGGCTCCTTGTCCCACACGGAAGGTGGCAGCCCTGAAAGATGTTGCTGGTCTTCACCGTCCCCCTGCAGCCTATTCACAGGCACAACATGATCTGGGACCCGGGCTTGCCCAGAGGAGGAACATCTCATGGCTCTCGTCCTCGGCAGAGCCTCTTTCGGAAAAGGCACTCGTCCGGCTCCTTGTCCCACACAGAAGGTGGCAGCCCTGAAAGCTGTTGCTGGTCTTCACCGTCCCCCTGCAGCCTATTCACAGCTACAACACGATCTGGGACCCGGGCTTGCCCAGAGGAGTAACATCTCATGGCTCTCGTCCTCGGCAGAGCCTGATTCAGGAAAGGCACACGTCCGGCTCCTTGTCCCACACGGAAGGTGGCAGGCCGGAAAGCTGTTGCTGGTCTTCACCGTCCCCCTGCAGCCTATTCACAGGCACAAGAGGATCTGGGACCTGGGCTTGCCCAGAGGAGGAACATCTCATGGCTCTCGTCCTCGGCAGAGCCTCTTTCCGAAAAGGCACACGTCCGGCTCCTTGTCCCACACGGAAGGTGACAGGCCGGAAAGATGTTGCTGGTCTTCACCGTCCCCCTGCAGCCTATTCACAGGCAGAAGAGGATCTGGGACCTGGGCTTGCCCAGAGGAGGAACATCTCATGGCTCTCGTCCTCGGCAGAGCCTCCTTCCGAAAAGGCACACGTCTGGCTCCTTGTCCCACACGGAAGGTGGCAGCCCTGAAAGCTGTTGCTGGTCTTCACCGTCCCCCTGCAGCCTATTCACAGGCACAACATGATCTGGGACTCGGGCTTGCCCAGAGGAGGAACATTTCATGGCTCTCGTCCTCGGCAGAGCCTCTTTCGGAAAAGGCACTCGTCCGGCTCCTTGTCCCACACGGAAGGTGGCAGCCCTGAAAGCTGTTGCTGGTCTGCACCGTCCCCCTGCAGCCTATTCACAGGCACAACAGGATCTGGGACCTGGGCTTGCCCAGAGGAGGAACATCTCATGGCTCTCGTCCTCGGCAGAGCCTCTTTCCGAAAGGCACACCTCTGGCTCCTTGTCCCACACGGAAGGTGGCAGCCCTGAAAGCTGTTGCTGGTCTTCACC
The DNA here is from genome assembly GCF_929443795.1 of Astur gentilis. Lineage (NCBI taxonomy): Eukaryota > Metazoa > Chordata > Aves > Accipitriformes > Accipitridae > Astur > Astur gentilis. The sequence continues at coordinate 771,181 of NC_064889.1, forward strand.
GTCCCCCTGCAGCCTATTCACAGCTACAACAGGATCTGGGACCCGGGCTTGCCCAGAGGAGGAATATCTCATGGCTCTCGTCCTCGGCAGAGCCTGTTTCCGAGAAGGCACACGTCCGGCCTCTCTTCCCACACGGAAGGTGGCAGCCCTGAAAGCTGTTGCTGGTCTTCACCGTCCCCCTGCAGCCTATTCACAGGCACAACAGGATCTGGGACTCGGGATTGCCCAGAGGAGGAACATCTCATGGCTCTTGTCCTCGGCAGAGCCTGATTCAGGAAAGGCACACGTCCGGCTCCTTGTCCCACACGGAAGGTGGCAGGCCGGAAAGATGTTGCTGGTCTTCACCGTCCCCCTGCAGCCTATTCACAGGCACAAGAGGATCTGGGACCTGGGCTTGCCCAGAGGAGGAACATCTCATGGCTCTCGTCCTCGGCAGAGCCTCTTTCCGAAAAGGCACACGTCTGGCTCCTTGTCCCACACGGAAGGTGGCAGCCCTGAAAGCTGTTGCTGGTCTTCACCCTCCCCCTGCAGCCTATTCACAGGCACAACAGGATCTGGGACCCGGGCTTGCCCAGAGGAAGAACATCTCATGGCTCTCGTCCTCGGCAGAGCCTGATTCAGATAAGGCACACGTCCGGCTCCTTGTCCCACACGGAAGGTGGCAGCCCTGAAAGATGTTGCTGGTCTTCACCGTCCCCCTGCAGCCTATTCACAGGCACAAGAGGATCTGGGACCTGGGTTTGCCTAGAGGAGGAACATCTCATGGCTCTCGTCCTCGGCAGAGCCTCTTTCCGAAAGGCACACGTCTGGCTCCTTGTCCCACACGGAAGGTGGCAGCCCTGAAAGCTGTTGCTGGTCTTCACCCTCCCCCTGCAGCCTATTCACAGCTACAACAGGATCTGGGACCCGGGCTTGCCCAGAGGAGGAACATCTCATGGCTCTCGTCCTCGGCAGAGCCTGATTCAGGAAAGGCACACGTCCGGCTCCTTGTCCCACACGGAAGGTGGCAGGCCGGAAATATGTTGCTGGTCTTCACCGTCCCCCTGCAGCCTATTCACAGGCACAACAGGATCTGGGACCTGGGCTTGCCCAGAGGAGGAACATCTCATGGCTCTCGTCCTCGGCAGAGCCTCTTTCGGAAAAGGCACTCGTCCGGCTCCTTGTCCCACACGGAAGGTGGCAGCCCTGAAAGCTGTTGCTGGTCTTCACCGTCCCCCTGCAGCCTATTCACAGGCACAACATGATCTGGGACCCGGGCTTGCCCAGAGGAGGAACATCTCATGGCTCTCGTCCTCGGCAGAGCCTCTTTCGGAAAAGGCACTCGTCCGGCTCCTTGTCCCACACGTAAGGTGGCAGCCCTGAAAGCTGTTGCTGGTCTTCACCGTCCCCCTGCAGCCTATTCACAGGCACAAGAGGATCTGGGACCTGGGCTTGCCCAGAGGAGGAACATCTCATGGCTCTCGTCCTCGGCAGAGCCTGATTCAGGAAAGGCACACGTCCGGCTCCTTGTCCCACACGGAAGGTGACAGGCCGGAAAGATGTTGCTGGTCTTCACCGTCCCCCTGCAGCATATTCACAGGCAGAAGAGGATCTGGGACCTGGGCTTGCCCAGAGGAGGAACATCTCATGGCTCTCGTCCTCGGCAGAGCCTCTTTCCGAAAAGGCACACGTCTGGCTCCTTGTCCCACACGGAAGGTGGCAGCCCTGAAAGCTGTTGCTGGTCTTCAACCTCCCCCTGCAGCCTATTCACAGGCACAACAGGATCTGGGACCCGGGCTTGCCCAGAGGAAGAACATCTCATGGCTCTCGTCCTCGGCAGAGCCTGATTCAGGAAAGGCACACGTCCGGCTCCTTGTCCCACACGGAAGGTGGCAGCCCTGAAAGATGTTGCTGGTCTTCACCGTCCCCCTGCAGCCTATTCACAGGCACAACAGGATCTGGGACCTGGGCTTGCCCAGAGGAGGAACATCTCATGGCTCTCGTCCTCGGCAGAGCCTCTTTCCGAAAGGCACACGTCTGGCTCCTTGTCCCACACGGAAGGTGGCAGCCCTGAAAGCTGTTGCTGGTCTTCACCGTCCCCCTGCAGCCTATTCACAGCTACAACAGGATCTGGGACCCGGGCTTGCCCAGAGGAGGAACATCTCATGGCTCTCGTCCTCGGCAGAGCCTGATTCAGGAAAGGCACACGTCCGGCTCCTTGTCCCACACGGAAGGTGGCAGGCCGGAAAGATGTTGCTGGTCTTCACCGTCCCCCTGCAGCCTATTCACAGGCACAACAGGATCTTGGACCTGGGCTTGCCCAGAGGAGGAACATCTCATGGCTCTCGTCCTCGGCAGAGTCTCTTTCCGAAAAGGCACACGTCCGGCTCCTTGTCCCACACGGAAGGTGGCAGCCCTGAAAGATGTTGCTGGTCTTCACCGTCCCCCTGCAGCCTATTCACAGCTACAACAGGATCTGGGACCTGGGCTTGCCCAGAGGAGGAACATCTCATGGTTCTCGTCCTCGGCAGAGCCTCTTTCCGAAAGGCACACGTCCGGCTCCTTGTCCCACACGGAAGGTGGCAGCCCTGAAAGCTGTTGCTGGTCTTCACCGTCCCCCTGCAGCCTATTCACAGGCACAACATGATCTGGGACCCGGGCTTGCCCAGAGGAGGAACATCTCATGGCTCTCGTCCTCGGCAGAGCCTCTTTCGGAAAAGGCACTCGTCCGGCTCCTTGTCCCACACGTAAGGTGGCAGCCCTGAAAGCTGTTGCTGGTCTTCACCGTCCCCCTGCTGCCTATTCACAGGCACAACAGGATCTGGGACCTGGGCTTGCCCAGAGGAGGAACATCTCATGGCTCTCGTGCTGGGCAGAGCCTCTTTCCGAAAGGCACACGTCTGGCTCCTTGTCCCACACGGAAGGTGGCAGCCCTATAAGCTGTTGCTGGTCTTCACCGTCCCCCTGCAGCCTATTCACAGCTACAACAGGATCTGGGACCCGGGCTTGCCCAGAGGAGGAACATCTCATGGCTCTCGTCCTCGGCAGAGCCTGTTTCCGAGAAGGCACACGTCCGGCTCCTCTTCCCACACGGAAGGTGGCAGCCCTGAAAGATGTTGCTGGTCTTCACCGTCCCCCTGCAGCCTATTCAGAGGCAAAACAGGATCTGGGACTCGGGATTGCCCAGAGGAGGAACATCTCATGGCTCTCGTCCTCGGCAGAGCCTGTTTCAGGAAAGGCACACGTCCGGCTCCTTGTCCCACACGGAAGGTGGCAGGCCGGAAAGATGTTGCTGGTCTTCACCGTCCCCCTGCAGCCTATTCACAGGCACAAGAGGATCTGGGACCTGGGCTTGCCCAGAGGAGGAACATCTCATGGCTCTCGTCCTCGGCAGAGCCTCTTTCCGAAAAGGCACACGTCTGGCTCCTTGTCCCACACGGAAGGTGGCAGCCCTGAAAGCTGTTGCTGGTCTTCACCCTCCACCTGCAGCCTATTCACAGGCACAACAGGATCTGGGACCCGGGCTTGCCCAGAGGAGGAACATCTCATGGCTCTCGTCCTCGGCAGAGCCTGATTCAGGAAAGGCACACGTCCGGCTCCTTGTCCCACACGGAAGGTGGCAGGCCGGAAAGATGTTGCTGGTCTTCACCGTCCCCCTGCAGCCTATTCACAGGCACAAGAGGATCTGGGACCTGGGCTTGCCCAGAGGAGGAACATCTCATGGCTCTCGTCCTCGGCAGAGTCTCTTTCCGAAAAGGCACACGTCCGGCTCCTTGTCCCACACGGAAGGTGGCAGCCCTGAAAGATGTTACTGGTCTTCACCGTCCCCCTGCAGCCTATTCACAGCTACAACAGGATCTGGGACCTGGGCTTGCCCAGAGGAGGAACATCTCATGGTTCTCGTCCTCGGCAGAGCCTGTTTCCGAAAGGCACACGTCTGGCTCCTTGTCCCACACGGAAGGTGGCAGCCCTGAAAGCTGTTGCTGGTCTTCACCGTCCCCCTGCAGCCTATTCACAGGCACAACATGATCTGGGACCCGGGCTTGCCCAGAGGAGGAACATCTCATGGCTCTCGTCCTCGGCAGAGCCTCTTTCGGAAAAGGCACTCGTCCGGCTCCTTGTCCCACACAGAAGGTGGCAGCCCTGAAAGCTGTTGCTGGTCTTCACCGTCCCCCTGCAGCCTATTCACAGCTACAACAGGATCTGGGACCCGGGCTTGCCCAGAGGAGGAACATCTCATGGCTCTCGTCCTCGGCAGAGCCTGTTTCCGAGAAGGCACACGTCCGGCTCCTCTTCCCACACGGAAGGTGGCAGCCCTGAAAGCTGTTGCTGGTCTTCACCGTCCCCCTGCAGCCTATTCAGAGGCAAAACAGGATCTGGGACTCGGTATTGCCCAGAGGAGTAACATCTCATGGCTCTCGTCCTCGGCAGAGCCTGATTCAGGAAAGGCACACGTCCGGCTCCTTGTCCCACACGGAAGGTGGCAGGCCGGAAAGCTGTTGCTGCTCTTCACCGTCCCCCTGCAGCCTATTCACAGGCACAAGAGGATCTGGGACCTGGGCTTGCCCAGAGGAGGAACATCTCATGGCTCTCGTCCTCGGCAGAGCCTCTTTCCGAAAAGGCACACGTCCGGCTCCTTGTCCCACACGGAAGGTGACAGGCCGGAAAGATGTTGCTGGTCTTCACCGTCCCCCTGCAGCCTATTCACAGGCAGAAGAGGATCTGGGAACTGGGCTTGCCCAGAGGAGGAACATCTCATGGCTCTCGTCCTCGGCAGAGCCTCTTTCCGAAAAGGCACACGTCTGGCTCCTTGTCCCACACGGAAGGTGGCAGCCCTGAAAGCTGTTGCTGGTCTTCACCGTCCCCCTGCAGCCTATTCACAGGCACAACAGGATCTGGGACCCGGGCTTGCCCAGAGGAGGAACATCTCATGGCTCTCGTCCTCGGCAGAGCCTCTTTCCGAGAAGGCACACGTCCGGCTCCTCTTCCCACACGTAAGGTGGCAGCCCTGAAAGCTGTTGCTGGTCTGCACCGTCCCCCTGCAGCCTATTCACAGGCACAACAGGATCTGGGACCTGGGCTTGCCCAGAGGAGGAACATCTCATGGCTCTCGTTCTCGGCAGAGCCTCTTTCCGAAAGGCACACGTCTGGCTCCTTGTCCCACACGGAAGGTGGCAGCCCTGAAAGCTGTTGCTGGTCTTCACCGTCCCCCTGCAGCCTATTCACAGCTACAACAGGATCTGGGACCCGGGCTTGCCCAGAGGAGGAACATCTCATGGCTCTCGTCCTCGGCAGAGCCTGTTTCCGAGAAGGCACACGTCCGGCTCCTCTTCCCACACGGAAGGTGGCAGCCCTGAAAGCTGTTGCTGGTCTTCACCGTCCCCCTGCAGCCTATTCACAGGCACAAGAGGATCTGGGACCTGGGCTTGCCCAGAGGAGGAACATCTCATGGCTCTCGTCCTCGGCAGAGTCTCTTTCCGAAAAGGCACACGTCCGGCTCCTTGTCCCACACGGAAGGTGGCAGCCCTGAAAGCTGTTGCTGGTCTTCACCGTCCCCCTGCAGCCTATTCACAGGCACAACATGATCTGGGACCCGGGCTTGCCCAGAGGAGGAACATCTCATGGCTCTCGTCCTCGGCAGAGCCTCTTTCGGAAAAGGCACTCGTCCGGCTCCTTGTCCCACACGGAAGGTGGCAGCCCTGAAAGCTGTTGCTGGTCTTCACCGTCCCCCTGCAGCCTATTCCCAGGCACAACATGATCTGGGACCCGGGCTTGCCCAGAGGAGGAACATCTCATGGCTCTCGTCCTCGGCAGAGCCTCTTTCGGAAAAGGCACTCGTCCGGCTCCTTGTCCCACACGTAAGGTGGCAGCCCTGAAAGCTGTTGCTGGTCTGCACCGTCCCCCTGCAGCCTATTCACAGGCACAACAGGATCTGGGACCTGGGCTTGCCCAGAGGAGGAACATCTCATGGCTCTCGTCCTCGGCAGAGCCTCTTTCCGAAAGGCACACGTCTGGCTCCTTGTCCCACACGGAAGGTGGCAGCCCTGAAAGCTGTTGCTGGTCTTCACCGTCCCCCTGCAGCCTATTCACAGCTACAACAGGATCTGGGACCCGGGCTTGCCCAGAGGAGGAACATCTCATGGCTCTCGTCCTCGGCAGAGCCTGTTTCCGAGAAGGCACACGTCCGGCTCCTCTTCCCACACGGAAGGTGGCAGCCCTGAAAGCTGTTGCTGGTCTTCACCGTCCCCCTGCAGCCTATTCACAGGCACAAGAGGATCTGGGACCTGGGCTTGCCCAGAGGAGGAACATCTCATGGCTCTCGTCCTCGGCAGAGTCTCTTTCCGAAAAGGCACACGTCCGGCTCCTTGTCCCACACGGAAGGTGGCAGCCCTGAAAGCTGTTGCTGGTCTTCACCGTCCCCCTGCAGCCTATTCACAGGCACAACATGATCTGGGACCCGGGCTTGCCCAGAGGAGGAACATCTCATGGCTCTCGTCCTCGGCAGAGCCTCTTTCGGAAAAGGCACTCGTCCGGCTCCTTGTCCCACACGGAAGGTGGCAGCCCTGAAAGCTGTTGCTGGTCTTCACCGTCCCCCTGCAGCCTATTCACAGGCACAACATGATCTGGGACCCGGGCTTGCCCAGAGGAGGAACATCTCATGGCTCTCGTCCTCGGCAGAGCCTCTTTCGGAAAAGGCACTCGTCCGGCTCCTTGTCCCACACAGAAGGTGGCAGCCCTGAAAGCTGTTGCTGGTCTTCACCGTCCCCCTGCAGCCTATTCACAGCTACAACAGGATCTGGGACCCGGGCTTGCCCAGAGGAGGAACATCTCATGGCTCTCGTCCTCGGCAGAGCCTGTTTCCGAGAAGGCACACGTCCGGCTCCTCTTCCCACACGGAAGGTGGCAGCCCTGAAAGCTGTTGCTGGTCTTCACCGTCCCCCTGCAGCCTATTCACAGGCACAACAGGATCTGGGACCCGGGCTTGCCCAGAGGAGGAACATCTCATGGCTCTCGTCCTCGGCAGAGCCTCTTTCGGAAAAGGCACTCGTCCGGCTCCTTGTCCCACACGTAAGGTGGCAGCCCTGAAAGCTGTTGCTGGTCTGCACCGTCCCCCTGCAGCCTATTCACAGGCACAACAGGATCTGGGACCTGGGCTTGCCCAGAGGAGGAACATCTCATGGCTCTCGTCCTCGGCAGAGCCTGTTTCAGGAAAGGCACACGTCCGGCTCCTTGTCCCACACGGAAGGTGGCAGGCCGGAAAGATGTTGCTGGTCTTCACCGTCCCCCTGCAGCCTATTCACAGGCACAAGAGGATCTGGGACCTGGGCTTGCCCAGAGGAGGAACATCTCATGGCTCTCGTCCTCGGCAGAGCCTCTTTCCGAAAAGGCACACGTCTGGCTCCTTGTCCCACACGGAAGGTGGCAGCCCTGAAAGCTGTTGCTGGTCTTCACCCTCCACCTGCAGCCTATTCACAGGCACAACAGGATCTGGGACCCGGGCTTGCCCAGAGGAGGAACATCTCATGGCTCTCGTCCTCGGCAGAGCCTGATTCAGGAAAGGCACACGTCCGGCTCCTTGTCCCACACGGAAGGTGGCAGGCCGGAAAGATGTTGCTGGTCTTCACCGTCCCCCTGCAGCCTATTCACAGGCACAAGAGGATCTGGGACCTGGGCTTGCCCAGAGGAGGAACATCTCATGGCTCTCGTCCTCGGCAGAGTCTCTTTCCGAAAAGGCACACGTCCGGCTCCTTGTCCCACACGGAAGGTGGCAGCCCTGAAAGATGTTACTGGTCTTCACCGTCCCCCTGCAGCCTATTCACAGCTACAACAGGATCTGGGACCTGGGCTTGCCCAGAGGAGGAACATCTCATGGTTCTCGTCCTCGGCAGAGCCTGTTTCCGAAAGGCACACGTCTGGCTCCTTGTCCCACACGGAAGGTGGCAGCCCTGAAAGCTGTTGCTGGTCTTCACCGTCCCCCTGCAGCCTATTCACAGGCACAACATGATCTGGGACCCGGGCTTGCCCAGAGGAGGAACATCTCATGGCTCTCGTCCTCGGCAGAGCCTCTTTCGGAAAAGGCACTCGTCCGGCTCCTTGTCCCACACAGAAGGTGGCAGCCCTGAAAGCTGTTGCTGGTCTTCACCGTCCCCCTGCAGCCTATTCACAGCTACAACAGGATCTGGGACCCGGGCTTGCCCAGAGGAGGAACATCTCATGGCTCTCGTCCTCGGCAGAGCCTGTTTCCGAGAAGGCACACGTCCGGCTCCTCTTCCCACACGGAAGGTGGCAGCCCTGAAAGCTGTTGCTGGTCTTCACCGTCCCCCTGCAGCCTATTCAGAGGCAAAACAGGATCTGGGACTCGGTATTGCCCAGAGGAGTAACATATCATGGCTCTCGTCCTCGGCAGAGCCTGATTCAGGAAAGGCACACGTCCGGCTCCTTGTCCCACACGGAAGGTGGCAGGCCGGAAAGCTGTTGCTGGTCTTCACCGTCCCCCTGCAGCCTATTCACAGGCACAAGAGGATCTGGGACCTGGGCTTGCCCAGAGGAGGAACATCTCATGGCTCTCGTCCTCGGCAGAGCCTCTTTCCGAAAAGGCACACGTCCGGCTCCTTGTCCCACACGGAAGGTGACAGGCCGGAAAGATGTTGCTGGTCTTCACCGTCCCCCTGCAGCCTATTCACAGGCAGAAGAGGATCTGGGACCTGGGCTTGCCCAGAGGAGGAACATCTCATGGCTCTCGTCCTCGGCAGAGCCTCTTTCCGAAAAGGCACACGTCTGGCTCCTTGTCCCACACGGAAGGTGGCAGCCCTGAAAGCTGTTGCTGGTCTTCACCGTCCCCCTGCAGCCTATTCACAGGCACAACAGGATCTGGGACCCGGGCTTGCCCAGAGGAGGAACATCTCATGGCTCTCGTCCTCGGCAGAGCCTCTTTCGGAAAAGGCACTCGTCCGGCTCCTTGTCCCACACGTAAGGTGGCAGCCCTGAAAGCTGTTGCTGGTCTGCACCGTCCCCCTGCAGCCTATTCACAGGCACAAGAGGATCTGGGACCTGGGCTTGCCCAGAGGAGGAACATCTCATGGCTCTCGTCCTCGGCAGAGCCTCTTTCCGAAAGGCACACGTCTGGCTCCTTGTCCCACACGGAAGGTGGCAGCCCTGAAAGATGTTGCTGGTCTTCACCGTCCCCCTGCAGCCTATTCACAGCTACAACAGGATCTGGGACCCGGGCTTGCCCAGAGGAGGAACATCTCATGGCTCTCGTCCTCGGCAGAGCCTGTTTCCGAGAAGGCACACGTCCGGCTCCTCTTCCCACACGGAAGGTGGCAGCCCTGAAAGCTGTTGCTGGTCTTCACCGTCCCCCTGCAGCCTATTCACAGGCACAACAGGATCTGGGACTCGGGATTGCCCAGAGGAGGAACATCTCATGGCTCTTGTCCTCGGCAGAGCCTGATTCAGGAAAGGCACACGTCCGGCTCCTTGTCCCACACGGAAGGTGGCAGGCCGGAAAGATGTTGCTGGTCTTCACCGTCCCCCTGCAGCCTATTCACAGGCACAAGAGGATCTGGGACCTGGGCTTGCCCAGAGGAGGAACATCTCATGGCTCTCGTCCTCGGCAGAGCCTCTTTCCGAAAAGGCACACGTCTGGCTCCTTGTCCCACACGGAAGGTGGCAGCCCTGAAAGCTGTTGCTGGTCTTCACCCTCCCCCTGCAGCCTATTCACAGGCACAACAGGATCTGGGACCCGGGCTTGCCCAGAGGAAGAACATCTCATGGCTCTCGTCCTCGGCAGAGCCTGATTCAGGAAAGGCACACGTCCGGCTCCTTGTCCTACACGGAAGGTGGCAGCCCTGAAAGATGTTGCTGGTCTTCACCGTCCCCCTGCAGCCTCTTCACAGGCAGAAGAGGATCTGGGACCTGGGCTTGCCCAGAGGAGGAACATCTCATGGCTCTCGTCCTCGGCAGAGCCTCTTTCCGAAAGGCACACGTCTGGCTCCTTGTCCCACACGGAAGGTGGCAGCCCTGAAAGCTGTTGCTGGTCTTCACCCTCCCCCTGCAGCCTATTCACAGCTACAACAGGATCTGGGACCCGGGCTTGCCCAGAGGAGGAACATCTCATGGCTCTCGTCCTCGGCAGAGCCTGATTCAGGAAAGGCACACGTCCGGCTCCTTGTCCCACCCGGAAGGTGGCAGGCCGGAAAGATGTTGCTGGTCTTCACCGTCCCCCTGCAGCCTATTCACAGGCACAACAGGATCTTGGGCCTGGGCTTGCCCAGAGGAGGAACATCTCATGGCTCTCGTCCTCGGCAGAGCCTCTTTCGGAAAAGGCACTCGTCCGGCTCCTTGTCCCACACGGAAGGTGGCAGCCCTGAAAGCTGTTGCTGGTCTTCACCGTCCCCCTGCAGCCTATTCACAGGCACAACATGATCTGGGACCCGGGCTTGCCCAGAGGAGGAACATCTCATGGCTCTCGTCCTCGGCAGAGCCTCTTTCGGAAAAGGCACTCGTCCGGCTCCTTGTCCCACACGTAAGGTGGCAGCCCTGAAAGCTGTTGCTGGTCTTCACCGTCCCCCTGCAGCCTATTCACAGGCACAAGAGGATCTGGGACCTGGGCTTGCCCAGAGGAGGAACATCTCATGGCTCTCGTCCTCGGCAGAGCCTCTTTCCGAAAAGGCACACGTCCGGCTCCTTGTCCCACACGGAAGGTGACAGGCCGGAAAGATGTTGCTGGTCTTCACCGTCCCCCTGCAGCCTATTCACAGGCACAAGAGGATCTGGGACCTGGGCTTGCCCAGAGGAGGAACATCTCATGGCTCTCGTCCTCGGCAGAGCCTCTTTCCGAAAAGGCACACGTCTGGCTCCTTGTCCCACACGGAAGGTGGCAGCCCTGAAAGCTGTTGCTGGTCTTCACCGTCCCCCTGCAGCCTATTCACAGGCACAACAGGATCTGGGACCCGGGCTTGCCCAGAGGAGGAACATCTCATGGCTCTCGTCCTCGGCAGAGCCTCTTTCGGAAAAGGCACTCGTCCGGCTCCTTGTCCCACACGTAAGGTGGCAGCCCTGAAAGCTGTTGCTGGTCTGCACCGTCCTCCTGCTGCCTATTCACAGGCACAACAGGATCTGGGACCTGGGCTTGCCCAGAGGAGGAACATCTCATGGCTCTCGTCCTCGGCAGAGCCTCTTTCCGAAAGGCACACGTCTGGCTCCTTGTCCCACACGGAAGGTGGCAGCCCTATAAGCTGTTGCTGGTCTTCACCGTCCCCCTGCAGCCTATTCACAGCTACAACAGGATCTGGGACCCGGGCTTGCCCAGAGGAGGAACATCTCATGGCTCTCGTCCTCGGCAGAGCCTGTTTCCGAGAAGGCAAACGTCCGGCTCCTCTTCCCACACGGAAGGTGGCAGCCCTGAAAGACGTTGCTGGTCTTCACCGTCCCCCTGCAGCCTATTCAGAGGCAAAACAGGATCTGGGACTCGGGATTGCCCAGAGGAGGAACATCTCATGGCTCTCGTCCTCGGCAGAGCCTGTTTCAGGAAAGGCACACGTCCGGCTCCTTGTCCCACAAGGAAGGTGGCAGGCCGGAAAGCTGTTGCTGGTCTTCACCGTCCCCCTGCAGCCTATTCACAGGCACAAGAGGATCTGGGACCTGGGCTTGCCCAGAGGAGGAACATCTCATGGCTCTCGTCCTCGGCAGAGCCTCTTTCCGAAAAGGCACACGTCTGGCTCCTTGTCCCACACGGAAGGTGGCAGCCCTGAAAGATGTTACTGGTCTTCACCGTCCCCCTGCAGCTTATTCACAGGCACAACAGGATCTGGGACCCGGGCTTGCCCAGAGGAGGAACATCTCATGGTTCTCGTCCTCGGCAGAGCCTGTTTCCGAAAGGCACACGTCTGGCTCCTTGTCCCACACGGAAGGTGGCAGCCCTGAAAGCTGTTGCTGGTCTTCACCGTCCCCCTGCAGCCTATTCACAGGCACAACATGATCTGGGACCCGGGCTTGCCCAGAGGAGGAACATCTCATGGCTCTCGTCCTCGGCAGAGCCTCTTTCGGAAAAGGCACTCGTCCGGCTCCTTGTCCCACACGGAAGGTGGCAGCCCTGAAAGCTGTTGCTGGTCTTCACCGTCCCCCTGCAGCCTATTCACTGCTACAACAGGATCTGGGACCCGGGCTTGCCCAGAGGAGGAACATCTCATGGCTCTCGTCCTCGGCAGAGCCTGTTTCCGAGAAGGCACACGTCCGGCTCCTTGTCCCACACGGAAGGTGGCAGCCCGGAAAGCTGTTGCTGGTCTTCACCGTCCCCCTGCAGCCTATTCACAGGCACAACATGATCTGGGACCCGGGCTTGCCCAGAGGAGGAACATCTCATGGCTCTCGTCCTCGGCAGAGCCTCTTTCGGAAAAGGCACTCGTCCGGCTCCTTGTCCCACACGTAAGGTGGCAGCCCTGAAAGCTGTTGCTGGTCTTCACCGTCCCCCTGCAGCCTATTCACAGGCACAAGAGGATCTGGGACCTGGGCTTGCCCAGAGGAGGAACATCTCATGGCTCTCGTCCTCGGCAGAGCCTCTTTCCGAAAAGGCACTCGTCCGGCTCCTTGTCCCACCCGGAAGGTGACAGGCCGGAAAGATGTTGCTGGTCTTCACCGTCCCCCTGCAGCCTATTCACAGGCACAAGAGGATCTGGGACCTGGGCTTGCCCAGAGGAGGAACATCTCATGGCTCTCGTCCTCGGCAGAGCCTCTTTCCGAAAAGGCACACGTCTGGCTCCTTGTCCCACACGGAAGGTGGCAGCCCTGAAAGCTGTTGCTGGTCTTCACCGTCCCCCTGCAGCCTATTCACAGGCACAACAGGATCTGGGACCCGGGCTTGCCCAGAGGAGGAACATCTCATGGCTCTCGTCCTCGGCAGAGCCTCTTTCGGAAAAGGCACTCGTCCGGCTCCTTGTCCCACACGGAAGGTGGCAGCCCTGAAAGCTGTTGCTGGTCTTCACCCTCCACCTGCAGCCTATTCACAGGCACAACAGGATCTGGGACCCGGGCTTGCCCAGAGGAGGAACATCTCATGGCTCTCGTCCTCGGCAGAGCCTGATTCAGGAAAGGCACACGTCCGGCTCCTTGTCCCACACGGAAGGTGGCAGGCCGGAAAGATGTTGCTGGTCTTCACCGTCCCCCTGCAGCCTATTCACAGGCACAAGAGGATCTGGGTCCTGGGCTTGCCCAGAGGAGGAACATCTCATGGCTCTCGTCCTCGGCAGAGTCTCTTTCCGAAAAGGCACACGTCCGGCTCCTTGTCCCACACGGAAGGTGGCAGCCCTGAAAGATGTTACTGGTCTTCACCGTCCCCCTGCAGCCTATTCACAGCTACAACAGGATCTGGGACCTGGGCTTGCCCAGAGGAGGAACATCTCATGGTTCTCGTCCTCGGCAGAGCCTGTTTCCGAAAGGCACACGTCTGGCTCCTTGTCCCACACGGAAGGTGGCAGCCCTGAAAGCTGTTGCTGGTCTTCACCGTCCCCCTGCAGCCTATTCACAGGCACAACATGATCTGGGACCCGGGCTTGCCCAGAGGAGGAACATCTCATGGCTCTCGTCCTCGGCAGAGCCTCTTTCGGAAAAGGCACTCGTCCGGCTCCTTGTCCCACACAGAAGGTGGCAGCCCTGAAAGCTGTTGCTGGTCTTCACCGTCCCCCTGCAGCCTATTCACAGCTACAACAGGATCTGGGACCCGGGCTTGCCCAGAGGAGGAACATCTCATGGCTCTCGTCCTCGGCAGAGCCTGTTTCCGAGAAGGCACACGTCCGGCTCCTCTTCCCACACGGAAGGTGGCAGCCCTGAAAGCTGTTGCTGGTCTTCACCGTCCCCCTGCAGCCTATTCAGAGGCAAAACAGGATCTGGGACTCGGTATTGCCCAGAGGAGTAACATCTCATGGCTCTCGTCCTCGGCAGAGCCTGATTCAGGAAAGGCACACGTCCGGCTCCTTGTCCCACACGGAAGGTGGCAGGCCGGAAAGCTGTTGCTGCTCTTCACCGTCCCCCTGCAGCCTATTCACAGGCACAAGAGGATCTGGGACCTGGGCTTGCCCAGAGGAGGAACATCTCATGGCTCTCGTCCTCGGCAGAGCCTCTTTCCGAAAAGGCACACGTCCGGCTCCTTGTCCCACACGGAAGGTGACAGGCCGGAAAGATGTTGCTGGTCTTCACCGTCCCCCTGCAGCCTATTCACAGGCAGAAGAGGATCTGGGACCTGGGCTTGCCCAGAGGAGGAACATCTCATGGCTCTCGTCCTCGGCAGAGCCTCTTTCCGAAAAGGCACACGTCTGGCTCCTTGTCCCACACGGAAGGTGGCAGCCCTGAAAGCTGTTGCTGGTCTTCACCGTCCCCCTGCAGCCTATTCACAGGCACAACAGGATCTGGGACCCGGGCTTGCCCAGAGGAGGAACATCTCATGGCTCTCGTCCTCGGCAGAGCCTCTTTCGGAAAAGGCACTCGTCCGGCTCCTTGTCCCACACGTAAGGTGGCAGCCCTGAAAGCTGTTGCTGGTCTGCACCGTCCCCCTGCAGCCTATTCACAGGCACAACAGGATCTGGGACCTGGGCTTGCCCAGAGGAGGAACATCTCATGGCTCTCGTCCTCGGCAGAGCCTCTTTCCGAAAGGCACACGTCTGGCTCCTTGTCCCACACGGAAGGTGGCAGCCCTGAAAGCTGTTGCTGGTCTTCACCGTCCCCCTGCAGCCTATTCACAGCTACAACAGGATCTGGGACCCGGGCTTGCCCAGAGGAGGAACATCTCATGGCTCTCGTCCTCGGCAGAGCCTGTTTCCGAGAAGGCACACGTCCGGCTCCTCTTCCCACACGGAAGGTGGCAGCCCTGAAAGCTGTTGCTGGTCTTCACCGTCCCCCTGCAGCCTATTCACAGGCACAACAGGATCTGGGACTCGGGATTGCCCAGAGGAGGAACATCTCATGGCTCTTGTCCTCGGCAGAGCCTGATTCAGGAAAGGCACACGTCCGGCTCCTTGTCCCACACGGAAGGTGGCAGGCCGGAAAGATGTTGCTGGTCTTCACCGTCCCCCTGCAGCCTATTCACAGGCACAAGAGGATCTGGGACCTGGGCTTGCCCAGAGGAGGAACATCTCATGGCTCTCGTCCTCGGCAGAGCCTCTTTCCGAAAAGGCACACGTCTGGCTCCTTGTCCCACACGGAAGGTGGCAGCCCTGAAAGCTGTTGCTGGTCTTCACCCTCCCCCTGCAGCCTATTCACAGGCACAACAGGATCTGGGACCCGGGCTTGCCCAGAGGAAGAACATCTCATGGCTCTCGTCCTCGGCAGAGCCTGATTCAGGAAAGGCACACGTCCGGCTCCTTGTCCTACACGGAAGGTGACAGCCCTGAAAGATGTTGCTGGTCTTCACCGTCCCCCTGCAGCCTATTCACAGGCAGAAGAGGATCTGGGACCTGGGCTTGCCCAGAGGAGGAACATCTCATGGCTCTCGTCCTCGGCAGAGCCTCTTTCCGAAAGGCACACGTCTGGCTCCTTGTCCCACACGGAAGGTGGCAGCCCTGAAAGCTGTTGCTGGTCTTCACCCTCCCCCTGCAGCCTATTCACAGCTACAACAGGATCTGGGACCCGGGCTTGCCCAGAGGAGGAACATCTCATGGCTCTCGTCCTCGGCAGAGCCTGATTCAGGAAAGGCACACGTCCGGCTCCTTGTCCCACCCGGAAGGTGGCAGGCCGGAAAGATGTTGCTGGTCTTCACCGTCCCCCTGCAGCCTATTCACAGGCACAACAGGATCTTGGACCTGGGCTTGCCCAGAGGAGGAACATCTCATGGCTCTCGTCCTCGGCAGAGCCTCTTTCGGAAAAGGCACTCGTCCGGCTCCTTGTCCCACACGGAAGGTGGCAGCCCTGAAAGCTGTTGCTGGTCTTCACCGTCCCCCTGCAGCCTATTCACAGGCACAACATGATCTGGGACCCGGGCTTGCCCAGAGGAGGAACATCTCATGGCTCTCGTCCTCGGCAGAGCCTCTTTCGGAAAAGGCACTCGTCCGGCTCCTTGTCCCACACGTAAGGTGGCAGCCCTGAAAGCTGTTGCTGGTCTTCACCGTCCCCCTGCAGCCTATTCACAGGCACAAGAGGATCTGGGACCTGGGCTTGCCCAGAGGAGGAACATCTCATGGCTCTCGTCCTCGGCAGAGCCTCTTTCCGAAAAGGCACACGTCCGGCTCCTTGTCCCACACGGAAGGTGACAGGCCGGAAAGATGTTGCTGGTCTTCACCGTCCCCCTGCAGCCTATTCACAGGCACAAGAGGATCTGGGACCTGGGCTTGCCCAGAGGAGGAACATCTCATGGCTCTCGTCCTCGGCAGAGCCTCTTTCCGAAAAGGCACACGTCTGGCTCCTTGTCCCACACGGAAGGTGGCAGCCCTGAAAGCTGTTGCTGGTCTTCACCGTCCCCCTGCAGCCTATTCACAGGCACAACAGGATCTGGGACCCGGGCTTGCCCAGAGGAGGAACATCTCATGGCTCTCGTCCTCGGCAGAGCCTCTTTCGGAAAAGGCACTCGTCCGGCTCCTTGTCCCACACGTAAGGTGGCAGCCCTGAAAGCTGTTGCTGGTCTGCACCGTCCTCCTGCTGCCTATTCACAGGCACAACAGGATCTGGGACCTGGGCTTGCCCAGAGGAGGAACATCTCATGGCTCTCGTCCTCGGCAGAGCCTCTTTCCGAAAGGCACACGTCTGGCTCCTTGTCCCACACGGAAGGTGGCAGCCCTATAAGCTGTTGCTGGTCTTCACCGTCCCCCTGCAGCCTATTCACAGCTACAACAGGATCTGGGACCCGGGCTTGCCCAGAGGAGGAACATCTCATGGCTCTCGTCCTCGGCAGAGCCTGTTTCCGAGAAGGCACACGTCCGGCTCCTCTTCCCACACGGAAGGTGGCAGCCCTGAAAGACGTTGCTGGTCTTCACCGTCCCCCTGCAGCCTATTCAGAGGCAAAACAGGATCTGGGACTCGGGATTGCCCAGAGGAGGAACATCTCATGGCTCTCGTCCTCGGCAGAGCCTGTTTCAGGAAAGGCACACGTCCGGCTCCTTGTCCCACAAGGAAGGTGGCAGGCCGGAAAGCTGTTGCTGGTCTTCACCGTCCCCCTGCAGCCTATTCACAGGCACAAGAGGATCTGGGACCTGGGCTTGCCCAGAGGAGGAACATCTCATGGCTCTCGTCCTCGGCAGAGCCTCTTTCCGAAAAGGCACACGTCTGGCTCCTTGTCCCACACGGAAGGTGGCAGCCCTGAAAGCTGTTGCTGGTCTTCACCCTCCCCCTGCAGCCTATTCACAGGCACAACAGGATCTGGGACCCGGGCTTGCCCAGAGGAGGAACATCTCATGGCTCTCGTCCTCGGCAGAGCCTGATTCAGGAAAGGCACACGTCCGGCTCCTTGTCCCACACGGAAGGTGGCAGGCCGGAAAGATGTTGCTGGTCTTCACCGTCCCCCTGCAGCCTATTCACAGGCACAAGAGGATCTGGGACCTGGGCTTGCCCAGAGGAGGAACATCTCATGGCTCTCGTCCTCGGCAGAGTCTCTTTCCGAAAAGGCACACGTCCGGCTCCTTGTCCCACACGGAAGGTGGCAGCCCTGAAAGATGTTACTGGTCTTCACCGTCCCCCTGCAGCTTATTCACAGCTACAACAGGATCTGGGACCTGGGCTTGCCCAGAGGAGGAACATCTCATGGTTCTCGTCCTCGGCAGAGCCTGTTTCCGAAAGGCACACGTCTGGCTCCTTGTCCCACACGGAAGGTGGCAGCCCTGAAAGCTGTTGCTGGTCTTCACCGTCCCCCTGCAGCCTATTCACAGGCACAACATGATCTGGGACCCGGGCTTGCCCAGAGGAGGAACATCTCATGGCTCTCGTCCTCGGCAGAGCCTCTTTCGGAAAAGGCACTCGTCCGGCTCCTCTTCCCACACGGAAGGTGGCAGCCCTGAAAGCTGTTGCTGGTCTTCACCGTCCCCCTGCAGCCTATTCACAGGCACAAGAGGATCTGGGACCTGGGCTTGCCCAGAGGAGGAACATCTCATGGCTTTCGTCCTCGGCAGAGCCTCTTTCCGAAAAGGCACTCGTCCGGCTCCTTGTCCCACCCGGAAGGTGACAGGCCGGAAAGATGTTGCTGGTCTTCACCGTCCCCCTGCAGCCTATTCACAGGCACAAGAGGATCTGGGACCTGGGCTTGCCCAGAGGAGGAACATCTCATGGCTCTCGTCCTCGGCAGAGCCTCTTTCCGAAAAGGCACACGTCTGGCTCCTTGTCCCACACGGAAGGTGGCAGCCCTGAAAGCTGTTGCTGGTCTTCACCGTCCCCCTGCAGCCTATTCACAGGCACAACAGGATCTGGGACCCGGGCTTGCCCAGAGGAGGAACATCTCATGGCTCTCGTCCTCGGCAGAGCCTCTTTCGGAAAAGGCACTCGTCCGGCTCCTTGTCCCACACGTAAGGTGGCAGCCCTGAAAGCTGTTGCTGGTCTTCACCGTCCTCCTGCTGCCTATTCACAGGCACAACAGGATCTGGGACCTGGGCTTGCCCAGAGGAGGAACATCTCATGGCTCTCGTCCTCGGCAGAGCCTCTTTCCAAAAAGGCACACGTCCGGCTCCTTGTCCCACACGGAAGGTGGCAGCCCTATAAGCTGTTGCAGGTCTTCACCGTCCCCCTGCAGCCTATTCACAGCTACAACAGGATCTGGGACCCGGGCTTGCCCAGAGGAGGAACATCTCATGGCTCTCGTCCTCGGCAGAGCCTGTTTCCGAGAAGGCACACGTCCGGCTCCTCTTCCCACACGGAAGGTGGCAGCCCTGAAAGCTGTTGCTGGTCTTCACCGTCCCCCTGCAGCCTATTCAGAGGCAAAACAGGATCTGGGACTCGGGATTGCCCAGAGGAGGAACATCTCATGGCTCTCGTCCTCGGCAGAGCCTGTTTCAGGAAAGGCACACGTCCGGCTCCTTGTCCCACACGGAAGGTGGCAGGCCGGAAAGATGTTGCTGGTCTTCACCGTCCCCCTGCAGCCTATTCACAGGCACAAGAGGATCTGGGACCTGGGCTTGCCCAGAGGAGGAACATCTCATGGCTCTCGTCCACGGCAGAGCCTCTTTCCGAAAAGGCACACGTCTGGCTCCTTGTCCCACACGGAAGGTGGCAGCCCTGAAAGCTGTTGCTGGTCTTCACCGTCCCCCTGCAGCCTATTCACAGGCACAACAGGATCTGGGACCCGGGCTTGCCCAGAGGAGGAACATCTCATGGCTCTCGTCCTCGGCAGAGCCTGATTCAGGAAAGGCACACGTCCGGCTCCTTGTCCCACACGGAAGGTGGCAGGCCGGAAAGATGTTGCTGGTCTTCACCGTCCCCCTGCAGCCTATTCACAGGCACAAGAGGATCTGGGACCTGGGCTTGCCCAGAGGAGGAACATCTCATGGTTCTCGTCCTCGGCAGAGTCTCTTTCCGAAAAGGCACACGTCCGGCTCCTTGTCCCACACGGAAGGTGGCAGCCCTGAAAGATGTTACTGGTCTTCACCGTCCCCCTGCAGCTTATTAACAGCTACAACAGGATCTGGGACCTGGGCTTGCCCAGAGGAGGAACATCTCATGGTTCTCGTCCTCGGCAGAGCCTGTTTCCGAAAGGCACACGTCTGGCTCCTTGTCCCACACGGAAGGTGGCAGCCCTGAAAGCTGTTGCTGGTCTTCACCGTCCCCCTGCAGCCTATTCACAGGCACAACATGATCTGGGACCCGGGCTTGCCCAGAGGAGGAACATCTCATGGCTCTCGTCCTCGGCAGAGCCTCTTTCGGAAAAGGCACTCGTCCGGCTCCTTGTCCCACACGGAAGGTGGCAGCCCTGAAAGCTGTTGCTGGTCTTCACCGTCCCCCTGCAGCCTATTCACAGGCAAAACAGGATCTGGGACCCGGGCTTGCCCAGAGGAGGAACATCTCATGGCTCTCGTCCTCGGCAGAGCCTGTTTCCGAGAAGGCACACGTCCGGCTCCTCTTCCCACACGGAAGGTGGCAGCCCTGAAAGCTGTTGCTGGTCTTCACCGTCCCCCTGCAGCCTATTCAGAGGCAAAACAGGATCTGGGACCTGGGCTTGCCCAGAGGAGGAACATCTCATGGCTCTCGTCCTCGGCAGAGCCTGATTCAGGAAAGGCACACGTCCGGCTCCTTGTCCCACACGGAAGGTGGCAGGCCGGAAAGATGTTGCTGGTCTTCACCGTCCCCCTGCAGCCTATTCACAGGCACAAGAGGATCTGGGACCTGGGCTTGCCCAGAGGAGGAACATCTCATGGCTCTCGTCCTCGGCAGAGCCTCTTTCCGAAAAGGCACACGTCCGGCTCCTTGTCCCACACGGAAGGTGACAGGCCGGAAAGATGTTGCTGGTCTTCACCGTCCCCCTGCAGCCTATTCACAGGCACAAGAGGATCTGGGACCTGGGCTTGCCCAGAGGAGGAACATCTCATGGCTCTCGTCCTCGGCAGAGCCTCTTTCCGAAAAGGCATACGTCTGGCTCCTTGTCCCACACGGAAGGTGGCAGCCCTGAATGCTGTTGCTGGTCTTCACCGTCCCCCTGCAGCCTATTCACAGGCACAACATGATCTGGGACCCGGGCTTGCCCAGAGGAGGAACATCTCATGGCTCTCGTCCTCGGCAGAGCCTCTTTCGGAAAAGGCACTCGTCCGGCTCCTTGTCCCACACGTAAGGTGGCAGCCCTGAAAGCTGTTGCTGGTCTTCACCGTCCCCCTGCAGCCTATTCACAGGCACAAGAGGATCTGGGACCTGGGCTTGCCCAGAGGAGGAACATCTCATGGCTCTCGTCCTCGGCAGAGCCTCTTTCCGAAAAGGCACACGTCCGGCTCCTTGTCCCACACGGAAGGTGACAGGCCGGAAAGATGTTGCTGGTCTTCACCGTCCCCCTGCAGCCTATTCACAGGCACAAGAGGATCTGGGACCTGGGCTTGCCCAGAGGAGGAACATCTCATGGCTCTCGTCCTCGGCAGAGCCTCTTTCCGAAAAGGCATACGTCTGGCTCCTTGTCCCACACGTAAGGTAGCAGCCCTGAAAGCTGTTGCTGGTCTTCACCGTCCCCCTGCAGCCTATTCACAGGCACAACAGGATCTGGGACCCGGGCTTGCCCAGAGGAGGAACATCTCATGGCTCTCGTCCTCGGCAGAGCCTGATTCAGGAAAGGCACACGTCCGGCTCCTTGTCCCACACGGAAGGTGGCAGGCCGGAAAGCTGTTGCTGGTCTTCACCGTCCCCCTGCAGCCTATTCACAGGCACAAGAGGATCTGGGACCTGGGCTTGCCCAGAGGAGGAACATCTCATGGCTCTCGTCCTCGGCAGAGTCTCTTTCCGAAAAGGCACACGTCTGGCTCCTTGTCCCACACGGAAGGTGGCAGCCCTGAAAGCTGTTGCTGGTCTTCACCGTCCCCCTGCAGCCTATTCACAGCTACAACAGGATCTGGGACCTGGGCTTGCCCAGAGGAGGAACATCTCATGGTTCTCGTCCTCGGCAGAGCCTCTTTCCGAAAGGCACACGTCTGGCTCCTTGTCCCACACGGAAGGTGGCAGCCCTGAAAGCTGTTGCTGGTCTTCACCGTCCACCTGCAGCCTATTCACAGGCACAACAGGATCTGGGATCCGGGCTTGCCCAGAGGAGGAACATCTCATGGCTCTCGTCCTCGGCAGAGCCTGTTTCCGAGAAGGCACACGTCCGGCTCCTCTTCCCACACGGAAGGTGGCAGCCCTGAAAGCTGTTGCTGGTCTTCACCGTCCCCCTGCACCCTATTCAGAGGCAAAACAGGATCTGGGACTCGGGATTGCCCAGAGGAGGAACATCTCATGGCTCTCGTCCTCGGCAGAGCCTGATTCAGGAAAGGCACACGTCCGGCTCCTTGTCCCACACGGAAGGTGGCAGGCCGGAAAGATGTTGCTGGTCTTCACCGTCCCCCTGCAGCCTATTCACAGGCAGAAGAGGATCTGGGACCTGGGCTTGCCCAGAGGAGGAACATCTCATGGCTCTCGTCCTCGGCAGAGCCTCTTTCCGAAAAGGCACACGTCCGGCTCCTTGTCCCAAAGGGAAGGTGGCAGGCCGGAAAGCTGTTGCTGGTCTTCACCGTCCCCCTGCAGCCTATTCACAGGCACAAGGGGATCTGGGACCTGGGCTTGCCCAGAGGAGGAACATCTCATGGTTCTCGTCCTCGGCAGAGCCTGATTCAGGAAAGGCACACGTCCGGCTCCTTGTCCCACACCGAAGGTGGCAGCCCTGAAAGCTGTTGCTGGTCTTCACCGTCCCCCTGCAGCCTATTCACAGGCACAACAGGATCTGGGACTCGGGATTGCCCAGAGGAGGAACATCTACTGGCTCTCGTCCTCGGCAGAGCCTGATTCAGGAAAGGCACACGTCCGGCTCCTTGTCCCACACGGAAGGTGGCAGCCCTGAAAGCTGTTGCTGGTCTTCACCGTCCCCCTGCAGCCTATTCACAGGCACAACAGGATCTGGGACCTGGGCTTGCCCAGAGGAGGAACATCTCATGGTTCTCGTCCTCGCCACAGCCTCTTTCCGAAAGGCACACGTCTGGCACCTTGTCCCACACGGAAGGTGGCAGCCCTGAAAGCTGTTGCTGGTCTTCACCGTCCCCCTGCAGCCTATTCACAGGCACAACAAGATCTGGGACCCGGGCTTGCCCAGAGGAGGAACATCTCATGGCTCTCGTCCTCGGCAGAGCCTGATTCAGGAAAGGCACACGTCCGGCTCCTTGTCCCACACGGAAGGTGGCAGGCCGGAAAGATGTTGCTGGTCTTCACCGTCCCCCTGCAGCCTATTCACAGGCACAAGAGGATCTGGGACCTGGGCTTGCCCAGAGGAGGAACATCTCATGGCTCTCGTCCTCGGCAGAGCCTGTTTCCGAGAAGGCACACGTCCGGCTCCTCTTCCCACACGGAAGGTGGCAGCCCTGAAAGCTGTTGCTGGTCTTCACCGTGCCCCTGCAGCCTATTCAGAGGCAAAACAGGATCTGGGACCCGGGCTTGCCCAGAGGAGGAACATCTCATGGCTCTCGTCCTCGGCAGAGCCTGATTCAGGAAAGGCACACGTCCGGCTCCTTGTCCCACACGGAAGGTGGCAGGCCGGAAAGATGTTGCTGGTCTTCACCCTCCCCCTGCAGCCTATTCACAGGCACAAGAGGATCTGGGACCTGGGCTTGCCCAGAGGAGGAACATCTCATGGCTCTCGTCCTCGGCAGAGCCTCTTTCCGAAAAGGCACACGTCCGGCTCCTTGTCCCACACGGAAGGTGACAGGCCGGAAAGATGTTGCTGGTCTTCACCGTCCCCCTGCAGCCTATTCACAGGCACAAGAGGATCTGGGACCTGGGCTTGCCCAGAGGAGGAACATCTCATGGCTCTCGTCCTCGGCAGAGCCTCTTTCCGAAAAGGCATACGTCTGGCTCCTTGTCCCAC
This sequence comes from Astur gentilis, assembly GCF_929443795.1. Classification (NCBI taxonomy): domain Eukaryota; kingdom Metazoa; phylum Chordata; class Aves; order Accipitriformes; family Accipitridae; genus Astur; species Astur gentilis. Next base: position 794,648 of record NC_064889.1, read on the forward strand.
ACGGAAGGTGGCAGCCCTGAAAGCTGTTGCTGGTCTTCACCGTCCCCCTGCAGCCTATTCACAGGCACAACAGGATCTGGGACCCGGGCTTGCCCAGAGGAGGAACATCTCATGGCTCTCGTCCTCGGCAGAGCCTCTTTCGGAAAAGGCACTCGTCCGGCTCCTTGTCCCACACGTAAGGTGGCAGCCCTGAAAGCTGTTGCTGGTCTTCACCGTCCCCCTGCAGCCTATTCACAGGCACAAGAGGATCTGGGACCTGGGCTTGCCCAGAGGAGGAACATCTCATGGCTCTCGTCCTCGGCAGAGCCTCTTTCCGAAAAGGCACACGTCCGGCTCCTTGTCCCACACGGAAGGTGACAGGCCGGAAAGATGTTGCTGGTCTTCACCGTCCCCCTGCAGCCTATTCACAGGCACAAGAGGATCTGGGACCTGGGCTTGCCCAGAGGAGGAACATCTCATGGCTCTCGTCCTCGGCAGAGCCTCTTTCCGAAAAGGCATACGTCTGGCTCCTTGTCCCACACGTAAGGTGGCAGCCCTGAAAGCTGTTGCTGGTCTTCACCGTCCCCCTGCAGCCTATTCACAGGCACAACAGGATCTGGGACCCGGGCTTGCCCAGAGGAGGAACATCTCATGGCTCTCGTCCTCGGCAGAGTCTCTTTCCGAAAGGCACACGTCTGGCTCCTTGTCCCACACGGAAGGTGGCAGCCCTGAAAGCTGTTGCTGGTCTTCACCGTCCACCTGCAGCCTATTCACAGCTACAACAGGATCAGGGACCCGGGCTTGCCCAGAGGAGGAACATCTCATGGCTCTCGTCCTCGGCAGAGCCTGTTTCCGAGAAGGCACACGTCCGTCTCCTTGTCCCACACGGAAGGTGGCAGCCCTGAAAGCTGTTGCTGGTCTTCACCGTCCCCCTGCAGCCTATTCAGAGGCAAAACAGGATCTGGGACTCGGGATTGCCCAGAGGAGGAACATCTCATGGCTCTCGTCCTCGGCAGAGCCTGTTTCAGGAAAGGCACACGTCCGGCTCCTTGTCCCACACGGAAGGTGGCAGGCCGGAAAGATGTTGCTGGTCTTCACCGTCCCCCTGCAGCCTATTCACAGCTACAACAGGATCTGGGACCTGGGCTTGCCCAGAGGAGGAACATCTCATGGCTCTCGTCCTCGGCAGAGCCTCTTTCCGAAAAGGCACACGTCCGGCTCCTTGTCCCACACGGAAGGTGGCAGGCCGGAAAGATGTTGCTGGTCTTCACCGTCCCCCTGCAGCCTATTCACAGGCACAAGGGGATCTGGGACCTGGGCTTGCCCAGAGGAGGAACATCTCATGGTTCTCGTCCTCGGCAGAGCCTGATTCAGGAAAGGCACACGTCCGGCTCCTTGTCCCACACCGAAGGTGGCAGCCCTGAAAGCTGTTGCTGGTCTTCACCGTCCCCCTGCAGCCTATTCACAGCTACAACAGGATCTGGGACCTGGGCTTGCCCAGAGGAGGAACATCTCATGGTTCTCGTCCTCGCCAGAGCCTCTTTCCGAAAGGCACACGTCTGGCACCTTGTCCCACACGGAAGGTGGCAGCCCTGAAAGCTGTTGCTGGTCTTCACCGTCCCCCTGCAGCCTATTCACAGGCACAACAAGATCTGGGACCCGGGCTTGCCCAGAGGAGGAACATCTCATGGCTCTCGTCCTCGGCAGAGCCTGATTCAGGAAAGGCACACGTCCGGCTCCTTGTCCCACACGGAAGGTGGCAGGCCGGAAAGCTGTTGCTGGTCTTCACCGTCCCCCTGCAGCCTATTCACAGGCACAAGAGGATCTGGGACCTGGGCTTGCCCAGAGGAGGAACATCTCATGGCTCTCGTCCTCGGCAGAGCCTGTTTCCGAGAAGGCACACGTCCGGCTCCTCTTCCCACACGGAAGGTGGCAGCCCTGAAAGCTGTTGCTGGTCTTCACCGTCCCCCTGCAGCCTATTCAGAGGCAAAACAGGATCTGGGACCTGGGCTTGCCCAGAGGAGGAACATCTCATGGCTCTCGTCCTCGGCAGAGCCTCTTTCCGAAAAGGCACACGTCCGGCTCCTTGTCCCACACGGAAGGTGGCAGGCCGGAAAGATGTTGCTGGTCTTCACCGTCCCCCTGCAGCCTATTCACAGGCACAAGAGGATCTGGGACCTGGGCTTGCCCAGAGGAGGAACATCTCATGGCTCTCGTCCTCGGCAGAGCCTCTTTCCGAAAAGGCACACGTCCGGCTCCTTGTCCCACACGGAAGGTGACAGGCCGGAAAGATGTTGCTGGTCTTCACCGTCCCCCTGCAGCCTATTCACAGGCACAAGAGGATCTGGGACCTGGGCTTGCCCAGAGGAGGAACATCTCATGGCTCTCGTCCTCGGCAGAGCCTCTTTCCGAAAAGGCATACGTCTGGCTCCTTGTCCCACACGGAAGGTGGCAGCCCTGAATGCTGTTGCTGGTCTTCACCGTCCCCCTGCAGCCTATTCACAGGCACAACATGATCTGGGACCCGGGCTTGCCCAGAGGAGGAACATCTCATGGCTCTCGTCCTCGGCAGAGCCTCTTTCGGAAAAGGCACTCGTCCGGCTCCTTGTCCCACACGTAAGGTGGCAGCCCTGAAAGCTGTTGCTGGTCTTCACCGTCCCCCTGCAGCCTATTCACAGGCACAAGAGGATCTGGGACCTGGGCTTGCCCAGAGGAGGAACATCTCATGGCTCTCGTCCTCGGCAGAGCCTCTTTCCGAAAAGGCACACGTCCAGCTCCTTGTCCCACACGGAAGGTGACAGGCCGGAAAGATGTTGCTGGTCTTCACCGTCCCCCTGCAGCCTATTCACAGGCACAAGAGGATCTGGGACCTGGGCTTGCCCAGAGGAGGAACATCTCATGGCTCTCGTCCTCGGCAGAGCCTCTTTCCGAAAAGGCATACGTCTGGCTCCTTGTCCCACACGTAAGGTGGCAGCCCTGAAAGCTGTTGCTGGTCTTCACCGTCCCCCTGCAGCCTATTCACAGGCAAAACAGGATCTGGGACCCGGGCTTGCCCAGAGGAGGAACATCTCATGGCTCTCGTCCTCGGCAGAGCCTGATTCAGGAAAGGCACACGTCCGGCTCCTTGTCCCACACGGAAGGTGGCAGGCCGGAAAGATGTTGCTGGTCTTCACCGTCCCCCTGCAGCCTATTCACAGGCACAAGAGGATCTGAGACCTGGGCTTGCCCAGAGGAGGAACATCTCATGGCTCTCATCCTCGGCAGAGTCTCTTTCCGAAAAGGCACACGTCTGGCTCCTTGTCCCACACGGAAGGTGGCAGCCCTGAAAGCTGTTGCTGGTCTTCACCGTCCCCCTGCAGCCTATTCACAGCTACAACAGGATCTGGGACCTGGGCTTGCCCAGAGGAGGAACATCTCATGGTTCTCGTCCTCGGCAGAGCCTCTTTCCGAAAGGCACACGTCTGGCTCCTTGTCCCACACGGAAGGTGGCAGCCCTGAAAGCTGTTGCTGGTCTTCACCGTCCCCCTGCAGCCTATTCACAGCTACAACAGGATCAGGGACCCGGGCTTGCCCAGAGGAGGAACATCTCATGGCTCTCGTCCTCGGCAGAGCCTGTTTCCGAGAAGGCACACGTCCGGCTCCTCTTCCCACACGGAAGGTGGCAGCCCTGAAAGCTGTTGCTGGTCTTCACCGTCCCCCTGCAGCCTATTCAGAGGCAAAACAGGATCTGGGACTCGGGATTGCCCAGAGGAGGAACATCTCATGGCTCTCGTCCTCGGCAGAGCCTGATTCAGGAAAGGCACACGTCCGGCTCCTTGTCCCACACGGAAGGTGACAGGCCGGAAAGATGTTGCTGGTCTTCACCGTCCCCCTGCAGCCTATTCACAGGCACAAGAGGATCTGGGACCTGGGCTTGCCCAGAGGAGGAACATCTCATGGCTCTCGTCCTCGACAGAGCCTCTTTCCGAAAAGGCACACGTCCGGCTCCTTGTCCCACACGGAAGGTGGCAGCCCTGAAAGCTGTTGCTGGTCTTCACCATCCCCCTGCAGCCTATTCACAGGCACAACAAGATCTGGGACCCGGGCTTGCCCAGAGGAGGAACATCTCATGGCTCTCGTCCTCGGCAGAGCCTGATTCAGGAAAGGCACACGTCCGGCTCCTTGTCCCACACGGAAGGTGGCAGGCCTGAAAGATGTTGCTGGTCTTCACCGTCCCCCTGCAGCCTATTCACAGGCACAAGAGGATCTGGGACCTGGGCTTGCCCAGAGGAGGAACATCTCATGGCTCTCGTCCTCGGCAGAGCCTCTTTCCGAAAAGGCACACGTCCGGCTCCTTGTCCCACACGGAAGGTGGCAGCCCTGAAAGATGTTGCTGGTCTTCACCGTCCCCCTGCAGCCTATTCACAGCTACAACAGGATCTGGGACCTGGGCTTGCCCAGAGGAGGAACATCTCATGGTTCTCGTCCTCGGCAGAGCCTCTTTCCGAAAGGCACACGTCTGGCTCCTTGTCCCACACGGAAGGTGGCAGCCCTGAAAGCTGTTGCTGGTCTTCACCCTCCCCCTGCAGCCTATTCACAGGCACAACAGGATCTGGGACCCGGGCTTGCCCAGAGGAGGAACATCTCATGGTTCTCGTCCTCGGCAGAGCCTGATTCAGGAAAGGCACACGTCCGGCTCCTTGTCCCACACGGAAGGTGGCAGCCCTGAAAGCTGTTGCTGGTCTCCACCCTCCCCCTGCAGCCTATTCACAGGCACAACAGGATCTGGGACCCGGGCTTGCCCAGAGGAGGAACATCTCATGGCTCTCGTCCTCGGCAGAGCCTGTTTCCGAGAAGGCACACGTACGGCTCCTTGTCCCACACGGAAGGTGGCAGCCCTGAAAGCTGTTGCTGCTCTTCACCGTCCCCCTGCAGCCTATTCATAGGCAAAACAGGATCTGGGACTCGGGATTGCCCAGAGGAGGAACATCTCATGGCTCTCGTCCTCGGCAGAGCCTGATTCAGGAAAGGCACACGTCCGGCTCCTTGTCCCACACGGAAGGTGACAGGCCGGAAAGATGTTGCTGGTCTTCACCATCCCCCTGCAGCCTATTCACAGCTACAACAGGATCTGGGACCTGGGCTTGCCCAGAGGAGGAACATCTCATGGTTCTCGTCCTCGGCAGAGCCTCTTTCCGAAAGGCACACGTCTGGCTCCTTGTCCCACACGGAACGTGGCAGCCCTGAAAGCTGTTGCTGGTCTTCACCCTCCCCCTGCAGCCTATTCACAGGCGCAACAGGATCTGGGACTCGGGCTTGCCCAGAGGAGGAACATCTCATGGCTCTCGTCCTCGGCAGAGCCTGATTCAGGAAAGGCACACGTCCGGCTCTTTGTACCATACGGAAGGTGGCAGCCCTGAAAGCTGTTGCTGGTCTTCACCGTTCCCCTGCAGCCTATTCACAGGCAAAACAGGATCTGGGACCTGGGCTTGCCCAGAGGAGGAACATCTCATGGCTCTCGTCCTCGGCAGAGCCTCTTTCCGAAAAGGCACACGTCCGGCTCCTTGTCCCACACGGAAGGTGGCAGGCCGGAAAGATGTTGCTGGTTTTCACCGTCCCCATGCAGCCTATTCACAGGCACAACAGGATCTGGAACCTGGGCTTGCCCAGAGGAGGAACATCTCATGGCTCTCGTCCTCGGCAGAGCCTCTTTCGGAAAAGGCACACGTCCGGCTCCTTGTCCCACACGGAAGGTGGCAGCCCTGAAAGATGTTGCTGGTCTTCACCCTCCCCCTGCAGCCTATTCACAGGCACAACGGGATCTGGGACCTGGGCTTGCCCAGAGGAGGAACATCTCATGGTTCTCGTCCTCGGCAGAGCCTCTTTCCGAAAGGCACACGTCTGGCTCCTTGTCCCACACGGAAGGTGGCAGCCCTGAAAGCTGTTGCTGGTCTTCACCCTCCCCCTGCAGCCTATTCACAGCTACAACAGGATCTGGGACCTGGGCTTGCCCAGAGGAGGAACATCTCATGGCTCTCGTCCTCGGCAGAGCCTGTTTCCGAGAAGGCACACGTCCGGCTCCTTGTCCCACACGGAAGGTGGCAGCCCTGAAAGCTGTTGCTGGTCTTCACCGTCCCCCTGCAGCCTATTCAGAGGCAAAACAGGATCTGGGACTCGGGATTGCCCAGAGGAGGAACATCTACTGGCTCTCGTCCTCGGCAGAGCCTGATTCAGGAAAGGCACACGTCGGGCTCCTTGTCCCACACGGAAGGTGGCAGCCCTGAAAGCTGTTGCTGGTCTTCACCGTCCCCCTGCAGCCTATTCACAGGCACAAGAGGATCTGGGACCTGGGCTTGCCCAGAGGAGGAACATCTCATGGCTCTCGTCCTCGGCAGAGCCTCTTTCCGAAAAGGCACACGTCCGGCTCCTTTTCCCACACGGAAGGTGGCAGGCCGGAAAGATGTTGCTGGTCTTCACCGTCCCCCTGCAGCCTATTCACAGGCACCAGGGGATCTGGGACCTGGGCTTGCCCAGAGGAGGAACATCTCATGGCTCTCGTCCTCGGCAGAGCCTCTTTCCGAAAAGGCACACGTCCGGCTCCTTGTCCCACACGGAAGGTGGCAGCCCTGAAAGATGTTGCTGGTCTTCACCGTCCCCCTGCAGCCTATTCACAGCTACAACAGGATCTGGGACCTGGGCTTGCCCAGAGGAGGAACATCTCATGGTTCTCGTCCTCGGCAGAGCCTGATTCAGGAAAGGCACACGTCCGGCTCCTTGTCCCACATGGAAGGTGGCAGCCCTGAAAGCTGTTGCTGGTCTTCACCCTCCCCCCTGCAGCCTATTCACAGGCACAACAGGATCTGGGACTCGGGATTGCCCAGAGGAGGAACATCTCATGGCTCTCGTCCTCGGCAGAGCCTGATTCAGGAAAGGCACACGTCCGGCTCCTTGTCCCACACGGAAGGTGGCAGCCCTGAAAGCTGTTGCTGGTCTTCACCGTCCCCCTGCAGCCTATTCACAGCTACAACAGGATATGGGACCTGGGCTTGCCCAGAGGAGGAACATCTCATGGTTCTCGTCCTCGCCAGAGCCTCTTTCCGAAAGGCACACGTCTGGCTCCTTGTCCCACACGGAAGGTGGCAGCCCTGAAAGCTGTTGCTGGTCTTCACCGTCCCCCTGCAGCCTATTCACAGGCACAACAGGATCTGGGACCCGGGCTTGCCCAGAGGAGGAACATCTCATGGCTCTCGTCCTCGGCAGAGCCTGATTCAGGAAAGGCACACGTCCGGCTCCTTGTCCCACACGGAAGGTGGCAGGCCGGAAAGATGTTGCTGGTCTTCACCGTCCCCCTGCAGCCTATTCACAGGCACAAGAGGACCTGGGACCTGGGCTTGCCCAGAGGAGGAAAATCTCATGGCTCTCGTCCTCGGCAGAGTCTCTTTCCGAAAAGGCACACGTCTGGCTCCTTGTCCCACACGGAAGGTGGCAGCCCTGAAAGATGTTGCCGGTCTTCACCGTCCCCCTGCAGCCTATTCACAGCTACAACAGGATATGGGACCTGGGCTTGCCCAGAGGAGGAACATCTCATGGTTCTCGTCCTCGGCAGAGCCTCTTTCCGAAAGGCACACGTCTGGCTCCTTGTCCCACACGGAAGGTGGCAGCCCTGAAAGCTGTTGCTGGTCTTCACCCTCCCCCTGCAGCCTATTCACAGGCACAACAGGATCTGGGACCCGGGCTTGCCCAGAGGAGGAACATCTCATGGTTCTCGTCCTCTGCAGAGCCTCTTCCTGAAAGGCACACGTCCGGCTCCTTGTCCCACACGGAAGGTGGCAGGCCGGAATGATGTTGCTGGTCTTCACCGTCCCCCTGCAGCCTATTCAGAGGCACAACAGGATCTGGGACCTGGGCTTGCCCAGAGGAGGAACATCTCATGGCTCTCGTCCTCGGCAGAGCCTCTTTCCGAAAAGGCACACGTCCGGCTCCTTGTCCCACACGGAAGGTGGCAGCCCTGAAAGCTGTTGCTGGTCTTCACCGTCCTCCTGCAGCCTATTCACAGGCAAAACAGGATCTGGGACCCGGGCTTTCCCAGAGGAGGAACATCTCATGGCTCTCGTCCTCGGCAGAGCCTCTTTCCGAAAAGGCACACGTCCGGCTCCTTGTCCCACACGGAAGGTGGCAGCCCTGAAAGATGTTGCTGGTCTTCACCGTCCCCCTGCAGCCTATTCACAGCTACAACAGGATCTGGGACCTGGGCTTGCCCAGAGGAGGAACATCTCATGGTTCTCGTCCTCGGCAGAGCCTGATTCAGGAAAGGCACACGTCCGGCTCCTTGTCCCACATGGAAGGTGGCAGCCCTGAAAGCTGTTGCTGGTCTTCACCCTCCCCCTGCAGCCTATTCACAGGCACAACAGGATCTGGGACTCGGGATTGCCCAGAGGAGGAACATCTCATGGCTCTCGTCCTCGGCAGAGCCTGATTCAGGAAAGGCACACGTCCGGCTCCTTGTCCCACACGGAAGGTGGCAGCCCTGAAAGCTGTTGCTGGTCTTCACCGTCCCCCTGCAGCCTATTCACAGCTACAACAGGATATGGGACCTGGGCTTGCCCAGAGGAGGAACATCTCATGGTTCTCGTCCTCGCCAGAGCCTCTTTCCGAAAGGCACACGTCTGGCTCCTTGTCCCACACGGAAGGTGGCAGCCCTGAAAGCTGTTGCTGGTCTTCACCGTCCCCCTGCAGCCTATTCACAGGCACAACATGATCTGGGACCCGGGCTTGCCCAGAGGAGGAACATCTCATGGCTCTCGTCCTCGGCAGAGCCTGATTCAGGAAAGGCACACGTCCGGCTCCTTGTCCCACACGGAAGGTGGCAGGCCGGAAAGATGTTGCTGGTCTTCACCGTCCCCCTGCAGCCTATTCACAGGCACAAGAGGACCTGGGACCTGGGCTTGCCCAGAGGAGGAAAATCTCATGGCTCTCGTCCTCGGCAGAGTCTCTTTCCGAAAAGGCACACGTCTGGCTCCTTGTCCCACACGGAAGGTGGCAGCCCTGAAAGATGTTGCCGGTCTTCACCGTCCCCCTGCAGCCTATTCACAGCTACAACAGGATCTGGGACCTGGGCTTGCCCAGAGGAGGAACATCTCATGGTTCTCGTCCTCGGCAGAGCCTCTTTCCGAAAGGCACACGTCTGGCTCCTTGTCCCACACGGAAGGTGGCAGCCCTGAAAGCTGTTGCTGGTCTTCACCCTCCCCCTGCAGCCTATTCACAGGCACAACAGGATCTGGGACCCGGGCTTGCCCAGAGGCATGGTTCTCGTCCTCTGCAGAGCCTCTTCCCGAAAGGCACACGTCCGGCTCCTTGTCCCACACGGAAGGTGGCAGGCCGGAATGATGTTGCTGGTCTTCACCGTCCCCCTGCAGCCTATTCAGAGGCACAACAGGATCTGGGACCTGGGCTTGCCCAGAGGAGGAACATCTCATGGCTCTCGTCCTCGGCAGAGCCTCTTTCCGAAAAGGCACACGTCCGGCTCCTTGTCCCACACGGAAGGTGGCAGCCCTGAAAGCTGTTGCTGGTCTTCACCGTCCTCCTGCAGCCTATTCACAGGCAAAAGAGGATCTGGGACCCGGGCTTTCCCAGAGGAGGAACATCTCATGGCTCTCGTCCTCGGCAGAGCCTGATTCCAAAAAGGCACTCATCCGGCTCCTTGTCCCACACGGAAGGTGGCAGCCCTGAAAGCTGTTGCTGGTCTTCACCGTCCCCATGCAGCCTATTCACAGGCACAACAGGATCTGGGACCTGGGCTTGCCCAGAGGAGGAACATCTCATGGCTCTCGTCCTCGGCAGAGCCTCTTTCCGAAAGGCACACGTCCGGCTCCTTGTCCCACATGGAAGTTGGCAGCCCTGAAAGCTGTTGCTGGTCTCCACCCTCCCCCTGCAGCCTATTCACAGGCACAACAGGATCTGGGACCTGGGCTTGCCCAGAGGAGGAACATCTACTGGTTCTCGTCCTCGGCAGAGCCTCTTTCGGAAAAGGCACACGTCCGGCTCCTTGTCCCACACGGAAGGTGGCAGGCCGGAAAGCTGTTGCTGGTCTTCACCGTCCCCCTGCAGCCTATTCACAGGCACAACAGGATCTGGGACCTGGGCTTGCCCAGAGGAGGAACATGTCATGGTTCTCGTCCACGGCAGAGCCTCTTTCCGAAAGGCACACGTCTGGCTCCTTGTCCCACACGGAAGGTGGCAGCCCTGAAAGCTGTTGCTGGTCTTCACCGTCCCCCTGCAGCCTATTCACAGCTACAACAGGATCTGGGACCCGGGCTTGCCCAGAGGAGGAACATCTCATGGCTCTCGTCCTCGGCAGTGCCTGTTTCCGAGAAGGCACAGGTCCGGCTCCTCTTCCCACACGGAAGGTGGCAGCCCTGAAAGCTGTTGCTGGTCTTCACCGTCCCCCTGCAGCCTATTCAGAGGCAAAACAGGATCTGGGACTCGGGATTGCCCAGAGGAGGAACATCTCATGGCTCTCGTCCTCGGCAGAGCCTGATTCAGGAAAGGCACACGTCCGGCTCCTTGTCCCACACGGAAGGTGGCAGCCCTGAAAGCTGTTGCTGGTCTTCACCGTCCCCCTGCAGCCTATTCACAGGCACAACAGGATCTGGGACTCGGGATTGCCCAGAGGAGGAACATCTCATGGCTCTCGTCCTCGGCAGAGCCTGATTCAGGAAAGGCACACGTCCGGCTCCTTGTCCCACACGGAAGGTGGCAGCCCTGAAAGCTGTTGCTGGTCTTCACCGTCCCCCTGCAGCCTATTCACAGCTACAACAGGATATGGGACCTGGGCTTGCCCAGAGGAGGAACATCTCATGGTTCTCGTCCTCGCCAGAGCCTCTTTCCGAAAGGCACACGTCTGGCTCCTTGTCCCACACGGAAGGTGGCAGCCCTGAAAGATGTTGCTGGTCTTCACCGTCCCCCTGCAGCCTATTCACAGGCACAAGAGGATCTGGGACCCGGGCTTGCCCAAAGGAGGAACATCTCATGGCTCTCTTCCTCGGCAGAGCCTGATTCAGGAAAGGCACACGTCCGGCTCCTTGTCCCACACGGAAGGTGGCAGGCCGGAAAGATGTTGCTGGTCTTCACCGTCCCCCTGCAGCCTATTCACAGGCACAAGAGGATCTGGGACCTGGGCTTGCCCAGAGGAGGAAAATCTCATGGCTCTCGTCCTCGGCAGAGTCTCTTTCCGAAAAGGCACACGTCCGGCTCCTTGTCCCACACGGAAGGGGGCAGCCCTGAAAGATGTTGCTGGTCTTCACCGTCCCCCTGCAGCCTATTCACAGCTACAACAGGATCTGGGACCTGGGCTTGCCCAGAGGAGGAACATCTCATGGTTCTCGTCCTCGGCAGAGCCTCTTTCCGAAAGGCACACGTCTGGCTCCTTGTCCCACACGGAAGGTGGCAGCCCTGAAAGCTGTTGCTGGTCTTCACCGTCCCCCTGCAGCCTATTCACAGGCACAACAGGATCTGGGACCCGGGCTTGCCCAGAGGAGGAACATCTCATGGTTCTCGTCCTCGGCAGAGCCTCTTCCCGAAAGGCACACGTCCGACTCCTGGTCCCACACGGAAGGTGGCAGGCCGGAAAGATGTTGCTGGTCTTCACCGTCCCCCTGCAGCCTATTCACAGGCACAACAGGATCTGGGACCTGGGCTTGCCCAGAGGAGGAACATCTCATGGCTCTCGTCCTCGGCAGAGCCTCTTTCCGAAAAGGCACACGTCCGGCTTCTTGTCCCACACGGAAGGTGGCAGCCCTGAAAGCTGTTGCTGGTCTTCACCGTCCCCCTGCAGCCTATTCACAGGCAAAACAGGATCTGGGACCCGGGCTTTCCCAGAGGAGGAACATCTCATGGCTCTCGTCCTCGGCAGAGCCTGATTCCAAAAAGGCACTCATCCGGCTCCTTGTCCCACACGGAAGGTGGCAGCCCTGAAAGCTGTTGCTGGTTATCACCGTCCCCCTGCAGCCTATTCACAGGCACAACAGGATCTGGGACCTGGGCTTGCCCAGAGGAGGAACATCTCATGGCTCTCGTCCTCGGCAGAGTCTCTTTCCGAAAAGGCACACGTCCGGCTCCTTGTCCCACACGGAAGGTGGCAGCCCTGAAAGATGTTGCTGGTCTTCACCGTCCCCCTGCAGCCTATTCACAGCTACAACAGGATCTGGGACCTGGGCTTGCCCAGAGGAGGAACATCTCATGGTTCTCGTCCTCAGCAGAGCCTCTTTCCGAAAGGCACACGTCTGGCTCCTTGTCCCACACGGAAGGTGGCAGCCCTGAAAGCTGTTGCTGGTCTTCACCGTCCCCCTGCAGCCTATTCACAGGCACAACAGGATCTGGGACCCGGGCTTGCCCAGAGGAGGAACATCTCATGGTTCTCGTCCTCGGCAGAGCCTCTTCCCGAAAGGCACACGTCCGACTCCTGGTCCCACACGGAAGGTGGAAGGCCGGAAAGATGTTGCTGGTCTTCACCGTCCCCCTGCAGCCTATTCACAGGCACAACAGGATCTGGGACCTGGGCTTGCCCAGAGGAGGAACATCTCATGGCTCTCGTCCTCGGCAGAGCCTCTTTCCGAAAAGGCACACGTCCGGCTTCTTGTCCCACACGGAAGGTGGCAGCCCTGAAAGCTGTTGCTGGTCTTCACCGTCCCCCTGCAGCCTATTCACAGGCACAACAGGATCTGGGACCCGGGCTTGCCCAGAGGAGGAACATCTCATGGTTCTCGTCCTCGGCAGAGCCTCTTCCTGAAAGGCACACGTCCGACTCCTGGTCCCACACGGAAGGTGGCAGGCCGGAAAGATGTTGCTGGTCTTCACCGTCCCCCTGCAGCCTATTCACAGGCACAACAGGATCTGGGACCTGGGCTTGCCCAGAGGAGGAACATCTCATGGCTCTCGTCCTCGGCAGAGCCTCTTTCCGAAAAGGCACACGTCCGGCTTCTTGTCCCACACGGAAGGTGGCAGCCCTGAAAGCTGTTGCTGGTCTTCACCGTCCCCCTGCAGCCTATTCACAGGCAAAACAGGATCTGGGACCCGGGCTTTCCCAGAGGAGGAACATCTCATGGCTCTCGTCCTCGGCAGAGCCTGATTCCAAAAAGGCACTCATCCGGCTCCTTGTCCCACACGGAAGGTGGCAGCCCTGAAAGCTGTTGCTGGTTATCACCGTCCCCATGCAGCCTATTCACAGGCACAACAGGATCTGGGACCTGGGCTTGCCCAGAGGAGGAACATCTCATGGCTCTCGTCCTCGGCAGAGTCTCTTTCCGAAAAGGCACACGTCCGGCTCCTTGTCCCACACGGAAGGTGGCAGCCCTGAAAGCTGTTGCTGGTCTTCACCGTCCCCCTGCAGCCTATTCACAGCTACAACAGGATCTGGGACCTGGGCTTGCCCAGAGGAGGAACATCTCATGGTTCTCGTCCTCAGCAGAGCCTCTTTCCGAAAGGCACACGTCTGGCTCCTTGTCCCACACGGAAGGTGGCAGCCCTGAAAGCTGTTGCTGGTCTCCACCCTCCCCCTGCAGCCTATTCACAGGCACAACAGGATCTGGGACCCGGGCTTGCCCAGAGGAGGAACATCTACTGGCTCTCGTCCTCGGCAGAGCCTGTTTCCGAGAAGGCACACGTCCGGCTCCTTGTCCCACACGGAAGGTGGCAGCCCTGAAATCTGTTGCTGGTCTTCACCGTCCCCCTGCAGCCTATTCACAGGCACAACAGGATCTGGAACCTGGGCTTGCCCAGAGGAGGAACATCTCATGGCTCTCGTCCTCGGCAGAGCCTCTTTCGGAAAAGGCACACGTCCGGCTCCTTGTCCCACACGGAAGGTGGCAGCCCTGAAAGCTGTTGCTGGTCTTCACCGTCCCCCTGCAGCCTATTCACAGGCACAACAGGATCTGGGACCTGGGCTTGCCCAGAGGAGGAACATCTCATGGTTCTCGTCCGCGGCAGAGCCTCTTTCCGAAAAGGCACACGTCTGGCTCCTTGTCCCACACGGAAGGTGGCAGCCCTGAAAGCTGTTGCTGGTCTTCACCGTCCCCCTGCAGCCTATTCACAGCTACAACAGGATCTGGGACCCGGGCTTGCCCAGAGGAGGAACATCTCATGGCTCTCTTCCTCGTCAGTGCCTGTTTCCGAGAAGGCACACGTCCGGCTCCTCTCCCACACGGAAGGTGGCAGCCCTGAAAGCTGTTGCTGGTCTTCACCGTCCCCCTGCAGCCTATTCAGAGGCAAAACAGGATCTGGGACTCGGGATTGCCCAGAGGAGGAACATCTACTGGCTCTCGTCCTCGGCAGAGCCTGATTCAGGAAAGGCACACGTCCGGCTCCTTGTCCCACACGGAAGGTGGCAGCCCTGAAAGCTGTTGCTGGTCTTCACCGTCCCCCTGCAGCCTATTCACAGGCACAACAGGATCTGGGACCCGGGCTTGCCCAGAGGAGGAACATCTCATGGCTCTCGTCCTCGGCAGAGCCTGATTCAGGAAAGGCACACGTCCGGCTCCTTGTCCCACACGGAAGGTGGCAGCCCTGAAAGCTGTTGCTGGTCTCCACCCTCCCCCTGCAGCCTATTCACAGGCACAACAGGATCTGGGACCTGGGCTTGCCCAGAGGAGGAACATCTACTGGCTCTCGTCCTCGGCAGAGCCTGTTTCCGACAAGGCACACGTCCGGCTCCTTGTCCCACACGGAAGGTGGCAGCCCTGAAATCTGTTGCTGGTCTTCACCGTCCCCCTGCAGCCTATTCACAGGCACAACAGGATCTGGAACCTGGGCTTGCCCAGAGGAGGAACATCTCATGGCTCTCGTCCTCGGCAGAGCCTCTTTCGGAAAAGGCACACGTCCGGCTCCTTGTCCCACACGGAAGGTGGCAGCCCTGAAAGCTGTTGCTGGTCTTCACCGTCCCCCTGCAGCCTATTCACAGGCACAACAGGATCTGGGACCTGGGCTTGCCCAGAGGAGGAACATCTCATGGCTCTCGTCCTCGGCAGAGCCTGATTCAGGAAAGGCACACGTCCGGCTCCTTGTCCCACACGGAAGGTGGCAGCCCTGAAAGCTGTTGCTGGTCTTCACCGTCCCCCTGCAGCCTATTCACAGCTACAACAGGATATGGGACCTGGGCTTGCCCAGAGGAGGAACATCTCATGGTTCTCGTCCTCGCCAGAGCCTCTTTCCGAAAGGCACACGTCTGGCTCCTTGTCCCACACGGAAGGTGGCAGCCCTGAAAGCTGTTGCTGGTCTTCACCGTCCCCCTGCAGCCTATTCACAGCTACAACAGGATATGGGACCTGGGCTTGCCCAGAGGAGGAACATCTCATGGTTCTCGTCCTCGCCAGAGCCTCTTTCCGAAAGGCACACGTCTGGCTCCTTGTCCCACACGGAAGGTGGCAGCCCTGAAAGCTGTTGCTGGTCTTCACCGTCCCCCTGCAGCCTATTCACAGGCACAAGAGGATCTGGGACCCGGGCTTGCCCAGAGGAGGAACATCTCATGGCTCTCTTCCTCGGCAGAGCCTGATTCAGGAAAGGCACACGTCTGGCTCCTTGTCCCACACGGAAGGTGGCAGGCCGGAAAGATGTTGCTGGTCTTCACCGTCCCCCTGCAGCCTATTCACAGGCACAAGAGGATCTGGGACCTGGGCTTGCCCAGAGGAGGAAAATCTCATGGCTCTCGTCCTCGGCAGAGTCTCTTTCCGAAAAGGCACACGTCCGGCTCCTTGTCCCACACGGAAGGTGGCAGCCCTGAAAGATGTTGCTGGTCTTCACCATCCCCCTGCAGCCTATTCACAGCTACAACAGGATCTGGGACCTGGGCTTGCCCAGAGGAGGAACATCTCATGGTTCTCGTCCTCGGCAGAGCCTCTTTCCGAAAGGCACACGTCTGGCTCCTTGTCCCACACGGAAGGTGGCAGCCCTGAAAGCTGTTGCTGGTCTTCACCCTCCCCCTGCAGCCTATTCACAGGCACAACAGGATCTGGGACCCGGGCTTGCCCAGAGGAGGAACATCTCATGGTTCTCGTCCTCGGCAGAGCCTCTTCCCGAAAGGCACACGTCCGACTCCTTGTCCCACACGGAAGGTGGCAGGCCGGAAAGATGTTGCTGGTCTTCACCGTCCCCCTGCAGCCTATTCACAGGCACAACAGGATCTGGGACCTGGGCTTGCCCAGAGGAGGAACATCTCATGGCTCTCGTCCTCGGCAGAGCCTCTTTCCGAAAAGGCACACGTCCGGCTTCTTGTCCCACACGGAAGGTGGCAGCCCTGAAAGCTGTTGCTGGTCTTCACCGTCCCCCTGCAGCCTATTCACAGGCAAAACAGGATCTGGGACCCGGGCTTTCCCAGAGGAGGAACATCTCATGGCTCTCGTCCTCGGCAGAGCCTGATTCCAAAAAGGCACTCATCCGGCTCCTTGTCCCACACGGAAGGTGGCAGCCCTGAAAGCTGTTGCTGGTTATCA
Organism: Astur gentilis; assembly: GCF_929443795.1. Classification (NCBI taxonomy): domain Eukaryota; kingdom Metazoa; phylum Chordata; class Aves; order Accipitriformes; family Accipitridae; genus Astur; species Astur gentilis. Next base: position 811,087 of record NC_064889.1, read on the forward strand.
CCGTCCCCATGCAGCCTATTCACAGGCACAACAGGATCTGGGACCTGGGCTTGCCCAGAGGAGGAACATCTCATGGCTCTCGTCCTCGGCAGAGCCTCTTTCCGAAAGGCACACGTCTGGCTCCTTGTCCCACACGGAAGGTAGCAGGCCGGAAAGATGTTGCTGGTCTTCACCGTCCCCCTGCAGCCTATTCACAGGCACAACAGGATCTGGGACCTGGGCTTGCCCAGAGGAGGAACATCTCATGGCTCTCGTCCTCGGCAGAGCCTCTTTCCGAAAAGGCACACGTCCGGCTCCTTGTCCCACACGGAAGGTGGCAGCCCTGAAAGCTGTTGCTGGTCTTCACCGTCCTCCTGCAGCCTATTCACAGGCAAAACAGGATCTGGGACCCGGGCTTTCCCAGAGGAGGAACATCTCATGGCTCTCGTCCTCGGCAGAGCCTCTTTCCGAAAAGGCACACGTCCGGCTCCTTGTCCCACACGGAAGGTGGCAGCCCTGAAAGATGTTGCTGGTCTTCACCGTCCCCCTGCAGCCTATTCACAGCTACAACAGGATCTGGGACCTGGGCTTGCCCAGAGGAGGAACATCTCATGGTTCTCGTCCTCGGCAGAGCCTGATTCAGGAAAGGCACACGTCCGGCTCCTTGTCCCACATGGAAGGTGGCAGCCCTGAAAGCTGTTGCTGGTCTTCACCATCCCCCTGCAGCCTATTCACAGGCACAACAGGATCTGGGACTCGGGATTGCCCAGAGGAGGAACATCTCATGGCTCTCGTCCTCGGCAGAGCCTGATTCAGGAAAGGCACACGTCCGGCTCCCTGTCCCACACGGAAGGTGGCAGCCCTGAAAGCTGTTGCTGGTCTTCACCGTCCCCCTGCAGCCTATTCACAGCTACAACAGGATATGGGACCTGGGCTTGCCCAGAGGAGGAACATCTCATGGTTCTCGTCCTCGCCAGAGCCTCTTTCCGAAAGGCACACGTCTGGCTCCTTGTCCCACACGGAAGGTGGCAGCCCTGAAAGCTGTTGCTGGTCTTCACCGTCCCCCTGCAGCCTATTCACAGGCACAACATGATCTGGGACCCGGGCTTGCCCAGAGGAGGAACATCTCATGGCTCTCGTCCTCGGCAGAGCCTGATTCAGGAAAGGCACACGTCCGGCTCCTTGTCCCACACGGAAGGTGGCAGGCCGGAAAGATGTTGCTGGTCTTCACCGTCCCCCTGCAGCCTATTCACAGGCACAAGAGGACCTGGGACCTGGGCTTGCCCAGAGGAGGAAAATCTCATGGCTCTCGTCCTCGGCAGAGTCTCTTTCCGAAAAGGCACACGTCTGGCTCCTTGTCCCACACGGAAGGTGGCAGCCCTGAAAGATGTTGCCGGTCTTCACCGTCCCCCTGCAGCCTATTCACAGCTACAACAGGATCTGGGACCTGGGCTTGCCAAGAGGAGGAACATCTCATGGTTCTCGTCCTCGGCAGAGCCTCTTTCCGAAAGGCACACGTCTGGCTCCTTGTCCCACACGGAAGGTGGCAGCCCTGAAAGCTGTTGCTGGTCTTCACCCTCCCCCTGCAGCCTATTCACAGGCACAACAGGATCTGGGACCCGGGCTTGCCCAGAGGAGGAACATCTCATGGTTCTCGTCCTCTGCAGAGCCTCTTCCCGAAAGGCACACGTCCGGCTCCTTGTCCCACACGGAAGGTGGCAGGCCGGAATGATGTTGCTGGTCTTCACCGTCCCCCTGCAGCCTATTCAGAGGCACAACAGGATCTGGGACCTGGGCTTGCCCAGAGGAGGAACATCTCATGGCTCTCGTCCTCGGCAGAGCCTCTTTCCGAAAAGGCACACGTCCGGCTCCTTGTCCCACACGGAAGGTGGCAGCCCTGAAAGCTGTTGCTGGTCTTCACCGTCCTCCTGCAGCCTATTCACAGGCAAAAGAGGATCTGGGACCCGGGCTTTCCCAGAGGAGGAACATCTCATGGCTCTCGTACTCGGCAGAGCCTGATTCCAAAAAGGCACTCATCCGGCTCCTTGTCCCACACGGAAGGTGGCAGCCCTGAAAGCTGTTGCTGGTCTTCACCGTCCCCATGCAGCCTATTCACAGGCACAACAGGATCTGGGACCTGGGCTTGCCCAGAGGAGGAACATCTCATGGCTCTCGTCCTCGGCAGAGCCTCTTTCCGAAAGGCACACGTCCGGCTCCTTGTCCCACATGGAAGTTGGCAGCCCTGAAAGCTGTTGCTGGTCTCCACCCTCCCCCTGCAGCCTATTCACAGGCACAACAGGATCTGGGACCTGGGCTTGCCCAGAGGAGGAACATCTACTGGCTCTCGTCCTCGGCAGAGCCTCTTTCGGAAAAGGCACACGTCCGGCTCCTTGTCCCACACGGAAGGTGGCAGGCCGGAAAGCTGTTGCTGGTCTTCACCGTCCCCCTGCAGCCTATTCACAGGCACAAGAGGATCTGGGACCTGGGCTTGCCCAGAGGAGGAACATGTCATGGTTCTCGTCCACGGCAGAGCCTCTTTCCGAAAGGCACACGTCTGGCTCCTTGTCCCACACGGAAGGTGGCAGCCCTGAAAGCTGTTGCTGGTCTTCACCGTCCCCCTGCAGCCTATTCACAGCTACAACAGGATCTGGGACCCGGGCTTGCCCAGAGGAGGAACATCTCATGGCTCTCGTCCTCGGCAGTGCCTGTTTCCGAGAAGGCACACGTCCGGCTCCTCTTCCCACACGGAAGGTGGCAGCCCTGAAAGCTGTTGCTGGTCTTCACCGTCCCCCTGCAGCCTATTCAGAGGCAAAACAGGATCTGGGACTCGGGATTGCCCAGAGGAGGAACATCTCATGGCTCTCGTCCTCGGCAGAGCCTGATTCAGGAAAGGCACACGTCCGGCTCCTTGTCCCACACGGAAGGTGGCAGCCCTGAAAGCTGTTGCTGGTCTTCACCGTCCCCCTGCAGCCTATTCACAGGCACAACAGGATCTGGGACTCGGGATTGCCCAGAGGAGGAACATCTCATGGCTCTCGTCCTCGGCAGAGCCTGATTCAGGAAAGGCACACGTCCGGCTCCTTGTCCCACACGGAAGGTGGCAGCCCTGAAAGCTGTTGCTGGTCTTCACCGTCCCCCTGCAGCCTATTCACAGCTACAACAGGATATGGGACCTGGGCTTGCCCAGAGGAGGAACATCTCATGGTTCTCGTCCTCGCCAGAGCCTCTTTCCGAAAGGCACACGTCTGGCTCCTTGTCCCACACGGAAGGTGGCAGCCCTGAAAGCTGTTGCTGGTCTTCACCGTCCCCCTGCAGCCTATTCACAGGCACAAGAGGATCTGGGACCCGGGCTTGCCCAGAGGAGGAACATCTCATGGCTCTCGTCCTCGGCAGAGCCTGATTCAGGAAAGGCACACGTCCGGCTCCTTGTCCCACACGGAAGGTGGCAGGCCGGAAAGATGTTGCTGGTCTTCACCGTCCCCCTGCAGCCTATTCACAGGCACAAGAGGATCTGGGACCTGGGCTTGCCCAGAGGAGGAAAATCTCATGGCTCTCGTCCTCGGCAGAGTCTCTTTCCGAAAAGGCACACGTCCGGCTCTTGTCCCACACGGAAGGTGGCAGCCCTGAAAGATGTTGCTGGTCTTCACCGTCCCCCTGCAGCCTATTCACAGCTACAACAGGATCTGGGACCTGGGCTTGCCCAGAGGAGGAACATCTCATGGTTCTCGTCCTCGGCAGAGCCTCTTTCCGAAAGGCACACGTCTGGCTCCTTGTCCCACACGGAAGGTGGCAGCCCTGAAAGCTGTTGCTGGTCTTCACCCTCCCCCTGCAGCCTATTCACAGGCACAACAGGATCTGGGACTCGGGCTTGCCCAGAGGAGGAACATCTCATGGTTCTCGTCCTCGGCAGAGCCTCTTCCCGAAAGGCACACGTCCGACTCCTGGTCCCACACGGAAGGTGGCAGGCCGGAAAGATGTTGCTGGTCTTCACCGTCCCCCTGCAGCCTATTCACAGGCACAACAGGATCTGGGACCTGGGCTTGCCCAGAGGAGGAACATCTCATGGCTCTCGTCCTCGGCAGAGCCTCTTTCCGAAAAGGCACACGTCCGGCTTCTTGTCCCACACGGAAGGTGGCAGCCCTGAAAGCTGTTGCTGGTCTTCACCGTCCCCCTGCAGCCTATTCACAGGCAAAACAGGATCTGGGACCCGGGCTTTCCCAGAGGAGGAACATCTCATGGCTCTCGTCCTCGGCAGAGCCTGATTCCAAAAAGGCACTCATCCGGCTCCTTGTCCCACACGGAAGGTGGCAGCCCTGAAAGCTGTTGCTGGTAATCACCGTCCCCATGCAGCCTATTCACAGGCACAACAGGATCTGGGACCTGGGCTTGCCCAGAGGAGGAACATCTCATGGCTCTCGTCCTCGGCAGAGTCTCTTTCCGAAAAGGCACACGTCCGGCTCCTTGTCCCACACGGAAGGTGGCAGCCCTGAAAGCTGTTGCTGGTCTTCACCGTCCCCCTGCAGCCTATTCACAGCTACAACAGGATCTGGGACCTGGGCTTGCCCAGAGGAGGAACATCTCATGGTTCTCGTCCTCAGCAGAGCCTCTTTCCGAAAGGCACACGTCTGGCTCCTTGTCCCACACGGAAGGTGGCAGCCCTGAAAGCTGTTGCTGGTCTTCACCCTCCCCCTGCAGCCTATTCACAGCTACAACAGGATCTGGGACCCGGGCTTGCCCAGAGCAGGAACATCTCATGGTTCTCGTCCTCGGCAGAGCCTCTTTCCGAAAGGCACACGTCCGGCTCCTTGTCCCACACGGAAGGTGGCAGCCCTGAAAGCTGTTGCTGGTCTTCACCGTCCCCCTGCAGCCTATTCACAGCTACAACAGGATCTGGGACCCGGGCTTGCCCAGAGGAGGAACATCTCATGGCTCTCGTCCTCGGCAGAGCCTGATTCAGGAAAGGCACACGTCCGGCTCCTTGTCCCACACGGAAGGTGGCAGCCCTGAAAGCTGTTGCTGGTCTCCACCCTCCCCCTGCAGCCTATTCACAGGCACAACAGGATCTGGGACCTGGGCTTGCCCAGAGGAGGAACATCTCATGGCTCTCGTCCTCGGCAGAGCCTGTTTCCGAGAAGGCACACGTCCGGCTCCTCTTCCCACACAGAAGGTGGCAGCCCTGAAATCTGTTGCTGGTCTTCACCGTCCCCCTGCAGCCTATTCACAGGCACAACAGGATCTGGAACCTGGGCTTGCCCAGAGGAGGAACATCTCATGGCTCTCGTCCTCGGCAGAGCCTCTTTCCGAAAAGGCACACGTCCGGCTCCTTGTCCCACACGGAAGGTGGCAGCCCTGAAAGCTGTTGCTGGTCTTCACCGTCCCCCTGCAGCCTATTCACAGGCACAACAGGATCTGGGACCTGGGCTTGCCCAGAGGAGGAACATCTCATGGTTCTCGTCCGCGGCAGAGCCTCTTTCCGAAAAGGCACACGTCTGGCTCCTTGTCCCACACGGAAGGTGGCAGCCCTGAAAGCTGTTGCTGGTCTTCACCGTCCCCCTGCAGCCTATTCACAGCTACAACAGGATCTGGGACCCGGGCTTGCCCAGAGGAGGAACATCTCATGGCTCTCTTCCTCGGCAGTGCCTGTTTCCGAGAAGGCACACGTCCGGCTCCTCTCCCACACGGAAGGTGGCAGCCCTGAAAGCTGTTGCTGGTCTTCACCGTCCCCCTGCAGCCTATTCAGAGGCAAAACAGGATCTGGGACTCGGGATTGCCCAGAGGAGGAACATCTACTGGCTCTCGTCCTCGGCAGAGCCTGATTCAGGAAAGGCACACGTCCGGCTCCTTGTCCCACACGGAAGGTGGCAGCCCTGAAAGCTGTTGCTGGTCTTCACCGTCCCCCTGCAGCCTATTCACAGGCACAACAGGATCTGGGACCCGGGCTTGCCCAGAGGAGGAACATCTCATGGCTCTCGTCCTCGGCAGAGCCTGATTCAGGAAAGGCACACGTCCGGCTCCTTGTCCCACACGGAAGGTGGCAGCCCTGAAAGCTGTTGCTGGTCTCCACCCTCCCCCTGCAGCCTATTCACAGGCACAACAGGATCTGGGACCTGGGCTTGCCCAGAGGAGGAACATCTACTGGCTCTCGTCCTCGGCAGAGCCTGTTTCCGAGAAGGCACACGTCCGGCTCCTTGTCCCACACGGAAGGTGGCAGCCCTGAAATCTGTTGCTGGTCTTCACCGTCCCCCTGCAGCCTATTCACAGGCACAACAGGATCTGGAACCTGGGCTTGCCCAGAGGAGGAACATCTCATGGCTCTCGTCCTCGGCAGAGCCTCTTTCGGAAAAGGCACACGTCCGGCTCCTTGTCCCACACGGAAGGTGGCAGCCCTGAAAGCTGTTGCTGGTCTTCACCGTCCCCCTGCAGCCTATTCACAGGCACAACAGGATCTGGGACCTGGGCTTGCCCAGAGGAGGAACATCTCATGGCTCTCGTCCTCGGCAGAGCCTGATTCAGGAAAGGCACACGTCCGGCTCCTTGTCCCACACGGAAGGTGGCAGCCCTGAAAGCTGTTGCTGGTCTTCACCGTCCCCCTGCAGCCTATTCACAGCTACAACAGGATATGGGACCTGGGCTTGCCCAGAGGAGGAACATCTCATGGTTCTCGTCCTCGCCAGAGCCTCTTTCCGAAAGGCACACGTCTGGCTCCTTGTCCCACACGGAAGGTGGCAGCCCTGAAAGCTGTTGCTGGTCTTCACCGTCCCCCTGCAGCCTATTCACAGGCACAAGAGGATCTGGGACCCGGGCTTGCCCAGAGGAGGAACATCTCATGGCTCTCTTCCTCGGCAGAGCCTGATTCAGGAAAGGCACACGTCTGGCTCCTTGTCCCACACGGAAGGTGGCAGGCCGGAAAGATGTTGCTGGTCTTCACCGTCCCCCTGCAGCCTATTCACAGGCACAAGAGGATCTGGGACCTGGGCTTGCCCAGAGGAGGAAAATCTCATGGCTCTCGTCCTCGGCAGAGTCTCTTTCCGAAAAGGCACACGTCCGGCTCCTTGTCCCACACGGAAGGTGGCAGCCCTGAAAGATGTTGCTGGTCTTCACCATCCCCCTGCAGCCTATTCACAGCTACAACAGGATCTGGGACCTGGGCTTGCCCAGAGGAGGAACATCTCATGGTTCTCGTCCTCGGCAGAGCCTCTTTCCGAAAGGCACACGTCTGGCTCCTTGTCCCACACGGAAGGTGGCAGCCCTGAAAGCTGTTGCTGGTCTCCACCCTCCCCCTGCAGCCTATTCACAGGCACAACAGGATCTGGGACCCGGGCTTGCCCAGAGGAGGAACATCTCATGGTTCTCGTCCTCGGCAGAGCCTCTTCCCGAAAGGCACACGTCCGACTCCTTGTCCCACACGGAAGGTGGCAGGCCGGAAAGATGTTGCTGGTCTTCACCGTCCCCCTGCAGCCTATTCACAGGCACAACAGGATCTGGGACCTGGGCTTGCCCAGAGGAGGAACATCTCATGGCTCTCGTCCTCGGCAGAGCCTCTTTCCGAAAAGGCACACGTCCGGCTTCTTGTCCCACACGGAAGGTGGCAGCCCTGAAAGCTGTTGCTGGTCTTCACCGTCCCCCTGCAGCCTATTCACAGGCAAAACAGGATCTGGGACCCGGGCTTTCCCAGAGGAGGAACATCTCATGGCTCTCGTCCTCGCAGAGCCTGATTCCAAAAAGGCACTCATCCGGCTCCTTGTCCCACACGGAAGGTGGCAGGCCGGGAAGGTGTTGCTGGTTTTCACCGTCCCCATGCAGCCTATTCACAGGCACAACAGGATCTGGGACCTGGGCTTGCCCAGAGGAGGAACATCTCATGGCTCTCGTCCTCGGCAGAGCCTGATTCAGGAAAGGCACATGTCCGGCTCCTTGTCCCACACGGAAGGTAGCAGGCCGGAAAGATGTTGCTGGTCTTCACCGTCCCCCTGCAGCCTATTCACAGGCACAACAGGATCTGGGACCTGGGCTTGCCCAGAGGAGGAACATCTCATGGCTCTCGTCCTCGGCAGAGCCTCTTTCGGAAAAGGCACACGTCCGGCTCCTTGTCCCACACGGATGGTGGCAGCCCTGAAAGCTGTTGCTGGTCTTCACGGTCCCCCTGCAGCCTATTCACAGGCACAACAGGATCTGGGACCTGGGCTTGCCCAGAGGAGGAACATCTCATGGTTCTCGTCCTCGGCAGAGCCTCTTTCCGAAAGGCACACGTCTGGCTCCTTGTCCCACACGGAAGGTGGCAGCCCTGAAAGCTGTTGCTGGTCTTCACCGTCCCCCTGCAGCCTATTCACAGGCAAAACAGGATCTGGGACCCGGGCTTGCCAAGAGGAGGAACATCTCATGGCTCTCGTCCTCGGCAGTGCCTGTTTCCGAGAAGGCACACGTCCGGCTCCTCTTCCCACACGGAAGGTGGCAGCCCTGAAAGCTGTTGCTGGTCTTCACCGTCCCCCTGCAGCCTATTCAGAGGCAAAACAGGATCTGGGACTCGGGATTGCCCAGAAGAGGAACATCTCATGGCTCTCGTCCTCGGCAGAGCCTGATTCAGGAAAGGCACACGTCCGGCTCCTTGTCCCACACGGAAGGTGGCAGCCCTGAAAGCTGTTGCTGGTCTTCACCGTCCCCCTGCAGCCTATTCACAGCTACAACAGGATATGGGACCTGGGCTTGCCCAGAGGAGGAACATCTCATGGTTCTCGTCCTCGCCAGATCCTCTTTCCGAAAGGCACACGTCTGGCTCCTTGTCCCACACGGAAGGTGGCATCCCTGAAAGCTGTTGCTGGTCTTCACCGTCCCCCTGCAGCCTATTCACAGGCACAACAGGATCTGGGACCCGGGCTTGCCCAGAGGAGGAACATCTCATGGCTCTCTTCCTCGGCAGAGCCTGATTCAGGAAAGGCACACGTCCGGCACCTTGTCCCACACGGAAGGTGGCAGGCCGGAAAGATGTTGCTGGTCTTCACCGTCCCCCTGCAGCCTACTCACAGGCACAAGAGGATCTGGGACCTGGGCTTGCCCAGAGGAGGAACATCTCATGGCTCTCGTCCTCGGCAGAGCCTGTTTCCGAAAAGGCACACGTCCGGCTCCTTGTCCCACACGGAAGGTGGCAGCCCTGAAAGATGTTGCTGGTCTTCACCGTCCCCCTGCAGCCTATTCACAGCTACAACAGGATCTGGGACCTGGGCTTGCCCAGAGGAGGAACATCTCATGGTTCTCGTCCTCGGCAGAGCCTCTTTCCGAAAGGGACACGTCTGGCTCCTTGTCCCACACGGAAGGTGGCAGCCCTGAAAGCTGTTGCTGGTCTTCACTCTCCCCCTGCATCCTATTCACAGGCACAACAGGATCTGGGACCCGGGCTTGCCCAGAGGAGGAACATCTCATGGTTCTCATCCTCGGCAGAGCCTGTTTCCGAAAAGGCACACGTCCGGCTCCTTGTCCCACACGGAAGGTGGCAGCCCTGAAAGATGTTGCTGGTCTTCACCGTCCCCCTGCAGCCTATTCACAGCTACAACAGGATCTGGGACCTGGGCTTGCCCAGAGGAGGAACATCTCATGGCTCTCGTCCTCGGCAGAGCCTGATTCAGGAAAGGCACACGTCCGGCTCCTTGTCCCACACGGAAGGTGGCAGCCCTGAAAGCTGTTGCTGGTCTTCACCGTCCCCCTGCAGCCTATTCACAGCTACAACAGGATATGGGACCTGGGCTTGCCCAGAGGAGGAACATCTCATGGTTCTCGTCCTCGCCAGAGCCTCTTTCCGAAAGGCACACGTCTGGCTCCTTGTCCCACACGGAAGGTGGCAGCCCTGAAAGCTGTTGCTGGTCTTCACCGTCCCCCTGCAGCCTATTCACAGGCACAAGAGGATCTGGGACCCGGGCTTGCCCAGAGGAGGAACATCTCATGGCTCTCTTCCTCGGCAGAGCCTGATTCAGGAAAGGCACACGTCTGGCTCCTTGTCCCACACGGAAGGTGGCAGGCCGGAAAGATGTTGCTGGTCTTCACCGTCCCCCTGCAGCCTATTCACAGGCACAAGAGGATCTGGGACCTGGGCTTGCCCAGAGGAGGAAAATCTCATGGCTCTCGTCCTCGGCAGAGTCTCTTTCCGAAAAGGCACACGTCCGGCTCCTTGTCCCACACGGAAGGTGGCAGCCCTGAAAGATGTTGCTGGTCTTCACCATCCCCCTGCAGCCTATTCACAGCTACAACAGGATCTGGGACCTGGGCTTGCCCAGAGGAGGAACATCTCATGGTTCTCGTCCTCGGCAGAGCCTCTTTCCGAAAGGCACACGTCTGGCTCCTTGTCCCACACGGAAGGTGGCAGCCCTGAAAGCTGTTGCTGGTCTCCACCCTCCCCCTGCAGCCTATTCACAGGCACAACAGGATCTGGGACCCGGGCTTGCCCAGAGGAGGAACATCTCATGGTTCTCGTCCTCGGCAGAGCCTCTTCCCGAAAGGCACACGTCCGACTCCTTGTCCCACACGGAAGGTGGCAGGCCGGAAAGATGTTGCTGGTCTTCACCGTCCCCCTGCAGCCTATTCACAGGCACAACAGGATCTGGGACCTGGGCTTGCCCAGAGGAGGAACATCTCATGGCTCTCGTCCTCGGCAGAGCCTCTTTCCGAAAAGGCACACGTCCGGCTTCTTGTCCCACACGGAAGGTGGCAGCCCTGAAAGCTGTTGCTGGTCTTCACCGTCCCCCTGCAGCCTATTCACAGGCAAAACAGGATCTGGGACCCGGGCTTTCCCAGAGGAGGAACATCTCATGGCTCTCGTCCTCGCAGAGCCTGATTCCAAAAAGGCACTCATCCGGCTCCTTGTCCCACACGGAAGGTGGCAGGCCGGGAAGGTGTTGCTGGTTTTCACCGTCCCCATGCAGCCTATTCACAGGCACAACAGGATCTGGGACCTGGGCTTGCCCAGAGGAGGAACATCTCATGGCTCTCGTCCTCGGCAGAGCCTGATTCAGGAAAGGCACATGTCCGGCTCCTTGTCCCACACGGAAGGTAGCAGGCCGGAAAGATGTTGCTGGTCTTCACCGTCCCCCTGCAGCCTATTCACAGGCACAACAGGATCTGGGACCTGGGCTTGCCCAGAGGAGGAACATCTCATGGCTCTCGTCCTCGGCAGAGCCTCTTTCGGAAAAGGCACACGTCCGGCTCCTTGTCCCACACGGATGGTGGCAGCCCTGAAAGCTGTTGCTGGTCTTCACGGTCCCCCTGCAGCCTATTCACAGGCACAACAGGATCTGGGACCTGGGCTTGCCCAGAGGAGGAACATCTCATGGTTCTCGTCCTCGGCAGAGCCTCTTTCCGAAAGGCACACGTCTGGCTCCTTGTCCCACACGGAAGGTGGCAGCCCTGAAAGCTGTTGCTGGTCTTCACCGTCCCCCTGCAGCCTATTCACAGGCACAACAGGATCTGGGACCCGGGCTTGCCAAGAGGAGGAACATCTCATGGCTCTCGTCCTCGGCAGTGCCTGTTTCCGAGAAGGCACACGTCCGGCTCCTCTTCCCACACGGAAGGTGGCAGCCCTGAAAGCTGTTGCTGGTCTTCACCGTCCCCCTGCAGCCTATTCAGAGGCAAAACAGGATCTGGGACTCGGGATTGCCCAGAAGAGGAACATCTCATGGCTCTCGTCCTCGGCAGAGCCTGATTCAGGAAAGGCACACGTCCGGCTCCTTGTCCCACACGGAAGGTGGCAGCCCTGAAAGCTGTTGCTGGTCTTCACCGTCCCCCTGCAGCCTATTCACAGCTACAACAGGATATGGGACCTGGGCTTGCCCAGAGGAGGAACATCTCATGGTTCTCGTCCTCGCCAGATCCTCTTTCCGAAAGGCACACGTCTGGCTCCTTGTCCCACACGGAAGGTGGCATCCCTGAAAGCTGTTGCTGGTCTTCACCGTCCCCCTGCAGCCTATTCACAGGCACAACAGGATCTGGGACCCGGGCTTGCCCAGAGGAGGAACATCTCATGGCTCTCTTCCTCGGCAGAGCCTGATTCAGGAAAGGCACACGTCCGGCACCTTGTCCCACACGGAAGGTGGCAGGCCGGAAAGATGTTGCTGGTCTTCACCGTCCCCCTGCAGCCTAGTCACAGGCACAAGAGGATCTGGGACCTGGGCTTGCCCAGAGGAGGAACATCTCATGGCTCTCGTCCTCGGCAGAGCCTGTTTCCGAAAAGGCACACGTCCGGCTCCTTGTCCCACACGGAAGGTGGCAGCCCTGAAAGATGTTGCTGGTCTTCACCGTCCCCCTGCAGCCTATTCACAGCTACAACAGGATCTGGGACCTGGGCTTGCCCAGAGGAGGAACATCTCATGGTTCTCGTCCTCGGCAGAGCCTCTTTCCGAAAGGGACACGTCTGGCTCCTTGTCCCACACGGAAGGTGGCAGCCCTGAAAGCTGTTGCTGGTCTTCACTCTCCCCCTGCATCCTATTCACAGGCACAACAGGATCTGGGACCCGGGCTTGCCCAGAGGAGGAACATCTCATGGTTCTCATCCTCGGCAGAGCCTCTTTCCGAAAGGCACACGTCCGGCTCCTTGTCCCACACGGAAGGTTGCAGGCCGGAAAGATGTTGCTGGTCTTCACCGTCCCCCTGCAGCCTATTCACAGGCACAACAGGATCTGGGACCTGGGCTTGCCCAGAGGAGGAACATCTCATGGCTCTCGTCCTCGGCAGAGCCTCTTTCCGAAAAGGCACACGTCCGGCTTCTTGTCTCACACGGAAGTTGGCAGCCCTGAAAGCTGTTGCTGGTCTTCACCGTCCCCCTGCAGCCTATTCACAGGCAAAACAGGATCTGGGACCCGGGCTTTCCCAGAGGAGGAACATCTACTGGCTCTCGTCCTCGGCAGAGCCTGATTCCAAAAAGGCACTCATCCGGTTCCTTGTCCCACACGGAAGGTGGCAGCCCTGAAAGCTGTTGCTGGTTATCACCGTCCCCATGCAGCCTATTCACAGGCACAACAGGATCTGGGACCTGGGCTTGCCCAGAGGAGGAACATCTCATGGCTCTCGTCCTCGGCAGAGCCTGTTTCAGGAAAGGCACACGTCCGGCTCCTTGTCCCACACGGAAGGTAGCAGGCCGGAAAGCTGTTGCTGGTCTTCACCGTCCCCCTGCAGCCTATTCACAGGCACAAGAGGATCTGGGACCTGGGCTTGCCCAGAGGAGGAACATCTCATGGCTCTCGTCCTCGGCAGAGTCTCTTTCCGAAAAGGCACACGTCCGGCTCCTTGTCCCACACGGAAGGTGGCATCCCTGAAAGCTGTTGCTGGTCTTCACCGTCCCCCTGCAGCCTATTCACAGGCACAACAGGATCTGGGACCCGGGCTTGCCCAGAGGAGGAACATCTCATGGCTCTCGTCCTCGGCAGAGCCTGATTCAGGAAAGGCACACGTCCGGCACCTTGTCCCACACGGAAGGTGGCAGGCCGGAAAGATGTTGCTGGTCTTCACCGTCCCCCTGCAGCCTACTCACAGGCACAAGAGGATCTGGGACCTGGGCTTGCCCAGAGGAGGAACATCTCATGGCTCTCGTCCTCGGCAGAGCCTGTTTCCGAAAAGGCACACGTCCGGCTCCTTGTCCCACACGGAAGGTGGCAGCCCTGAAAGATGTTGCTGGTCTTCACCGTCCCCCTGCAGCCTATTCACAGCTACAACAGGATCTGGGACCTGGGCTTGCCCAGAGGAGGAACATCTCATGGTTCTCGTCCTCGGCAGAGCCTCTTTCCGAAAGGGACACGTCTGGCTCCTTGTCCCACACGGAAGGTGGCAGCCCTGAAAGCTGTTGCTGGTCTTCACTCTCCCCCTGCATCCTATTCACAGGCACAACAGGATCTGGGACCCGGGCTTGCCCAGAGGAGGAACATCTCATGGTTCTCATCCTCGGCAGAGCCTCTTTCCGAAAGGCACACGTCCGGCTCCTTGTCCCACACGGAAGGTTGCAGGCCGGAAAGATGTTGCTGGTCTTCACCGTCCCCCTGCAGCCTATTCACAGGCACAACAGGATCTGGGACCTGGGCTTGCCCAGAGGAGGAACATCTCATGGCTCTCGTCCTCGGCAGAGCCTCTTTCCGAAAAGGCACACGTCCGGCTTCTTGTCTCACACGGAAGTTGGCAGCCCTGAAAGCTGTTGCTGGTCTTCACCGTCCCCCTGCAGCCTATTCACAGGCAAAACAGGATCTGGGACCCGGGCTTTCCCAGAGGAGGAACATCTACTGGCTCTCGTCCTCGGCAGAGCCTGATTCCAAAAAGGCACTCATTCGGCTCCTTGTCCCACACGGAAGGTGGCAGCCCTGAAAGCTGTTGCTGGTTATCACCGTCCCCATGCAGCCTATTCACAGGCACAACAGGATCTGGGACCTGGGCTTGCCCAGAGGAGGAACATCTCATGGCTCTCGTCCTCGGCAGAGCCTGATTCAGGAAAGGCACACGTCCGGCTCCTTGTCCCACACGGAAGGTAGCAGGCCGGAAAGCTGTTGCTGGTCTTCACCGTCCCCCTGCAGCCTATTCACAGGCACAAGAGGATCTGGGACCTGGGCTTGCCCAGAGGAGGAACATCTCATGGCTCTCGTCCTCGGCAGAGTCTCTTTCCGAAAAGGCACACGTCCGGCTCCTTGTCCCACACGGATGGTGGCAGCCCTGAAAGCTGTTGCTGGTCTTCATCGTCCCCCTGCAGCCTATTCACAGCTACAACAGGATCTGGGACCTGGGCTTGCCCAGAGGAGGAACATCTCATGGTTCTCGTCCTCAGCAGAGCCTCTTTCCGAAAGGCACACGTCTGGCTCCTTCTCCCACACGGAAGGTGGCAGCCCTGAAAGCTGTTGCTGGTCTTCACCCTCCCCCTGCAGCCTATTCACAGGCACAACAGGATCTGGGACCCGGGCTTGCCCAGAGGAGGAACATCTCATGGTTCTCGTCCTCGGCAGAGCCTCTTTCCGAAAGACACACGTCCGGCTCCTTGTCCCACACGGAAGGTGGCAGCCCTGAAAGCTGTTGCTGGTCTTCACCGTCCCCCTGCAGCCTATTCACAGCTACAACAGGATCTGGGACCCGGGCTTGCCCAGAGGAGGAACATCTCATGGCTCTCGTCCTCGGCAGAGCCTGATTCAGGAAAGGCACACGTCCGGCTCCTTGTCCCACACGGAAGGTGGCAGGCCGGAAAGATGTTGCTGATCTTCACCGTCCCCCTTCAGCCTATTCACAGGCACAAGAGGATCTGGGACCTGGGCTTGCCCAGAGGAGGAACATCTCATGGTTCTCGTCCTCGGCAGAGCCTCTTTCCGAAAGGCACACGTCTGGCTCCTTGTCCCACACGGAAGGTGGCAGCCCTGAAAGCTGTTGCTGGTCTCCACCCTCCCCCTGCAGCCTATTCACAGGCACAAGAGGATCTGGGACCTGGGCTTGCCCAGAGGAGGAACATCTCATGGCTCTCGTCCTCGGCAGAGCCTGATTCAGGAAAGGCACACGTCCGGCTCCTTGTCCCACACGGAAGGTGGCAGCCCTGAAATCTGTTGCTGGACTTCACCGTCCCCCTGCAGCCTATTCACAGGCACAACAGGATCTGGAACCTGGGCTTGCCCAGAGGAGGAACATCTCATGGCTCTCGTCCTCGGCAGAGCCTCTTTCGGAAAAGGCACACGTCCGGCTCCTTGTCCCACACGGAAGGTGGCAGCCCTGAAAGCTGTTGCTGGTATTCACCCTCCCCCTGCAGCCTATTCACAGGCACAACAGGATCTGGGACCTGGGCTTGCCCAGAGGAGGAACATCTCATGGCTCTCGTCCTCGGCAGTGCCTGTTTCCGAGAAGGCACACGTCCGGCTCCTTGTCCCACACGGAAGGTGGCAGCCCTGAAAGCTGTTGCTGGTCTTCACCGTCCCCCTGCAGCCTATTCAGAGGCAAAACAGGATCTGGGACTCGGGATTGCCCAGAGGAGGAACATCTACTGGCTCTCGTCCTCGGCAGAGCCTGATTCAGGAAAGGCACACGTCCGGCTCCTTGTCCCACACGGAAGGTGGCAGGCCGGAAAGCTGTTGCTGGTTTTCACCGTCCCCCTGCAGCCTATTCACAGGCACAAGAGGATCTGGTACCTGGGCTTGCCCAGAGGAGGAACATCTCATGGCTCTCGTCCTCGGCAGAGCCTCTTTCCGAAAAGGCACACGTCCGGCTCCTTGTCCCACACGGAAGGTGGCAGCCCTGAAAGCTGTTGCTGGTCCTCACCGTCCCCCTGCAGCCTATTCACAGGCACAACAGGATCTGGGACCCGGGCTTGCCCAGAGGAGGAACATCTCATGGCTCTCGTCCTCGGCAGAGCCTCTTTCCGAAAAGGCACACGTCCGTCTCCTTGTCCCACACGGAAGGTGGCAGCCCTGAAAGCTGTTGCTGGTCTTCACCGTCCCCCTGCAGCCTATTCACAGGCACAACAGGATCTGGGACCTGGGCTTGCCCAGAGGAGGAACATCTCATGGTTCTCGTCCTCGGCAGAGCCTCTTTCCGAAAGGCACACGTCTGGCTCCTTGTCCCACACGGAAGGTGGCAGCCCTGAAAGCTGTTGCTGGTCTTCACCGTCCCCCTGCAGCCTATTCACAGCTACAACAGGATCTGGGACCCGGGCTTGCCCAGAGGAGGAACATCTCATGGCTCTCGTCCTCGGCAGAGCCTGTTTCCGAGAAGGCACACGTCCGGCTCCTTGTCCCACACGGAAGGTGGCAGCCCTGAAAGCTGTTGCTGGTCTTCACCGTCCCCCTGCAGCCTATTCAGAGGCAAAACAGGATCTGGGACTCGGGGTTGCCCAAAGGAGGAACATCTCATGGCTCTCGTCCTCGGCAGAGCCTGTTTCAGGAAAGGCACACGTCTGGCTCCTTGTCCCACACGGAAGGTGGCAGCCCTGAAAGATGTTGCTGGTTTTCACCGTCCCCATGCAGCCTATTCACAGGCACAAGAGGATGTGGGACCTGGGCTTGCCCAGAGGAGGAACATCTCATGGCTCTCGTCCTCGGCAGAGCCTGATTCCGAAAAGGCACTCGTCCGGCTCCTTGTCCCACACGGAAGGTGGCAGCCCTGAAAGATGTTGC
The DNA here is from genome assembly GCF_929443795.1 of Astur gentilis. Lineage (NCBI taxonomy): Eukaryota > Metazoa > Chordata > Aves > Accipitriformes > Accipitridae > Astur > Astur gentilis. The sequence goes on from NC_064889.1 coordinate 828,171, forward strand.
TGGTCTTCACCGTGCCCCTGCAGCCTATTCACAGGCACAACAGGATCTGGGACCTGGGCTTGCCCAGAGGAGGAACATCTCATGGTTCTCGTCCTCGGCAGAGCCTCTTTCCGAAAGGCACACGCCTGGCTCCTTGTCCCACACGGAAGGTGGCAGCCCTGAAAGCTGTTGCTGGTCTTCACCATCCCCCTGCAGCCTATTCACAGGCACAACAGGATCTGGGACCCGGGCTTGCCCAGAGGAGGAACATCTCATGGCTCTTGTCCTCGGCAGAGCCTGATTCAGGAAAGGCACACATCCGGCTCCTTGTCCCACACGGAAGGTGGCAGCCCTGAAAGATGTTGCTGGTCTTCACCGTCCCCCTGCAGCCTATTCACAGGCACAACAGGATTTGGGACCCGGGCTTGCCCAGAGGAGGAACATCTCATGGCTCTCGTTCTCGGCAGAGCCTGTTTCCGAGAAGGCACACGTCCGGCTCCTCTTCCCACACGGAAGGTGGCAGCCCTGAAAGCTGTTGCTGGTCTTCACCGTCCCCCTGCAGCCTATTCACAGGCACAACAGGATCTGGGACTCGGGATTGCCCAGAGGAGGAACATCTCATGGCTCTCGTCCTCGGCAGAGCCTCTTTCCGAAAAGGCACACGTCCGGCTCCTTGTCCCACACGGAAGGTGGCAGCCCTGAAAGCTGTTGCTGGTCTTCACCGTCCCCCTGCAGCCTATTCACAGCTACAACAGGATCTGGGACCTGGGCTTGCCCAGAGGAGGAACATCTCATGGCTCTCGTCCTCGGCGGAGCCTGATTCCGGAAAGGCACACGTCCGGCTCCTTGTCCCACAGGGAAGGAGGCAGCCCGGAAAGCTGTTGCTGGTCTTCACTGTCCCCCTGCAGCCTATTCACAATCACAACAGGATTCATGACGCTGGCTTGGCCAGAGGAGGAACATCTCAGGGCTCTCGTCCTCGGCAGAGCCTGATTCTGAAAAGGCACTCGTCCGGCTCCTTGTCCCACACGGAAGGTGGCAGCCCTGAAAGATGTTGCTGGTCTTCACCGTCCCCATGCAGCCTATTCACAGGCACAAGAGGATCTGGGACCTGGGCTTGCCCAGAGGAGGAACATCTCATGGCTCTCGTCCTCGGCAGAGCCTGTTTCCGAAAAGGCACACGTCCGGCTCCTTGTCCCACACGGAAGGTGGCAGCCCTGAAAGATGTTGCTGGTCTTCACCGTCCCCTGCAGCCTATTCACAGCTACAACAGGATCTGGGACCTGGGCTTGCCCAGAGGAGGAACATCTCATGGTTCTCGTCCTCGGCAGAGCCTCTTTCCGAAAGGGACACGTCTGGCTCCTTGTCCCACACGGAAGGTGGCAGCCCTGAAAGCTGTTGCTGGTCTTCACTCTCCCCCTGCATCCTATTCACAGGCACAACAGGATCTGGGACCCGGGCTTGCCCAGAGGAGGAACATCTCATGGTTCTCATCCTCGGCAGAGCCTCTTTCCGAAAGGCACACGTCCGGCTCCTTGTCCCACACGGAAGGTTGCAGGCCGGAAAGATGTTGCTGGTCTTCACCGTCCCCCTGCAGCCTATTCACAGGCACAACAGGATCTGGGACCTGGGCTTGCCCAGAGGAGGAACATCTCATGGCTCTCGTCCTCGGCAGAGCCTCTTTCCGAAAAGGCACACGTCCGGCTTCTTGTCTCACACGGAAGTTGGCAGCCCTGAAAGCTGTTGCTGGTCTTCACCGTCCCCCTGCAGCCTATTCACAGGCAAAACAGGATCTGGGACCCGGGCTTTCCCAGAGGAGGAACATCTACTGGCTCTCGTCCTCGGCAGAGCCTGATTCCATAAAGGCACTCATTCGGCTCCTTGTCCCACACGGAAGGTGGCAGCCCTGAAAGCTGTTGCTGGTTATCACCGTCCCCATGCAGCCTATTCACAGGCACAACAGGATCTGGGACCTGGGCTTGCCCAGAGGAGGAACATCTCATGGCTCTCGTCCTCGGCAGAGCCTGATTCAGGAAAGGCACACGTCCGGCTCCTTGTCCCACACGGAAGGTAGCAGGCCGGAAAGCTGTTGCTGGTCTTCACCGTCCCCCTGCAGCCTATTCACAGGCACAAGAGGATCTGGGACCTGGGCTTGCCCAGAGGAGGAACATCTCATGGCTCTCGTCCTCGGCAGAGTCTCTTTCCGAAAAGGCACACGTCCGGCTCCTTGTCCCACACGGATGGTGGCAGCCCTGAAAGCTGTTGCTGGTCTTCATCGTCCCCCTGCAGCCTATTCACAGCTACAACAGGATCTGGGACCTGGGCTTGCCCAGAGGAGGAACATCTCATGGTTCTCGTCCTCAGCAGAGCCTCTTTCCGAAAGGCACACGTCTGGCTCCTTCTCCCACACGGAAGGTGGCAGCCCTGAAAGCTGTTGCTGGTCTTCACCCTCCCCCTGCAGCCTATTCACAGGCACAACAGGATCTGGGACCCGGGCTTGCCCAGAGGAGGAACATCTCATGGTTCTCGTCCTCGGCAGAGCCTCTTTCCGAAAAGGCACACGTCCGGCTCCTTGTCCCACACGGAAGGTGGCAGCCCTGAAAGCTGTTGCTGGTCTTCACCGTCCCCCTGCAGCCTATTCACAGGCACAACAGGATCTGGGACCTGGGCTTGCCCAGAGGAGGAACATCTCATGGCTATTGTCCTCGGCAGAGCCTCTTTCCGAAAAGGCACACGTCCGACTCGTCCCACACGGAAGGTGGCAGCCCTGAAAGCTGTTGCTGGTCTTCACCGTCCCCCTGCAGCCTATTCACAGCTACAACAGGATCTGGGACCTGGGCTTGCCCAGAGGAGGAACATCTCATGGTTCTCGTCCTCGGCAGAGTCTCTTTCCGAAAAGGCACACGTCCGGCTCCTTGTCCCACACGGAAGGTGGCAGGCCGAAAAGATGTTGCTGGTTTTCACCGTCCCCATGCAGCCTATTCACAGGCACAAGAGGATCTGGGACCTGGGCTTGCCCAGAGGAGGAACATCTCATGGCTCTCGTCCTCGGCAGAGCCTCTTTCGGAAAAGGCACACGTCCGGCTCCTTGTCCCACACGGAAGGTGGCAGCCCTGAAAGCTGTTGCTGGTCTTCACCGTCCCCCTGCAGCCTATTCACAGCTACAACAGGATCTGGGACCCGGGCTTCCCCAGAGGAGGAACATCTCATGGCTCTCGTCCTCGGCAGAGCCTCTTTCCGAGAAGGCACACGTCCGGCTCCTCTTCCCACACGGAAGGTGGCAGCCCTGAAAGCTGTTGCTGGTCTTCACCCTCCCCCTGCAGCCTATTCACAGTTAAAACAGGATTTGGGACTCGGGATTGCCCAGAGGAGGAACATCTACTGGCTCTCGTCCTCGGCAGAGCCTGATTCAGGAAAGGCACACGTCCGGCTCCTTGTCCCACACGGAAGGTGGCAGGCCGGAAAGCTGTTGCTGGTCTTCACCGTCCCCCTGCAGCCTATTCACAGGCACAACAGGATCTGGGACCTGGGCTTGCCCAGAGGAGGAACATCTCATGGCTCTCGTCCTCGGTAGAGCCTCTTTCCGAAAAGGCACACGTCCGGCTCCTTGTCCCACACGGAAGGTGGCAGCCCTGAATGCTGTTGCTGGTCTTCACCGTCCCCCTGCAGCCTATTCACAGGCACAACAGGATCTGGGACCCGGGCTTGCCCAGAGGAGGAACATCTCATGGCTCTCGTCCTCGGCAGAGCCTCTTTCCGAAAAGGAACACGTCCGGCTCCTTGTCCCACACGGAAGGTGGCAGCCCTGAAAGCTGTTGCTGGTCTTCACCGTCCCCCTGCAGCTTATTCGCAGCTACAACAGGATCTGGGACCCGGGCTTGCCCAGAGGAGGAACATCTCATGGCTCTCGTCCTCGGCAGAGCCTGTTTCCGAGAAGGCACACGTCCGGCTCCTCTTCCCACACGGAAGGTGGCAGCCCTGAAAGCTGTTGCTGGTCTTCACCGTCCCCCTGCAGCCTATTCAGAGGCAAAACAGGATCTGGGACTCGGGATTGCCCAGAGGAGGAACATCTCATGGCTCTCGTCCTCGGCAGAGCCTGTTTCAGTAAAGGCACACGTCCGGCTCCTTGTCCCACACGGAAGGTGGCAGGCCGGAAAGATGTTGCTGGTCTTCACCGTCCCCCTGCAGCCTATTCACAGGCACAACAGGATCTGGGACCTGGGCTTGCCCAGAGGAGGAACATCTCATGGCTCTCGTCCTCGGCAGAGCCTCTTTCCGAAAAGGCACACGTCTGGCTCCTTGTCCCACACGGAAGGTGGCAGCCCTGAAAGCTGTTGCTGGTCTTTACCGTCCCCCTGCAGCCTATTCACAGGTACAACAGGATATGGGACACGCGCTTGCCCAGAGGAGGAACATCTCATGGCTCTCGTCCTCGGCAGAGCCTGATTCTGAAAAGGCACTCGTCCGGCTCCTTGTCCCACACGGAAGGTGGCAGCCCTGAAAGATGTTGCTGGTCTTCACCGTCCCCATGCAGCCTATTCACAGGCACAACAGGATCTGGGACCCGGGCTTGCCCAGAGGAGGAACATCTCATGGCTCTCGTCCTCGGCAGAGCCTCTTTCCGAAAAGTCACACGTCTGGCTCCTTGTCCCACACGGAAGGTGGCAGCCCTGAAAGCTGTTGCTGGGCTTCACCGTCCCCCTGCAGCCTATTCACAGCTACAACAGGATCTGGGACCTGGGCTTGCCCAGAGGAGGAACATCTCATGGCTCTCGTCCTCGGCAGAGCCTCTTTCCGAAAAGGCACACGTCCGGCTCCTTGTCCCACACGGAAGGTGGCAGGCCGGAAAGCTGTTGCTGGTCTTCACCGTCCCCCTGCAGCCTATTCACAGGTACAACAGGATCTGGGACCCGGGCTTGCCCAGAGGAGGAACATCTCATGGCTCTCGTCCTCGGCAGAGCCTGATTCAGGAAAGGCACACATCCGGCTCCTTGTCCCACACGGAAGGTGGCAGGCCGGAAAGCTGTTGCTGGTCTTCACCGTCCCCCTGCAGCCTATTCACAGGCACAACAGGGTCTGGGACCTGGGCTTGCCCACAGGAGGAACATCTCATGGCTCTCGTCCTCGGCGGAGCCTGTTTCCGGAAAGGCACACGTCCGGCTCCTTGTCCCACAGGGAAGGTGGCAGGCCGCAAAGATGTTGCTGGTCTTCACTGTCCCCCTGCAGCCTATTCACAATCACAACAGGATTCATGACGCTGGCTTGGCCAGAGGAGGAACATCTCATGGCTCTCGTCCTCGGCGGAGCCTGATTCCGGAAAGGCACACATCCGGCTCCTTGTCCCACACGGAAGGTGGCAGCCCTGAAAGCTGTTGCTGGTCTTCACCGTCCCCCTGCAGCCTATTCACAGGTACAACAGGATATGGGACACGCGCTTGCCCAGAGGAGGAACATCTCATGGCTCTCGTCCTCGGCAGAGCCTGTTTCCGAAAAGGCACTCGTCCGGCTCCTTGTCCCACACGGAAGGTGGCAGGCCGGGAAGGTGTTGCTGGTTTTCACCGTCCCCATGCAGCCTATTCACAGGCACAACAGGATCTGGGACCCGGGCTTGCCCAGAGGAGGAACATCTCATGGCTCTCGTCCTCGGCAGAGCCTCTTTCCGAAAAGGCACACGTCCGGCTCCTTGTCCCACACGGAAGGTGGCAGCCCTGAAAGCTGTTGCTGGTCTTCACGGTCCCCCTGCAGCCTATTCACAGGCACAACAGGATCTGGGACCTGGGCTTGCCCAGAGGAGGAACATCTCATGGCTATCGTCCTCGGCAGAGCCTCTTTCCGAAAAGGCACACCTCCGACTCGTCCCACACGGAAGGTGGCAGCCCTGAAAGCTGTTGCTGGGCTTCACCGTCCCCCTGCAGCCTATTCACAGCTACAACAGGATCTGGGACCTGGGCTTGCCCAGAGGAGGAACATCTCATGGTTCTCGTCCTCGGCAGAGTCTCTTTCCGAAAAGGCACACGTCCGGCTCCTTGTCCCACACGGAAGGTGGCAGGCCGAAAAGATGTTGCTGGTTTTCACCGTCCCCATGCAGCCTATTCACAGGCACAAGAGGATCTGGGACCTGGGCTTGCCCAGAGGAGGAACATCTCATGGCTCTCGTCCTCGGCAGAGCCTCTTTCGGAAAAGGCACACGTCCGGCTCCTTGTCCCACACGGAAGGTGGCAGCCCTGAAAGCTGTTGCTGGTCTTCACCGTCCCCCTGCAGCCTATTCACAGGCACAACAGGATCTGGGACCTGGGCTTGCCCAGAGGAGGAACATCTACTGGCTCTCGTCCTCGGCAGAGCCTGATTCAGGAAAGGCACACGTCCGGCTCCTTGTCCCACACGGAAGGTGGCAGCCCTGAAAGCTGTTGCTGGTCTTCACCGTCCCCCTGCAGCCTATTCACAGCTACAACAGGATCTGGGACCCGGGCTACCCCAGAGGAGGAACATCTCATGGCTCTCGTCCTCGGCAGAGCCTCTTTCCGAAAAGGCACACGTCCGGCTCCTTGTCCCACACGGAAGGTGGCAGCCCTGAAAGCTGTTGCTGGTCTTCACCGTCCCCCTGCAGCCTATTCAGAGGCAAAACAGGATCTGGGACTCGGGATTGCCCAGAGGAGGAACATCTCATGGCTCTCGTCCTCGGCAGAGCCTGTTTCAGGAAAGGCACACGTCCGGCTCCTTGTCCCACACGGAAGGTGGCAGGCCGGAAAGATGTTGCTGGTCTTCACCGTCCCCCTGCAGCCTATTCACAGGCACAACAGGATCTGGGACCTGCGCTTGCCCAGAGGAGGAACATCTCATGGCTCTCGTCCTCGGCAGAGCCTCTTTCCGAAAAGGCACACGTCCGGCTCCTTGTCCCACACGGAAGGTGGCAGCCCTGAAAGCTGTTGCTGGTCTTCACCGTCCCCCTGCAGCCTATTCACAGGCACAACAGGATCTGGGACCCGGGCTTGCCCAGAGGAGGAACATCTCATGGCTCTCGTCCTCGGCAGAGCCTGTTTCCGAGAAGGCACTCGTCCGGCTCCTTGTCCCACACGGAAGGTGGCAGTCCTGAAAGCTGTTGCTGGTCTTCACCGTCCCCCTGCAGCCTATTCACAGGCAAAACAGGATCTGGGACCTGGGCTTGCCCAGAGGAGGAACATCTCATGGCTCTCGTCCTCGGCAGAGCCTGATTCAGGAAAGGCACACGTCCGGCTCCTTGTCCCACACGGAAGGTGGCAGGCCGGAAAGATGTTGCTGGTCTTCACCGTCCCCCTTCAGCCTATTCTCAGGCACAAGAGGATCTGGGACCTGGGCTTGCCCAGAGGAAGAACATCTCATGGCTCTCGTCCTCGGCAGAGTCTCTTTCCGAAAAGGCACACGTCCGGCTCCTTGTTCCACAAGGAAGGTGGCAGCCCTGAAAGCTGTTGCTGGTCTTCACCGTCCCCCTGCAGCCTATTCACAGGCACAACAGGGTCTGGGACCTGGGCTTGCCCACAGGAGGAACATCTCATGGCTCTCGTCCTCGGCGGAGCCTGTTTCCGGAAAGGCACACGTCCGGCTCCTTGTCCCACACGGAAGGTGGCAGGCCGCAAAGATGTTGCTGGTCTTCACTGTCCCCCTGCAGCCTATTCACAATCACAACAGGATTCACGACGCTGGCTTGGCCAGAGGAGGAACATCTCATGGCTCTCGTCCTCGGCGGAGCCTGATTCCGGAAAGGCACACATCCGGCTCCTTGTCCCACACGGAAGGTGGCAGCCCTGAAAGCTGTTGCTGGTCTTCACCGTCCGCCTGCAGCCTATTCACAGGCACAACAGGATCTGGGACCCGGGCTTGCCCAGAGGAGGAACATCTCATGGCTCTCGTCCTCGTCAGAGCCTCTTTCCGAAAAGGCACACGTCCAGCTCCTTGTCCCACACGGAAGGTGGCAGCCCTGAAAGCTGTTGCTGGTCTTCACCGTCCCCCTGCAGCCTATTCACAGGCACAACAGGATCTGGGACCCGGGCTTGCCCAGAGGAGGAACATCTCATGGCTCTCGTCCTCGGCAGAGCCTCTTTCCGAAAAGGCACACGTCCGGCTCCTTGTCCCACACGGAAGGTGGCAGCCCTGAAAGCTGTTGCTGGTCTTCACCGTCCCCCTGCAGCCTATTCACAGGCACAAGGGGATCTGGGACCTGGGCTTGCCCAGAGGAGGAACATCTCATGGCTATCGTCCTCGGCAGAGCCTCTTTCCGAAAAGGCACACGTCCGACTCGTCCCACACGGAAGGTGGCAGCCCTGAAAGCTGTTGCTGGTCTTCACCGTCCCCCTGCAGCCTATTCACAGCTACAACAGGATCTGGGACCTGGGCTTGCCCAGAGGAGGAACATCTCATGGTTCTCGTCCTCGGCAGAGTCTCTCTCCGAAAAGGCACACGTCCGGCTCCTTGTCCCACACGGAAGGTGGCAGGCCGAAAAGATGTTGCTGGTTTTCACCGTCCCCATGCAGCCTATTCACAGGCACAAGAGGATCTGGGACCTGGGCTTGCCCAGAGGAGGAACATCTCATGGCTCTCGTCCTCGGCAGAGCCTCTTTCGGAAAAGGCACACGTCCGGCTCCTTGTCCCACACGGAAGGTGGCAGCCCTGAAAGCTGTTGCTGGTCTTCACCGTCCCCCTGCAGCCTATTCACAGGCACAACAGGATCTGGGACCTGGGCTTGCCCAGAGGAGGAACATCTCATGGTTCTCGTCCTCGGCAGAGCCTCTTTCCGAAAGGCACACGTCTGGCTCCTTGTCCCACACGGAAGGTGGCAGCCCTGAAAGCTGTTGCTGGTCTTCACCGTCCCCCTGCAGCCTATTCACAGCTACAACAGGATCTGGGACCCGGGCTTCCCCAGAGGAGGAACATCTCATGGCTCTCGTCCTCGGCAGAGCCTCTTTCCGAGAAGGCACACGTCCGGCTCCTCTTCCCACACGGAAGGTGGCAGCCCTGAAAGCTGTTGCTGGTCTTCACCGTCCCCCTGCAGCCTATTCACAGTTAAAACAGGATTTGGGACTCGGGATTGCCCAGAGGAGGAACATCTACTGGCTCTCGTCCTCGGCAGAGCCTGGTTCAGGAAAGGCACACGTCCGGCTCCTTGTCCCACACGGAAGGTGGCAGCCCTGAAAGCTGTTGCTGGTCTTCACCGTCCCCCTGCAGCCTATTCACAGGCACAACAGGATCTGGGACCTGGGCTTGCCCAGAGGAGGAACATCTCATGGCTCTCGTCCTCGGTAGAGCCTCTTTCCGAAAAGGCACACGTCCGGCTCCTTGTCCCACACGGAAGGTGGCAGCCGTGAAAGCTGTTGCTGCTCTTCACCGTCCCCCTGCAGCCTATTCACAGGCACAACAGGATCTGGGACCCGGGCTTGCCCAGAGGATGAACATCTCATGGCTCTCGTCCTCGGCAGAGCCTCTTTCGGAAAAGGAACACGTCCGGCTCCTTGTCCCACACGGAAGGTGGCAGCCCTGAAAGCTGTTGCTGGTCTTCACCGTCCCCCTGCAGCCTATTCACAGGCACAACAGGATCTGGGACCTGGGCTTGCCCAGAGGAGGAACATCTCATGGTTCTCGTCCTCGGCAGAGCCTCTTTCCGAAAGGCACACTTCTGGCTCCTTGTCCCACAAGGAAGGTGGCAGCCCTGAAAGCTGTTGCTGGTCTTCACCGTCCCCCTGCAGCCTATTCGCAGCTACAACAGGATCTGGGACCCGGGCTTGCCCAGAGGAGGAACATCTCATGGCTCTCGTCCTCGGCAGAGCCTGTTTCCGAGAAGGCACACGTCCGGCTCCTCTTCCCACACGGAAGGTGGCAGCCCTGAAAGCTGTTGCTGGTCTTCACCGTCCCCCTGCAGCCTATTCAGAGGCAAAACAGGATCTGGGACTCGGGATTGCCCAGAGGAGGAACATCTCATGGCTCTCGTCCTCGGCAGAGCCTGTTTCAGGAAAGGCACACGTCCGGCTCCTTGTCCCACACGGAAGGCGGCAGGCCGGAAAGATGTTGATGGTCTTCACCGTCCCCATGCAGCCTATTCACAGGCACAACAGGATCTGGGACCCGGGCTTGCCCAGAGGAGGAACATCTCATGGCTCTCGTCCTCGGCAGAGCCTCTTTCCGAAAAGGCACACGTCTGGCTCCTTGTCCCACACGGAAGGTGGCAGCCCTGAAAGCTGTTGCTGGGCTTCACCGTCCCCCTGCAGCCTATTCACAGGCACAACAGGATCTGGGACCTGGCCTTGCCCAGAGGAGGAACATCTCATGGCTCTCGTCCTCGGCAGAGCCTCTTTCCGAAAAGGCACACGTCCGGCTCCTTGTCCCACACGGAAGGTGGCAGCCCTGAAAGCTGTTGCTGGTCTTCACCGTCCCCCTGCAGCCTATTCACAGGTACAACAGGATCTGGGACCCGGGCTTGCCCAGAGGAGGAACATCTCATGGCTCTCGTCCTCGGCAGAGCCTGTTTCAGGAAAGGCACACGTCCGGCTCCTTGTCCCACACGGAAGGTGGCAGGCCGGAAAGCTGTTGCTGGTCTTCACCGTCCCCCTGCAGCCTATTCACAGGCACAACAGGGTCTGGGACCTGGGCTTGCCCACAGGAGGAACATCTCATGGCTCTCGTCCTCGGCGGAGCCTGTTTCCGGAAAGGCACACGTCCGGCTCCTTGTCCCACAGGGAAGGTGGCAGCCCTGAAAGATGTTGCTGGTCTTCACTGTCCCCCTGCAGCCTATTCACAATCACAACAGGATTCACGACGCTGGCTTGGCCAGAGGAGGAACATCTCATGGCTCTCGTCCTCGGCGGAGCCTGATTCCGGAAAGGCACACATCCGGCTCCTTGTCCCACACGGAAGATGGCAGGCCGGAAAGCTGTTGCTGGTCTTCACCGTCCCCCTGCAGCCTATTCACAGGTACAACAGGATATGGGACACGCGCTTGCCCAGAGGAGGAACATCTCATGGCTCTCGTCCTCGGCAGAGCCTGTTTCCGAAAAGGCACTCGTCCGGCTCCTTGTCCCACACGGAAGGTGGCAGGCCGGGAAGGTGTTGCTGGTTTTCACCGTCCCCATGCAGCCTATTCACAGGCACAACAGGATCTGGGACCCGGGCTTGCCCAGAGGAGGAACATCTCATGGCTCTCGTCCTCGGCAGAGCCTCTTTCCGAAAAGGCACACGTCCGGCTCCTTGTCCCACACGGAAGGTGGCAGCCCTGAAAGCTGTTGCTGGTCTTCACCGTCCCCCTGCAGCCTATTCACAGGCACAACAGGATCTGGGACCTGGGCTTGCCCAGAGGAGGAACATCTCATGGCTATCGTCCTCGGCAGAGCCTCTTTCCGAAAAGGCACACGTCCGACTCGTCCCACACGGAAGGTGGCAGCCCTGAAAGCTGTTGCTGGTCTTCACCGTCCCCCTGCAGCCTATTCACAGCTACAACAGGATCTGGGACCTGGGCTTGCCCTGAGGAGGAACATCTCATGGTTCTCGTCCGCGGCAGAGCCTCTTTCCGAAAGGCACACGTCTGGCTCCTTGTCCCACACGGAAGGTGGCAGCCCTGAAAGCTGTTGCTGGTCTTCACCGTCCCCCTGCAGCCTATTCACAGCTACAACAGGATCTGGGACCCGGGCTTCCCCAGAGGAGGAACATCTCATGGCTCTCGTCCTCGGCAGAGCCTCTTTCCGAGAAGGCACACGTCCGGCTCCTCTTCCCACACGGAAGGTGGCAGCCCTGAAAGCTGTTGCTGGTCTTCACCGTCCCCCTGCAGCCTATTCACAGTTAAAACAGGATTTGGGACTCGGGATTGCCCAGAGGAGGAACATCTACTGGCTCTCGTCCTCGGCAGAGCCTGATTCAGGAAAGGCACACGTCCGGCTCCTTGTCCCACACGGAAGGTGGCAGGCCGGAAAGCTGTTGCTGGTCTTCACCGTCCCCCTGCAGCCTATTCACAGGCACAAGAGGATCTGGGACCTGGGCTTGCCCAGAGGAGGAACATCTCATGGCTCTCGTCCTCGGTAGAGCCTCTTTCCGAAAAGGCACACGTCCGGCTCCTTGTCCCACACGGAAGGTGGCAGCCCTGAAAGCTGTTGCTGGTCTTCACCGTCCCCCTGCAGCCTATTCACAGGCACAACAGGATCTGGGACCCGGGCTTGCCCAGAGGAGGAACATCTCATGGCTCTCGTCCTCGGCAGAGCCTCTTTCCGAAAAGGAACACGTCCGGCTCCTTGTCCCACACGGAAGGTGGCAGCCCTGAAAGCTGTTGCTGGTCTTCACCGTCCCCCTGCAGCCTATTCACAGGCACAACAGGATCTGGGACCTGGGCTTGCCCAGAGGAGGAACATCTCATGGTTCTCGTCCTCGGCAGAGCCTCTTTCTGAAAGGCACACTTCTGGCTCCTTGTCCCACAAGGAAGGTGGCAGCCCTGAAAGCTGTTGCTGGTCTTCACCGTCCCCCTGCAGCCTATTCGCAGCTACAACAGGATCTGGGACCCGGGCTTGCCCAGAGGAGGAACATCTCATGGCTCTCGTCCTCGGCAGAGCCTCTTTCCGAGAAGGCACACGTCCGGCTCCTCTTCCCACACGGAAGGTGGCAGCCCTGAAAGCTGTTGCTGGTCTTCACCGACCCCTGCAGCCTATTCAGAGGCAAAACAGGATCTGGGACTCGGGCTTGCCCAGAGGAGGAACATCTCATGGCTCTCGTCCTCGGCAGAGCCTGTTTCCGAGAAGGCACACGTCCGGCTCCTTGTCCCACACGGAATGTGGCAGCCCTGAAAGCTGTTGCTGGTTTTCACCGTCCCCATGCAGCCTATTCACAGGCACAAGAGGATCTGGGACCTGGGCTTGCCCAGAGGAGGAACATCTCATGGCTCTCGTCCTCGGCAGAGCCTCTTTCGGAAAAGGCACACGTCCGGCTCCTTGTCCCACACGGAAGGTGGCAGCCCTGAAAGCTGTTGCTGGTCTTCACCGTCCCCCTGCAGCCTATTCACAGGCACAACAGGATCTGGGACCTGGGCTTGCCCAGAGGAGGAACATCTCATGGTTCTCGTCCGCGGCAGAGCCTCTTTCCCAAAGGCACACGTCTGGCTCCTTGTCCCACACGGAAGGTGGCAGCCCTGAAAGCTGTTGCTGGTCTTCACCGTCCCCCTGCAGCCTATTCACAGCTACAACAGGATCTGGGACCCGGGCTTCCCCAGAGGAGGAACATCTCATGGCTCTCGTCCTCGGCAGAGCCTCTTTCCGAGAAGGCACACGTCCGGCTCCTCTTCCCACACGGAAGGTGGCAGCCCTGAAAGCTGTTGCTGGTCTTCACCGTCCCCCTGCAGCCTATTCACAGTTAAAACAGGATTTGGGACTCGGGATTGCCCAGAGGAGGAACATCTACTGGCTCTCGTCCTCGGCAGAGCCTGATTCAGGACAGGCACACGTCCGGCTCCTTGTCCCACACGGAAGGTGGCAGGCCGGAAAGCTGTTGCTGGTCTTCACCGTCCCCCTGCAGCCTATTCACAGGCACAACAGGATGTGGGACCCGGGCTTGCCCAGAGGAGGAACATCTCATGGTTCTCGTCCTCGGCAGAGCCTCTTTCTGAAAGGCACACTTCTGGCTCCTTGTCCCACACGGAAGGTGGCAGCCCTGAAAGCTGTTGCTGGTCTTCACCGTCCCCCTGCAGCCTATTCACAGTTAAAACAGGATTTGGGACTCGGGATTGCCCAGAGGAGGAACATCTACTGGCTCTCGTCCTCGGCAGAGCCTGATTCAGGAAAGGCACACGTCCGGCTCCTTGTCCCACACGGAAGGTGGCAGGCCGGAAAGCTGTTGCTGGTCTTCACCGTCCCCCTGCAGCCTATTCACAGGCACAACAGGATCTGGGACCTGGGCTTGCCCAGAGGAGGAACATCTCATGGCTCTCGTCCTCGGTAGAGCCTCTTTCCGAAAAGGCACACGTCCGGCTCCTTGTCCCACACGGAAGGTGGCAGCCCTGAAAGCTGTTGCTGGTCTTCACCGTCCCCCTGCAGCCTATTCACAGGCACAACAGGATCTGGGACCCGGGCTTGCCCAGAGGAGGAACATCTCATGGCTCTCGTCCTCGGCAGAGCCTCTTTCCGAAAAGGAACACGTCCGGCTCCTTGTCCCACACGGAAGGTGGCAGCCCTGAAAGCTGTTGCTGGTCTTCACCGTCCCCCTGCAGCCTATTCACAGGCACAACAGGATCTGGGACCTGGGCTTGCCCAGAGGAGGAACATCTCATGGTTCTCGTCCTCGGCAGAGCCTCTTTCTGAAAGGCACACTTCTGGCTCCTTGTCCCACAAGGAAGGTGGCAGCCCTGAAAGCTGTTGCTGGTCTTCACCGTCCCCCTGCAGCCTATTCGCAGCTACAACAGGATCTGGGACCCGGGCTTGCCCAGAGGAGGAACATCTCATGGCTCTCGTCCTCGGCAGAGCCTCTTTCCGAGAAGGCACACGGCCGGCTCCTCTTCCCACACGGAAGGTGGCAGCCCTGAAAGCTGTTGCTGGTCTTCACCGACCCCTGCAGCCTATTCAGAGGCAAAACAGGATCTGGGACTCGGGCTTGCCCAGAGGAGGAACATCTCATGGCTCTCGTCCTCGGCAGAGCCTGTTTCCGAGAAGGCACACGTCCGGCTCCTTGTCCCACACTGAAGGTGGCAGCCCTGAAAGCTGTTGCTGGTTTTCACCGTCCCCATGCAGCCTATTCACAGGCACAAGAGGATCTGGGACCTGGGCTTGCCCAGAGGAGGAACATCTCATGGCTCTCGTCCTCGGCAGAGCCTCTTTCGGAAAAGGCACACGTCCGGCTCCTTGTCCCACACGGAAGGTGGCAGCCCTGAAAGCTGTTGCTGGTCTTCACCGTCCCCCTGCAGCCTATTCACAGGCACAACAGGATCTGGGACCCGGGCTTGCCCAGAGGAGGAACATCTCATGGTTCTCGTCCTCGGCAGAGCCTCTTTCCGAAAAGGCACACGTCTGGCTCCTTGTCCCACACGGAAGGTGGCAGCCCTGAAAGCTGTTGCTGGGCTTCACCGTCCCACTGCAGCCTATTCACAGGCACAACAGGATCTGGGACCTGGCCTTGCCCAGAGGAGGAACATCTCATGGCTCTCGTCCTCGGCAGAGCCTCTTTCCGAAAAGGCACACGTCCGGCTCCTTGTCCCACACGGAAGGTGGCAGGCCGGAAAGCTGTTGCTGGTCTTCACCGTCCCCCTGCAGCCTATTCACAGGTACAACAGGATCTGGGACCCGGGCTTGCCCAGAGGAGGAACATCTCATGGCTCTCGTCCTCGGCAGAGCCTGATTCAGGAAAGGCACACATCCGGCTCCTTGTCCCACACGGAAGGTGGCAGGCCGGAAAGCTGTTGCTGGTCTTCACCGTCCCCCTGCAGCCTATTCACAGGCACAACAAGGTCTGGGACCTGGGCTTGCCCACAGGAGGAACATCTCATGGCTCTCGTCCTCGGCGGAGCCTTATTCCGGAAAGGCACACGTCCGGCTCCTTGTCCCACAGGGAAGGTGACAGGCCGCAAAGATGTTGCTGGTCTTCACTGTCCCCCTGCAGCCTATTCACAATCACAACAGGATTCACGACGCTGGCTTGGCCAGAGGAGGAACATCTCATGGCTCTCGTCCTCGGCGGAGCCTGATTCCGGAAAGGCACACATCCGGCTCCTTGTCCCACACGGAAGGTGGCAGCCCTGAAAGCTGTTGCTGGTCTTCACCGTCCCCCTGCAGCCTATTCACAGGTACAACAGGATATGGGACACGCGCTTGCCCAGAGGAGGAACATCTCATGGCTCTCGTCCTCGGCAGAGCCTGTTTCCGAAAAGGCACTCGTCCGGCTCCTTGTCCCACACGGAAGGTGGCAGGCCGGGAAGGTGTTGCTGGTGTTCACCGTCCCCATGCAGCCTATTCACAGGCACAACAGGATCTGGGACCCGGGCTTGCCCAGAGGAGGAACATCTCATGGCTCTCGTCCTCGGCAGAGCCTCTTTCCGAAAAGGCACACGTCCGGCTCCTTGTCCCACACGGAATGTGGCAGCCCTGAAAGCTGTTGCTGGTCTTCACCGTCCCCCTGCAGCCTATTCACAGGCAAAACAGGATCTGGGACCTGGGCTTGCCCAGAGGAGGAACATCTCATGGCTATCGTCCTCGGCAGAGACTCTTTCCGAAAAGGCACACGTCCGACTCGTCCCACACGGAAGGTGGCAGCCCTGAAAGCTGTTGCTGGGCTTCACCGTCCCCATGCAGCCTATTCACAGGCACAAGAGGATCTGGGACCTGGGCTTGCCCAGAGGAGGAACATCTCATGGCTCTCGTCCTCGGCAGAGCCTCTTTCGGAAAAGGCACACGTCCGGCTCCTTGTCCCACACGGAAGGTGGCAGCCCTGAAAGCTGTTGCGGGTCTTCACCGTCCCCCTGCAGCCTATTCACAGGCACAACAGGATCTGGGACCTGGGCTTGCCCAGAGGAGGAACATCTCATGGTTCTCGTCCGCGGCAGAGCCTCTTTCCGAAAGGCACACGTCTGGCTCCTTGTCCCACACGGAAGGTGGCAGCCCTGAAAGCTGTTGCTGGTCTTCACCGTCCCCCTGCAGCCTATTCACAGCTACAACAGGATCTGGGACCCGGGCTTCCCCAGAGGAGGAACATCTCATGGCTCTCGTCCTCGGCAGAGCCTCTTTCCGAGAAGGCACACGTCCGGCTCCTCTTCCCACACGGAAGGTGGCAGCCCTGAAAGCTGTTGCTGGTCTTCACCGTCCGCCTGCAGCCTATTCACAGTTAAAACAGGATTTGGGACTCGGGATTGCCCAGAGGAGGAACATCTACTGGCTCTCGTCCTCGGCAGAGCCTGATTCTGCAAAGGCACTTGTCCGGCTCCTTGTCCCACACGGAAGGTGGCAGGCCGGAAAGCTGTTGCTGGTCTTCACCGTCCCCCTGCAGCCTATTCACAGGCACAAGAGGATCTGGGACCTGGGCTTGCCCAGAGGAGGAACATCTCATGGCTCTCGTCCTCGGCAGAGCCTCTTTCCGAAAAGGCACACGTCCGGCTCCTTGTCCCACACGGAAGGTGGCAGCCCTGAAAGCTGTTGCTGGTCTTCACCGTCCCCCTGCAGCCTATTCACAGGCACAACAGGATCTGGGACCTGGGCTTGCCCAGAGGAGGAACATCTCATGGTTCTCGTCCGCGGCAGAGCCTCTTTCCCAAAGGCACACGTCTGGCTCCTTGTCCCACACGGAAGGTGGCAGCCCTGAAAGCTGTTGCTGGTCTTCACCGTCCCCCTGCAGCCTATTCACAGCTACAACAGGATCTGGGACCCGGGCTTCCCCAGAGGAGGAACATCTCATGGCTCTCGTCCTCGGCAGAGCCTCTTTCCGAGAAGGCACACGTCCGGCTCCTCTTCCCACACGGAAGGTGGCAGCCCTGAAAGCTGTTGCTGGTCTTCACCGTCCCCCTGCAGCCTATTCACAGTTAAAACAGGATTTGGGACTCGGGATTGCCCAGAGGAGGAACATCTACTGGCTCTCGTCCTCGGCAGAGCCTGATTCAGGAAAGGCACACGTCCGGCTCCTTGTCCCACACGGAAGGTGGCAGGCCGGAAAGCTGTTGCTGGTCTTCACCGTCCCCCTGCAGCCTATTCACAGGCACAACAGGATCTGGGACCTGGGCTTGCCCAGAGGAGGAACATCTCATGGTTCTCGTCCTCGGCAGAGCCTCTTTCTGAAAGGCACACTTCTGGCTCCTTGTCCCACACGGAAGGTGGCAGCCCTGAAAGCTGTTGCTGGTCTTCACCGTCCCCCTGCAGCCTATTCACAGTTAAAACAGGATTTGGGACTCGGGATTGCCCAGAGGAGGAACATCTACTGGCTCTCGTCCTCGGCAGAGCCTGATTCAGGAAAGGCACTTGTCCGGCTCCTTGTCCCACACGGAAGGTGGCAGGCCGGAAAGCTGTTGCTGGTCTTCACCGTCCCCCTGCAGCCTATTCACAGGCACAACAGGATCTGGGACCTGGGCTTGCCCAGAGGAGGAACATCTCATGGCTCTCGTCCTCGGTAGAGCCTCTTTCCGAAAAGGCACACGTCCGGCTCCTTGTCCCACACGGAAGGTGGCAGCCCTGAAAGCTGTTGCTGGTCTTCACCGTCCCCCTGCAGCCTATTCACAGGCACAACAGGATCTGGGACCCGGGCTTGCCCAGAGGAGGAACATCTCATGGCTCTCGTCCTCGGCAGAGCCTCTTTCCGAAAAGGAACACGCCCGGCTCCTTGTCCCACACGGAAGGTGGCAGCCCTGAAAGCTGTTGCTGGTCTTCACCGTCCCCCTGCAGCCTATTCACAGGCACAACAGGATCTGGGACCTGGGCTTGCCCAGAGGAGGAACATCTCATGGTTCTCGTCCTCGGCAGAGCCTCTTTCTGAAAGGCACACTTCTGGCTCCTTGTCCCACAAGGAAGGTGGCAGCCCTGAAAGCTGTTGCTGGTCTTCACCGTCCCCCTGCAGCCTATTCGCAGCTACAACAGGATCTGGGACCCGGGCTTGCCCAGAGGAGGAACATCTCATGGCTCTCGTCCTCGGCAGAGCCTCTTTCCGAGAAGGCACACGTCCGGCTCCTCTTCCCACACGGAAGGTGGCAGCCCTGAAAGCTGTTGCTGGTCTTCACCGACCCCTGCAGCCTATTCAGAGGCAAAACAGGATCTGGGACTCGGGCTTGCCCAGAGGAGGAACATCTCATGGCTCTCGTCCTCGGCAGAGCCTGTTTCCGAGAAGGCACACGTCCGGCTCCTTGTCCCACACGGAAGGTGGCAGCCCTGAAAGCTGTTGCTGGTTTTCACCGTCCCCATGCAGCCTATTCACAGGCACAAGAGGATCTGGGACCTGGGCTTGCCCAGAGGAGGAACATCTCATGGCTCTCGTCCTCGGCAGAGCCTCTTTCGGAAAAGGCACACGTCCGGCTCCTTGTCCCACACGGAAGGTGGCAGCCCTGAAAGCTGTTGCTGGTCTTCACCGTCCCCCTGCAGCCTATTCACAGGCACAACAGGATCTGGGACCCGGGCTTGCCCAGAGGAGGAACATCTCATGGTTCTCGTCCTCGGCAGAGCCTCTTTCCGAAAAGGCATACGTCTGGCTCCTTGTCCCACACGGAAGGTGGCAGCCCTGAAAGCTGTTGCTGGGCTTCACCGTCCCACTGCAGCCTATTCACAGGCACAACAGGATCTGGGACCTGGCCTTGCCCAGAGGAGGAACATCTCATGGCTCTCGTCCTCGGCAGAGCCTCTTTCCGAAAAGGCACACGTCCGGCTCCTTGTCCCACACGGAAGGTGGCAGGCCGGAAAGCTGTTGCTGGTCTTCACCGTCCCCCTGCAGCCTATTCACAGGTACAACAGGATCTGGGACCCGGGCTTGCCCAGAGGAGGAACATCTCATGGCTCTCGTCCTCGGCAGAGCCTGATTCAGGAAAGGCACACATCCGGCTCCTTGTCCCACACGGAAGGTGGCAGGCCGGAAAGCTGTTGCTGGTCTTCACCGTCCCCCTGCAGCCTATTCACAGGCACAACAAGGTCTGGGACCTGGGCTTGCCCACAGGAGGAACATCTCATGGCTCTCGTCCTCGGCGGAGCCTTATTCCGGAAAGGCACACGTCCGGCTCCTTGTCCCACAGGGAAGGTGACAGGCCGCAAAGATGTTGCTGGTCTTCACTGTCCCCCTGCAGCCTATTCACAATCACAACAGGATTCACGACGCTGGCTTGGCCAGAGGAGGAACATCTCATGGCTCTCGTCCTCGGCGGAGCCTGATTCCGGAAAGGCACACATCCGGCTCCTTGTCCCACACGGAAGGTGGCAGCCCTGAAAGCTGTTGCTGGTCTTCACCGTCCCCCTGCAGCCTATTCACAGGTACAACAGGATATGGGACACGCGCTTGCCCAGAGGAGGAACATCTCATGGCTCTCGTCCTCGGCAGAGCCTGATTCCGAAAAGGCACTCGTCCGGCTCCTTGTCCCACACGGAAGGTGGCAGGCCAGGAAGGTGTTGCTGGTTTTCACCGTCCCCATGCAGCCTATTCACAGGCACAACAGGATCTGGGACCCGGGCTTGCCCAGAGGAGGAACATCTCATGGCTCTCGTCCTCGGCAGAGCCTCTTTCCGAAAAGGCACACGTCCGGCTCCTTGTCCCACACGGAAGGTGGCAGCCCTGAAAGCTGTTGCTGGTCTTCACCGTCCCCCTGCAGCCTATTCACAGGCACAACAGGATCTGGGACCTGGGCTTGCCCAGAGGAGGAACATCTCATGGCTATCGTCCTCGGCAGAGACTCTTTCCGAAAAGGCACACGTCCGACTCGTCCCACACGGAAGGTGGCAGCCCTGAAAGCTGTTGCTGGTTTTCACCGTCCCCATGCAGCCTATTCACAGGCACAAGAGGATCTGGGACCTGGGCTTGCCCAGAGGAGGAACATCTCATGGCTCTCGTCCTCGGCAGAGCCTCTTTCGGAAAAGGCACACGTCCGGCTCCTTGTCCCACACGGAAGGTGGCAGCCCTGAAAGCTGTTGCGGGTCTTCACCGTCCCCCTGCAGCCTATTCACAGGCACAACAGGATCTGGGACCTGGGCTTGCCCAGAGGAGGAACATCTCATGGTTCTCGTCCTCGGCAGAGCCTCTTTCCGAAAGGCACACGTCTGGCTCCTTGTCCCACACGGAAGGTGGCAGCCCTGAAAGCTGTTGCTGGTCTTCACCCTCCCCCTGCAGCCTATTCACAGCTACAACAGGATCTGGGACCCGGGCTTCCCCAGAGGAGGAACATCTCATGGCTCTCGTCCTCGGCAGAGCCTGATTCCGAGAAGGCACACGTCCGGCTCCTCTTCCCACACGGAAGGTGGCAGCCCTGAAAGCTGTTGCTGGTCTTCACCGTCCCCCTGCAGCCTATTCACAGTTAAAACAGGATTTGGGACTCGGGATTGCCCAGAGGAGGAACATCTACTGGCTCTCGTCCTCGGCAGAGCCTGATTCTGCAAAGGCACTTGTCCGGCTCCTTGTCCCACACGGAAGGTGGCAGGCCGGAAAGCTGTTGCTGGTCTTCACCGTCCCCCTGCAGCCTATTCACAGGCACAACAGGATCTGGGACCTGGGCTTGCCCAGAGGAGGAACATCTCATGGCTCTCGTCCTCGGTAGAGCCTCTTTCCGAAAAGGCACACGTCCGGCTCCTTGTCCCACACGGAAGGTGGCAGCCCTGAAAGCTGTTGCTGGTCTTCACCGTCCCCCTGCAGCCTATTCACAGGCACAACAGGATCTGGGACCCTGGCTTGGCCAGAGGAGGAACATCTCATGGCTCTCGTCCTCGGCAGAGCCTGTTTCCGAGAAGGCACACGTCCGGCTCCTCTTCCCACACGGAAGGTGGCAGTCCTGAAAGCTGTTGCTGGTCTTCACCGACCCCTGCAGCCTATTCAGAGGCAAAACAGGATCTGGGACTCGGGATTGCCCAGAGGAGGAACATCTCATGGCTCTCGTCCTCGGCATAGCCTGTTTCAGGAAAGGCACACGTCCGGCTCCTTGTCCCACACGGAAGGTGGCAGGCCGGAAAGATGTTGCTGGTCTTCACCGTCCCCCTGCAGCCTATTCACAGGCACAACAGGATCTGGGACCTGGGCTTGCCCAGAGGAGGAACATCTCATGGCTCTCGTCCTCGGCAGAGCCTCTTTCCGAAAAGGCACACGTCCGGCTCCTTGTCCCACACGGAAGGTGGCAGCCCTGAAAGCTGTTGCTGGTCTTCACCGTCCCCCTGCAGCCTATTCACAGGCACAACAGGATCTGGGACCTGGGCTTGCCCAGAGGAGGAACATCTCATGGTTCTCGTCCGCGGCAGAGCCTCTTTCCGAAAGGCACACGTCTGGCTCCTTGTCCCACACGGAAGGTGGCAGCCCTGAAAGCTGTTGCTGGTCTTCACCGTCCCCCTGCAGCCTATTCACAGCTACAACAGGATCTGGGACCCGGGCTTCCCCAGAGGAGGAACATCTCATGGCTCTCGTCCTCGGCAGAGCCTCTTTCCGAGAAGGCACACGTCCGGCTCCTCTTCCCACACGGAAGGTGGCAGCCCTGAAAGCTGTTGCTGGTCTTCACCGTCCCCCTGCAGCCTATTCACAGTTAAAACAGGATTTGGGACTCGGGATTGCCCAGAGGAGGAACATCTACTGGCTCTCGTCCTCGGCAGAGCCTGATTCAGGAAAGGCACACGTCCGGCTCCTTGTCCCACACGGAAGGTGGCAGGCCGGAAAGCTGTTGCTGGTCTTCACCGTCCCCCTGCAGCCTATTCACAGGCACAACAGGATCTGGGACCTGGGCTTGCCCAGAGGAGGAACATCTCATGGCTCTCGTCCTCGGTAGAGCCTCTTTCCGAAAAGGCACACGTCCGGCTCCTTGTCCCACACGGAAGGTGGCAGCCCTGAATGCTGTTGCTGGTCTTCACCGTCCCCCTGCAGCCTATTCACAGGCACAACAGGATCTGGGACCCGGGCTTGCCCAGAGGAGGAACATCTCATGGCTCTCGTCCTCGGCAGAGCCTCTTTCCGAAAAGGAACACGTCCGGCTCCTTGTCCCACACGGAAGGTGGCAGCCCTGAAAGCTGTTGCTGGTCTTCACCGTCCCCCTGCAGCCTATTCACAGGCACAACAGGATCTGGGACCTGGGCTTGCCCAGAGGAGGAACATCTCATGGTTCTCGTCCTCGGCAGAGCCTCTTTCTGAAAGGCACACTTCTGGCTCCTTGTCCCACAAGGAAGGTGGCAGCCCTGAAAGCTGTTGCTGGTCTTCACCGTCCCCCTGCAGCCTATTCGCAGCTACAACAGGATCTGGGACCCGGGCTTGCCCAGAGGAGGAACATCTCATGGCTCTCGTCCTCGGCAGAGCCTCTTTCCGAGAAGGCACACGTCCGGCTCCTCTTCCCACACGGAAGGTGGCAGCCCTGAAAGCTGTTGCTGGTCTTCACCGACCCCTGCAGCCTATTCAGAGGCAAAACAGGATCTGGGACTCGGGCTTGCCCAGAGGAGGAACATCTCATGGCTCTCGTCCTCGGCAGAGCCTGTTTCCGAGAAGGCACACGTCCGGCTCCTTGTCCCACACGGAAGGTGGCAGCCCTGAAAGCTGTTGCTGGTTTTCACCGTCCCCCTGCAGCCTATTCACAGGCACAAGAGGATCTGGGACCTGGGCTTGCCCAGAGGAGGAACATCTCATGGCTCTCGTCCTCGGCAGAGCCTCTTTCGGAAAAGGCACACGTCCGGCTCCTTGTCCCACACGGAAGGTGGCAGCCCTGAAAGCTGTTGCTGGTCTTCACCGTCCCCCTGCAGCCTATTCACAGGCACAACAGGATCTGGGACCTGGGCTTGCCCAGAGGAGGAACATCTCATGGTTCTCGTCCGCGGCAGAGCCTCTTTCCCAAAGGCACACGTCTGGCTCCTTGTCCCACACGGAAGGTGGCAGCCCTGAAAGCTGTTGCTGGTCTTCACCGTCCCCCTGCAGCCTATTCACAGCTACAACAGGATCTGGGACCCGGGCTTCCCCAGAGGAGGAACATCTCATGGCTCTCGTCCTCGGCAGAGCCTCTTTCCGAGAAGGCACACGTCCGGCTCCTCTTCCCACACGGAAGGTGGCAGCCCTGAAAGCTGTTGCTGGTCTTCACCGTCCCCCTGCAGCCTATTCACAGTTAAAACAGGATTTGGGACTCGGGATTGCCCAGAGGAGGAACATCTACTGGCTCTCGTCCTCGGCAGAGCCTGATTCTGCAAAGGCACTTGTCCGGCTCCTTGTCCCACACGGAAGGTGGCAGGCCGGAAAGCTGTTGCTGGTCTTCACCGTCCCCCTGCAGCCTATTCACAGGCACAACAGGATCTGGGACCTGGGCTTGCCCAGAGGAGGAACATCTCATGGTTCTCGTCCTCGGCAGAGCCTCTTTCTGAAAGGCACACTTCTGGCTCCTTGTCCCACACGGAAGGTGGCAGCCCTGAAAGCTGTTGCTGGTCTTCACCGTCCCCCTGCAGCCTATTCACAGTTAAAACAGGATTTGGGACTCGGGATTGCCCAGAGGAGGAACATCTACTGGCTCTCGTCCTCGGCAGAGCCTGATTCAGGAAAGGCACACGTCCGGCTCCTTGTCCCACACGGAAGGTGGCAGGCCGGAAAGCTGTTGCTGGTCTTCACCGTCCCCCTGCAGCCTATTCACAGGCACAACAGGATCTGGGACCTGCCTTGCCCAGAGGAGGAACATCTCATGGCTCTCGTCCTCGGTAGAGCCTCTTTCCGAAAAGGCACACGTCCGGCTCCTTGTCCCACACGGAAGGTGGCAGCCCTGAAAGCTGTTGCTGGTCTTCACCGTCCCCCTGCAGCCTATTCACAGGCACAACAGGATCTGGGACCCGGGCTTGCCCAGAGGAGGAACATCTCATGGCTCTCGTCCTCGGCAGAGCCTCTTTCCGAAAAGGAACACGTCCGGCTCCTTGTCCCACACGGAAGGTGGCAGCCCTGAAAGCTGTTGCTGGTCTTCACCGTCCCCCTGCAGCCTATTCACAGGCACAACAGGATCTGGGACCTGGGCTTGCCCAGAGGAGGAACATCTCATGGTTCTCGTCCTCAGCAGAGCCTCTTTCTGAAAGGCACACTTCTGGCTCCTTGTCCCACAAGGAAGGTGGCAGCCCTGAAAGCTGTTGCTGGTCTTCACCGTCCCCCTGCAGCCTATTCGCAGCTACAACAGGATCTGGGACCCGGGCTTGCCCAGAGGAGGAACATCTCATGGCTCTCGTCCTCGGCAGAGCCTCTTTCCGAGAAGGCACACGTCCGGCTCCTCTTCCCACACGGAAGGTGGCAGCCCTGAAAGCTGTTGCTGGTCTTCACCGACCCCTGCAGCCTATTCAGAGGCAAAACAGGATCTGGGACTCGGGCTTGCCCAGAGGAGGAACATCTCATGGCTCTCGTCCTCGGCAGAGCCTGTTTCCGAGAAGGCACACGTCCGGCTCCTTGTCCCACACGGAAGGTGGCAGCCCTGAAAGCTGTTGCTGGTTTTCACCGTCCCCATGCAGCCTATTCACAGGCACAAGAGGATCTGGGACCTGGGCTTGCCCAGAGGAGGAACATCTCATGGCTCTCGTCCTCGGCAGAGCCTCTTTCGGAAAAGGCACACGTCCGGCTCCTTGTCCCACACGGAAGGTGGCAGCCCTGAAAGCTGTTGCTGGTCTTCACCGTCCCCCTGCAGCCTATTCACAGGCACAACAGGATCTGGGACCCGGGCTTGCCCAGAGGAGGAACATCTCATGGTTCTCGTCCTCGGCAGAGCCTCTTTCCGAAAAGGCACACGTCTGGCTCCTTGTCCCACACGGAAGGTGGCAGCCCTGAAAGCTGTTGCTGGGCTTCACCGTCCCACTGCAGCCTATTCACAGGCACAACAGGATCTGGGACCTGGCCTTGCCCAGAGGAGGAACATCTCATGGCTCTCGTCCTCGGCAGAGCCTCTTTCCGAAAAGGCACACGTCCGGCTCCTTGTCCCACACGGAAGGTGGCAGGCCGGAAAGCTGTTGCTGGTCTTCACCGTCCCCCTGCAGCCTATTCACAGGTACAACAGGATCTGGGACCCGGGCTTGCCCAGAGGAGGAACATCTCATGGCTCTCGTCCTCGGCAGAGCCTGATTCAGGAAAGGCACACATCCGGCTCCTTGTCCCACACGGAAGGTGGCAGGCCGGAAAGCTGTTGCTGGTCTTCACCGTCCCCCTGCAGCCTATTCACAGGCACAACAAGGTCTGGGACCTGGGCTTGCCCACAGGAGGAACATCTCATGGCTCTCGTCCTCGGCGGAGCCTTATTCCGGAAAGGCACACGTCCGGCTCCTTGTCCCACAGGGAAGGTGACAGTCCGCAAAGATGTTGCTGGTCTTCACTGTCCCCCTGCAGCCTATTCACAATCACAACAGGATTCACGACGCTGGCTTGGCCAGAGGAGGAACATCTCATGGCTCTCGTCCTCGGCGGAGCCTGATTCCGGAAAGGCACACATCCGGCTCCTTGTCCCACACGGAAGGTGGCAGCCCTGAAAGCTGTTGCTGGTCTTCACCGTCCCCCTGCAGCCTATTCACAGGTACAACAGGATATGGGACACGCGCTTGCCCAGAGGAGGAACATCTCATGGCTCTCGTCCTCGGCAGAGCCTGTTTCCGAAAAGGCACTCGTCCGGCTCCTTGTCCCACACGGAAGGTGGCAGGCCGGGAAGGTGTTGCTGGTTTTCACCGTCCCCATGCAGCCTATTCACAGGCACAACAGGATCTGGGACCCGGGCTTGCCCAGAGGAGGAACATCTCATGGCTCTCGTCCTCAGCAGAGCCTCTTTCCGAAAAGGCACACGTCCGGCTCCTTGTCCCACACGGAAGGTGGCAGCCCTGAAAGCTGTTGCTGGTCTTCACCGTCCCCCTGCAGCCTATTCACAGGCACAACAGGATCTGGGACCTGGGCTTGCCCAGAGGAGGAACATCTCATGGCTATCGTCCTCGGCAGAGACTCTTTCCGAAAAGGCACACGTCCGACTCGTCCCACACGGAAGGTGGCAGCCCTGAAAGCTGTTGCTGGTTTTCACCGTCCCCATGCAGCCTATTCACAGGCACAAGAGGATCTGGGACCTGGGCTTGCCCAGAGGAGGAACATCTCATGGCTCTCGTCCTCGGCAGAGCCTCTTTCGGAAAAGGCACACGTCCGGCTCCTTGTCCCACACGGAAGGTGGCAGCCCTGAAAGCTGTTGCGGGTCTTCACCGTCCCCCTGCAGCCTATTCACAGGCACAACAGGATCTGGGACCTGGGCTTGCCCAGAGGAGGAACATCTCATGGTTCTCGTCCGCGGCTGAGCCTCTTTCCGAAAGGCACACGTCTGGCTCCTTGTCCCACACGGAAGGTGGCAGCCCTGAAAGCTGTTGCTGGTCTTCACCGTCCCCCTGCAGCCTATTCACAGCTACAACAGGATCTGAGACCCGGGCTTCCCCAGAGGAGGAACATCTCATGGCTCTCGTCCTCGGCAGAGCCTCTTTCCGAGAAGGCACACGTCCGGCTCCTCTTCCCACACGGAAGGTGGCAGCCCTGAAAGCTGTTGCTGGTCTTCACCGTCCCCCTGCAGCCTATTCACAGTTAAAACAGGATTTGGGACTCGGGATTGCCCAGAGGAGGAACATCTACTGGCTCTCGTCCTCGGCAGAGCCTGATTCTGCAAAGGCACTTGTCCGGCTCCTTGTCCCACACGGAAGGTGGCAGGCCGGAAAGCTGTTGCTGGTCTTCACCGTCCCCCTGCAGCCTATTCACAGCTACAACAGGATCTGGGACCCGGGCTTCCCCAGAGGAGGAACATCTCATGGCTCTCGTCCTCGGCAGAGCCTGTTTCCGAGAAGGCACACGTCCGGCTCCTTGTCCCACACGGAAGGTGGCAGCCCTGAAAGCTGTTGCTGGTCTTCACCGTCCCCCTGCAGCCTATTCACAGGCACAACAGGATCTGGGACCCGGGCTTGCCCAGAGGAGGAACATCTCATGGCTCTCGTCCTCGGCAGAGCCTCTTTCCGAAAAGGAACACGTCCGGCTCCTTGTCCCACACGGAAGGTGGCAGCCCTGAAAGCTGTTGCTGGTCTTCACCGTCCCCCTGCAGCCTATTCACAGGCACAACAGGATCTGGGACCTGGGCTTGCCCAGAGGAGGAACATCTCATGGTTCTCGTCCTCAGCAGAGCCTCTTTCTGAAAGGCACACTTCTGGCTCCTTGTCCCACAAGGAAGGTGGCAGCCCTGAAAGCTGTTGCTGGTCTTCACCGTCCCCCTGCAGCCTATTCGCAGCTACAACAGGATCTGGGACCCGGGCTTGCCCAGAGGAGGAACATCTCATGGCTCTCGTCCTCGGCAGAGCCTCTTTCCGAGAAGGCACACGTCCGGCTCCTCTTCCCACACGGAAGGTGGCAGCCCTGAAAGCTGTTGCTGGTCTTCACCGACCCCTGCAGCCTATTCAGAGGCAAAACAGGATCTGGGACTCGGGCTTGCCCAGAGGAGGAACATCTCATGGCTCTCGTCCTCGGCAGAGCCTGTTTCCGAGAAGGCACACGTCCGGCTCCTTGTCCCACACGGAAGGTGGCAGCCCTGAAAGCTGTTGCTGGTTTTCACCGTCCCCATGCAGCCTATTCACAGGCACAAGAGGATCTGGGACCTGGGCTTGCCCAGAGGAGGAACATCTCATGGCTCTCGTCCTCGGCAGAGCCTCTTTCGGAAAAGGCACACGTCCGGCTCCTTGTCCCACACGGAAGGTGGCAGCCCTGAAAGCTGTTGCTGGTCTTCACCGTCCCCCTGCAGCCTATTCACAGGCACAACAGGATCTGGGACCCGGGCTTGCCCAGAGGAGGAACATCTCATGGTTCTCGTCCTCGGCAGAGCCTCTTTCCGAAAAGGCACACGTCTGGCTCCTTGTCCCACACGGAAGGTGGCAGCCCTGAAAGCTGTTGCTGGGCTTCACCGTCCCACTGCAGCCTATTCACAGGCACAACAGGATCTGGGACCTGGCCTTGCCCAGAGGAGGAACATCTCATGGCTCTCGTCCTCGGCAGAGCCTCTTTCCGAAAAGGCACACGTCCGGCTCCTTGTCCCACACGGAAGGTGGCAGGCCGGAAAGCTGTTGCTGGTCTTCACCGTCCCCCTGCAGCCTATTCACAGGTACAACAGGATCTGGGACCCGGGCTTGCCCAGAGGAGGAACATCTCATGGCTCTCGTCCTCGGCAGAGCCTGATTCAGGAAAGGCACACATCCGGCTCCTTGTCCCACACGGAAGGTGGCAGGCCGGAAAGCTGTTGCTGGTCTTCACCGTCCCCCTGCAGCCTATTCACAGGCACAACAAGGTCTGGGACCTGGGCTTGCCCACAGGAGGAACATCTCATGGCTCTCGTCCTCGGCGGAGCCTTATTCCGGAAAGGCACACGTCCGGCTCCTTGTCCCACAGGGAAGGTGACAGTCCGCAAAGCTGTTGCTGGTCTTCACCGTCCCCCTGCAGCCTATTCACAATCACAACAGGATTCACGACGCTGGCTTGGCCAGAGGAGGAACATCTCATGGCTCTCGTCCTCGGCGGAGCCTGATTCCGGAAAGGCACACATCCGGCTCCTTGTCCCACACGGAAGGTGGCAGCCCTGAAAGCTGTTGCTGGTCTTCACCGTCCCCCTGCAGCCTATTCACAGGTACAACAGGATATGGGACACGCGCTTGCCCAGAGGAGGAACATCTCATGGCTCTCGTCCTCGGCAGAGCCTGTTTCCGAAAAGGCACTCGTCCGGCTCCTTGTCCCACACGGAAGGTGGCAGGCCGGGAAGGTGTTGCTGGTTTTCACCGTCCCCATGCAGCCTAGTCACAGGCACAACAGGATCTGGGACCCGGGCTTGCCCAGAGGAGGAACATCTCATGGCTCTCGTCCTCGGCAGAGCCTCTTTCCGAAAAGGCACACGTCCGGCTCCTTGTCCCACACGGAAGGTGGCAGCCCTGAAAGCTGTTGCTGGTCTTCACCGTCCCCCTGCAGCCTATTCACAGGCACAACAGGATCTGGGACCTGGGCTTGCCCAGAGGAGGAACATCTCATGGCTATCGTCCTCGGCAGAGACTCTTTCCGAAAAGGCACACGTCCGACTCGTCCCACACGGAAGGTGGCAGCCCTGAAAGCTGTTGCTGGTTTTCACCGTCCCCATGCAGCCTATTCACAGGCACAAGAGGATCTGGGACCTGGGCTTGCCCAGAGGAGGAACATCTCATGGCTCTCGTCCTCGGCAGAGCCTCTTTCGGAAAAGGCACACGTCCGGCTCCTTGTCCCACACGGAAGGTGGCAGCCCTGAAAGCTGTTGCGGGTCTTCACCGTCCCCCTGCAGCCTATTCACAGGCACAACAGGATCTGGGACCTGGGCTTGCCCAGAGGAGGAACATCTCATGGTTCTCGTCCGCGGCAGAGCCTCTTTCCGAAAGGCACACGTCTGGCTCCTTGTCCCACACGGAAGGTGGCAGCCCTGAAAGCTGTTGCTGGTCTTCACCGTCCCCCTGCAGCCTATTCACAGCTACAACAGGATCTGGGACCCGGGCTTCCCCAGAGGAGGAACATCTCATGGCTCTCGTCCTCGGCAGAGCCTCTTTCCGAGAAGGCACACGTCCGGCTCCTCTTCCCACACGGAAGGTGGCAGCCCTGAAAGCTGTTGCTGGTCTTCACCGTCCCCCTGCAGCCTATTCACAGTTAAAACAGGATTTGGGACTCGGGATTGCCCAGAGGAGGAACATCTACTGGCTCTCGTCCTCGGCAGAGCCTGATTCTGCAAAGGCACTTGTCCGGCTCCTTGTCCCACACGGAAGGTGGCAGGCCGGAAAGCTGTTGCTGGTCTTCACCGTCCCCCTGCAGCCTATTCACAGCTACAACAGGATCTGGGACCCGGGCTTCCCCAGAGGAGGAACATCTCATGGCTCTCGTCCTCGGCAGAGCCTCTTTCCGAAAAGGCACACGTCCGGCTCCTTGTCCCACACGGAAGGTGGCAGCCCTGAAAGCTGTTGCTGGTTTTCACCGTCCCCCTGCAGCCTATTCACAGGCACAAGAGGATCTGGGACCTGGGCTTGCCCAGAGGAGGAACATCTCATGGCTCTCGTCCTCGGCAGAGCCTCTTTCGGAAAAGGCACACGTCCGGCTCCTTGTCCCACACGGAAGGTGGCAGCCCTGAAAGCTGTTGCTGGTCTTCACCGTCCCCCTGCAGCCTATTCACAGGCACAACAGGATCTGGGACCTGGGCTTGCCCAGAGGAGGAACATCTCATGGTTCTCGTCCGCGGCAGAGCCTCTTTCCCAAAGGCACACGTCTGGCTCCTTGTCCCACACGGAAGGTGGCAGCCCTGAAAGCTGTTGCTGGTCTTCACCGTCCCCCTGCAGCCTATTCACAGCTACAACAGGATCTGGGACCCGGGCTTCCCCAGAGGAGGAACATCTCATGGCTCTCGTCCTCGGCAGAGCCTCTTTCCGAGAAGGCACACGTCCGGCTCCTCTTCCCACACGGAAGGTGGCAGCCCTGAAAGCTGTTGCTGGTCTTCACCGTCCCCCTGCAGCCTATTCACAGTTAAAACAGGATTTGGGACTCGGGATTGCCCAGAGGAGGAACATCTACTGGCTCTCGTCCTCGGCAGAGCCTGATTCAGGAAAGGCACACGTCCGGCTCCTTGTCCCACACGGAAGGTGGCAGGCCGGAAAGCTGTTGCTGGTCTTCACCGTCCCCCTGCAGCCTATTCACAGGCACAACAGGATCTGGGACCTGGGCTTGCCCAGAGGAGGAACATCTCATGGTTCTCGTCCTCGGCAGAGCCTCTTTCTGAAAGGCACACTTCTGGCTCCTTGTCCCACACGGAAGGTGGCAGCCCTGAAAGCTGTTGCTGGTCTTCACCGTCCCCCTGCAGCCTATTCACAGGCACAAGAGGATCTGGGACCTGGGCTTGCCCAGAGGAGGAACATCTCATGGCTCTCGTCCTCGGCAGAGCCTGATTCAGGAAAGGCACACGTCCGGCTCCTTGTCCCACACGGAAGGTGGCAGGCCGGAAAGCTGTTGCTGGTCTTCACCGTCCCCCTGCAGCCTATTCACAGGCACAACAGGATCTGGGACCTGGGCTTGCCCAGAGGAGGAACATCTCATGGCTCTCGTCCTCGGTAGAGCCTCTTTCCGAAAAGGCACACGTCCGGCTCCTTGTCCCACACGGAAGGTGGCAGCCCTGAAAGCTGTTGCTGGTCTTCACCGTCCCCCTGCAGCCTATTCACAGGCACAACAGGATCTGGGACCCGGGCTTGCCCAGAGGAGGAACATCTCATGGCTCTCGTCCTCGGCAGAGCCTCTTTCCGAAAAGGAACACGTCCGGCTCCTTGTCCCACACGGAAGGTGGCAGCCCTGAAAGCTGTTGCTGGTCTTCACCGTCCCCCTGCAGCCTATTCACAGGCACAACAGGATCTGGGACCTGGGCTTGCCCAGAGGAGGAACATCTCATGGTTCTCGTCCTCAGCAGAGCCTCTTTCTGAAAGGCACACTTCTGGCTCCTTGTCCCACAAGGAAGGTGGCAGCCCTGAAAGCTGTTGCTGGTCTTCACCGTCCCCCTGCAGCCTATTCGCAGCTACAACAGGATCTGGGACCCGGGCTTGCCCAGAGGAGGAACATCTCATGGCTCTCGTCCTCGGCAGAGCCTCTTTCCGAGAAGGCACACGTCCGGCTCCTCTTCCCACACGGAAGGTGGCAGCCCTGAAAGCTGTTGCTGGTCTTCACCGACCCCTGCAGCCTATTCAGAGGCAAAACAGGATCTGGGACTCGGGCTTGCCCAGAGGAGGAACATCTCATGGCTCTCGTCCTCGGCAGAGCCTGTTTCCGAGAAGGCACACGTCCGGCTCCTTGTCCCACACGGAAGGTGGCAGCCCTGAAAGCTGTTGCTGGTTTTCACCGTCCCCATGCAGCCTATTCACAGGCACAAGAGGATCTGGGACCTGGGCTTGCCCAGAGGAGGAACATCTCATGGCTCTCGTCCTCGGCAGAGCCTCTTTCGGAAAAGGCACACGTCCGGCTCCTTGTCCCACACGGAAGGTGGCAGCCCTGAAAGCTGTTGCTGGTCTTCACCGTCCCCCTGCAGCCTATTCACAGGCACAACAGGATCTGGGACCCGGGCTTGCCCAGAGGAGGAACATCTCATGGTTCTCGTCCTCGGCAGAGCCTCTTTCCGAAAAGGCACACGTCTGGCTCCTTGTCCCACACGGAAGGTGGCAGCCCTGAAAGCTGTTGCTGGGCTTCACCGTCCCACTGCAGCCTATTCACAGGCACAACAGGATCTGGGACCTGGCCTTGCCCAGAGGAGGAACATCTCATGGCTCTCGTCCTCGGCAGAGCCTCTTTCCGAAAAGGCACACGTCCGGCTCCTTGTCCCACACGGAAGGTGGCAGGCCGGAAAGCTGTTGCTGGTCTTCACCGTCCCCCTGCAGCCTATTCACAGGTACAACAGGATCTGGGACCCGGGCTTGCCCAGAGGAGGAACATCTCATGGCTCTCGTCCTCGGCAGAGCCTGATTCAGGAAAGGCACACATCCGGCTCCTTGTCCCACACGGAAGGTGGCAGGCCGGAAAGCTGTTGCTGGTCTTCACCGTCCCCCTGCAGCCTATTCACAGGCACAACAAGGTCTGGGACCTGGGCTTGCCCACAGGAGGAACATCTCATGGCTCTCGTCCTCGGCGGAGCCTTATTCCGGAAAGGCACACGTCCGGCTCCTTGTCCCACAGGGAAGGTGACAGTCCGCAAAGATGTTGCTGGTCTTCACTGTCCCCCTGCAGCCTATTCACAATCACAACAGGATTCACGACGCTGGCTTGGCCAGAGGAGGAACATCTCATGGCTCTCGTCCTCGGCGGAGCCTGATTCCGGAAAGGCACACATCCGGCTCCTTGTCCCACACGGAAGGTGGCAGCCCTGAAAGCTGTTGCTGGTCTTCACCGTCCCCCTGCAGCCTATTCACAGGTACAACAGGATATGGGACACGCGCTTGCCCAGAGGAGGAACATCTCATGGCTCTCGTCCTCGGCAGAGCCTGTTTCCGAAAAGGCACTCGTCCGGCTCCTTGTCCCACACGGAAGGTGGCAGGCCGGGAAGGTGTTGCTGGTTTTCACCGTCCCCATGCAGCCTATTCACAGGCACAACAGGATCTGGGACCCGGGCTTGCCCAGAGGAGGAACATCTCATGGCTCTCGTCCTCGGCAGAGCCTCTTTCCGAAAAGGCACACGTCCGGCTCCTTGTCCCACACGGAAGGTGGCAGCCCTGAAAGCTGTTGCTGGTCTTCACCGTCCCCCTGCAGCCTATTCACAGGCACAACAGGATCTGGGACCTGGGCTTGCCCAGAGGAGGAACATCTCATGGCTCTCGTCCTCGGCAGAGCCTCTTTCCGAAAAGGCACACGTCCGGCTCCTCTTCCCACACGGAAGGTGGCAGCCCTGAAAGCTGTTGCTGGTCTTCACCGTCCCCCTGCAGCCTATTCACAGTTAAAACAGGATTTGGGACTCGGGATTGCCCAGAGGAGGAACATCTACTGGCTCTCGTCCTCGGCAGAGCCTGATTCAGGAAAGGCACACGTCCGGCTCCTTGTCCCACACGGAAGGTGGCAGGCCGGAAAGCTGTTGCTGGTCTTCACCGTCCCCCTGCAGCCTATTCACAGGCACAACAGGATCTGGGACCTGGGCTTGCCCAGAGGAGGAACATCTCATGGTTCTCGTCCTCGGCAGAGCCTCTTTCTGAAAGGCACACTTCTGGCTCCTTGTCCCACACGGAAGGTGGCAGCCCTGAAAGCTGTTGCTGGTCTTCACCGTCCCCCTGCAGCCTATTCACAGTTAAAACAGGATTTGGGACTCGGGATTGCCCAGAGGAGGAACATCTACTGGCTCTCGTCCTCGGCAGAGCCTGATTCAGGAAAGGCACACGTCCGGCTCCTTGTCCCACACGGAAGGTGGCAGGCCGGAAAGCTGTTGCTGGTCTTCACCGTCCCCCTGCAGCCTATTCACAGGCACAACAGGATCTGGGACCTGGGCTTGCCCAGAGGAGGAACATCTCATGGCTCTCGTCCTCGGTAGAGCCTCTTTCCGAAAAGGCACACGTCCGGCTCCTTGTCCCACACGGAAGGTGGCAGCCCTGAAAGCTGTTGCTGGTCTTCACCGTCCCCCTGCAGCCTATTCACAGGCACAACAGGATCTGGGACCCGGGCTTGCCCAGAGGAGGAACATCTCATGGCTCTCGTCCTCGGCAGAGCCTCTTTCCGAAAAGGAACACGTCCGGCTCCTTGTCCCACACGGAAGGTGGCAGCCCTGAAAGCTGATGCTGGTCTTCACCGTCCCCCTGCAGCCTATTCACAGGCACAACAGGATCTGGGACCTGGGCTTGCCCAGAGGAGGAACATCTCATGGTTCTCGTCCTCAGCAGAGCCTCTTTCTGAAAGGCACACTTCTGGCTCCTTGTCCCACAAGGAAGGTGGCAGCCCTGAAAGCTGTTGCTGGTCTTCACCGTCCCCCTGCAGCCTATTCGCAGCTACAACAGGATCTGGGACCCGGGCTTGCCCAGAGGAGGAACATCTCATGGCTCTCGTCCTCGGCAGAGCCTCTTTCCGAGAAGGCACACGTCCGGCTCCTCTTCCCACACGGAAGGTGGCAGCCCTGAAAGCTGTTGCTGGTCTTCACCGACCCCTGCAGCCTATTCAGAGGCAAAACAGGATCTGGGACTCGGGCTTGCCCAGAGGAGGAACATCTCATGGCTCTCGTCCTCGGCAGAGCCTGTTTCCGAGAAGGCACACGTCCGGCTCCTTGTCCCACACGGAAGGTGGCAGCCCTGAAAGCTGTTGCTGGTCTTCACCGTCCCCCTGCAGCCTATTCACAGCTACAACAGGATCTGGGACCTGGGCTTGCCCAGAGGAGGAACATCTCATGGCTCTCGTCCTCGGCAGAGCCTCTTTCGGAAAAGGCACACGTCCGGCTCCTTGTCCCACACGGAAGGTGGCAGCCCTGAAAGCTGTTGCTGGTCTTCACCGTCCCCCTGCAGCCTATTCACAGGCACAACAGGATCTGGGACCCGGGCTTGCCCAGAGGAGGAACATCTCATGGTTCTCGTCCTCGGCAGAGCCTCTTTCCGAAAAGGCACACGTCTGGCTCCTTGTCCCACACGGAAGGTGGCAGCCCTGAAAGCTGTTGCTGGGCTTCACCGTCCCACTGCAGCCTATTCACAGGCACAACAGGATCTGGGACCTGGCCTTGCCCAGAGGAGGAACATCTCATGGCTCTCGTCCTCGGCAGAGCCTCTTTCCGAAAAGGCACACGTCCGGCTCCTTGTCCCACACGGAAGGTGGCAGGCCGGAAAGCTGTTGCTGGTCTTCACCGTCCCCCTGCAGCCTATTCACAGGCACAACAGGATCTGGGACCCGGGCTTGCCCAGAGGAGGAACATCTCATGGCTCTCGTCCTCGGCAGAGCCTGATTCAGGAAAGGCACACATCCGGCTCCTTGTCCCACACGGAAGGTGGCAGGCCGGAAAGCTGTTGCTGGTCTTCACCGTCCCCCTGCAGCCTATTCACAGGCACAACAAGGTCTGGGACCTGGGCTTGCCCACAGGAGGAACATCTCATGGCTCTCGTCCTCGGCGGAGCCTTATTCCGGAAAGGCACACGTCCGGCTCCTTGTCCCACAGGGAAGGTGACAGTCCGCAAAGATGTTGCTGGTCTTCACTGTCCCCCTGCAGCCTATTCACAATCACAACAGGATTCACGACGCTGGCTTGGCCAGAGGAGGAACATCTCATGGCTCTCGTCCTCGGCGGAGCCTGATTCCGGAAAGGCACACATCCGGCTCCTTGTCCCACACGGAAGGTGGCAGCCCTGAAAGCTGTTGCTGGTCTTCACCGTCCCCCTGCAGCCTATTCACAGGTACAACAGGATATGGGACACGCGCTTGCCCAGAGGAGGAACATCTCATGGCTCTCGTCCTCGGCAGAGCCTGTTTCCGAAAAGGCACTCGTCCGGCTCCTTGTCCCACACGGAAGGTGGCAGGCCGGGAAGGTGTTGCTGGTTTTCACCGTCCCCATGCAGCCTATTCACAGGCACAACAGGATCTGGGACCCGGGCTTGCCCAGAGGAGGAACATCTCATGGCTCTCGTCCTCGGCAGAGCCTCTTTCCGAAAAGGCACACGTCCGGCTCCTTGTCCCACACGGAAGGTGGCAGCCCTGAAAGCTGTTGCTGGTCTTCACCGTCCCCCTGCAGCCTATTCACAGGCACAACAGGATCTGGGACCTGGGCTTGCCCAGAGGAGGAACATCTCATGGCTATCGTCCTCGGCAGAGACTCTTTCCGAAAAGGCACACGTCCGACTCGTCCCACACGGAAGGTGGCAGCCCTGAAAGCTGTTGCTGGTTTTCACCGTCCCCATGCAGCCTATTCACAGGCACAAGAGGATCTGGGACCTGGGCTTGCCCAGAGGAGGAACATCTCATGGCTCTCTTCCTCGGCAGAGCCTCTTTCGGAAAAGGCACACGTCCGGCTCCTTGTCCCACACGGAAGGTGGCAGCCCTGAAAGCTGTTGCGGGTCTTCACCGTCCCCCTGCAGCCTATTCACAGGCACAACAGGATCTGGGACCTGGGCTTGCCCAGAGGAGGAACATCTCATGGTTCTCGTCCGCGGCAGAGCCTCTTTCCGAAAGGCACACGTCTGGCTCCTTGTCCCACACGGAAGGTGGCAGCCCTGAAAGCTGTTGCTGGTCTTCACCGTCCCCCTGCAGCCTATTCACAGCTACAACAGGATCTGGGACCCGGGCTTCCCCAGAGGAGGAACATCTCATGGCTCTCGTCCTCGGCAGAGCCTCTTTCCGAGAAGGCACACGTCCGGCTCCTCTTCCCACACGGAAGGTGGCAGCCCTGAAAGCTGTTGCTGGTCTTCACCGTCCCCCTGCAGCCTATTCACAGTTAAAACAGGATTTGGGACTCGGGATTGCCCAGAGGAGGAACATCTACTGGCTCTCGTCCTCGGCAGAGCCTGATTCTGCAAAGGCACTTGTCCGGCTCCTTGTCCCACACGGAAGGTGGCAGGCCGGAAAGCTGTTGCTGGTCTTCACCGTCCCCCTGCAGCCTATTCACAGGCACAACAGGATCTGGGACCTGGGCTTGCCCAGAGGAGGAACATCTCATGGCTCTCGTCCTCGGCAGAGCCTCTTTCCGAAAAGGCACACGTCCGGCTCCTTGTCCCACACGGAAGGTGGCAGCCCTGAAAGCTGTTGCTGGTCTTCACCGTCCCCCTGCAGCCTATTCACAGGCACAACAGGATCTGGGACCCTGGCTTGGCCAGAGGAGGAACATCTCATGGCTCTCGTCCTCGGCAGAGCCTGTTTCCGAGAAGGCACACGTCCGGCTCCTCTTCCCACACGGAAGGTGGCAGCCCTGAAAGCTGTTGCTGGTCTTCACCGACCCCTGCAGCCTATTCAGAGGCAAAACAGGATCTGGGACTCGGGATTGCCCAGAGGAGGAACATCTCATGGCTCTCGTCCTCGGCATAGCCTGTTTCAGGAAAGGCACACGTCCGGCTCCTTGTCCCACACGGAAGGTGGCAGGCCGGAAAGATGTTGCTGGTCTTCACCGTCCCCCTGCAGCCTATTCACAGGCACAACAGGATCTGGGACCTGGGCTTGCCCAGAGGAGGAACATCTCATGGCTCTCGTCCTCGGCAGAGCCTCTTTCCGAAAAGGCACACGTCCGGCTCCTTGTCCCACACGGAAGGTGGCAGCCCTGAAAGCTGTTGCTGGTCTTCACCGTCCCCCTGCAGCCTATTCACAGGCACAACAGGATCTGGGACCTGGGCTTGCCCAGAGGAGGAACATCTCATGGTTCTCGTCCGCGGCAGAGCCTCTTTCCGAAAGGCACACGTCTGGCTCCTTATCCCACACGGAAGGTGGCAGCCCTGAAAGCTGTTGCTGGTCTTCACCGTCCCCCTGCAGCCTATTCACAGCTACAACAGGATCTGGGACCCGGGCTTCCCCAGAGGAGGAACATCTCATGGCTCTCGTCCTCGGCAGAGCCTCTTTCCGAGAAGGCACACGTCCGGCTCCTCTTCCCACACGGAAGGTGGCAGCCCTGAAAGCTGTTGCTGGTCTTCACCGTCCCCCTGCAGCCTATTCACAGTTAAAACAGGATTTGGGACTCGGGATTGCCCAGAGGAGGAACATCTACTGGCTCTCGTCCTCGGCAGAGCCTGATTCAGGAAAGGCACACGTCCGGCTCCTTGTCCCACACGGAAGGTGGCAGGCCGGAAAGCTGTTGCTGGTCTTCACCGTCCCCCTGCAGCCTATTCACAGGCACAACAGGATCTGGGACCTGGGCTTGCCCAGAGGAGGAACATCTCATGGCTCTCGTCCTCGGTAGAGCCTCTTTCCGAAAAGGCACACGTCCGGCTCCTTGTCCCACACTGAAGGTGGCAGCCCTGAAAGCTGTTGCTGGTCTTCACCGTCCCCCTGCAGCCTATTCACAGGCACAACAGGATCTGGGACCCGGGCTTGCCCAGAGGAGGAACATCTCATGGCTCTCGTCCTCGGCAGAGCCTCTTTCCGAAAAGGAACACGTCCGGCTCCTTGTCCCACACGGAAGGTGGCAGCCCTGAAAGCTGTTGCTGGTCTTCACCGTCCCCCTGCAGCCTATTCACAGGCACAACAGGATCTGGGACCTGGGCTTGCCCAGAGGAGGAACATCTCATGGTTCTCGTCCTCGGCAGAGCCTCTTTCTGAAAGGCACACTTCTGGCTCCTTGTCCCACAAGGAAGGTGGCAGCCCTGAAAGCTGTTGCTGGTCTTCACCGTCCCCCTGCAGCCTATTCGCAGCTACAACAGGATCTGGGACCCGGGCTTGCCCAGAGGAGGAACATCTCATGGCTCTCGTCCTCGGCAGAGCCTCTTTCCGAGAAGGCACACGTCCGGCTCCTCTTCCCACACGGAAGGTGGCAGCCCTGAAAGCTGTTGCTGGTCTTCACCGACCCCTGCAGCCTATTCAGAGGCAAAACAGGATCTGGGACTCGGGCTTGCCCAGAGGAGGAACATCTCATGGCTCTCGTCCTCGGCAGAGCCTGTTTCCGAGAAGGCACACGTCCGGCTCCTTGTCCCACACGGAAGGTGGCAGCCCTGAAAGCTGTTGCTGGTTTTCACCGTCCCCATGCAGCCTATTCACAGGCACAAGAGGATCTGGGACCTGGGCTTGCCCAGAGGAGGAACATCTCATGGCTCTCGTCCTCGGCAGAGCCTCTTTCGGAAAAGGCACACGTCCGGCTCCTTGTCCCACACGGAAGGTGGCAGCCCTGAAAGCTGTTGCTGGTCTTCACCGTCCCCCTGCAGCCTATTC
The DNA here is from genome assembly GCF_929443795.1 of Astur gentilis. NCBI lineage: Eukaryota > Metazoa > Chordata > Aves > Accipitriformes > Accipitridae > Astur > Astur gentilis. The sequence continues at coordinate 868,092 of NC_064889.1, forward strand.
ACAGGCACAACAGGATCTGGGACCTGGGCTTGCCCAGAGGAGGAACATCTCATGGTTCTCGTCCGCGGCAGAGCCTCTTTCCCAAAGGCACACGTCTGGCTCCTTGTCCCACACGGAAGGTGGCAGCCCTGAAAGCTGTTGCTGGTCTTCACCGTCCCCTTGCAGCCTATTCACAGCTACAACAGGATCTGGGACCCGGGCTTCCCCAGAGGAGGAACATCTCATGGCTCTCGTCCTCGGCATAGCCTCTTTCCGAGAAGGCACACGTCCGGCTCCTCTTCCCACACGGAAGGTGGCAGCCCTGAAAGCTGTTGCTGGTCTTCACCGTCCCCCTGCAGCCTATTCACAGTTAAAACAGGATTTGGGACTCGGAATTGCCCAGAGGAGGAACATCTACTGGCTCTCGTCCTCGGCAGAGCCTGATTCAGGAAAGGCACACGTCCGGCTCCTTGTTCCACACGGAAGGTGGCAGGCCGGAAAGCTGTTGCTGGTCTTCACCGTCCCCCTGCAGCCTATTCACAGGCACAACAGGATCTGGGACCTGGGCTTGCCCAGAGGAGGAACATCTCATGGTTCTCGTCCTCGGCAGAGCCTCTTTCTGAAAGGCACACTTCTGGCTCCTTGTCCCACAAGGAAGGTGGCAGCCCTGAAAGCTGTTGCTGGTCTTCACCGTCCCCCTGCAGCCTATTCACAGTTAAAACAGGATTTGGGACTCGGGATTGCCCAGAGGAGGAACATCTACTGGCTCTCGTCCTCGGCAGAGCCTGATTCAGGAAAGGCACACGTCCGGCTCCTTGTCCCACACGGAAGGTGGCAGCCCTGAAAGCTGTTGCTGGTCTTCACCGTCCCCCTGCAGCCTATTCACAGGCACAACAGGATCTGGGACCCGGGCTTGCCCAGAGGAGGAACATCTCATGGCTCTCGTCCTCGGCAGAGCCTCTTTCCGAAAAGGAACACGTCCGGCTCCTTGTCCCACACGGAAGGTGGCAGCCCTGAAAGCTGTTGCTGGTCTTCACCGTCCCCCTGCAGCCTATTCACAGGCACAACAGGATCTGGGACCTGGGCTTGCCCAGAGGAGGAACATCTCATGGTTCTCGTCCTCGGCAGAGCCTCTTTCTGAAAGGCACACTTCTGGCTCCTTGTCCCACAAGGAAGGTGGCAGCCCTGAAAGCTGTTGCTGGTCTTTACCGTCCCCCTGCAGCCTATTCGCAGCTACAACAGGATCTGGGACCCGGGCTTGCCCAGAGGAGGAACATCTCATGGCTCTCGTCCTCGGCAGAGCCTCTTTCCGAGAAGGCACACGTCCGGCTCCTCTTCCCACACGGAAGGTGGCAGCCCTGAAAGCTGTTGCTGGTCTTCACCGACCCCTGCAGCCTATTCAGAGGCAAAACAGGATCTGGGACTCGGGCTTGCCCAGAGGAGGAACATCTCATGGCTCTCGTCCTCGGCAGAGCCTGTTTCCGAGAAGGCACACGTCCGGCTCCTTGTCCCACACGGAAGGTGGCAGCCCTGAAAGCTGTTGCTGGTTTTCACCGTCCCCATGCAGCCTATTCACAGGCACAAGAGGATCTGGGACCTGGGCTTGCCCAGAGGAGGAACATCTCATGGCTCTCGTCCTCGGCAGAGCCTCTTTCGGAAAAGGCACACGTCCGGCTCCTTGTCCCACACGGAAGGTGGCAGCCCTGAAAGCTGTTGCTGGTCTTCACCGTCCCCCTGCAGCCTATTCACAGGCACAACAGGATCTGGGACCTGGGCTTGCCCAGAGGAGGAACATCTCATGGTTCTCGTCCGCGGCAGAGCCTCTTTCCCAAAGGCACACGTCTGGCTCCTTGTCCCACACAGAAGGTGGCAGCCCTGAAAGCTGTTGCTGGTCTTCACCGTCCCCCTGCAGCCTATTCACAGCTACAACAGGATCTGGGACCCGGGCTTCCCCAGAGGAGGAACATCTCATGGCTCTCGTCCTCGGCAGAGCCTCTTTCCGAGAAGGCACACGTCCGGCTCCTCTTCCCACACGGAAGGTGGCAGCCCTGAAAGCTGTTGCTGGTCTTCACCGTCCCCCTGCAGCCTATTCACAGTTAAAACAGGATTTGGGACTCGGGATTGCCCAGAGGAGGAACATCTACTGGCTCTCGTCCTCGGCAGAGCCTGATTCAGGAAAGGCACACGTCCGGCTCCTTGTCCCACACGGAAGGTGGCAGGCCGGAAAGCTGTTGCTGGTCTTCACCGTCCCCCTGCAGCCTATTCACAGGCACAACAGGATCTGGGACCTGGGCTTGCCCAGAGGAGGAACATCTCATGGTTCTCGTCCTCGGCAGAGCCTCTTTCTGAAAGGCACACTTCTGGCTCCTTGTCCCACAAGGAAGGTGGCAGCCCTGAAAGCTGTTGCTGGTCTTCACCGTCCCCCTGCAGCCTATTCGCAGCTACAACAGGATCTGGGACCCGGGCTTGCCCAGAGGAGGAACATCTCATGGCTCTCGTCCTCGGCAGAGCCTGTTTCCGAGAAGGCACACGTCCGGCTCCTCTTCCCACACGGAAGGTGGCAGCCCTGAAAGCTGTTGCTGGTCTTCACCGACCCCTGCAGCCTATTCAGAGGCAAAACAGGATCTGGGACTCGGGATTGCCCAGAGGAGGAACATCTCATGGCTCTCGTCCTCGGCAGAGCCTGATTCAGGAAAGGCACACGTCCGGCTCCTTGTCCCACACGGAAGGTGGCAGGCCAGAAAGATGTTGCTGGTCTTCACCGTCCCCCTGCAGCCTATTCACAGGCACAACAGGATCTGGGACCTGGGCTTGCCCAGAGGAGGAACATCTCATGGCTCGTCCTCGGCAGAGCCTCTTTCCGAAAAGGCACACGTCCGGCTCCTTGTCCCACACGGAAGGTGGCAGCCCTGAAAGCTGTTGCTGGTCTTCACCGTCCCCCTGCAGCCTATTCACAGCTACAACAGGATCTGGGACCCGGGCTTCCCCAGAGGAGGAACATCTCATGGCTCTCGTCCTCGGCAGAGCCTCTTTCCGAGAAGGCACACGTCCGGCTCCTCTTCCCACACGGAAGGTGGCAGCCCTGAAAGCTGTTGCTGGTCTTCACCGTCCCCCTGCAGCCTATTCACAGTTAAAACAGGATTTGGGACTCGGGATTGCCCAGAGGAGGAACATCTACTGGCTCTCGTCCTCGGCAGAGCCTGATTCAGGAAAGGCACACGTCCGGCTCCTTGTCCCACACGGAAGGTGGCAGGCCGGAAAGCTGTTGCTGGTCTTCACCGTCCCCCTGCAGCCTATTCACAGGCACAACAGGATCTGGGACCTGGGCTTGCCCAGAGGAGGAACATCTCATGGTTCTCGTCCTCGGCAGAGCCTCTTTCTGAAAGGCACACTTCTGGCTCCTTGTCCCACAAGGAAGGTGGCAGCCCTGAAAGCTGTTGCTGGTCTTCACCGTCCCCCTGCAGCCTATTCACAGTTAAAACAGGATTTGGGACTCGGGATTGCCCAGAGGAGGAACATCTACTGGCTCTCGTCCTCGGCAGAGCCTGATTCAGGAAAGGCACACGTCCGGCTCCTTGTCCCACACGGAAGGTGGCAGGCCGGAAAGTTGTTGCTGGTCTTCACCGTCCCCCTGCAGCCTATTCACAGGCACAACAGGATCTGGGACCTGGGCTTGCCCAGAGGAGGAACATCTCATGGCTCTCGTCCTCGGCAGAGCCTCTTTCCGAAAAGGAACACGTCCGGCTCCTTGTCCCACACGGAAGGTGGCAGCCCTGAAAGCTGTTGCTGGTCTTCACCGTCCCCCTGCAGCCTATTCACAGGCACAACAGGATCTGGGACCTGGGCTTGCCCAGAGGAGGAACATCTCATGGTTCTCGTCCTCGGCAGAGCCTCTTTCTGAAAGGCACACTTCTGGCTCCTTGTCCCACAAGGAAGGTGGCAGCCCTGAAAGCTGTTGCTGGTCTTTACCGTCCCCCTGCAGCCTATTCGCAGCTACAACAGGATCTGGGACCCGGGCTTGCCCAGAGGAGGAACATCTCATGGCTCTCGTCCTCGGCAGAGCCTCTTTCCGAGAAGGCACACGTCCGGCTCCTCTTCCCACACGGAAGGTGGCAGCCCTGAAAGCTGTTGCTGGTCTTCACCGACCCCTGCAGCCTATTCAGAGGCAAAACAGGATCTGGGACTCGGGCTTGCCCAGAGGAGGAACATCTCATGGCTCTCGTCCTCGGCAGAGCCTGTTTCCGAGAAGGCACACGTCCGGCTCCTTGTCCCACAAGGAAGGTGTCAGCCCTGAAAGCTGTTGCTGGTTTTCACCGTCCCCATGCAGCCTATTCACAGGCACAAGAGGATCTGGGACCTGGGCTTGCCCAGAGGAGGAACATCTCATGGCTCTCGTCCTCGGCAGAGCCTCTTTCGGAAAAGGCACACGTCCGGCTCCTTGTCCCACACGGAAGGTGGCAGCCCTGAAAGCTGTTGCTGGTCTTCACCGTCCCCCTGCAGCCTATTCACAGGCACAACAGGATCTGGGACCTGGGCTTGCCCAGAGGAGGAACATCTCATGGTTCTCGTCCGCGGCAGAGCCTCTTTCCGAAAGGCACACGTCTGGCTCCTTGTCCCACACGGAAGGTGGCAGCCCTGAAAGCTGTTGCTGGTCTTCACCGTCCCCCTGCAGCCTATTCACAGCTACAACAGGATCTGGGACCCGGGCTTCCCCAGAGGAGGAACATCTCATGGCTCTCGTCCTCGGCAGAGCCTCTTTCCGAGAAGGCACACGTCCGGCTCCTCTTCCCACACGGAAGGTGGCAGCCCTGAAAGCTGTTGCTGGTCTTCACCGTCCCCCTGCAGCCTATTCACAGTTAAAACAGGATTTGGGACTCGGGATTGCCCAGAGGAGGAACATCTACTGGCTCTCGTCCTCGGCAGAGCCTGATTCAGGAAAGGCACACGTCCGGCTCCTTGTCCCACACGGAAGGTGGCAGGCCGGAAAGCTGTTGCTGGTCTTCACCGTCCCCCTGCAGCCTATTCACAGGCACAACAGGATCTGGGACCTGGGCTTGCCCAGAGGAGGAACATCTCATGGTTCTCGTCCTCGGCAGAGCCTCTTTCTGAAAGGCACACTTCTGGCTCCTTGTCCCACAAGGAAGGTGGCAGCCCTGAAAGCTGTTGCTGGTCTTCACCGTCCCCCTGCAGCCTATTCGCAGCTACAACAGGATCTGGGACCCGGGCTTGCCCAGAGGAGGAACATCTCATGGCTCTCGTCCTCGGCAGAGCCTGTTTCCGAGAAGGCACACGTCCGGCTCCTCTTCCCACACGGAAGGTGGCAGCCCTGAAAGCTGTTGCTGGTCTTCACCGACCCCTGCAGCCTATTCAGAGGCAAAACAGGATCTGGGACTCGGGATTGCCCAGAGGAGGAACATCTCATGGCTCTCGTCCTCGGCAGAGCCTGATTCAGGAAAGGCACACGTCCGGCTCCTTGTCCCACACGGAAGGTGGCAGGCCAGAAAGATGTTGCTGGTCTTCACCGTCCCCCTGCAGCCTATTCACAGGCACAACAGGATCTGGGACCTGGGCTTGCCCAGAGGAGGAACATCTCATGGCTCGTCCTCGGCAGAGCCTCTTTCCGAAAAGGCACACGTCCGGCTCCTTGTCCCACACGGAAGGTGGCAGCCCTGAAAGCTGTTGCTGGTCTTCACCGTCCCCCTGCAGCCTATTCACAGGCACAACAGGATCTGGGACCCGGGCTTGCCCAGAGGAGGAACATCTCATGGCTCTCGTCCTCGGCAGAGCCTCTTTCGGAAAAGGCACTCGTCCGGCTCCTTGTCCCACACGGAAGGTGGCAGTCCTGAAAGCTGTTGCTGGTCTTCACCGTCCCCCTGCAGCATATTCACAGGCAAAACAGGATCTGGGACCTGGGCTTGCCCAGAGGAGGAACATCTCATGGCTCTCGTCCTCGGCAGAGCCTGATTCAGGAAAGGCACACGTCCGGCTCCTTGTCCCACACGGAAGGTGGCAGGCCGGAAAGATGTTGCTGGTCTTCACCGTCCCCCTGCAGCCTATTCTCAGGCACAAGAGGATCTGGGACCTGGGCTTGCCCAGAGGAAGAACATCTCATGGCTCTCGTCCTCGGCAGAGCCTGTTTCAGGAAAGGCACACGTCCGGCTCCTCTTCCCACACGGAAGGTGGCAGGCCGGAAAGATGTTGCTGGTCTTCACCGTCCCCCTGCAGCCTATTCACAGGCACAACAGGATCTGGGACCTGGGCTTGCCCAGGGGAGGAACATCTCATGGCTCTCGTCCTCGGCAGAGCCTCTTTCCGAAAAGGCACACGTCTGGCTCCTTGTCCCACACGGAAGGTGGCAGCCCTGAAAGCTGTTGCTGGTCTTTACCGTCCCCCTGCAGCCTATTCACAGGTACAACAGGATATGGGACACGCGCTTGCCCAGAGGAGGAACATCTCATGGCTCTCGTCCTCGGCAGAGCCTGTTTCCGAAAAGGCACTCGTCCGGCTCCTTGTCCCACACGGAAGGTGGCAGGCCGGGAAGGTGTTGCTGGTTTTCACCGTCCCCATGCAGCCTATTCACAGGCACAACAGGATCTGGGACCCGGGCTTGCCCAGAGGAGGAACATCTCATGGCTCTCGTCCTCGGCAGAGCCTCTTTCCGAAAAGGCACACGTCCGGCTCCTTGTCCCACACGGAAGGTGGCAGCCCTGAAAGCTGTTGCTGGTCTTCACCGTCCCCCTGCAGCCTATTCACAGGCACAATAGGATCTGGGACCTGGGCTTGCCCAGAGGAGGAACATCTCATGGCTATCGTCCTCGGCAGAGACTCTTTCCGAAAAGGCACACGTCTGGCTCCTTGTCCCACATGGAAGGTGGCAGCCCTGAAAGCTGTTGCTGGTCTTCACCGTCCCCCTGCAGCCTATTCACAGCTACAACAGGATCTGGGACCCGGGCTTCCCCAGAGGAGGAACATCTCATGGCTCTCGTCCTTGGCAGAGCCTCTTTCCGAGAAGGCACACGTCCGGCTCCTCTTCCCACACGGAAGGTGGCAGCCCTGAAAGCTGTTGCTGGTCTTCACCGTCCCCCTGCAGCCTATTCACAGTTAAAACAGGATTTGGGACTCGGGATTGCCCAGAGGAGGAACATCTACTGGCTCTCGTCCTCGGCAGAGCCTGATTCAGGAAAGGCACACGTCCGGCTCCTTGTCCCACACGGAAGGTGGCAGGCCGGAAAGCTGTTGCTGGTCTTCACCGTCCCCCTGCAGCCTATTCACAGGCACAAGAGGATCTGGGACCTGGGCTTGCCCAGAGGAGGAACATCTCATGGCTCTCGTCCTCGGCAGAGCCTCTTTCGGAAAAGGCACACGTCCGGCTCCTTGTCCCACACGGAAGGTGGCAGCCCTGAAAGCTGTTGCTGGTCTTCACCGTCCCCCTGCAGCCTATTCACAGGCACAACAGGATCTGGGACCTGGGCTTGCCCAGAGGAGGAACATCTCATGGTTCTCGTCCGCGGAAGAGCCTCTTTCCGAAAGGCACACGTCTGGCTCCTTGTCCCACACGGAAGGTGGCAGCCCTGAAAGCTGTTGCTGGTCTTCACCGTCCCCCTGCAGCCTATTCACAGTTAAAACAGGATTTGGGACTCGGGATTGCCCAGAGGAGGAACATCTACTGGCTCTCGTCCTCGGCAGAGCCTGATTCTGCAAAGGCACTTGTCCGGCTCCTTGTCCCACACGGAAGGTGGCAGGCCGCAAAGATGTTGCTGGTCTTCACTGTCCCCCTGCAGCCTATTCACAATCACAACAGGATTCACGACGCTGGCTTGGCCAGAGGAGGAACATCTCATGGCTCTCGTCCTCGGCGGAGCCTGATTCCGGAAAGGCACACATCCGGCTCCTTGTCCCACACGGAAGGTGGCAGCCCTGAAAGCTGTTGCTGGTCTTCACCGTCCCCCTGCAGCCTATTCACAGGCACAACAGGATCTGGGACCCGGGCTTGCCCAGAGGAGGAACATCTCATGGCTCTCGTCCTCGGCAGAGCCTCTTTCCGAAAAGGAACACGTCCGGCTCCTTGTCCCACACGGAAGGTGGCAGGCCGGAAAGATGTTGCTGGTCTTCACCGTCCCCCTGCAGCCTATTCACAGGCACAACAGGATCTGGGACCTGGGCTTGCCCAGAGGAGGAACATCTCATGGTTCTCGTCCTCGGCAGAGCCTCTTTCTGAAAGGCACACTTCTGGCTCCTTGTCCCACAAGGAAGGTGGCAGCCCTGAAAGCTGTTGCTGGTCTTCACCGTCCCCCTGCAGCCTATTCACAGCTACAACAGGATCTGGGACCTGGGCTTGCCCAGAGGAGGAACATCTCATGGTTCTCGTCCTCGGCAGAGTCTCTTTCCGAAAAGGCACACGTCCGGCTCCTTGTCCCACACGGAAGGTGGCAGGCCGAAAAGATGTTGCTGGTTTTCACCGTCCCCATGCAGCCTATTCACAGGCACAAGAGGATCTGGGACCTGGGCTTGCCCAGAGGAGGAACATCTCATGGCTCTCGTCCTCGGCAGAGCCTCTTTCGGAAAAGGCACACGTCCGGCTCCTTGTCCCACACGGAAGGTGGCAGCCCTGAAAGCTGTTGCTGGTCTTCACCGTCCCCCTGCAGCCTATTCACAGGCACAACAGGATCTGGGACCTGGGCTTGCCCAGAGGAGGAACATCTCATGGTTCTCGTCCGCGGCAGAGCCTCTTTCCGTAAGGCACACGTCTGGCTCCTTGTCCCACACGGAAGGTGGCAGCCCTGAAAGCTGTTGCTGGTCTTCACCGTCCCCCTGCAGCCTATTCACAGCTACAACAGGATCTGGGACCCGGGCTTCTCCAGAGGAGGAACATCTCATGGCTCTCGTCCTTGGCAGAGCCTCTTTCCGAGAAGGCACACGTCCGGCTCCTCTTCCCACACGGAAGGTGGCAGCCCTGAAAGCTGTTGCTGGTCTTCACCGTCCCCCTGCAGCCTATTCACAGTTAAAACAGGATTTGGGACTCGGGATTGCCCAGAGGAGGAACATCTACTGGCTCTCGTCCTCGGCAGAGCCTGATTCAGGAAAGGCACACGTCCGGCTCCTTGTCCCACACGGAAGGTGGCAGGCCGGAAAGCTGTTGCTGGTCTTCACCGTCCCCCTGCAGCCTATTCACAGGCACAACAGGATCTGGGACCTGGGCTTGCCCAGAGGAGGAACATCTCATGGCTCTCGTCCTCGGTAGAGCCTCTTTCCGAAAAGGCACACGTCCGGCTCCTTGTCCCACACGGAAGGTGGCAGCCCTGAAAGCTGTTGCTGGTCTTCACCGTCCCCCTGCAGCCTATTCACAGGCACAACAGGATCTGGGACCCGGGCTTGCCCAGAGGAGGAACATCTCATGGCTCTCGTCCTCGGCAGAGCCTCTTTCGGAAAAGGCACTCGTCCGGCTCCTTGTCCCACACGGAAGGTGGCAGCCCTGAAAGCTGTTGCTGGTCTTCACCGTCCCCCTGCAGCCTATTCACAGGCACAACAGGATCTGGGACCTGGGCTTGCCCAGAGGAGGAACATCTCATGGTTCTCGTCCTCGGCAGAGCCTCTTTCCGAAAGGCACACTTCTGGATCCTTGTCCCACAAGGAAGGTGGCAGCCCTGAAAGCTGTTGCTGGTCTTCACCGTCCCCCTGCAGCCTATTCGCAGCTACAACAGGATCTGGGACCCGGGCTTGCCCAGAGGAGGAACATCTCATGGCTCTCGTCCTCGGCAGAGCCTGTTTCCGAGAAGGCACACGTCCGGCTCCTCTTCCCACACGGAAGGTGGCAGCCCTGAAAGCTGTTGCTGGTCTTCACCGTCCCCCTGCAGCCTATTCAGAGGCAAAACAGGATCTGGGACTCGGGATTGCCCAGAGGAGGAACATCTCATGGCTCTCGTCCTCGGCAGAGCCTGTTTCAGGAAAGGCACACGTCCGGCTCCTTGTCCCACACGGAAGGTGGCAGGCCGGAAAGATGTTGCTGGTCTTCACCGTCCCCCTGCAGCCTATTCACAGGCACAACAGGATCTGGGACCTGGGCTTGCCCAGAGGAGGAACATCTCATGGCTCTCGTCCTCGGCAGAGCCTCTTTCCGAAAAGGCACACGTCCGGCTCCTTGTCCCACACGGAAGGTGGCAGCCCTGAAAGCTGTTGCTGGTCTTCACCGTCCCCCTGCAGCCTATTCACAGGCACAACAGGATCTGGGACCTGGGCTTGCCCAGAGGAGGAACATCTCATGGTTCTCGTCCTCGGCAGAGCCTCTTTCTGAAAGGCACACTTCTGGCTCCTTGTCCCACAAGGAAGGTGGCAGCCCTGAAAGCTGTTGCTGGTCTTCACCGTCCCCCTGCAGCCTATTCGCAGCTACAACAGGATCTGGGACCCGGGCTTGCCCAGAGGAGGAACATCTCATGGCTCTCGTCCTCGGCAGAGCCTGTTTCCGAGAAGGCACACGTCCGGCTCCTCTTCCCACACGGAAGGTGGCAGCCCTGAAAGCTGTTGCTGGTCTTCACCGACCCCTGCAGCCTATTCAAAGGCAAAACAGGATCTGGGACTCGGGATTGCCCAGAGGAGGAACATCTCATGGCTCTCGTCCTCGGCAGAGCCTGTTTCAGGAAAGGCACACATCCGGCTCCTTGTCCCACACGGAAGGTGGCAGGCCGGAAAGATGTTGCTGGTCTTCACCGTCCCCCTGCAGCCTATTCACAGGCACAACAGGATCTGGGACCTGGGCTTGCCCAGAGGAGGAACATCTCATGGCTCTCGTCCTCGGCAGAGCCTCTTTCCGAAAAGGCACACGTCCGGCTCCTTGTCCCACACGGAAGGTGGCAGCCCTGAAAGCTGTTGCTGGTCTTCACCGTCCCCCTGCAGCCTATTCACAGGCACAACAGGATCTGGGACCCGGGCTTGCCCAGAGGAGGAACATCTCATGGCTCTCGTCCTCGGCAGAGCCTCTTTCGGAAAAGGCACTCGTCCGGCTCCTTGTCCCACACGGAAGGTGGCAGTCCTGAAAGCTGTTGCTGGTCTTCACCGTGCCCCTGCAGCCTATTCACAGGCAAAACAGGATCTGGGACCTGGGCTTGCCCAGAGGAGGAACATCTCATGGCTCTCGTCCTCGGCAGAGCCTGTTTCCGAAAAGGCACACGTCCGGCTCCTTGTCCCACACGGAAGGTGGCAGGCCGGAAAGATGTTGCTGGTCTTCACCGTCCCCCTTCAGCCTATTCTCAGGCACAAGAGGATCTGGGACCTGGGCTTGCCCAGAGGAAGAACATCTCATGGCTCTCGTCCTCGGCAGAGTCTCTTTCCGAAAAGGCACACGTCCGGCTCCTTGTCCCACAAGGAAGGTGGCAGCCCTGAAAGCTGTTGCTGGTCTTCACCGTCCCCCTGCAGCCTATTCACAGGCACAACAGGGTCTGGGACCTGGGCTTGCCCACAGGAGGAACATCTCATGGCTCTCGTCCTCGGCGGAGCCTGTTTCCGGAAAGGCACACGTCCGGCTCCTTGTCCCACACGGAAGGTGGCAGGCCGCAAAGATGTTGCTGGTCTTCACTGTCCCCCTGCAGCCTATTCACAATCACAACAGGATTCACGACGCTGGCTTGGCCAGAGGAGGAACATCTCATGGCTCTCGTCCTCGGCGGAGCCTGATTCCGGAAAGGCACACATCCGGCTCCTTGTCCCACACGGAAGGTGGCAGCCCTGAAAGCTGTTGCTGGTCTTCACCGTCCCCCTGCAGCCTATTCACAGGCACAACAGGATCTGGGACCCGGGCTTGCCCAGAGGAGGAACATCTCATGGCTCTCGTCCTCGGCAGAGCCTCTTTCCGAAAAGGCACACGTCCGGCTCCTTGTCCCACACGGAAGGTGGCAGCCCTGAAAGCTGTTGCTGGTCTTCACCGTCCCCCTGCAGCCTATTCACAGGCACAACAGGATCTGGGACCTGGGCTTGCCCAGAGGAGGAACATCTCATGGCTATCGTCCTCGGCAGAGCCTCTTTCCGAAAAGGCACACGTCCGACTCGTCCCACACGGAAGGTGGCAGCCCTGAAAGCTGTTGCTGGTCTTCACCGTCCCCCTGCAGCCTATTCACAGCTACAACAGGATCTGGGACCTGGGCTTGCCCAGAGGAGGAACATCTCATGGTTCTCGTCCTCGGCAGAGTCTCTTTCCGAAAAGGCACACGTCCGGCTCCTTGTCCCACACGGAAGGTGGCAGGCCGAAAAGATGTTGCTGGTTTTCACCGTCCCCATGCAGCCTATTCACAGGCACAAGAGGATCTGGGACCTGGGCTTGCCCAGAGGAGGAACATCTCATGGCTCTCGTCCTCGGCAGAGCCTCTTTCGGAAAAGGCACACGTCCGGCTCCTTGTCCCACACGGAAGGTGGCAGCCCTGAAAGCTGTTGCTGGTCTTCACCGTCCCCCTGCAGCCTATTCACAGGCACAACAGGATCTGGGACCTGGGCTTGCCCAGAGGAGGAACATCTCATGGTTCTCGTCCGCGGCAGAGCCTCTTTCCGAAAGGCACACGTCTGGCTCCTTGTCCCACACGGAAGGTGGCAGCCCTGAAAGCTGTTGCTGGTCTTCACCGTCCCCCTGCAGCCTATTCACAGCTACAACAGGATCTGGGACCCGGGCTTCCCCAGAGGAGGAACATCTCATGGCTCTCGTCCTTGGCAGAGCCTCTTTCCGAGAAGGCACACGTCCGGCTCCTCTTCCCACACGGAAGGTGGCAGCCCTGAAAGCTGTTGCTGGTCTTCACCGTCCCCCTGCAGCCTATTCACAGTTAAAACAGGATTTGGGACTCGGGATTGCCCAGAGGAGGAACATCTACTGGCTCTCGTCCTCGGCAGAGCCTGATTCAGGAAAGGCACACGTCCGGCTCCTTGTCCCACACGGAAGGTGGCAGGCCGGAAAGCTGTTGCTGGTCTTCACCGTCCCCCTGCAGCCTATTCACAGGCACAACAGGATCTGGGACCTGGGCTTGCCCAGAGGAGGAACATCTCATGGCTCTCGTCCTCGGTAGAGCCTCTTTCCGAAAAGGCACACGTCCGGCTCCTTGTCCCACACGGAAGGTGGCAGCCCTGAAAGCTGTTGCTGGTCTTCACCGTCCCCCTGCAGCCTATTCACAGGCACAACAGGATCTGGGACCCGGGCTTGCCCAGAGGAGGAACATCTCATGGCTCTCGTCCTCGGCAGAGCCTCTTTCGGAAAAGGCACTCGTCCGGCTCCTTGTCCCACACGGAAGGTGGCAGCCCTGAAAGCTGTTGCTGGTCTTCACCGTCCCCCTGCAGCCTATTCACAGGCACAACAGGATCTGGGACCTGGGCTTGCCCAGAGGAGGAACATCTCATGGTTCTCGTCCTCGGCAGAGCCTCTTTCCGAAAGGCACACTTCTGGATCCTTGTCCCACAAGGAAGGTGGCAGCCCTGAAAGCTGTTGCTGGTCTTCACCGTCCCCCTGCAGCCTATTCGCAGCTACAACAGGATCTGGGACCCGGGCTTGCCCAGAGGAGGAACATCTCATGGCTCTCGTCCTCGGCAGAGCCTGTTTCCGAGAAGGCACACGTCCGGCTCCTCTTCCCACACGGAAGGTGGCAGCCCTGAAAGCTGTTGCTGGTCTTCACCGTCCGCCTGCAGCCTATTCAGAGGCAAAACAGGATCTGGGACTCGGGATTGCCCAGAGGAGGAACATCTCATGGCTCTCGTCCTCGGCAGAGCCTGTTTCAGGAAAGGCACACGTCCGGCTCCTTGTCCCACACGGAAGGTGGCAGGCCGGAAAGATGTTGCTGGTCTTCACCGTCCCCCTGCAGCCTATTCACAGGCACAACAGGATCTGGGACCTGGGCTTGCCCAGAGGAGGAACATCTCATGGCTCTCGTCCTCGGCAGAGCCTCTTTCCGAAAAGGCACACGTCCGGCTCCTTGTCCCACACGGAAGGTGGCAGCCCTGAAAGCTGTTGCTGGTCTTCACCGTCCCCCTGCAGCCTATTCGCAGCTACAACAGGATCTGGCACCCGGGCTTGCCCAGAGGAGGAACATCTCATGGCTCTCGTCCTCGGCAGAGCCTGTTTCCGAGAAGGCACACGTCCGGCTCCTCTTCCCACACGGAAGGTGGCAGCCCTGAAAGCTGTTGCTGGTCTTCACCGTCCCCCTGCAGCCTATTCAGAGTCAAAACAGGATCTGGGACTCGGGATTGCCCAGAGGAGGAACATCTCATGGCTCTCGTCCACGGCAGAGCCTGTTTCCGAGAAGGCACACGTCCGGCTCCTTGTCCCACACGGAAGGTGGCAGGCCGGAAAGATGTTGCTGGTCTTCACCGTTCCCCTGCAGCCTATTCACAGGCACAACAGGATCTGGGACCTGGGCTTGCCCAGAGGAGGAACATCTCATGGCTCTCGTCCTCGGCAGAGTCTCTTTCCGAAAAGGCACACGTCTGGCTCCTTGTCCCACACGGAAGGTGGCAGCCCTGAAAGCTGTTGCTGGTCTTTACCGTCCCCCTGCAGCCTATTCACAGGTACAACAGGATATGGGACACGCGCTTGCCCAGAGGAGGAACATCTCATGGCTCTCGTCCTCGGCAGAGCCTGATTCTGAAAAGGCACTCGTCCGGCTCCTTGTCCCACACGGAAGGTGGCAGGCCGGAAAGCTGTTGCTGGTCTTCACCGTCCCCCTGCAGCCTATTCACAGGCACAACAGGATCTGGGACCCGGGCTTGCCCAGAGGAGGAACATCTCATGGCTCTCGTCCTCGGCAGAGCCTCTTTCCGAAAAGGAACACGTCCGGCTCCTTGTCCCACACGGAAGGTGGCAGCCCTGAAAGCTGTTGCTGGTCTTCACCATCCCCCTGCAGCCTATTCACAGGCACAACAGGATCTGGGACCTGGGCTTGCCCAGAGGAGGAACATCTCATGGTTCTCGTCCTCGGCAGAGCCTCTTTCCGAAAGGCACACTTCTGGATCCTTGTCCCACAAGGAAGGTGGCAGCCCTGAAAGCTGTTGCTGGTCTTCACCGTCCCCCTGCAGCCTATTCGCAGCTACAACAGGATCTGGGACCCGGGCTTGCCCAGAGGAGGAACATCTCATGGCTCTCGTCCTCGGCAGAGCCTGTTTCCGAGAAGGCACACGTCCGGCTCCTCTTCCCACACGGAAGGTGGCAGCCCTGAAAGCTGTTGCTGGTCTTCACCGTCCCCCTGCAGCCTATTCAGAGGCAAAACAGGATCTGGGACTCGGGATTGCCCAGAGGAGGAACATCTCATGGCTCTCGTCCTCGGCAGAGCCTGTTTCAGGAAAGGCACACGTCCGGCTCCTTGTCCCTCATGGAAGGTGGCAGCCGTGAAAGCTGTTGCTGGTCTTCACCGTCCCCCTGCAGCCTATTCACAGGCACAACAGGATCTGGGACCCGGGCTTGCCCAGAGGAGGAACATCTCATGGCTCTCGTCCTCGGCAGAGCCTGTTTCCGAGAAGGCACACGTCCGGCTCCTCTTCCCACACGGAAGGTGGCAGCCCTGAAAGCTGTTGCTGGTCTTCACCGACCCCTGCAGCCTATTCAGAGGCAAAACAGGATCTGGGACTCGGGATTGCCCAGAGGAGGAACATCTCATGGCTCTCGTCCTCGGCAGAGCCTGTTTCAGGAAAGGCACACGTCCGGCTCCTTGTCCCACACGGAAGGTGGCAGGCCGGAAAGATGTTGCTGGTCTTCACCGTCCCCCTGCAGCCTATTCACAGGCACAACAGGATCTGGGACCTGGGCTTGCCCAGAGGAGGAACATCTCATGGCTCTCGTCCTCGGCAGAGCCTCTTTCCGAAAAGGCACACGTCCGGCTCCTTGTCCCACACGGAAGGTGGCAGCCCTGAAAGCTGTTGCTGGTCTTCACCGTCCCCCTGCAGCCTATTCACAGGCACAACAGGACCTGGGACCTGGGCTTGCCCAGAGGAGGAACATCTCATGGCTCTCGTCCTCGGCAGAGCCTCTTTCGGAAAAGGCACTCGTCCGGCTCCTTGTCCCACACGGAAGGTGGCAGTCCTGAAAGCTGTTGCTGGTCTTCACCGTCCCCCTGCAGCCTATTCACAGGCAAAACAGGATCTGGGACCTGGGCTTGCCCAGAGGAGGAACATCTCATGGCTCTCGTCCTCGGCAGAGCCTGATTCAGGAAAGGCACACGTCCGGCTCCTTGTCCCACACGGAAGGTGGCAGGCCGGAAAGATGTTGCTGGTCTTCACCGTCCCCCTTCAGCCTATTCTCAGGCACAAGAGGATCTGGGACCTGGGCTTGCCCAGAGGAAGAACATCTCATGGCTCTCGTCCTCGGCAGAGTCTCTTTCCGAAAAGGCACACGTCCGGCTCCTTGTCCCACAAGGAAGGTGGCAGCCCTGAAAGCTGTTGCTGGTCTTCACCGTCCCCCTGCAGCCTATTCACAGGCACAACAGGGTCTGGGACCTGGGCTTGCCCACAGGAGGAACATCTCATGGCTCTCGTCCTCGGCGGAGCCTGTTTCCGGAAAGGCACACGTCCGGCTCCTTGTCCCACACGGAAGGTGGCAGGCCGCAAAGATGTTGCTGGTCTTCACTGTCCCCCTGCAGCCTATTCACAATCACAACAGGATTCACGACGCTGGCTTGGCCAGAGGAGGAACATCTCATGGCTCTCGTCCTCGGCGGAGGCTGATTCCGGAAAGGCACACATCCGGCTCCTTGTCCCACACGGAAGGTGGCAGCCCTGAAAGCTGTTGCTGGTCTTCACCGTCCCCCTGCAGCCTATTCACAGGCACAACAGGATCTGGGACCCGGGCTTGCCCAGAGGAGGAACATCTCATGGCTCTCGTCCTCGGCAGAGTCTCTTTCCGAAAAGGCACACGTCCGGCTCCTTGTCCCACACGGAAGGTGGCAGGCCGAAAAGATGTTGCTGGTTTTCACCGTCCCCATGCAGCCTATTCACAGGCACAAGAGGATCTGGGACCTGGGCTTGCCCAGAGGAGGAACATCTCATGGCTCTCGTCCTCGGCATAACCTCTTTCGGAAAAGGCACACGTCCGGCTCCTTGTCCCACACGGAAGGTGGCAGCCCTGAAAGCTGTTGCTGGTCTTCACCGTCCCCCTGCAGCCTATTCACAGGCACAACAGGATCTGGGACCTGGGCTTGCCCAGATTAGGAACATCTCATGGTTCTCGTCCTCGGCAGAGCCTCTTTCCGAAAGGCACACGTCTGGCTCCTTGTCCCACACGGAAGGTGGCAGCCCTGAAAGCTGTTGCTGGTCTTCAACGTCCCCCTGCAGCCTATTCACAGCTACAACAGGATCTGGGACCCGGGCTTCCCCAGAGGAGGAACATCTCATGGCTCTCGTCCTTGGCAGAGCCTCTTTCCGAGAAGGCACACGTCCGGCTCCTCTTCCCACACGGAAGGTGGCAGCCCTGAAAGATTTTGCTGGTCTTCACCGTCCCCCTGCAGCCTATTCACAGTTAAAACAGGATTTGGGACTCGGGATTGCCCAGAGGAGGAACATCTACTGGCTCTCGTCCTCGGCAGAGCCTGATTCAGGAAAGGCACACGTCCGGCTCCTTGTCCCACACGGAAGGTGGCAGGCCGGAAAGCTGTTGCTGGTCTTCACCGTCCCCCTGCAGCCTATTCACAGGCACAACAGGATCTGGGACCTGGGCTTGCCCAGAGGAGGAACATCTCATGGCTCTCGTCCTCGGTAGAGCCTCTTTCCGAAAAGGCACACGTCCGGCTCCTTGTCCCACACGGAAGGTGGCAGCCCTGAAAGCTGTTGCTGGTCTTCACCGTCCCCCTGCAGCCTATTCACAGGCACAAGAGGATCTGGGACCCGGGCTTGCCCAGAGGAGGAACATCTCATGGCTCTCGTCCTCGGCAGAGCCTCTTTCGGAAAAGGAACACGTCCGCTCCTTGTCCCACACGGAAGGTGGCAGCCCTGAAAGCTGTTGCTGGTCTTCACCGTCCCCCTGCAGCCTATTCACAGGCACAACAGGATCTGGGACCTGGGCTTGCCCAGAGGAGGAACATCTCATGGTTCTCGTCCTCGGCAGAGCCTCTTTCCGAAAGGCACACTTCTGGCTCCTTGTCCCACAAGGAAGGTGGCAGCCCTGAAAGCTGTTGCTGGTCTTCACCGTCCCCCTGCAGCCTATTCGCAGCTACAACAGGATCTGGGACCCGGGCTTGCCCAGAGGAGGAACATCTCATGGCTCTCGTCCTCGGCAGAGCCTGTTTCCGAGAAGGCACACGTCCGGCTCCTCTTCCCACACGGAAGGTGGCAGCCCTGAAAGCTGTTGCTGGTCTTCACCGTCCCCCTGCAGCCTATTCAGAGGCAAAACAGGATCTGGGACTCGGGATTGCCCAGAGGAGGAACATCTCATGGCTCTCGTCCTCGGCACAGCCTGTTTCAGGAAAGGCACACGTCCGGCTCCTTGTCCCACACGGAAGGTGGCAGGCCGGAAAGATGTTGCTGGTCTTCACCGTCCCCCTGCAGCCTATTCACAGGCACAACAGGATCTGGGACCTGCGCTTGCCCAGAGGAGGAACATCTCATGGCTCTCGTCCTCGGCAGAGCCTCTTTCCGAAAAGGCACACGTCCGGCTCCTTGTCCCACACGGAAGGTGGCAGCCCTGAAAGCTGTAGCTGGTCTTCACCGTCCCCCTGCAGCCTATTCACAGGCACAACAGGATCTGGGACCCGGGCTTGCCCAGAGGAGGAACATCTCATGGCTCTCGTCCTCGGCAGAGCCTCTTTCGGAAAAGGCACTCGTCCGGCTCCTTGTCCCACACGGAAGGTGGCAGTCCTGAAAGCTGTTGCTGGTCTTCACCGTCCCCCTGCAGCCTATTCACAGGCAAAACAGGATCTGGGACCTGGGCTTGCCCAGAAGAGGAACATCTCATGGCTCTCGTCCTCGTCAGAGCCTGATTCAGGAAAGGCACACGTCCGGCTCCTTATCCCACACGGAAGGTGGCAGGCCGGAAAGATGTTGCTGGTCTTCACCGTCCCCCTTCAGCCTATTCTCAGGCACAAGAGGATGTGGGACCTGGGCTTGCCCAGAGGAAGAACATCTCATGGCTCTCGTCCTCGGCAGAGTCTCTTTCCGAAAAGGCACACGTCCGGCTCCTTGTCCCACAGGGAAGGTGGCAGGCCGCAAAGATGTTGCTGATCTTCACTGTCCCCCTGCAGCCTATTCACAATCACAACAGGATTCACGACGCTGGCTTGGCCAGAGGAGGAACATCTCATGGCTCTCGTCCTCGGCGGAGTCTGATTCCGGAAAGGCACACATCCGGCTCCTTGTCCCACACGGAAGGTGGCAGCCCTGAAAGCTGTTGCTGGTCTTCACCGTCCCCCTGCAGCCTATTCACAGGTACAACAGGATATGGGACACGCGCTTGCCCAGAGGAGGAACATCTCATGGCTCTCGTCCTCGGCAGAGCCTGTTTCCGAAAAGGCACTCGTCCGGCTCCTTGTCCCACACGGAAGGTGGCAGGCCGGGAAGGTGTTGCTGGTTTTCACCGTCCCCATGCAGCCTATTCACAGGCACAACAGGATGTGGAACCCGGGCTTGCCCAGAGGAGGAACATCTCATGGCTCTCGTCCTCGGCAGAGCCTCTTTCCGAAAAGGCACACGTCCGGCTCCTTGTCCCACACGGAAGGTGGCAGCCCTGAAAGATGTTGCTGGTCTTCACCGTCCCCCTGCAGCCTATTCACAGGCACAACAGGATCTGGGACCTGGGCTTGCCCAGAGGAGGAACATCTCATGGCTATCGTCCTCGGCAGAGCCTCTTTCCGAAAAGGCACACGTCCGGCTCCTCTTCCCACACGGAAGGTGGCAGCCCTGAAAGCTGTTGCTGGTTTTCACCGTCCCCATGCAGCCTATTCACAGGCACAAGAGGATCTGGGACCTGGGCTTGCCCAGAGGAGGAACATCTCATGGCTCTCGTCCTCGGCAGAGCCTCTTTCGGAAAAGGCACACGTCCGGCTCCTTGTCCCACACGGAAGGTGGCAGCCCTGAAAGCTGTTGCTGGTCTTCACCGTCCCCCTGCAGCCTATTCACAGGCACAACAGGATCTGGGACCTGGGCTTGCCCAGAGGAGGAACATCTCATGGTTCTCGTCCGCGGCAGAGCCTCTTTCCGAAAGGCACACGTCTGGCTCCTTGTCCCACACGGAAGGTGGCAGCCCTGAAAGCTGTTGCTGGTCTTCACCGTCCCCCTGCAGCCTATTCACAGCTACAACAGGATCTGGGACCCGGGCTTCCCCAGAGGAGGAACATCTCATTGCTCTCGTCCTCGGCAGAGCCTGTTTCCGAGAAGGCACACGTCCGGCTCCTCTTCCCACACGGAAGGTGGCAGCCCTGAAAGCTGTTGCTGGTCTTCACCGACCCCTGCAGCCTATTCAGAGGCAAAACAGGATCTGGGACTCGGGATTGCCCAGAGGAGGAACATCTCATGGCTCTCGTCCTCGGCAGAGCCTCTTTCCGAAAAGGCACACGTCCGGCTCCTTGTCCCACACGGAAGGTGGCAGGCCGGAAAGATGTTGCTGGTCTTCACCGTCCCCCTGCAGCCTATTCACAGGCACAACAGGATCTGGGACCTGGGCTTGCCCAGAGGAGGAACATCTCATGGCTCTCGTCCTCGGCAGAGCCTCTTTCCGAAAAGGCACACGTCCGGCTCCTTGTCCCACACGGAAGGTGGCAGCCCTGAAAGCTGTTGCTGGTCTTCACCGTCCCCCTGCAGCCTATTCACAGGCACAACAGGACCTGGGACCTGGGCGTGCCCAGAGGAGGAACATCTCATGGCTCTCGTCCTCGGCAGAGCCTCTTTCGGAAAAGGCACTCGTCCGGCTCCTTGTCCCACACGGAAGGTGGCAGTCCTGAAAGCTGTTGCTGGTCTTCACCGTCCCCCTGCAGCCTATTCACAGGCAAAACAGGATCTGGGACCTGGGCTTGCCCAGAGGAGGAACATCTCATGGCTCTCGTCCTCGGCAGAGCCTGATTCAGGAAAGGCACACGTCCGGCTCCTTGTCCCACACGGAAGGTGGCAGGCCGGAAAGATGTTGCTGGTCTTCACCGTCCCCCTTCAGCCTATTCTCAGGCACAAGAGGATCTGGGACCTGGGCTTGCCCAGAGGAAGAACATCTCATGGCTCTCGTCCTCGGCAGAGTCTCTTTCCGAAAAGGCACACGTCCGGCTCCTTGTCCCACAAGGAAGGTGGCAGCCCTGAAAGCTGTTGCTGGTCTTCACCGTCCCCCTGCAGCCTATTCACAGGCACAACAGGATCTGGGACCCGGGCTTGCCCACAGGAGGAACATCTCATGGCTCTCGTCCTCGGCGGAGCCTGTTTCCGGAAAGGCACACGTCCGGCTCCTTGTCCCACACGGAAGGTGGCAGGCCGCAAAGATGTTGCTGGTCTTCACTGTCCCCCTGCAGCCTATTCACAATCACAACAGGATTCACGACGCTGGCTTGGCCAGAGGAGGAACATCTCATGGCTCTCGTCCTCGGCGGAGGCTGATTCCGGAAAGGCACACATCCGGCTCCTTGTCCCACACGGAAGGTGGCAGCCCTGAAAGCTGTTGCTGGTCTTCACCGTCCCCCTGCAGCCTATTCACAGGCACAACAGGATCTGGGACCCGGGCTTGCCCAGAGGAGGAACATCTCATGGCTCTCGTCCTCGGCAGAGTCTCTTTCCGAAAAGGCACACGTCCGGCTCCTTGTCCCACACGGAAGGTGGCAGGCCGAAAAGATGTTGCTGGTTTTCACCGTCCCCATGCAGCCTATTCACAGGCACAACATGATCTGGGACCCGGGCTTGCCCAGAGGAGGAACATCTCATGGCTCTCGTCCTCGGCAGAGCCTCTTTCGGAAAAGGCACACGTCCGGCTCCTTGTCCCACACGGAAGGTGGCAGCCCTGAAAGCTGTTGCTGGTCTTCACCGTCCCCCTGCAGCCTATTCACAGGCACAACAGGATCTGGGACCTGGGCTTGCCCAGAGGAGGAACATCTCATGGTTCTCGTCCTCGGCAGAGCCTTTTTCCGAAAGGCACACGTCTGGCTCCTTGTCCCACACGGAAGGTGGCAGCCCTGAAAGCTGTTGCTGGTCTTCAACGTCCCCCTGCAGCCTATTCACAGCTACAACAGGATCTCGGACCCGGGCTTCCCCAGAGGAGGAACATCTCATGGCTCTCGTCCTTGGCAGAGCCTCTTTCCGAGAAGGCACACGTCCGGCTCCTCTTCCCACACGGAAGGTGGCAGCCCTGAAAGCTGTTGCTGGTCTTCACCGTCCCCCTGCAGCCTATTCACAGCTACAACAGGATCTGGGACCTGGGCTTGCCCAGAGGAGGAACATCTCATGGTTCTCGTCCTCGGCAGAGCCTGATTCAGGAAAGGCACACGTCCGGCTCCTTGTCCCACACGGAAGGTGGCAGGCCGGAAAGATGTTGCTTGTCTTCACTGTCCCCCTGCAGCCTATTCACAGGCACAACAGGATCTGGGACCTGGGCTTGCCCAGAGGAGGAACATCTCATGGCTCTCGTCCTCGGCAGAGCCTCTTTCCGAAAAGGCACACGTCCGGCTCCTTGTCCCACACGGAAGGTGGCAGCCCTGAAAGCTGTTGCTGGTCTTCACCGTCCCCCTGCAGCATATTCACAGGCACAAGAGGATCTGGGACCTGGGCTTGCCCAGAGGAGGA
The DNA here is from genome assembly GCF_929443795.1 of Astur gentilis. Taxonomy (NCBI): domain Eukaryota; kingdom Metazoa; phylum Chordata; class Aves; order Accipitriformes; family Accipitridae; genus Astur; species Astur gentilis. Next base: position 890,763 of record NC_064889.1, read on the forward strand.
ACATCTCATGGTTCTCGTCCTCGGCAGAGCCTCTTTCCGAAAGGCACACGTCTGGCTCCTTGTCCCACACGGAAGGTGGCAGCCCTGAAAGATGTTGCTGGTCTTCACCCTCCCCCTGCAGCCTATTCACAGCTACAACAGGATCTGGGACCCGGGCTTGCCCAGAGGAGGAACATCTCATGGCTCTCGTCCTCGGCAGAGCCTGTTTCCGAGAAGGCACACTACCGGCTCCTCTTCCCACACGGAAGGTGGCAGCCCTGAAAGCAGTTGCTGGTCTTCACCGTCCCCCTGCAGCCTATTCACAGGCAAAACAGGATCTGGGACTCGGGATTGCCCAGAGGAGGAACATCTACTGGCTCTCGTCCTCGGCAGAGCCTGATTCAGGAAAGGCACACGTCCGGCTCCTTGTCCCACACGGAAGGTGGCAGGCCGGAAAGATGTTGCTGGTCTTCACCGTCCCCCTGCAGCCTATTCACAGGCACAACAGGATCTGGGACCTGGGCTTGCCCAGAGGAGGAACATCTCATGGTTCTCGTCCTCGGCAGAGCCTTTTTCCGAAAGGCACACGTCTGGCTCCTTGTCCCACACGGAAGGTGGCAGCCCTGAAAGATGTTGCTGGTCTTCACCGTCCCCCTGCAGCCTATTCACAGCTACAACAGGATCTGGGACCCGGGCTTGCCCAGAGGAGGAACATCTCATGGCTCTCGTCCTCGGCAGGGCCTGTTTCCGAGAAGGCACACGTCCGGCTCCTCTTCCCACACGGAAGGTGGCAGCCCTGAAAGCTGTTGCTGGTCTTCACCGTCCCCCTGCAGCCTATTCAGATGCAAAACAGGATCTGGGACTCGGGATTGCCCAGAGGAGGAACATCTCATGGCTCTCGTCCTCGGCAGAGCCTGTTTCAGGAAAGGCACACGTCCGGCTCCTTGTCCCACACGGAAGGTGGCAGGCCGGAAAGATGTTGCTGGTCTTCACCGTCCGCCTGCAGCCTATTCACAGGCACAACAGGATCTGGGACCTGGGCTTGCCCAGAGGAGGAACATCTCATGGCTCTCGTCCTCGGCAGATCCTCTTTCCGAAAAGGCACACGTCCGGCTCCTTCTCCCACACGGAAGGTGGCAGACCTGAAAGCTGTTGCTGGTCTTTACCGTCCCCCTGCAGCCTATTCACAGGCACAACAGGATCTGGGACCCGGGCTTGCCCAGAGGAGGAACATCTCATGGCTCTCGTCCTCGGCAGAGCCTCTTTCGGAAAAGGCACTCGTTCGGCTCCTTGTCCCACACGGAAGGTGGCAGCCCTGAAAGCTGTTGCTGGTCTTCACCGTCCCCCTGCAGCCTATTCACAGCTACAACAGGATCTGGGACCCGGGCTTGCCCAGAGGAGGAACATCTCATGGTTCTCGTCCTCGGCAGAGCCTCTTTCCGAATAGGCACACGTCCGGCTCCTTGTCCCACACGGAAGGTGGCAGACCGGAAAGCTGTTGCTGGTCTTCACCGTCCCCCTGCAGCCTATTCACAGGCACAGCAGGATCTGGGACCCGGGCTTGCCCAGAGGAGGAACATCTCATGGCTCTCGTCCTCGGCAGAGCCTGTTTCCGAGAAGGCACACGTCCGGCTCCTTTTCCCACACGGAAGGTGGCAGCCAGAAAGCAGTTGCTGGTCTTCACCGTCCCCCTGCAGCCTATTCACAGGCAAAACAGGATCTGGGACTCGGGCTTGCCCAGAGGAGGAACATCTCATGGCTCTCGTCCTCGGCAGAGCCTGATTCCGAAAAGGCACTCGTCCGGCTCCTTGTCCCACACGGAAGGTGGCAGGCCGGAAAGCTGTTGCTGGTCTTCACCGTCCCCCTGCAGCCTATTCAGAGGCAAAACAGGATCTGGGACTCGGGATTCCCCAGAGGAGGAACATCTACTGGCTCTCGTCCTCGGCAGAGCCTGATTCAGGAAAGGCACACGTCCGGCTCCTTGTCCCACACGGAAGGTGGCAGCCCGGAAAGATGTTGCTGGTCTTCACCGTCCCCCTGCAGCCTATTCACAGCTACAACAGGATCTGGGACCTGGGCTTGCCCAGAGGAGGAACATCTCATGGTTCTCGTCCTCGGCAGAGCCTGATTCAGGAAAGGCACACGTCCGGCTCCTTGTCCCACACGGAAGGTGGCAGGCCGGAAAGATGTTGCTTGTCTTCACTGTCCCCCTGCAGCCTATTCACAGGCACAACAGGATCTGGGACCTGGGCTTGCCCAGAGGAGGAACATCTCATGGCTCTCGTCCTCGGCAGAGCCTCTTTCCGAAAAGGCACACGTCCAGCTCCTTTTCCCACACGGAAGGTGGCAGGCTGGAAAGATGTTGCTGGTTTTCACCGTCCCCATGCAGCCTATTCACAGGCACAACAGGATCTGGAACCTGGGCTTGCCCAGAGGAGGAACATCTCATGGCTCTCTCCCTCGGCAGAGCCTCTTTCCGAAAAGGCACACGTCCGGCTCCTTGTCCCACACGGAAGGTGGCAGCCCTGAAAGCTGTTGCTGGTCTTCACCGTCCCCCTGCAGCCTATTCACAGGCAAAACAGGATCTGGGACTCGGGATTGCCCAGAGGAGGAACATCTACTGGCTCTCGTCCTCGGCAGAGCCTGATTCAGGAAAGGCACACGTCCGGCTCCTTGTCCCACACGGAAGGTGGCAGCCCTGAAAGCTGTTGCTGGTCTTCACCCTCCCCCTGCAGCCTATTCACAGGCACAACAGGATCTGGGACCCGGGCTTGCCCAGAGGAGGAACATCTCATGGTTCTCGTCCTCGGCAGAGCCTCTTTCCGAAAGGCACACGTCTGGCTCCTTGTCCCACACGGAAGGTGGCAGCCCTGAAAGATGTTGCTGGTCTTCACCGTCCCCATGCAGCCTATTCACAGCTACAACAGGATCTGGGACCCGGGCTTGCCCAGAGGAGGAACATCTCATGGCTCTCGTCCTCGGCAGAGCCTGTTTCCGAGAAGGCACACGTCCGGCTCCTCTTCCCACACGGAAGGTGGCAGCCCTGAAAGTGTTGCTGGTCTTCACCGTCCCCCTGCAGCCTATTCAGATGCAAAACAGGATCTGGGACTCGGGATTGCCCAGAGGAGGAACATCTCATGGCTCTCGTCCTCGGCAGATCCTGTTTCAAGAAAGGCACACGTCCGGCTCCTTGTCCCACACGGAAGGTGGCAGGCCGGAAAGATGTTGCTGGTCTTCACCGTCCGCCTGCAGCCTATTCACAGGCACAACAGGATCTGGGACCTGGGCTTGCCCAGAGGAGGAACATCTCATGGCTCTCGTCCTCGGCAGATCCTCTTTCCGAAAAGGCACACGTCCGGCTCCTTGTCCCACACGGAAGGTGGCAGCCCTGAAAGCTGTTGCTGGTCTTTACCGTCCCCCTGCAGCCTATTCACAGGCACAACAGGATCTGGGACCCGGGCTTGCCCAGAGGAGGAACATCTCATGGCTCTCGTCCTCGGCAGAGCATCTTTCGGAAAAGGCACTCGTTCGGCTCCTTGTCCCACACGGAAGGTGGCAGCCCTGAAAGCTGTTGCTGGTCTTCACCGTCCCCCTGCAGCCTATTCACAGCTACAACAGGATCTGGGACCCGGGCTTGCCCAGAGGAGGAACATCTCATGGTTCTCGTCCTCGGCAGAGCCTGATTCAGGAAAGGCACACGTCCGGCTCCTTGTCCCACACGGAAGGTGGCAGGCCGGAAAGATGTTGCTGGTCTTCACCGTCCCCCTGCAGCCTATTCACAGGCACAACAGGATCGGGGACTCGGGATTGCCCAGAGGAGGAACATCTCATGGCTCTCGTCCTCGGCAGAGCCTGATTCAGGAAAGGCACACGTCCGGCTCCTTGTTTCACACGGAAGGTGGCAGCCCTGAAAGCTGTTGCTGGTCTTCACCGTCCCCCTGCAGCCTATTCACAGCTACAACAGGATCTGGGACCTGGGCTTGCCCAGAGGAGGAACATCTCATGGTTCTCGTCCTCGGCAGAGCCTCTTTCCGAATAGGCACACGTCCGGCTCCTTGTCCCACACGGAAGGTGGCAGGCCGGAAAGATGTTGCTGGTTTTCACCGTCCCCCTGCAGCCTATTCACAGGCACAAGAGGATCTGGGACCTGGGCTTGCCCAGAGGAGGAACATCTCATGGCTCTCTCCCTCGGCAGAGCCTCTTTCCGAAAAGGCACACGTCCGGCTCCTTGTCCCACACGGAAGGTGGCAGCCCTGAAAGCTGTTGCTGGTCTTCACCGTCCCCCTGCAGCCTATTCAGAGGCAAAACAGGATCTGGGACTCGGGATTGCCCAGAGGAGGAACATCTACTGGCTCTCGTCCTCGGCAGAGCCTGATTCAGGAAAGGCACACGTCCGGCTCCTTGTCCCACACGGAAGGTGGCAGGCCGGAAAGATGTTGCTGGTCTTCACCGTCCCCCTGCAGCGTATTCACAGGCACAAGGGGATCTGGGACCTGGGCTTGCCCAGAGGAGGAACATCTCATGGCTCTCGTCCTCGGCAGAGCCTCTTTCCGAAAAGGCACACGTCTGGCTCCTTGTCCCACACGGAAGGTGGCAGCCCTGAAAGATGTTGCTGGTCTTCACCGTCCCCCTGCAGCCTATTCACAGCTACAACAGGATCTGGGACCTGGGCTTGCCCAGAGGAGGAACATCTCATGGTTCTCGTCCTCGGCAGAGCCTGTTTCAGGAAAGGCACACGTCCGGCTCCTTGTCCCACACTGAAGGTGGCAGCCCTGAAAGCTGTTGCTGGTCTTCACCCTCCCCCTGCAGCCTATTCACAGGCACAACAGGATCTGGGACTCGGGATTGCCCAGAGGAGGAACATCTCATGGCTCTCGTCCTCGGCAGAGCCTGATTCCGATAAGGCACTCGTCCGGCTCCTTATCCCACACGGAAGGTGGCAGCCCTGAAAGATGTTGCTGGTCTTCACCGTCCCCATGCAGCCTATTCACAGGCACAAGAGGATTTGGGACCCGGGCTTGCCCAAAGGAGGAACATCTCATGGCTCTCGTCCTCGGCGGAGCCTTATTCCGGAAAGGCACACGTCCGGCTCCTTGTCCCACACGGAAGGTGGCAGCCCTGAAAGATGTTGCTGGTTTTCACCGTCCCCATGCAGCCTATTCACAGGTACAACAGGATCTGGGACCCGGGCTTGCCCAGAGGAGGAACATCTCATGGCTCTCGTCCTCGGCAGAGCCTGATTCCGGAAAGGCTCACATCCGGCTCCTTGTCCCACACGGAAGGTGGCAGGCCGGAAAGATGTTGCTTGTCTTCACCGTCCCCCTGCAGCCTATTCACAGGCACAACAGGATCTGGGACCTGGGCTTGCCCAGAGGAGGAACATCTCATGGCTCTCGTCCTCGGCAGAGCCTCTTTCCGAAAAGGCACACGTCCGGCTCCTTGTCCCACACGGAAGGTGGCAGCCCTGAAAGCTGTTGCTGGTCTTCACCGTCCCCCTGCAGCATATTCACAGGCACAACAGGATCTGGGACCTGGGCTTGCCCAGAGGAGGAACATCTCATGGTTCTCGTCCTCGGCAGAGCCTCTTTCCGAAAGGCACACGTCTGGCTCCTTGTCCCACACGGAAGGTGGCAGCCCTGAAAGATGTTGCTCGTCTTCACCGTCCCCCTGCAGCCTATTCACAGCTACAACAGGATCTGGGACCCGGGCTTGCCCAGAGGAGGAACATCTCATGGCTCTCGTCCTCGGCAGAGCCTGTTTCCGAGAAGGCACACTACCGGCTCCTCTTCCCACACGGAAGGTGGCAGCCCTGAAAGCAGTTGCTGGTCTTCACCGTCCCCCTGCAGCCTATTCACAGGCAAAACAGGATCTGGGACTCGGGATTGCCCAGCGGAGGAACATCTACTGGGTCTCGTCCTCGGCAGAGCCTGATTCAGGAAAGGCACACGTCCGGCTCCTTGTCCCACACGGAAGGTGGCAGCCCTGAAAGCTGTTGCTGGTCTTCACCGTCCCCCTGCAGCCTATTCACAGGCACAACAGGATCTGGGACCTGGGCTTGCCCAGAGGAGGAACATCTCATGGTTCTCGTCCTCGGCAGAGCCTCTTTCCGAAAGGCACACGTCCGGCTCCTTGTCCCACACGGAAGGTGGCAGACCGGAAAGATGTTGCTGGTTTTCACCGTCCCCCTGCAGCCTATTCACAGGCACAGCAGGATCTGGGACCCGGGCTTGCCCAGAGGAGGAACATCTCATGGCTCTCGTCCTCGGCAGAGCCTGTTTCCGAGAAGACACACGTCCGGCTCCTTTTCCCACACGGAAGGTGGCAGCCAGAAAGCAGTTGCTGGTCTTCACCGTCCCCCTGCAGCCTATTCACAGGCAAAACAGGATCTGGGACTCGGGCTTGCCCAGAGGAGGAACATCTCATGGCTCTCGTCCTCGGCAGAGCCTGATTCCGAAAAGGCACTCGTCCGGCTCCTTGTCCCACACGGAAGGTGGCAGGCCGGAAAGCTGTTGCTGGTCTTCACCGTCCCCCTGCAGCCTATTCAGAGGCAAAACAGGATCTGGGACTCGGGATTCCCCAGAGGAGGAACATCTACTGGCTCTCGTCCTCGGCAGAGCCTGATTCAGGAAAGGCACACGTCCGGCTCCTTGTCCCACACGGAAGGTGGCAGCCCGGAAAGATGTTGCTGGTCTTCACCGTCCCCCTGCAGCCTATTCACAGCTACAACAGGATCTGGGACCTGGGCTTGCCCAGAGGAGGAACATCTCATGGTTCTCGTCCTCGGCAGAGCCTGATTCAGGAAAGGCACACGTCCGGCTCCTTGTCCCACACGGAAGGTGGCAGGCCGGAAAGATGTTGCTTGTCTTCACTGTCCCCCTGCAGCCTATTCACAGGCACAACAGGATCTGGGACCTGGGCTTGCCCAGAGGAGGAACATCTCATGGCTCTCGTCCTCGGCAGAGCCTCTTTCCGAAAAGTCACACGTCCGGCTCCTTTTCCCACACGGAAGGTGGCAGGCTGGAAAGATGTTGCTGGTTTTCACCGTCCCCATGCAGCCTATTCACAGGCACAACAGGATCTGGAACTTGGGCTTGCCCAGAGGAGGAACATCTCATGGCTCTCGTCCTCGGCAGAGCCTCTTTCGGAAAAGGCACACGTCCGGCTCCTTGTCCCACACAGAAGGTGGCAGCCCTGAAAGCTGTTGCTGGTCTTCACCGTCCCCCTGCAGCCTATTCACAGGCAAAACAGGATCTGGGACTCGGGATTGCCCAGAGGAGGAACATCTACTGGCTCTCGTCCTCGGCAGAGCCTGATTCAGGAAAGGCACACGTCCGGCTCCTTGTCCCACACGGAAGGTGGCAGCCCTGAAAGCTGTTGCTGGTCTTCACCCTCCCCCTGCAGCCTATTCACAGGCACAACAGGATCTGGGACCTGGGCTTGCCCAGAGGAGGAACATCTCATGGTTCTCGTCCTCGGCAGAGCCTTTTTCCGAAAGGCACACGTCTGGCTCCTTGTCCCACACGGAAGGTGGCAGCCCTGAAAGATGTTGCTGGTCTTCACAGTCCCCATGCAGCCTATTCACAGCTACAACAGGATCTGGGACCCGGGCTTGCCCAGAGGAGGAACATCTCATGGCTCTCGTCCTCGGCAGAGCCTGTTTCCGAGAAGGCACACGTCCGGCTCCTCTTCCCACACGGAAGGTGGCAGCCCTGAAAGCTGTTGCTGGTCTTCACCGTCCCCCTGCAGCCTATTCAGATGCAAAACAGGATCTGGGACTCGGGATTGCCCAGAGGAGGAACATCTCATGGCTCTCGTCCTCGGCAGATCCTGTTTCAAGAAAGGCACACGTCCGGCTCCTTGTCCCACACGGAAGGTGGCAGGCCGGAAAGATGTTGCTGGTCTTCACCGTCCGCCTGCAGCCTATTCACAGGCACAACAGGATCTGGGACCCGGGCTTGCCCAGTGGAGGAATATCTCATGGCTCTCGTCCTCGGCATAGCCTCTTTCCGAAAAGGCACAGGTCCGGCTCCTTGTCCCACACGGAAGGTGGCAGCCCTGAAAGATGTTGCTGGTCTTCACCGTCCCCCTGCAGCCTATTCACAGCTACAACAGGATCTGGGACCTGGGCTTGCCCAGAGGAGGAACATCTCATGGTTCTCGTCCTCGGCAGAGCCTGATTCAGGAAAGGCACACGTCCGGCTCCTTGTCCCACACCGAAGGTGGCAGCCCTGAAAGCTGTTGCTGCTCTTCACCGTCCCCCTGCAGCCTATTCACAGGCACAACAGGATCTGGGACTCGGGATTGCCCAGAGGAGGAACATCTCATGGCTCTCGTCCTCGGCAGAGCCTGATTCAGGAAAGGCACACGTCCGGCTCCTTGTCCCACACCGAAGGTGGCAGCCCTGAAAGCTGTTGCTGGTCTTCACCGTCCCCCTGCAGCCTATTCACAGCTACAACAGGATCTGGGACCTGGGCTTGCCCAGAGGAGGAACATCTCATGGTTCTCGTCCTCGGCAGAGCCTCTTTCCGAATAGGCACACGTCCGGCTCCTTGTCCCACACGGAAGGTGGCAGGCCGGAAAGATGTTGCTGGTTTTCACCGTCCCCCTGCAGCCTATTCACAGGCACAAGAGGATCTGGGACCTGGGCTTGCCCAGAGGAGGAACATCTCATGGCTCTCGTCCTCGGCAGAGCCTCTTTCCGAAAAGGCACACGTCCGGCTCCTTGTCCCACACGGAAGGTGGCAGCCCTGAAAGATGTTGCTGGTCTTCACCGTCCCCCTGCAGCCTATTCACAGGCACAACAGGATCTGGGAATTGGGCTTGCCCAGAGGAGGAACATCTCATGGTTCTCGTCCTCGGCAGAGCCTCTTTCCGAAAGGCACACGTCTGGCTCCTTGTCCCACACGGAAGGTGGCAGCCCTGAAAGCTGTTGCTGGTCTTCACCGTCCCCCTGCAGCCTATTCACAGGCACAACAGGATCTGGGACCTGGGCTTGCCCAGAGGAGGAACATCTCATGGTTCTCGTCCTCGGCAGAGCCTGATTCCGAAAAGGCAATCGTCCAGCTCCTTATCCCACACGGAAGGTGGCAGCCCTGAAAGATGTTGCTGGTCTTCACCGTCCCCATGCAGCCTATTCACAGGCACAAGAGGATTTGGGACCCGGGCTTGCCCAAAGGAGGAACATCTCATGGCTCTCGTCCTCGGCGGAGCCTTATTCCGGAAAGGCACACGTCCGGCTCCTTGTCCCACACGGAAGGTGGCAGCCCTGAAAGTTGTTGCTGGTTTTCACCGTCCCCATGCAGCCTATTCACAGGCACAACAGGATCAGGGACCCGGGCTTGCCCAGAGGAGGAACATCTCATGGCTCTCGTCCTCGGCAGAGCCTGATTCAGGAAAGGCACACGTCCGGCTCCTTGTCCTACACCGAAGGTGGCAGCCCTGAAAGCTGTTGCTGGTCTTCACCCTCCCCCTGCAGCCTATTCAGAGGCAAAACAGGATCTGGGACTCGGGATTGCCCAGAGGAGGAACATCTCATGGCTCTCGTCCTCTGCAGAGCCTGATTCCGAAAAGGCACTCGTCCGGCTCCTTATCCCACATGGAAGGTGGCAGCCCTGAAAGATGTTGCTGGTCTTCACCGTCCCCATGCAGCCTATTCACAGGCACAAGAGGATTTGGGTCACGGGCTTGCCCAAAGGAGGAACATCTCATGGCTGTCGTCCTCGGCGGAGCCTTATTCCGGAAAGGCACACGTCCGGCTCCTTGTCCCACACGGAAGGTGGCAGCCCTGAAAGATGTTGCTGGTTTTCACCGTCCCCATGCAGCCTATTCACAGGTACAACAGGATCTGGGACCCGGGCTTGCCCAGAGGAGGAACATCTCATGGCTCTCGTCCTCGGCAGAGCCTGTTTCAGGAAAGGCACACGTCCGGCTCCTTGTCCCACACGGAAGGTGGCAGGCCGGAAAGATGTTGCTGGTCTTCACCGTCCGCCTGCAGCCTATTCACAGGCACAACAGGATCTGGGACCTGGGCTTGCCCAGAGGAGGAACATCTCATGGTTCTCGTCCTCGGCAGAGCCTGATTCAGGAAAGGCACACGTCCGGCTCCTTGTCCCACACGGAAGGTGGCAGCCCTGAAAGCTGTTGCTGGTCTTTACCGTCCCCCTGCAGCCTATTCACAGGCACAACAGGATCTGGGACCCGGGCTTGCCCAGAGGAGGAACATCTCATGGCTCTCGTCCTCGGCAGAGCCTCGTTCGGAAAAGGCACTCGTCCGGCTCCTTGTCCCACACGGAAGGTGGCAGCCCTGAAAGCTGTTGCTGGTCTTCACCGTCCCCCTGCAGCCTATACAGAGGCAAAACAGGATCTGGGACTCGGGATTGCCCAGAGGAGGAACATCTACTGGCTCTCGTCCTCGGCAGAGCCTGATTCAGGAAAGGCACACGTCCGGCTCCTTGTCCCACACCGAAGGTGGCAGCCCTGAAAGCTGTTGCTGGTCTTCACCGTCCCCCTGCAGCCTATTCACAGGCACAACAGGATCTGGGACTCGGGATTGCCCAGATGAGGAACATCTACTGGCTCTCGTCCTCGGCAGAGCCTGATTCAGGAAAGGCACACGTCCGGCTCCTTGTCCCACACCGAAGGTGGCAGCCCTGAAAGCTGTTGCTGGTCTTCACCGTCCCCCTGCAGCCTATTCACAGGCACAACAGGATCTGGGACTCGGGATTGCCCAGATGAGGAACATCTACTGGCTCTCGTCCTCGGCAGAGCCTGATTCAGGAAAGGCACACGTCCGGCTCCTTGTCCCACACGGAAGGTGGCAGCCCTGAAAGCTGTTGCTGGTCTTCACCGTCCCCCTGCAGCCTATTCACAGCTGCAACAGGATCTGGGACCCGGGCTTGCCCAGAGGAGGAACATCTCATGGCTCTCGTCCTCGGCAGAGCCTGTTTCCGAGAAGGCACACGTCCGGCTCCTTTTCCCACACGGAAGGTGGCAGCCAGAAAGCAGTTGCTGGTCTTCACCGTCCCCCTGCAGCCTATTCACAGGCAAAACAGGATCTGGGACTCGGGCTTGCCCAGAGGAGGAACATCTCATGGCTCTCGTCCTCGGCAGAGCCTGATTCCGAAAAGGCACTCGTCCGGCTCCTTGTCCCACACGGAAGGTGGCAGGCCGGAAAGCTGTTGCTGGTCTTCACCGTCCCCCTGCAGCCTATTCACAGGCAAAACAGGATCTGGGACTCGGGCTTGCCCAGAGGAGGAACATCTACTGGCTCTCGTCCTCGGCAGAGCCTGATTCAGGAAAGGCACACGTCCGGCTCCTTGTCCCACACGGAAGGTGGCAGCCCGGAAAGATGTTGCTGGTCTTCACCGTCCCCCTGCAGCCTATTCACAGCTACAACAGGATCTGGGACCTGGGCTTGCCCAGAGGAGGAACATCTCATGGATCTCGTCCTCGGCAGAGCCTGATTCAGGAAAGGCACACGTCCGGCTCCTTGTCCCACACGGAAGGTGGCAGGCCGGAAAGATGTTGCTTGTCTTCACTGTCCCCCTGCAGCCTATTCACAGGCACAACAGGATCTGGGACCTGGGCTTGCCCAGAGGAGGAACATCTCATGGCTCTCGTCCTCGGCAGAGCCTCTTTCCGAAAAGGCACACGTCCGGCTCCTTTTCCCACACGGAAGGTGGCAGGCTGGAAAGATGTTGCTGGTTTTCACCGTCCCCATGCAGCCTATTCACAGGCACAACAGGATCTGGAACCTGGGCTTGCCCAGAGGAGGAACATCTCATGGCTCTCGTCCTCGGCAGAGCCTCTTTCGGAAAAGGCACACGTCTGGCTCCTTGTCCCACACGGAACGTGGCAGCCCTGAAAGCTGTTGCTGGTCTTCACCGTCCCCCTGCAGCCTATTCACAGGCAAAACAGGATCTGGGACTCGGGATTGCCCAGAGGAGGAACATCTACTGGCTCTCGTCCTCGGCAGAGCCTGATTCAGGAAAGGCACACGTCCGGCTCCTTGTCCCACACGGAAGGTGGCAGCCCTGAAAGCTGTTGCTGGTCTTCACCCTCCCCCTGCAGCCTATTCACAGGCACAACAGGATCTGGGACCTGGGCTTGCCCAGAGGAGGAACATCTCATGGTTCTCGTCCTCGGCAGAGCCTTTTTCCGAAAGGCACACGTCTGGCTCCTTGTCCCACACGGAAGGTGGCAGCCCTGAAAGATGTTGCTGGTCTTCACCGTCCCCCTGCAGCCTATTCAGATGCAAAACAGGATCTGGGACTCGGGATTGCCCAGAGGAGGAACATCTCATGGCTCTCGTCCTCGGCAGAGCCTGTTTCAAGAAAGGCACACGTCCGGCTCCTTGTCCCACACGGAAGGTGGCAGGCCGGAAAGATGTTGCTGGTCTTCACCGTCCGCCTGCAGCCTATTCACAGGCACAACAGGATCTGGGACCCGGGCTTGCCCAGAGGAGGAATATCTCATGGCTCTCGTCCTCGGCATAGCCTCTTTCCGAAAAGGCACAGGTCCGGCTCCTTGTCCCACACGGAAGGTGGCAGCCCTGAAAGATGTTGCTGGTCTTCACCGTCCCCCTGCAGCCTATTCACAGCTACAACAGGATCTGGGACCTGGGCTTGCCCAGAGGAGGAACATCTCATGGTTCTCGTCCTCGGCAGAGCCTGATTCAGGAAAGGCACACGTCCGGCTCCTTGTCCCACACCGAAGGTGGCAGCCCTGAAAGCTGTTGCTGGTCTTCACCGTCCCCCTGCAGCCTATTCACAGGCACAACAGGATCTGGGACTCGGGATTGCCCAGAGGAGGAACATCTCATGGCTCTCGTCCTCGGCAGAGCCTGATTCAGGAAAGGCACACGTCCGGCTCCTTGTCCCACACCGAAGGTGGCAGCCCTGAAAGCTGTTGCTGGTCTTCACCGTCCCCCTGCAGCCTATTCACAGCTACAACAGGATCTGGGACCTGGGCTTGCCCAGAGGAGGAACATCTCATGGTTCTCGTCCTCGGCAGAGCCTCTTTCCGAATAGGCACACGTCCGGCTCCTTGTCCCACACGGAAGGTGGCAGGCCGGAAAGATGTTGCTGGTTTTCACCGTCCCCCTGCAGCCTATTCACAGGCACAAGAGGATCTGGGACCTGGGCTTGCCCAGAGGAGGAACATCTCATGGCTCTCGTCCTCGGCAGAGCCTCTTTCCGAAAAGGCACACGTCCGGCTCCTTGTCCCACACGGAAGGTGGCAGCCCTGAAAGATGTTGCTGGTCTTCACCGTCCCCCTGCAGCCTATTCACAGGCACAACAGGATCTGGGAATTGGGCTTGCCCAGAGGAGGAACATCTCATGGTTCTCGTCCTCGGCAGAGCCTCTTTCCGAAAGGCACACGTCTGGCTCCTTGTCCCACACGGAAGGTGGCAGCCCTGAAAGCTGTTGCTGGTCTTCACCGTCCCCCTGCAGCCTATTCACAGGCACAACAGGATCTGGGACCTGGGCTTGCCCAGAGGAGGAACATCTCATGGTTCTCGTCCTCGGCAGAGCCTGATTCCGAAAAGGCAATCGTCCAGCTCCTTATCCCACACGGAAGGTGGCAGCCCTGAAAGATGTTGCTGGTCTTCACCGTCCCCATGCAGCCTATTCACAGGCACAAGAGGATTTGGGACCCGGGCTTGCCCAAAGGAGGAACATCTCATGGCTCTCGTCCTCGGCGGAGCCTTATTCCGGAAAGGCACACGTCCGGCTCCTTGTCCCACACGGAAGGTGGCAGCCCTGAAAGTTGTTGCTGGTTTTCACCGTCCCCATGCAGCCTATTCACAGGCACAACAGGATCAGGGACCCGGGCTTGCCCAGAGGAGGAACATCTCATGGCTCTCGTCCTCGGCAGAGCCTGATTCAGGAAAGGCACACGTCCGGCTCCTTGTCCTACACCGAAGGTGGCAGCCCTGAAAGCTGTTGCTGGTCTTCACCCTCCCCCTGCAGCCTATTCAGAGGCAAAACAGGATCTGGGACTCGGGATTGCCCAGAGGAGGAACATCTCATGGCTCTCGTCCTCGGCAGAGCCTGATTCCGAAAAGGCACTCGTCCGGCTCCTTATCCCACATGGAAGGTGGCAGCCCTGAATGATGTTGCTGGTCTTCACCGTCCCCATGCAGCCTATTCACAGGCACAAGAGGATTTGGGTCACGGGCTTGCCCAAAGGAGGAACATCTCATGGCTCTCGTCCTCGGCAGAGCCTGTTTCAGGAAAGGCACACGTCCGGCTCCTTGTCCCACACGGAAGGTGGCAGGCCGGAAAGATGTTGCTGGTCTTCACCGTCCGCCTGCAGCCTATTCACAGGCACAACAGGATCTGGGACCTGGGCTTGCCCAGAGGAGGAACATCTCATGGTTCTCGTCCTCGGCAGAGCCTGATTCAGGAAAGGCACACGTCCGGCTCCTTGTCCCACACGGAAGGTGGCAGCCCTGAAAGCTGTTGCTGGTCTTTACCGTCCCCCTGCAGCCTATTCACAGGCACAAGAGGATCTGGGACCCGGGCTTGCCCAGAGGAGGAATATCTCATGGCTCTCGTCCTCGGCAGAGCCTCTTTCCGAAAAGGCACACGTCTGGCTCCTTGTCCCACACGGAAGGTGGCAGCCCTGAAAGATGTTGCTGGTCTTCACCGTCCCCCTGCAGCCTATTCACAGCTACAACAGGATCTGGGACCTGGGCTTGCCCAGAGGAGGAACATCTCATGGTTCTCGTCCTCGGCGGAGCCTTATTCCGGAAAGGCACACGTCCGGCTCCTTGTCCCACACCGAAGGTGGCAGCCCTGAAAGCTGTTTCTGGTCTTCACCGTCCCCCTGCAGCCTATTCACAGGCACAACAGGATCTGGGACTCGGGATTGCCCAGAGGAGGAACATCTCATGGCTCTCGTCCTCGGCAGAGCCTGATTCAGGAAAGGCACACGTCCGGCTCCTTGTCCCACACCGAAGTTGGCAGCCCTGAAAGCTGTTGCTGGTCTTCACCGTCCCCCTGCAGCCTATTCACAGCTACAACAGGATCTGGTACCTGGGCTTGCCCAGAGGAGGAACATCTCATGGTTCTCGTCCTCGGCAGAGCCTGATTCAGGAAAGGCACACGTCCGGCTCCTTGTCCCACACCGAAGGTGGCAGCCCTGAAAGCTGTTGCTGCTCTTCACCGTCCCCCTGCAGCCTATTCACAGGCACAACAGGATCTGGGACTCGGGATTGCCCAGAGGAGGAACATCTCATGGCTCTCGTCCTCGGCAGAGCCTGATTCAGGAAAGGCACACGTCCGGCTCCTTGTCCCACACCGAAGGTGGCAGCCCTGAAAGCTGTTGCTGGTCTTCACCGTCCCCCTGCAGCCTATTCACAGCTACAACAGGATCTGGGACCTGGGCTTGCCCAGAGGAGGAACATCTCATGGTTCTCGTCCTCGGCAGAGCCTCTTTCCGAAAAGGCACTCGTCCGGCTCCTTATCCCACACGGAAGGTGGCAGCCCTGAAAGATGTTGCTGGTCTTCACCGTCCCCATGCAGCCTATTCACAGGCACAAGAGGATTTGGGACACGGGCTTGCCCAAAGGAGGAACATCTCATGGCTCTCGTCCTCGGCGGAGCCTTATTCCGGAAAGGCACACGTCCGGCTCCTTGTCCCACACGGAAGGTGGCAGCCCTGAAAGATGTTGCTGGTTTTCACCGTCCCCATGCAGCCTATTCACAGGTACAACAGGATCTGGGACCCGGGCTTGCCCAGAGGAGGAACATCTCATGGCTCTCGTCCTCGGCAGAGCCTGTTTCAGGAAAGGCACACGTCCGGCTCCTTGTCCCACACGGAAGGTGGCAGCCCTGAAAGCTGTTGCTGGTCTTTACCGTCCCCCTGCAGCCTATTCACAGGCACAACAGGATCTGGGACCCGGGCTTGCCCAGAGGAGGAACATCTCATGGCTCTCGTCCTCGGCAGAGCCTCTTTCGGAAAAGGCACTCGTCCGGCTCCTTGTCCCACACGGAAGGTGGCAGCCCTGAAAGCTGTTGCTGGTCTTCACCGTCCCCCTGCAGCCTATTCAGAGGCAAAACAGGATCTGGGACTCGGGATTGCCCAGAGGAGGAACATCTACTGGCTCTCGTCCTCGGCAGAGCCTGATTCAGGAAAGGCACACGTCCGGCTCCTTGTCCCACACCGAAGGTGGCAGCCCTGAAAGCTGTTGCTGGTCTTCACCGTCCCCCTGCAGCCTATTCACAGGCAAAACAGGATCTGGGACTCGGGATTGCCCAGAGGAGGAACATCTACTGGCTCTCGTCCTCGGCAGAGCCTGATTCAGGAAAGGCACACGTCCGGCTCCTTGTTTCACACGGAAGGTGGCAGCCCTGAAAGCTGTTGCTGGTCTTCACCGTCCCCCTGCAGCCTATTCACAGCTACAACAGGATCTGGGACCTGGGCTTGCCCAGAGGAGGAACATCTCATGGTTCTCGTCCTCGGCAGAGCCTCTTTCCGAAAAGGCACACGTCCGGCTCCTTGTCCCACACGGAAGGTGGCAGGCCGGAAAGATGTTGCTGGTTTTCACCGTCCCCCTGCAGCCTATTCACAGGCACAAGAGGATCTGGGACCTGGGCTTGCCCAGAGGAGGAACATCTCATGGCTCTCTTCCTCGGCAGAGCCTCTTTCCGAAAAGGCACACGTCCGGCTCCTTGTCCCACACGGAAGGTGGCAGCCCTGAAAGCTGTTGCTGGTCTTCACCGTCCCCCTGCAGCCTATTCACAGGCACAACAGGATCTGGGACCTGGGCTTGCCCAGAGGAGGAACATCTCATGGTTCTCGTCCTCGGCAGAGCCTGATTCCGAAAAGGCACTCGTCCGGCTCCTTATCCCACACGGAAGGTGGCAGCCCTGAAAGATGTTGCTGGTCTTCACCGTCCCCATGCAGCCTATTCACAGGCACAAGAGGATTTGGGACCCGGGCTTGCCCAAAGGAGGAACATCTCATGGCTCTCGTCCTCAGCGGAGCCTTATTCCGGAAAGGCACACGTCCGGCTCCTTGTCCCACACGGAAGGTGGCAGCCCTGAAAGATGTTGCTGGTCTTCACCGTCCCCATGCAGCCTATTCACAGGCACAACAGGATCAGGGACCCGGGCTTGCCCAGAGGAGGAACATCTCATGGCTCTCGTCCTCGGCAGAGCCTGATTCAGGAAAGGCACAAGTCCGGCTCCTTGTCCCACACCGAAGGTGGCAGCCCTGAAAGCTGTTGCTGGTCTTCACCCTCCCCCTGCAGCCTATTCACAGGCACAACAGGATCTGGGACTCGGGATTGCCCAGAGGAGGAACATCTCATGGCTCTCGTCCTCGGCAGAGCCTGATTCCGAAAAGGCACTCGTCCGGCTCCTTATCCCACACGGAAGGTGGCAGCCCTGAAAGATGTTGCTGGTCTTCACCGTCCCCATGCAGCCTATTCACAGGCACAAGAGGATTTGGGCACGGGCTTGCCCAAAGGAGGAACATCTCATGGCTCTCGTCCTCGGCGGAGCATGATTCAGGAAAGGCACACGTCCGGCTCCTTGTCCCACACGGAAGGTGGCAGCCCTGAAAGATGTTGCTGGTTTTCACCGTCCCCATGCAGCCTATTCACAGGTACAACAGGATCTGGACCCGGGCTTGCCCAGAGGAGGAACATCTCATGGCTCTCGTCCTCGGCAGAGCCTGATTCCGGAAAGGCTCACATCCGGCTCCTTGTCCCAAAGGGAAGGTGGCAGGCCGGAAAGATGTTGCTTGTCTTCACCGTCCCCCTGCAGCCTATTCACAGGCACAACAGGATCTGGGACCTGGGCTTGCCCAGAGCAGGAACATCTCATGGCTCTCGTCCTCGGCAGAGCCTCTTTCCGAAAAGGCACACGTCCGGCTCCTTGTCCCACACGGAAGGTGGCAGGCTGGAAAGATGTTGCTGGTTTTCACCGTCCACATGCAGCCTATTCACAGGCACAACAGGATCTGGAACCTGGGCTTGCCCAGAGGAGGAACATCTCATGGCTCTCGTACTCGGCAGAGTCTCTTTCCGAAAAGGCACACGTCCGGCTCCTTGTCCCACACGGAAGGTGGCAGCCCTGAAAGCTGTTGCTGGTCTTCACCGTCCCCCTGCAGCCTATTCACAGCTACAACAGGATCTGGGACCTGGGCTTGCCCAGAGGAGGAACATCTCATGGTTCTCGTCCTCGGCAGAGCCTGATTCAGGAAAGGCACACGTCCGGCTCCTTGTCCCACACCGAAGGTGGCAGCCCTGAAAGCTGTTTCTGGTCTTCACCGTCCCCCTGCAGCCTATTCACAGGCACAACAGGATCTGGGACTCGGGATTGCCCAGAGGAGGAACATCTCATGGCTCTCGTCCTCGGCAGAGCCTGATTCAGGAAAGGCACACGTCCGGCTCCTTGTCCCACACCGAAGGTGGCAGCCCTGAAAGCTGTTGCTGGTCTTCACCGTCCCCCTGCAGCCTATTCACAGCTACAACAGGATCTGGGACCTGGGCTTGCCCAGAGGAGGAACATCTCATGGCTCTTGTCCTCGGCAGAGCCTCTTTCCGAATAGGCACACGTCCGGCTCCTTGTCCCACACGGAAGGTGGCAGGCCGGAAAGATGTTGCTGGTTTTCACCGTCCCCCTGCAGCCTATTCACAGGCACAAGAGGATCTGGGACCTGGGCTTGCCCAGAGGAGGAACATCTCATGGCTCTCGTCCTCGGCAGAGCCTCTTTCCGAAAAGGCACACGTCCGGCTCCTTGTCCCACACGGAAGGTGGCAGCCCTGAAATATGTTGCTGGTCTTCACCGTCCCCCTGCAGCCTATTCACAGGCACAACAGGATCTGGGAATTGGGCTTGCCCAGAGGAGGAACATCTCATGGTTCTCGTCCTCGGCAGAGCCTCTTTCCGAAAGGCACACGTCTGGCTCCTTGTCCCACACGGAAGGTGGCAGCCCTGAAAGCTGTTGCTGGTCTTCACCGTCCCCCTGCAGCCTATTCACAGGCACAACAGGATCTGGGACCTGGGCTTGCCCAGAGGAGGAACATCTCATGGCTCTCGTCCTCGGCGGAGCCTTATTCCGGAAAGGCACACGTCTGGCTCCTTGTCCCACACGGAAGGTGGCAGCCCTGAAAGTTGTTGCTGGTTTTCACCGTCCCCATGCAGCCTATTCACAGGCACAACAGGATCAGGGACCCGGGCTTGCCCAGAGGAGGAACATCTCATGGCTCTCATCCTCGGCAGAGCCTGATTAAGGAAAGGCACACGTCCGTCTCCTTGTCCTACACCGAAGGTGGCAGCCCTGAAAGCTGTTGCTGGTCTTCACCGTCCCCCTGCAGCCTATTCACAGCTACAACAGTATCTGGGACCCGGGCTTGCCCAGAGGAGGAACATCTCATGGCTCTCGTCCTCGGCAGAGCCTGTTTCAGGAAAGGCACACGTCCGGCTCCTTGTCCCACACGGAAGGTGGCAGGCCGGAAAGATGTTGCTGGTCTTCACCGTCCGCCTGCAGCCTATTCACAGGCACAACAGGATCTGGGACCTGGGCTTGCCCAGAGGAGGAACATCTCATGGTTCTCGTCCTCGGCAGAGCCTGATTCAGGAAAGGCACACGTCAGGCTCCTTGTCCCACACGGAAGGTGGCAGCCCTGAAAGCTGTTGCTGGTCTTTACCGTCCCCCTGCAGCCTATTCACAGGCACAACAGGATCTGGGACCCGGGCTTGCCCAGAGGAGGAACATCTCATGGCTCTCGTCCTCGGCAGAGCCTCGTTCGGAAAAGGCACTCGTCCGGCTCCTTGTCCCACACGGAAGGTGGCAGCCCTGAAAGCTGTTGCTGGTCTTCACCGTCCCCCTGCAGCCTATTCAGAGGCAAAACAGGATCTGGGACTCGGGATTGCCCAGAGGAGGAACATCTACTGGCTCTCGTCCTCGGCAGAGCCTGATTCAGGAAAGGCACACGTCCGGCTCCTTGTCCCACACCGAAGGTGGCAGCCCTGAAAGCTGTTGCTGGTCTTCACCGTCCCCCTGCAGCCTATTCACAGGCACAACAGGATCTGGGACTCGGGATTGCCCAGATGAGGAACATCTACTGGCTCTCGTCCTCGGCAGAGCCTGATTCAGGAAAGGCACACGTCCGGCTCCTTGTCCCACACGGAAGGTGGCAGGCCGGAAAGATGTTGCTGGTCTTCACCGTCCCCCTGCAGCCTATTCACAGGCACAACAGGATCTGGGACCCGGGCTTGCCCAGAGGAGGAACATCTCATGGCTCTCGTCCTCGGCAGAGCCTCTTTAGGAAAAGGCACTCGTCCGGCACCTTGTCCCACACGGAAGGTGGCAGCCCTGAAAGCTGTTGCTGGTCTTCACCGTCCCCCTGCAGCCTATTCACAGCTACAACAGGATCTGGGACCCGGGCTTGCCCAGAGGAGGAACATCTCATGGCTCTCGTCCTCGGCAGAGCCTGTTTCCGAGAAGGCACACGTCTGGCTCCTTGTCCCACACGGAAGGTGGCAGGCCGGAAAGATGTTGCTGGTCTTCACCGTCCCCCTGCAGTCTATTCACAGGCACAAGAGGATCTGGGACCCGGGCTTGCCCAGAGGAGGAATATCTCATGGCTCTCGTCCTCGGCAGATCCTCTTTCCGAAAAGGCACACGTCCGGCTCCTTGTCCCACACGGAAGGTGGCAGCCCTGAAAGCTGTTGCTGGTGTTTACCGTCCCCCTGCAGCCTATTCACAGGCACAACAGGATCTGGGACCCGGGCTTGCCCAGAGGAGGAACATCTCATGGCTCTCGTCCTCGGCAGAGCCTCTTTCGGAAAAGGCACTCGTCCGGCTCCTTGTCCCA
Source organism: Astur gentilis (assembly GCF_929443795.1). Classification (NCBI taxonomy): domain Eukaryota; kingdom Metazoa; phylum Chordata; class Aves; order Accipitriformes; family Accipitridae; genus Astur; species Astur gentilis. The sequence continues at coordinate 911,575 of NC_064889.1, forward strand.
CACGGAAGGTGGCAGCCCTGAAAGCTGTTGCTGGTCTTCACCGTCCCCCTGCAGCCTATTCACAGCTACAACAAGATCTGGGACCCGGGCTTGCCCAGAGGAGGAACATCTCATGGCTCTCTTCCTCGGCAGAGCCTGTTTCCGAGAAGGCACACGTCCGGCTCCTTGTCCCAAAGGGAAGGTGGCAGGCCGGAAAGATGTTGCTGGTCTTCACCGTCCCCCTGCAGCCTATTCACAGGCACAAGAGGATCTGGGACCCGGGCTTGCCCAGAGGAGGAATATCTCATGGCTCTCGTCCTCGGCATAGCCTCTTTCCGAAAAGGCACACGTCCGGCTCCTTGTCCCACACGGAAGGTGGCAGCCCTGAAAGATGTTGCTGGTCTTCACCGTCCCCCTGCAGCCTATTCACAGCTACAACAGGATCTGGGACCTGGGCTTGCCCAGAGGAGGAACATCTCATGGTTCTCGTCCTCGGCAGAGCCTGATTCAGGAAAGGCACACGTCCGGCTCCTTGTCCCACACCGAAGGTGGCAGCCCTGAAAGCTGTTTCTGGTCTTCACCGTCCCCCTGCAGCCTATTCACAGGCACAACAGGATCTGGGACTCGGGATTGCCCAGAGGAGGAACATCTCATGGCTCTCGTCCTCGGCAGAGCCTGATTCAGGAAAGGCACACGTCCGGCTCCTTGTCCCACACCGAAGTTGGCAGCCCTGAAAGCTGTTGCTGGTCTTCACCGTCCCCCTGCAGCCTATTCACAGCTACAACAGGATCTGGTACCTGGGCTTGCCCAGAGGAGGAACATCTCATGGTTCTCGTCCTCGGCAGAGCCTGATTCAGGAAAGGCACACGTCCGGCTCCTTGTCCCACACCGAAGGTGGCAGCCCTGAAAGCTGTTTCTGGTCTTCACCGTCCCCCTGCAGCCTATTCACAGGCACAACAGGATCTGGGACTCGGGATTGCCCAGAGGAGGAACATCTCATGGCTCTCGTCCTCGGCAGAGCCTGATTCAGGAAAGGCACACGTCCGGCTCCTTGTCCCACACCGAAGGTGGCAGCCCTGAAAGCTGTTGCTGGTCTTCACCGTCCCCCTGCAGCCTATTCACAGCTACAACAGGATCTGGGACCTGGGCTTGCCCAGAGGAGGAACATCTCATGGTTCTCGTCCTCGGCAGAGCCTCTTTCCGAATAGGCACACGTCCGGCTCCTTGTCCCACACGGAAGGTGGCAGGCCGGAAAGATGTTGCTGGTTTTCACCGTCCCCCTGCAGCCTATTCACAGGCACAAGAGGATCTGGGACCTGGGCTTGCCCAGAGGAGGAACATCTCATGGCTCTCGTCCTCGGCAGAGCCTCTTTCCGAAAAGGCACACGTCCGGCTCCTTGTCCCACACGGAAGGTGGCAGCCCTGAAAGCTGTTGCTGGTCTTCACCGTCCCCCTGCAGCCTATTCACAGGCACAACAGGATCTGGGACCTGGGCTTTCCCAGAGGAGGAACATCTCATCGCTCTCGTCCTCGGCAGAGCCTCTTTCCGAAAGGCACACGTCTGGCTCCTTGTCCCACACGGAAGGTGGCAGCCCTGAAAGCTGTTGCTGGTCTTCACCGTCCCCCTGCAGCCTATTCACAGGCACAACAGGATCTGGGACCTGGGCTTGCCCAGAGGAGGAACATCTCATGGTTCTCGTCCTCGGCAGAGCCTGATTCCGAAAAGGCAATCGTCCAGCTCCTTATCCCACACGGAAGGTGGCAGCCCTGAAAGATGTTGCTGGTCTTCACCGTCCCCATGCAGCCTATTCACAGGCACAAGAGGATTTGGGACCTGGGCTTGCCCAAAGGAGGAACATCTCATGGCTCTCGTCCTCGGCGGAGCCTTATTCCGGAAAGGCACACGTCCGGCTCCTTGTCCCACACGGAAGGTGGCAGCCCTGAAAGTTGTTGCTGGTTTTCACCGTTCCCATGCAGCCTATTCACAGGCACAACAGGATCAGGGACCCGGGCTTGCCCAGAGGAGGAACATCTCATGGCTCTCGTCCTCGGCAGAGCCTGATTCAGGAAAGGCACACGTCCGGCTCCTTGTCCTACACCGAAGGTGGCAGCCCTGAAAGCTGTTGCTGGTCTTCACCGTCCCCCTGCAGCCTATTCACAGCTACAACAGGATCTGGGACCCGGGCTTGCCCAGAGGAGGAACATCTCATGGCTCTCGTCCTCGGCAGAGCCTGATTCCGAAAAGGCACTCGTCCGGCTCCTTATCCCACATGGAAGGTGGCAGCCCTGAAAGATGTTGCTGGTCTTCACCGTCCCCATGCAGCCTATTCACAGGCACAAGAGGATTTGGGTCACGGGCTTGCCCAAAGGAGGAACATCTCATGGCTCTCGTCCTCGGCGGAGCCTTATTCCGGAAAGGCACACGTCCGGCTCCTTGTCCCACACGGAAGGTGGCAGCCCTGAAAGATGTTGCTGGTTTTCACCGTCCCCCTGCAGCCTATTCACAGGCACAACAGGATCTGGGACCCGGGCTTGCCCAGAGGAGGAACATCTCATGGCTCTCGTCCTCGGCAGAGCCTGTTTCAGGAAAGGCACACGTCCGGCTCCTTGTCCCACACGGAAGGTGGCAGGCCGGAAAGATGTTGCTGGTCTTCACCGTCCGCCTGCAGCCTATTCACAGGCACAACAGGATCTGGGACCTGGGCTTGCCCAGAGGAGGAACATCTCATGGTTCTCGTCCTCGGCAGAGCCTGATTCAGGAAAGGCACACGTCCGGCTCCTTGTCCCACACGGAAGGTGGCAGCCCTGAAAGCTGTTGCTGGTCTTTACCGTCCCCCTGCAGCCTATTCACAGGCACAACAGGATCTGGGACCCGGGCTTGCCCAGAGGAGGAACATCTCATGGCTCTCGTCCTCGGCAGAGCCTCGTTCGGAAAAGGCACTCGTCCGGCTCCTTGTCCCACACGGAAGGTGGCAGCCCTGAAAGCTGTTGCTGGTCTTCACCGTCCCCCTGCAGCCTATTCAGAGGCAAAACAGGATCTGGGACTCGGGATTGCCCAGAGGAGGAACATCTCATGGCTCTCGTCCTCGGCAGAGCCTCTTTCCGAATAGGCACACGTCCGGCTCCTTGTCCCACACCGAAGGTGGCAGCCCTGAAAGCTGTTGCTGGTCTCAACCGTCCCCCTGCAGCCTATTCACAGGCACAACAGGATCTGGGACTCGGGATTGCCCAGATGAGGAACATCTACTGGCTCTCGTCCTCGGCAGAGCCTGATTCAGGAAAGGCACACGTCCGGCTCCTTGTCCCACACGGAAGGTGGCAGGCCGGAAAGATGTTGCTGGTCTTCACCGTCCCCCTGCAGCCTATTCACAGGCACAACAGGATCTGGGACCCGCGCTTGCCCAGAGGAGGAACATCTCATGGCTCTCGTCCTCGGCAGAGCCTCTTTCCGAAAAGGCACTCGTCCGGCTCCTTGTCCCACACGGAAGGTGGCAGCCCTGAAAGCTGTTGCTGGTCTTCACCGTCCCCCTGCAGCCTATTCACAGCTACAACAGGATCTGGGACCCGGGCTTGCCCAGAGGAGGAACATCTCATGGCTCTCGTCCTCGGCAGAGCCTGTTTCCGAGAAGGCACACGTCCGGCTCCTTGTCCCACACGGAAGGTGGCAGGCCGGAAAGAGGTTGCTGGTCTTCACCGTCCCCCTGCAGCCTATTCACAGGCACAAGAGGATCTGGGACCCGGGCTTGCCCAGAGGAGGAATATCTCATGGCTCTCGTCCTCGGCAGATCCTCTTTCCGAAAAGGCACACGTCCGGCTCCTTGTCCCACACGGAAGGTGGCAGCCCTGAAAGATGTTGCTGGTCTTCACCGTCCCCCTGCAGCCTATTCACAGGCACAACAGGATCTGGGACCCGGGCTTGCCCAGAGGAGGAACATCTCATGGCTCTCGTCCTCGGCAGAGCCTCTTTCGGAAAAGGCACTCGTCCGGCTCCTTGTCCCACACGGAAGGTGGCAGCCCTGAAAGATGTTGCTGGTCTTCACCGTCCCCCTGCAGCCTATTCACAGCTACAACAGGATCTGGGACCTGGGCTTGCCCAGAGGAGGAACATCTCATGGCTCTCGTCCTCGGCAGAGCCTGTTTCCGAGAAGGCACACGTCCGGCTCCTTGTCCCAAAGGGAAGGTGGCAGGCCGGAAAGATGTTGCTGGTCTTCACCGTCCCCCTGCAGCCTATTCACAGGCACAAGAGGATCTGGGACCCGGGCTTGCCCAGAGGAGGAATATCTCATGGCTCTCGTCCTCGGCATAGCCTCTTTCCGAAAAGGCACACGTCCGGCTCCTTGTCCCACACGGAAGGTGGCAGCCCTGAAAGATGTTGCTGGTCTTCACCGTCCCCCTGCAGCCTATTCACAGCTACAACAGGATCTGGGACCTGGGCTTGCCCAGAGGAGGAACATCTCATGGTTCTCGTCCTCGGCAGAGCCTGATTCAGGAAAGGCACACGTCCGGCTCCTTGTCCCACACCGAAGGTGGCAGCCCTGAAAGCTGTTTCTGGTCTTCACCGTCCCCCTGCAGCCTATTCACAGGCACAACAGGATCTGGGACTCGGGATTGCCCAGAGGAGGAACATCTCATGGCTCTCGTCCTCGGCAGAGCCTGATTCAGGAAAGGCACACGTCCGGCTCCTTGTCCCACACCGAAGTTGGCAGCCCTGAAAGCTGTTGCTGGTCTTCACCGTCCCCCTGCAGCCTATTCACAGCTACAACAGGATCTGGGACCTGGGCTTGCCCAGAGGAGGAACATCTCATGGTTCTCGTCCTCGGCAGAGCCTCTTTCCGAATAGGCACACGTCCGGCTCCTTGTCCCACACGGAAGGTGGCAGGCCGGAAAGATGTTGCTGGTTTTCACCGTCCCCCTGCAGCCTATTCACAGGCACAAGAGGATCTGGGACCTGGGCTTGCCCAGAGGAGGAACATCTCATGGCTCTCGTCCTCGGCAGAGCCTCTTTCCGAAAAGGCACACGTCCGGCTCCTTGTCCCACACGGAAGGTGGCAGCCCTGAAAGATGTTGCTGGTCTTCACCGTCCCCCTGCAGCCTATTCACAGGCACAACAGGATCTGGGACCCGGGCTTGCCCAGAGGAGGAACATCTCATGGTTCTCGTCCTCGGCAGAGCCTCTTTCCGAAAGGCACACGTCTGGCTCCTTGTCCCACACGGAAGGTGGCAGCCCTGAAAGCTGTTGCTGGTCTTCACCGTCCCCCTGCAGCCTATTCACAGGCACAACAGGATCTGGGACCTGGGCTTGCCCAGAGGAGGAACATCTCATGGTTCTCGTCCTCGGCAGAGCCTGATTCCGAAAAGGCACACGTCCGGCTCCTTATCCCACACGGAAGGTGGCAGCCCTGAAAGATGTTGCTGGTCTTCACCGTCCCCATGCAGCCTATTCACAGGCACAAGAGGATTTGGGACCCGGGCTTGCCCAAAGGAGGAACATCTCATGGCTCTCGTCCTCGGCGGAGCCTTATTCCGGAAAGGCACACGTCCGGCTCCTTGTCCCACACGGAAGGTGGCAGCCCTGAAAGATGTTGCTGGTTTTCACCGTCCCCATGCAGCCTATTCACAGGCACAACAGGATCAGGGACCCGGGCTTGCCCAGAGGAAGAACATCTCATGGCTCTCGTCCTCGGCAGAGCCTGATTCAGGAAAGGCACACGTCCGGCTCCTTGTCCTACACCGAAGGTGGCAGCCCTGAAAGCTGTTGCTGGTCTTCACCCTCCCCCTGCAGCCTATTCACAGGCACAACAGGATCTGGGACTCGGGATTGCCCAGAGGAGGAACATCTCATGGCTCTCGTCCTCGGCAGAGCCTGATTCCGAAAAGGCACTCGTCCGGCTCCTTATCCCACACGGAAGGTGGCAGCCCTGAAAGATGTTGCTGGTCTTCACCGTCCCCATGCAGCCTATTCACAGGCACAAGAGGATTTGGGACACGGGCTTGCCCAAAGGAGGAACATCTCATGGCTCTCGTCCTCGGCGGAGCCTTATTCCGGAAAGGCACACGTCCGGCTCCTTGTCCCACACGGAAAGTGGCAGCCCTGAAAGATGTTGCTGGTTTTCACCGTCCCCATGCAGCCTATTCACAGGTACAACAGGATCTGGGACCCGGGCTTGCCCAGAGGAGGAACATCTCATGGCTCTCGTCCTCGGCAGAGCCTGTTTCAGGAAAGGCACACGTCCGGCTCCTTGTCCCACACCGAAGGTGGCAGCCCTGAAAGCTGTTGCTGGTCTTCACCGTCCCCCTGCAGCCTATTCACAGGCACAACAGGATCTGGGACTCGGGATTGCCCAGAGGAGGAACATCTCATGGTTCTCGTCCTCGGCAGAGCCTGATTCAGGAAAGGCACACGTCCGGCTCCTTGTCCCACACGGAAGGTGGCAGCCCTGAAAGCTGTTGCTGGTCTTTACCGTCCCCCTGCAGCCTATTCACAGGCACAACAGGATCTGGGACCCGGGCTTGCCCAGAGGAGGAACATCTCATGGCTCTCGTCCTCGGCAGAGCCTCGTTCGGAAAAGGCACTCGTCCGGCTCCTTGTCCCACACGGAAGGTGGCAGCCCTGAAAGCTGTTGCTGGTCTTCACCGTCCCCCTGCAGCCTATTCAGAGGCAAAACAGGATCTGGGACTCGGGATTGCCCAGAGGAGGAACATCTCATGGCTCTCGTCCTCGGCAGAGCCTCTTTCCGAATAGGCACACGTCCGGCTCCTTGTCCCACACCGAAGGTGGCAGCCCTGAAAGCTGTTGCTGGTCTTCACCGTCCCCCTGCAGCCTATTCACAGGCACAACAGGATCTGGGACTCGGGATTGCCCAGATGAGGAACATCTACTGGCTCTCGTCCTCGGCAGAGCCTGATTCAGGAAAGGCACACGTCCGGCTCCTTGTCCCACACGGAAGGTGGCAGCCCGGAAAGATGTTGCTGGTCTTCACCGTCCCCCTGCAGCCTATTCACAGGCACAACAGGATCTGGGACCCGGGCTTGCCCAGAGGAGGAACATCTCATGGCTCTCGTCCTCGGCAGAGCCTCTTTCCGAAAAGGCACTCGTCCGGCTCCTTGTCCCACACGGAAGGTGGCAGCCCTGAAAGCTGTTGCTGGTCTTCACCGTCCCCCTGCAGCCTATTCACAGCTACAACAGGATCTGGGACCCGGGCTTGCCCAGAGGAGGAACATCTCATGGCTCTCGTCCTCGGCAGAGCCTGTTTCCGAGAAGGCACACGTCCGGCTCCTTGTCCCACACGGAAGGTGGCAGGCCGGAAAGAGGTTGCTGGTCTTCACCGTCCCCCTGCAGCCTATTCACAGGCACAAGAGGATCTGGGACCCGGGCTTGCCCAGAGGAGGAAAATCTCATGGCTCTCGTCCTCGGCAGATCCTCTTTCCGAAAAGGCACACGTCCGGCTCCTTGTCCCACACGGAAGGTGGCAGCCCTGAAAGCTGTTGCTGGTCTTCACCGTCCCCCTGCAGCCTATTCACAGGCACAACAGGATCTGGGACCCGGGCTTGCCCAGAGGAGGAACATCTCATGGCTCTCGTCCTCGGCAGAGCCTCTTTCGGAAAAGGCACTCGTCCGGCTCCTTGTCCCACACGGAAGGTGGCAGCCCTGAAAGATGTTGCTGGTCTTCACCGTCCCCCTGCAGCCTATTCACAGCTACAACAGGATCTGGGACCCGGGCTTGCCCAGAGGAGGAACATCTCATGGCTCTCGTCCTCGGCAGAGCCTGTTTCCGAGAAGGCACACGTCCGGCTCCTTGTCCCAAAGGGAAGGTGGCAGGCCGGAAAGATGTTGCTGGTCTTCACCGTCCCCCTGCAGCCTATTCACAGGCACAAGAGGATCTGGGACCCGGGCTTGCCCAGAGGAGGAATATCTCATGGCTCTCGTCCTCGGCATAGCCTCTTTCCGAAAAGGCACACGTCCGGCTCCTTGTCCCACACGGAAGGTGGCAGCCCTGAAAGATGTTGCTGGTCTTCACCGTCCCCCTGCAGCCTATTCACAGCTACAACAGGATCTGGGACCTGGGCTTGCCCAGAGGAGGAACATCTCATGGTTCTCGTCCTCGGCAGAGCCTGATTCAGGAAAGGCACACGTCCGGCTCCTTGTCCCACACCGAAGGTGGCAGCCCTGAAAGCTGTTTCTGGTCTTCACCGTCCCCCTGCAGCCTATTCACAGGCACAACAGGATCTGGGACTCGGGATTGCCCAGAGGAGGAACATCTCATGGCTCTCGTCCTCGGCAGAGCCTGATTCAGGAAAGGCACACGTCCGGCTCCTTGTCCCACACCGAAGTTGGCAGCCCTGAAAGCTGTTGCTGGTCTTCACCGTCCCCCTGCAGCCTATTCACAGCTACAACAGGATCTGGGACCTGGGCTTGCCCAGAGGAGGAACATCTCATGGTTCTCGTCCTCGGCAGAGCCTCTTTCCGAATAGGCACACGTCCGGCTCCTTGTCCCACACGGAAGGTGGCAGGCCGGAAAGATGTTGCTGGTTTTCACCGTCCCCCTGCAGCCTATTCACAGGCACAAGAGGATCTGGGACCTGGGCTTGCCCAGAGGAGGAACATCTCATGGCTCTCGTCCTCGGCAGAGCCTCTTTCCGAAAAGGCACACGTCCGGCTCCTTGTCCCACACGGAAGGTGGCAGCCCTGAAAGATGTTGCTGGTCTTCACCGTCCCCCTGCAGCCTATTCACAGGCACAACAGGATCTGGGACCCGGGCTTGCCCAGAGGAGGAACATCTCATGGTTCTCGTCCTCGGCAGAGCCTCTTTCCGAAAGGCACACGTCTGGCTCCTTGTCCCACACGGAAGGTGGCAGCCCTGAAAGCTGTTGCTGGTCTTCACCGTCCCCCTGCAGCCTATTCACAGGCACAACAGGATCTGGGACCTGGGCTTGCCCAGAGGAGGAACATCTCATGGTTCTCGTCCTCGGCAGAGCCTGATTCCGAAAAGGCACACGTCCGGCTCCTTATCCCACACGGAAGGTGGCAGCCCTGAAAGATGTTGCTGGTCTTCACCGTCCCCATGCAGCCTATTCACAGGCACAAGAGGATTTGGGACCCGGGCTTGCCCAAAGGAGGAACATCTCATGGCTCTCGTCCTCGGCGGAGCCTTATTCCGGAAAGGCACACGTCCGGCTCCTTGTCCCACACGGAAGGTGGCAGCCCTGAAAGATGTTGCTGGTTTTCACCGTCCCCATGCAGCCTATTCACAGGCACAACAGGATCAGGGACCCGGGCTTGCCCAGAGGAAGAACATCTCATGGCTCTCGTCCTCGGCAGAGCCTGATTCAGGAAAGGCACACGTCCGGCTCCTTGTCCTACACCGAAGGTGGCAGCCCTGAAAGCTGTTGCTGGTCTTCACCCTCCCCCTGCAGCCTATTCACAGGCACAACAGGATCTGGGACTCGGGATTGCCCAGAGGAGGAACATCTCATGGCTCTCGTCCTCGGCAGAGCCTGATTCCGAAAAGGCACTCGTCCGTCTCCTTATCCCACACGGAAGGTGGCAGCCCTGAAAGATGTTGCTGGTCTTCACCGTCCCCATGCAGCCTATTCACAGGCACAAGAGGATTTGGGACACGGGCTTGCCCAAAGGAGGAACATCTCATGGCTCTCGTCCTCGGCGGAGCCTTATTCCGGAAAGGCACACGTCCGGCTCCTTGTCCCACACGGAAAGTGGCAGCCCTGAAAGATGTTGCTGGTTTTCACCGTCCCCATGCAGCCTATTCACAGGTACAACAGGATCTGGGACCCGGGCTTGCCCAGAGGAGGAACATCTCATGGCTCTCGTCCTCGGCAGAGCCTGTTTCAGGAAAGGCACACGTCCGGCTCCTTGTCCCACACCGAAGGTGGCAGCCCTGAAAGCTGTTGCTGGTCTTCACCGTCCCCCTGCAGCCTATTCACAGGCACAACAGGATCTGGGACTCGGGATTGCCCAGAGGAGGAACATCTCATGGTTCTCGTCCTCGGCAGAGCCTGATTCAGGAAAGGCACACGTCCGGCTCCTTGTCCCACACGGAAGGTGGCAGCCCTGAAAGCTGTTGCTGGTCTTTACCGTCCCCCTGCAGCCTATTCACAGGCACAACAGGATCTGGGACCCGGGCTTGCCCAGAGGAGGAACATCTCATGGCTCTCGTCCTCGGCAGAGCCTCGTTCGGAAAAGGCACTCGTCCGGCTCCTTGTCCCACACGGAAGGTGGCAGCCCTGAAAGCTGTTGCTGGTCTTCACCGTCCCCCTGCAGCCTATTCAGAGGCAAAACAGGATCTGGGACTCGGGATTGCCCAGAGGAGGAACATCTACTGGCTCTCGTCCTCGGCAGAGCCTGATTCAGGAAAGGCACACGTCCGGCTCCTTGTCCCACACCGAAGTTGGCAGCCCTGAAAGCTGTTGCTGGTCTTCACCGTCCCCCTGCAGCCTATTCACAGCTACAACAGGATCTGGGACCTGGGCTTGCCCAGAGGAGGAACATCTCATGGTTCTCGTCCTCGGCAGAGCCTCTTTCCGAATAGGCACACGTCCGGCTCCTTGTCCCACACGGAAGGTGGCAGGCCGGAAAGATGTTGCTGGTTTTCACCGTCCCCCTGCAGCCTATTCACAGGCACAAGAGGATCTGGGACCTGGGCTTGCCCAGAGGAGGAACATCTCATGGCTCTCGTCCTCGGCAGAGCCTCTTTCCGAAAAGGCACACGTCCGGCTCCTTGTCCCACACGGAAGGTGGCAGCCCTGAAAGATGTTGCTGGTCTTCACCGTCCCCCTGCAGCCTATTCACAGGCACAACAGGATCTGGGACCCGGGCTTGCCCAGAGGAGGAACATCTCATGGTTCTCGTCCTCGGCAGAGCCTCTTTCCGAAAGGCACACGTCTGGCTCCTTGTCCCACACGGAAGGTGGCAGCCCTGAAAGCTGTTGCTGGTCTTCACCGTCCCCCTGCAGCCTATTCACAGGCACAACAGGATCTGGGACCTGGGCTTGCCCAGAGGAGGAACATCTCATGGTTCTCGTCCTCGGCAGAGCCTGATTCCGAAAAGGCACACGTCCGGCTCCTTATCCCACACGGAAGGTGGCAGCCCTGAAAGATGTTGCTGGTCTTCACCGTCCCCATGCAGCCTATTCACAGGCACAAGAGGATTTGGGACCCGGGCTTGCCCAAAGGAGGAACATCTCATGGCTCTCGTCCTCGGCGGAGCCTTATTCCGGAAAGGCACACGTCCGGCTCCTTGTCCCACACGGAAGGTGGCAGCCCTGAAAGATGTTGCTGGTTTTCACCGTCCCCATGCAGCCTATTCACAGGCACAACAGGATCAGGGACCCGGGCTTGCCCAGAGGAAGAACATCTCATGGCTCTCGTCCTCGGCAGAGCCTGATTCAGGAAAGGCACACGTCCGGCTCCTTGTCCTACACCGAAGGTGGCAGCCCTGAAAGCTGTTGCTGGTCTTCACCCTCCCCCTGCAGCCTATTCACAGGCACAACAGGATCTGGGACTCGGGATTGCCCAGAGGAGGAACATCTCATGGCTCTCGTCCTCGGCAGAGCCTGATTCCGAAAAGGCACTCGTCCGGCTCCTTATCCCACACGGAAGGTGGCAGCCCTGAAAGATGTTGCTGGTCTTCACCGTCCCCATGCAGCCTATTCACAGGCACAAGAGGATTTGGGACACGGGCTTGCCCAAAGGAGGAACATCTCATGGCTCTCGTCCTCGGCGGAGCCTTATTCCGGAAAGGCACACGTCCGGCTCCTTGTCCCACACGGAAAGTGGCAGCCCTGAAAGATGTTGCTGGTTTTCACCGTCCCCATGCAGCCTATTCACAGGTACAACAGGATCTGGGACCCGGGCTTGCCCAGAGGAGGAACATCTCATGGCTCTCGTCCTCGGCAGAGCCTGTTTCAGGAAAGGCACACGTCCGGCTCCTTGTCCCACACCGAAGGTGGCAGCCCTGAAAGCTGTTGCTGGTCTTCACCGTCCCCCTGCAGCCTATTCACAGGCACAACAGGATCTGGGACTCGGGATTGCCCAGAGGAGGAACATCTCATGGTTCTCGTCCTCGGCAGAGCCTGATTCAGGAAAGGCACACGTCCGGCTCCTTGTCCCACACGGAAGGTGGCAGCCCTGAAAGCTGTTGCTGGTCTTTACCGTCCCCCTGCAGCCTATTCACAGGCACAACAGGATCTGGGACCCGGGCTTGCCCAGAGGAGGAACATCTCATGGCTCTCGTCCTCGGCAGAGCCTCGTTCGGAAAAGGCACTCGTCCGGCTCCTTGTCCCACACGGAAGGTGGCAGCCCTGAAAGCTGTTGCTGGTCTTCACCGTCCCCCTGCAGCCTATTCAGAGGCAAAACAGGATCTGGGACTCGGGATTGCCCAGAGGAGGAACATCTCATGGCTCTCGTCCTCGGCAGAGCCTCTTTCCGAATAGGCACACGTCCGGCTCCTTGTCCCACACCGAAGGTGGCAGCCCTGAAAGCTGTTGCTGGTCTTCACCGTCCCCCTGCAGCCTATTCACAGGCACAACAGGATCTGGGACTCGGGATTGCCCAGATGAGGAACATCTACTGGCTCTCGTCCTCGGCAGAGCCTGATTCAGGAAAGGCACACGTCCGGCTCCTTGTCCCACACGGAAGGTGGCAGGCCGGAAAGATGTTGCTGGTCTTCACCGTCCCCCTGCAGCCTATTCACAGGCACAACAGGATCTGGGACCCGGGCTTGCCCAGAGGAGGAACATCTCATGGCTCTCGTCCTCGGCAGAGCCTCTTTCCGAAAAGGCACTCGTCCGGCTCCTTGTCCCACACGGAAGGTGGCAGCCCTGAAAGCTGTTGCTGGTCTTCACCGTCCCCCTGCAGCCTATTCACAGCTACAACAGGATCTGGGACCCGGGCTTGCCCAGAGGAGGAACATCTCATGGCTCTCGTCCTCGGCAGAGCCTGTTTCCGAGAAGGCACACGTCCGGCTCCTTGTCCCACACGGAAGGTGGCAGGCCGGAAAGAGGTTGCTGGTCTTCACCGTCCCCCTGCAGCCTATTCACAGGCACAAGAGGATCTGGGACCCGGGCTTGCCCAGAGGAGGAATATCTCATGGCTCTCGTCCTCGGCAGATCCTCTTTCCGAAAAGGCACACGTCCGGCTCCTTGTCCCACACGGAAGGTGGCAGCCCTGAAAGCTGTTGCTGGTCTTCACCGTCCCCCTGCAGCCTATTCACAGGCACAACAGGATCTGGGACCCGGGCTTGCCCAGAGGAGGAACATCTCATGGCTCTCGTCCTCGGCAGAGCCTCTTTCGGAAAAGGCACTCGTCCGGCTCCTTGTCCCACACGGAAGGTGGCAGCCCTGAAAGATGTTGCTGGTCTTCACCGTCCCCCTGCAGCCTATTCACAGCTACAACAGGATCTGGGACCCGGGCTTGCCCAGAGGAGGAACATCTCATGGCTCTCGTCCTCGGCAGAGCCTGTTTCCGAGAAGGCACACGTCCGGCTCCTTGTCCCAAAGGGAAGGTGGCAGGCCGGAAAGATGTTGCTGGTCTTCACCGTCCCCCTGCAGCCTATTCACAGGCACAAGAGGATCTGGGACCCGGGCTTGCCCAGAGGAGGAATATCTCATGGCTCTCGTCCTCGGCATAGCCTCTTTCCGAAAAGGCACACGTCCGGCTCCTTGTCCCACACGGAAGGTGGCAGCCCTGAAAGATGTTGCTGGTCTTCACCGTCCCCCTGCAGCCTATTCACAGCTACAACAGGATCTGGGACCTGGGCTTGCCCAGAGGAGGAACATCTCATGGTTCTCGTCCTCGGCAGAGCCTGATTCAGGAAAGGCACACGTCCGGCTCCTTGTCCCACACCGAAGGTGGCAGCCCTGAAAGCTGTTTCTGGTCTTCACCGTCCCCCTGCAGCCTATTCACAGGCACAACAGGATCTGGGACTCGGGATTGCCCAGAGGAGGAACATCTCATGGCTCTCGTCCTCGGCAGAGCCTGATTCAGGAAAGGCACACGTCCGGCTCCTTGTCCCACACCGAAGTTGGCAGCCCTGAAAGCTGTTGCTGGTCTTCACCGTCCCCCTGCAGCCTATTCACAGCTACAACAGGATCTGGGACCTGGGCTTGCCCAGAGGAGGAACATCTCATGGTTCTCGTCCTCGGCAGAGCCTCTTTCCGAATAGGCACACGTCCGGCTCCTTGTCCCACACGGAAGGTGGCAGGCCGGAAAGATGTTGCTGGTTTTCACCGTCCCCCTGCAGCCTATTCACAGGCACAAGAGGATCTGGGACCTGGGCTTGCCCAGAGGAGGAACATCTCATGGCTCTCGTCCTCGGCAGAGCCTCTTTCCGAAAAGGCACACGTCCGGCTCCTTGTCCCACACGGAAGGTGGCAGCCCTGAAAGATGTTGCTGGTCTTCACCGTCCCCCTGCAGCCTATTCACAGGCACAACAGGATCTGGGACCCGGGCTTGCCCAGAGGAGGAACATCTCATGGTTCTCGTCCTCGGCAGAGCCTCTTTCCGAAAGGCACACGTCTGGCTCCTTGTCCCACACGGAAGGTGGCAGCCCTGAAAGCTGTTGCTGGTCTTCACCGTCCCCCTGCAGCCTATTCACAGGCACAACAGGATCTGGGACCTGGGCTTGCCCAGAGGAGGAACATCTCATGGTTCTCGTCCTCGGCAGAGCCTGATTCCGAAAAGGCACACGTCCGGCTCCTTATCCCACACGGAAGGTGGCAGCCCTGAAAGATGTTGCTGGTCTTCACCGTCCCCATGCAGCCTATTCACAGGCACAAGAGGATTTGGGACCCGGGCTTGCCCAAAGGAGGAACATCTCATGGCTCTCGTCCTCGGCGGAGCCTTATTCCGGAAAGGCACACGTCCGGCTCCTTGTCCCACACGGAAGGTGGCAGCCCTGAAAGATGTTGCTGGTTTTCACCGTCCCCATGCAGCCTATTCACAGGCACAACAGGATCAGGGACCCGGGCTTGCCCAGAGGAAGAACATCTCATGGCTCTCGTCCTCGGCAGAGCCTGATTCAGGAAAGGCACACGTCCGGCTCCTTGTCCTACACCGAAGGTGGCAGCCCTGAAAGCTGTTGCTGGTCTTCACCCTCCCCCTGCAGCCTATTCACAGGCACAACAGGATCTGGGACTCGGGATTGCCCAGAGGAGGAACATCTCATGGCTCTCGTCCTCGGCAGAGCCTGATTCCGAAAAGGCACTCGTCCGTCTCCTTATCCCACACGGAAGGTGGCAGCCCTGAAAGATGTTGCTGGTCTTCACCGTCCCCATGCAGCCTATTCACAGGCACAAGAGGATTTGGGACACGGGCTTGCCCAAAGGAGGAACATCTCATGGCTCTCGTCCTCGGCGGAGCCTTATTCCGGAAAGGCACACGTCCGGCTCCTTGTCCCACACGGAAAGTGGCAGCCCTGAAAGATGTTGCTGGTTTTCACCGTCCCCATGCAGCCTATTCACAGGTACAACAGGATCTGGGACCCGGGCTTGCCCAGAGGAGGAACATCTCATGGCTCTCGTCCTCGGCAGAGCCTGTTTCAGGAAAGGCACACGTCCGGCTCCTTGTCCCACACCGAAGGTGGCAGCCCTGAAAGCTGTTGCTGGTCTTCACCGTCCCCCTGCAGCCTATTCACAGGCACAACAGGATCTGGGACTCGGGATTGCCCAGAGGAGGAACATCTCATGGTTCTCGTCCTCGGCAGAGCCTGATTCAGGAAAGGCACACGTCCGGCTCCTTGTCCCACACGGAAGGTGGCAGCCCTGAAAGCTGTTGCTGGTCTTTACCGTCCCCCTGCAGCCTATTCACAGGCACAACAGGATCTGGGACCCGGGCTTGCCCAGAGGAGGAACATCTCATGGCTCTCGTCCTCGGCAGAGCCTCGTTCGGAAAAGGCACTCGTCCGGCTCCTTGTCCCACACGGAAGGTGGCAGCCCTGAAAGCTGTTGCTGGTCTTCACCGTCCCCCTGCAGCCTATTCAGAGGCAAAACAGGATCTGGGACTCGGGATTGCCCAGAGGAGGAACATCTACTGGCTCTCGTCCTCGGCAGAGCCTGATTCAGGAAAGGCACACGTCCGGCTCCTTGTTTCACACGGAAGGTGGCAGCCCTGAAAGCTGTTGCTGGTCTTCACCGTCCCCCTGCAGCCTATTCACAGCTACAACAGGATCTGGGACCTGGGCTTGCCCAGAGGAGGAACATCTCATGGCTCTCGTCCTCGGCAGAGCCTCTTTCCGAAAAGGCACACGTCCGGCTCCTTGTCCCACACGGAAGGTGGCAGGCCGGAAAGATGTTGCTGGTTTTCACCGTCCCCCTGCAGCCTATTCACAGGCACAAGAGGATCTGGGACCTGGGCTTGCCCAGAGGAGTAACATCTCATGGCTCTCTTCCTCGGCAGAGCCTCTTTCCGAAAAGGCACACGTCCGGCTCCTTGTCCCACACGGAAGGTGGCAGCCCTGAAAGCTGTTGCTGGTCTTCACCGTCCCCCTGCAGCCTATTCACAGGCACAACAAGATCTGGGAATTGAGCTTGCCCAGAGGAGGAACATCTCATGGCTCTCGTCCTCGGCAGAGCCTCTTTCCGAAAGGCACACGTCTGGCTCCTTGTCCCACACGGAAGGAGGCAGCCCTGAAAGCTGTTGCTGGTCTTCACCGTCCCCCTGCAGCCTATTCACAGGCACAACAGGATCTGGGACCTGGGCTTGCCCAGAGGAGGAACATCTCATGGTTCTCGTCCTCGGCAGAGCCTGATTCCGAAAAGGCACTCGTCCGGCTCCTTATCCCACACGGAAGGTGGCAGCCCTGAAAGATGTTGCTGTTCTTCACCGTCCCCATGCAGCCTATTCACAGGCACAAGAGGATTTGGGACCCGGGCTTGCCCAAAGGAGGAACATCTCATGGCTCTCGTCCTCGGCGGAGCCTTATTCCGGAAAGGCACACGTCCGGCTCCTTGTCCCACACGGAAGGTGGCAGCCCTGAAAGATGTTGCTGGTCTTCACCGTCCCCATGCAGCCTATTCACAGGCACAACAGGATCAGGGACCCGGGCTTGCCCAGAGGAGGAACATCTCATGGCTCTCGTCCTCGGCAGAGCCTGATTCAGGAAAGGCACACGTCCGGCTCCTTGTCCCACACCGAAGGTGGCAGCCCTGAAAGCTGTTGCTGGTCTTCACCCTCCCCCTGCAGCCTATTCACAGGCACAACAGGATCTGGGACTCGGGATTGCCCAGAGGAGGAACATCTCATGGCTCTCGTCCTCGGCAGAGCCTGATTCCGAAAAGGCACTCGTCCGGCTCCTTATCCCACACGGAAGGTGGCAGCCCTGAAAGATGTTGCTGGTCTTCACCGTCCCCATGCAGCCTATTCACAGGCACAAGAGGATTTGGGCACGGGCTTGCCCAAAGGAGGAACATCTCATGGCTCTCGTCCTCGGCGGAGCATGATTCCGGAAAGGAACACGTCCGGCTCCTTGTCCCACACGGAAGGTGGCAGCCCTGAAAGATGTTGCTGGTTTTCACCGTCCCCATGCAGCCTATTCACAGGTACAACAGGATCTGGGACCCGGGCTTGCCCAGAGGAGGAACATCTCATGGCTCTCGTCCTCGGCAGAGCCTGATTCCGGAAAGGCTCACATCCGGCTCCTTGTCCCAAAGGGAAGGTGGCAGGCCGGAAAGATGTTGCTTGTCTTCACCGTCCCCCTGCAGCCTATTCACAGGCACAACAGGATCTGGGAACTGGGCTTGCCCAGAGGAGGAACATCTCATGGCTCTCGTCCTCGGCAGAGCCTCTTTCCGAAAAGGCACACGTCCGGCTCCTTGTCCCACACGGAAGGTGGCAGGCCGGAAAGATGTTGCTGGTTTTCACCGTCCCCCTGCAGCCTATTCACAGGCACAAGAGGATCTGGGACCTGGGCTTGCCCAGAGGAGTAACATCTCATGGCTCTCTTCCTCGGCAGAGCCTCTTTCCGAAAAGGCACACGTCCGGCTCCTTGTCCCACACGGAAGGTGGCAGCCCTGAAAGCTGTTGCTGGTCTTCACCGTCCCCCTGCAGCCTATTCACAGGCACAACAGGATCTGGGAATTGAGCTTGCCCAGAGGAGGAACATCTCATGGCTCTCGTCCTCGGCAGAGCCTCTTTCCGAAAGGCACACGTCTGGCTCCTTGTCCCACACGGAAGGAGGCAGCCCTGAAAGCTGTTGCTGGTCTTCACCGTCCCCCTGCAGCCTATTCACAGGCACAACAGGATCTGGGACCTGGGCTTGCCCAGAGGAGGAACATCTCATGGTTCTCGTCCTCGGCAGAGCCTGATTCCGAAAAGGCACTCGTCCGGCTCCTTATCCCACACGGAAGGTGGCAGCCCTGAAAGATGTTGCTGTTCTTCACCGTCCCCATGCAGCCTATTCACAGGCACAAGAGGATTTGGGACCCGGGCTTGCCCAAAGGAGGAACATCTCATGGCTCTCGTCCTCGGCGGAGCCTTATTCCGGAAAGGCACACGTCCGGCTCCTTGTCCCACACGGAAGGTGGCAGCCCTGAAAGATGTTGCTGGTCTTCACCGTCCCCATGCAGCCTATTCACAGGCACAACAGGATCAGGGACCCGGGCTTGCCCAGAGGAGGAACATCTCATGGCTCTCGTCCTCGGCAGAGCCTGATTCAGGAAAGGCACACGTCCGGCTCCTTGTCCCACACCGAAGGTGGCAGCCCTGAAAGCTGTTGCTGGTCTTCACCCTCCCCCTGCAGCCTATTCACAGGCACAACAGGATCTGGGACTCGGGATTGCCCAGAGGAGGAACATCTCATGGCTCTCGTCCTCGGCAGAGCCTGATTCCGAAAAGGCACTCGTCCGGCTCCTTATCCCACACGGAAGGTGGCAGCCCTGAAAGATGTTGCTGGTCTTCACCGTCCCCATGCAGCCTATTCACAGGCACAAGAGGATTTGGGCACGGGCTTGCCCAAAGGAGGAACATCTCATGGCTCTCGTCCTCGGCGGAGCATGATTCCGGAAAGGAACACGTCCGGCTCCTTGTCCCACACGGAAGGTGGCAGCCCTGAAAGATGTTGCTGGTTTTCACCGTCCCCATGCAGCCTATTCACAGGTACAACAGGATCTGGGACCCGGGCTTGCCCAGAGGAGGAACATCTCATGGCTCTCGTCCTCGGCAGAGCCTGATTCCGGAAAGGCTCACATCCGGCTCCTTGTCCCAAAGGGAAGGTGGCAGGCCGGAAAGATGTTGCTTGTCTTCACCGTCCCCCTGCAGCCTATTCACAGGCACAACAGGATCTGGGAACTGGGCTTGCCCAGAGCAGGAACATCTCATGGCTCTCGTCCTCGGCAGAGCCTCTTTCCGAAAAGGCACACGTCCGGCTCCTTGTCCCACACGGAAGGTGGCAGGCTGGAAAGATGTTGCTGGTTTTCACCGTCCCCATGCAGCCTATTCACAGGCACAACAGGATCTGGAACCTGGGCTTGCCCAGAGGAGGAACATCTCATGGCTCTCGTACTCGGCAGAGTCTCTTTCCGAAAAGGCACACGTCCGGCTCCTTGTCCCACACGGAAGGTGGCAGCCCTGAAAGCTGTTGCTGGTCTTCACCGTCCCCCTGCAGCCTATTCACAGGCACAACAGGATCTGGGACCTGGGCTTGCCCAGAGGAGGAACATCTCATGGTTCTCGTCCTCGGCAGAGCCTCTTTCCGAAAGGCACACGTCTGGCTCCTTGTCCCACACGGAAGGTGGCAGCCCTGAAAGATGTTGCTGGTCTTCACCGTCCCCATGCAGCCTATTCACAGGCACAAGAGGATTTGGGACACGGGCTTGCCCAAAGGAGGAACATCTCATGGTTCTCGTCCTCGGCAGATCCTCTTTCCGAAAAGGCACACGTCCGGCTCCTTGTCCCACACGGAAGGTGGCAGCCCTGAAAGCTGTTGCTGGTCTTTACCGTCCCCCTGCAGCCTATTCACAGGCACAACAGGATCTGGGACCCGGGCTTGCCCAGAGGAGGAACATCTCATGGCTCTCGTCCTCGGCAGAGCCTCTTTCGGAAAAGGCACTCGTCCGGCTCCTTGTCCCACACGGAAGGTGGCAGCCCTGAAAGCTGTTGCTGGTCTTCACCGTCCCCCTGCAGCCTATTCACAGGCACAACAGGATCTGGGACCCGGGCTTGCCCAGAGGAGGAACATCTCATGGCTCTCGTCCTCGGCAGAGCCTGTTTCCGAGAAGGCACACGTCCGGCTCCTTGTCCCAAAGGGAAGGTGGCAGGCCGGAAAGATGTTGCTGGTCTTCACCGTCCCCCTGCAGCCTATTCACAGGCACAAGAGGATCTGGGACCCGGGCTTGCCCAGAGGAGGAATATCTCATGGCTCTCGTCCTCGGCATAGCCTCTTTCCGAAAAGGCACAGGTCCGGCTCCTTGTCCCACACGGAAGGTGGCAGCCCTGAAAGATGTTGCTGGTCTTCACCGTCCCCCTGCAGCCTATTCACAGCTACAACAGGATCTGGGACCTGGGCTTGCCCAGAGGAGGAACATCTCATGGTTCTCGTCCTCGGCAGAGCCTGATTCAGGAAAGGCACACGTCCGGCTCCTTGTCCCACACCGAAGGTGGCAGCCCTGAAAGCTGTTTCTGGTCTTCACCGTCCCCCTGCAGCCTATTCACAGGCACAACAGGATCTGGGACTCGGGATTGCCCAGAGGAGGAACATCTCATGGCTCTCGTCCTCGGCAGAGCCTGATTCAGGAAAGGCACACGTCCGGCTCCTTGTCCCACACGGAAGGTGGCAGCCCTGAAAGCTGTTGCTGGTCTTCACCGTCCCCCTGCAGCCTATTCACAGCTACAACAGGATCTGGGACCTGGGCTTGCCCAGAGGAGGAACATCTCATGGTTCTCGTCCTCGGCAGAGCCTCTTTCCGAATAGGCACACGTCCGGCTCCTTGTCCCACACGGAAGGTGGCAGGCCGGAAAGATGTTGCTGGTTTGCACCGTCCCCCTGCAGCCTATTCACAGGCACAAGAGGATCTGGGACCTGGGCTTGCCCAGAGGAGGAACATCTCATGGCTCTCGTCCTCGGCAGAGCCTCTTTCCGAAAAGGCACACGTCCGGCTCCTTGTCCCACACGGAAGGTGGCAGCCCTGAAAGATGTTGCTGGTCTTCACCGTCCCCATGCAGCCTATTCACAGGCACAAGAGGATTTGGGACCCGGGCTTGCCCAAAGGAGGAACATCTCATGGCTCTCGTCCTCGGCGGAGCCTTATTCCGGAAAGGCACACGTCCGGCTCCTTGTCCCACACGGAAGGTGGCAGCCCTGAAAGTTGTTGCTGGTTTTCACCGTCCCCATGCAGCCTATTCACAGGCACAACAGGATCAGGGACCCGGGCTTGCCCAGAGGAGGAACATCTCATGGCTCTCATCCTCGGCAGAGCCTGATTAAGGAAAGGCACACGTCCGTCTCCTTGTCCTACACCGAAGGTGGCAGCCCTGAAAGCTGTTGCTGGTCTTCACCGTCCCCCTGCAGCCTATTCACAGCTACAACAGGATCTGGGACCCGGGCTTGCCCAGAGGAGGAACATCTCATGGCTCTCGTCCTCGGCAGAGCCTGTTTCAGGAAAGGCACACGTCCGGCTCCTTGTCCCACACGGAAGGTGGCAGGCCGGAAAGATGTTGCTGGTCTTCACCGTCCGCCTGCAGCCTATTCACAGGCACAACAGGATCTGGGACCTGGGCTTGCCCAGAGGAGGAACATCTCATGGTTCTCGTCCTCGGCAGAGCCTGATTCAGGAAAGGCACACGTCAGGCTCCTTGTCCCACACGGAAGGTGGCAGCCCTGAAAGCTGTTGCTGGTCTTTACCGTCCCCCTGCAGCCTATTCACAGGCACAACAGGATCTGGGACCCGGGCTTGCCCAGAGGAGGAACATCTCATGGTTCTCGTCCTCGGCAGAGCCTCGTTCGGAAAAGGCACTCGTCCGGCTCCTTGTCCCACACGGAAGGTGGCAGCCCTGAAAGCTGTTGCTGGTCTTCACCGTCCCCCTGCAGCCTATTCAGAGGCAAAACAGGATCTGGGACTCGGGATTGCCCAGAGGAGGAACATCTACTGGCTCTCGTCCTCGGCAGAGCCTGATACAGGAAAGGCACACGTCCGGCTCCTTGTCCCACACCGAAGGTGGCAGCCCTGAAAGCTGTTGCTGGTCTTCACCGTCCCCCTGCAGCCTATTCACAGGCACAACAGGATCTGGGACTCGGGATTGCCCAGATGAGGAACATCTACTGGCTCTCGTCCTCGGCAGAGCCTGATTCAGGAAAGGCACACGTCCGGCTCCTTGTCCAACACGGAAGGTGGCAGGCCGGAAAGATGTTGCTGGTCTTCACCGTCCCCCTGCAGCCTATTCACAGGCACAACAGGATCTGGGACCCGGGCTTGCCCAGAGGAGGAACATCTCATGGCTCTCGTCCTCGGCAGAGCCTCTTTCCGAAAAGGCACTCGTCCGGCACCTTGTCCCACACGGAAGGTGGCAGCCCTGAAAGCTGTTGCTGGTCTTCACCGTCCCCCTGCAGCCCATTCACAGCTACAACAGGATCTGGGACCCGGGCTTGCCCAGAGGAGGAACATCTCATGGCTCTCGTCCTCGGCAGAGCCTGTTTCCGAGAAGGCACACGTCTGGCTCCTTGTCCCACACGGAAGGTGGCAGGCCGGAAAGATGTTGCTGGTCTTCACCGTCCCCCTGCAGCCTATTCACAGGCACAAGAGGATCTGGGACCCGGGCTTGCCCAGAGGAGGAATATCTCATGGCTCTCGTCCTCGGCAGATCCTCTTTCCGAAAAGGCACACGTCCGGCTCCTTGTCCCACACGGAAGGTGGCAGCCCTGAAAGCTGTTGCTGGTCTTTACCGTCCCCCTGCAGCCTATTCACAGGCACAACAGGATCTGGGACCCGGGCTTGCCCAGAGGAGGAACATCTCATGGCTCTCGTCCTCGGCAGAGCCTCTTTCGGAAAAGGCACTCGTCCGGCTCCTTGTCCCACACGGAAGGTGGCAGCCCTGAAAGCTGTTGCTGGTCTTCACCGTCCCCCTGCAGCCTATTCACAGCTACAACAGGATCTGGGACCCGGGCTTGCCCAGAGGAGGAACATCTCATGGCTCTCGTCCTCGGCAGAGCCTGTTTCCGAGAAGGCACACGTCCGGCTCCTTGTCCCAAAGGGAAGGTGGCAGGCCGGAAAGATGTTGCTGGTCTTCACCGTCCCCCTGCAGCCTATTCACAGGCACAAGAGGATCTGGGACCCGGGCTTGCCCAGAGGAGGAATATCTCATGGCTCTCGTCCTCGGCATAGCCTCTTTCCGAAAAGGCACACGTCCGGCTCCTTGTCCCACACGGAAGGTGGCAGCCCTGAAAGATGTTGCTGGTCTTCACCGTCCCCCTGCAGCCTATTCACAGCTACAACAGGATCTGGGACCTGGGCTTGCCCAGAGGAGGAACATCTCATGGTTCTCGTCCTCGGCAGAGCCTGATTCAGGAAAGGCACACGTCCAGCTCCTTGTCCCACACCGAAGGTGGCAGCCCTGAAAGCTGTTTCTGGTCTTCACCGTCCCCCTGCAGCCTATTCACAGGCACAACAGGATCTGGGACTCGGGATTGCCCAGAGGAGGAACATCTCATGGCTCTCGTCCTCGGCAGAGCCTGATTCAGGAAAGGCACACGTCCGGCTCCTTGTCCCACACCGAAGTTGGCAGCCCTGAAAGCTGTTGCTGGTCTTCACCGTCCCCCTGCAGCCTATTCACAGCTACAACAGGATCTGGTACCTGGGCTTGCCCAGAGGAGGAACATCTCATGGTTCTCGTCCTCGGCAGAGCCTCTTTCCGAATAGGCACACGTCCGGCTCCTTGTCCCACACGGAAGGTGGCAGGCCGGAAAGATGTTGCTGGTTTTCACCGTCCCCCTGCAGCCTATTCACAGGCACAAGAGGATCTGGGACCTGGGCTTGCCCAGAGGAGGAACATCTCATGGCTCTCTTCCTCGGCAGAGCCTCTTTCCGAAAAGGCACACGTCCGGCTCCTTGTCCCACACGGAAGGTGGCAGCCCTGAAAGATGTTGCTGGTCTTCACCGTCCCCCTGCAGCCTATTCACAGGCACAACAGGATCTGGGAATTGGGCTTGCCCAGAGGAGGAACATCTCATGGTTCTCGTCCTCGGCAGAGCCTCTTTCCGAAAGGCACACGTCTGGCTCCTTGTCCCACACGGAAGGTGGCAGCCCTGAAAGCTGTTGCTGGTCTTCACCGTCCCCCTGCAGCCTATTCACAGGCACAACAGGATCTGGGACCTGGGCTTGCCCAGAGGAGGAACATCTCATGGTTCTCGTCCTCGGCAGAGCCTGATTCCGAAAAGGCACTCGTCCGGCTCCTTATCCCACACGGAAGTTGGCAGCCCTGAAAGCTGTTGCTGGTCTTCACCGTCCCCATGCAGCCTATTCACAGGCACAAGAGGATATGGGACCCGGGCTTGCCCAAAGGAGGAACATCTCATGGCTCTCGTCCTCGGCGGAGCCTTATTCCGGAAAGGCACACGTCCGGCTCCTTGTCCCACACGGAAGGTGGCAGCCCTGAAAGATGTTGCTGGTTTTCACCGTCCCCATGCAGCCTATTCACAGGCACAACAGGATCAGGGACCCGGGCTTGCCCAGAGGAGGAACATCTCATGGCTCTCGTCCTCGGCAGAGCCTGATTCAGGAAAGGCACACGTCCGGCTCCTTGTCCTACACCGAAGGTGGCAGCCCTGAAAGCTGTTGCTGGTCTTCACCCTCCCCCTGCAGCCTATTCACAGGCACAACAGGATCTGGGACTCGGGATTGCCCAGAGGAGGAACATCTCATGGCTCTCGTCCTCGGCAGAGCCTGATTCCGAAAAGGCACTCGTCCGGCTCCTTATCCCACACGGAAGGTGGCAGCCCTGAAAGATGTTGCTGGTCTTCACCGTCCCCATGCAGCCTATTCACAGGTACAACAGGATCTGGGACCCGGGCTTGCCCAGAGGAGGAACATCTCATGGCTCTCGTCCTCGGCAGAGCCTGATTCCGGAAAGGCTCACATCCGGCTCCTTGTCCCAAAGGGAAGGTGGCAGGCCGGAAAGATGTTGCTTGTCTTCACCGTCCCCCTGCAGCCTATTCACAGGCACAACAGGATCTGGGAACTGGGCTTGCCCAGAGCAGGAACATCTCATGGCTCTCGTCCTCGGCAGAGCCTGTTTCAGGAAAGGCACACGTCCGGCTCCTTGTCCCACACGGAAGGTGGCAGGCCGGAAAGATGTTGCTGGTCTTCACCGACCGCCTGCAGCCTATTCACAGGCACAACAGGATCTGGGACCTGGGCTTGCCCAGAGGAGGAACATCTCATGGTTCTCGTCCTCGGCAGAGCCTGATTCAGGAAAGGCACACGTCCGGCTCCTTATCCCACACGGAAGGTGGCAGCCCTGAAAGCTGTTGCTGGTCTTTACCGTCCCCCTGCAGCCTATTCACAGGCACAACAGGATCTGGGACCCGGGCTTGCCCAGAGGAGGAACATCTCATGGCTCTCGTCCTCGGCAGAGCCTCTTTCGGAAAAGGCACTCGTCCGGCTCCTTGTCCCACACGGAAGGTGGCAGCCCTGAAAGCTGTTGCTGGTCTTCACCGTCCCCCTGCAGCCTATTCAGAGGCAAAAAAGGATCTGGGACTCGGGATTGCCCAGAGGAGGAACATCTACTGGCTCTCGTCCTCGGCAGAGCCTGATTCAGGAAAGGCACACGTCCGGCTCCTTGTCCCACACCGAAGGTGGCAGCCCTGAAAGCTGTTGCTGGTCTTCACCATCCCCCTGCAGCCTATTCACAGGCACAACAGGATCTGGGACTCGGGATTGCCCAGAGGAGGAACATCTACTGGCTCTCGTCCTCGGCAGAGCCTGATTCAGGAAAGGCACACGTCCGGCTCCTTGTCCCACACCGAAGTTGGCAGCCCTGAAAGCTGTTGCTGGTCTTCACCGTCCCCCTGCAGCCTATTCACAGCTACAACAGGATCTGGGACCTGGGCTTGCCCAGTGGAGGAACATCTCATGGTTCTCGTCCTCGGCAGAGCCTCTTTCCGAATAGGCACACGTCCGGCTCCTTGTCCCACACGGAAGGTGGCAGGCCGGAAAGATGTTGCTGGTTTTCACCGTCCCCCTGCAGCCTATTCACAGGCACAAGAGGATCTGGGACCTGGGCTTGCCCAGAGGAGGAACATCTCATGGCTCTCGTCCTCGGCAGAGCCTCTTTCCGAAAAGGCACACGTCCGGCTCCTTGTCCCACACGGAAGGTGGCAGCCCTGAAATATGTTGCTGGTCTTCACCGTCCCCCTGCAGCCTATTCACAGGCACAACAGGATCTGGGAATTGGGCTTGCCCAGAGGAGGAACATCTCATGGTTCTCGTCCTCGGCAGAGCCTCTTTCCGAAAGGCACACGTCTGGCTCCTTGTCCCACACGGAAGGTGGCAGCCCTGAAAGCTGTTGCTGGTCTTCACCGTCCGCCTGCAGCCTATTCACAGGCACAACAGGATCTGGGACCTGGGCTTGCCCAGAGGAGGAACATCTCATGGTTCTCGTCCTCGGCAGAGCCTGATTCCGAAAAGGCACTCGTCCAGCTCCTTATCCCACACGGAAGGTGGCAGCCCTGAAAGATGTTGCTGGTCTTCACCGTCCCCATGCAGCCTATTCACAGGCACAAGAGGATTTGGGACCCGGGCTTGCCCAAAGGAGGAACATCTCATGGCTCTCGTCCTCGGCGGAGCCTTATTCCGGAAAGGCACACGTCCGGCTCCTTGTCCCACACGGAAGGTGGCAGCCCTGAAAGTTGTTGCTGGTTTTCACCGTCCCCATGCAGCCTATTCACAGGCACAACAGGATCTGGGACCTGGGCTTGCCCAGAGGAGGAACATCTCATGGTTCTCGTCCTCGGCAGAGCCTGATTCAGGAAAGGCACACGTCCGGCTCCTTGTCCCACACGGAAGGTGGCAGCCCTGAAAGCTGTTGCTGGTCTTTACCGTCCCCCTGCAGCCTATTCACAGGCACAACAGGATCTGGGACCCGGGCTTGCCCAGAGGAGGAACATCTCATGGCTCTCGTCCTCGGCAGAGCCTCTTTCGGAAAAGGCACTCGTCCGGCTCCTTGTCCCACACGGAAGGTGGCAGCCCTGAAAGCTGTTGCTGGTCTTCACCGTCCCCCTGCAGCCTATTCAGAGGCAAAAAAGGATCTGGGACTCGGGATTGCCCAGAGGAGGAACATCTTCTGGCTCTCGTCCTCGGCAGAGCCTGATTCAGGAAAGGCACACGTCCGGCTCCTTGTCCCACACCGAAGGTGGCAGCCCTGAAAGCTGTTGCTGGTCTTCACCGTCCCCCTGCAGCCTATTCACAGGCACAACAGGATCTGGGACTCGGGATTGCCCAGAGGAGGAACATCTCATGGCTCTCGTCCTCGGCAGAGCCTGATTCAGGAAAGGCACACGTCCGGCTCCTTGTCCCACACGGAAGGTGGCAGCCCTGAAAGCTGTTGCTGGTCTTCACCGTCCCCCTGCAGCCTATTCACAGCTACAACAGGATCTGGGACCTGGGCTTGCCCAGAGGAGGAACATCTCATGGTTCTCGTCCTCGGCAGAGCCTCTTTCCGAATAGGCACACGTCCGGCTCCTTGTCCCACACGGAAGGTGGCAGCCCTGAAAGATGTTGCTGGTTTTCACCGTCCCCCTGCAGCCTATTCACAGGCACAACAGGATCTGGGACCTGGGCTTGCCCAGAGGAGGAACATCTCATGGCTCTCGTCCTCGGCAGAGCCTCTTTCCGAAAAGGCACACGTCCGGCTCCTTGTCCCACACGGAAGGTGGCAGCCCTGAAATATGTTGCTGGTCTTCACCGTCCCCCTGCAGCCTATTCACAGGCACAACAGGATCTGGGAATTGGGCTTGCCCAGAGGAGGAACATCTCATGGTTCTCGTCCTCGGCAGAGCCTCTTTCCGAAAGGCACACGTCTGGCTCCTTGTCCCACACGGAAGGTGGCAGCCCTGAAAGCTGTTGCTGGTCTTCACCGTCCGCCTGCAGCCTATTCACAGGCACAACAGGATCTGGGACCTGGGCTTGCCCAGAGGAGGAACATCTCATGGTTCTCGTCCTCGGCAGAGCCTGATTCCGAAAAGGCACTCGTCCAGCTCCTTATCCCACACGGAAGGTGGCAGCCCTGAAAGATGTTGCTGGTCTTCACCGTCCCCATGCAGCCTATTCACAGGCACAAGAGGATTTGGGACCCGGGCTTGCCCAAAGGAGGAACATCTCATGGCTCTCGTCCTCGGCGGAGCCTTATTCGGGAAAGGCACACGTCCGGCTCCTTGTCCCACACGGAAGGTGGCAGCCCTGAAAGTTGTTGCTGGTTTTCACCGTCCCCATGCAGCCTATTCACAGGCACAACAGGATCAGGGACCCGGGCTTGCCCAGAGGAGGAACATCTCATGGCTCTCATCCTCGGCAGAGCCTGATTAAGGAAAGGCACACGTCCGTCTCCTTGTCCTACACCGAAGGTGGCAGCCCTGAAAGCTGTTGCTGGTCTTCACCGTCCCCCTGCAGCCTATTCACAGCTACAACAGGATCTGGGACCCGGGCCTGCCCAGAGGAGGTACATCTCATGGCTCTCGTCCTCGGCAGAGCCTGTTTCAGGAAAGGCACACGTCCGGCTCCTTGTCCCACACGGAAGGTGGCAGGCCGGAAAGATGTTGCTGGTCTTCACCGTCCGCCTGCAGCCTATTCACAGGCACAACAGGATCTGGGACCTGGGCTTGCCCAGAGGAGGAACATCTCATGGTTCTCGTCCTCGGCAGAGCCTGATTCAGGAAAGGCACACGTCAGGCTCCTTGTCCCACACGGAAGGTGGCAGCCCT
This sequence comes from Astur gentilis, assembly GCF_929443795.1. Lineage (NCBI taxonomy): Eukaryota > Metazoa > Chordata > Aves > Accipitriformes > Accipitridae > Astur > Astur gentilis. The sequence goes on from NC_064889.1 coordinate 940,472, forward strand.
GAAAGCTGTTGCTGGTCTTTACCGTCCCCCTGCAGCCTATTCACAGGCACAACAGGATCTGGGACCCGGGCTTGCCCAGAGGAGGAACATCTCATGGCTCTCGTCCTCGGCAGAGCCTCGTTCGGAAAAGGCACTCGTCCGGCTCCTTGTCCCACACGGAAGGTGGCAGCCCTGAAAGCTGTTGCTGGTCTTCACCGTCCCCCTGCAGCCTATTCAGAGGCAAAACAGGATCTGGGACTCGGGATTGCCCAGAGGAGGAACATCTACTGGCTCTCGTCCTCGGCAGAGCCTGATTCAGGAAAGGCACACGTCCGGCTCCTTGTCCCACACCGAAGGTGGCAGCCCTGAAAGCTGTTGCTGGTCTTCACCGTCCCACTGCAGCCTATTCACAGGCACAACAGGATCTGGGACTCGGGATTGCCCAGATGAGGAACATCTACTGGCTCTCGTCCTCGGCAGAGCCTGATTCAGGAAAGGCACACGTCCGGCTCCTTGTCCCACACGGAAGGTGGCAGGCCGGAAAGATGTTGCTGGTCTTCACCGTCCCCCTGCAGCCTATTCACAGGCACAAGAGGATCTGGGACCCGGGCTTGCCCAGAGGAGGAACATCTCATGGCTCTCGTCCTCGGCAGAGCCTCTTTCGGAAAAGGCACTCGTCCGGCACCTTGTCCCACACGGAAGGTGGCAGCCCTGAAAGCTGTTGCTGGTCTTCACCGTCCCCCTGCAGCCTATTCACAGCTACAACAGGATCTGGGACCCGGGCTTGCCCAGAGGAGGAACATCTCATGGCTCTCGTCCTCGGCATAGCCTCTTTCCGAAAAGGCACACGTCCGGCTCCTTGTCCCACACGGAAGGTGGCAGCCCTGAAAGATGTTGCTGGTCTTCACCGTCCCCCTGCAGCCTATTCACAGGCACAAGAGGATCTGGGACCCGGGTTGCCCAGAGGAGGAATATCTCATGGCTCTCGTCCTCGGCAGATCCTCTTTCCGAAAAGGCACACGTCCGGCTCCTTGTCCCACACGGAAGGTGGCAGCCCTGAAAGCTGTTGCTGGTCTTTACCGTCCCCCTGCAGCCTATTCACAGGCACAACAGGATCTGGGACCCGGGCTTGCCCAGAGGAGGAACATCTCATGGCTCTCGTCCTCGGCATAGCCTCTTTCCGAAAAGGCACACGTCCGGCTCCTTGTCCCAAAGGGAAGGTGGCAGGCCGGAAAGATGTTGCTGGTCTTCACCGTCCCCCTGCAGCCTATTCACAGGCACAAGAGGATCTGGGACCCGGGCTTGCCCAGAGGAGGAATATCTCATGGCTCTCGTCCTCGGCATAGCCTCTTTCCGAAAAGGCACACGTCCGGCTCCTTGTCCCACACGGAAGGTGGCAGCCCTGAAAGATGTTGCTGGTCTTCACCGTCCCCCTGCAGCCTATTCACAGGCACAACAGGATCTGGGACCTGGGCTTGCCCAGAGGAGGAACATCTCATGGTTCTCGTCCTCGGCAGAGCCTGATTCAGGAAAGGCACACGTCCGGCTCCTTGTCCCACACCGAAGGTGGCAGCCCTGAAAGCTGTTTCTGGTCTTCACCGTCCCCCTGCAGCCTATTCACAGGCACAACAGGATCTGGGACTCGGGATTGCCCAGAGGAGGAACATCTCATGGCTCTCGTCCTCGGCAGAGCCTGATTCAGGAAAGGCACACGTCCGGCTCCTTGTCCCACACCGAAGTTGGCAGCCCTGAAAGCTTTTGCTGGTCTTCACCGTCCCCCTGCAGCCTATTCACAGGCACAACAGGATCTGGGAATTGGGCTTGCCCAGAGGAGGAACATCTCATGGTTCTCGTCCTCGGCAGAGCCTCTTTCCGAAAGGCACACGTCTGGCTCCTTCTCCCACACGGAAGGTGGCAGCCCTGAAAGCTGTTGCTGGTCTTCACCGTCCCCCTGCAGCCTATTCACAGGCACAACAGGATCTGGGACCTGGGCTTGCCCAGAGGAGGAACATCTCATGGTTCTCGTCCTCGGCAGAGCCTGATTCCGAAAAGGCACTCGTCCGGCTCCTTATCCCACACGGAAGTTGGCAGCCCTGAAAGCTGTTGCTGGTCTTCACCGTCCCCATGCAGCCTATTCACAGGCACAAGAGGATTTGGGACCCGGGCTTGCCCAAAGGAGGAACATCTCATGGCTCTCGTCCTCGGCGGAGCCTTATTCTGGAAAGGCACACGTCCGGCTCCTTGTCCCACACGGAAGGTGGCAGCCCTGAAAGATGTTGCTGGTTTTCACCGTCCCCATGCAGCCTATTCACAGGCACAACAGGATCAGGGACCCGGGCTTGCCCAGAGGAGGAACATCTCATGGCTCTCGTCCTCGGCAGAGCCTGATTCAGGAAAGGCACACGTCCGGCTCCTTGTCCTACACCGAAGGTGGCAGCCCTGAAAGCTGTTGCTGGTCTTCACCCTCCCCCTGCAGCCTATTCACAGGCACAACAGGATCTGGGACTCGGGATTGCCCAGAGGAGGAACATCTCATGGCTCTCGTCCTCGGCAGAGCCTGATTCCGAAAAGGCACTCGTCCGGCTCCTTATCCCACACGGAAGGTGGCAGCCCTGAAAGATGTTGCTGGTCTTCACCGTCCCCATGCAGCCTATTCACAGGCACAAGAGGATTTGGGACACGGGCTTGCCCAAAGGAGGAACATCTCATGGCTCTCGTCCTCGGCGGAGCCTTATTCCGGAAAGGCACACGTCCGGCTCCTTGTCCCACACGGAAGGTGGCAGCCCTGAAAGATGTTGCTGCTTTTCACCGTCCCCATGCAGCCTATTCACAGGTACAACAGGATCTGGGACCCGGGCTTGCCCAGAGGAGGAACATCTCATGGCTCTCGTCCTCGGCAGAGCCTGTTTCAGGAAAGGCACACGTCCGGCTCCTTGTCCCACACGGAAGGTGGCAGGCCGGAAAGATGTTGCTGGTCTTCACCGACCGCCTGCAGCCTATTCACAGGCACAACAGGATCTGGGACCTGGGCTTGCCCAGAGGAGGAACATCTCATGGTTCTCGTCCTCGGCAGAGCCTGATTCAGGAAAGGCACACGTCCGGCTCCTTGTCCCACACGGAAGGTGGCAGCCCTGAAAGCTGTTGCTGGTCTTCACCGTCCACCTGCAGCCTATTCACAGCTACAACAGGATCAGGGACCCGGGCTTGCCCAGAGGAGGAACATCTCATGGCTCTCGTCCTCGGCAGAGCCTGTTTCCGAGAAGGCACACGTCCGGCTCCTTGTCACAAAGGGAAGGTGGCAGGCCGGAAAGATGTTGCTGGTCTTCACCGTCCCCCTGCAGCCTATTCACAGGCACAAGAGGATCTGGGACCCGGGCTTGCCCAGAGGAGGAATATCTCATGGCTCTCGTCCTCGGCATAGCCTCTTTCCGAAAAGGCACACGTCCGGCTCCTTGTCCCACACGGAAGGTGGCAGCCCTGAAAGATGTTGCTGGTCTTCACCGTCCCCCTGCAGCCTATTCACAGCTACAACAGGATCTGGGACCTGGGCTTGCCCAGAGGAGGAACATCTCATGGCTCTCGTCCTCGGCAGAGCCTGATTCAGGAAAGGCACACGTCCGGCTCCTTGTCCCACACCGAAGTTGGCAGCCCTGAAAGCTGTTGCTGGTCTTCACCGTCCCCCTGCAGCCTATTCACAGCTACAACAGGATCTGGGACCTGGGCTTGCCCAGAGGAGGAACATCTCATGGTTCTCGTCCTCGGCAGAGCCTCTTTCCGAATAGGCACACGTCCGGCTCCTTGTCCCACACGGAAGGTGGCAGGCCGGAAAGATGTTGCTGGTTTTCACCGTCCCCCTGCAGCCTATTCACAGGCACAAGAGGATCTGGGACCTGGGCTTGCCCAGAGGAGGAACATCTCATGGCTCTCTTCCTCGGCAGAGCCTCTTTCCGAAAGGCACACGTCTGGCTCCTTGTCCCACACGGAAGGTGGCAGCCCTGAAAGCTGTTGCTGGTCTTCACCGTCCCCCTGCAGCCTATTCACAGGCACAACAGGATCTGGGACCTGGGCTTGCCCAGAGGAGGAACATCTCATGGTTCTCGTCCTCGGCAGAGCCTGATTCCGAAAAGGCACTCGTCCGGCTCCTTATCCCACACGGAAGTTGGCAGCCCTGAAAGCTGTTGCTGGTCTTCACCGTCCCCCTGCAGCCTATTCACAGGCACAAGAGGATATGGGACCCGGGCTTGCCCAAAGGAGGAACATCTCATGTCTCTTGTCCTCGTCCGAGCCTTATTCCGGAAAGGCACACGTCCGGCTCCTTGTCCCACACGGAAGGTGGCAGCCCTGAAAGATGTTGCTGGTTTTCACCGTCCCCATGCAGCCTATTCACAGGCACAACAGGATCAGGGACCGGGGCTTGCCCAGAGGAGGAACATCTCATGGCTCTCGTCCTCGGCAGAGCCTGATTCAGGAAAGGCACACGTCCGGCTCCTTGTCCTACACCGAAGGTGGCAGCCCTGAAAGCTGTTGCTGGTCTTCACCCTCCCCCTGCAGCCTATTCACAGGCACAACAGGATCTGGGACTCAGGATTGCCCAGAGGAGGAACATCTCATGGCTCTCGTCCTCGGCAGAGCCTGATTCCGAAAAGGCACTCGTCCGGCTCCTTATCCCACACGGAAGGTGGCAGCCCTGAAAGATGTTGCTGGTCTTCACCGTCCCCATGCAGCCTATTCACAGGCACAAGAGGATTTGGGACACGGGCTTGCCCAAAGGAGGAACATCTCATGGCTCTCGTCCTCGGCGGAGCCTTATTCCGGAAAGGCACACGTCCGGCTCCTTGTCCCACACGGAAGGTGGCAGCCCTGAAAGATGTTGCTGGTTTTCACCGTCCCCATGCAGCCTATTCACAGGTACAACAGGATCTGGGACCCGGGCTTGCCCAGAGGAGGAACATCTCATGGCTCTCGTCCTCGGCAGAGCCTGTTTCAGGAAAGGCACACGTCCGGCTCCTTGTCCCACACGGAAGGTGGCAGGCCGGAAAGATGTTGCTGGTCTTCACCGACCGCCTGCAGCCTATTCACAGGCACAACAGGATCTGGGACCTGGGCTTGCCCAGAGGAGGAACATCTCATGGTTCTCGTCCTCGGCAGAGCCTGATTCAGGAAAGGCACACGTCCGGCTCCTTGTCCCACACGGAAGGTGGCAGCCCTGAAAGCTGTTGCTGGTCTTTACCGTCCCCCTGCAGCCTATTCACAGGCACAACAGGATCTGGGACCCGGGCTTGCCCAGAGGAGGAACATCTCATGGCTCTCGTCCTCGGCAGAGCCTCTTTCGGAAAAGGCACTCGTCCGGCTCCTTGTCCCACACGGAAGGTGGCAGCCCTGAAAGCTGTTGCTGGTCTTCACCGTCCCCCTGCAGCCTATTCAGAGGCAAAAAAGGATCTGGGACTCGGGATTGCCCAGAGGAGGAACATCTACTGGCTCTCGTCCTCGGCAGAGCCTGATTCAGGAAAGGCACACGTCCGGCTCCTTGTCCCACACCGAAGGTGGCAGCCCTGAAAGCTGTTGCTGGTCTTCACCATCCCCCTGCAGCCTATTCACAGGCACAACAGGATCTGGGACTCGGGATTGCCCAGAGGAGGAACATCTACTGGCTCTCGTCCTCGGCAGAGCCTGATTCAGGAAAGGCACACGTCCGGCTCCTTGTCCCACACGGAAGGTGGCAGCCCTGAAAGCTGTTGCTGGTCTTCACCGTCCCCCTGCAGCCTATTCACAGCTACAACAGGATCTGGGACCTGGGCTTGCCCAGAGGAGGAACATCTCATGGTTCTCGTCCTCGGCAGAGCCTCTTTCCGAATAGGCACACGTCCGGCTCCTTGTCCCACACGGAAGGTGGCAGGCCGGAAAGATGTTGCTGGTTTTCACCGTCCCCCTGCAGCCTATTCACAGGCACAAGAGGATCTGGGACCTGGGCTTGCCCAGAGGAGGAACATCTCATGGCTCTCGTCCTCGGCAGAGCCTCCTTCCGAAAAGGCACACGTCCGGCTCCTTGTCCCACACGGAAGGTGGCAGCCCTGAAATATGTTGCTGGTCTTCACCGTCCCCCTGCAGCCTATTCACAGGCACAACAGGATCTGGGAATTGGGCTTGCCCAGAGGAGGAACATCTCATGGTTCTCGTCCTCGGCAGAGCCTCTTTCCGAAAGGCACACGTCTGGCTCCTTGTCCCACACGGAAGGTGGCAGCCCTGAAAGCTGTTGCTGGTCTTCACCGTCCGCCTGCAGCCTATTCACAGGCACAACAGGATCTGGGACCTGGGCTTGCCCAGAGGAGGAACATCTCATGGTTCTCGTCCTTGGCAGAGCCTGATTCCGAAAAGGCACTCGTCCAGCTCCTTATCCCACACGGAAGGTGGCAGCCCTGAAAGATGTTGCTGGTCTTCACCGTCCCCATGCAGCCTATTCACAGGCACAAGAGGATTTGGGACCCGGGCTTGCCCAAAGGAGGAACATCTCATGGCTCTCGTCCTCGGCGGAGCCTTATTCCGGAAAGGCACACGTCTGGCTCCTTGTCCCACACGGAAGGTGGCAGCCCTGAAAGTTGTTGCTGGTTTTCACCGTCCCCATGCAGCCTATTCACAGGCACAACAGGATCTGGGACCTGGGCTTGCCCAGAGGAGGAACATCTCATGGCTCTCGTCCTCGGCAGAGCCTGATTCAGGAAAGGCACACGTCCGGCTCCTTGTCCCACACGGAAGGTGGCAGCCCTGAAAGCTGTTGCTGGTCTTTACCGTCCCCCTGCAGCCTATTCACAGGCACAACAGGATCTGGGACCCGGGCTTGCCCAGAGGAGGAACATCTCATGGCTCTCGTCCTCGGCAGAGCCTCTTTCGGAAAAGGCACTCGTCCGGCTCCTTGTCCCACACGGAAGGTGGCAGCCCTGAAAGCTGTTGCTGGTCTTCACCGTCCCCCTGCAGCCTATTCAGAGGCAAAAAAGGATCTGGGACTCGGGATTGCCCAGAGGAGGAACATCTACTGGCTCTCGTCCTCGGCAGAGCCTGATTCAGGAAAGGCACACGTCCGGCTCCTTGTCCCACACCGAAGGTGGCAGCCCTGAAAGCTGTTGCTGGTCTTCACCGTCCCCCTGCAGCCTATTCACAGGCACAACAGGATCTGGGACTCGGGCTTGCCCAGAGGAGGAACATCTACTGGCTCTCGTCCTCGGCAGAGCCTGATTCAGGAAAGGCACACGTCCGGCTCCTTGTCCCACACGGAAGGTGGCAGCCCTGAAAGCTGTTGCTGGTCTTCACCGTCCCCCTGCAGCCTATTCACAGGCACAACAGGATCTGGGACTCGGGATTGCCCAGATGAGGAACATCTACTGGCTCTCGTCCTCGGCAGAGCCTGATTCAGGAAAGGCACACGTCCGGCTCCTTGTCCCACACGGAAGGTGGCAGGCCGGAAAGATGTTGCTGGTCTTCACCGTCCCCCTGCAGCCTATTCACAGGCACAACAGAATCTGGGACCCGGGCTTGCCCAGAGGAGGAACATCTCATGGCTCTCGTCCTCGGCAGAGCCTCTTTCGGAAAAGGCACTCGTCCGGCACCTTGTCCCACACGGAAGGTGGCAGCCCTGAAAGCTGTTGCTGGTCTTCACCGTCCCCCTGCAGCCTATTCACAGCTACAACAGGATCTGGGACCCGGGCTTGCCCAGAGGAGGAACATCTCATGGCTCTCGTCCTCGGCAGAGCCTGTTTCCGAGAAGGCACACGTCTGGCTCCTTGTCCCACACGGAAGGTGGCAGGCCGGAAAGATGTTGCTGGTCTTCACCGTCCCCCTGCAGCCTATTCACAGGCACAAGAGGATCTGGGACCCGGGCTTGCCCAGAGGAGGAATATCTCATGGCTCTCGTCCTCGGCAGATCCTCTTTCCGAAAAGGCACACGTCCGGCTCCTTGTCCCACACGGAAGGTGGCAGCCCTGAAAGCTGTTGCTGGTCTTTACCGTCCCCCTGCAGCCTATTCACAGGCACAACAGGATCTGGGACCCGGGCTTGCCCAGAGGAGGAACATCTCATGGCTCTCGTCCTCGGCATAGCCTCTTTCCGAAAAGGCACACGTCCGGCTCCTTGTCCCAAAGGGAAGGTGGCAGGCCGGAAAGATGTTGCTGGTCTTCACCGTCCCCCTGCAGCCTATTCACAGGCACAAGAGGATCTGGGACCCGGGCTTGCCCAGAGGAGGAATATCTCATGGCTCTCGTCCTCGGCATAGCCTCTTTCCGAAAAGGCACACGTCCGGCTCCTTGTCCCACACGGAAGGTGGCAGCCCTGAAAGATGTTGCTGGTTTTCACCGTCCCCATGCAGCCTATTCACAGGCACAACAGGATCAGGGACCCGGGCTTGCCCAGAGGAGGAACATCTCATGGCTCTCGTCCTCGGCAGAGCCTGATTCAGGAAAGGCACACGTCCGGCTCCTTGTCCTACACCGAAGGTGGCAGCCCTGAAAGCTGTTGCTGGTCTTCACCCTCCCCCTGCAGCCTATTCACAGGCACAACAGGATCTGGGACTCGGGATTGCCCAGAGGAGGAACATCTCATGGCTCTCGTCCTCGGCAGAGCCTGATTCCGAAAAGGCACTCGTCCGGCTCCTTATCCCACACGGAAGGTGGCAGCCCTGAAAGATGTTGCTGTTCTTCACCGTCCCCATGCAGCCTATTCACAGGCACAAGAGGATTTGGGACCCGGGCTTGCCCAAAGGAGGAACATCTCATGGCTCTCGTCCTCGGCGGAGCCTTATTCCGGAAAGGCACACGTCCGGCTCCTTGTCCCACACGGAAGGTGGCAGCCCTGAAAGATGTTGCTGCTTTTCACCGTCCCCATGCAGCCTATTCACAGGTACAACAGGATCTGGGACCTGGGCTTGCCCAGAGGAGGAACATCTCATGGTTCTCGTCCTCGGCAGAGCCTGATTCCGAAAAGGCACTCGTCCAGCTCCTTATCCCACACGGAAGGTGGCAGCCCTGAAAGATGTTGCTGGTCTTCACCGTCCCCATGCAGCCTATTCACAGGCACAAGAGGATTTGGGACCCGGGCTTGCCCAAAGGAGGAACATCTCATGGCTCTCGTCCTCGGCGGAGCCTTATTCCGGAAAGGCACACGTCCGGCTCCTTTTCCCACACGGAAGGTGGCAGCCCTGAAAGTTGTTGCTGGTTTTCACCGTCCCAATGCAGCCTATTCACAGGCACAACAGGATCAGGGACCCGGGCTTGCCCAGAGGAGGAACATCTCATGGCTCTCATCCTCGGCAGAGCCTGATTAAGGAAAGGCACACGTCCGTCTCCTTGTCCTACACCGAAGGTGGCAGCCCTGAAAGCTGTTGCTGGTCTTCACCGTCCCCCTGCAGCCTATTCACAGCTACAACAGGATCTGGGACCCGGGCTTGCCCAGAGGAGGTACATCTCATGGCTCTCGTCCTCGGCAGAGCCTGTTTCAGGAAAGGCACACGTCCGGCTCCTTGTCCCACACGGAAGGTGGCAGGCCGGAAAGATGTTGCTGGTCTTCACCGTCCGCCTGCAGCCTATTCACAGGCACAACAGGATCTGGGACCTGGGCTTGCCCAGAGGAGGAACATCTCATGGTTCTCGTCCTCGGCAGAGCCTGATTCAGGAAAGGCACACGTCAGGCTCCTTGTCCCACACGGAAGGTGGCAGCCCTGAAAGCTGTTGCTGGTCTTTACCGTCCCCCTGCAGCCTATTCACAGGCACAACAGGATCTGGGACCCGGGCTTGCCCAGAGGAGGAACATCTCATGGCTCTCGTCCTCGGCAGAGCCTCGTTCGGAAAAGGCACTCGTCCGGCTCCTTGTCCCACACGGAAGGTGGCAGCCCTGAAAGCTGTTGCTGGTCTTCACCGTCCCCCTGCAGCCTATTCAGAGGCAAAACAGGATCTGGGACTCGGGATTGCCCAGAGGAGGAACATCTACTGGCTCTCGTCCTCGGCAGAGCCTGATTCAGGAAAGGCACACGTCCGGCTCCTTGTCCCACACGGAAGGTGGCAGCCCTGAAAGCTGTTGCTGGTCTTCACCGTCCCCCTGCAGCCTATTCACAGGCACAACAGGATCTGGGACTCGGGATTGCCCAGATGAGGAACATCTACTGGCTCTCGTCCTCGGCAGAGCCTGATTCAGGAAAGGCACACGTCCGGCTCCTTGTCCCACACGGAAGGTGGCAGGCCGGAAAGATGTTGCTGGTCTTCACCGTCCCCCTGCAGCCTATTCACAGGCACAACAGAATCTGGGACCCGGGCTTGCCCAGAGGAGGAACATCTCATGGCTCTCGTCCTCGGCAGAGCCTCTTTCGGAAAAGGCACTCGTCCGGCACCTTGTCCCACACGGAAGGTGGCAGCCCTGAAAGCTGTTGCTGGTCTTCACCGTCCCCCTGCAGCCTATTCACAGCTACAACAGGATCTGGGACCCGGGCTTGCCCAGAGGAGGAACATCTCATGGCTCTCGTCCTCGGCAGAGCCTGTTTCCGAGAAGGCACACGTCTGGCTCCTTGTCCCACACGGAAGGTGGCAGGCCGGAAAGATGTTGCTGGTCTTCACCGTCCCCCTGCAGCCTATTCACAGGCACAAGAGGATCTGGGACCCGGGCTTGCCCAGAGGAGGAATATCTCATGGCTCTCGTCCTCGGCAGATCCTCTTTCCGAAAAGGCACACGTCCGGCTCCTTGTCCCACACGGAAGGTGGCAGCCCTGAAAGCTGTTGCTGGTCTTTACCGTCCCCCTGCAGCCTATTCACAGGCACAACAGGATCTGGGACCCGGGCTTGCCCAGAGGAGGAACATCTCATGGCTCTCGTCCTCGGCATAGCCTCTTTCCGAAAAGGCACACGTCCGGCTCCTTGTCCCAAAGGGAAGGTGGCAGGCCGGAAAGATGTTGCTGGTCTTCACCGTCCCCCTGCAGCCTATTCACAGGCACAAGAGGATCTGGGACCCGGGCTTGCCCAGAGGAGGAATATCTCATGGCTCTCGTCCTCGGCATAGCCTCTTTCCGAAAAGGCACACGTCCGGCTCCTTGTCCCACACGGAAGGTGGCAGCCCTGAAAGATGTTGCTGGTTTTCACCGTCCCCATGCAGCCTATTCACAGGCACAACAGGATCAGGGACCCGGGCTTGCCCAGAGGAGGAACATCTCATGGCTCTCGTCCTCGGCAGAGCCTGATTCAGGAAAGGCACACGTCCGGCTCCTTGTCCTACACCGAAGGTGGCAGCCCTGAAAGCTGTTGCTGGTCTTCACCCTCCCCCTGCAGCCTATTCACAGGCACAACAGGATCTGGGACTCGGGATTGCCCAGAGGAGGAACATCTCATGGCTCTCGTCCTCGGCAGAGCCTGATTCCGAAAAGGCACTCGTCCGGCTCCTTATCCCACACGGAAGGTGGCAGCCCTGAAAGATGTTGCTGTTCTTCACCGTCCCCATGCAGCCTATTCACAGGCACAAGAGGATTTGGGACCCGGGCTTGCCCAAAGGAGGAACATCTCATGGCTCTCGTCCTCGGCGGAGCCTTATTCCGGAAAGGCACACGTCCGGCTCCTTGTCCCACACGGAAGGTGGCAGCCCTGAAAGATGTTGCTGCTTTTCACCGTCCCCATGCAGCCTATTCACAGGTACAACAGGATCTGGGACCTGGGCTTGCCCAGAGGAGGAACATCTCATGGTTCTCGTCCTCGGCAGAGCCTGATTCCGAAAAGGCACTCGTCCAGCTCCTTATCCCACACGGAAGGTGGCAGCCCTGAAAGATGTTGCTGGTCTTCACCGTCCCCATGCAGCCTATTCACAGGCACAAGAGGATTTGGGACCCGGGCTTGCCCAAAGGAGGAACATCTCATGGCTCTCGTCCTCGGCGGAGCCTTATTCCGGAAAGGCACACGTCCGGCTCCTTGTCCCACACGGAAGGTGGCAGCCCTGAAAGTTGTTGCTGGTTTTCACCGTCCCAATGCAGCCTATTCACAGGCACAACAGGATCAGGGACCCGGGCTTGCCCAGAGGAGGAACATCTCATGGCTCTCATCCTCGGCAGAGCCTGATTAAGGAAAGGCACACGTCCGTCTCCTTGTCCTACACCGAAGGTGGCAGCCCTGAAAGCTGTTGCTGGTCTTCACCATCCCCCTGCAGCCTATTCACAGCTACAACAGGATCTGGGACCCGGGCTTGCCCAGAGGAGGTACATCTCATGGCTCTCGTCCTCGGCAGAGCCTGTTTCAGGAAAGGCACACGTCCGGCTCCTTGTCCCACACGGAAGGTGGCAGGCCGGAAAGATGTTGCTGGTCTTCACCGTCCGCCTGCAGCCTATTCACAGGCACAACAGGATCTGGGACCTGGGCTTGCCCAGAGGAGGAACATCTCATGGTTCTCGTCCTCGGCAGAGCCTGATTCAGGAAAGGCACACGTCAGGCTCCTTGTCCCACACGGAAGGTGGCAGCCCTGAAAGCTGTTGCTGGTCTTTACCGTCCCCCTGCAGCCTATTCACAGGCACAACAGGATCTGGGACCCGGGCTTGCCCAGAGGAGGAACATCTCATGGCTCTCGTCCTCGGCAGAGCCTCGTTCGGAAAAGGCACTCGTCCGGCTCCTTGTCCCACACGGAAGGTGGCAGCCCTGAAAGCTGTTGCTGGTCTTCACCGTCCCCCTGCAGCCTATTCAGAGGCAAAACAGGATCTGGGACTCGGGATTGCCCAGAGGAGGAACATCTACTGGCTCTCGTCCTCGGCAGAGCCTGATTCAGGAAAGGCACACGTCCGGCTCCTTGTCCCACACGGAAGGTGGCAGCCCTGAAAGCTGTTGCTGGTCTTCACCGTCCCCCTGCAGCCTATTCACAGGCACAACAGGATCTGGGACTCGGGATTGCCCAGATGAGGAACATCTCCTGGCTCTCGTCCTCGGCAGAGCCTGATTCAGCAAAGGCACACGTCCGGCTCCTTGTCCCACACGGAAGGTGGCAGGCCGGAAAGATGTTGCTGGTCTTCACCGTCCCCCTGCAGCCTATTCACAGGCACAACAGAATCTGGGACCCGGGCTTGCCCAGAGGAGGAACATCTCATGGCTCTCGTCCTCGGCAGAGCCTCTTTCGGAAAAGGCACTCGTCCGGCACCTTGTCCCACACGGAAGGTGGCAGCCCTGAAAGCTGTTGCTGGTCTTCACCGTCCCCCTGCAGCCTATTCACAGCTACAACAGGATCTGGGACCCGGGCTTGCCCAGAGGAGGAACATCTCATGGCTCTCGTCCTCGGCAGAGCCTGTTTCCGAGAAGGCACACGTCTGGCTCCTTGTCCCACACGGAAGGTGGCAGGCCGGAAAGATGTTGCTGGTCTTCACCGTCCCCCTGCAGCCTATTCACAGGCACAAGAGGATCTGGGACCCGGGCTTGCCCAGAGGAGGAATATCTCATGGCTCTCGTCCTCGGCAGATCCTCTTTCCGAAAAGGCACACGTCCGGCTCCTTGTCCCACACGGAAGGTGGCAGCCCTGAAAGCTGTTGCTGGTCTTTACCGTCCCCCTGCAGCCTATTCACAGGCACAACAGGATCTGGGACCCGGGCTTGCCCAGAGGAGGAACATCTCATGGCTCTCGTCCTCGGCATAGCCTCTTTCCGAAAAGGCACACGTCCGGCTCCTTGTCCCAAAGGGAAGGTGGCAGGCCGGAAAGATGTTGCTGGTCTTCACCGTCCCCCTGCAGCCTATTCACAGGCACAACAGGATCTGGGACCCGGGCTTGCCCAGAGGAGAAATATCTCATGGCTCTCGTCCTCGGCATAGCCTCTTTCCGAAAAGGCACACGTCCGGCTCCTTGTCCCACACGGAAGGTGGCAGCCCTGAAAGATGTTGCTGGTTTTCACCGTCCCCATGCAGCCTATTCACAGGCACAACAGGATCAGGGACCCGGGCTTGCCCAGAGGAGGAACATCTCATGGCTCTCGTCCTCGGCAGAGCCTGATTCAGGAAAGGCACACGTCCGGCTCCTTGTCCTACACCGAAGGTGGCAGCCCTGAAAGCTGTTGCTGGTCTTCACCCTCCCCCTGCAGCCTATTCACAGGCACAACAGGATCTGGGACTCGGGATTGCCCAGAGGAGGAACATCTCATGGCTCTCGTCCTCGGCAGAGCCTGATTCCGAAAAGGCACTCGTCCGGCTCTTTATCCCACACGGAAGGTGGCAGCCCTGAAAGATGTTGCTGGTCTTCACCGTCCCCATGCAGCCTATTCACAGGCACAAGAGGATTTGGGACACGGGCTTGCCCAAAGGAGGAACATCTCATGGCTCTCGTCCTCGGCGGAGCCTTATTCCGGAAAGGCACACGTCCGGCTCCTTGTCCCACACGGAAGGTGGCAGGCCGGAAAGATGTTGCTGGTCTTCACCGACCGCCTGCAGCCTATTCACAGGCACAACAGGATCTGGGACCTGGGCTTGCCCAGAGGAGGAACATCTCATGGTTCTCGTCCTCGGCAGAGCCTGATTCAGGAAAGGCACACGTCCGGCTCCTTGTCCCACACGGAAGGTGGCAGCCCTGAAAGCTGTTGCTGGTCTTCACCGTCCCCCTGCAGCCTATTCACAGGCACAACAGGATCTGGGACCTGGGCTTGCCCAGAGGAGGAACATCTCATGGTTCTCGTCCTCGGCAGAGCCTGATTCCGAAAAGGCACTCGTCCGGCTCCTTATCCCACACGGAAGTTGGCAGCCCTGAAAGCTGTTGCTGGTCTTCACCGTCCCCATGCAGCCTATTCACAGGCACAAGAGGATTTGGGACCCGGGCTTGCCCAGAGGAGGAACATCTCATGGCTCTCGTCCTCGGCGGAGCCTTATTCTGGAAAGGCACACGTCCGGCTCCTTGTCCCACACGGAAGGTGGCAGCCCTGAAAGATGTTGCTGGTTTTCACCGTCCCCATGCAGCCTATTCACAGGCACAACAGGATCAGGGACCCGGGCTTGCCCAGAGGAGGAACATCTCATGGCTCTCGTCCTCGGCAGAGCCTGATTCAGGAAAGGCACACGTCCGGCTCCTTGTCCTACACCGAAGGTGGCAGCCCTGAAAGCTGTTGCTGGTCTTCACCCTCCCCCTGCAGCCTATTCACAGGCACAACAGGATCTGGGACTCGGGATTGCCCAGAGGAGGAACATCTCATGGCTCTCGTCCTCGGCAGAGCCTGATTCCGAAAAGGCACTCGTCCGGCTCCTTATCCCACACGGAAGGTGGCAGCCCTGAAAGATGTTGCTGGTCTTCACCGTCCCCATGCAGCCTATTCACAGGCACAAGAGGATTTGGGACACGGGCTTGCCCAAAGGAGGAACATCTCATGGCTCTCGTCCTCGGCGGAGCCTTATTCCGGAAAGGCACACGTCCGGCTCCTTGTCCCACACGGAAGGTGGCAGCCCTGAAAGATGTTGCTGCTTTTCACCGTCCCCATGCAGCCTATTCACAGGTACAACAGGATCTGGGACCCGGGCTTGCCCAGAGGAGGAACATCTCATGGCTCTCGTCCTCGGCAGAGCCTGTTTCAGGAAAGGCACACGTCCGGCTCCTTGTCCCACACGGAAGGTGGCAGGCCGGAAAGATGTTGCTGGTCTTCACCGACCGCCTGCAGCCTATTCACAGGCACAACAGGATCTGGGACCTGGGCTTGCCCAGAGGAGGAACATCTCATGGTTCTCATCCTCGGCAGAGCCTGATTCAGGAAAGGCACACGTCCGGCTCCTTGTCCCACACGGAAGGTGGCAGCCCTGAAAGCTGTTGCTGGTCTTTACCGTCCCCCTGCAGCCTATTCACAGGCACAACAGGATCTGGGACCCGGGCTTGCCCAGAGGAGGAACATCTCATGGCTCTCGTCCTCGGCAGAGCCTCTTTCGGAAAAGGCACTCGTCCGGCTCCTTGTCCCACACGGAAGGTGGCAGCCCTGAAAGCTGTTGCTGGTCTTCACCGTCCCCCTGCAGCCTATTCAGAGGCAAAAAAGGATCTGGGACTCGGGATTGCCCAGAGGAGGAACATCTACTGGCTCTCGTCCTCGGCAGAGCCTGATTCAGGAAAGGCACACGTCCGGCTCCTTGTCCCACACCGAAGGTGGCAGCCCTGAAAGCTGTTGCTGGTCTTCACCGTCCCCCTGCAGCCTATTCACAGGCACAACAGGATCTGGGACTCGGGATTGCCCAGAGGAGGAACATCTACTGGCTCTCGTCCTCGGCAGAGCCTGATTCAGGAAAGGCACACGTCCGGCTCCTTGTTTCACACGGAAGGTGGCAGCCCTGAAAGCTGTTGCTGGTCTTCACCGTCCCCCTGCAGCCTATTCACAGCTACAACAGGATCTGGGACCTGGGCTTGCCCAGAGGAGGAACATCTCATGGTTCTCGTCCTCGGCAGAGCCTCTTTCCGAAAAGGCACACGTCCGGCTCCTTGTCCCACACGGAAGGTGGCAGGCCGGAAAGATGTTGCTGGTTTTCACCGTCCCCCTGCAGCCTATTCACAGGCACAACAGGATCTGGGACCTGGGCTTGCCCAGAGGAGGAACATCTCATGGCTCTCTTCCTCGGCAGAGCCTCTTTCCGAAAAGGCACACGTCCGGCTCCTTGTCCCACACGGAAGGTGGCAGCCCTGAAAGCTGTTGCTGGTCTTCACCGTCCCCCTGCAGCCTATTCACAGGCACAACAGGATCTGGGAATTGGGCTTGCCCAGAGGAGGAACATCTCATGGCTCTCGTCCTCGGCAGAGCCTCTTTCCGAAAGGCACACGTCTGGCTCCTTGTCCCACACGGAAGGAGGCAGCCCTGAAAGCTGTTGCTGGTCTTCACCGTCCCCCTGCAGCCTATTCACAGGCACAACAGGATCTGGGACCTGGGCTTGCCCAGAGGAGGAACATCTCATGGTTCTCGTCCTCGGCAGAGCCTGATTCCGAAAAGGCACTCGTCCGGCTCCTTATCCCACACGGAAGGTGGCAGCCCTGAAAGATGTTGCTGTTCTTCACCGTCCCCATGCAGCCTATTCACAGGCACAAGAGGATTTGGGACCCGGGCTTGCCCAAAGGAGGAACATCTCATGGCTCTCGTCCTCGGCGGAGCCTTATTCCGGAAAGGCACACGTCCGGCTCCTTGTCCCACACGGAAGGTGGCAGCCCTGAAAGATGTTGCTGGTCTTCACCGTCCCCATGCAGCCTATTCACAGGCACAACAGGATCAGGGACCCGGGCTTGCCCAGACGAGGAACATCTCATGGCTCTCGTCCTCGGCAGAGCCTGATTCAGGAAAGGCACACGTCCGGCTCCTTGTCCCACACCGAAGGTGGCAGCCCTGAAAGCTGTTGCTGGTCTTCACCCTCACCCTGCAGCCTATTCACAGGCACAACAGGATCTGGGACTCGGGATTGCCCAGAGGAGGAACATCTCATGGCTCTCGTCCTCGGCAGAGCCTGATTCCGAAAAGGCACTCGTCCGGCTCCTTATCCCACACGGAAGGTGGCAGCCCTGAAAGATGTTGCTGGTCTTCACCGTCCCCATGCAGCCTATTCACAGGCACAAGAGGATTTGGGCACGGGCTTGCCCAAAGGAGGAACATCTCATGGCTCTCGTCCTCGGCGGAGCCTTATTCCGGAAAGGCACACGTCCGGCTCCTTGTCCCACACGGAAGGTGGCAGCCCTGAAAGATGTTGCTGGTTTTCACCGTCCCCATGCAGCCTATTCACAGGTACAACAGGATCTGGGACCTGGGCTTGCCCAGAGGAGGAACATCTCATGGCTCTCGTCCTCGGCAGAGCCTGATTCCGGAGAGGCTCACATCCGGCTCCTTGTCCCACACGGAAGGTGGCAGGCCGGAAAGATGTTGCTTGTCTTCACCGTCCACCTGCGGCCTATTCACAGGCACAACAGGATCTGGGACCTGGGCTTGCCCAGAGGAGGAACATCTCATGGCTCTCGTCCTCGGCAGAGCCTCTTTCCGAAAAGGCACACGTCCGGCTCCTTGTCCCACACGGAAGGTGGCAGGCTGGAAAGATGTTGCTGGTTTTCACCGTCCCCATGCAGCCTATTCACAGGCAAAACAGGATCTGGAACCTGGGCTTGCCCAGAGGAGGAACATCTCATGGCTCTCGTACTCGGCAGAGCCTCTTTCGGAAAAGGCACACGTCCGGCTCCTTGTCCCACACGGAAGGTGGCAGCCCTGAAAGCTGTTGCTGGTCTTCACCGTCCCCCTGCAGCCTATTCACAGGCACAACAGGATCTGGGACCTGGGCTTGCCCAGAGGAGGAACATCTCATGGTTCTCGTCCTCGGCAGAGCCTCTTTCCGAAAGGCACACGTCTGGCTCCTTGTCCCACACGGAAGGTGGCAGCCCTGAAAGCTGTTGCTGGTCTTCACCGTCCCCCTGCAGCCTATTCACAGGCAAAACAGGATCTGGGACCCGGGCTTGCCCAGAGGAGGAACATCTCATGGCTCTCGTCCTCGGCAGAGCCTGTTTCCGAGAAGGCACACTACCGGCTCCTCTTCCCACACGGAAGGTGGCAGCCCTGAAAGCAGTTGCTGGTCTTCACCGTCCCCCTGCAGCCTATTCACAGGCAAAACAGGATCTGGGACTCGGGATTGCCCAGAGGAGGAACATCTACTGGCTCTCGTCCTCGGCAGAGCCTGATTCAGGAAAGGCACACGTCCGGCTCCTTGTCCCACACGGAAGGTGGCAGGCCGGAAAGCTGTTGCTGGTCTTCACCGTCCCCCTGCAGCCTATTCACAGGCACAACAGGATCTGGGACCTGGGATTGCCCAGAGGAGGAACATCTTATGGCTCTCGTCCTCGGCAGAGCCTCTTTCCGAAAAGGCACACGTCCGGCTCCTTGTCCCACACGGAAGGTGGCAGCCCTGAAAGCTGTTGCTGGTCTTCACCGTCCCCCTGCAGCCTATTCACAGCTACAACAGGATCTGGGACCCGGGCTTGCCTAGAGGAGGAACATCTCATGGCTCTCGTCCTCGGCAGAGCCTGTTTCCGAGAAGGCACACGTCCGGCTCCTCTTCCCACACGGAAGGTGGCAGCCCTGAAAGCTGTTGCTGGTCTTCACCGTCCCCCTGCAGCCTATTCAGATGCAAAACAGGATCTGGGACTCGGGATTGCCCAGAGGAGGAACATCTCATGGCTCTCGTCCTCGGCAGAGCCTGTTTCAGGAAAGGCACACGTCCGGCTCCTTGTCCCACACGGAAGGTGGCAGGCCGGAAAGATGTTGCTGGTCTTCACCGTCCGCCTGCAGCCTATTCACAGGCACAACAGGATCTGGGACCTGGGCTTGCCCAGAGGAGGAACATCTCATGGCTCTCGTCCTCGGCAGAGCCTCTTTCCGAAAAGGCACACGTCCGGCTCCTTGTCCCACACGGAAGGTGGCAGCCCTGAAAGCTGTTGCTGGTCTTCACCGTCCCCCTGCAGCCTATTCACAGCTACAACAGGATCTGGGACCCGGGCTTGCCTAGAGGAGGAACATCTCATGGCTCTCGTCCTCGGCAGAGCCTGTTTTCGAGAAGGCACACGTCCGGCTCCTCTTCCCACACGGAAGGTGGCAGCCCTGAAAGCTGTTGCTGGTCTTCACCGTCCCCCTGCAGCCTATTCAGAGGCAAAACAGGATCTGGGACTCGGGATTGCCCAGAGGAGGAACATCTACTGGCTCTCGTCCTCGGCAGAGCCTGATTCAGGAAAGGCACACGTCCGGCTCCTTGTCCCACACGGAAGGTGGCAGGCCGGAAAGATGTTGCTGGTCTTCACTGTCCGCCTGCAGCCTATTCACAGGCACAAGAGGATCTGGGACCTGGGCTTGCCCAGAGGAGGAACATCTCATGGCTCTCGTCCTCGGCAGATCCTCTTTCCGAAAAGGCACACGTCCGGCTCCTTGTCCCACACGGAAGGTGGCAGCCCTGAAAGCTGTTGCTGGTCTTCACCGTCCCCCTGCAGCCTATTCTCAGCTACAACAGGATGTGGGACCTGGGCTTGCCCAGAGGAGGAACATCTCATGGTTCTCGTCCTCGGCAGAGCCTGATTCAGGAAAGGCACACGTCCGGCTCCTTGTCCCACACCGAAGGTGGCAGCCCTGAAAGCTGTTGCTGGTCTTCACCCTCCCCCTGCAGCCTATTCACAGGCACAACAGGATCTGGGACTCGGGCTTGCCCAGAGGAGGAACATCTCATGGCTCTCGTCCTCGGCAGAGCCTGATTCAGGAAAGGCACACGTCCGGCTCCTTGTTTCACACGGAAGGTGGCAGCCCTGAAAGCTGTTGCTGGTCTTCACCGTCCCCCTGCAGCCTATTCACAGCTACAACAGGAT
Source organism: Astur gentilis (assembly GCF_929443795.1). Classification (NCBI taxonomy): domain Eukaryota; kingdom Metazoa; phylum Chordata; class Aves; order Accipitriformes; family Accipitridae; genus Astur; species Astur gentilis. The sequence continues at coordinate 960,764 of NC_064889.1, forward strand.
CTGGGACCTGGGCTTGCCCAGAGGAGGAACATCTCATGGTTCTCGTCCTCGGCAGAGCCTCTTTCCGAATAGGCACACGTCCGGCTCCTTGTCCCACACGGAAGGTGGCAGGCCGGAAAGATGTTGCTGGTTTTCACCGTCCCCCTGCAGCCTATTCACAGGCACAAGAGGATCTGGGACCTGGGCTTTCCCAGAGGAGGAACATCTCATGGCTCTCGTCCTCGGCAGAGCGTCTTTCCGAAAAGGCACACGTCCGGCTCCTTGTCCCACACGGAAGGTGGCAGCCCTGAAAGATGTTGCTGGTCTTCACCGTCCCCCTGCAGCCTATTCACAGCTACAACAGGATATGGGACCTGGGCTTGCCCAGAGGAGGAACATCTCATGGTTCTCGTCCTCAGCAGAGCCTCTTTCCGAAAGGCACACGTCTGGCTCCTTGTCCCACACGGAAGGTGGCAGCCCTGAAAGCTGTTGCTGGTCTTCACCGTCCCCCTGCAGCCTATTCACAGGCACAACAGGATCTGGGACCTGGGCTTGCCCAGAGGAGGAACATCTCATGGTTCTCGTCCTCGGCAGAGCCTCTTTCCGAAAAGGCACTCGTCCGGCTCCTTATCCCACACGGAAGGTGGCAGCCCTGAAAGATGTTGCTGGTCTTCACCGTCCCCCTGCAGCCTATTAACAGGCACAAGAGAATCTGGGACCAGGGCTTGCCCAGAGGAGGAACATCTCATGGCTCTCGTCCTCGGTAGAGTCTCTTTCCGAAAAGGCACACGTCCGGCTCCTTGTCCCACACCGAAGGTGGCAGCCCTGAAAGATGTTGCTGGTCTTCACCGTCCCCCTGCAGACTATTCACAGCTACAACAGGATCTGGGACCTGGGCTTGCCCAGTGGAGGAACATCTCATGGTTCTCGTCCTCGGCAGAGCCTCTTTCCGAAAGGCACACGTCTGGCTCCTTGTCCCACACGGAAGGTGGCAGCCCTGAAAGCTGTTGCTGGTCTTCACCCTCCCCCTGCAGCCTATTCACAGGCACAAGAGGATCTGGGACCTGGGCTTGCCCAGAGGAGGAACATCTCATGGCTCTCGTCCTCGGCAGAGCCTGTTTCCGAGAAGGCACACGTCCGGCTCCTCTTCCCACACGGAAGGTGGCAGCCCTGAAAGCTGTAGCTGGTCTTCACCGTCCCCCTGCAGCCTATTCGCAGCTACAACAGGATCTGGGACCCGGGCTTGCCCAGAGGAGGAACATCTCATGGTTCTCGTCCTCAGCAGAGCCTCTTTCCGAAAGGCACACGTCCGGCTCCTTGTCCCACACGGAAGGTGGCAGGCCGGAAAGATGTTGCTGGTTTTCACCGTCCCCCTGCAGCCTATTCACAGGCACAAGAGGATCTGGGACCTGAGCTTGCCCAAAGGAGGAACATCTCATGGCTCTCTTCCTTTGCAGAGCCTCTTTCCGAAAAGGCACACGTCCGGCTCCTTGTCCCACACGGAAGGTGGCAGCCCTGAAAGATGTTGCTGGTCTTCACCGTCCCCCTGCAGCCTATTCACAGGCACAAGAGGATCTGGGACCTGGGCTTGCCCAGAGGAGGAACATCTCATGGTTCTCGTCCTCGGCAGAGCCTCTTTCCGAAAGGCACACGTCTGGCTCCTTGTCCCACACGGAAGGTGGCAGCCCTGAAAGATGTTGCTGGTTTTCACCGTCCCCATGCAGCCTATTCACAGGTACAACAGGATCTGGGACCCGGGCTTGCCCAGAGGAGGAACATCTCATGGCTCTCGTCCTCGGCGGAGCCTGTTTCCGGAAAGGCACACGTCCGGCTCCTTGTCCCACACGGAAGGTGGCAGGCCGGAAAGATGTTGCTGGTCTTCACCGTCCCCCTGCAGCCTATTCACAGGCACAACAGGATCTGGGACCTGGGCTTGCCCAGAGGAGGAACATCTCATGGTTCTCGTCGTAGGCAGAGCCTCTTTCTGAAAGGCACACGTCCGGCTCCTTGTCCCACACGGAAGGTGGCAGCCCTGAAAGCTGTTGCTGGTCTTCACCGTCCCCCTGCAGCGTATTCACAGGCACAAGAGGATCTGGGACCTGGCCTTGCCCAGAGGAGGAACATCTCATGGCTCTCGTCCTCGGCAGAGTCTCTTTCTGAAAAGGCACATGTCCGGCTCCTTCTCCCACACGGAAGGTGGCAGCCCTGAAAGATGTTGCTGGTCTTCACCGTCCCCCTGCAGCCTATTCACAGCTACAACAGGATCTGGGACCTGGGCTTGCCCAGAGGAGGAACATCTCATGGTTCTCGTCCTCGGCAGAGCCTGATTCAGGAAAAGCACACGTCCGCCTCCTTGTCCCACACCGAAGGTGGCAGCCCTGAAAGCTGTTGCTGGTCTTCACCCTCCCCCTGCAGCCTATTCACAGGCACAACAGGATCTGGGACTCGGGATTGCCCAGAGGAGGAACATCTCATGGCTCTCGTCCTCGGCAGAGCCTGATTCAGGAAAGGCACACGTCCGGCTCCTTGTCCCACACGGAAGGTGGCAGCCCTGAAAGCTGTTGCTGGTCTTCACCGTCCCCCTGCAGCCTATTCACAGGCACAACAGGATCTGGGACCCGGGCTTGCCCAGAGGAGGAACATCTCATGGCTCTCTTCCTCGGCAGAGCGTCTTTCCGAAAAGGCACACGTCCGGCTCCTTGTCCCACAGGGAAGATGGCAGGCCGGAAAGATGTTGCTGGTCTTCACCGTCCCCCTGCAGCCTATTCACAGGCACAAGAGGATGTGGGACCTGGGCTTGCCCAGAGGAGGAACATCTCATGGCTCTCTTCCTCGGCAGAGCGTCTTTCCGAAAAGGCACACGTCCGGCTCCTTGTCCCACACGGAAGGTGGCAGCCCTGAAAGATGTTGCTGGTCTTCACCGTCCCCCTGCAGCCTATTCACAGGCACAACAGGATCTGGGACCTGGGCTTGCCCAGAGGAGGAACATCTCATGGTTCTCGTCCTCGGCAGAGCCTCTTTCCGAAAGGCACACGTCTGGCTCCTTGTCCCACACGGAAGTTGGCAGCCCTGAAAGCTGTTGCTGGTCTTCACCGTCCCCCTGCAGCCTATTCACAGGCACAACAGGATCTGGGACCTGGGCTTGCCCAGAGGAGGAACATCTCATGGCTCTCTTCCTTTGCAGAGCCTGATTCCGAAAAGGCACTCGTCCGGCTCCTCATCCCACACGGAAGGTGGCAGCCCTGAGAGATGTTGCTGGTCTTCACCGTCCCCCTGAAGCCTATTCACAGGCACAAGAGGATTTGGGACCCGGGCTTGCCCAAAGGAGGAACATCTCATGGCTCTCGTCCTCGGCAGAGCCTGATTCAGGAAAGGCACACATCCGGCTCCTTGTCCCACACGGAAGGTGGCAGGCCGGAAAGATGTTGCTGGTCTTCACCGTCCCCCTGCAGCCTATTCACAGGCACAACAGGATCTGGGACCTGGGCTTGCCCAGTGGAGGAACATCTCATGGCTCTCGTCCTCGACGGAGCCTGTTTCCAGAAAGGTACACGTCCGGCTCCTTGTCCCACACGGAAGGTGGCAGCCCTGAAAGATGTTGCTGGTCTTCACCGTCCCCCTGCAGCCTATTCACAGGCACAACAGGATCTGGGACCTGGGCTTGCCCAGAGGAGGAACATCTCATGGCTCTCGTCCTTGGCAGAGCCTCTTTCCGAAAAGGCACACGTCCGGCTTCTTGTCCCACACGGAAGGTGGCAGCCCTGAAAGCTGTTGCTGGTCTTCACCGTCCCCCTGCAGCCAATTCACAGGCACAACAGGATCTGGGACCCGGGCTTGCCCAGAGGAGGAACATCTCATGGTTCTCGTCCTAGGCAGAGCCTCTTTCTGAAAGGCACACGTCCGGCTCCTTGTCCCACACGGAAGGCGGCAGCCCTGAAAGCTGTTGCTGGTCTTCACCCTCCCCCTGCAGCCTATTCACAGGCACAACAGGATCTGGGACCCGGGCTTGCCCAGAGGAGGAACATCTCATGGCTCTCGTCCTCGGCAGAGCCTGATTCAGGAAAGGCACACGTCCGGCTCCTTGTCCCACACGGAAGGTGGCAGGCCGGAAAGATGGTGCTGGTCTTCACCGTCCCCCTGCAGCCTATTCACAGGCACAAGAGAATCTGGGACCAGGGCTTGCCCAGAGGAGGAACATCTCACGGCTCTCGTCCTCGGTAGAGTCTCTTTCCGAAAAGGCACACGTCCGGCTCCTTGTCCCACACCGAAGGTGGCAGCCCTGAAAGATGTTGCTGGTCTTCACCGTCCCCCTGCAGACTATTCACAGCTACAACAGGATCTGGGACCCGGGCTTGCCCAGAGGAGGAACATCTCATGGTTCTCGTCCTCGGCAGAGCCTCTTTCCGAAAGGCACACGTCTGGCTCCTTGTCCCACACGGAAGGTGGCAGCCCTGAAAGCTGTTGCTGGTCTTCACCCTCCCCCTGCAGCCTATTCACAGGCACAACAGGATCTGGGACCCGGGCTTGCCCAGAGGAGGAACATCTCATGGCTCTCGTCCTCGGCAGAGCCTGATTCAGGAAAGGCACACGTCCGGCTCCTTGTCCCACACGGAAGGTGGCAGCCCTGAAAGATGTTGCTGGTCTTCACCGTCCCCCTGCAACCTATTCACAGCTACAACAGGATCTGGGACCCGGGCTTGCCCAGAGGAGGAACATCTCATGGTTCTCGTCCTCGGCAGAGCTTCTTTCCGAAAGGCACACGTCTGGCTCCTTGTCCCACACGGAAGGTGGCAGCCCTGAAAGCTGTTGCTGGTCTTCACCCTCCCCCTGCAGCCTATTCACAGGCACAACAGGATCTGGGACCCGGGCTTGCCCAGAGGAGGAACATCTCATGGTTCTCGTCCTCGGCAGAGCCTGATTCCGAAAAGGCACTCGTACGGCTCCTTATCCCACACGGAAGGTGGCAGCCCTGAAAGATGTTGCTGGTCTTCACCGTTCCCATGCAGCCTATTCACAGGCACAAGAGGATTTGGGACCCGGGCTTGCCCAAAGGAGGAACATCTCATGGTTCTCGTCCTCGGCAGAGCCTCTTTCCGAAAGGCACACGTCCGGCTCCTTGTCCCACACGGAAGGTGGCAGCCCTGAAAGATGTTGCTGGTTTTCACCGTCCCCATGCAGCCTATTCACAGGTACAACAGGATCAGGGACCCGGGCTTGCCCAGAGGAGGAACATCTCATGGCTCTCGTCCTCGGCAGAGCCTGATTCAGGAAAGGCACACATCCGGCTCCTTGTCCCACACGGAAGGTGGCAGCCCTGAAAGCTGTTGCTGGTCTTCACCGTCCCCCTGCAGCCTATACACAGGCACAACAGGATCTGGGACCCGGGCTTGCCCAGAGGAGGAACATCTCATGGTTCTCGTCCTCAGCAGAGCCTCTTTCCGAAAGGCACACATCCGGCTCCTTGTCCCTCACGGAAGGTGGCAGGCCGGAAAGATGTTGCTGGTTTTCACCGTCCCCCTGCAGCCTATTCACAGGCACAAGAGGATCTGGGACCTGGGCTTGCCCAGAGGAGGAACATCTCATGGCTCTCTTCCTTTGCAGAGCCTCTTTCCGAAAGGCACACGTCTGGCTCCTTGTCCCACACGGAAGGTGGCAGCCCTGAAAGCTGCTGCTGGTCTTCACCGTCCCCCTGCAGCCTATTCACAGCTACAACAGGATCTGGGACCTGGGCTTGCCCAGAGGAGGAACATCTCATGGTTCTCGTCCTCGGCAGAGCGTCTTTCCGAAAAGGCACACGTCCGGCTCCTTGTCCCACACGGAAGGTGGCAGCCCTGAAAGATGTTGCTGGTCTTCACCGTCCCCCTGCAGCCTATTCACAGGCTCAACAGGATCTGGGACCTGGGCTTGCCCAGAGGAGGAACATCTCATGGTTCTCGTCCTCGGCAGAGCCTCTTTCCGAAAGGCACACGTCTGGCTCCTTGTCCCACACGGAAGTTGGCAGCCCTGAAAGCTGTTGCTGGTCTTCACCGTCCCCCTGCAGCCTATTCACAGGCACAACAGGATCTGGGACCTGGGCTTGCCCAGAGGAGGAACATCTCATGGTTCTCGTCCTCGGCAGAGCCTGATTCCGAAAAGGCACTCGTCCGGCTCCTTATCCCACACGGAAGGTGGCAGCCCTGAAAGATGTTGCTGGTCTTCACCGTCCCCCTGAAGCCTATTCACAGGCACAAGAGGATTTGGGACCCGGGCTTGCCCAAAGGAGGAACATCTCATGGCTCTCGTCCTCGGCAGAGCCTGATTCAGGAAAGGCACACATCCGGCTCCTTGTCCCACAAGGAAGGTGGCAGGCCGGAAAGATGTTGCTGGTCTTCACCGTCCCCCTGCAGCCTATTCACAGGCACAACAGGATCTGGGACCTGGGCTTGCCCAGTGGAGGAACATCTCATGGCTCTCGTCCTCGGCGGAGCCTGTTTCCAGAAAGGTACACGTCCGGCTCCTTGTCCCACACGGAAGGTGGCAGCCCTGAAAGATGTTGCTGGTCTTCACCGTCCCCCTGCAGCCTATTCACAGGCACAACAGGATCTGGGACCTGGGCTTGCCCAGAGGAGGAACATCTCATGGTTCTCGTCCTCGGCAGAGCCTCTTTCCGAAAGGCACACGTCTGGCTCCTTGTCCCACACGGAAGGTGGCAGCCCTGAAAGCTGTTGCTGGTCTTCACCCTCCCCCTGCAGCCTATTCACAGGCACAACAGGATCTGGGACCCGGGCTTGCCCAGAGGAGGAACATCTCATGGCTCTCGTCCTCGGCAGAGCCTGATTCAGGAAAGGCACACGTCCGGCTCCTTGTCCCACACGGAAGGTGGCAGCCCTGAAAGATGTTGCTGGTCTTCACCGTCCCCCTGCAACCTATTCACAGCTACAACAGGATCTGGGACCTGGGCTTGCCCAGAGGAGGAACATCTCATGGTTCTCGTCCTCGGCAGAGCTTCTTTCCGAAAGGCACACGTCTGGCTCCTTGTCCCACACGGAAGGTGGCAGCCCTGAAAGCTGTTGCTGGTCTTCACCCTCCCCCTGCAGCCTATTCACAGGCACAACAGGATCTGGGACCCGGGCTTGCCCAGAGGAGGAACATCTCATGGTTCTCGTCCTCGGCAGAGCCTGATTCCGAAAAGGCACTCGTCCGGCTCCTTATCCCACACGGAAGGTGGCAGCCCTGAAAGATGTTGCTGGTCTTCACCGTTCCCATGCAGCCTATTCACAGGCACAAGAGGATTTGGGACCCGGGCTTGCCCAAAGGAGGAACATCTCATGGTTCTCGTCCTCGGCAGAGCCTCTTTCCGAAAGGCACACGTCCGGCTCCTTGTCCCACACGGAAGGTGGCAGCCCTGAAAGATGTTGCTGGTTTTCACCGTCCCCATGCAGCCTATTCACAGGTACAACAGGATCTGGGACCTGGGCTTGCCCAGAAGAGGAACATCTCATGGCTCTCGTCCTCGGCAGAGCCTGATTCAGGAAAGGCACACATCCGGCTCCTTGTCCCACACGGAAGGTGGCAGGCCGGAAAGATGTTGCTGGTCTTCACCGTCCCCCTGCAGCCTATTCACAGGCACAACAGGATCTGGGACCTGGGCTTGCCCAGTGGAGGAACATCTCATGGCTCTCGTCCTCGGCGGAGCCTGTTTCCAGAAAGGTACACGTCCGGCTCCTTGTCCCACACGGAAGGTGGCAGCCCTGAAAGATGTTGCTGGTCTTCACCGTCCCCCTGCAGCCTATTCACAGGCACAACAGGATCTGGGACCTGGGCTTGCCCAGAGGAGGAACATCTCATGGCTCTCGTCCTTGGCAGAGCCTCTTTCCGAAAAGGCACACGTCCGGCTTCTTGTCCCACACGGAAGGTGGCAGCCCTGAAAGCTGTTGCTGGTCTTCACCGTCCCCCTGCAGCCAATTCACAGGCACAACAGGATCTGGGACCCGGGCTTGCCCAGAGGAGGAACATCTCATGGCTCTCGTCCTAGGCAGAGCCTGATTCAGGAAAGGCACACGTCCGGCTCCTTGTCCCATACGGAAGGTGGCAGCCCTGAAAGCTGTTGCTGGTCTTCACCCTCCCCCTGCAGCCTATTCACAGGCACAACAGGATCTGGGACCCGGGCTTGCCCAGAGGAGGAACATCTCATGGCTCTCGTCCTCGGCAGAGCCTGATTCAGGAAAGGCACACGTCCGGCTCCTTGTCCCACACGGAAGGTGGCAGGCCGGAAAGATGGTGCTGGTCTTCACCGTCCCCCTGCAGCCTATTCACAGGCACAAGAGAATCTGGGACCAGGGCTTGCCCAGAGGAGGAACATCTCATGGCTCTCGTCCTCGGTAGAGTCTCTTTCCGAAAAGGCACACGTCCGGCTCCTTGTCCCACACCGAAGGTGGCAGCCCTGAAAGATTTGGCTGGTCTTCACCGTCCCCCTGCAGACTATTCACAGCTACAACAGGATCTGGGACCTGGGCTTGCCCAGAGGAGGAACATCTCATGGTTCTCGTCCTCGGCAGAGCCTCTTTCCGAAAGGCACACGTCTGGCTCCTTGTCCCACACGGAAGGTGGCAGCCCTGAAAGCTGTTGCTGGTCTTCACCCTCCCCCTGCAGCCTATTCACAGGCACAACAGTATCTGGGACCCGGGCTTGCCCAGAGGAGGAACATCTCATGGCTCTCGTCCTCGGCAGAGCCTGATTCCGGAAAGGCACACGTCCGGCTCCTTGTCCCACACGGAAGGTGGCAGCCCTGAAAGATGTTGCTGGTCTTCACCGTCCCCCTGCAACCTATTCACAGCTACAACAGGATCTGGGACCTGGGCTTGCCCAGAGGAGGAACATCTCATGGTTCTCGTCCTCGGCAGAGCTTCTTTCCGAAAGGCACACGTCTGGCTCCTTGTCCCACACGGAAGGTGGCAGCCCTGAAAGCTGTTGCTGGTCTTCACCCTCCCCCTGCAGCCTATTCACAGGCACAACAGGATCTGGGACCCGGGCTTGCCCAGAGGAGGAACATCTCATGGTTCTCGTCCTCGGCAGAGCCTGATTCCGAAAAGGCACTCGTCCGGCTCCTTATCCCACACGGAAGGTGGCAGCCCTGAAAGATGTTGCTGGTCTTCACCGTTCCCATGCAGCCTATTCACAGGCACAAGAGGATTTGGGACCCGGGCTTGCCCAAAGGAGGAACATCTCATGGTTCTCGTCCTCGGCAGAGCCTCTTTCCGAAAGGCACACGTCCGGCTCCTTGTCCCACACGGAAGGTGGCAGCCCTGAAAGATGTTGCTGGTTTTCACCGTCCCCATGCAGCCTATTCACAGGTACAACAGGATCTGGGACCTGGGCTTGCCCAGAAGAGGAACATCTCATGGCTCTCGTCCTCGGCAGAGCCTGATTCAGGAAAGGCACACATCCGGCTCCTTGTCCCACACGGAAGGTGGCAGCCCTGAAAGCTGTTGCTGGTCTTCACCGTCCCCCTGCAGCCTATTCACAGGCACAACAGGATCTGGGACCCGGGCTTGCCCAGAGGAGGAACATCTCATGGTTCTCGTCCTCAGCAGAGCCTCTTTCCGAAAGGCACACATCCGGCTCCTTGTCCCTCACGGAAGGTGGCAGGCCGGAAAGATGTTGCTGGTTTTCACCGTCCCCCTGCAGCCTATTCACAGGCACAAGAGGATCTGGGACCTGGGCGTGCCCAGAGGAGGAACATCTCATGGCTCTCTTCCTTTGCAGAGCCTCTTTCCGAAAAGGCACACGTCCGGCTCCTTGTCCCACACGGAAGGTGGCAGCCCTGAAAGATGTTGCTGGTCTTCACCGTCCCCCTGCAGCCTATTCACAGCTACAACAGGATCTGGGACCTGGGCTTGCCCAGAGGAGGAACATCTCATGGTTCTCGTCCTCGGCAGAGCCTCTTTCCGAAAGGCACACGTCTGGCTCCTTGTCCCACACGGAAGGTGGCAGCCCTGAAAGCTGTTGCTGGTCTTCACCCTCCCCCTGCAGCCTATTCACAGGCACAACAGGATCTGGGACCCGGGCTTGCCCAGAGGAGGAACATCTCATGGCTCTCGTCCTCGGCAGAGCCTGATTCAGGAAAGGCACACGTCCGGCTCCTTGTCCCACACGGAAGGTGGCAGCCCTGAAAGATGTTGCTGGTCTTCACCGTCCCCCTGCAACCTATTCACAGCTACAACAGGATCTGGGACCTGGGCTTGCCCAGAGGAGGAACATCTCATGGTTCTCGTCCTCGGCAGAGCTTCTTTCCGAAAGGCACACGTCTGGCTCCTTGTCCCACACGGAAGGTGGCAGCCCTGAAAGCTGTTGCTGGTCTTCACCCTCCCCCTGCAGCCTATTCACAGGCACAACAGGATCTGGGACCCGGGCTTGCCCAGAGGAGGAACATCTCATGGTTCTCGTCCTCGGCAGAGCCTGATTCCGAAAAGGCACTCGTCCGGCTCCTTATCCCACACGGAAGGTGGCAGCCCTGAAAGATGTTGCTGGTCTTCACCGTTCCCATGCAGCCTATTCACAGGCACAAGAGGATTTGGGACCCGGGCTTGCCCAAAGGAGGAACATCTCATGGTTCTCGTCCTCGGCAGAGCCTCTTTCCGAAAGGCACACGTCCGGCTCCTTGTCCCACACGGAAGGTGGCAGCCCTGAAAGATGTTGCTGGTTTTCACCGTCCCCATGCAGCCTATTCACAGGTACAACAGGATCTGGGACCTGGGCTTGCCCAGAAGAGGAACATCTCATGGCTCTCGTCCTCGGCAGAGCCTGATTCAGGAAAGGCACACATCCGGCTCCTTGTCCCACACGGAAGGTGGCAGCCCTGAAAGATGTTGCTGGTCTTCACCGTCCCCCTGCAGCCTATTCACAGGCACAACAGGATCTGGGACCCGGGCTTGCCCAGAGGAGGAACATCTCATGGTTCTCGTCCTCAGCAGAGCCTCTTTCCGAAAGGCACACATCCGGCTCCTTGTCCCTCACGGAAGGTGGCAGGCCGGAAAGATGTTGCTGGTTTTCACCGTCCCCCTGCAGCCTATTCACAGGCACAAGAGGATCTGGGACCTGGGCGTGCCCAGAGGAGGAACATCTCATGGCTCTCTTCCTTTGCAGAGCCTCTTTCCGAAAAGGCACACGTCCGGCTCCTTGTCCCACACGGAAGGTGGCAGCCCTGAAAGATGTTGCTGGTCTTCACCGTCCCCCTGCAGCCTATTCACAGCTACAACAGGATCTGGGACCTGGGCTTGCCCAGAGGAGGAACATCTCATGGTTCTCGTCCTCGGCAGAGCCTCTTTCCGAAAGGCACACGTCTGGCTCCTTGTCCCACACGGAAGGTGGCAGCCCTGAAAGCTGTTGCTGGTCTTCACCCTCCCCCTGCAGCCTATTCACAGGCACAACAGGATCTGGGACCCGGGCTTGCCCAGTGGAGGAACATCTCATGGCTCTCGTCCTCGGCAGAGCCTGATTCAGGAAAGGCACACGTCCGGCTCCTTGTCCCACACGGAAGGTGGCAGCCCTGAAAGATGTTGCTGGTCTTCACCGTCCCCCTGCAACCTATTCACAGCTACAACAGGATCTGGGACCTGGGCTTGCCCAGAGGAGGAACATCTCATGGTTCTCGTCCTCGGCAGAGCTTCTTTCCGAAAGGCACACGTCTGGCTCCTTGTCCCACACGGAAGGTGGCAGCCCTGAAAGCTGTTGCTGGTCTTCACCCTCCCCCTGCAGCCTATTCACAGGCACAACAGGATCTGGGACCCGGGCTTGCCCAGAGGAGGAACATCTCATGGTTCTCGTCCTCGGCAGAGCCTGATTCCGAAAAGGCACTCGTACGGCTCCTTATCCCACACGGAAGGTGGCAGCCCTGAAAGATGTTGCTGGTCTTCACCGTTCCCATGCAGCATATTCACAGGCACAAGAGGATTTGGGACCCGGGCTTGCCCAAAGGAGGAACATCTCATGGTTCTCGTCCTCGGCAGAGCCTCTTTCCGAAAGGCACACGTCCGGCTCCTTGTCCCACACGGAAGGTGGCAGCCCTGAAAGATGTTGCTGGTTTTCACCGTCCCCATGCAGCCTATTCACAGGTACAACAGGATCTGGGACCCGGGCTTGCCCAGAGGAGGAACATCTCATGGCTCTCGTCCTCGGCAGAGCCTGATTCAGGAAAGGCACACATCCGGCTCCTTGTCCCACACGGAAGGTGGCAGCCCTGAAAGCTGTTGCTGGTCTTCACCGTCCCCCTGCAGCCTATTCACAGGCACAACAGGATCTGGGACCCGGGCTTGCCCAGAGGAGGAACATCTCATGGCTCTCGTCCTCGGCAGAGCCTGATTCAGGAAAGGCACACGTCCGGCTCCTTGTCCCACACGGAAGGTGGCAGGCCGGAAAGATGGTGCTGGTCTTCACCGTCCCCCTGCAGCCTATTCACAGGCACAAGAGAATCTGGGACCAGGGCTTGCCCAGAGGAGGAACATCTCATGGCTCTCGTCCTCGGTAGAGTCTCTTTCCGAAAAGGCACACGTCCGGCTCCTTGTCCCACACCGAAGGTGGCAGCCCTGAAAGATTTGGCTGGTCTTCACCGTCCCCCTGCAGACTATTCACAGCTACAACAGGATCTGGGACCTGGGCTTGCCCAGAGGAGGAACATCTCATGGTTCTCGTCCTCGGCAGAGCCTCTTTCCGAAAGGCACACGTCTGGCTCCTTGTCCCACACGGAAGGTGGCAGCCCTGAAAGCTGTTGCTGGTCTTCACCCTCCCCCTGCAGCCTATTCACAGGCACAACAGGATCTGGGACCCGGGCTTGCCCAGAGGAGGAACATCTCATGGCTCTCGTCCTCGGCAGAGCCTGATTCAGGAAAGGCACACGTCCGGCTCCTTGTCCCACACGGAAGGTGGCAGCCCTGAAAGATGTTGCTGGTCTTCACCGTCCCCCTGCAACCTATTCACAGCTACAACAGGATCTGGGACCTGGGCTTGCCCAGAGGAGGAACATCTCATGGTTCTCGTCCTCGGCAGAGCTTCTTTCCGAAAGGCACACGTCTGGCTCCTTGTCCCACACGGAAGGTGGCAGCCCTGAAAGCTGTTGCTGGTCTTCACCCTCCCCCTGCAGCCTATTCACAGGCACAACAGGATCTGGGACCCGGGCTTGCCCAGAGGAGGAACATCTCATGGTTCTCGTCCTCGGCAGAGCCTGATTCCGAAAAGGCACTCGTCCGGCTCCTTATCCCACACGGAAGGTGGCAGCCCTGAAAGATGTTGCTGGTCTTCACCGTTCCCATGCAGCCTATTCACAGGCACAAGAGGATTTGGGACCCGGGCTTGCCCAAAGGAGGAACATCTCATGGTTCTCGTCCTCGGCAGAGCCTCTTTCCGAAAGGCACACGTCCGGCTCCTTGTCCCACACGGAAGGTGGCAGCCCTGAAAGATGTTGCTGGTTTTCACCGTCCCCATGCAGCCTATTCACAGGTACAACAGGATCTGGGACCTGGGCTTGCCCAGAAGAGGAACATCTCATGGCTCTCGTCCTCGGCAGAGCCTGATTCAGGAAAGGCACACATCCGGCTCCTTGTCCCACACGGAAGGTGGCAGCCCTGAAAGCTGTTGCTGGTCTTCACCGTCCCCCTGCAGCCTATTCACAGGCACAACAGGATCTGGGACCCGGGCTTGCCCAGAGGAGGAACATCTCATGGTTCTCGTCCTCAGCAGAGCCTCTTTCCGAAAGGCACACATCCGGCTCCTTGTCCCTCACGGAAGGTGGCAGGCCGGAAAGATGTTGCTGGTTTTCACCGTCCCCCTGCAGCCTATTCACAGGCACAAGAGGATCTGGGACCTGGGCGTGCCCAGAGGAGGAACATCTCATGGCTCTCTTCCTTTGCAGAGCCTCTTTCCGAAAAGGCACACGTCCGGCTCCTTGTCCCACACGGAAGGTGGCAGCCCTGAAAGATGTTGCTGGTCTTCACCGTCCCCCTGCAGCCTATTCACAGCTACAACAGGATCTGGGACCTGGGCTTGCCCAGAGGAGGAACATCTCATGGTTCTCGTCCTCGGCAGAGCCTCTTTCCGAAAGGCACACGTCTGGCTCCTTGTCCCACACGGAAGGTGGCAGCCCTGAAAGCTGTTGCTGGTCTTCACCCTCCCCCTGCAGCCTATTCACAGGCACAACAGGATCTGGGACCCGGGCTTGCCCAGAGGAGGAACATCTCATGGCTCTCGTCCTCGGCAGAGCCTGATTCAGGAAAGGCACACGTCCGGCTCCTTGTCCCACACGGAAGGTGGCAGCCCTGAAAGATGTTGCTGGTCTTCACCGTCCCCCTGCAACCTATTCACAGCTACAACAGGATCTGGGACCTGGGCTTGCCCAGAGGAGGAACATCTCATGGTTCTCGTCCTCGGCAGAGCTTCTTTCCGAAAGGCACACGTCTGGCTCCTTGTCCCACACGGAAGGTGGCAGCCCTGAAAGCTGTTGCTGGTCTTCACCCTCCCCCTGCAGCCTATTCACAGGCACAACAGGATCTGGGACCCGGGCTTGCCCAGAGGAGGAACATCTCATGGTTCTCGTCCTCGGCAGAGCCTGATTCCGAAAAGGCACTCGTCCGGCTCCTTATCCCACACGGAAGGTGGCAGCCCTGAAAGATGTTGCTGGTCTTCACCGTCCCCATGCAGCCTATTCACAGGCACAAGAGGATTTGGGACCCGGGCTTGCCCAAAGGAGGAACATCTCATGGTTCTCGTCCTCGGCAGAGCCTCTTTCCGAAAGGCACACGTCCGGCTCCTTGTCCCACACGGAAGGTGGCAGCCCTGAAAGATGTTGCTGGTTTTCACCGTCCCCATGCAGCCTATTCACAGGTACAACAGGATCTGGGACCCGGGCTTGCCCAGAGGAGGAACATCTCATGGCTCTCGTCCTCGGCAGAGCCTGATTCAGGAAAGGCACACATCCGGCTCCTTGTCCCACACGGAAGGTGGCAGCCCTGAAAGCTGTTGCTGGTCTTCACCGTCCCCCTGCAGCCTATTCACAGGCACAACAGGATCTGGGACCCGGGCTTGCCCAGAGGAGGAACATCTCATGGTTCTCGTCCTCAGCAGAGCCTCTTTCCGAAAGGCACACGTCCGGCTCCTTGTCCCTCACGGAAGGTGGCAGGCCGGAAAGATGTTGCTGGTTTTCACCGTCCCCCTGCAGCCTATTCACAGGCACAAGAGGATCTGGGACCTGGGCTTGCCCAGAGGAGGAACATCTCATGGCTCTCTTCCTTTGCAGAGCCTCTTTCCGAAAAGGCACACGTCCGGCTCCTTGTCCCACACGGAAGGTGGCAGCCCTGAAAGATGTTGCTGGTCTTCACCGTCCCCATGCAGCCTATTCACAGGTACAACAGGATCTGGGACCCGGGCTTGCCCAGAGGAGGAACATCTCATGGCTCTCGTCCTCGGCAGAGCCTGATTCAGGAAAGGCACACATCCGGCTCCTTGTCCCACACGGAAGGTGGCAGGCCAGAAAGATGTTGCTGGTCTTCACCGTCCCCATGCAGCCTATTCACAGGCACAAGAGGATTTGGGACCCGGGCTTGCCCAAAGGAGGAACATCTCATGGCTCTCGTCCTCGGCAGAGCCTGATTCAGGAAAGGCACACATCCGGCTCCTTGTCCCACACGGAAGGTGGCAGGCCGGAAAGATGTTGCTGGTCTTCACCGTCCCCCTGCAGCCTATTCACAGGCACAACAGGATCTGGGACCTGGGCTTGCCCAGAGGAGGAACATCTCATGGCTCTCGTCCTTGGCAGAGCCTCTTTCCGAAAAGGCACACGTCCGGCTTCTTGTCCCACACGGAAGGTGGCAGCCCTGAAAGCTGTTGCTGGTCTTCACCGTCCCCCTGCAGCCTATTCACAGGCACAACAGGATCTGGGACCCGGGCTTGCCCAGAGGAGGAACATCTCATGGTTCTCGTCCTAGGCAGAGCCTCTTTCTGAAAGGTACACGTCCGGCTCCTTGTCCCACACGGAAGGTGGCAGGCCGGAAAGATGTTGCTGGTTTTCACCGTCCCCCTGCAGCCTATTCACAGGCACAACAGGATCTGGAACCTGGGCTTGCCCAGAGGAGGAACATCTCATGGCTCTCTTCCTTTGCAGAGCCTCTTTCCGAAAAGGCACACGTCCGGCTCCTTGTCCCACACGGAAGGTGGCAGCCCTGAAAGATGTTGCTGGTCTTCACCGTCCCAATGCAGCCTATTCACAGGCACAACAGGATCTGGGACCTGGGCTTGCCCAGAGGAGGAACATCTCATGGTTCTCGTCCTCGGCAGAGCCTCTTTCCGAAAGGCACACGTCTGGCTCCTTGTCCCACACGGAAGGTGGCAGCCCTGAAAGCTGTTGCTGGTCTTCACCGTCCCCCTGCAGCCTATTCACAGGCATAACAGGATCTGGGACCTGGGCTTGCCCAGAGGAGGAACATCTCATGGTTCTCGTCCTCGGCAGAGCCTGATTCCGAAAAGGCACTCGTCCGGCTCCTTATCCCACACGGAAGGTGGCAGCCCTGAAAGATGTTGCTGGTCTTCACCGTCCCCCTGAAGCCTATTCACAGGCACAAGAGGATTTGGGACCCGGGCTTGCCCAAAGGAGGAACATCTCATGGTTCTCGTCCTCGGCAGAGCCTCTTTCCGAAAGGCACACGTCCGGCTCCTTGTCCCACACGGAAGGTGGCAGCCCTGAAAGATGTTGCTGGTTTTCACCGTCCCCATGCAGCCTATTCACAGGTACAACAGGATCTGGGACCCGGGCTTGCCCAGAGGAGGAACATCTCATGGCTCTCGTCCTCGGCAGAGCCTGATTCAGGAAAGGCACACATCCGGCTCCTTGTCCCACACGGAAGGTGGCAGCCCTGAAAGCTGTTGCTGGTCTTCACCGTCCCCCTGCAGGCTATTCACAGGCACAACAGGATCTGGGACCCGGGCTTGCCCAGAGGAGGAACATCTCATGGTTCTCGTCCTCAGCAGAGCCTCTTTCCGAAAGGAACACATCCGGCTCCTTGTCCCTCACGGAAGGTGGCAGGCCGGAAAGATGTTGCTGGTTTTCACCGTCCCCCTGCAGCCTATTCACAGGCACAAGAGGATCTGGGACCTGGGCTTGCCCAGAGGAGGAACATCTCATGGCTCTCTTCCTTTGCAGAGCCTCTTTCCGAAAAGGCACACGTCCGGCTCCTTGTCCCACACGGAAGGTGGCAGCCCTGAAAGATGTTGCTGGTCTTCACCGTCCCCCTGCAGCCTATTCACAGGCACAACAGGATCTGGGACCTGGGCTTGCCCAGAGGAGGAACATCTCATGGTTCTCGTCTTCGGCAGAGCCTCTTTCCGAAAGGCACACGTCTGGCTCCTTGTCCCACACGGAAGGTGGCAGCCCTGAAAGCTGTTGCTGGTCTTCACCGTCCCCCTGCAGCCTATTCACAGGCATAACAGGATCTGGGACCTGGGCTTGCCCAGAGGAGGAACATCTCATGGTTCTCGTCCTCGGCAGAGCCTGATTCCGAAAAGGCACTCGTCCGGCTCCTTATCCCACACGGAAGGTGGCAGCCCTGAAAGATGTTGCTGGTCTTCACCGTCCCCATGCAGCCTATTCACAGGCACAAGAGGATTTGGGACCCGGGCTTGCCCAAAGGAGGAACATCTCATGGTTCTCGTCCTCGGCAGAGCCTCTTTCCGAAAGGCACACGTCCGGCTCCTTGTCCCACACGGAAGGTGGCAGCCCTGAAAGATGTTGCTGGTTTTCACCGTCCCCATGCAGCCTATTCACAGGTACAACAGGATCTGGGACCCGGGCTTGCCCAGAGGAGGAACATCTCATGGCTCTCGTCCTCGGCAGAGCCTGATTCAGGAAAGGCACACGTCCGGCTCCTTGTCCCACACGGAAGGTGGCAGCCCTGAAAGATGTTGCTGGTCTTCACCGTCCCCCTGCAACCTATTCACAGCTACAACAGGATCTGGGACCTGGGCTTGCCCAGAGGAGGAACATCTCATGGTTCTCGTCCTCGGCAGAGCTTCTTTCTGAAAGGCACACGTCTGGCTCCTTGTCCCACACGGAAGGTGGCAGCCCTGAAAGCTGTTGCTGGTCTTCACCGTCCCCCTGCAGCCTATTCACAGGCACAACAGGATCTGGGACCCGGGCTTGCCCAGAGGAGGAACATCTCATGGTTCTCGTCCTCAGCAGAGCCTCTTTCCGAAAGGCACACGTCCGGCTCCTTGTCCCACACGGAAGGTGGCAGGCCGGAAAGATGTTGCTGGTTTTCACCGTCCCCCTGCAGCCTATTCACAGGCACAAGAGGATCTGGGACCTGGGCTTGCCCAGAGGAGGAACATCTCATGGCTCTCTTCCTTTGCAGAGCCTCTTTCCGAAAAGGCACACGTCCGGCTCCTTGTCCCACACGGAAGGTGGCAGCCCTGAAAGATGTTGCTGGTCTTCACCGTCCCCCTGCAGCCTATTCACAGGCACAAGAGGATCTGGGACCTGGGCTTGCCCAGAGGAGGAACATCTCATGGTTCTCGTCCTCGGCAGAGCCTCTTTCCGAAAGGCACACGTCTGGCTCCTTGTCCCACACGGAAGGTGGCAGCCCTGAAAGCTGTTGCTGGTCTTCACCGTCCCCCTGCAGCCTATTCACAGGCACAACAGGATCTGGGACCTGGGCTTGCCCAGAGGAGGAACATCTCATGGTTCTCGTCCTCGGCAGAGCCTGATTCCGAAAAGGCACTCGTCCGGCTCCTTATCCCACACGGAAGGTGGCAGCCCTGAAAGATGTTGCTGGTCTTCACCGTCCCCATGCAGCCTATTCACAGGCACAAGAGGATTTGGGACCCGGGCTTGCCCAAAGGAGGAACATCTCATGGTTCTCGTCCTCGGCAGAGCCTCTTTCCGAAAGGCACACGTCCGGCTCCTTGTCCCACACGGAAGGTGGCAGCCCTGAAAGATGTTGCTGGTTTTCACCGTCCCCATGCAGCCTATTCACAGGTACAACAGGATCTGGGACCCGGGCTTGCCCAGAGGAGGAACATCTCATGGCTCTCTTCCTCGGCAGAGCCTGATTCAGGAAAGGCACACATCCGGCTCCTTGTCCCACACGGAAGGTGGCAGCCCTGAAAGCTGTTGCTGGTCTTTACCGTCCCCCTGCAGCCTATTCACAGGCAGAACAGGATCTGGGACCCGGGCTTGCCCAGAGGAGGAACATCTCATGGTTCTCGTCCTCAGCAGAGCCTCTTTCCGAAAGGCACACGTCCGGCTCCTTGTCCCTCACGGAAGGTGGCAGGCCGGAAAGATGTTGCTGGTTTTCACCGTCCCCCTGCAGCCTATTCACAGGCACAAGAGGATCTGGGACCTGGGCTTGCCCAGAGGAGGAACATCTCATGGTTCTCGTCCTCGGCAGAGCCTCTTTCCGAAAAGGCACACGTCCGGCTCCTTGTCCCACACGGAAGGTGGCAGCCCTGAAAGATGTTGCTGGTCTTCACCGTCCCCATGCAGCCTATTCACAGGTACAACAGGATCTGGGACCCGGGCTTGCCCAGAGGAGGAACATCTCATGGCTCTCGTCCTCGGCAGAGCCTGATTCAGGAAAGGCACACATCCGGCTCCTTGTCCCACACGGAAGGTGGCAGGCCAGAAAGATGTTGCTGGTCTTCACCGTCCCCATGCAGCCTATTCACAGGCACAAGAGGATTTGGGACCCGGGCTTGCCCAAAGGAGGAACATCTCATGGCTCTCGTCCTCGGCAGAGCCTGATTCAGGAAAGGCACACATCCGGCTCCTTGTCCCACACGGAAGGTGGCAGGCCGGAAAGATGTTGCTGGTCTTCACCGTCCCCCTGCAGCCTATTCACAGGCACAACAGGATCTGGGACCTGGGCTTGCCCAGTGGAGGAACATCTCATGGCTCTCGTCCTCGGCGGAGCCTGTTTCCAGAAAGTACACGTCCGGCTCCTTGTCCCACACGGAAGGTGGCAGCCCTGAAAGATGTTGCTGGTCTTCACCGTCCCCCTGCAGCCTATTCACAGGCACAACAGGATCTGGGACCTGGGCTTGCCCAGAGGAGGAACATCTCATGGTTCTCGTCCTTGGCAGAGCCTCTTTCCGAAAAGGCACACGTCCGGCTTCTTGTCCCACACGGAAGGTGGCAGCCCTGAAAGCTGTTGCTGGTCTTCACCGTCCCCCTGCAGCCTATTCACAGGCACAACAGGATCTGGGACCCGGGCTTGCCCAGAGGAGGAACATCTCATGGTTCTCGTCCTAGGCAGAGCCTCTTTCTGAAAGGCACACGTCCGGCTCCTTGTCCCACACGGAAGGTGGCAGCCCTGAAAGCTGTTGCTGGTCTTCACCCTCCCCCTGCAGCCTATTCACAGGCACAACAGGATCTGGGACCCGGGCTTGCCCAGAGGAGGAACATCTCATGGTTCTCGTCCTCAGCAGAGCCTCTTTCCGAAAGGTACACGTCCGGCTCCTTGTCCCACACGGAAGGTGGCAGGCCGGAAAGATGTTGCTGGTTTTCACCATCCCCCTGCAGCCTATTCACAGGCACAACAGGATCTGGAACCTGGGCTTGCCCAGAGGAGGAACATCTCATGGCTCTCTTCCTTTGCAGAGCCTCTTTCCGAAAAGGCACACGTCCGGCTCCTTGTCCCACACGGAAGGTGGCAGCCCTGAAAGATGTTGCTGGTCTTCACCGTCCCCCTGCAGCCTATTCACAGGCACAACAGGATCAGGGACCTGGGCTTGCCCAGAGGAGGAACATCTCATGGTTCTCGTCCTCGGCAGAGCCTCTTTCCGAAAGGCACACATCTGGCTCCTTGACCCACACGGAAGGTGGCAGCCCTGAAAGCTGTTGCTGGTCTTCACCGTCGCCCTGCAGCCTATTCACAGGCACAACAGGATCTGGGACCTGGGCTTGCCCAGAGGAGGAACATCTCATGGTTCTCGTCCTCGGCAGAGCCTGATTCCGAAAAGGCACTCGTCCGGCTCCTTATCCCACACGGAAGGTGGCAGCCCTGAAAGATGTTGCTGGTCTTCACCGTCCCCCTGCAGCCTATTCACAGGCACAAGAGGATCTGGGACTCGGGATTGCCCAGAGGAGGAACATCTCATGGCTCTCGTCCTCGGCAGAGCCTGTTTCAGGAAAGGCACACGTCCGGCTCCTTGTCCCACACGGAAGGTGGCAGCCCTGAAAAATGTTGCTGGTCTTCACCGTCCCCCTGCAGCCTATTCACAGGCACAACAGGATCTGGGACCTGGGCTTGCCCAGAGGAGGAACATCTCATGGTTCTCGTCCTCGGCAGAGCCTCTTTCCGAAAGGCACACGTCTGGCTCCTTGTCCCACACGGAAGGTGGCAGCCCTGAAAGATGTTGCTGGTCTTCACCGTCCCCCTGCAGCCTATTCACAGGTACAACAGGATCTGGGACCCGGGCTTGCCCAGAGGAGGAACATCTCATGGCTCTCGTCCTCGGCAGAGCCTGATTCCGAAAAGGCACTCGTCCGGCTCCTTGTCCCACACGGAAGGTGGCAGCCCTGAAAGATGTTGCTGGTCTTCACCGTCCCCCTGCAGCCTATTCACAGGCACAACAGGATCTGGGACCCGGGCTTGCCCAGAGGAGGAACATCTCATGGCTCTCTTCCTCGGCAGAGCCTCTTTCCGAAAAGGCACACGTCCGGCTCCTTGTCCCACACGGAAGGTGGCAGCCCTGAAAGATGTTGCTGGTCTTCACCGTCCCCCTGCAGCCTATTCACAGGCACAACAGGATCTGGGACCCGGGCTTGCCCAAAGGAGGAACATCTCATGGTTCTCGTCCTCGGCAGAGCCTCTTTCCAAAAGGCACACGTCCGGCTCCTTGTCCCACACGGAAGGTGGCAGCCCTGAAAGATGTTGCTGGTTTTCACCGTCCCCATGCAGCCTATTCACAGGTACAACAGGATCTGGGACCCGGGCTTGCCCAGAGGAGGAACATCTCATGGCTCTCGTCCTCGGCGGAGCCTGTTTCCGGAAAGGCACACGTCCGGCTCCTTGTCCCACACGGAAGGTGGCAGGCCGGAAAGATGTTGCTGGTCTTCACCGTCCCCCTGCAGCCTATTCACAGGCACAAGAGGATCTGGGACTCGGGATTGCCCAGAGGAGGAACATCTCATGGCTCTCGTCCTCGGCAGAGCCTGTTTCAGGAAAGGCACACGTCCGGCTCCTTGTCCCACACGGAAGGTGGCAGCCCTGAAAAATGTTGCTGGTCTTCACCGTCCCCCTGCAGCCTATTCACAGGCACAACAGGATCTGGGACCTGGGCTTGCCCAGAGGAGGAACATCTCATGGTTCTCGTCCTCGGCAGAGCCTCTTTCCGAAAGGCACACGTCTGGCTCCTTGTCCCACACGGAAGGTGGCAGCCCTGAAAGATGTTGCTGGTCTTCACCGTCCCCCTGCAGCCTATTCACAGGTACAACAGGATCTGGGACACGCGCTTGCCCAGAGGAGGAACATCTCATGGCTCTCGTCCTCGGCAGAGCCTGATTCCGAAAAGGCACTCGTCCGGCTCCTTGTCCCACACGGAAGGTGGCAGCCCTGAAAGATGTTGCTGGTCTTCACCGTCCCCCTGCAGCCTATTCAGATGCAAAACAGGATCTGGGACCCGGGCTTGCCCAGAGGAGGAACATCTCATGGCTCTCTTCCTCGGCAGAGCCTCTTTCCGAAAAGGCACACGTCCGGCTCCTTGTCCCACACGGAAGGTGGCAGCCCTGAAAGATGTTGCTGGTCTTCACCGTCCCCCTGCAGCCTATTCACAAGCACAACAGGATCTGGGACCTGGGCTTGCCCAGAGGAGGAACATCTCATGGTTCTCGTCCTCGGCAGAGCCTCTTTCCGAAAGGCACACTTCTGGCTCCTTGTCCCACACGGAAGTTGGCAGCCCTGAAAGCTGTTGCTGGTCTTCACCGTCCCCATGCAGCCTATTCACAGCTACAACAGGATCTGGGACCTGGGCTTGCCCAGAGGAGGAACATCTCATGGTTCTCGTCCTCGGCAGAGCCTGATTCCGAAAAGGCACTCGTCCGGCTCCTTATCCCACACGGAAGGTGGCAGCCCTGAAAGATGTTGCTGGTCTTCACCGTCCCCATGCAGCATATTCACAGGCACAAGAGGATTTGGGACCCGGGCTTGCCCAAAGGAGGAACATCTCATGGCTCTTGTCCTCGGCGGAGCCTTATTCCGGAAAGCCACACGTCCGGCTCCTTGTCCCACACGGAAGGTGGCAGCCCTGAAAGCTGTTGCTGGTTTTCACCGTCCCCATGCAGCCTATTCACAGGTACAACAGGATCTGGGACCCGGGCTTGCCCAGAGGAGGAACATCTCATGGCTCTCGTCCTCGGCAGAGCCTGATTCAGGAAAGGCACACATCCGGCTCCTTGTCCCACACGGAAGGTGGCAGCCCTGAAAGCTGTTGCTGGTCTTCACCGTCCCCCTGCAGCCTATTCACAGGCACAACAGGATCTGGGACCCGGGCTTGCCCAGAGGAGGAACATCTCATGGTTCTCGTCCTAGGCAGAGCCTCTTTCTGAAAGGTACACGTCCGGCTCCTTGTCCCACACGGAAGGTGGCAGGCCGGAAAGATGTTGCTGGTTTTCACCGTCCCCCTGCAGCCTATTCACAGGCACAACAGGATCTGGAACCTGGGCTTGCCCAGAGGAGGAACATCTCATGGCTCTCTTCCTTTGCAGAGCCTCTTTCCGAAAAGGCACACGTCCGGCTCCTTGTCCCACACGGAAGGTGGCAGCCCTGAAAGATGTTGCTGGTCTTCACCGTCCCAATGCAGCCTATTCACAGGCACAACAGGATCTGGGACCTGGGCTTGCCCAGAGGAGGAACATCTCATGGTTCTCGTCCTCGGCAGAGCCTCTTTCCGAAAGGCACACGTCTGGCTCCTTGTCCCACACGGAAGGTGGCAGCCCTGAAAGCTGTTGCTGGTCTTCACCGTCCCCCTGCAGCCTATTCACAGGCATAACAGGATCTGGGACCTGGGCTTGCCCAGAGGAGGAACATCTCATGGTTCTCGTCCTCGGCAGAGCCTGATTCCGAAAAGGCACTCGTCCGGCTCCTTATCCCACACGGAAGGTGGCAGCCCTGAAAGATGTTGCTGGTCTTCACCGTCCCCCTGAAGCCTATTCACAGGCACAAGAGGATTTGGGACCCGGGCTTGCCCAAAGGAGGAACATCTCATGGTTCTCGTCCTCGGCAGAGCCTCTTTCCGAAAGGCACACGTCCGGCTCCTTGTCCCACACGGAAGGTGGCAGCCCTGAAAGATGTTGCTGGTTTTCACCGTCCCCATGCAGCCTATTCACAGGTACAACAGGATCTGGGACCCGGGCTTGCCCAGAGGAGGAACATCTCATGGCTCTCGTCCTCGGCAGAGCCTGATTCAGGAAAGGCACACATCCGGCTCCTTGTCCCACACGGAAGGTGGCAGCCCTGAAAGCTGTTGCTGGTCTTCACCGTCCCCCTGCAGGCTATTCACAGGCACAACAGGATCTGGGACCCGGGCTTGCCCAGAGGAGGAACATCTCATGGTTCTCGTCCTCAGCAGAGCCTCTTTCCGAAAGGAACACATCCGGCTCCTTGTCCCTCACGGAAGGTGGCAGGCCGGAAAGATGTTGCTGGTTTTCACCGTCCCCCTGCAGCCTATTCACAGGCACAAGAGGATCTGGGACCTGGGCTTGCCCAGAGGAGGAACATCTCATGGCTCTCTTCCTTTGCAGAGCCTCTTTCCGAAAAGGCACACGTCCGGCTCCTTGTCCCACACGGAAGGTGGCAGCCCTGAAAGATGTTGCTGGTCTTCACCGTCCCCCTGCAGCCTATTCACAGGCACAACAGGATCTGGGACCTGGGCTTGCCCAGAGGAGGAACATCTCATGGTTCTCGTCTTCGGCAGAGCCTCTTTCCGAAAGGCACACGTCTGGCTCCTTGTCCCACACGGAAGGTGGCAGCCCTGAAAGCTGTTGCTGGTCTTCACCGTCCCCCTGCAGCCTATTCACAGGCATAACAGGATCTGGGACCTGGGCTTGCCCAGAGGAGGAACATCTCATGGTTCTCGTCCTCGGCAGAGCCTGATTCCGAAAAGGCACTCGTCCGGCTCCTTATCCCACACGGAAGGTGGCAGCCCTGAAAGATGTTGCTGGTCTTCACCGTCCCCATGCAGCCTATTCACAGGCACAAGAGGATTTGGGACCCGGGCTTGCCCAAAGGAGGAACATCTCATGGTTCTCGTCCTCGGCAGAGCCTCTTTCCGAAAGGCACACGTCCGGCTCCTTGTCCCACACGGAAGGTGGCAGCCCTGAAAGATGTTGCTGGTTTTCACCGTCCCCATGCAGCCTATTCACAGGTACAACAGGATCTGGGACCCGGGCTTGCCCAGAGGAGGAACATCTCATGGCTCTCGTCCTCGGCAGAGCCTGATTCAGGAAAGGCACACGTCCGGCTCCTTGTCCCACACGGAAGGTGGCAGCCCTGAAAGATGTTGCTGGTCTTCACCGTCCCCCTGCAACCTATTCACAGCTACAACAGGATCTGGGACCTGGGCTTGCCCAGAGGAGGAACATCTCATGGTTCTCGTCCTCGGCAGAGCTTCTTTCTGAAAGGCACACGTCTGGCTCCTTGTCCCACACGGAAGGTGGCAGCCCTGAAAGCTGTTGCTGGTCTTCACCGTCCCCCTGCAGCCTATTCACAGGCACAACAGGATCTGGGACCCGGGCTTGCCCAGAGGAGGAACATCTCATGGTTCTCGTCCTCAGCAGAGCCTCTTTCCGAAAGGCACACGTCCGGCTCCTTGTCCCACACGGAAGGTGGCAGGCCGGAAAGATGTTGCTGGTTTTCACCGTCCCCCTGCAGCCTATTCACAGGCACAAGAGGATCTGGGACCTGGGCTTGCCCAGAGGAGGAACATCTCATGGCTCTCTTCCTTTGCAGAGCCTCTTTCCGAAAAGGCACACGTCCGGCTCCTTGTCCCACACGGAAGGTGGCAGCCCTGAAAGATGTTGCTGGTCTTCACCGTCCCCCTGCAGCCTATTCACAGGCACAAGAGGATCTGGGACCTGGGCTTGCCCAGAGGAGGAACATCTCATGGTTCTCGTCCTCGGCAGAGCCTCTTTCCGAAAGGCACACGTCTGGCTCCTTGTCCCACACGGAAGGTGGCAGCCCTGAAAGCTGTTGCTGGTCTTCACCGTCCCCCTGCAGCCTATTCACAGGCACAACAGGATCTGGGACCTGGGCTTGCCCAGAGGAGGAACATCTCATGGTTCTCGTCCTCGGCAGAGCCTGATTCCGAAAAGGCACTCGTCCGGCTCCTTATCCCACACGGAAGGTGGCAGCCCTGAAAGATGTTGCTGGTCTTCACCGTCCCCATGCAGCCTATTCACAGGCACAAGAGGATTTGGGACCCGGGCTTGCCCAAAGGAGGAACATCTCATGGTTCTCGTCCTCGGCAGAGCCTCTTTCCGAAAGGCACACGTCCGGCTCCTTGTCCCACACGGAAGGTGGCAGCCCTGAAAGATGTTGCTGGTTTTCACCGTCCCCATGCAGCCTATTCACAGGTACAACAGGATCTGGGACCCGGGCTTGCCCAGAGGAGGAACATCTCATGGCTCTCTTCCTCGGCAGAGCCTGATTCAGGAAAGGCACACATCCGGCTCCTTGTCCCACACGGAAGGTGGCAGCCCTGAAAGCTGTTGCTGGTCTTTACCGTCCCCCTGCAGCCTATTCACAGGCAGAACAGGATCTGGGACCCGGGCTTGCCCAGAGGAGGAACATCTCATGGTTCTCGTCCTCAGCAGAGCCTCTTTCCGAAAGGCACACGTCCGGCTCCTTGTCCCTCACGGAAGGTGGCAGGCCGGAAAGATGTTGCTGGTTTTCACCGTCCCCCTGCAGCCTATTCACAGGCACAAGAGGATCTGGGACCTGGGCTTGCCCAGAGGAGGAACATCTCATGGTTCTCGTCCTCGGCAGAGCCTCTTTCCGAAAAGGCACACGTCCGGCTCCTTGTCCCACACGGAAGGTGGCAGCCCTGAAAGATGTTGCTGGTCTTCACCGTCCCCATGCAGCCTATTCACAGGTACAACAGGATCTGGGACCCGGGCTTGCCCAGAGGAGGAACATCTCATGGCTCTCGTCCTCGGCAGAGCCTGATTCAGGAAAGGCACACATCCGGCTCCTTGTCCCACACGGAAGGTGGCAGGCCAGAAAGATGTTGCTGGTCTTCACCGTCCCCATGCAGCCTATTCACAGGCACAAGAGGATTTGGGACCCGGGCTTGCCCAGAGGAGGAACATCTCATGGCTCTCGTCCTCGGCAGAGCCTGATTCAGGAAAGGCACACATCCGGCTCCTTGTCCCACACGGAAGGTGGCAGGCCGGAAAGATGTTGCTGGTCTTCACCGTCCCCCTGCAGCCTATTCACAGGCACAACAGGATCTGGGACCTGGGCTTGCCCAGTGGAGGAACATCTCATGGCTCTCGTCCTCGGCGGAGCCTGTTTCCAGAAAGTACACGTCCGGCTCCTTGTCCCACACGGAAGGTGGCAGCCCTGAAAGATGTTGCTGGTCTTCACCGTCCCCCTGCAGCCTATTCACAGGCACAACAGGATCTGGGACCTGGGCTTGCCCAGAGGAGGAACATCTCATGGTTCTCGTCCTTGGCAGAGCCTCTTTCCGAAAAGGCACACGTCCGGCTTCTTGTCCCACACGGAAGGTGGCAGCCCTGAAAGCTGTTGCTGGTCTTCACCGTCCCCCTGCAGCCTATTCACAGGCACAACAGGATCTGGGACCCGGGCTTGCCCAGAGGAGGAACATCTCATGGTTCTCGTCCTAGGCAGAGCCTCTTTCTGAAAGGCACACGTCCGGCTCCTTGTCCCACACGGAAGGTGGCAGCCCTGAAAGCTGTTGCTGGTCTTCACCCTCCCCCTGCAGCCTATTCACAGGCACAACAGGATCTGGGACCCGGGCTTGCCCAGAGGAGGAACATCTCATGGTTCTCGTCCTCAGCAGAGCCTCTTTCCGAAAGGTACACGTCCGGCTCCTTGTCCCACACGGAAGGTGGCAGGCCGGAAAGATGTTGCTGGTTTTCACCATCCCCCTGCAGCCTATTCACAGGCACAACAGGATCTGGAACCTGGGCTTGCCCAGAGGAGGAACATCTCATGGCTCTCTTCCTTTGCAGAGCCTCTTTCCGAAAAGGCACACGTCCGGCTCCTTGTCCCACACGGAAGGTGGCAGCCCTGAAAGATGTTGCTGGTCTTCACCGTCCCCCTGCAGCCTATTCACAGGCACAACAGGATCAGGGACCTGGGCTTGCCCAGAGGAGGAACATCTCATGGTTCTCGTCCTCGGCAGAGCCTCTTTCCGAAAGGCACACATCTGGCTCCTTGACCCACACGGAAGGTGGCAGCCCTGAAAGCTGTTGCTGGTCTTCACCGTCGCCCTGCAGCCTATTCACAGGCACAACAGGATCTGGGACCTGGGCTTGCCCAGAGGAGGAACATCTCATGGTTCTCGTCCTCGGCAGAGCCTGATTCCGAAAAGGCACTCGTCCGGCTCCTTATCCCACACGGAAGGTGGCAGCCCTGAAAGATGTTGCTGGTCTTCACCGTCCCCCTGCAGCCTATTCACAGGCACAAGAGGATCTGGGACTCGGGATTGCCCAGAGGAGGAACATCTCATGGCTCTCGTCCTCGGCAGAGCCTGTTTCAGGAAAGGCACACGTCCGGCTCCTTGTCCCACACGGAAGGTGGCAGCCCTGAAAAATGTTGCTGGTCTTCACCGTCCCCCTGCAGCCTATTCACAGGCACAACAGGATCTGGGACCTGGGCTTGCCCAGAGGAGGAACATCTCATGGTTCTCGTCCTCGGCAGAGCCTCTTTCCGAAAGGCACACGTCTGGCTCCTTGTCCCACACGGAAGGTGGCAGCCCTGAAAGATGTTGCTGGTCTTCACCGTCCCCCTGCAGCCTATTCACAGGTACAACAGGATCTGGGACACGCGCTTGCCCAGAGGAGGAACATCTCATGGCTCTCGTCCTCGGCAGAGCCTGATTCCGAAAAGGCACTCGTCCGGCTCCTTGTCCCACACGGAAGGTGGCAGCCCTGAAAGATGTTGCTGGTCTTCACCGTCCCCCTGCAGCCTATTCAGATCCAAAACAGGATCTGGGACCCGGGCTTGCCCAGAGGAGGAACATCTCATGGCTCTCTTCCTCGGCAGAGCCTCTTTCCGAAAAGGCACACGTCCGGCTCCTTGTCCCACACGGAAGGTGGCAGCCCTGAAAGATGTTGCTGGTCTTCACCGTCCCCCTGCAGCCTATTCACAAGCACAACAGGATCTGGGACCTGGGCTTGCCCAGAGGAGGAACATCTCATGGTTCTCGTCCTCGGCAGAGCCTCTTTCCGAAAGGCACACTTCTGGCTCCTTGTCCCACACGGAAGTTGGCAGCCCTGAAAGCTGTTGCTGGTCTTCACCGTCCCCATGCAGCCTATTCACAGCTACAACAGGATCTGGGACCTGGGCTTGCCCAGAGGAGGAACATCTCATGGTTCTCGTCCTCGGCAGAGCCTGATTCCGAAAAGGCACTCGTCCGGCTCCTTATCCCACACGGAAGGTGGCAGCCCTGAAAGATGTTGCTGGTCTTCACCGTCCCCATGCAGCATATTCACAGGCACAAGAGGATTTGGGACCCGGGCTTGCCCAAAGGAGGAACATCTCATGGCTCTTGTCCTCGGCGGAGCCTTATTCCGGAAAGCCACACGTCCGGCTCCTTGTCCCACACGGAAGGTGGCAGCCCTGAAAGCTGTTGCTGGTTTTCACCGTCCCCATGCAGCCTATTCACAGGTACAACAGGATCTGGGACCCGGGCTTGCCCAGAGGAGGAACATCTCATGGCTCTCGTCCTCGGCAGAGCCTGATTCAGGAAAGGCACACATCCGGCTCCTTGTCCCACACGGAAGGTGGCAGGCCGGAAAGATGTTGCTGGTCTTCACCGTCCCCCTGCAGCCTATTCACAGGCACAACAGGATCTGGGACCTGGGCTTGCCCAGAGGAGGAACATCTCATGGCTCTCGTCCTCGGCGGAGCCTGTTTACGGAAAGTTACACGTCCGGCTCCTTGTCCCACATGGAAGGTGGCAGGCCGGAAAGCTGTTGCTGGTCTTCACCGTCCCCCTGCAGCCTATTCACAGGCACAAGAGAATCTGGGACCAGGGCTTGCCCAGAGGAGGAACATCTCATGGCTCTCGTCCTCGGCAGAGTCTCTTTCCGAAAAGGCACACGTCCGGCTCCTTGTCCCACACGGAAGGTGGCAGCCCTGAAAGCTGTTGCTGGTCTTCACCCTCCCCCTGCAGCCTATTCACAGGCAAAACAGGATCTGGGACTCGGGCTTGCCCAGAGGAGGAACATCTCATGGATCTCTTCCTCGGCAGAGTCTCTTTCCGAAAAGGCACACGTCTGGCTCCTTGTCCCACACGGAAGGTGGCAGCCCTGAAAGCTGTTGCTGGTCTTCACCGTCCCCATGCAGCCTATTCACAGGCACAACAGGATCTGGGACCCGGGCTTGCCCAGAGGAGGAACATCTCATGGTTCTCGTCCTCGGCAGAGCCTCTTTCCGAAAGGCACACGTCCGGCTCCTTGTCCCACACGGAAGGTGGCAGCCCTGAAAGCTGTTGCTGGTCTCCACCCTCCCCCTGCAGCCTATTCACAGGCACAAGAGGATCTGGGACCCGGGCTTGCCCAGAGGAGGAACATCTCATGGCTCTCGTCCTCGGCAGAGCCTGTTTCCGAGAAGGCACACGTCCGGCTCCTTGTCCCACACGGAAGGTGGCAGCCCTGAAAGCTGTTGCTGGTCTTCACCGTCCCCCTGCAGCCTATTCACAGGCAAAACAGGATCTGGGACCTGGGCTTGCCCAGAGGAGGAACATCTCATGGCTCTCGTCCTCGGCAGAGCCTCTTTCGGAAAAGGCACACGTCCGGCTCCTTGTCCCACACGGAAGGTGGCAGCCCTGAAAGCTGTTGCTGGTCTTCACCGTCCCCCTGCAGCCTATTCACAGGCACAACAGGATCTGGGACCTGGGCTTGCCCAGAGGAGGAACATCTCATGGTTCTCGTCCTCGGCAGAGCCTCTTTCCGAAAGGCACACGTCTGGCTCCTTGTCCCACACCGAAGGTGGCAGCCCTGAAAGCTGTTGCTGGTCTTCACCGTCCCCCTGCAGCCTATTCACAGCTACAACAGGATCTGGGACCCGGGCTTGCCCAGAGGAGCAACATCTCATGGCTCTCTCCCTCGGCAGAGCCTCTTTCCGAAAAGGCACACGTCCGGCTCCTTGTCCCACACCGAAGGTGGCAGCCCTGAAAGCTGTTGCTGGTCTTCACCCTCCCCCTGCAGCCTATTCACACGCACAACAGGATCTGGGACTCGGGATTGCCCAGAGGAGGAACATCTCATGGCTCTCGTCCTCGGCAGAGCCTGATTCAGGAAAGGCACACGTCCGGCTCCTTGTCCCACACGGAAGGTGGCAGCCCTGAAAGCTGTTGCTGGTCTTCACCGTCCCCCTGCAGCCTATTCACAGCTATAACAGGATCTGGGACCTGGGCTTGCCCAGAGGAGGAACATCTCATGGTTCTCGTCCTCGGCATAGCTTCTTTCCGAATAGGCACACGTCCGGCTCCTTGTCCCACACGGAAGGTGGCAGGCCGGAAAGATGTTGCTGGTTTGCACCGTCCCCCTGCAGCCTGTTCACAGGCACAAGAGGATCTGGGACCTGGGCTTGCCCAGAGGAGGAACATCTCATGGTTCTCTTCCTTTGCAGAGCCTCTTTCCGAAAAGGCACACGTCCGGCTCCTTGTCCCACACGGAAGGTGGCAGCCCTGAAAGATGTTGCTGGTCTTCACCGTCCCCCTGCAGCCTATTCACAGGCACAACAGGATCTGGGACCTGGGCTTGCCCAGAGGAGGAACATCTCATGGTTCTCGTCCTCGGCAGAGCCTCTTTCCGAAAGGCACACGTCTGGCTCCTTGTCCCACACGGAAGGTGGCAGCCCTGAAAGCTGTTGCTGGTCTTCACCGTCCCCCTGCAGCCTGTTCACAGGCACAACAAGATCTGGGACCTGGGCTTGCCCAGAGGAGGAACATCTCATGGCTCTCGTCCCCGGCAGAGCCTCTTTCCGAAAAGGCACACGTCCGGCTCCTTGTCCCACACGGAAGGTGACAGGCCGGAAAGATGTTGCTGGTCTTCACCGTCCCCCTGCAGCCTATTCACAGCTACAACAGGATCTGGGACCCGGGCTTGCCCAGAGGAGGAACATCTCATGGCTCTCGTCCTCGGCAGAGCCTGTTTCCGAGAAGGCACACGTCCGGCTCCTCTTCCCACACGGAAGGTGGCAGCCCTGAAAGCTGTTGCTGGTCTTCACCGTCCCCCTGCAGCCTATTCAGAGGCAAAACAGGATCTGGGACTCGAGATTGCCCAGAGGAGGAACATCTACTGGCTCTCGTCCTCGGCAGAGCCTGTTTCCGAGAAGGCACACGTCCGGCTCCCCTTCCCACACGGAAGGTGGCAGCCCTGAAAGCTGTTGCTGGTCTTCACCGTCCCCCTGCAGCCTATTCACAGCTACAACAGGATCTGGGACCTGGGCTTGCCCAGAGGAGGAACATCTCATGGTTCTCGTCCTCGGCAGAGCTTCTTTCCGAATAGGCACACGTCCGGCTCCTTGTCCCACACGGAAGGTGGCAGGCCGGAAAGATGTTGCTGGTTTGCACCGTCCCCCTGCAGCCTATTCACAGGCACAAGAGGATCTGGGACCTGGGCTTGCCCAGGGGAGGAACATCTCATGGCTCTCTTCCTTTGCAGAGCCTCTTTCCGAAAAGGCACACGTCCGGCTCCTTGTCCCAAAGGGAAGGTGGCAGCCCTGAAAGATGTTGCTGGTCTTCACCGTCCCCCTGCAGCCTATTCACAGCTACAACAGGATCTGGGACCTGGGCTTGCCCAGAGGAGGAACATCTCATGGTTCTCGTCCTCGGCAGAGCTTCTTTCCGAATAGGCACACGTCCGGCTCCTTGTCCCACACGGAAGGTGGCAGCCCTGAAAGATGTTGCTGGTTTGCACCGTCCCCCTGCAGCCTGTTCACAGGCACAAGAGGATCTGGGACCTGGGCTTGCCCAGAGAAGGAACATCTCATGGTTCTCGTCCTCGGCAGAGCCTCTTTCCGAAAGGCACACGTCTGGCTCCTTGTCCCACACGGAAGGTGGCAGCCCTGAAAGCTGTTGCTGGTCTTCACCGTCCCCCTGCAGCCTATTCACAGGCACAACAGGATCTGGGACCTGGGCTTGCCCAGAGGAGGAACATCTCATGGTTCTCGTCCTCGGCAGAGCCTCTTTCGGAAAAGGCACACGTCCGGCTCCTTGTCCCAAAGGGAAGGTGGCAGGCCGGAAAGATGTTGCTGGTCTTCACCGTCCCCCTGCAGCCTATTCACAGCTACAACAGGATCTGGGACCCGGGCTTGCCCAGAGGAGGAACATCTCATGGCTCTCGTCCTCGGCAGAGCCTGTTTCCGAGAAGGCACACGTCCGGCTCCTCTTCCCACACGGAAGGTGGCAGCCCTGAAAGCTGTTGCTGGTCTTCACCGTCCCCCTGCAGCCTATACAGAGGCAAAACAGGATCTGGGACTCGAGATTGCCCAGAGGAGGAACATCTACTGGCTCTCGTCCTCGGCGGAGCCTGTTTCCAGAAAGTACACGTCCGGCTCCTTATCCCACACGGAAGGTGGCAGCCCTGAAAGCTGTTGCTGGTCTTCACCGTCCCCCTGCAGCCTATACAGAGGCAAAACAGGATCTGGGACTCGAGATTGCCCAGAGGAGGAACATCTACTGGCTCTCGTCCTCGGCAGAGCCTGTTTCCGAGAAGGCACACGTCCGGCTCCCCTTCCCACACGGAAGGTGGCAGCCCTGAAAGCTGTTGCTGGTCTTCACCGTCCCCCTGCAGCCTATTCACAGGCACAACAGGATCTGGGACCCGGGCTTGCCCAGAGGAGGAACATCTCATGGCTCTCGTCCTCGGCAGAGCCTCTTTCGGAAAAGGCACACGTCCGGCTCCTTGTCCCAAAGGGAAGGTGGCAGGCCGGAAAGATGTTGCTGGTCTTCACCGTCCCCCTGCAGCCTATTCACAGGCACAAGAGGATCTGGGACCTGGGCTTGCCCAGAGGAGGAACATCTCATGGCTCTCTCCCTCGGCAGAGCC
The DNA here is from genome assembly GCF_929443795.1 of Astur gentilis. Classification (NCBI taxonomy): domain Eukaryota; kingdom Metazoa; phylum Chordata; class Aves; order Accipitriformes; family Accipitridae; genus Astur; species Astur gentilis. Next base: position 995,001 of record NC_064889.1, read on the forward strand.
TCTTTCCGAAAAGGCACACGTCCGGCTCCTTGTCCCACACCGAAGGTGGCAGCCCTGAAAGCTGTTGCTGGTCTTCACCCTCCCCCTGCAGCCTATTCACACGCACAACAGGATCTGGGACTCGGGATTGCCCAGAGGAGGAACATCTCATGGATCTCGTCCTCGGCAGAGCCTCATTCAGGAAAGGCACACGTCCGGCTCCTTGTCCCACACGGAAGGTGGCAGCCCTGAAAGCTGTTGCTGGTCTTCACCGTCCCCCTGCAGCCTATTCACAGCTACAACAGGATCTGGGACCTGGGCTTGCCCAGAGGAGGAACATCTCATGGTTCTCGTCCTCGGCATAGCTTCTTTCCGAATAGGCACACGTCCGGCTCCTTGTCCCACACGGAAGGTGGCAGGCCGGAAAGATGTTGCTGGTTTGCACCGTCCCCCTGCAGCCTGTTCACAGGCACAACAGGATCTGGGACCTGGGCTTGCCCAGAGGAGGAACATCTCATGGTTCTCTTCCTTTGCAGAGCCTCTTTCCGAAAAGGCACACGTCCGGCTCCTTGTCCCACACGGAAGGTGGCAGCCCTGAAAGCTGTTGCTGGTCTTCACCGTCCCCCTGCAGCCTATTCACAGGCACAACAGGATCAGGGACCTGGGCTTGCCCACAGGAGGAACATCTCATGGTTCTCGTCCTCGGCAGAGCCTCTTTCTGAAAAGGCACACGTCCGGCTCCTTATCCCACACGGAAGGTGGCAGCCCTGAAAGATGTTGCTGGTCTTCACCGTCCCCATGCAGCCTATTCACAGGCACAAGAGGATTTGGGACCCGGGCTTGCCCAAAGGAGGAACATCTCATGGCTCTTGTCCTCGGCGGAGCCTTATTCCGGAAAGCCACACGTCCGGCTCCTTGTCCCACACGGAAGGTGGCAGCCCTGAAAGATGTTGCTGGTTTTCACCGTCCCCATGCAGCCTATTCACAGGTACAACAGGATCTGGGACCCGGGCTTGCCCAGAGGAGGAACATCTCATGGCTCTCGTCCTCGGCAGAGCCTGATTCAGGAAAGGCACACATCCGGCTCCTTGTCCCACACGGAAGGTGGCAGGCCGGAAAGATGTTGCTGGTCTTCACCGTCCCCCTGCAGCCTATTCACAGGCACAACAGGATCTGGGACCTGGGCTTGCCCAGAGGAGGAACATCTCATGGCTCTCGTCCTCGGCGGAGCCTGTTTACGGAAAGTTACACGTCCGGCTCCTTGTCCCACACGGAAGGTGGCAGGCCGGAAAGATGTTGCTGGTCTTCACCGTCCCCCTGCAGCCTATTCACAGCTACAACAGGATCTGGGACCCGGGCTTGCCCAGAGGAGGAACATCTCATGGCTCTCGTCCTCGGCAGAGCCTGTTTCCGAGAAGGCACACGTCCGGCTCCTCTTCCCACACGGAAGGTGGCAGCCCTGAAAGCTGTTGCTGGTCTTCACCGTCCCCCTGCAGCCTATACAGAGGCAAAACAGGATCTGGGACTCGAGATTGCCCAGAGGAGGAACATCTACTGGCTCTTGTCCTCGGCGGAGCCTGTTTCCAGAAAGTACACGTCCGGCTCCTTATCCCACACGGAAGGTGGCAGCCCTGAAAGCTGTTGCTGGTCTTCACCGTCCCCCTGCAGCCTATACAGAGGCAAAACAGGATCTGGGACTCGAGATTGCCCAGAGGAGGAACATCTACTGGCTCTCGTCCTCGGCAGAGCCTGTTTCCGAGAAGGCACACGTCCGGCTCCCCTTCCCACACGGAAGGTGGCAGCCCTGAAAGCTGTTGCTGGTCTTCACCGTCCCCCTGCAGCCTATTCACAGGCACAACAGGATCTGGGACCCGGGCTTGCCCAGAGGAGGAACATCTCATGGCTCTCGTCCTCGGCAGAGCCTCTTTCGGAAAAGGCACACGTCCGGCTCCTTGTCCCAAAGGGAAGGTGGCAGGCCGGAAAGATGTTGCTGGTCTTCACCGTCCCCCTGCAGCCTATTCACAGGCACAAGAGGATCTGGGACCTGGGCTTGCCCAGAGGAGGAACATCTCATGGCTCTCTCCCTCGGCAGAGCCTCTTTCCGAAAAGGCACACGTCCGGCTCCTTGTCCCACACCGAAGGTGGCAGCCCTGAAAGCTGTTGCTGGTCTTCACCCTCCCCCAGCAGCCTATTCACACGCACAACAGGATCTGGGACTCGGGATTGCCCAGAGGAGGAACATCTCATGGCTCTCGTCCTCGGCAGAGCCTGATTCAGGAAAGGCACACGTCCGGCTCCTTGTCCCACACGGAAGGTGGCAGCCCTGAAAGCTGTTGCTGGTCTTCACCGTCCCCCTGCAGCCTATTCACAGCTACAACAGGATCTGGGACCTGGGCTTGCCCAGAGGAGGAACATCTCATGGTTCTCGTCCTCGGCATAGCTTCTTTCCGAATAGGCACACGTCCGGCTCCTTGTCCCACACGGAAGGTGGCAGGCCGGAAAGATGTTGCTGGTTTGCACCGTCCCCCTGCAGCCTGTTCACAGGCACAACAGGATCTGGGACCTGGGCTTGCCCAGAGGAGGAACATCTCATGGTTCTCTTCCTTTGCAGAGCCTCTTTCCGAAAAGGCACACGTCCGGCTCCTTGTCCCACACGGAAGGTGGCAGCCCTGAAAGCTGTTGCTGGTCTTCACCGTCCCCCTGCAGCCTATTCACAGGCACAACAGGATCAGGGACCTGGGCTTGCCCAGAGGAGGAACATCTCATGGTTCTCGTCCTCGGCAGAGCCTCTTTCTGAAAAGGCACACGTCCGGCTCCTTATCCCACACGGAAGGTGGCAGCCCTGAAAGATGTTGCTGGTCTTCACCGTCCCCATGCAGCCTATTCACAGGCACAAGAGGATTTGGGACCCGGGCTTGCCCAAAGGAGGAACATCTCATGGCTCTTGTCCTCGGCGGAGCCTTATTCCGGAAAGCCACACGTCCGGCTCCTTGTCCCACACGGAAGGTTGCAGCCCTGAAAGATGTTGCTGGTTTTCACCGTCCCCATGCAGCCTATTCACAGGTACAACAGGATCTGGGACCCGGGCTTGCCCAGAGGAGGAACATCTCATGGCTCTCGTCCTCGGCAGAGCCTGATTCAGGAAAGGCACACATCCGGCTCCTTGTCCCACACGGAAGGTGGCAGGCCGGAAAGATGTTGCTGGTCTTCACCGTCCCCCTGCAGCCTATTCACAGGCACAACAGGATCTGGGACCTGGGCTTGCCCAGAGGAGGAACATCTCATGGCTCTCGTCCTCGGCGGAGCCTGTTTACGGAAAGTTACACGTCCGGCTCCTTGTCCCACACGGAAGGTGGCAGGCCGGAAAGATGTTGCTGGTCTTCACCGTCCCCCTGCAGCCTATTCACAGGCACAAGAGAATCTGGGACCAGGGCTTGCCCAGAGGAGGAACATCTCATGGCTCTCGTCCTCGGCAGAGTCTCTTTCCGAAAAGGCACACGTCCGGCTCCTTGTCCCACACGGAAGGTGGCAGCCCTGAAAGCTGTTGCTGGTCTTCACCCTCCCCCTGCAGCCTATTCACAGGCAAAACAGGATCTGGGACTCGGGCTTGCCCAGAGGAGGAACATCTCATGGCTCTCTTCCTCGGCAGAGTCTCTTTCCGAAAAGGCACACGTCTGGCTCCTTGTCCCACACGGAAGGTGGCAGCCCTGAAAGCTGTTGCTGGTCTTCACCGTCCCCATGCAGCCTATTCACAGGCACAACAGGATCTGGGACCCGGGCTTGCCCAGAGGAGGAACATCTCATGGTTCTCGTCCTCGGCAGAGCCTCTTTCCGAAAGGCACACGTCCGGCTCCTTGTCCCACACGGAAGGTGGCAGCCCTGAAAGCTGTTGCTGGTCTCCACCCTCCCCCTGCAGCCTATTCACAGGCACAAGAGGATCTGGGACCCGGGCTTGCCCAGAGGAGGAACATCTCATGGTTCTCGTCCTCGGCAGAGCCTCTTTCCGAAAGGCACACGTCTGGCTCCTTGTCCCACACGGAAGGTGGCAGCCCTGAAAGCTGTTGCTGGTCTTCACCGTCCCCCTGCAGCCTATTCACAGCTACAACAGGATCTGGGACCCGGGCTTGCCCAGAGGAGGAACATCTCATGGCTCTCGTCCTCGGCAGTGCCTGTTTCCGAGAAGGCACACGTCCCGCTCCTCTTCCCACACGGAAGGTGGCAGCCCTGAAAGCTGTTGCTGGTCTTCACCGTCCCCCTGCAGCCTATTCAGAGACAAAACAGGATCTGGGACTCGAGATTGCCCAGAGGAGGAACATCTACTGGCTCTCGTCCTCGGCAGAGCCTGATTCAGGAAAGGCACACGTCCGGCTCCTTGTCCCACACGGAAGGTCACAGGCCGGAAAGCTGTTGCTGGTCTTCACCGTCCCCCTGCAGCCTATTCACAGGCGCAACAGGATCTGGGACCTGGGCTTGCCCAGAGGAGGAACATCTCATGGCTCTCGTCCTCGGCAGAGCCTCTTTCCGAAAAGGCACACGTCCGACTCCTTGTCCCACACGGAAGGTGGCAGCCCTGAAAGCTGTTGCTGGTCTTCACCGTCCCCCTGCAGCCTATTCACAGGCACAACAGGATCTGGGACCCGGGCTTGGCCAGAGGAGGAACATCTCATGGCTCTCGTCCTCGGCAGAGCCTCTTTCGGAAAAGGCACACGTCCGGCTCCTTGTCCCAAAGGGAAGGTGGCAGGCCGGAAAGATGTTGCTGGTCTTCACCGTCCCCCTGCAGCCTATTCACAGGCACAAGAGGATCTGGGACCTGGGCTTGCCCAGAGGAGGAACATCTCATGGCTCTCTCCCTCGGCAGAGCCTCTTTCCGAAAAGGCACACGTCCGGCTCCTTGTCCCACACCGAAGGTGGCAGCCCTGAAAGCTGTTGCTGGTCTTCACCCTCCCCCTGCAGCCTATTCACACGCACAACAGGATCTGGGACTCGGGATTGCCCAGAGGAGGAACATCTCATGGCTCTCGTCCTCGGCAGAGCCTGATTCAGGAAAGGCACACGTCCGGCTCCTTGTCCCACACGGAAGGTGGCAGCCCTGAAAGCTGTTGCTGGTCTTCACCGTCCCCCTGCAGCCTATTCACAGCTACAACAGGATCTGGGACCTGGGCTTGCCCAGAGGAGGAACATCTCATGGTTCTCGTCCTCGGCATAGCTTCTTTCCGAATAGGCACACGTCCGGCTCCTTGTCCCACACGGAAGGTGGCAGGCCGGAAAGATGTTGCTGGTTTGCACCGTCCCCCTGCAGCCTGTTCACAGGCACAAGAGGATCTGGGACCTGGGCTTGCCCAGAGGAGGAACATCTCATGGTTCTCTTCCTTTGCAGAGCCTCTTTCCGAAAAGGCACACGTCCGGCTCCTTGTCCCACACGGAAGGTGGCAGCCCTGAAAGATGTTGCTGGTCTTCACCGTCCCCCTGCAGCCTATTCACAGGCACAACAGGATCTGGGACCTGGGCTTGCCCAGAGGAGGAACATCTCATGGTTCTCGTCCTCGGCAGAGCCTCTTTCCGAAAGGCACACGTCTGGCTCCTTGTCCCACACGGAAGGTGGCAGCCCTGAAAGCTGTTGCTGGTCTTCACCGTCCCCCTGCAGCCTATTCACAGGCACAACAAGATCTGGGACCTGGGCTTGCCCAGAGGAGGAACATCTCATGGCTCTCGTCCCCGGCAGAGCCTCTTTCCGAAAAGGCACACGTCCGGCTCCTTGTCCCACACGGAAGGTGACAGGCCGGAAAGATGTTGCTGGTCTTCACCGTCCCCCTGCAGCCTATTCACAGCTACAACAGGATCTGGGACCCGGGCTTGCCCAGAGGAGGAACATCTCATGGCTCTCGTCCTCGGCAGAGCCTGTTTCCGAGAAGGCACACGTCCGGCTCCTCTTCCCACACGGAAGGTGGCAGCCCTGAAAGCTGTTGCTGGTCTTCACCGTCCCCCTGCAGCCTATTCAGAGGCAAAACAGGATCTGGGACTCGAGATTGCCCAGAGGAGGAACATCTACTGGCTCTCGTCCTCGGCAGAGCCTGTTTCCGAGAAGGCACACGTCCGGCTCCCCTTCCCACACGGAAGGTGGCAGCCCTGAAAGCTGTTGCTGGTCTTCACCGTCCCCCTGCAGCCTATTCACAGCTACAACAGGATCTGGGACCTGGGCTTGCCCAGAGGAGGAACATCTCATGGTTCTCGTCCTCGGCAGAGCTTCTTTCCGAATAGGCACACGTCCGGCTCCTTGTCCCACACGGAAGGTGGCAGGCCGGAAAGATGTTGCTGGTTTGCACCGTCCCCCTGCAGCCTATTCACAGGCACAAGAGGATCTGGGACCTGGGCTTGCCCAGGGGAGGAACATCTCATGGCTCTCTTCCTTTGCAGAGCCTCTTTCCGAAAAGGCACACGTCCGGCTCCTTGTCCCAAAGGGAAGGTGGCAGCCCTGAAAGATGTTGCTGGTCTTCACCGTCCCCCTGCAGCCTATTCACAGCTACAACAGGATCTGGGACCTGGGCTTGCCCAGAGGAGGAACATCTCATGGTTCTCGTCCTCGGCAGAGCTTCTTTCCGAATAGGCACACGTCCGGCTCCTTGTCCCACACGGAAGGTGGCAGCCCTGAAAGATGTTGCTGGTTTGCACCGTCCCCCTGCAGCCTGTTCACAGGCACAAGAGGATCTGGGACCTGGGCTTGCCCAGAGGAGGAACATCTCATGGTTCTCGTCCTCGGCAGAGCCTCTTTCCGAAAGGCACACGTCTGGCTCCTTGTCCCACACGGAAGGTGGCAGCCCTGAAAGCTGTTGCTGGTCTTCACCGTCCCCCTGCAGCCTATTCACAGGCACAAGAGGATCTGGGACCCGGGCTTGCCCAGAGGAGGAACATCTCATGGTTCTCGTCCTCGGCAGAACCTCTTTCGGAAAAGGCACACTTCCGGCTCCTTGTCCCAAAGGGAAGGTGGCAGGCCGGAAAGATGTTGCTGGTCTTCACCGTCCCCCTGCAGCCTATTCACAGCTACAACAGGATCTGGGACCCGGGCTTGCCCTGAGGAGGAACATCTCATGGCTCTCGTCCTCGGCAGAGCCTGTTTCCGAGAAGGCACACGTCCGGCTCCTCTTCCCACACGGAAGGTGGCAGCCCTGAAAGCTGTTGCTGGTCTTCACCGTCCCCCTGCAGCCTATACAGAGGCAAAACAGGATCTGGGACTCGAGATTGCCCAGAGGAGGAACATCTACTGGCTCTCGTCCTCGGCGGAGCCTGTTTCCAGAAAGTACACGTCCGGCTCCTTGTCCCACACGGAAGGTGGCAGCCCTGAAAGCTGTTGCTGGTCTTCACCGTCCCCCTGCAGCCTATTCACAGGCACAACAGGATCTGGGACCCGGGCTTGCCCAGAGGAGGAACATCTCATGGCTCTCGTCCTCGGCAGAGCCTCTTTCGGAAAAGGCACACGTCCGGCTCCTTGTCCCAAAGGGAAGGTGGCAGGCCGGAAAGATGTTGCTGGTCTTCACCGTCCCCCTGCAGCCTATTCACAGGCACAAGAGGATCTGGGACCTGGGCTTGCCCAGAGGAGGAACATCTCATGGCTCTCGTCCTCGGCAGAGCCTCTTTCCGAAAAGGCACACGTCCGGCTCCTTGTCCCACACCGAAGGTGGCAGCCCTGAAAGCTGTTGCTGGTCTTCACCCTCCCCCTGCAGCCTATTCACACGCACAACAGGATCTGGGACTCGGGATTGCCCAGAGGAGGAACATCTCATGGCTCTCGTCCTCGGCAGAGCCTGATTCAGGAAAGGCACACGTCCGGCTCCTTGTCCCACACGGAAGGTGGCAGCCCTGAAAGCTGTTGCTGGTCTTCACCGTCCCCCTGCAGCCTATTCACAGCTACAACAGGATCTGGGACCTGGGCTTGCCCAGAGGAGGAACATCTCATGGTTCTCGTCCTCGGCATAGCTTCTTTCCGAATAGGCACACGTCCGGCTCCTTGTCCCACACGGACGGTGGCAGGCCGGAAAGATGTTGCTGGTTTGCACCGTCCCCCTGCAGCCTGTTCACAGGCACAACAGGATCTGGGACCTGGGCTTGCCCAGAGGAGGAACATCTCATGGTTCTCTTCCTTTGCAGAGCCTCTTTCCGAAAAGGCACACGTCCGGCTCCTTGTCCCACACGGAAGGTGGCAGCCCTGAAAGATGTTGCTGGTCTTCACCGTCCCCCTGCAGCCTATTCACAGGCACAACAGGATCAGGGACCTGGGCTTGCCCAGAGGAGGAACATCTCATGGTTCTCGTCCTCGGCAGAGCCTCTTTCCGAAAGGCACACGTCTGGCTCCTTGTCCCACACGGAAGGTGGCAGCCCTGAAAGCTGTTGCTGGTCTTCACCGTCCCCCTGCAGCCTATTCACAGGCACAACAAGATCTGGGACCTGGGCTTGCCCAGAGGAGGAACATCTCATGGCTCTCGTCCCCGGCAGAGCCTCTTTCTGAAAAGGCACACGTCCGGCTCCTTGTCCCACACGGAAGGTGACAGGCCGGAAAGATGTTGCTGGTCTTCACCGTCCCCCTGCAGCCTATTCACAGCTACAACAGGATCTGGGACCCGGGCTTGCCCAGAGGAGGAACATCTCATGGCTCTCGTCCTCGGCAGAGCCTGTTTCCGAGAAGGCACACGTCCGGCTCCTCTTCCCACACGGAAGGTGGCAGCCCTGAAAGCTGTTGCTGGTCTTCACCGTCCCCCTGCAGCCTATTCAGAGGCAAAACAGGATCTGGGACTCGAGATTGCCCAGAGGAGGAACATCTACTGGCTCTCGTCCTCGGCAGAGCCTGATTCAGGAAAGGCACACGTCCGGCTCCCTGTCCCACACGGAAGGTGGCAGCCCTGAAAGCTGTTGCTGGTCTTCACCGTCCCCCTGCAGCCTATTCACAGGCACAACAGGATCTGGGACCCGGGCTTGCCCAGAGGAGGAACATCTCATGGCTCTCGTCCTCGGCAGAGCCTCTTTCGGAAAAGGCACACGTCCGGCTCCTTGTCCCAAAGGGAAGGTGGCAGGCCGGAAAGATGTTGCTGGTCTTCACCATCCCCCTGCAGCCTATTCACAGGCACAACAGGATCTGGGACCTGGGCTTGCCCAGAGGAGGAACATCTCATGGCTCTCGTCCTCGGCAGAGCCTCTTTCCGAAAGGCACACGTCTGGCTCCTTGTCCCACACGGAAGGTGGCAGCCCTGAAAGCTGTTGCTGGTCTTCACCGTCCCCCTGCAGCCTATTCACAGCTACAACAGGATATGGGACCTGGGCTTGCCCAGAGGAGGAACATCTCATGGTTCTCGTCCTCGGCAGAGCTTCTTTCCGAATAGGCACACGTCCGGCTCCTTGTCCCACACGGAAGGTGGCAGGCCGGAAAGATGTTGCTGGTTTGCACCGTCCCCCTGCAGCCTATTCACAGGCACAAGAGGATCTGGGACCTGGGCTTGCCCAGAGGAGGAACATCTCATGGCTCTCTTCCTTTGCAGAGCCTCTTTCCGAAAAGGCACACGTCCGGCTCCTTGTCCCACACGGAAGGTGGCAGCCCTGAAAGATGTTGCTGGTCTTCACCGTCCCCCTGCAGCCTATTCACAGCTACAACAGGATCTGGGACCTGGGCTTGCCCAGAGGAGGAACATCTCATGGTTCTCGTCCTCGGCAGAGCTTCTTTCCGAATAGGCACACGTCCGGCTCCTTGTCCCACACGGAAGGTGGCAGGCCGGAAAGATGTTGCTGGTTTGCACCGTCCCCCTGCAGCCTGTTCACAGGCACAAGAGGATCTGGGACCTGGGCTTGCCCAGAGGAGGAACATCTCATGGCTCTCTTCCTTTGCAGAGCCTCTTTCCGAAAAGGCACACGTCCGGCTCCTTGTCCCACACGGAAGGTGGCAGCCCTGAAAGATGTTGCTGGTCTTCACCGTCCCCCTGCAGCCTATTCACAGCTACAACAGGATCTGGGACCTGGGCTTGCCCAGAGGAGGAACATCTCATGGTTCTCGTCCTCGGCAGAGCTTCTTTCCGAATAGGCACACGTCCGGCTCCTTGTCCCACACGGAAGGTGGCAGGCCGGAAAGATGTTGCTGGTTTGCACCGTCCCCCTGCAGCCTGTTCACAGGCACAAGAGGATCTGGGACCTGGGCTTGCCCAGAGGAGGAACATCTCATGGTTCTCGTCCTCGGCAGAGCCTCTTTCCGAAAGGCACACTTCCGGCTCCTTGTCCCACACGGAAGGTGGCAGCCCTGAAAGCTGTTGCTGGTCTTCACCGTCCCCCTGCAGCCTATTCACAGGCACAACAGGATCTGGGACCTGGGCTTGCCCAGAGGAGGAACATCTCATGGTTCTCGTCCTCGGCAGAGCCTCTTTCGGAAAAGGCACACGTCCGGCTCCTTGTCCCAAAGGGAAGGTGGCAGGCCGGAAAGATGTTGCTGGTCTTCACCGTCCCCCTGCAGCCTATTCACAGCTACAACAGGATCTGGGACCCGGGCTTGCCCAGAGGAGGAACATCTCATGGCTCTCGTCCTCGGCAGAGCCTGTTTCCGAGAAGGCACACGTCCGGCTCCTCTTCCCACACGGAAGGTGGCAGCCCTGAAAGCTGTTGCTGGTCTTCACCGTCCCCCTGCAGCCTATACAGAGGCAAAACAGGATCTGGGACTCGAGATTGCCCAGAGGAGGAACATCTCATGGCTCTCGTCCTCGGCGGAGCCTTTTTCCAGAAAGTACACGTCCGGCTCCTTGTCCCAAAGGGAAGGTGGCAGCCCTGAAAGATGTTGCTGGTCTTCACCGTCCCCCTGCAGCCTATTCACAGGCACAACAGGATCAGGGACCTGGGCTTGCCCAGAGGAGGAACATCTCATGGTTCTCGTCCTCGGCAGAGCCTCTTTCCGAAAGGCACACATCTGGCTCCTTGACCCACACGGAAGGTGGCAGCCCTGAAAGCTGTTGCTGGTCTTCACCGTCCCCCTGCAGCCTATTCACAGGCACAACAGGATCTGGGACCTGGGCTTGCCCAGAGGAGGAACATCTCATGGTTCTCGTCCTCGGCAGAGCCTGATTCCGAAAAGGCACTCGTCCGGCTCCTTGTCCCACACGGAAGGTGGCAGCCCTGAAAGATGTTGCTGGTCTTCACCGTCCCCCTGCAGCCTATTCACAGGCACAACAGGATCTGGGACCTGGGCTTGCCCAGAGGAGGAACATCTCATGGTTCTCGTCCTCGGCAGAGCCTCTTTCCGAAAGGCACACGTCTGGCTCCTTGTCCCACACGGAAGGTGGCAGCCCTGAAAGCTGTTGCTGGTCTTCACCGTCCCCCTGCAGCCTATTCACAGGTACAACAGGATCTGGGACACGCGCTTGCCCAGAGGAGGAACATCTCATGGCTCTCGTCCTCGGCAGAGCCTGAATCCGAAAAGGCACTCGTCCGGCTCCTTGTCCCACACGGAAGGTGGCAGCCCTGAAAGATGTTGCTGGTCTTCACCGTCCCCCTGCAGCCTATTCACAGGCACAACAGGATCTGGGACCCGGGCTTGCCCAGAGGAGGAACATCTCATGGCTCTCTTCCTCGGCAGAGCCTCTTTCCGAAAAGGCACACGTCCGGCTCCTTGTCCCACACGGAAGGTGGCAGCCCTGAAAGATGTTGCTGGTCTTCACCGTCCCCCTGCAGCCTATTCACAGGCACAACAGGATCTGGGACCTGGGCTTGCCCAGAGGAGGAACATCTCATGGTTCTCGTCCTCGGCAGAGCCTCTTTCCGAAAGGCACACTTCTGGCTCCTTGTCCCACACGGAAGTTGGCAGCCCTGAAAGCTGTTGCTGGTCTTCACCGTCCCCATGCAGCCTATTCACAGCTACAACAGGATCTGGGACCTGGGCTTGCCCAGAGGAGGAACATCTCATGGTTCTCGTCCTCGGCAGAGCTTCTTTCCGAATAGGCACACGTCCGGCTCCTTGTCCCACACGGAAGGTGGCAGGCCGGAAAGATGTTGCTGGTTTGCACCGTCCCCCTGCAGCCTATTCACAGGCACAAGAGGATCTGGGACCTGGGCTTGCCCAGAGGAGGAACATCTCATGGCTCTCTTCCTTTGCAGAGCCTCTTTCCGAAAAGGCACACGTCCGGCTCCTTGTCCCAAAGGGAAGGTGGCAGCCCTGAAAGATGTTGCTGGTCTTCACCGTCCCCCTGCAGCCTATTCACAGCTACAACAGGATCTGGGACCTGGGCTTGCCCAGAGGAGGAACTTCTCATGGTTCTCGTCCTCGGCAGAGCTTCTTTCCGAATAGGCACACGTCCGGCTCCTTGTCCCACACGGAAGGTGGCAGGCCGGAAAGATGTTGCTGGTTTGCACCGTCCCCCTGCAGCCTGTTCACAGGCACAAGAGGATCTGGGACCTGGGCTTGCCCAGAGGAGGAACATCTCATGGCTCTCTTCCTTTGCAGAGCCTCTTTCCGAAAAGGCACACGTCCGGCTCCTTGTCCCACACGGAGGGTGGCAGCCCTGAAAGATGTTGCTGGTCTTCACCGTCCCCCTGCAGCCTATTCACAGGCACAACAGGATCTGGGACCCGGGCTTGCCCAGAGGAGGAACATCTCATGGTTCTCGTCCTCGGCACAGCCTCTTTCCGAAAGGCACACGTCTGGCTCCTTGTCCCACACGGAAGGTGGCAGCCCTGAAAGCTGTTGCTGGTCTTCACCGTCCCCCTGCAGCCTATTCACAGGCACAACAGGATCTGGGACCCGGGCTTGCCCAGAGGAGGAACATCTCATGGTTCTCGTCCTCGGCAGAGCCTCTTTCGGAAAAGGCACACGTCCGGCTCCTTGTCCCAAAGGGAAGGTGGGAGGCCGGAAAGATGTTGCTGGTCTTCACCGTCCCCCTGCAGCCTATTCACAGCTACAACAGGATCTGGGACCCGGGCTTGCCCAGAGGAGGAACATCTCATGGCTCTCGTCCTCGGCAGAGCCTGTTTCCGAGAAGGAACACGTCCGGCTCCTCTTCCCACACGGAAGGTGGCAGCCCTGAAAGCTGTTGCTGGTCTTCACCGTCCCCCTGCAGCCTATACAGAGGCAAAACAGGATCTGGGACTCGAGATTGCCCAGAGGAGGAACATCTACTGGCTCTCGTCCTCGGCGGAGCCTGTTTCCAGAAAGTACACGTCCGGCTCCTTGTCCCACACGGAAGGTGGCAGCCCTGAAAGATGTTGCTGGTCTTCACCGTCCCCCTGCAGCCTATTCACAGGCACAACAGGATCTGGGACCTGGGCTTGCCCAGAGGAGGAACATCTCATGGCTCTCGTCCTTGGCAGAGCCTCTTTCCGAAAAGGCACACGTCCGGCTTCTTGTCCCACACGGAAGGTGGCAGCCCTGAAAGCTGTTGCTGGTCTTCACCGTCCCCCTGCAGCCTATTCACAGGCACAACAGGATCTGGGACCCGGGCTTGCCCAGAGGAGGAACATCTCATGGTTCTCGTCCTAGGCAGAGCCTCTTTCTGAAAGGCACACGTCCGGCTCCTTGTCCCACACGGAAGGTGGCAGCCCTGAAAGCTGTTGCTGGTCTTCACCCTCCCCCTGCAGCCTATTCACAGGCACAACAGGATCTGGGACTCGGGATTGCCCAGAGGAGGAACATCTCATGGCTCTCGTCCTCGGCAGAGCCTGATTCAGGAAAGGCACACGTCCGGCTCCTTGTCCCACACGGAAGGTGGCAGGCCGGAAAGATGGTGCTGGTCTTCACCGTCCCCCTGCAGCCTATTCACAGGCACAAGAGAATCTGGGACCAGGGCTTGCCCAGAGGAGGAACATCTCACGGCTCTCGTCCTCGGTAGAGTCTCTTTCCGAAAAGGCACACGTCCGGCTCCTTGTCCCACACCGAAGGTGGCAGCCCTGAAAGATGTTGCTGGTCTTCACCGTCCCCCTGCAGACTATTCACAGCTACAACAGGATCTGGGACCTGGGCTTGCCCAGAGGAGGAACATCTCATGGTTCTCGTCCTCGGCAGAGCCTCTTTCCGAAAGGCACACGTCTGGCTCCTTGTCCCACACGGAAGGTGGCAGCCCTGAAAGCTGTTGCTGGTCTTCACCGTCCCCCTGCAGCCTATTCACAGGCACAACAGGATCTGGGACCCGGGCTTGCCCAGAGGAGGAACATCTCATGGTTCTCGTCCTCAGCAGAGCCTCTTTCCGAAAGGTACACGTCCGGCTCCTTGTCCCACACGGAAGGTGGCAGGCCGGAAAGATGTTGCTGGTTTTCACCGTCCCCCTGCAGCCTATTCACAGGCACAACAGGATCTGGAACCTGGGCTTGCCCAGAGGAGGAACATCTCATGGCTCTCTTCCTTTGCAGAGCCTCTTTCCGAAAAGGCACACGTCCGGCTCCTTGTCCCACACGGAAGGTGGCAGCCCTGAAAGATGTTGCTGGTCTTCACCGTCCCCCTGCAGCCTATTCACAGGCACAACAGGATCAGGGACCTGGGCTTGCCCAGAGGAGGAACATCTCATGGTTCTCGTCCTCGGCAGAGCCTCTTTCCGAAAGGCACACATCTGGCTCCTTGACCCACACGGAAGGTGGCAGCCCTGAAAGCTGTTGCTGGTCTTCACCGTCGCCCTGCAGCCTATTCACAGGCACAACAGGATCTGGGACCTGGGCTTGCCCAGAGGAGGAACATCTCATGGTTCTCGTCCTCGGCAGAGCCTGATTCCGAAAAGGCACTCGTCCGGCTCCTTATCCCACACGGAAGGTGGCAGCCCTGAAAGATGTTGCTGGTCTTCAACGTCCCCATGCAGCCTATTCACAGGCACAAGAGGATTTGGGACCCGGGCTTGCCCAAAGGAGGAACATCTCATGGTTCTCGTCCTCGGCAGAGCCTCTTTCCGAAAGGCACACGTCCGGCTCCTTGTCCCACACGGAAGGTGGCAGGCCTGAAAGATGTTGCTGGTTTTCACCGTCCCCATGCAGCCTATTCACAGGTACAACAGGATCAGGGACCCGGGCTTGCCCAGAGGAGGAACATCTCATGGCTCTCGTCCTCGGCGGAGCCTGTTTCCGGAAAGGCACACGTCCGGCTCCTTGTCCCAAACGGAAGGTGGCAGGCCGGAAAGATGTTGCTGGTCTTCACCGTCCCCCTGCAGCCTATTCACAGGCACAACAGGATCTGGGACTCGGGATTGCCAAGAGGAGGAACATCTCATGGCTCTCGTCCTCGGCAGAGCCTCTTTCCGAAAGGCACACGTCTGGCTCCTTGTCCCACACCGAAGGTGGCAGCCCTGAAAGCTGTTGCTGGTCTTCACCGTCCCCCTGCAGCCTATTCACAGGTACAACAGGATCTGGGACACGCGCTTGCCCAGAGGAGGAACATCTCATGGCTCTCGTCCTCGGCAGAGCCTCTTTCCGAAAAGGCACACGTCCGGCTCCTTGTCCCACACGGAAGGTGGCAGCCCTGAAAGATGTTGCTGGTCTTCACCGTCCCCCTGCAGCCTATTCACAGGCACAACAGGATCTGGGACCTGGGCTTGCCCAGAGGAGGAACATCTCATGGTTCTCGTCCTCGGCAGAGCCTCTTTCCGAAAGGCACACGTCTGGCTCCTTGTCCCACACGGAAGGTGGCAGCCCTGAAAGCTGTTGCTGGTCTTCACCGTCCCCCTGCAGCCTATTCACAGGTACAACAGGATCTGGGACACGCGCTTGCCCAGAGGAGGAACATCTCATGGCTCTCTTCCTCGGCAGAGCCTCTTTCCGAAAAGGCACACGTCCGGCTCCTTGTCCCACACGGAAGGTGGCAGCCCTGAAAGATGTTGCTGGTCTTCACCGTCCCCCTGCAGCCTATTCACAGGCACAACAGGATCTGGGACCCGGGCTTGCCCAGAGGAGGAACATCTCATGGCTCTCTTCCTCGGCAGAGCCTCTTTCCGAAAAGGCACACGTCCGGCTCCTTGTCCCACACGGAAGGTGGCAGCCCTGAAAGATGTTGCTGGTCTTCACCGTCCCCCTGCAGCCTATTCACAGGCACAACAGGATCTGGGACCTGGGCTTGCCCAGAGGAGGAACATCTCATGGTTCTCGTCCTCGGCAGAGCCTCTTTCCGAAAGGCACACTTCTGGCTCCTTGTCCCACACGGAAGTTGGCAGCCCTGAAAGATGTTGCTGGTCTTCACCGTCCCCATGCAGCCTATTCACAGGCACAACAGGATCTGGGACCCGGGCTTGCCCAAAGGAGGAACATCTCATGGCTCTTGTCCTCGGCGGAGCCTTATTCCGGAAAGGCACACGTCCGGCTCCTTGTCCCACACGGAAGGTGGCAGCCCTGAAAGATGTTGCTGTTTTTCACCGTCCCCATGCAGCCTATTCACAGGTACAACAGGATCTGGGACCCGGGCTTGCCCAGAGGAGGAACATCTCATGGCTCTCGTCCTCGACAGAGCCTGATTCTGGAAAGGCACACATCCGGCTCCTTGTCCCACACGGAAGGTGGCAGGCCGGAAAGATGTTGCTGGTCTTCACCGTCCCCCTGCAGCCTATTCACAGGCACAACAGGATCTGGGACCTGGGCTTGCCCAGAGGAGGAACATCTCATGGCTCTCGTCCTCGGCGGAGCCTGTTTACGGAAAGTTACACGTCCGGCTCCTTGTCCCACACGGAAGGTGGCAGGCCGGAAAGATGTTGCTGGTCTTCACCGTCCCCCTGCAGCCTATTCACAGGCACAAGAGAATCTGGGACCAGGGCTTGCCCAGAGGAGAAACATCTCATGGCTCTCGTCCTCGGCAGAGTCTCTTTCCGAAAAGGCACACGTCCGGCTCCTTGTCCCACACGGAAGGTGGCAGCCCTGAAAGCTGTTGCTGGTCTTCACCCTCCCCCTGCAGCCTATTCACAGGCAAAACAGGATCTGGGACTCGGGCTTGCCCAGAGGAGGAACATCTCATGGCTCTCTTCCTCGGCAGATCCTCTTTCCGAAAAGGCACACGTCTGGCTCCTTGTCCCACACGGAAGGTGGCAGCCCTGAAAGCTGTTGCTGGTCTTCACCGTCCCCATGCAGCCTATTCACAGGCACAACAGGATCTGGGACCCGGGCTTGCCCAGAGGAGGAACATCTCATGGTTCTCGTCCTCGGCAGAGCCTCTTTCCGAAAGGCACACGTCCGGCTCCTTGTCCCACACGGAAGGTGGCAGCCCTGAAAGCTGTTGCTGGTCTCCACCCTCCCCCTGCAGCCTATTCACAGGCACAAGAGGATCTGGGACCCGGGCTTGCCCAGAGGAGGAACATCTCATGGCTCTCGTCCTCGGCAGAGCCTCTTTCCGAGAAGGCACACGTCCGGCTCCTTGTCCCACACGGAAGGTGGCAGCCCTGAAAGCTGTTGCTGGTCTTCACCGTCCCCCTGCAGCCTATTCACAGGCAAAACAGGATCTGGGACCTGGGCTTGCCCAGAGGAGGAACATCTCATGGCTCTCGTCCTCGGCAGAGCCTCTTTCGGAAAAGGCACACGTCCGGCTCCTTGTCCCACACGGAAGGTGGCAGCCCTGAAAGCTGTTGCTGGTCTTCACCGTCCCCCTGCAGCCTATTCACAGGCACAACAGGATCTGGGACCTGGGCTTGCCCAGAGGAGGAACATCTCATGGTTCTCGTCCTCGGCAGAGCCTCTTTCCGAAAGGCACACGTCTGGCTCCTTGTCCCACACCGAAGGTGGCAGCCCTGAAAGCTGTTGCTGGTCTTCACCGTCCCCCTGCAGCCTATTCACAGCTACAACAGGATCTGGGACCCGGGCTTGCCCAGAGGAGGAACATCTCATGGCTCTCGTCGTCGGCAGAGCCTGTTTCCGAGAAGGCACACGTCCGGCTCCTCTTCCCACACGGAAGGTGGCAGCCCTGAAAGCTGTTGCTCGTCTTCACCGTCCCCCTGCAGCCTATTCAGAGACAAAACAGGATCTGGGACTCGAGATTGCCCAGAGGAGGAACATCTACTGGCTCTCGTCCTCGGCAGAGCCTGATTCAGGAAAGGCACATGTCCGGCTCCTTGTCCCACACGGAAGGTCACAGGCCGGAAAGCTGTTGCTGGTCTTCACCGTCCCCCTGCAGCCTATTCACAGGCGAAACAGGATATGGGACCTGGGCTTGCCCAGAGGAGGAACATCTCATGGCTCTCGTCCTCGGCAGAGCCTCTTTCCGAAAAGGCACACGTCCGACTCCTTGTCCCACACGGAAGGTGGCAGCCCTGAAAGCTGTTGCTGGTCTTCACCGTCCCCCTGCAGCCTATTCACAGGCACAACAGGATCTGGGACCCGGGCTTGCCCAGAGGAGGAACATCTCATGGCTCTCGTCCTCGGCAGAGCCTCTTTCGGAAAAGGCACACGTCCGGCTCCTTGTCCCAAAGGGAAGGTGGCAGGCCGGAAAGATGTTGCTGGTCTTCACCGTCCCCCTGCAGCCTATTCACAGGCACAAGAGGATCTGGGACCTGGGCTTGCCCAGAGGAGGAACATCTCATGGCTCTCTCCCTCGGCAGAGCCTCTTTCCGAAAAGGCACACGTCCGGCTCCTTGTCCCACACCGAAGGTGGCAGCCCTGAAAGCTGTTGCTGGTCTTCACCCTCCCCCTGCAGCCTATTCACAGGCACAACAGGATCTGGGACTCGGGATTGCCCAGAGGAGGAACATCTCATGGCTCTCGTCCTCGGCAGAGCCTGATTCAGGAAAGGCACACGTCCGGCTCCTTGTCCCACACGGAAGGTGGCAGCCCTGAAAGCTGTTGCTGGTCTTCACCGTCCCCCTGCAGCCTATTCACAGCTACAACAGGATCTGGGACCTGGGCTTGCCCAGAGGAGGAACATCTCATGGTTCTCGTCCTCGGCAGAGCTTCTTTCCGAATAGGCACACGTCCGGCTCCTTGTCCCACACGGAAGGTGGCAGCCCTGAAAGATGTTGCTGGTCTTCACCGTCCCCCTGCAGCCTATTCACAGGCACAACAGGATCTGGGACCTGGGCTTGCCCAGAGGAGGAACATCTCATGGTTCTCGTCCTCGGCAGAGCCTCTTTCCGAAAGGCACACGTCTGGCTCCTTGTCCCACACGGAAGGTGGCAGCCCTGAAAGCTGTTGCTGGTCTTCACCGTCCCCCTGCAGCCTATTCACAGGCACAACAAGATCTGGGACCTGGGCTTGCCCAGAGGAGGAACATCTCATGGCTCTCGTCCTCGGCAGAGCCTCTTTCCGAAAAGGCACACGTCCGGCTCCTTGTCCCACACGGAAGGTGACAGGCCGGAAAGATGTTGCTGGTCTTCACCGTCCCCCTGCATCCTATTCACAGCTACAACAGGATCTGGGACCCGGGCTTGCCCAGAGGAGGAACATCTCATGGCTCTCGTCCTCGGCAGAGCCTGTTTCCGAGAAGGCACACGTCCGGCTCCTCTTCCCACACGGAAGGTGGCAGCCCTGAAAGCTGTTGCTGGTCTTCACCGTCCCCCTGCAGCCTATTCAGAGGCAAAACAGGATCTGGGACTCGAGATTGCCCAGAGGAGGAACATCTACTGGCTCTCGTCCTCGGCAGAGCCTGATTCAGGAAAGGCACACGTCCGGCTCCCTGTCCCACACGGAAGGTGGCAGCCCTGAAAGCTGTTGCTGGTCTTCACCGTCCCCCTGCAGCCTATTCACAGGCACAACAGGATCTGGGACCCGGGCTTGCCCAGAGGAGGAACATCTCATGGCTCTCGTCCTCGGCAGAGCCTCTTTCGGAAAAGGCACACGTCCGGCTCCTTGTCCCAAAGGGAAGGTGGCAGGCCGGAAAGATGTTGCTGGTCTTCACCGTCCCCCTGCAGCCTATTCACAGCTACAACAGGATCTGGGACCCGGGCTTGCCCAGAGGAGGAACATCTCATGGCTCTCGTCCTCGGCAGAGCCTGTTTCCGAGAAGGCACACGTCCGGCTCCTCTTCCCACACGGAAGGTGGCAGCCCTGAAAGCTGTTGCTGGTCTTCACCGTCCCCCTGCAGCCTATACAGAGGCAAAACAGGATCTGGGACTCGAGATTGCCCAGAGGAGGAACATCTCATGGCTCTCGTCCTCGGCGGAGCCTTTTTCCAGAAAGTACACGTCCGGCTCCTTGTCCCAAAGGGAAGGTGGCAGCCCTGAAAGATGTTGCTGGTCTTCACCGTCCCCCTGCAGCCTATTCACAGGCACAACAGGATCAGGGACCTGGGCTTGCCCAGAGGAGGAACATCTCATGGTTCTCGTCCTCGGCAGAGCCTCTTTCCGAAAGGCACACATCTGGCTCCTTGACCCACACGGAAGGTGGCAGCCCTGAAAGCTGTTGCTGGTCTTCACCGTCGCCCTGCAGCCTATTCACAGGCACAACAGGATCTGGGACCTGGGCTTGCCCAGAGGAGGAACATCTCATGGTTCTCGTCCTCGGCAGAGCCTGATTCCGAAAAGGCACTCGTCCGGCTCCTTGTCCCACACGGAAGGTGGCAGCCCTGAAAGATGTTGCTGGTCTTCACCGTCCCCCTGCAGCCTATTCACAGGCACAACAGGATCTGGGACCTGGGCTTGCCCAGAGGAGGAACATCTCATGGTTCTCGTCCTCGGCAGAGCCTCTTTCCGAAAGGCACACGTCTGGCTCCTTGTCCCACACGGAAGGTGGCAGCCCTGAAAGCTGTTGCTGGTCTTCACCGTCCCCCTGCAGCCTATTCACAGGTACAACAGGATCTGGGACACGCGCTTGCCCAGAGGAGGAACATCTCATGGCTCTCGTCCTCGGCAGAGCCTGAATCCGAAAAGGCACTCGTCCGGCTCCTTGTCCCACACGGAAGGTGGCAGCCCTGAAAGCTGTTGCTGGTCTTCACCGTCCCCCTGCAGCCTATTCACAGGCACAACAGGATCTGGGACCCGGGCTTGCCCAGAGGAGGAACATCTCATGGCTCTCGTCCTCGGCAGAGCCTCTTTCGGAAAAGGCACACGTCCGGCTCCTTGTCCCAAAGGGAAGGTGGCAGGCCGGAAAGATGTTGCTGGTCTTCACCGTCCCCCTGCAGCCTATTCACAGGCACAAGAGGATCTGGGACCTGGGCTTGCCCAGAGGAGGAACATCTCATGGCTCTCTCCCTCGGCAGAGCCTCTTTCCGAAAAGGCACACGTCCGGCTCCTTGTCCCACACCGAAGGTGGCAGCCCTGAAAGCTGTTGCTGGTCTTCACCCTCCCCCTGCAGCCTATTCACAGGCACAACAGGATCTGGGACTCGGGATTGCCCAGAGGAGGAACATCTCATGGCTCTCGTCCTCGGCAGAGCCTGATTCAGGAAAGGCACACGTCCGGCTCCTTGTCCCACACGGAAGGTGGCAGCCCTGAAAGCTGTTGCTGGTCTTCACCGTCCCCCTGCAGCCTATTCACAGCTACAACAGGATCTGGGACCTGGGCTTGCCCAGAGGAGGAACATCTCATGGTTCTCGTCCTCGGCAGAGCTTCTTTCCGAATAGGCACACGTCCGGCTCCTTGTCCCACACGGAAGGTGGCAGCCCTGAAAGATGTTGCTGGTCTTCACCGTCCCCCTGCAGCCTATTCACAGGCACAACAGGATCTGGGACCTGGGCTTGCCCAGAGGAGGAACATCTCATGGTTCTCGTCCTCGGCAGAGCCTCTTTCCGAAAGGCACACGTCTGGCTCCTTGTCCCACACGGAAGGTGGCAGCCCTGAAAGCTGTTGCTGGTCTTCACCGTCCCCCTGCAGCCTATTCACAGGCACAACAAGATCTGGGACCTGGGCTTGCCCAGAGGAGGAACATCTCATGGCTCTCGTCCTCGGCAGAGCCTCTTTCCGAAAAGGCACACGTCCGGCTCCTTGTCCCACACGGAAGGTGACAGGCCGGAAAGATGTTGCTGGTCTTCACCGTCCCCCTGCATCCTATTCACAGCTACAACAGGATCTGGGACCCGGGCTTGCCCAGAGGAGGAACATCTCATGGCTCTCGTCCTCGGCAGAGCCTGTTTCCGAGAAGGCACACGTCCGGCTCCTCTTCCCACACGGAAGGTGGCAGCCCTGAAAGCTGTTGCTGGTCTTCACCGTCCCCCTGCAGCCTATTCAGAGGCAAAACAGGATCTGGGACTCGAGATTGCCCAGAGGAGGAACATCTACTGGCTCTCGTCCTCGGCAGAGCCTGATTCAGGAAAGGCACACGTCCGGCTCCCTGTCCCACACGGAAGGTGGCAGCCCTGAAAGCTGTTGCTGGTCTTCACCGTCCCCCTGCAGCCTATTCACAGGCACAACAGGATCTGGGACCCGGGCTTGCCCAGAGGAGGAACATCTCATGGCTCTCGTCCTCGGCAGAGCCTCTTTCGGAAAAGGCACACGTCCGGCTCCTTGTCCCAAAGGGAAGGTGGCAGGCCGGAAAGATGTTGCTGGTCTTCACCGTCCCCCTGCAGCCTATTCACAGCTACAACAGGATCTGGGACCCGGGCTTGCCCAGAGGAGGAACATCTCATGGCTCTCGTCCTCGGCAGAGCCTGTTTCCGAGAAGGCACACGTCCGGCTCCTCTTCCCACACGGAAGGTGGCAGCCCTGAAAGCTGTTGCTGGTCTTCACCGTCCCCCTGCAGCCTATACAGAGGCAAAACAGGATCTGGGACTCGAGATTGCCCAGAGGAGGAACATCTCATGGCTCTCGTCCTCGGCGGAGCCTTTTTCCAGAAAGTACACGTCCGGCTCCTTGTCCCAAAGGGAAGGTGGCAGCCCTGAAAGATGTTGCTGGACTTCACCGTCCCCCTGCAGCCTATTCACAGGCACAACAGGATCAGGGACCTGGGCTTGCCCAGAGGAGGAACATCTCATGGTTCTCGTCCTCGGCAGAGCCTCTTTCCGAAAGGCACACATCTGGCTCCTTGACCCACACGGAAGGTGGCAGCCCTGAAAGCTGTTGCTGGTCTTCACCGTCGCCCTGCAGCCTATTCACAGGCACAACAGGATCTGGGACCTGGGCTTGCCCAGAGGAGGAACATCTCATGGTTCTCGTCCTCGGCAGAGCCTGATTCCGAAAAGGCACTCGTCCGGCTCCTTGTCCCACACGGAAGGTGGCAGCCCTGAAAGATGTTGCTGGTCTTCACCGTCCCCCTGCAGCCTATTCACAGGCACAACAGGATCTGGGACCTGGGCTTGCCCAGAGGAGGAACATCTCATGGTTCTCGTCCTCGGCAGAGCCTCTTTCCGAAAGGCACACGTCTGGCTCCTTGTCCCACACGGAAGGTGGCAGCCCTGAAAGCTGTTGCTGGTCTTCACCGTCCCCCTGCAGCCTATTCACAGGTACAACAGGATCTGGGACACGCGCTTGCCCAGAGGAGGAACATCTCATGGCTCTCGTCCTCGGCAGAGCCTGAATCCGAAAAGGCACTCGTCCGGCTCCTTGTCCCACACGGAAGGTGGCAGCCCTGAAAGATGTTGCTGGTCTTCACCGTCCCCCTGCAGCCTATTCACAGGCACAACAGGATCTGGGACCCGGGCTTGCCCAGAGGAGGAACATCTCATGGCTCTCTTCCTCGGCAGAGCCTCTTTCCGAAAAGGCACACGTCCGGCTCCTTGTCCCACACGGAAGGTGGCAGCCCTGAAAGATGTTGCTGGTCTTCACCGTCCCCCTGCAGCCTATTCACAGGCACAACAGGATCTGGGACCTGGGCTTGCCCAGAGGAGGAACATCTCATGGTTCTCGTCCTCGGCAGAGCCTCTTTCCGAAAGGCACACTTCTGGCTCCTTGTCCCACACGGAAGTTGGCAGCCCTGAAAGCTGTTGCTGGTCTTCACCGTCCCCATGCAGCCTATTCACAGCTACAACAGGATCTGGGACCTGGGCTTGCCCAGAGGAGGAACATCTCATGGTTCTCGTCCTCGGCAGAGCTTCTTTCCGAATAGGCACACGTCCGGCTCCTTGTCCCACACGGAAGGTGGCAGGCCGGAAAGATGTTGCTGGTTTGCACCGTCCCCCTGCAGCCTATTCACAGGCACAAGAGGATCTGGGACCTGGGCTTGCCCAGAGGAGGAACATCTCATGGCTCTCTTCCTTTGCAGAGCCTCTTTCCGAAAAGGCACACGTCCGGCTCCTTGTCCCAAAGGGAAGGTGGCAGCCCTGAAAGATGTTGCTGGTCTTCACCGTCCCCCTGCAGCCTATTCACAGCTACAACAGGATCTGGGACCTGGGCTTGCCCAGAGGAGGAACTTCTCATGGTTCTCGTCCTCGGCAGAGCTTCTTTCCGAATAGGCACACGTCCGGCTCCTTGTCCCACACGGAAGGTGGCAGGCCGGAAAGATGTTGCTGGTTTGCACCGTCCCCCTGCAGCCTGTTCACAGGCACAAGAGGATCTGGGACCTGGGCTTGCCCAGAGGAGGAACATCTCATGGCTCTCTTCCTTTGCAGAGCCTCTTTCCGAAAAGGCACACGTCCGGCTCCTTGTCCCACACGGAGGGTGGCAGCCCTGAAAGATGTTGCTGGTCTTCACCGTCCCCCTGCAGCCTATTCACAGGCACAACAGGATCTGGGACCCGGGCTTGCCCAGAGGAGGAACATCTCATGGTTCTCGTCCTCGGCACAGCCTCTTTCCGAAAGGCACACGTCTGGCTCCTTGTCCCACACGGAAGGTGGCAGCCCTGAAAGCTGTTGCTGGTCTTCACCGTCCCCCTGCAGCCTATTCACAGGCACAACAGGATCTGGGACCTGGGCTTGCCCAGAGGAGGAACATCTCATGGTTCTCGTCCTCGGCAGAGCCTCTTTCGGAAAAGGCACACGTCCGGCTCCTTGTCCCAAAGGGAAGGTGGGAGGCCGGAAAGATGTTGCTGGTCTTCACCGTCCCCCTGCAGCCTATTCACAGCTACAACAGGATCTGGGACCCGGGCTTGCCCAGAGGAGGAACATCTCATGGCTCTCGTCCTCGGCAGAGCCTGTTTCCGAGAAGGAACACGTCCGGCTCCTCTTCCCACACGGAAGGTGGCAGCCCTGAAAGCTGTTGCTGGTCTTCACCGTCCCCCTGCAGCCTATACAGAGGCAAAACAGGATCTGGGACTCGAGATTGCCCAGAGGAGGAACATCTACTGGCTCTCGTCCTCGGCGGAGCCTGTTTCCAGAAAGTACACGTCCGGCTCCTTGTCCCACACGGAAGGTGGCAGCCCTGAAAGATGTTGCTGGTCTTCACCGTCCCCCTGCAGCCTATTCACAGGCACAACAGGATCTGGGACCTGGGCTTGCCCAGAGGAGGAACATCTCATGGCTCTCGTCCTTGGCAGAGCCTCTTTCCGAAAAGGCACACGTCCGGCTTCTTGTCCCACACGGAAGGTGGCAGCCCTGAAAGCTGTTGCTGGTCTTCACCGTCCCCCTGCAGCCTATTCACAGGCACAACAGGATCTGGGACCCGGGCTTGCCCAGAGGAGGAACATCTCATGGTTCTCGTCCTAGGCAGAGCCTCTTTCTGAAAGGCACACGTCCGGCTCCTTGTCCCACACGGAAGGTGGCAGCCCTGAAAGCTGTTGCTGGTCTTCACCCTCCCCCTGCAGCCTATTCACAGGCACAACAGGATCTGGGACTCGGGATTGCCCAGAGGAGGAACATCTCATGGCTCTCGTCCTCGGCAGAGCCTGATTCAGGAAAGGCACACGTCCGGCTCCTTGTCCCACACGGAAGGTGGCAGGCCGGAAAGATGGTGCTGGTCTTCACCGTCCCCCTGCAGCCTATTCACAGGCACAAGAGAATCTGGGACCAGGGCTTGCCCAGAGGAGGAACATCTCACGGCTCTCGTCCTCGGTAGAGTCTCTTTCCGAAAAGGCACACGTCCGGCTCCTTGTCCCACACCGAAGGTGGCAGCCCTGAAAGCTGTTGCTGGTCTTCACCGTCCCCCTGCAGCCTATTCAGAGACAAAACAGGATCTGGGACCCGGGCTTGCCCAGAGGAGGAACATCTCATGGCTCTCGTCCTCGTCGGAGCCTGTTTCCGGAAAGGCACACGTCCGGCTCCTTGTCCCACACGGAAGGTGGCAGCCCTGAAAGCTGTTGCTGGTCTTCACCGTCCCCCTGCAGCCTATTCACAGGCACAACAGGATCTGGGACCCGGGCTTGCCCAGAGGAGGAACATCTCATGGTTCTCGTCCTCAGCAGAGCCTCTTTCCGAAAGGTACACGTCCGGCTCCTTGTCCCACACGGAAGGTGGCAGGCCGGAAAGATGTTGCTGGTTTTCACCGTCCCCCTGCAGCCTATTCACAGGCACAACAGGATCTGGAACCTGGGCTTGCCCAGAGGAGGAACATCTCATGGCTCTCTTCCTTTGCAGAGCCTCTTTCCGAAAAGGCACACGTCCGGCTCCTTGTCCCACACGGAAGGTGGCAGCCCTGAAAGCTGTTGCTGGTCTTCACCGTCCCCCTGCAGCCTATTCACAGGCACAACAGGATCAGGGACCTGGGCTTGCCCAGAGGAGGAACATCTCATGGTTCTCGTCCTCGGCAGAGCCTCTTTCCGAAAGGCACACATCTGGCTCCTTGACCCACACGGAAGGTGGCAGCCCTGAAAGCTGTTGCTGGTCTTCACCGTCGCCCTGCAGCCTATTCACAGGCACAACAGGATCTGGGACCTGGGCTTGCCCAGAGGAGGAACATCTCATGGTTCTCGTCCTCGGCAGAGCCTGATTCCGAAAAGGCACTCGTCCGGCTCCTTATCCCACACGGAAGGTGGCAGCCCTGAAAGATGTTGCTGGTCTTCAACGTCCCCATGCAGCCTATTCACAGGCACAAGAGGATTTGGGACCCGGGCTTGCCCAAAGGAGGAACATCTCATGGTTCTCGTCCTCGGCAGAGCCTCTTTCCGAAAGGCACACGTCCGGCTCCTTGTCCCACACGGAAGGTGGCAGGCCTGAAAGATGTTGCTGGTTTTCACCGTCCCCATGCAGCCTATTCACAGGTACAACAGGATCAGGGACCCGGGCTTGCCCAGAGGAGGAACATCTCATGGCTCTCGTCCTCGGCGGAGCCTGTTTCCGGAAAGGCACACGTCCGGCTCCTTGTCCCAAACGGAAGGTGGCAGGCCGGAAAGATGTTGCTGGTCTTCACCGTCCCCCTGCAGCCTATTCACAGGCACAACAGGATCTGGGACTCGGGATTGCCAAGAGGAGGAACATCTCATGGCTCTCGTCCTCGGCAGAGCCTCTTTCCGAAAGGCACACGTCTGGCTCCTTGTCCCACACCGAAGGTGGCAGCCCTGAAAGCTGTTGCTGGTCTTCACCGTCCCCCTGCAGCCTATTCACAGGTACAACAGGATCTGGGACACGCGCTTGCCCAGAGGAGGAACATCTCATGGCTCTCGTCCTCGGCAGAGCCTCTTTCCGAAAAGGCACACGTCCGGCTCCTTGTCCCACACGGAAGGTGGCAGCCCTGAAAGATGTTGCTGGTCTTCACCGTCCCCCTGCAGCCTATTCACAGGCACAACAGGATCTGGGACCTGGGCTTGCCCAGAGGAGGAACATCTCATGGTTCTCGTCCTCGGCAGAGCCTCTTTCCGAAAGGCACACGTCTGGCTCCTTGTCCCACACGGAAGGTGGCAGCCCTGAAAGCTGTTGCTGGTCTTCACCGTCCCCCTGCAGCCTATTCACAGGTACAACAGGATCTGGGACACGCGCTTGCCCAGAGGAGGAACATCTCATGGCTCTCTTCCCGGCAGAGCCTCTTTCCGAAAAGGCACACGTCCGGCTCCATGTCCCACACGGAAGGTGGCAGCCCTGAAAGATGTTGCTGGTCTTCACCGTCCCCCTGCAGCCTATTCACAGGCACAACAGGATCTGGGACCCGGGCTTGCCCAGAGGAGGAACATCTCATGGCTCTCTTCCTCGGCAGAGCCTCTTTCCGAAAAGGCACACGTCCGGCTCCTTGTCCCACACGGAAGGTGGCAGCCCTGAAAGATGTTGCTGGTCTTCACCGTCCCCCTGCAGCCTATTCACAGGCACAACAGGATCTGGGACCTGGGCTTGCCCAGAGGAGGAACATCTCATGGTTCTCGTCCTCGGCAGAGCCTCTTTCCGAAAGGCACACTTCTGGCTCCTTGTCCCACACGGAAGTTGGCAGCCCTGAAAGCTGTTGCTGGTCTTCACCGTCCCCATGCAGCCTATTCACAGCTACAACAGGATCTGGGACCTGGGCTTGCCCAGAGGAGGAACATCTCATGGTTCTCGTCCTCGGCAGAGCCTGATTCCGAAAAGGCACTCGTCCGGCTCCTTATCCCAAACGGAAGGTGGCAGCCCTGAAAGATGTTGCTGGTCTTCACCGTCCCCATGCAGCCTATTCACAGGCACAACAGGATCTGGGACCCGGGCTTGCCCAAAGGAGGAACATCTCATGGCTCTTGTCCTCGGCGGAGCCTTATTCCGGAAAGGCACACGTCCGGCTCCTTGTCCCACACGGAAGGTGGCAGCCCTGAAAGATGTTGCTGTTTTTCACCGTCCCCATGCAGCCTATTCACAGGTACAACAGGATCTGGGACCCGGGCTTGCCCAGAGGAGGAACATCTCATGGCTCTCGTCCTCGACAGAGCCTGATTCTGGAAAGGCACACATCCGGCTCCTTGTCCCACACGGAAGGTGGCAGGCCGGAAAGATGTTGCTGGTCTTCACCGTCCCCCTGCAGCCTATTCACAGGCACAACAGGATCTGGGACCTGGGCTTGCCCAGAGGAGGAACATCTCATGGCTCTCGTCCTCGGCGGAGCCTGTTTACGGAAAGTTACACGTCCGGCTCCTTGTCCCACACGGAAGGTGGCAGGCCGGAAAGATGTTGCTGGTCTTCACCGTCCCCCTGCAGCCTATTCACAGGCACAAGAGAATCTGGGACCAGGGCTTGCCCAGAGGAGGAACATCTCATGGCTCTCGTCCTCGGCAGAGTCTCTTTCCGAAAAGGCACACGTCCGGCTCCTTGTCCCACACGGAAGGTGGCAGCCCTGAAAGCTGTTGCTGGTCTTCACCCTCCCCCTGCAGCCTATTCACAGGCAAAACAGGATCTGGGACTCGGGCTTGCCCAGAGGAGGAACATCTCATGGCTCTCTTCCTCGGCAGATCCTCTTTCCGAAAAGGCACACGTCTGGCTCCTTGTCCCACACGGAAGGTGGCAGCCCTGAAAGCTGTTGCTGGTCTTCACCGTCCCCATGCAGCCTATTCACAGGCACAACAGGATCTGGGACCCGGGCTTGCCCAGAGGAGGAACATCTCATGGTTCTCGTCCTCGGTAGAGCCTCTTTCCGAAAGGCACACGTCCGGCTCCTTGTCCCACACGGAAGGTGGCAGCCCTGAAAGCTGTTGCTGGTCTCCACCCTCCCCCTGCAGCCTATTCACAGGCACAAGAGGATCTGGGACCCGGGCTTGCCCAGAGGAGGAACATCTCATGGCTCTCGTCCTCGGCAGAGCCTCTTTCCGAGAAGGCACACGTCCGGCTCCTTGTCCCACACGGAAGGTGGCAGCCCTGAAAGCTGTTGCTGGTCTTCACCGTCCCCCTGCAGCCTATTCACAGGCAAAACAGGATCTGGGACCTGGGCTTGCCCAGAGGAGGAACATCTCATGGCTCTCGTCCTCGGCAGAGCCTCTTTCGGAAAAGGCACACGTCCGGCTCCTTGTCCCACACGGAAGGTGGCAGCCCTGAAAGCTGTTGCTGGTCTTCACCGTCCCCCTGCAGCCTATTCACAGGCACAACAGGATCTGGGACCTGGGCTTGCCCAGAGGAGGAACATCTCATGGTTCTCGTCCTCGGCAGAGCCTGTTTCCGAGAAGGCACACGTCCGGCTCCCTGTCCCACACGGAAGGTGGCAGCCCTGAAAGCTGTTGCTGGTCTTCACCGTCCCCCTGCAGCCTATTCACAGGCACAACAGGATCTGGGACCCGGGCTTGCCCAGAGGAGGAACATCTCATGGCTCTCGTCGTCGGCAGAGCCTGTTTCCGAGAAGGCACACGTCCGGCTCCTCTTCCCACACGGAAGGTGGCAGCCCTGAAAGCTGTTGCTGGTCTTCACCGTCCCCCTGCAGCCTATTCAGAGACAAAACAGGATCTGGGACTCGAGATTGCCCAGAGGAGGAACATCTACTGGCT
This sequence comes from Astur gentilis, assembly GCF_929443795.1. Taxonomy (NCBI): domain Eukaryota; kingdom Metazoa; phylum Chordata; class Aves; order Accipitriformes; family Accipitridae; genus Astur; species Astur gentilis. Next base: position 1,025,040 of record NC_064889.1, read on the forward strand.
CTCGTCCTCGGCAGAGCCTGATTCAGGAAAGGCACATGTCCGGCTCCTTGTCCCACACGGAAGGTCACAGGCCGGAAAGCTGTTGCTGGTCTTCACCGTCCCCCTGCAGCCTATTCACAGGCGAAACAGGATATGGGACCTGGGCTTGCCCAGAGGAGGAACATCTCATGGCTCTCGTCCTCGGCAGAGCCTCTTTCCGAAAAGGCACACGTCCGACTCCTTGTCCCACACGGAAGGTGGCAGCCCTGAAAGCTGTTGCTGGTCTTCACCGTCCCCCTGCAGCCTATTCACAGGCACAACAGGATCTGGGACCCGGGCTTGCCCAGAGGAGGAACATCTCATGGCTCTCGTCCTCGGCAGAGCCTCTTTCGGAAAAGGCACACGTCCGGCTCCTTGTCCCAAAGGGAAGGTGGCAGGCCGGAAAGATGTTGCTGGTCTTCACCGTCCCCCTGCAGCCTATTCACAGGCACAAGAGGATCTGGGACCTGGGCTTGCCCAGAGGAGGAACATCTCATGGCTCTCTCCCTCGGCAGAGCCTCTTTCCGAAAAGGCACACGTCCGGCTCCTTGTCCCACACCGAAGGTGGCAGCCCTGAAAGCTGTTGCTGGTCTTCACCCTCCCCCTGCAGCCTATTCACAGGCACAACAGGATCTGGGACTCGGGATTGCCCAGAGGAGGAACATCTCATGGCTCTCGTCCTCGGCAGAGCCTGATTCAGGAAAGGCACACGTCCGGCTCCTTGTCCCACACGGAAGGTGGCAGCCCTGAAAGCTGTTGCTGGTCTTCACCCTCCCCCTGCAGCCTATTCACAGCTACAACAGGATCTGGGACCTGGGCTTGCCCAGAGGAGGAACATCTCATGGTTCTCGTCCTCGGCAGAGCTTCTTTCCGAATAGGCACACGTCCGGCTCCTTGTCCCACACGGAAGGTGGCAGCCCTGAAAGCTGTTGCTGCTCTTCACCGTCCCCCTGCAGCCTATTCACAGGCACAACAGGATCTGGGACCTGGGCTTGCCCAGAGGAGGAACATCTCATGGTTCTCGTCCTCGGCAGAGCCTCTTTCCGAAAGGCACACATCTGGCTCCTTGACCCACACGGAAGGTGGCAGCCCTGAAAGCTGTTGCTGGTCTTCACCGTCGCCCTGCAGCCTATTCACAGGCACAACAGGATCTGGGACCTGGGCTTGCCCAGAGGAGGAACATCTCATGGTTCTCGTCCTCGGCAGAGCCTGATTCCGAAAAGGCACTCGTCCGGCTCCTTATCCCACACGGAAGGTGGCAGCCCTGAAAGATGTTGCTGGTCTTCAACGTCCCCATGCAGCCTATTCACAGGCACAAGAGGATTTGGGACCCGGGCTTGCCCAAAGGAGGAACATCTCATGGTTCTCGTCCTCGGCAGAGCCTCTTTCCGAAAGGCACACGTCCGGCTCCTTGTCCCACACGGAAGGTGGCAGACCTGAAAGATGTTGCTGGTTTTCACCGTCCCCATGCAGCCTATTCACAGGTACAACAGGATCAGGGACCCGGGCTTGCCCAGAGGAGGAACATCTCATGGCTCTCGTCCTCGGCGGAGCCTGTTTCCGGAAAGGCACACGTCCGGCTCCTTGTCCCAAACGGAAGGTGGCAGGCCGGAAAGATGTTGCTGGTCTTCACCGTCCCCCTGCAGCCTATTCACAGGCACAACAGGATCTGGGACTCGGGATTGCCAAGAGGAGGAACATCTCATGGCTCTCGTCCTCGGCAGAGCCTCTTTCCGAAAGGCACACGTCTGGCTCCTTGTCCCACACCGAAGGTGGCAGCCCTGAAAGCTGTTGCTGGTCTTCACCGTCCCCCTGCAGCCTATTCACAGGCACAACAGGATCTGGGACACGCGCTTGCCCAGAGGAGGAACATCTCATGGCTCTCGTCCTCGGCAGAGCCTCTTTCCGAAAAGGCACACGTCCGGCTCCTTGTCCCACACGGAAGGTGGCAGCCCTGAAAGATGTTGCTGGTCTTCACCGTCCCCCTGCAGCCTATTCACAGGCACAACAGGATCTGGGACCTGGGCTTGCCCAGAGGAGGAACATCTCATGGTTCTCGTCCTCGGCAGAGCCTCTTTCCGAAAGGCACACGTCTGGCTCCTTGTCCCACACGGAAGGTGGCAGCCCTGAAAGCTGTTGCTGGTCTTCACCGTCCCCCTGCAGCCTATTCACAGGTACAACAGGATCTGGGACACGCGCTTGCCCAGAGGAGGAACATCTCATGGCTCTCTTCCTCGGCAGAGCCTCTTTCCGAAAAGGCACACGTCCGGCTCCTTGTCCCACACGGAAGGTGGCAGCCCTGAAAGATGTTGCTGGTCTTCACCGTCCCCCTGCAGCCTATTCACAGGCACAACAGGATCTGGGACCCGGGCTTGCCCAGAGGAGGAACATCTCATGGCTCTCTTCCTCGGCAGAGCCTCTTTCCGAAAAGGCACACGTCCGGCTCCTTGTCCCACACGGAAGGTGGCAGCCCTGAAAGATGTTGCTGGTCTTCACCGTCCCCCTGCAGCCTATTCACAGGCACAACAGGATCTGGGACCTGGGCTTGCCCAGAGGAGGAACATCTCATGGTTCTCGTCCTCGGCAGAGCCTCTTTCCGAAAGGCACACTTCTGGCTCCTTGTCCCACACGGAAGTTGGCAGCCCTGAAAGCTGTTGCTGGTCTTCACCGTCCCCATGCAGCCTATTCACAGCTACAACAGGATCTGGGACCTGGGCTTGCCCAGAGGAGGAACATCTCATGGTTCTCGTCCTCGGCAGAGCCTGATTCCGAAAAGGCACTCGTCCGGCTCCTTATCCCAAACGGAAGGTGGCAGCCCTGAAAGATGTTGCTGGTCTTCACCGTCCCCATGCAGCCTATTCACAGGCACAACAGGATCTGGGACCCGGGCTTGCCCAAAGGAGGAACATCTCATGGCTCTTGTCCTCGGCGGAGCCTTATTCCGGAAAGGCACACGTCCGGCTCCTTGTCCCACACGGAAGGTGGCAGCCCTGAAAGATGTTGCTGTTTTTCACCGTCCCCATGCAGCCTATTCACAGGTACAACAGGATCTGGGACCCGGGCTTGCCCAGAGGAGGAACATCTCATGGCTCTCGTCCTCGACAGAGCCTGATTCTGGAAAGGCACACATCCGGCTCCTTGTCCCACACGGAAGGTGGCAGGCCGGAAAGATGTTGCTGGTCTTCACCGTCCCCCTGCAGCCTATTCACAGGCACAACAGGATCTGGGACCTGGGCTTGCCCAGAGGAGGAACATCTCATGGCTCTCGTCCTCGGCGGAGCCTGTTTACGGAAAGTTACACGTCCGGCTCCTTGTCCCACACGGAAGGTGGCAGGCCGGAAAGATGTTGCTGGTCTTCACCGTCCCCCTGCAGCCTATTCACAGGCACAAGAGAATCTGGGACCAGGGCTTGCCCAGAGGAGGAACATCTCATGGCTCTCGTCCTCGGCAGAGTCTCTTTCCGAAAAGGCACACGTCCGGCTCCTTGTCCCACACGGAAGGTGGCAGCCCTGAAAGCTGTTGCTGGTCTTCACCCTCCCCCTGCAGCCTATTCACAGGCAAAACAGGATCTGGGACTCGGGCTTGCCCAGAGGAGGAACATCTCATGGCTCTCTTCCTCGGCAGATCCTCTTTCCGAAAAGGCACACGTCTGGCTCCTTGTCCCACACGGAAGGTGGCAGCCCTGAAAGCTGTTGCTGGTCTTCACCGTCCCCATGCAGCCTATTCACAGGCACAACAGGATCTGGGACCCGGGCTTGCCCAGAGGAGGAACATCTCATGGTTCTCGTCCTCGGCAGAGCCTCTTTCCGAAAGGCACACGTCCGGCTCCTTGTCCCACACGGAAGGTGGCAGCCCTGAAAGCTGTTGCTGGTCTCCACCCTCCCCCTGCAGCCTATTCACAGGCACAAGAGGATCTGGGACCCGGGCTTGCCCAGAGGAGGAACATCTCATGGCTCTCGTCCTCGGCAGAGCCTCTTTCCGAGAAGGCACACGTCCGGCTCCTTGTCCCACACGGAAGGTGGCAGCCCTGAAAGCTGTTGCTGGTCTTCACCGTCCCCCTGCAGCCTATTCACAGGCAAAACAGGATCTGGGACCTGGGCTTGCCCAGAGGAGGAACATCTCATGGCTCTCGTCCTCGGCAGAGCCTCTTTCGGAAAAGGCACACGTCCGGCTCCTTGTCCCACACGGAAGGTGGCAGCCCTGAAAGCTGTTGCTGGTCTTCACCGTCCCCCTGCAGCCTATTCACAGGCACAACAGGATCTGGGACCTGGGCTTGCCCAGAGGAGGAACATCTCATGGTTTTCGTCCTCGGCAGAGCCTCTTTCCGAAAGGCACACGTCTGGCTCCTTGTCCCACACCGAAGGTGGCAGCCCTGAAAGCTGTTGCTGGTCTTCACCGTCCCCCTGCAGCCTATTCACAGCTACAACAGGATCTGGGACCCGGGCTTGCCCAGAGGAGGAACATCTCATGGCTCTCGTCGTCGGCAGAGCCTGTTTCCGAGAAGGCACACGTCCGGCTCCTCTTCCCACACGGAAGGTGGCAGCCCTGAAAGCTGTTGCTGGTCTTCACCGTCCCCCTGCAGCCTATTCAGAGACAAAACAGGATCTGGGACTCGAGATTGCCCAGAGGAGGAACATCTACTGGCTCTCGTCCTCGGCAGAGCCTGATTCAGGAAAGGCACATGTCCGGCTCCTTGTCCCACACGGAAGGTCACAGGCCGGAAAGCTGTTGCTGGTCTTCACCGTCCCCCTGCAGCCTATTCACAGGCGAAACAGGATATGGGACCTGGGCTTGCCCAGAGGAGGAACATCTCATGGCTCTCGTCCTCGGCAGAGCCTCTTTCCGAAAAGGCACACGTCCGACTCCTTGTCCCACACGGAAGGTGGCAGCCCTGAAAGCTGTTGCTGGTCTTCACCGTCCCCCTGCAGCCTATTCACAGGCACAACAGGATCTGGGACCCGGGCTTGCCCAGAGGAGGAACATCTCATGGCTCTCGTCCTCGGCAGAGCCTCTTTCGGAAAAGGCACACGTCCGGCTCCTTGTCCCAAAGGGAAGGTGGCAGGCCGGAAAGATGTTGCTGGTCTTCACCGTCCCCCTGCAGCCTATTCACAGGCACAAGAGGATCTGGGACCTGGGCTTGCCCAGAGGAGGAACATCTCATGGCTCTCTCCCTCGGCAGAGCCTCTTTCCGAAAAGGCACACGTCCGGCTCCTTGTCCCACACCGAAGGTGGCAGCCCTGAAAGCTGTTGCTGGTCTTCACCCTCCCCCTGCAGCCTATTCACAGGCACAACAGGATCTGGGACTCGGGATTGCCCAGAGGAGGAACATCTCATGGCTCTCGTCCTCGGCAGAGCCTGATTCAGGAAAGGCACACGTCCGGCTCCTTGTCCCACACGGAAGGTGGCAGCCCTGAAAGCTGTTGCTGGTCTTCACCGTCCCCCTGCAGCCTATTCACAGCTACAACAGGATCTGGGACCTGGGCTTGCCCAGAGGAGGAACATCTCATGGTTCTCGTCCTCGGCAGAGCTTCTTTCCGAATAGGCACACGTCCGGCTCCTTGTCCCACACGGAAGGTGGCAGCCCTGAAAGATGTTGCTGGTCTTCACCGTCCCCCTGCAGCCTATTCACAGGCACAACAGGATCTGGGACCTGGGCTTGCCCAGAGGAGGAACATCTCATGGTTCTCGTCCTCGGCAGAGCCTCTTTCGGAAAGGCACACGTCTGGCTCCTTGTCCCACACGGAAGGTGGCAGCCCTGAAAGCTGTTGCTGGTCTTCACCGTCCCCCTGCAGCCTATTCACAGGCACAACAAGATCTGGGACCTGGGCTTGCCCAGAGGAGGAACATCTCATGGCTCTCGTCCTCGGCAGAGCCTCTTTCCGAAAAGGCACACGTCCGGCTCCTTGTCCCACACGGAAGGTGACAGGCCGGAAAGATGTTGCTGGTCTTCACCGTCCCCCTGCATCCTATTCACAGCTACAACAGGATCTGGGACCCGGGCTTGCCCAGAGGAGGAACATCTCATGGCTCTCGTCCTCGGCAGAGCCTGTTTCCGAGAAGGCACACGTCCGGCTCCTCTTCCCACACGGAAGGTGGCAGCCCTGAAAGCTGTTGCTGGTCTTCACCGTCCCCCTGCAGCCTATTCAGAGGCAAAACAGGATCTGGGACTCGAGATTGCCCAGAGGAGGAACATCTACTGGCTCTCGTCCTCGGCAGAGCCTGATTCAGGAAAGGCACACGTCCGGCTCCCTGTCCCACACGGAAGGTGGCAGCCCTGAAAGCTGTTGCTGGTCTTCACCGTCCCCCTGCAGCCTATTCACAGGCACAACAGGATCTGGGACCCGGGCTTGCCCAGAGGAGGAACATCTCATGGCTCTCGTCCTCGGCAGAGCCTCTTTCGGAAAAGGCACACGTCCGGCTCCTTGTCCCAAAGGGAAGGTGGCAGGCCGGAAAGATGTTGCTGGTCTTCACCATCCCCCTGCAGCCTATTCACAGGCACAACAGGATCTGGGACCTGGGCTTGCCCAGAGGAGGAACATCTCATGGTTCTCGTCCTCGGCAGAGCTTCTTTCCGAATAGGCACACGTCCGGCTCCTTGTCCCACACGGAAGGTGGCAGGCCGGAAAGATGTTGCTGGTTTGCACCGTCCCCCTGCAGCCTGTTCACAGGCACAACAGGATCTGGGACCTGGGCTTGCCCAGAGGAGGAACATCTCATGGCTCTCTTCCTTTGCAGAGCATCTTTCCGAAAAGGCACACGTCCGGCTCCTTGTCCCACACGGAAGGTGGCAGCCCTGAAAGATGTTGCTGGTCTTCACCGTCCCCCTGCAGCCTATTCACAGGCACAACAGGATCTGGGACCTGGGCTTGCCCAGAGGAGGAACATCTCATGGTTCTCGTCCGCGGCAGAGCCTCTTTCCGAAAGGCACACGTCTGGCTCCTTGTCCCACACGGAAGGTGGCAGCCCTGAAAGCTGTTGCTGGTCTTCACCGTCCCCCTGCAGCCTATTCACAGGCACAACAGGATCTGGGACCTGGGCTTGCCCAGAGGAGGAACATCTCATGGTTCTCGTCCTCGGCAGAGCCTCTTTCGGAAAAGGCACACGTCCGGCTCCTTGTCCCAAAGGGAAGGTGGCAGGCCGGAAAGATGTTGCTGGTCTTCACCGTCCCCCTGCAGCCTATTCACAGCTACAACAGGATCTGGGACCCGGGCTTGCCCAGAGGAGGAACATCTCATGGCTCTCGTCCTCGGCAGAGCCTGTTTCCGAGAAGGCACACGTCCGGCTCCTCTTCCCACACGGAAGGTGGCAGCCCTGAAAGCTGTTGCTGGTCTTCACCGTCCCCCTGCAGCCTATACAGAGGCAAAACAGGATCTGGGACTCGAGATTGCCCAGAGGAGGAACATCTACTGGCTCTCGTCCTCGGCAGAGCCTGATTCAGGAAAGGCACACGTCCGGCTCCTTGTCCCACACGGAAGGTGGCAGGCCGGAAAGCTGTTGCTGGTCTTCACCGTCCCCCTGCAGCCTATTCACAGGCACAACAGGATCTGGGACCTGGGCTTGCCCAGAGGAGGAACATCTCATGGCTCTCGTTCTCGGCAGAGCCTCTTTCCGAAAGGCACACGTCTGGCTCCTTGTCCCACACGGAAGGTGGCAGCCCTGAAAGATGTTGCTGGTCTTCACCGTCCCCCTGCAGCCTATTCACAGCTACAACAGGATCTGGGACCTGGGCTTGCCCAGAGGAGGAACATCTCATGGTTCTCGTCCTCGGCAGAGCTTCTTTCCGAATAGGCACACGTCCGGCTCCTTGTCCCACACGGAAGGTGGCAGGCCGGAAAGATGTTGCTGGTTTGCACCGTCCCCCTGCAGCCTATTCACAGGCACAAGAGGATCTGGGACCTGGGCTTGCCCAGAGGAGGAACATCTCATGGCTCTCTTCCTTTGCAGAGCCTCTTTCCGAAAAGGCACACGTCCGGCTCCTTGTCCCAAAGGGAAGGTGGCAGCCCTGAAAGATGTTGCTGGTCTTCACCGTCCCCCTGCAGCCTATTCACAGCTACAACAGGATCTGGGACCTGGGCTTGCCCAGAGGAGGAACATCTCATGGTTCTCGTCCTCGGCAGAGCTTCTTTCCGAATAGGCACACGTCCGGCTCCTTGTCCCACACGGAAGGTGGCAGGCCGGAAAGATGTTGCTGGTTTGCACCGTCCCCCTGCAGCCTGTTCACAGGCACAAGAGGATCTGGGACCTGGGCTTGCCCAGAGGAGGAACATCTCATGGCTCTCTTCCTTTGCAGAGCCTCTTTCCGAAAAGGCACACGTCCGGCTCCTTGTCCCACACGGAAGGTGGCAGCCCTGAAAGATGTTGCTGGTCTTCACCGTCCCCCTGCAGCCTATTCACAGGCACAACAGGATCTGGGACCTGGGCTTGCCCAGAGGAGGAACATCTCATGGTTCTCGTCCTCGGCAGAGCCTCTTTCCGAAAGGCACACGTCTGGCTCCTTGTCCCACACGGAAGGTGGCAGCCCTGAAAGCTGTTGCTGGTCTTCACCGTCCCCCTGCAGCCTATTCACAGGCACAACAGGATCTGGGACCTGGGCTTGCCCAGAGGAGGAACATCTCATGGTTCTCGTCCTCGGCAGAGCCTCTTTCGGAAAAGGCACACGTCCGGCTCCTTGTCCCAAAGGGAAGGTGGCAGGCCGGAAAGATGTTGCTGGTCTTCACCGTCCCCCTGCAGCCTATTCACAGCTACAACAGGATCTGGGACCCGGGCTTGCCCAGAGGAGGAACATCTCATGGCTCTCGTCCTCGGCAGAGCCTGTTTCCGAGAAGGCACACGTCCGGCTCCTCTTCCCACACGGAAGGTGGCAGCCCTGAAAGCTGTTGCTGGTCTTCACCGTCCCCCTGCAGCCTATACAGAGGCAAAACAGGATCTGGGACTCGAGATTGCCCAGAGGAGGAACATCTACTGGCTCTCGTCCTCGGCAGAGCCTGATTCAGGAAAGGCACACGTCCGGCTCCTTGTCCCACACGGAAGGTGGCAGGCCGGAAAGCTGTTGCTGGTCTTCACCGTCCCCCTGCAGCCTATTCACAGGCACAAGAGGATCTGGGACCTGGGCTTGCCCAGAGGAGGAACATCTCATGGCTCTCGTCCTCGGCAGTGCCTGTTTCAGGAAAGGCACACGTCCGGCTCCTTGTCCCACACCGAAGGTGGCAGCCCTGAAAGCTGTTGCTGGTCTTCACCGTCCCCCTGCAGCCTATTCACAGGCACAACAGGATCTGGGACTCGGGATTGCCCAGAGGAGGAACATCTCATGGCTCTCGTCCTCGGCAGAGCCTCTTTCCGAAAGGCACACGTCTGGCTCCTTGTCCCACACGGAAGGTGGCAGCCCTGAAAGCTGTTGCTGGTCTTCACCGTCCCCCTGCAGCCTATTCACAGCTACAACAGGATCTGGGACCTGGGCTTGCCCAGAGGAGGAACATCTCATGGTTCTCGTCCTCGGCAGAGCTTCTTTCCGAATAGACACACGTCCGGCTCCTTGTCCCACACGGAAGGTGGCAGGCCGGAAAGATGTTGCTGGTTTGCACCGTCCCCCTGCAGCCTATTCACAGGCACAAGAGGATCTGGGACCTGGGCTTGCCCAGAGGAGGAACATCTCATGGCTCTCTTCCTTTGCAGAGCCTCTTTCCGAAAAGGCACACGTCCGGCTCCTTGTCCCACACGGAAGGTGGCAGCCCTGAAAGATGTTGCTGGTCTTCACCGTCCCCCTGCAGCCTATTCACAGGCACAACAGGATCTGGGACCTGGGCTTGCCCAGAGGAGGAACATCTCATGGTTCTCGTCCTCGGCAGAGCCTCTTTCCGAAAGGCACACGTCTGGCTCCTTGTCCCACACGGAAGGTGGCAGCCCTGAAAGCTGTTGCTGGTCTTCACCCTCCCCCTGCAGCCTATTCACAGGCACAACAGGATCTGGGACCCGGGCTTGCCCAGAGGAGGAACATCTCATGGCTCTCGTCCTCGGCAGAGCCTCTTTCGGAAAAGGCACACGTCCGGCTCCTTGTCCCAAAGGGAAGGTGGCAGGCCGGAAAGATGTTGCTGGTCTTCACCGTCCCCCTGCAGCCTATTCACAGGCACAAGAGGATCTGGGACCTGGGCTTGCCCAGAGGAGGAACATCTCATGGCTCTCGTACTCGGCAGAGTCTCTTTCCGAAAAGGCACACGTCCGGCTCCTTGTCCCACACGGAAGGTGGCAGCCCTGAAAGATGTTGCTGGTCTTCACCGTCCCCCTGCAACCTATTCACAGCTACAACAGGATCTGGGACCCGGGCTTGCCCAGAGGAGGAACATCTCATGGCTCTCGTCCTCGGCAGAGCCTGATTCAGGAAAGGCACACGTCCGGCTCCTCTTCCCACACGGAAGGTGGCAGCCCTGAAAGCTGTTGCTGGTCTTCACCGTCCCCCTGCAGCCTATTCAGAGGCAAAACAGGATCTGGGACTCGGGATTGCCCAGAGGAGGAACATCTCATGGCTCTCGTCCTCGGCAGAGCCTCTTTCCGAAAAGGCACACGTCCGGCTCCTTGTCCCACACGGAAGGTGACAGGCCGGAAAGATGTTGCTGGTCTTCACCGTCCCCCTGCATCCTATTCACAGCTACAACAGGATCTGGGACCCGGGCTTGCCCAGAGGAGGAACATCTCATGGCTCTCGTCCTCGGCAGAGCCTGTTTCCGAGAAGGCACACGTCCGGCTCCCTGTCCCACACGGAAGGTGGCAGCCCTGAAAGCTGTTGCTGGTCTTCACCGTCCCCCTGCAGCCTATTCACAGGCACAACAGGATCTGGGACCCGGGCTTGGCCAGAGGAGGAACATCTCATGGCTCTCGTCCTCGGCAGAGCCTCTTTCGGAAAAGGCACACGTCCGGCTCCTTGTCCCAAAGGGAAGGTGGCAGGCCGGAAAGATGTTGCTGGTCTTCACCGTCCCCCTGCAGCCTATTCACAGGCACAACAGGATCTGGGACCTGGGCTTGCCCAGAGGAGGAACATCTCATGGCTCTCGTCCTCGGCAGAGCCTCTTTCCGAAAGGCACACGTCTGGCTCCTTGTCCCACACGGAAGGTGGCAGCCCTGAAAGCTGTTGCTGGTCTTCACCGTCCCCCTGCAGCCTATTCACAGGCACAACAGGATCTGGGACCTGGGCTTGCCCAGAGGAGGAACATCTCATGGTTCTCGTCCTCGGCAGAGCCTCTTTCGGAAAAGGCACACGTCCGGCTCCTTGTCCCAAAGGGAAGGTGGCAGGCCGGAAAGATGTTGCTGGTCTTCACCGTCCCCCTGCAGCCTATTCACAGCTACAACAGGATCTGGGACCCGGGCTTGCCCAGAGGAGGAACATCTCATGGCTCTCGTCCTCGGCAGAGCCTGTTTCCGAGAAGGCACACGTCCGGCTCCTCTTCCCACACGGAAGGTGGCAGCCCTGAAAGCTGTTGCTGGTCTTCACCGTCCCCCTGCAGCCTATACAGAGGCAAAACAGGATCTGGGACTCGAGATTGCCCAGAGGAGGAACATCTACTGGCTCTCGTCCTCGGCAGAGCCTGATTCAGGAAAGGCACACGTCCGGCTCCTTGTCCCACACGGAAGGTGGCAGGCCGGAAAGCTGTTGCTGGTCTTCACCGTCCCCCTGCAGCCTATTCACAGGCACAACAGGATCTGGGACCTGGGCTTGCCCAGAGGAGGAACATCTCATGGCTCTCGTTCTCGGCAGAGCCTCTTTCCGAAAGGCACACGTCTGGCTCCTTGTCCCACACGGAAGGTGGCAGCCCTGAAAGATGTTGCTGGTCTTCACCGTCCCCCTGCAGCCTATTCACAGCTACAACAGGATCTGGGACCTGGGCTTGCCCAGAGGAGGAACATCTCATGGTTCTCGTCCTCGGCAGAGCTTCTTTCCGAATAGGCACACGTCCGGCTCCTTGTCCCACACGGAAGGTGGCAGGCCGGAAAGATGTTGTTGGTTTGCACCGTCCCCCTGCAGCCTATTCACAGGCACAAGAGGATCTGGGACCTGGGCTTGCCCAGAGGAGGAACATCTCATGGCTCTCTTCCTTTGCAGAGCCTCTTTCCGAAAAGGCACACGTCCGGCTCCTTGTCCCAAAGGGAAGGTGGCAGCCCTGAAAGATGTTGCTGGTCTTCACCGTCCCCCTGCAGCCTATTCACAGCTACAACAGGATCTGGGACCTGGGCTTGCCCAGAGGAGGAACATCTCATGGTTCTCGTCCTCGGCAGAGCTTCTTTCCGAATAGGCACACGTCCGGCTCCTTGTCCCACACGGAAGGTGGCAGGCCGGAAAGATGTTGCTGGTTTGCACCGTCCCCCTGCAGCCTGTTCACAGGCACAAGAGGATCTGGGACCTGGGCTTGCCCAGAGGAGGAACATCTCATGGCTCTCTTCCTTTGCAGAGCCTCTTTCCGAAAAGGCACACGTCCGGCTCCTTGTCCCACACGGAAGGTGGCAGCCCTGAAAGATGTTGCTGGTCTTCACCGTCCCCCTGCAGCCTATTCACAGGCACAACAGGATCTGGGACCTGGGCTTGCCCAGAGGAGGAACATCTCATGGTTCTCGTCCTCGGCAGAGCCTCTTTCGGAAAAGGCACACGTCCGGCTCCTTGTCCCAAAGGGAAGGTGGCAGGCCGGAAAGATGTTGCTGGTCTTCACCGTCCCCCTGCAGCCTATTCACAGCTACAACAGGATCTGGGACCCGGGCTTGCCCAGAGGAGGAACATCTCATGGCTCTCGTCCTCGGCAGAGCCTGTTTCCGAGAAGGCACACGTCCGGCTCCTCTTCCCACACGGAAGGTGGCAGCCCTGAAAGCTGTTGCTGGTCTTCACCGTCCCCCTGCAGCCTATACAGAGGCAAAACAGGATCTGGGACTCGAGATTGCCCAGAGGAGGAACATCTACTGGCTCTCGTCCTCGGCAGAGCCTGATTCAGGAAAGGCACACGTCCGGCTCCTTGTCCCACACGGAAGGTGGCAGCCCTGAAAGCTGTTGCTGGTCTTCACCGTCCCCCTGAAGCCTATTCACAGGCACAAGAGGATCTGGGACCTGGGCTTGCCCAGAGGAGGAACATCTCATGGCTCTCGTCCTCGGCAGTGCCTGTTTCAGGAAAGGCACACGTCCGGCTCCTTGTCCCACACCGAAGGTGGCAGCCCTGAAAGCTGTTGCTGGTCTTCACCGTCCCCCTGCAGCCTATTCACAAGCACAACAGGATCTGGGACTCGGGATTGCCCAGAGGAGGAACATCTCATGGCTCTCGTCCTCGGCAGAGCCTCTTTCCGAAAGGCACACGTCTGGCTCCTTGTCCCACACGGAAGGTGGCAGCCCTGAAAGCTGTTGCTGGTCTTCACCGTCCCCCTGCAGCCTATTCACAGCTACAACAGGATCTGGGACCTGGGCTTGCCCAGAGGAGGAACATCTCATGGTTCTCGTCCTCGGCAGAGCTTCTTTCCGAATAGGCACACGTCCGGCTCCTTGTCCCACACGGAAGGTGGCAGGCCGGAAAGATGTTGCTGGTTTGCACCGTCCCCCTGCAGCCTATTCACAGGCACAAGAGGATCTGGGACCTGGGCTTGCCCAGAGGAGGAACATCTCATGGCTCTCTTCCTTTGCAGAGCCTCTTTCCGAAAAGGCACACGTCCGGCTCCTTGTCCCACACGGAAGGTGGCAGCCCTGAAAGATGTTGCTGGTCTTCACCGTCCCCCTGCAGCCTATTCACAGGCACAACAGGATCTGGGACCTGGGCTTGCCCAGAGGAGGAACATCTCATGGTTCTCGTCCTCGGCAGAGCCTCTTTCCGAAAGGCACACGTCTGGCTCCTTGTCCCACACGGAAGGTGGCAGCCCTGAAAGCTGTTGCTGGTCTTCACCCTCCCCCTGCAGCCTATTCACAGGCACAACAGGATCTGGGACCCGGGCTTGCCCAGAGGAGGAACATCTCATGGCTCTCGTCCTCGGCAGAGCCTCTTTCGGAAAAGGCACACGTCCGGCTCCTTGTCCCAAAGGGAAGGTGGCAGGCCGGAAAGATGTTGCTGGTCTTCACCGTCCCCCTGCAGCCTATTCACAGGCACAAGAGGATCTGGGACCTGGGCTTGCCCAGAGGAGGAACATCTCATGGCTCTCTCCCTCGGCAGAGCCTCTTTCCGAAAAGGCACACGTCCGGCTCCTTGTCCCACACGGAAGGTGGCAGCCCTGAAAGATGTTGCTGGTCTTCACCGTCCCCCTGCAACCTATTCACAGCTACAACAGGATCTGGGACCCGGGCTTGCCCAGAGGAGGAACATCTCATGGCTCTCGTCCTCGGCAGAGCTTGATTCAGGAAAGGCACACGTCCGGCTCCTCTTCCCACACGGAAGGTGGCAGCCCTGAAAGCTGTTGCTGGTCTTCACCGTCCCCCTGCAGCCTATTCAGAGGCAAAACAGGATCTGGGACTCGGGATTGCCCAGAGGAGGAACATCTCATGGCTCTCGTCCTCGGCAGAGCCTTTTTCAGGAAAGGCACACGTCCGGCTCCTTGTCCCACACCGAAGGTGGCAGCCCTGAAAGCTGTTGCTGGCCTTCACCCTCCCCCTGCAGCCTATTCACAGGCACAACAGGATCTGGGACTCGGGATTGCCCAGAGGAGGAACATCTCATGGCTCTCGTCCTCGGCAGAGCCTGATTCAGGAAAGGCACACGTCCGGCTCCTTGTCCCACACGGAAGGTGGCAGCCCTGAAAGCTGTTGCTGGTCTTCACCGTCCCCATGCAGCCTATTCACAGCTACAACAGGATCTGGGACCTGGGCTTGCCCAGAGGAGGAACATCTCATGGTTCTCGTCCTCGGCAGAGCCTCTTTCCGAATAGGCACACGTCCGGCTCCTTGTCCCACACGGAAGGTGGCAGGCCGGAAAGATGTTGCTGGTTTGCACAGTCCCCCTGCAGCCTATTCACAGGCACAAGAGGATCTGGGACCTGGGCTTGCCCAGAGGAGGAACATCTCATGGGTCTCTTCCTTTGCAGAGCCTCTTTCCGAAAAGGCACACGTCCGACTCCTTGTCCCACACGGATGGTGGCAGCCCTGAAAGCTGTTGCTGGTCTTCACCGTCCCCCTGCATCCTATTCACAGGCACAACAGGATCTGGGACCTGGGCTTGCCCAGAGGAGGAACATCTCATGGTTCTCGTCCTCGGCAGAGCCTGATTCCGAAAAGGCACTCGTCCGGCTCCTTATCCCACACGGAAGGTGGCTGCCCTGAAAGATGTTGCTGGTCTTCACCGTCCCCATGCAGCCTATTCACAGGCACAAGAGGATTGGGGACCCGGGCTTGCCCAAAGGAGGGACATCTCATGGCTCTCGTCCTCGGCGGAGCCTTATTCCGGAAAGGCACACGTCCGGCTCCTTGTCCCACACGGAAGGTGGCAGCCCTGAAAGATGTTGCTGGTTTTCACCGTCCCCATGCAGCCTATTCACAGGTACAACAGGATCTGGGACCCGGGCTTGCCCAGAGGAGGAACATCTCATGGCTCTCTTCCTTTGCAGAGCCTGATTCAGGAAAGGCACACATCCGGCTCCTTGTCCCACACGTAAGGTGGCAGCCCTGAAAGCTGTTGCTGGTCTTCACCGTCCCCCTGCAGCCTATTCAGAGACAAAACAGGATCTGGGACCCGGGCTTGCCCAGAGGAGGAACATCTCATGGCTCTCGTCCTCGTCGGAGCCTGTTTCCGGAAAGGCACACGTCCGGCTCCTTGTCCCACACCGAAGGTGGCAGCCCTGAAAGATGTTGCTGGTCTTCACCGTCCCCCTGCAGACTATTCACAGCTACAACAGGATCTGGGACCTGGGCTTGCCCAGAGGAGGAACATCTCATGGTTCTCGTCCTCGGCAGAGCCTCTTTCCGAAAGGCACACGTCTGGCTCCTTGTCCCACACGGAAGGTGGCAGCCCTGAAAGCTGTTGCTGGTCTTCACCCTCCCCCTGCAGCCTATTCACAGGCACAACAGGATCTGGGACCCGGGCTTGCCCAGAGGAGGAACATCTCATGGCTCTCGTCCTCGGCAGAGCCTGATTCAGGAAAGGCACACGTCCGGCTCCTTGTCCCACACGGAAGGTGGCTGGCCGGAAAGATGTTGCTGGTCTTCACCGTCCCCCTGCAGCCTATTCACAGCTACAACAGGATCTGGGACCTGGGCTTGCCCAGAGGAGGAACATCTCATGGTTCTCGTCCTCGGCAGAGCCTCTTTCCGAAAGGCACACGTCTGGCTCCTTGTCCCACACGGAAGGTGGCAGCCCTGAAAGCTGTTGCTGGTCTTCACCGTCCCCCTGCAGCCTATTCACAGGCACAACAGGATCTGGGACCCGGGCTTGCCCAGAGGAGGAACATCTCATGGCTCTCGTCCTCGGCAGAGCCTCTTTCGGAAAAGGCACACGTCCGACTCCTTGTCCCAAAGGGAAGGTGGCAGGCCGGAAAGCTGTTGCTGGTCTTCACCGTCCCCCTGCAGCCTATTCACAGCTACAACAGGATCTGGGACCCGGGCTTGCCCAGAGGAGGAACATCTCATGGCTCTCGTCCTCGGCAGAGCCTGTTTCCGAGAAGGCACACGTCCGGCTCCTCTTCCCACACGGAAGGTGGCAGCCCTGAAAGCTGTTGCTGGTCTTCACCGTCCCCCTGCAGCCTATTCAGAGGCAAAACAGGATCTGGGACACGAGATTGCCCAGAGGAGGAACATCTACTGGCTCTCGTCCTCGGCAGAGCCTGTTTCAGGAAAGGCACACGTCCGGCTCCTTGTCCCACACGGAAGGTGGCAGCCCGGAAAGCTGTTGCTGGTCTTCACCGTCCCCCTGCAGCTTATTCACAGGCGCAACAGGATCTGGGACCCGGGCTTGCCCAGAGGAGGAACATCTCATGGCTCTCGTCCTCGGCAGAGCCTCTTTCGGAAAAGGCACACGTCCGGCTCCTTGTCCCACACGGAAGGTGGCAGCCCTGAAAGCTGTTGCTGGTCTTCACCGTCCCCCTGCAGCCTATTCACAGGCACAACAGGATCTGGGACCCGGGCTTGCCCAGAGGAGGAACATCTCATGGCTCTCGTCCTCGGCAGAGCCTCTTTCGGAAAAGGCACACGTCTGGCTCCTTGTCCCACACGGAAGGTGGCAGCCCTGAAAGCTGTTGCTGGTCTTCACCGTCCCCCTGCAGCCTATTCACAGCTACAACAGGATCTGGGACCCGGGCTTGCCCAGAGGAGGAACATCTCATGGCTCTCGTCCTCGGCAGAGCCTGTTTCCGAGAAGGCACACGTCCGGCTCCTCTTCCCACACGGAAGGTGGCAGCCCTGAAAGCTGTTGCTGGTCTTCACCGTCCCCCTGCAGCCTATTCACAGGCAAAACAGGATCTGGGACTCGGGATTGCCCAGAGGAGGAACATCTCATGGCTCTCGTCCTCGGCAGAGCCTGTTTCAGGAAAGCCACAGGTCCGGCTCCTTATCCCACACCGAAGGTGGCAGCCCTGAAAGCTGTTGCTGGTCTTCACCCTCCCCCTGCAGCCTATTCACAGGCACAACAGGATCTGGGACTCGGGATTGCCCAGAGGAGGAACATCTCATGGCTCTCGTCCTCGGCAGAGCCTGATTCAGGAAAGGCACACGTCCGGCTCCTTGTCCCACACGGAAGGTGGCAGCCCTGAAAGCTGTTGCTGGTCTTCACCGTCCCCCTGCAGCCTATTCACAGCTACAACAGGATCTGGGACCTGGGCTTGCGAAGAGGAGGAACATCTCATGGTTCTCGTCCTCGGCAGAGCCTCTTTCCGAATAGGCACACGTCCGGCTCCTTGTCCCACACGGAAGGTGGCAGGCCGGAAAGATGTTGCTGGTTTTCACCGTCCCCCTGCAGCCTATTCACAGGCACAAGAGGATCTGGGACCTGGGCTTGCCCAGAGGAGGAACAACTCATGGCTCTCGTCCTCGGCAGATCCTCTTTCCGAAAGGCACACGTCTGGCTCCTTGTCCCACACGGAAGGTGGCAGCCCTGAAAGCTGTTGCTGGTCTTCACCGTCCCCATGCAGCCTATTCACAGCTACAACAGGATCTGGGACCTGGGCTTGCCCAGAGGAGGAACATCTCATGGTTCTCGTCCTCGGCAGAGCCTGATTCCGAAAAGGCACTCGTCCGGCTCCTTATCCCACACGGAAGGTGGCAGCCCTGAAAGATGTTGCTGGTCTTCACCGTCCCCATGCAGCCTATTCACAGGCACAATAGGATTTGGGACCCGGGCTTGCCCAAAGGAGGAACATCTCATGGCTCTCGTCCTCGGCAGGGCCTGATTCTGGAAAGGCACACATCCGGCTCCTTGTCCCACACGGAAGGTGGCAGGCCGGAAAGATGTTGCTGGTCTTCACCGTCCCCCTGCAGCCTATTCACAGGCACAACAGGATCTGGGACCTGGGCTTGCCCAGAGGAGGAACATCTCATGGCTCTCGTCCTCGGCAGAGCCTCTTTCCGAAAAGGCACACGTCCGGCTTCTTGTGCCACACGGAAGGTGGCAGGCCGGAAAGATGTTGCTGGTCTTCACCGTCCCCCTGCAGCCTATTCACAGGCACAACAGGATCTGGGACCCGGGCTTGCCCAGAGGAGGAACATCTCATGGCTC
Source organism: Astur gentilis (assembly GCF_929443795.1). Classification (NCBI taxonomy): domain Eukaryota; kingdom Metazoa; phylum Chordata; class Aves; order Accipitriformes; family Accipitridae; genus Astur; species Astur gentilis. The sequence goes on from NC_064889.1 coordinate 1,043,705, forward strand.
TCGTCCTCGGCAGAGCCTGATTCCGAAAAGGCACTCGTCCGGCTCCTTGTCCCACACGGAAGGTGGCAGCCCTGAAAGCTGTTGCTGGTTTTCACCGTCCCCATGCAGCCTATTCACAGGCACAACAGGATCTGGGACACAGGCTTGCCCAGAGGAGGAACATCTCATGGCTCTCGTCCTCGGCAGAGCCTGATTCAGGAAAGGCACACGTCCGGCTCCTTGTCCCACACGGAAGGTGTCAGGCCGGAAAGCTGTTGCTGGTCTTCACCGTCCCCCTGCATCCTATTCACAGGCACAACAGGATCTGGGACCTGGGCTTGCCCAGAGGAGGAACATCTCATGGTTCTCGTCCTCGGCAGAGCCTGATTCCGAAAAGGCACTCGTCCGGCTCCTTATCCCACACGGAAGGTGGCTGCCCTGAAAGATGTTGCTGGTCTTCACCGTCCCCATGCAGCCTATTCACAGGCACAATAGGATTTGGGACCCGGGCTTGCCCAAAGGAGGAACATCTCATGGCTCTCGTCCTCGGCAGAGCCTGATTCTGGAAAGGCACACATCCGGCTCCTTGTCCCACACGGAAGGTGGCAGGCCGGAAAGATGTTGCTGGTCTTCACCGTCCCCATGCAGCCTATTCACAGGTACAACAGGATCTGGGACCCGGGCTTGCCCAGAGGAGGAACATCTCATGGCTCTCTTCCTTTGCAGAGCCTGATTCAGGAAAGGCACACGTCCGGCTCCTTGTCCCACACGTAAGGTGGCAGCCCTGAAAGCTGTTGCTGGTCTTCACCGTCCCCCTGCAGCCTATTCAGAGACAAAACAGGATCTGGGACCCGGGCTTGCCCAGAGGAGGAACATCTCATGGCTCTCGTCCTCGTCGGAGCCTGTTTCCGGAAAGGCACACGTCCGGCTCCTTGTCCCACACCGAAGGTGGCAGCCCTGAAAGATGTTGCTGGTCTTCACCGTCCCCCTGCAGACTATTCACAGCTACAACAGGATCTGGGACCTGGGCTTGCCCAGAGGAGGAACATCTCATGGTTCTCGTCCTCGGCAGAGCCTCTTTCCGAAAGGCACACGTCTGGCTCCTTGTCCCACACGGAAGGTGGCAGCCCTGAAAGCTGTTGCTGGTCTTCACCCTCCCCCTGCAGCCTATTCACAGGCACAACAGGATCTGGGACCCGGGCTTGCCCAGAGGAGGAACATCTCATGGCTCTCGTCCTCGGCAGAGCCTGATTCAGGAAAGGCACACGTCCGGCTCCTTGTCCCACACGGAAGGTGGCTGGCCGGAAAGATGTTGCTGGTCTTCACCGTCCCCCTGCAGCCTATTCACAGCTACAACAGGATCTGGGACCTGGGCTTGCCCAGAGGAGGAAGATCTCATGGTTCTCGTCCTCGGCAGAGCCTCTTTCCGAAAGGCACACGTCTGGCTCCTTGTCCCACACGGAAGGTGGCAGCCCTGAAAGCTGTTGCTGGTCTTCACCGTCCCCCTGCAGCCTATTCACAGGCACAACAGGATCTGGGACCCGGGCTTGCCCAGAGGAGGAACATCTCATGGCTCTCGTCCTCGGCAGAGCCTCTTTCGGAAAAGGCACACGTCCGACTCCTTGTCCCACACGGAAGGTGGCAGGCCGGAAAGCTGTTGCTGGTCTTCACCGTCCCCCTGCAGCCTATTCACAGCTACAACAGGATCTGGGACCCGGGCTTGCCCAGAGGAGGAACATCTCATGGCTCTCGTCCTCGGCAGAGCCTGTTTCCGAGAAGGCACACGTCCGGCTCCTCTTCCCACACGGAAGGTGGCAGCCCTGAAAGCTGTTGCTGGTCTTCACCGTCCCCCTGCAGCCTATTCAGAGGCAAAACAGGATCTGGGACACGAGATTGCCCAGAGGAGGAACATCTACTGGCTCTCGTCCTCGGCAGAGCCTGTTTCAGGAAAGGCACACGTCCGGCTCCTTGTCCCACACGGAAGGTGGCAGCCCGGAAAGCTGTTGCTGGTCTTCACCGTCCCCCTGCAGCCTATTCACAGGCGCAACAGGATCTGGGACCCGGGCTTGCCCAGAGGAGGAACATCTCATGGCTCTCGTCCTCGGCAGAGCCTCTTTCGGAAAAGGCACACGTCCGGCTCCTTGTCCCACACGGAAGGTGGCAGCCCTGAAAGCTGTTGCTGGTCTTCACCGTCCCCCTGCAGCCTATTCACAGGCACAACAGGATCTGGGACCCGGGCTTGCCCAGAGGAGGAACATCTCATGGCTCTCGTCCTCGGCAGAGCCTCTTTCGGAAAAGGCACACGTCTGGCTCCTTGTCCCACACGGAAGGTGGCAGCCCTGAAAGCTGTTGCTGGTCTTCACCGTCCCCCTGCAGCCTATTCACAGCTACAACAGGATCTGGGACCCGGGCTTGCCCAGAGGAGGAACATCTCATGGCTCTCGTCCTCGGCAGAGCCTGTTTCCGAGAAGGCACACGTCCGGCTCCTCTTCCCACACGGAAGGTGGCAGCCCTGAAAGCTGTTGCTGGTCTTCACCGTCCCCATGCAGCCTATTCACAGCTACAACAGGATCTGGGACCTGGGCTTGCCCAGAGGAGGAACATCTCATGGTTCTCGTCCTCGGCAGAGCCTGATTCCGAAAAGGCACTCGTCCGGCTCCTTATCCCACACGGAAGGTGGCAGCCCTGAAAGATGTTGCTGGTCTTCACCGTCCCCATGCAGCCTATTCACAGGCACAATAGGATTTGGGACCCGGGCTTGCCCAAAGGAGGAACATCTCATGGCTCTCGTCCTCGGCAGAGCCTGATTCTGGAAAGGCACACATCCGGCTCCTTGTCCCACACGGAAGGTGGCAGGCCGGAAAGATGTTGCTGGTCTTCACCGTCCCCCTGCAGCCTATTCACAGGCACAACAGGATCTGGGACCTGGGCTTGCCCAGAGGAGGAACATCTCATGGCTCTCGTCCTCGGCAGAGCCTCTTTCCGAAAAGGCACACGTCCGGCTCCTTGTCCCACACGGAAGGTGGCAGCCCTGAAAGCTGTTGCTGGTTTTCACCGTCCCCATGCAGCCTATTCACAGGCACAACAGGATCTGGGACACAGGCTTGCCCAGAGGAGGAACATCTCATGGCTCTCGTCCTCGGCAGAGCCTGATTCAGGAAAGGCACACGTCCGGCTCCTTGTCCCACACGGAAGGTGTCAGGCCGGAAAGCTGTTGCTGGTCTTCACCGTCCCCCTGCAGCCTATTCACAGGCACAAGAGGATCTGGGACCTGGGCTTGCGAAGAGGAGGAACATCTCATGGCTCTCGTCCTCGGCAGAGCCTGATTCAGGAAAGGCACACGTCCGGCTCCTTGTCCCACACGGAAGGTGGCAGCCCTGAAAGCTGTTGCTGGTCTTCACCGTTTCCCTGCAGCCTATTCACAGCTACAACAGGATCTGGGACCCGGGCTTGCCCAGAGGAGGAACATCTCATGGTTCTCGTCCTCGGCAGAGCCTCTTTCTGAAAGGCACACGTCCGGCTCCTTGTCCCACACGGAAGGTGGCAGCCCTGAAAGCTGTTGCTGGTTTTCACCGTCCCCATGCAGCCTATTCACAGGCACAACAGGATCTGGGACCCAGGCTTGCCCAGAGGAGGAACATCTCATGGCTCTCGTCCTCGGCAGAGCCTGATTCAGGAAAGGCACACGTCCGGCTCCCTGTCCCACACGGAAGGTGTCAGGCCGGAAAGATGTTGCTGGTCTTCACCGTCCCCCTGCAGCCTATTCACAGGCACAACAGGATCTGGGACCTGGGCTTGCCCAGAGGAGGAACATCTCATGGCTCTCGTCCTCGGCAGAGTCTCTTTCCGAAAAGGCACACGTCCGGCTCCTTGTCCCACACGGAAGGTGGCAGCCCTGAAAGATGTTGCTGGTCTTCACCGTCCCCCTGCAACCTATTCACAGCTACAACAGGATCTGGGACCTAGGCTTGCCCAGAGGAGGAACATCTCATGGTTCTCATCCTCGGCAGAGCCTCTTTCAGAAAGGCACACGTCTGGCTCCTTGTCCCACACGGAAGGTGGCAGCCCCGAAAGCTGTTGCTGGTCTTCACCCTCCCCCTGCAGCCTATTCACAGGCACAGCAGGATCTGGGACCCGGGCTTGCCCAGAGGAGGAACATCTCATGGCTCTCGTCCTCGGCAGAGCCTGATTCAGGAAAGGCACACGTCCGGCTCCTTGTCCCACACGGAAGGTGGCAGGCCGGAAAGATGTTGCTGGTCTTCACCGTCCCCCTGCAGCCTATTCACAGGCACAAGAGGATCTGGGACCTGGGCTTGCCCAGAGGAGGAACATCTCATGGCTCTCGTCCTCGGCAGAGTCTCTTTCCGAAAAGGCACACGTCCGGCTCCTTGTCCCACACGGAAGGTGGCAGCCCTGAAAGATGTTGCTGGTCTTCACCGTCCCCCTGCAACCTATTCACAGCTACAACAGGATCTGGGAACTGGGCTTGCCCAGAGGAGGAACATCTCATGGTTCTCGTCCTCGGCAGAGCCTCTTTCCGAAAGGCACACGTCCGGCTCCTTGTCCCACAGGGAAGGTGGCAGCCCTGAAAGCTGTTGCTGGTCTTCACCGTCCCCCTGCAGCCTATTCACAGCTACAACAGGATCTAGGACCTGGGCTTGCTCAGAGGAGGAACATCTCATGGTTCTCGTCCTCGGCAGAGCCTCTTTCCGAATAGGCACACGTCCGGCTCCTTGTCCCACACGGAAGGTGGCAGGCCGGAAAGATGTTGCTGGTTTTCACCGTCCCCCTGCAGCCTATTCACAGGCACAAGAGGATCTGGGACCTGGGCTTGCCCAGAGGAGGAACATCTCATGGCTCTCTTCCTCGGCAGAGCCTCTTTCCGAAAAGGCACACGTCCGGCTCCTTGTCCCACACGGAAGGTGGCAGCCCTGAAAGATGTTGCTGGTCTTCACCGTCCCCCTGCAGCCTATTCACAGGCACAACAGGATCTGGGACCTGGGCTTGCCCAGAGGAGGAACATCTCATGGTTCTCGTCCTCGGCAGAGCCTCTTTCCGAAAGGCACACGTCTGGCTCCTTGTCCCACACGGAAGGTGGCAGCCCTGAAAGCTGTTGCTGGTCTTCACCGTCCCCATGCAGCCTATTCACAGCTACAACAGGATCTGGGACCTGGGCTTGCCCAGAGGAGGAACATCTCATGGTTCTCGTCCTCGGCAGAGCCTGATTCCGAAAAGGCACTCGTCCGGCTCCTTATCCCACAAGGAAGGTGGCAGCCCTGAAAGCTGTTGCTGGTTTTCACCGTCCCCATGCAGCCTATTCACAGGCACAACAGGATCTGGGACTCAGGCTTGCCCAGAGGAGGAACATCTCATGGCTCTCGTCCTCGGCAGAGCCTGATTCAGGAAAGGCACACGTCCGGCTCCTTGTCCCACACGGAAGGTGTCAGGCCGGAAAGCTGTTGCTGGTCTTCACCGTCCCCCTGCAGCCTATTCACAGCTACAACAGGATCTGGGACCTGGGCTTGCGAAGAGGAGGAACATCTCATGGCTCTCGTCCTCGGCAGAGCCTGATTCAGGAAAGGCACACGTCCGGCTCCTTGTCCCACACGGAAGGTGGCAGCCCTGAAAGCTGTTGCTGGTCTTCACCGTCCCCCTGCAGCCTATTCAGATGCAAAACAGGATCTGGGACTCGGGATTGCCCAGAGGAGGAACATCTCATGGCTCTCGTCCTCGGCAGAGCCTGTTTCAGGAAAGGCACACGTCCGGCTCCTTGTCCCACACCGAAGGTGGCAGCCCTGAAAGCTGTTGCTGGCCTTCACCCTCCCCCTGCAGCCTATTCACAGGCACAACAGGATCTGGGACTCGGGATTGCCCAGAGGAGGAACATCTCATGGCTCTCGTCCTCGGCAGAGCCTGATTCAGGAAAGGCACACGTCCGGCTCCTTGTCCCACACGGAAGGTGTCAGGCCGGAAAGATGTTGCTGGTCTTCACCGTCCCCCTGCAGCCTATTCACAGGCACAACAGGATCTGGGACCTGGGCTTGCCCAGAGGAGGAACATCTCATGGCTCTCGTCCTCGGCAGAGTCTCTTTCCGAAAAGGCACACGTCCGGCTCCTTGTCCCACACCGAAGGTGGCAGCCCTGAAAGATGTTGCTGGTCTTCACCATCCCCTGCAACCTATTCACAGCTACAACAGGATCTGGGACCCGGGCTTGCCCAGAGGAGGAACATCTCATGGCTCTCATCCTCGGCAGAGCCTCTTTCAGAAAGGCACACGTCTGGCTCCTTGTCCCACACGGAAGGTGGCAGCCCTGAAAGCTGTTGCTGGTCTTCACCCTCCCCCTGCAGCCTATTCACAGGCACAACAGGATCTGGGACCCGGGCTTGCCCAGAGGAGGAACATCTCATGGCTCTCGTCCTCGGCAGAGCCTCTTTCGGAAAAGGCACTCGTCCGGCTCCTTGTCCCACACGGAAGGTGGCAGGCCGGAAAGATGTTGCTGGTTTTCACCGTCCCCCTGCAGCCTATTCACAGGCACAAGAGGATCTGGGACATGGGCTTGCCCAGAGGAGGAACATCTCATGGCTCTCTTCCTCGGCAGAGCCTCTTTCCGAAAAGGCACACGTCCGGCTCCTTGTCCCACACGGAAGGTGGCAGCCCTGAAAGATGTTGCTGGTCTTCACCGTCCCCCTGCAGCCTATTCACAGGCACAACAGGATCTGGGACCTGGGCTTGCCCAGGGGAGGAACATCTCATGGTTCTCGTCCTCGGCAGAGCCTCTTTCCGAAAGGCACACGTCTGGCTCCTTGTCCCACACGGAAGGTGGCAGCCCTGAAAGCTGTTGCTGGTCTTCACCGTCCCCATGCAGCCTATTCACAGCTACAACAGGATCTGGGACCTGGGCTTGCCCAGAGGAGGAACATCTCATGGTTCTCGTCCTTGGCAGAGCCTCTTTCGGAAAAGGCACTCGTCCGGCTCCTTATCCCACAAGGAAGGTGGCAGCCCTGAAAGATGTTGCTGGTCTTCACCGTCCCCATGCAGCCTATTCACAGGCACAATAGGATTTGGGACCCGGGCTTGCCCAAAGGAGGAACATCTCATGGCTCTCGTCCTCGGCGGAGCCTTATTCCGGAAAGGCACACGTCCGGCTCCTTGTCCCACACGGAAGGTGGCAGCCCTGAAAGATGTTGCTGGTTTTCACCGTCCCCATGCAGCCTATTCAAAGGTACAACAGGATCTGGGACCCGGGCTTGCGAAGAGGAGGAACATCTCATGGCTCTCGTCCTCGGCAGAGCCTGATTGAGGAAAGGCACACGTCCGGCTCCTTGTCCCACACGGAAGGTGGCAGGCCGGAAAGATGTTGCTGGTCTTCACCGTCCCCCTGCAGCCTATTCACAGGCACAACAGGATCTGGGACCTGGGCTTGCGAAGAGGAGGAACATCTCATGGCTCTCGTCCTCGGCAGAGCCTGATTCAGGAAAGGCACACGTCCAGGTTCTTGTCCCACACGGAAGGTGGCAGGCCGGAAAGCTGTTGCTGGTCTTCACCGTCCCCCTGCAGCCTATTCACAGGCACAACAGGATCTGGGACCCGGGCTTGCCCAGAGGAGGAACATCTCATGGCTCTCGTCCTCGGCAGAGCCTGATTCCGAAAAGGCACTCGTCCGGCTCCTTGTCCCACACGGAAGGTGGCAGCCCTGAAAGCTGTTGCTGGTTTTCACCGTCCCCATGCAGCCTATTCACAGGCACAACAGGATCTGGGACACAGGCTTGCCCAGAGGAGGAACATCTCATGGCTCTCGTCCTCGGCAGAGCCTGATTCAGGAAAGGCACACGTCCGGCTCCTTGTCCCACACGGAAGGTGGCAGCCCTGAAAGATGTTGCTGGTCTTCACCGTCCCCCTGCAGCCTATTCACAGGCACAACAGGATCTGGGACCCGGGCTTGCCCAGAGGAGGAACATCTCATGGTTCTCGTCCTCGGCAGAGCCTCTTTCCGAAAGGCACACGTCCGGCTCCTTGTCCCACACGGAAGGTGGCAGCCCTGAAAGCTGTTGCTGGTCTTCACCGTCCCCCTGCAGCCTATTCAGAGGCAAAACAGGATCTGGGACTCGGGATTGCCCAGAGGAGGAACATCTCATGGCTCTCGTCCTCGGCAGAGCCTGTTTCAGGAAAGGCACACGTCCGGCTCCTTGTCCCACACCGAAGGTGGCAGCCCTGAAAGCTGTTGCTGGCCTTCACCCTCCCCCTGCAGCCTATTCACAGGCACAACAGGATCTGGGACTCGGGATTGCCCAGAGGAGGAACATCTCATGGCTCTCGTCCTCGGCAGAGCCTGATTCAGGAAAGGCACACGTCCGGCTCCTTGTCCCACACGGAAGGTGGCAGGCCGGAAAGCTGTTGCTGGTCTTCACCGTCCCCCTGCAGCCTATTCACAGCTACAACAGGATCTGGGACCCGGGCTTGCCCAGAGGAGGAACATCTCATGGCTCTCGTCCTCGGCAGAGCCTGTTTCCGAGAAGGCACACGTCCGGCTCCTCTTCCCACACGGAAGGTGGCAGCCCTGAAAGCTGTTGCTGGTCTTCACCGTCCCCCTGCAGCCTATTCAGAGGCAAAACAGGATCTGGGACACGAGATTGCCCAGAGGAGGAACATCTACTGGCTCTCGTCCTCGGCAGAGCCTGTTTCAGGAAAGGCACACGTCCGGCTCCTTGTCCCACACGGAAGGTGGCAGCCCGGAAAGCTGTTGCTGGTCTTCACCGTCCCCCTGCAGCCTATTCACAGGCGCAACAGGATCTGGGACCCGGGCTTGCCCAGAGGAGGAACATCTCATGGCTCTCGTCCTCGGCAGAGCCTCTTTCGGAAAAGGCACACGTCCGACTCCTTGTCCCACACGGAAGGTGGCAGGCCGGAAAGCTGTTGCTGGTCTTCACCGTCCCCCTGCAGCCTATTCACAGCTACAACAGGATCTGGGACCCGGGCTTGCCCAGAGGAGGAACATCTCATGGCTCTCGTCCTCGGCAGAGCCTGTTTCCGAGAAGGCACACGTCCGGCTCCTCTTCCCACACGGAAGGTGGCAGCCCTGAAAGCTGTTGCTGGTCTTCACCGTCCCCCTGCAGCCTATTCAGAGGCAAAACAGGATCTGGGACACGAGATTGCCCAGAGGAGGAACATCTACTGGCTCTCGTCCTCGGCAGAGCCTGTTTCAGGAAAGGCACACGTCCGGCTCCTTGTCCCACACGGAAGGTGGCAGCCCGGAAAGCTGTTGCTGGTCTTCACCGTCCCCCTGCAGCCTATTCACAGGCGCAACAGGATCTGGGACCCGGGCTTGCCCAGAGGAGGAACATCTCATGGCTCTCGTCCTCGGCAGAGCCTCTTTCGGAAAAGGCACACGTCCGGCTCCTTGTCCCACACGGAAGGTGGCAGCCCTGAAAGCTGTTGCTGGTCTTCACCGTCCCCCTGCAGCCTATTCACAGGCACAACAGGATCTGGGACCCGGGCTTGCCCAGAGGAGGAACATCTCATGGCTCTCGTCCTCGGCAGAGCCTCTTTCGGAAAAGGCACACGTCTGGCTCCTTGTCCCACACGGAAGGTGGCAGCCCTGAAAGCTGTTGCTGGTCTTCACCGTCCCCCTGCAGCCTATTCACAGCTACAACAGGATCTGGGACCCGGGCTTGCCCAGAGGAGGAACATCTCATGGCTCTCGTCCTCGGCAGAGCCTGTTTCCGAGAAGGCACACGTCCGGCTCCTCTTCCCACACGGAAGGTGGCAGCCCTGAAAGCTGTTGCTGGTCTTCACCGTCCCCATGCAGCCTATTCACAGCTACAACAGGATCTGGGACCTGGGCTTGCCCAGAGGAGGAACATCTCATGGTTCTCGTCCTCGGCAGAGCCTGATTCCGAAAAGGCACTCGTCCGGCTCCTTATCCCACACGGAAGGTGGCAGCCCTGAAAGATGTTGCTGGTCTTCACCGTCCCCATGCAGCCTATTCACAGGCACAATAGGATTTGGGACCCGGGCTTGCCCAAAGGAGGAACATCTCATGGCTCTCGTCCTCGGCAGAGCCTGATTCTGGAAAGGCACACATCCGGCTCCTTGTCCCACACGGAAGGTGGCAGGCCGGAAAGATGTTGCTGGTCTTCACCGTCCCCCTGCAGCCTATTCACAGGCACAACAGGATCTGGGACCTGGGCTTGCCCAGAGGAGGAACATCTCATGGCTCTCGTCCTCGGCAGAGCCTCTTTCCGTAAAGGCACACGTCCGGCTCCTTGTCCCACACGGAAGGTGGCAGCCCTGAAAGCTGTTGCTGGTTTTCACCGTCCCCATGCAGCCTATTCACAGGCACAACAGGATCTGGGACACAGGCTTGCCCAGAGGAGGAACATCTCATGGCTCTCGTCCTCGGCAGAGCCTGATTCAGGAAAGGCACACGTCCGGCTCCCTGTCCCACACGGAAGGTGTCAGGCCGGAAAGATGTTGCTGGTCTTCACCGTCCCCCTGCAGCCTATTCACAGGCACAAGAGGATCTGGGACCTGGGCTTGCGAAGAGGAGGAACATCTCATGGCTCTCGTCCTCGGCAGAGCCTGATTCAGGAAAGGCACACGTCCGGCTCCTTGTCCCACACGGAAGGTGGCAGCCCTGAAAGCTGTTGCTGGTCTTCACCGTTTCCCTGCAGCCTATTCACAGCTACAACAGGATCTGGGACCCGGGCTTGCCCAGAGGAGGAACATCTCATGGTTCTCGTCCTCGGCAGAGCCTCTTTCTGAAAGGCACACGTCCGGCTCCTTGTCCCACACGGAAGGTGGCAGCCCTGAAAGCTGTTGCTGGTTTTCACCGTCCCCATGCAGCCTATTCACAGGCACAACAGGATCTGGGACCCAGGCTTGCCCAGAGGAGGAACATCTCATGGCTCTCGTCCTCGGCAGAGCCTGATTCAGGAAAGGCACACGTCCGGCTCCCTGTCCCACACGGAAGGTGTCAGGCCGGAAAGATGTTGCTGGTCTTCACCGTCCCCCTGCAGCCTATTCACAGGCACAACAGGATCTGGGACCTGGGCTTGCCCAGAGGAGGAACATCTCATGGCTCTCGTCCTCGGCAGAGTCTCTTTCCGAAAAGGCACACGTCCGGCTCCTTGTCCCACACGGAAGGTGGCAGCCCTGAAAGATGTTGCTGGTCTTCACCGTCCCCCTGCAACCTATTCACAGCTACAACAGGATCTGGGACCTAGGCTTGCCCAGAGGAGGAACATCTCATGGTTCTCATCCTCGGCAGAGCCTCTTTCAGAAAGGCACACGTCTGGCTCCTTGTCCCACACGGAAGGTGGCAGCCCCGAAAGCTGTTGCTGGTCTTCACCCTCCCCCTGCAGCCTATTCACAGGCACAGCAGGATCTGGGACCCGGGCTTGCCCAGAGGAGGAACATCTCATGGCTCTCGTCCTCGGCAGAGCCTGATTCAGGAAAGGCACACGTCCGGCTCCTTGTCCCACACGGAAGGTGGCAGGCCGGAAAGATGTTGCTGGTCTTCACCGTCCCCCTGCAGCCTATTCACAGGCACAAGAGGATCTGGGACCTGGGCTTGCCCAGAGGAGGAACATCTCATGGCTCTCGTCCTCGGCAGAGTCTCTTTCCGAAAAGGCACACGTCCGGCTCCTTGTCCCACACGGAAGGTGGCAGCCCTGAAAGATGTTGCTGGTCTTCACCGTCCCCCTGCAACCTATTCACAGCTACAACAGGATCTGGGAACTGGGCTTGCCCAGAGGAGGAACATCTCATGGTTCTCGTCCTCGGCAGAGCCTCTTTCCGAAAGGCACACGTCCGGCTCCTTGTCCCACAGGGAAGGTGGCAGCCCTGAAAGCTGTTGCTGGTCTTCACCGTCCCCCTGCAGCCTATTCACAGCTACAACAGGATCTAGGACCTGGGCTTGCTCAGAGGAGGAACATCTCATGGTTCTCGTCCTCGGCAGAGCCTCTTTCCGAATAGGCACACGTCCGGCTCCTTGTCCCACACGGAAGGTGGCAGGCCGGAAAGATGTTGCTGGTTTTCACCGTCCCCCTGCAGCCTATTCACAGGCACAAGAGGATCTGGGACCTGGGCTTGCCCAGAGGAGGAACATCTCATGGCTCTCTTCCTCGGCAGAGCCTCTTTCCGAAAAGGCACACGTCCGGCTCCTTGTCCCACACGGAAGGTGGCAGCCCTGAAAGATGTTGCTGGTCTTCACCGTCCCCCTGCAGCCTATTCACAGGCACAACAGGATCTGGGACCTGGGCTTGCCCAGAGGAGGAACATCTCATGGTTCTCGTCCTCGGCAGAGCCTCTTTCCGAAAGGCACACGTCTGGCTCCTTGTCCCACACGGAAGGTGGCAGCCCTGAAAGCTGTTGCTGGTCTTCACCGTCCCCATGCAGCCTATTCACAGCTACAACAGGATCTGGGACCTGGGCTTGCCCAGAGGAGGAACATCTCATGGTTCTCGTCCTCGGCAGAGCCTGATTCCGAAAAGGCACTCGTCCGGCTCCTTATCCCACAAGGAAGGTGGCAGCCCTGAAAGATGTTGCTGGTCTTCACCGTCCCCATGCAGCCTATTCACAGGCACAATAGGATTTGGGACCCGGGCTTGCCCAAAGGAGGAACATCTCATGGCTCTCGTCCTCGGCGGAGCCTTATTCCGGAAAGGCACACGTCCGGCTCCTTGTCCCACACGGAAGGTGGCAGCCCTGAAAGATGTTGCTGGTTTTCACCGTCCCCATGCAGCCTATTCAAAGGTACAACAGGATCTGGGACCCGGGCTTGCGAAGAGGAGGAACATCTCATGGCTCTCGTCCTCGGCAGAGCCTGATTCAGGAAAGGCACACGTCCGGCTCCTTGTCCCACACGGAAGGTGGCAGGCCGGAAAGATGTTGCTGGTCTTCACCGTCCCCCTGCAGCCTATTCACAGGCACAACAGGATCTGGGACCTGGGCTTGCGAAGAGGAGGAACATCTCATGGCTCTCGTCCTCGGCAGAGCCTGATTCAGGAAAGGCACACGTCCGGCTTCTTGTCCCACACGGAAGGTGGCAGGCCGGAAAGCTGTTGCTGGTCTTCACCGTCCCCCTGCAGCCTATTCACAGGCACAACAGGATCTGGGACCCGGGCTTGCCCAGAGGAGGAACATCTCATGGCTCTCGTCCTCGGCAGAGCCTGATTCCGAAAAGGCACTCGTCCGGCTCCTTGTCCCACACGGAAGGTGGCAGCCCTGAAAGCTGTTGCTGGTTTTCACCGTCCCCATGCAGCCTATTCACAGGCACAACAGGATCTGGGACTCAGGCTTGCCCAGAGGAGGAACATCTCATGGCTCTCGTCCTCGGCAGAGCCTGATTCAGGAAAGGCACACGTCCGGCTCCTTGTCCCACACGGAAGGTGTCAGGCCGGAAAGCTGTTGCTGGTCTTCACCGTCCCCCTGCAGCCTATTCACAGCTACAACAGGATCTGGGACCTGGGCTTGCGAAGAGGAGGAACATCTCATGGCTCTCGTCCTCGGCAGAGCCTGATTCAGGAAAGGCACACGTCCGGCTCCTTGTCCCACACGGAAGGTGGCAGCCCTGAAAGCTGTTGCTGGTCTTCACCGTCCCCCTGCAGCCTATTCAGAGGCAAAACAGGATCTGGGACTCGGGATTGCCCAGAGGAGGAACATCTCATGGCTCTCGTCCTCGGCAGAGCCTGTTTCAGGAAAGGCACACGTCCGGCTCCTTGTCCCACACCGAAGGTGGCAGCCCTGAAAGCTGTTGCTGGCCTTCACCCTCCCCCTGCAGCCTATTCACAGGCACAACAGGATCTGGGACTCGGGATTGCCCAGAGGAGGAACATCTCATGGCTCTCGTCCTCGGCAGAGCCTGATTCAGGAAAGGCACACGTCCGGCTCCTTGTCCCACACGGAAGGTGTCAGGCCGGAAAGATGTTGCTGGTCTTCACCGTCCCCCTGCAGCCTATTCACAGGCACAACAGGATCTGGGACCTGGGCTTGCCCAGAGGAGGAACATCTCATGGCTCTCGTCCTCGGCAGAGTCTCTTTCCGAAAAGGCACACGTCCGGCTCCTTGTCCCACACCGAAGGTGGCAGCCCTGAAAGATGTTGCTGGTCTTCACCATCCCCTGCAACCTATTCACAGCTACAACAGGATCTGGGACCCGGGCTTGCCCAGAGGAGGAACATCTCATGGCTCTCATCCTCGGCAGAGCCTCTTTCAGAAAGGCACACGTCTGGCTCCTTGTCCCACACGGAAGGTGGCAGCCCTGAAAGCTGTTGCTGGTCTTCACCCTCCCCCTGCAGCCTATTCACAGGCACAACAGGATCTGGGACCCGGGCTTGCCCAGAGGAGGAACATCTCATGGCTCTCGTCCTCGGCAGAGCCTCTTTCGGAAAAGGCACTCGTCCGGCTCCTTGTCCCACACGGAAGGTGGCAGGCCGGAAAGATGTTGCTGGTTTTCACCGTCCCCCTGCAGCCTATTCACAGGCACAAGAGGATCTGGGACATGGGCTTGCCCAGAGGAGGAACATCTCATGGCTCTCTTCCTCGGCAGAGCCTCTTTCCGAAAAGGCACACGTCCGGCTCCTTGTCCCACACGGAAGGTGGCAGCCCTGAAAGATGTTGCTGGTCTTCACCGTCCCCCTGCAGCCTATTCACAGGCACAACAGGATCTGGGACCTGGGCTTGCCCAGAGGAGGAACATCTCATGGTTCTCGTCCTCGGCAGAGCCTCTTTCCGAAAGGCACACGTCTGGCTCCTTGTCCCACACGGAAGGTGGCAGCCCTGAAAGCTGTTGCTGGTCTTCACCGTCCCCATGCAGCCTATTCACAGCTACAACAGGATCTGGGACCTGGGCTTGCCCAGAGGAGGAACATCTCATGGTTCTCGTCCTCGGCAGAGCCTCTTTCGGAAAAGGCACTCGTCCGGCTCCTTATCCCACAAGGAAGGTGGCAGCCCTGAAAGATGTTGCTGGTCTTCACCGTCCCCATGCAGCCTATTCACAGGCACAATAGGATTTGGGACCCGGGCTTGCCCAAAGGAGGAACATCTCATGGCTCTCGTCCTCGGCGGAGCCTTATTCCGGAAAGGCACACGTCCGGCTCCTTGTCCCACACGGAAGGTGGCAGCCCTGAAAGATGTTGCTGGTTTTCACCGTCCCCATGCAGCCTATTCAAAGGTACAACAGGATCTGGGACCCGGGCTTGCGAAGAGGAGGAACATCTCATGGCTCTCGTCCTCGGCAGAGCCTGATTGAGGAAAGGCACACGTCCGGCTCCTTGTCCCACACGGAAGGTGGCAGGCCGGAAAGATGTTGCTGGTCTTCACCGTCCCCCTGCAGCCTATTCACAGGCACAACAGGATCTGGGACCTGGGCTTGCGAAGAGGAGGAACATCTCATGGCTCTCGTCCTCGGCAGAGCCTGATTCAGGAAAGGCACACGTCCAGGTTCTTGTCCCACACGGAAGGTGGCAGGCCGGAAAGCTGTTGCTGGTCTTCACCGTCCCCCTGCAGCCTATTCACAGGCACAACAGGATCTGGGACCCGGGCTTGCCCAGAGGAGGAACATCTCATGGCTCTCGTCCTCGGCAGAGCCTGATTCCGAAAAGGCACTCGTCCGGCTCCTTGTCCCACACGGAAGGTGGCAGCCCTGAAAGCTGTTGCTGGTTTTCACCGTCCCCATGCAGCCTATTCACAGGCACAACAGGATCTGGGACACAGGCTTGCCCAGAGGAGGAACATCTCATGGCTCTCGTCCTCGGCAGAGCCTGATTCAGGAAAGGCACACGTCCGGCTCCTTGTCCCACACGGAAGGTGGCAGCCCTGAAAGATGTTGCTGGTCTTCACCGTCCCCCTGCAGCCTATTCACAGGCACAACAGGATCTGGGACCCGGGCTTGCCCAGAGGAGGAACATCTCATGGTTCTCGTCCTCGGCAGAGCCTCTTTCCGAAAGGCACACGTCCGGCTCCTTGTCCCACACGGAAGGTGGCAGCCCTGAAAGCTGTTGCTGGTCTTCACCGTCCCCCTGCAGCCTATTCAGAGGCAAAACAGGATCTGGGACTCGGGATTGCCCAGAGGAGGAACATCTCATGGCTCTCGTCCTCGGCAGAGCCTGTTTCAGGAAAGGCACACGTCCGGCTCCTTGTCCCACACCGAAGGTGGCAGCCCTGAAAGCTGTTGCTGGCCTTCACCCTCCCCCTGCAGCCTATTCACAGGCACAACAGGATCTGGGACTCGGGATTGCCCAGAGGAGGAACATCTCATGGCTCTCGTCCTCGGCAGAGCCTGATTCAGGAAAGGCACACGTCCGGCTCCTTGTCCCACACGGAAGGTGGCAGGCCGGAAAGCTGTTGCTGGTCTTCACCGTCCCCCTGCAGCCTATTCACAGCTACAACAGGATCTGGGACCCGGGCTTGCCCAGAGGAGGAACATCTCATGGCTCTCGTCCTCGGCAGAGCCTGTTTCCGAGAAGGCACACGTCCGGCTCCTCTTCCCACACGGAAGGTGGCAGCCCTGAAAGCTGTTGCTGGTCTTCACCGTCCCCCTGCAGCCTATTCAGAGGCAAAACAGGATCTGGGACACGAGATTGCCCAGAGGAGGAACATCTACTGGCTCTCGTCCTCGGCAGAGCCTGTTTCAGGAAAGGCACACGTCCGGCTCCTTGTCCCACACGGAAGGTGGCAGCCCTGAAAGCTGTTGCTGGTCTTCACCGTCCCCCTGCAGCCTATTCACAGGCGCAACAGGATCTGGGACCCGGGCTTGCCCAGAGGAGGAACATCTCATGGCTCTCGTCCTCGGCAGAGCCTCTTTCGGAAAAGGCACACGTCCGACTCCTTGTCCCACACGGAAGGTGGCAGGCCGGAAAGCTGTTGCTGGTCTTCACCGTCCCCCTGCAGCCTATTCACAGCTACAACAGGATCTGGGACCCGGGCTTGCCCAGAGGAGGAACATCTCATGGCTCTCGTCCTCGGCAGAGCCTGTTTCCGAGAAGGCACACGTCCGGCTCCTCTTCCCACACGGAAGGTGGCAGCCCTGAAAGCTGTTGCTGGTCTTCACCGTCCCCCTGCAGCCTATTCAGAGGCAAAACAGGATCTGGGACACGAGATTGCCCAGAGGAGGAACATCTACTGGCTCTCGTCCTCGGCAGAGCCTGTTTCAGGAAAGGCACACGTCCGGCTCCTTGTCCCACACGGAAGGTGGCAGCCCGGAAAGCTGTTGCTGGTCTTCACCGTCCCCCTGCAGCCTATTCACAGGCGCATCAGGATCTGGGACCCGGGCTTGCCCAGAGGAGGAACATCTCATGGCTCTCGTCCTCGGCAGAGCCTCTTTCGGAAAAGGCACACGTCCGGCTCCTTGTCCCACACGGAAGGTGGCAGCCCGGAAAGCTGTTGCTGGTCTTCACCGTCCCCCTGCAGCCTATTCACAGGCACAACAGGATCTGGGACCCGGGCTTGCCCAGAGGAGGAACATCTCATGGCTCTCGTCCTCGGCAGAGCCTCTTTCGGAAAAGGCACACGTCTGGCTCCTTGTCCCACACGGAAGGTGGCAGCCCTGAAAGCTGTTGCTGGTCTTCACCGTCCCCCTGCAGCCTATTCACAGCTACAACAGGATCTGGGACCCGGGCTTGCCCAGAGGAGGAACATCTCATGGCTCTCGTCCTCGGCAGAGCCTGTTTCCGAGAAGGCACACGTCCGGCTCCTCTTCCCACACGGAAGGTGGCAGCCCTGAAAGCTGTTGCTGGTCTTCACCGTCCCCATGCAGCCTATTCACAGCTACAACAGGATCTGGGACCTGGGCTTGCCCAGAGGAGGAACATCTCATGGTTCTCGTCCTCGGCAGAGCCTGATTCCGAAAAGGCACTCGTCCGGCTCCTTATCCCACACGGAAGGTGGCAGCCCTGAAAGATGTTGCTGGTCTTCACCGTCCCCATGCAGCCTATTCACAGGCACAATAGGATTTGGGACCCGGGCTTGCCCAAAGGAGGAACATCTCATGGCTCTCGTCCTCGGCAGAGCCTGATTCTGGAAAGGCACACATCCGGCTCCTTGTCCCACACGGAAGGTGGCAGGCCGGAAAGATGTTGCTGGTCTTCACCGTCCCCCTGCAGCCTATTCACAGGCACAACAGGATCTGGGACCTGGGCTTGCCCAGAGGAGGAACATCTCATGGCTCTCGTCCTCGGCAGAGCCTCTTTCCGAAAAGGCACACGTCCGGCTCCTTGTCCCACACGGAAGGTGGCAGCCCTGAAAGCTGTTGCTGGTTTTCACCGTCCCCATGCAGCCTATTCACAGGCACAACAGGATCTGGGACACAGGCTTGCCCAGAGGAGGAACATCTCATGGCTCTCGTCCTCGGCAGAGCCTGATTCAGGAAAGGCACACGTCCGGCTCCTTGTCCCACACGGAAGGTGTCAGGCCGGAAAGCTGTTGCTGGTCTTCACCGTCCCCCTGCAGCCTATTCACAGGCACAAGAGGATCTGGGACCTGGGCTTGCGAAGAGGAGGAACATCTCATGGCTCTCGTCCTCGGCAGAGCCTGATTCAGGAAAGGCACACGTCCGGCTCCTTGTCCCACACGGAAGGTGGCAGCCCTGAAAGCTGTTGCTGGTCTTCACCGTTTCCCTGCAGCCTATTCACAGCTACAACAGGATCTGGGACCCGGGCTTGCCCAGAGGAGGAACATCTCATGGTTCTCGTCCTCGGCAGAGCCTCTTTCTGAAAGGCACACGTCCGGCTCCTTGTCCCACACGGAAGGTGGCAGCCCTGAAAGCTGTTGCTGGTTTTCACCGTCCCCATGCAGCCTATTCACAGGCACAACAGGATCTGGGACCCAGGCTTGCCCAGAGGAGGAACATCTCATGGCTCTCGTCCTCGGCAGAGCCTGATTCAGGAAAGGCACACGTCCGGCTCCCTGTCCCACACGGAAGGTGTCAGGCCGGAAAGATGTTGCTGGTCTTCACCGTCCCCCTGCAGCCTATTCACAGGCACAACAGGATCTGGGACCTGGGCTTGCCCAGAGGAGGAACATCTCATGGCTCTCGTCCTCGGCAGAGTCTCTTTCCGAAAAGGCACACGTCCGGCTCCTTGTCCCACACGGAAGGTGGCAGCCCTGAAAGATGTTGCTGGTCTTCACCGTCCCCCTGCAACCTATTCACAGCTACAACAGGATCTGGGACCTAGGCTTGCCCAGAGGAGGAACATCTCATGGTTCTCATCCTCGGCAGAGCCTCTTTCAGAAAGGCACACGTCTGGCTCCTTGTCCCACACGGAAGGTGGCAGCCCCGAAAGCTGTTGCTGGTCTTCACCCTCCCCCTGCAGCCTATTCACAGGCACAGCAGGATCTGGGACCCGGGCTTGCCCAGAGGAGGAACATCTCATGGCTCTCGTCCTCGGCAGAGCCTGATTCAGGAAAGGCACACGTCCGGCTCCTTGTCCCACACGGAAGGTGGCAGGCCGGAAAGATGTTGCTGGTCTTCACCGTCCCCCTGCAGCCTATTCACAGGCACAAGAGGATCTGGGACCTGGGCTTGCCCAGAGGAGGAACATCTCATGGCTCTCGTCCTCGGCAGAGTCTCTTTCCGAAAAGGCACACGTCCGGCTCCTTGTCCCACACGGAAGGTGGCAGCCCTGAAAGATGTTGCTGGTCTTCACCGTCCCCCTGCAACCTATTCACAGCTACAACAGGATCTGGGAACTGGGCTTGCCCAGAGGAGGAACATCTCATGGTTCTCGTCCTCGGCAGAGCCTCTTTCCGAAAGGCACACGTCCGGCTCCTTGTCCCACAGGGAAGGTGGCAGCCCTGAAAGCTGTTGCTGGTCTTCACCGTCCCCCTGCAGCCTATTCACAGCTACAACAGGATCTAGGACCTGGGCTTGCTCAGAGGAGGAACATCTCATGGTTCTCGTCCTCGGCAGAGCCTCTTTCCGAATAGGCACACGTCCGGCTCCTTGTCCCACACGGAAGGTGGCAGGCCGGAAAGATGTTGCTGGTTTTCACCGTCCCCCTGCAGCCTATTCACAGGCACAAGAGGATCTGGGACCTGGGCTTGCCCAGAGGAGGAACATCTCATGGCTCTCTTCCTCGGCAGAGCCTCTTTCCGAAAAGGCACACGTCCGGCTCCTTGTCCCACACGGAAGGTGGCAGCCCTGAAAGATGTTGCTGGTCTTCACCGTCCCCCTGCAGCCTATTCACAGGCACAACAGGATCTGGGACCTGGGCTTGCCCAGAGGAGGAACATCTCATGGTTCTCGTCCTCGGCAGAGCCTCTTTCCGAAAGGCACACGTCTGGCTCCTTGTCCCACACGGAAGGTGGCAGCCCTGAAAGCTGTTGCTGGTCTTCACCGTCCCCATGCAGCCTATTCACAGCTACAACAGGATCTGGGACCTGGGCTTGCCCAGAGGAGGAACATCTCATGGTTCTCGTCCTCGGCAGAGCCTGATTCCGAAAAGGCACTCGTCCGGCTCCTTATCCCACAAGGAAGGTGGCAGCCCTGAAAGATGTTGCTGGTCTTCACCGTCCCCATGCAGCCTATTCACAGGCACAATAGGATTTGGGACCCGGGCTTGCCCAAAGGAGGAACATCTCATGGCTCTCGTCCTCGGCGGAGCCTTATTCCGGAAAGGCACACGTCCGGCTCCTTGTCCCACACGGAAGGTGGCAGCCCTGAAAGATGTTGCTGGTTTTCACCGTCCCCATGCAGCCTATTCAAAGGTACAACAGGATCTGGGACCCGGGCTTGCGAAGAGGAGGAACATCTCATGGCTCTCGTCCTCGGCAGAGCCTGATTCAGGAAAGGCACACGTCCGGCTCCTTGTCCCACACGGAAGGTGGCAGGCCGGAAAGATGTTGCTGGTCTTCACCGTCCCCCTGCAGCCTATTCACAG
Organism: Astur gentilis; assembly: GCF_929443795.1. Taxonomy (NCBI): domain Eukaryota; kingdom Metazoa; phylum Chordata; class Aves; order Accipitriformes; family Accipitridae; genus Astur; species Astur gentilis. The sequence continues at coordinate 1,064,562 of NC_064889.1, forward strand.
GCACAACAGGATCTGGGACCTGGGCTTGCGAAGAGGAGGAACATCTCATGGCTCTCGTCCTCGGCAGAGCCTGATTCAGGAAAGGCACACGTCCGGCTTCTTGTCCCACACGGAAGGTGGCAGGCCGGAAAGCTGTTGCTGGTCTTCACCGTCCCCCTGCAGCCTATTCACAGGCACAACAGGATCTGGGACCCGGGCTTGCCCAGAGGAGGAACATCTCATGGCTCTCGTCCTCGGCAGAGCCTGATTCCGAAAAGGCACTCGTCCGGCTCCTTGTCCCACACGGAAGGTGGCAGCCCTGAAAGCTGTTGCTGGTTTTCACCGTCCCCATGCAGCCTATTCACAGGCACAACAGGATCTGGGACTCAGGCTTGCCCAGAGGAGGAACATCTCATGGCTCTCGTCCTCGGCAGAGCCTGATTCAGGAAAGGCACACGTCCGGCTCCTTGTCCCACACGGAAGGTGTCAGGCCGGAAAGCTGTTGCTGGTCTTCACCGTCCCCCTGCAGCCTATTCACAGCTACAACAGGATCTGGGACCTGGGCTTGCGAAGAGGAGGAACATCTCATGGCTCTCGTCCTCGGCAGAGCCTGATTCAGGAAAGGCACACGTCCGGCTCCTTGTCCCACACGGAAGGTGGCAGCCCTGAAAGCTGTTGCTGGTCTTCACCGTCCCCCTGCAGCCTATTCAGAGGCAAAACAGGATCTGGGACTCGGGATTGCCCAGAGGAGGAACATCTCATGGCTCTCGTCCTCGGCAGAGCCTGTTTCAGGAAAGGCACACGTCCGGCTCCTTGTCCCACACCGAAGGTGGCAGCCCTGAAAGCTGTTGCTGGCCTTCACCCTCCCCCTGCAGCCTATTCACAGGCACAACAGGATCTGGGACTCGGGATTGCCCAGAGGAGGAACATCTCATGGCTCTCGTCCTCGGCAGAGCCTGATTCAGGAAAGGCACACGTCCGGCTCCTTGTCCCACACGGAAGGTGTCAGGCCGGAAAGATGTTGCTGGTCTTCACCGTCCCCCTGCAGCCTATTCACAGGCACAACAGGATCTGGGACCTGGGCTTGCCCAGAGGAGGAACATCTCATGGCTCTCGTCCTCGGCAGAGTCTCTTTCCGAAAAGGCACACGTCCGGCTCCTTGTCCCACACCGAAGGTGGCAGCCCTGAAAGATGTTGCTGGTCTTCACCATCCCCTGCAACCTATTCACAGCTACAACAGGATCTGGGACCCGGGCTTGCCCAGAGGAGGAACATCTCATGGCTCTCATCCTCGGCAGAGCCTCTTTCAGAAAGGCACACGTCTGGCTCCTTGTCCCACACGGAAGGTGGCAGCCCTGAAAGCTGTTGCTGGTCTTCACCCTCCCCCTGCAGCCTATTCACAGGCACAACAGGATCTGGGACCCGGGCTTGCCCAGAGGAGGAACATCTCATGGCTCTCGTCCTCGGCAGAGCCTCTTTCGGAAAAGGCACTCGTCCGGCTCCTTGTCCCACACGGAAGGTGGCAGGCCGGAAAGATGTTGCTGGTTTTCACCGTCCCCCTGCAGCCTATTCACAGGCACAAGAGGATCTGGGACATGGGCTTGCCCAGAGGAGGAACATCTCATGGCTCTCTTCCTCGGCAGAGCCTCTTTCCGAAAAGGCACACGTCCGGCTCCTTGTCCCACACGGAAGGTGGCAGCCCTGAAAGATGTTGCTGGTCTTCACCGTCCCCCTGCAGCCTATTCACAGGCACAACAGGATCTGGGACCTGGGCTTGCCCAGAGGAGGAACATCTCATGGTTCTCGTCCTCGGCAGAGCCTCTTTCCGAAAGGCACACGTCTGGCTCCTTGTCCCACACGGAAGGTGGCAGCCCTGAAAGCTGTTGCTGGTCTTCACCGTCCCCATGCAGCCTATTCACAGCTACAACAGGATCTGGGACCTGGGCTTGCCCAGAGGAGGAACATCTCATGGTTCTCGTCCTCGGCAGAGCCTCTTTCGGAAAAGGCACTCGTCCGGCTCCTTATCCCACAAGGAAGGTGGCAGCCCTGAAAGATGTTGCTGGTCTTCACCGTCCCCATGCAGCCTATTCACAGGCACAATAGGATTTGGGACCCGGGCTTGCCCAAAGGAGGAACATCTCATGGCTCTCGTCCTCGGCGGAGCCTTATTCCGGAAAGGCACACGTCCGGCTCCTTGTCCCACACGGAAGGTGGCAGCCCTGAAAGATGTTGCTGGTCTTCACCGTCCCCATGCAGCCTATTCAAAGGTACAACAGGATCTGGGACCCGGGCTTGCGAAGAGGAGGAACATCTCATGGCTCTCGTCCTCGGGAGAGCCTGATTGAGGAAAGGCACACGTCCGGCTCCTTGTCCCACACGGAAGGTGGCAGGCCGGAAAGATGTTGCTGGTCTTCACCGTCCCCCTGCAGCCTATTCACAGGCACAACAGGATCTGGGACCTGGGCTTGCGAAGAGGAGGAACATCTCATGGCTCTCGTCCTCGGCAGAGCCTGATTCAGGAAAGGCACACGTCCAGGTTCTTGTCCCACACGGAAGGTGGCAGGCCGGAAAGCTGTTGCTGGTCTTCACCGTCCCCCTGCAGCCTATTCACAGGCACAACAGGATCTGGGACCCGGGCTTGCCCAGAGGAGGAACATCTCATGGCTCTCGTCCTCGGCAGAGCCTGATTCCGAAAAGGCACTCGTCCGGCTCCTTGTCCCACACGGAAGGTGGCAGCCCTGAAAGCTGTTGCTGGTTTTCACCGTCCCCATGCAGCCTATTCACAGGCACAACAGGATCTGGGACACAGGCTTGCCCAGAGGAGGAACATCTCATGGCTCTCGTCCTCGGCAGAGCCTGATTCAGGAAAGGCACACGTCCGGCTCCTTGTCCCACACGGAAGGTGGCAGCCCTGAAAGATGTTGCTGGTCTTCACCGTCCCCCTGCAGCCTATTCACAGGCACAACAGGATCTGGGACCCGGGCTTGCCCAGAGGAGGAACATCTCATGGTTCTCGTCCTCGGCAGAGCCTCTTTCCGAAAGGCACACGTCCGGCTCCTTGTCCCACACGGAAGGTGGCAGCCCTGAAAGCTGTTGCTGGTCTTCACCGTCCCCCTGCAGCCTATTCAGAGGCAAAACAGGATCTGGGACTCGGGATTGCCCAGAGGAGGAACATCTCATGGCTCTCGTCCTCGGCAGAGCCTGTTTCAGGAAAGGCACACGTCCGGCTCCTTGTACCACACCGAAGGTGGCAGCCCTGAAAGCTGTTGCTGGCCTTCACCCTCCCCCTGCAGCCTATTCACAGGCACAACAGGATCTGGGACTCGGGATTGCCCAGAGGAGGAACATCTCATGGCTCTCGTCCTCGGCAGAGCCTGATTCAGGAAAGGCACACGTCCGGCTCCTTGTCCCACACGGAAGGTGTCAGGCCGGAAAGATGTTGCTGGTCTTCACCGTCCCCCTGCAGCCTATTCACAGGCACAACAGGATCTGGGACCTGGGCTTGCCCAGAGGAGGAACATCTCATGGCTCTCGTCCTCGGCAGAGTCTCTTTCCGAAAAGGCACACGTCCGGCTCCTTGTCCCACACCGAAGGTGGCAGCCCTGAAAGATGTTGCTGGTCTTCACCATCCCCCTGCAACCTATTCACAGCTACAACAGGATCTGGGACCCGGGCTTGCCCAGAGGAGGAACATCTCATGGCTCTCATCCTCGGCAGAGCCTCTTTCAGAAAGGCACACGTCTGGCTCCTTGTCCCACACGGAAGGTGGCAGCCCTGAAAGCTGTTGCTGGTCTTCACCCTCCCCCTGCAGCCTATTCACAGGCACAACAGGATCTGGGACCCGGGCTTGCCCAGAGGAGGAACATCTCATGGCTCTCGTCCTCGGCAGAGCCTCTTTCGGAAAAGGCACTCGTCCGGCTCCTTGTCCCACACGGAAGGTGGCAGGCCGGAAAGATGTTGCTGGTCTTCACCGTCCCCCTGCAGCCTATTCACAGGCACAAGAGGATCTGGGACCTGGGCTTGCCCAGAGGAGGAACATCTCATGGCTCTCGTCCTCGGCAGAGTCTCTTTCCGAAAAGGCACACGTCCGGCTCCTTGTCCCACACGGAAGGTGGCAGCCCTGAAAGATGTTGCTGGTCTTCACCATCCCCCTGCAACCTATTCACAGCTACAACAGGATCTGGGACCTGGGCTTGCCCAGAGGAGGAACATCTCATGGTTCTCGTCCTCGGCAGAGCCTCTTTCCGAAAGGCACACGTCTGGCTCCTTGTCCCACACGGAAGGTGGCAGCCCTGAAAGATGTTGCTGGTCTTCACCCTCCCCCTGCAGCCTATTCACAGGCACAACAGGATCTGGGACCCGGGCTTGCCCAGAGGAGGAACATCTCATGGTTCTCGTCCTCGGCAGAGCCTCTTTCCGAAAGGCACACGTCCGGCTCCTTGTCCCACACGGAAGGTGGCAGCCCTGAAAGCTGTTGCTGGTCTTCACCGTCCCCCTGCAGCCTATTCACAGCTACAACAGGATCTAGGACCTGGGCTTGCCCAGAGGAGGAACATCTCATGGTTCTCGTCCTCGGCAGAGCCTCTTTCCGAATAGGCACACGTCCGGCTCCTTGTCCCACACGGAAGGTGGCAGGCCGGAAAGATGTTGCTGGTTTTCACCGTCCCCCTGCAGCCTATTCACAGGCACAAGAGGATCTGGGACCTGGGCTTGCCCAGAGGAGGAACATCTCATGGCTCTCTTCCTCGGCAGAGCCTCTTTCCGAAAAGGCACACGTCCGGCTCCTTGTCCCACACGGAAGGTGGCAGCCCTGAAAGATGTTGCTGGTCTTCACCGTCCCCCTGCAGCCTATTCACAGGCACAACAGGATCTGGGACCTGGGCTTGCCCAGAGGAGGAACATCTCATGGTTCTCGTCCTCGGCAGAGCCTCTTTCCGAAAGGCACACGTCTGGCTCCTTGTCCCACACGGAAGGTGGCAGCCCTGAAAGCTGTTGCTGGTCTTCACCGTCCCCATGCAGCCTATTCACAGCTACAACAGGATCTGGGACCTGGGCTTGCCCAGAGGAGGAACATCTCATGGTTCTCGTCCTCGGCAGAGCCTGATTCCGAAAAGGCACTCGTCCGGCTCCTTATCCCACAAGGAAGGTGGCAGCCCTGAAAGATGTTGCTGGTCTTCACCGTCCCCATGCAGCCTATTCACAGGCACAATAGGATTTGGGACCCGGGCTTGCCCAGAGGAGGAACATCTCATGGCTCTCGTCCTCGGCGGAGCCTTATTCCGGAAAGGCACACGTCCGGCTCCTTGTCCCACACGGAAGGTGGCAGCCCTGAAAGATGTTGCTGGTTTTCACCGTCCCCATGCAGCCTATTCAAAGGTACAACAGGATCTGGGACCCGGGCTTGCGAAGAGGAGGAACATCTCATGGCTCTCGTCCTCGGCAGAGCCTGATTGAGGAAAGGCACACGTCCGGCTCCTTGTCCCACACGGAAGGTGGCAGCCCTGAAAGATGTTGCTGGTCTTCACCGTCCCCCTGCAGCCTATTCACAGGCACAACAGGATCTGGGACACAGGCTTGCCCAGAGGAGGAACATCTCATGGCTCTCGTCCTCGGCAGAGCCTGATTCAGGAAAGGCACACGTCCGGCTCCTTGTCCCACACGGAAGGTGTCAGTCCGGAAAGCTGTTGCTGGTCTTCACCGTCCCCCTGCAGCCTATTCACAGGCACAACAGGATCTGGGACCTGGGCTTGCCCAGAGGAGGAACATCTCATGGCTCTCGTCCTCGGCAGAGCCTCTTTCGGAAAAGGCACACGTCCGGCTCCTTGTCCCACACGGAAGGTGGCAGCCCTGAAAGCTGTTGCTGGTCTTCACCGTCCCCCTGCAGCCTATTCACAGGCACAACAGGATTTGGGACCTGGGCTTGCCCAGAGGAGGAACATCTCATGGTTCTCGTCCTCGGCAGAGCCTCTTTCCGAAAGGCACACGTCTGGCTCCTTGTCCCACACGGAAGGTGGCAGCCCTGAAAGCTGTTGCTGGTCTTCACCGTCCCCCTGCAGCCTATTCACAGCTACAACAGGATCTGGGACCCGGGCTTGCCCAGAGGAGGAACATCTCATGGCTCTCGTCCTCGGCAGAGCCTCTTTCCGAATAGGCACACGTCCGGCTCCTTGTCCCACACGGAAGGTGGCAGGCCGGAAAGATGTTGCTGGTTTTCACCGTCCCCCTGCAGCCTATTCACAGGCACAAGAGGATCTGGGACCTGGGCTTGCCCAGAGGAGGAACATCTCATGGCTCTCTTCCTCGGCAGAGCCTGATTCCGAAAAGCCACTCGTCCGGCTCCTTGTCCCACACGGAAGGTGGCAGCCCTGAAAGATGTTGCTGGTCTTCACCGTCCCCATGCAGCCTATTCACAGGCACAATAGGATTTGGGACCCGGGCTTGCCCAAAGGAGGAACATCTCATGGCTCTCGTCCTCGGCGGAGCCTTATTCCGGAAAGGCACACGTCCGGCTCCTTGTCCCACACGGAAGGTGGCAGCCCTGAAAGCTGTTGCTGGTTTTCACCGTCCCCATGCAGCCTATTCACAGGCACAACAGGATCTGGGACACAGGCTTGCCCAGAGGAGGAACATCTCATGGCTCTCGTCCTCGGCAGAGCCTGATTCAGGAAAGGCACACGTCCGGCTCCTTGTCCCACACGGAAGGTGGCAGCCCTGAAAGATGTTGCTGGTCTTCACCGTCCCCCTGCAGCCTATTCACAGGCACAACAGGATCTGGGACCCGGGCTTGCCCAGAGGAGGAACATCTCATGGTTCTCGTCCTCGGCAGAGCCTCTTTCCGAAAGGCACACGTCCGGCTCCTTGTCCCACACGGAAGGTGGCAGCCCTGAAAGCTGTTGCTGGTCTTCACCGTCCCCCTGCAGCCTATTCAGAGGCAAAACAGGATCTGGGACTCGGGATTGCCCAGAGGAGGAACATCTCATGGCTCTCGTCCTCGGCAGAGCCTGTTTCAGGAAAGGCACACGTCCGGCTCCTTGTACCACACCGAAGGTGGCAGCCCTGAAAGCTGTTGCTGGCCTTCACCCTCCCCCTGCAGCCTATTCACAGGCACAACAGGATCTGGGACTCGGGATTGCCCAGAGGAGGAACATCTCATGGCTCTCGTCCTCGGCAGAGCCTGATTCAGGAAAGGCACACGTCCGGCTCCTTGTCCCACACGGAAGGTGTCAGGCCGGAAAGATGTTGCTGGTCTTCACCGTCCCCCTGCAGCCTATTCACAGGCACAACAGGATCTGGGACCTGGGCTTGCCCAGAGGAGGAACATCTCATGGCTCTCGTCCTCGGCAGAGTCTCTTTCCGAAAAGGCACACGTCCGGCTCCTTGTCCCACACCGAAGGTGGCAGCCCTGAAAGATGTTGCTGGTCTTCACCATCCCCCTGCAACCTATTCACAGCTACAACAGGATCTGGGACCCGGGCTTGCCCAGAGGAGGAACATCTCATGGCTCTCATCCTCGGCAGAGCCTCTTTCAGAAAGGCACACGTCTGGCTCCTTGTCCCACACGGAAGGTGGCAGCCCTGAAAGCTGTTGCTGGTCTTCACCCTCCCCCTGCAGCCTATTCACAGGCACAACAGGATCTGGGACCCGGGCTTGCCCAGAGGAGGAACATCTCATGGCTCTCGTCCTCGGCAGAGCCTCTTTCGGAAAAGGCACTCGTCCGGCTCCTTGTCCCACACGGAAGGTGGCAGGCCGGAAAGATGTTGCTGGTCTTCACCGTCCCCCTGCAGCCTATTCACAGGCACAAGAGGATCTGGGACCTGGGCTTGCCCAGAGGAGGAACATCTCATGGCTCTCGTCCTCGGCAGAGTCTCTTTCCGAAAAGGCACACGTCCGGCTCCTTGTCCCACACGGAAGGTGGCAGCCCTGAAAGATGTTGCTGGTCTTCACCATCCCCCTGCAACCTATTCACAGCTACAACAGGATCTGGGACCTGGGCTTGCCCAGAGGAGGAACATCTCATGGTTCTCGTCCTCGGCAGAGCCTCTTTCCGAAAGGCACACGTCTGGCTCCTTGTCCCACACGGAAGGTGGCAGCCCTGAAAGATGTTGCTGGTCTTCACCCTCCCCCTGCAGCCTATTCACAGGCACAACAGGATCTGGGACCCGGGCTTGCCCAGAGGAGGAACATCTCATGGTTCTCGTCCTCGGCAGAGCCTCTTTCCGAAAGGCACACGTCCGGCTCCTTGTCCCACACGGAAGGTGGCAGCCCTGAAAGCTGTTGCTGGTCTTCACCGTCCCCCTGCAGCCTATTCACAGCTACAACAGGATCTAGGACCTGGGCTTGCCCAGAGGAGGAACATCTCATGGTTCTCGTCCTCGGCAGAGCCTCTTTCCGAATAGGCACACGTCCGGCTCCTTGTCCCACACGGAAGGTGGCAGGCCGGAAAGATGTTGCTGGTTTTCACCGTCCCCCTGCAGCCTATTCACAGGCACAAGAGGATCTGGGACCTGGGCTTGCCCAGAGGAGGAACATCTCATGGCTCTCTTCCTCGGCAGAGCCTCTTTCCGAAAAGGCACACGTCCGGCTCCTTGTCCCACACGGAAGGTGGCAGCCCTGAAAGATGTTGCTGGTCTTCACCGTCCCCCTGCAGCCTATTCACAGGCACAACAGGATCTGGGACCTGGGCTTGCCCAGAGGAGGAACATCTCATGGTTCTCGTCCTCGGCAGAGCCTCTTTCCGAAAGGCACACGTCTGGCTCCTTGTCCCACACGGAAGGTGGCAGCCCTGAAAGCTGTTGCTGGTCTTCACCGTCCCCATGCAGCCTATTCACAGCTACAACAGGATCTGGGACCTGGGCTTGCCCAGAGGAGGAACATCTCATGGTTCTCGTCCTCGGCAGAGCCTGATTCCGAAAAGGCACTCGTCCGGCTCCTTATCCCACAAGGAAGGTGGCAGCCCTGAAAGATGTTGCTGGTCTTCACCGTCCCCATGCAGCCTATTCACAGGCACAATAGGATTTGGGACCCGGGCTTGCCCAGAGGAGGAACATCTCATGGCTCTCGTCCTCGGCGGAGCCTTATTCCGGAAAGGCACACGTCCGGCTCCTTGTCCCACACGGAAGGTGGCAGCCCTGAAAGATGTTGCTGGTTTTCACCGTCCCCATGCAGCCTATTCAAAGGTACAACAGGATCTGGGACCCGGGCTTGCGAAGAGGAGGAACATCTCATGGCTCTCGTCCTCGGCAGAGCCTGATTGAGGAAAGGCACACGTCCGGCTCCTTGTCCCACACGGAAGGTGGCAGCCCTGAAAGATGTTGCTGGTCTTCACCGTCCCCCTGCAGCCTATTCACAGGCACAACAGGATCTGGGACACAGGCTTGCCCAGAGGAGGAACATCTCATGGCTCTCGTCCTCGGCAGAGCCTGATTCAGGAAAGGCACACGTCCGGCTCCTTGTCCCACACGGAAGGTGTCAGTCCGGAAAGCTGTTGCTGGTCTTCACCGTCCCCCTGCAGCCTATTCACAGGCACAACAGGATCTGGGACCTGGGCTTGCCCAGAGGAGGAACATCTCATGGCTCTCGTCCTCGGCAGAGCCTCTTTCGGAAAAGGCACACGTCCGGCTCCTTGTCCCACACGGAAGGTGGCAGCCCTGAAAGCTGTTGCTGGTCTTCACCGTCCCCCTGCAGCCTATTCACAGGCACAACAGGATTTGGGACCTGGGCTTGCCCAGAGGAGGAACATCTCATGGTTCTCGTCCTCGGCAGAGCCTCTTTCCGAAAGGCACACGTCTGGCTCCTTGTCCCACACGGAAGGTGGCAGCCCTGAAAGCTGTTGCTGGTCTTCACCGTCCCCCTGCAGCCTATTCACAGCTACAACAGGATCTGGGACCCGGGCTTGCCCAGAGGAGGAACATCTCATGGCTCTCGTCCTCGGCAGAGCCTCTTTCCGAATAGGCACACGTCCGGCTCCTTGTCCCACACGGAAGGTGGCAGGCCGGAAAGATGTTGCTGGTTTTCACCGTCCCCCTGCAGCCTATTCACAGGCACAAGAGGATCTGGGACCTGGGCTTGCCCAGAGGAGGAACATCTCATGGCTCTCTTCCTCGGCAGAGCCTGATTCCGAAAAGCCACTCGTCCGGCTCCTTGTCCCACACGGAAGGTGGCAGCCCTGAAAGATGTTGCTGGTCTTCACCGTCCCCATGCAGCCTATTCACAGGCACAATAGGATTTGGGACCCGGGCTTGCCCAAAGGAGGAACATCTCATGGCTCTCGTCCTCGGCGGAGCCTTATTCCGGAAAGGCACACGTCCGGCTCCTTGTCCCACACGGAAGGTGGCAGCCCTGAAAGCTGTTGCTGGTTTTCACCGTCCCCATGCAGCCTATTCACAGGCACAACAGGATCTGGGACACAGGCTTGCCCAGAGGAGGAACATCTCATGGCTCTCGTCCTCGGCAGAGCCTGATTCAGGAAAGGCACACGTCCGGCTCCTTGTCCCACACGGAAGGTGGCAGCCCTGAAAGATGTTGCTGGTCTTCACCGTCCCCCTGCAGCCTATTCACAGGCACAACAGGATCTGGGACCCGGGCTTGCCCAGAGGAGGAACATCTCATGGTTCTCGTCCTCGGCAGAGCCTCTTTCCGAAAGGCACACGTCCGGCTCCTTGTCCCACACGGAAGGTGGCAGCCCTGAAAGCTGTTGCTGGTCTTCACCGTCCCCCTGCAGCCTATTCAGAGGCAAAACAGGATCTGGGACTCGGGATTGCCCAGAGGAGGAACATCTCATGGCTCTCGTCCTCGGCAGAGCCTGTTTCAGGAAAGGCACACGTCCGGCTCCTTGTACCACACCGAAGGTGGCAGCCCTGAAAGCTGTTGCTGGCCTTCACCCTCCCCCTGCAGCCTATTCACAGGCACAACAGGATCTGGGACTCGGGATTGCCCAGAGGAGGAACATCTCATGGCTCTCGTCCTCGGCAGAGCCTGATTCAGGAAAGGCACACGTCCGGCTCCTTGTCCCACACGGAAGGTGTCAGGCCGGAAAGATGTTGCTGGTCTTCACCGTCCCCCTGCAGCCTATTCACAGGCACAACAGGATCTGGGACCTGGGCTTGCCCAGAGGAGGAACATCTCATGGCTCTCGTCCTCGGCAGAGTCTCTTTCCGAAAAGGCACACGTCCGGCTCCTTGTCCCACACCGAAGGTGGCAGCCCTGAAAGATGTTGCTGGTCTTCACCATCCCCCTGCAACCTATTCACAGCTACAACAGGATCTGGGACCCGGGCTTGCCCAGAGGAGGAACATCTCATGGCTCTCATCCTCGGCAGAGCCTCTTTCAGAAAGGCACACGTCTGGCTCCTTGTCCCACACGGAAGGTGGCAGCCCTGAAAGCTGTTGCTGGTCTTCACCCTCCCCCTGCAGCCTATTCACAGGCACAACAGGATCTGGGACCCGGGCTTGCCCAGAGGAGGAACATCTCATGGCTCTCGTCCTCGGCAGAGCCTCTTTCGGAAAAGGCACTCGTCCGGCTCCTTGTCCCACACGGAAGGTGGCAGGCCGGAAAGATGTTGCTGGTCTTCACCGTCCCCCTGCAGCCTATTCACAGGCACAAGAGGATCTGGGACCTGGGCTTGCCCAGAGGAGGAACATCTCATGGCTCTCGTCCTCGGCAGAGTCTCTTTCCGAAAAGGCACACGTCCGGCTCCTTGTCCCACACGGAAGGTGGCAGCCCTGAAAGATGTTGCTGGTCTTCACCATCCCCCTGCAACCTATTCACAGCTACAACAGGATCTGGGACCTGGGCTTGCCCAGAGGAGGAACATCTCATGGTTCTCGTCCTCGGCAGAGCCTCTTTCCGAAAGGCACACGTCTGGCTCCTTGTCCCACACGGAAGGTGGCAGCCCTGAAAGATGTTGCTGGTCTTCACCCTCCCCCTGCAGCCTATTCACAGGCACAACAGGATCTGGGACCCGGGCTTGCCCAGAGGAGGAACATCTCATGGTTCTCGTCCTCGGCAGAGCCTCTTTCCGAAAGGCACACGTCCGGCTCCTTGTCCCACACGGAAGGTGGCAGCCCTGAAAGCTGTTGCTGGTCTTCACCGTCCCCCTGCAGCCTATTCACAGCTACAACAGGATCTAGGACCTGGGCTTGCCCAGAGGAGGAACATCTCATGGTTCTCGTCCTCGGCAGAGCCTCTTTCCGAATAGGCACACGTCCGGCTCCTTGTCCCACACGGAAGGTGGCAGGCCGGAAAGATGTTGCTGGTTTTCACCGTCCCCCTGCAGCCTATTCACAGGCACAAGAGGATCTGGGACCTGGGCTTGCCCAGAGGAGGAACATCTCATGGCTCTCTTCCTCGGCAGAGCCTCTTTCCGAAAAGGCACACGTCCGGCTCCTTGTCCCACACGGAAGGTGGCAGCCCTGAAAGATGTTGCTGGTCTTCACCGTCCCCCTGCAGCCTATTCACAGGCACAACAGGATCTGGGACCTGGGCTTGCCCAGAGGAGGAACATCTCATGGTTCTCGTCCTCGGCAGAGCCTCTTTCCGAAAGGCACACGTCTGGCTCCTTGTCCCACACGGAAGGTGGCAGCCCTGAAAGCTGTTGCTGGTCTTCACCGTCCCCATGCAGCCTATTCACAGCTACAACAGGATCTGGGACCTGGGCTTGCCCAGAGGAGGAACATCTCATGGTTCTCGTCCTCGGCAGAGCCTGATTCCGAAAAGGCACTCGTCCGGCTCCTTATCCCACAAGGAAGGTGGCAGCCCTGAAAGATGTTGCTGGTCTTCACCGTCCCCATGCAGCCTATTCACAGGCACAATAGGATTTGGGACCCGGGCTTGCCCAGAGGAGGAACATCTCATGGCTCTCGTCCTCGGCGGAGCCTTATTCCGGAAAGGCACACGTCCGGCTCCTTGTCCCACACGGAAGGTGGCAGCCCTGAAAGATGTTGCTGGTTTTCACCGTCCCCATGCAGCCTATTCAAAGGTACAACAGGATCTGGGACCCGGGCTTGCGAAGAGGAGGAACATCTCATGGCTCTCGTCCTCGGCAGAGCCTGATTGAGGAAAGGCACACGTCCGGCTCCTTGTCCCACACGGAAGGTGGCAGCCCTGAAAGATGTTGCTGGTCTTCACCGTCCCCCTGCAGCCTATTCACAGGCACAACAGGATCTGGGACACAGGCTTGCCCAGAGGAGGAACATCTCATGGTTCTCGTCCTCGGCAGAGCCTGATTCAGGAAAGGCACACGTCCGGCTCCTTGTCCCACACGGAAGGTGTCAGTCCGGAAAGCTGTTGCTGGTCTTCACCGTCCCCCTGCAGCCTATTCACAGGCACAACAGGATCTGGGACCTGGGCTTGCCCAGAGGAGGAACATCTCATGGCTCTCGTCCTCGGCAGAGCCTCTTTCGGAAAAGGCACACGTCCGGCTCCTTGTCCCACACGGAAGGTGGCAGCCCTGAAAGCTGTTGCTGGTCTTCACCGTCCCCCTGCAGCCTATTCACAGGCACAACAGGATTTGGGACTCGGGATTGCCCAGAGGAGGAACATCTCATGGTTCTCGTCCTCGGCAGAGCCTCTTTCCGAAAGGCACACGTCTGGCTCCTTGTCCCACACGGAAGGTGGCAGCCCTGAAAGCTGTTGCTGGTCTTCACCGTCCCCCTGCAGCCTATTCACAGCTACAACAGGATCTGGGACCCGGGCTTGCCCAGAGGAGGAACATCTCATGGCTCTCGTCCTCGGCAGAGCCTCTTTCCGAATAGGCACACGTCCGGCTCCTTGTCCCACACGGAAGGTGGCAGGCCGGAAAGATGTTGCTGGTTTTCACCGTCCCCCTGCAGCCTATTCACAGGCACAAGAGGATCTGGGACCTGGGCTTGCCCAGAGGAGGAACATCTCATGGCTCTCTTCCTCGGCAGAGCCTGATTCCGAAAAGCCACTCGTCCGGCTCCTTGTCCCACACGGAAGGTGGCAGCCCTGAAAGATGTTGCTGGTCTTCACCGTCCCCATGCAGCCTATTCACAGGCACAATAGGATTTGGGACCCGGGCTTGCCCAAAGGAGGAACATCTCATGGCTCTCGTCCTCGGCGGAGCCTTATTCCGGAAAGGCACACGTCCGGCTCCTTGTCCCACACGGAAGGTGGCAGCCCTGAAAGCTGTTGCTGGTTTTCACCGTCCCCATGCAGCCTATTCACAGGCACAACAGGATCTGGGACACAGGCTTGCCCAGAGGAGGAACATCTCATGGCTCTCGTCCTCGGCAGAGCCTGATTCAGGAAAGGCACACGTCCGGCTCCTTGTCCCACACGGAAGGTGGCAGCCCTGAAAGATGTTGCTGGTCTTCACCGTCCCCCTGCAGCCTATTCACAGGCACAACAGGATCTGGGACCCGGGCTTGCCCAGAGGAGGAACATCTCATGGTTCTCGTCCTCGGCAGAGCCTCTTTCCGAAAGGCACACGTCCGGCTCCTTGTCCCACACGGAAGGTGGCAGCCCTGAAAGCTGTTGCTGGTCTTCACCGTCCCCCTGCAGCCTATTCAGAGGCAAAACAGGATCTGGGACTCGGGATTGCCCAGAGGAGGAACATCTCATGGCTCTCGTCCTCGGCAGAGCCTGTTTCAGGAAAGGCACACGTCCGGCTCCTTGTACCACACCGAAGGTGGCAGCCCTGAAAGCTGTTGCTGGACTTCACCCTCCCCCTGCAGCCTATTCACAGGCACAACAGGATCTGGGACTCGGGATTGCCCAGAGGAGGAACATCTCATGGCTCTCGTCCTCGGCAGAGCCTGATTCAGGAAAGGCACACGTCCGGCTCCTTGTCCCACACGGAAGGTGTCAGGCCGGAAAGATGTTGCTGGTCTTCACCGTCCCCCTGCAGCCTATTCACAGGCACAACAGGATCTGGGACCTGGGCTTGCCCAGAGGAGGAACATCTCATGGTTCTCGTCCTCGGCAGAGCCTCTTTCCGAAAGGCACACGTCTGGCTCCTTGTCCCACACGGAAGGTGGCAGCCCTGAAAGCTGTTGCTGGTCTTCACCGTCCCCCTGCAGCCTATTCACAGCTACAACAGGATCTGGGACCCGGGCTTGCCCAGAGGAGGAACATCTCATGGCTCTCGTCCTCGGCAGAGCCTCTTTCCGAATAGGCACACGTCAGGCTCCTTGTCCCACACGGAAGGTGGCAGGCCGGAAAGATGTTGCTGGTCTTCACCCTCCCCCTGCAGCCTATTCACAGGCACAACAGGATCTGGGACACGGGCTTGCCCAGAGGAGGAACATCTCATGGTTCTCGTCCTCGGCAGAGCCTCTTTCCGAAAGGCACACGTCTGGCTCCTTGTCCCACACGGAAGGTGGCAGCCCTGAAAGCTGTTGCTGGTCTCCACCCTCCCCCTGCAGCCTATTCACAGGCACAACAGGATCTGGGACTCGGGATTGCCCAGAGGAGGAACATCTCATGGTTCTCGTCCTCGGCAGAGCCTCTTTCCGAAAGGCACACGTCCGGCTCCTTGTCCCACACGGAAGGTGGCAGGCCGGAAAGCTGTTGCTGGTCTTCACCCTCCCCCTGCAGCCTATTCACAGGCACAACAGGATCTGGGACCCGGGCTTGCCCAGAGGAGGAACATCTCATGGTTCTCGTCCTCGGCAGAGCCTCTTTCCGAAAGGCACACGTCTGGCTCCTTGTCCCACACGGAAGGTGGCAGCCCTGAAAGCTGTTGCTGGTCTTCACCGTCCCCCTGCAGCCTATTCACAGCTACAACAGGATCTGGGACACAGGCTTGCCCAGAGGAGGAACATCTCATGGCTCTCGTCCTCGGCAGAGCCTCTTTCCGAATAGGCACACGTCCGGCTCCTTGTCCCACACGGAAGGTGGCAGGCCGGAAAGATGTTGCTGGTTTTCACCGTCCCCCTGCAGCCTATTCACAGGCACAAGAGGATCTGGGACCTGGGCTTGCCCAGAGGAGGAACATCTCATGGCTCTCTTCCTCGGCAGAGCCTGATTCCGAAAAGCCACTCGTCCGGCTCCTTGTCCCACACGGAAGGTGGCAGCCCTGAAAGATGTTGCTGGTCTTCACCGTCCCCATGCAGCCTATTCACAGGCACAATAGGATTTGGGACCCGGGCTTGACCAAAGGAGGAACATCTCATGGCTCTCGTCCTCGGCGGAGCCTTATTCCGGAAAGGCACACGTCCGGCTCCTTGTCCCACACGGAAGGTGGCAGCCCTGAAAGATGTTGCTGGTTTTCACCGTCCCCATGCAGCCTATTCAAAGGTACAACAGGATCTGGGACCCGGGCTTGCCCAGAGGAGGAACATCTCATGGCTCTCGTCCTCGACAGAGCCTGATTCTGGAAAGGCACACATCCGGCTCCTTGTCCCACACGGAAGGTGGCAGGCCGGAAAGATGTTGCTGGTCTTCACCGTCCCTCTGCAGCCTATTCACAGGCACAACAGGATCTGGGACCTGGGCTTGCCCAGAGGAGGAACATCTCATGGCTCTCGTCCTCGGCAGAGCCTCTTTCCGAAAAAGCACACGTCCGGCTCCTTGTCCCACACGGAAGGTGGCAGCCCTGAAAGCTGTTGCTGGTCTTCACCGTCCCCCTGCAGCCTATTCACAGGCACAACAGGATCTGGGACCTGGGCTTGCCCAGAGGAGGAACATCTCATGGCTCTTGTCCTCAGCAGAGCCTGATTCCGAAAAGGCACTCGTCCGGCTCCTTGTCCCACACGGAAGGTGGCAGCCCTGAAAGCTGTTGCTGGTTTTCACCGTCCCCATGCAGCCTATTCACAGCTACAACAGGATCTGGGACCCGGGCTTGCCCAGAGGAGGAACATCTCATGGCTCTCGTCCTCGGCAGAGCCTCTTTCCGAATAGGCACACGTCCGGCTCCTTGTCCCACACGGAAGGTGGCAGGCCGGAAAGATGTTGCTGGTTTTCACCGTCGCCCTGCAGCCTATTCACAGGCACAAGAGGATCTGGGACCTGGGCTTGCCCAGAGGAGGAGCATCTCATGGCTCTCTTCCTCGGCAGAGCCTCTTTCCGAAAAGGCACACGTCCGGCTCCTTGTCCCACACGGAAGGTGGCAGCCCTGAAAGATGTTGCTGGTCTTCACCCTCCCCCTGCAGCCTATTCACACGCACAACAGGATCTGGGACCTGGGCTTGCCCAGAGGAGGAACATCTCATGGTTCTCGTCCTTGGCAGAGCCTCTTTCCGAAAGGCACACGTCTGGCTCCTTGTCCCACACGGAAGGTGGCAGCCCTGAAAGCTGTTGCTGGTCTTCACCGTCCCCCTGCAGCCTATTCACAGCTACAACAGGATCTGGGACCTGGGCTTGCCCAGAGGAGGAACATCTCATGGTTCTCGTCCTCGGCAGAGCCTGATTCCGAAAAGGCACTCGTCCGGCTCCTTATCCCACACGGAAGGTGGCTGCCCTGAAAGATGTTGCTGGTCTTCACTGTCCCCATGCAGCCTATTCACAGGCACAAGAGGATTGGGGACCCGGGCTTGCCCAAAGGAGGGACATCTCATGGCTCTCGTCCTCGGCGGAGCCTTATTCCGGAAAGGCACACGTCCGGCTCCTTGTCCCACACGGAAGGTGGCAGCCCTGAAAGATGTTGCTGGTTTTCACCGTCCCCATGCAGCCTATTCACAGGTACAACAGGATCTGGGACCCGGGCTTGCCCAGAGGAGGAACATCTCATGGCTCTCTTCCTTTGCAGAGCCTGATTCAGGAAAGGCACACATCCGGCTCCTTGTCCCACACGTAAGGTGGCAGCCCTGAAAGCTGTTGCTGGTCTTCACCGTCCCCCTGCAGCCTATTCAGAGACAAAACAGGATCTGGGACCCGGGCTTGCCCAGAGGAGGAACATCTCATGGCTCTCGTCCTCGTCGGAGCCTGTTTCCGGAAAGGCACACGTCCGGCTCCTTGTCCCACACCGAAGGTGGCAGCCCTGAAAGATGTTGCTGGTCTTCACCGTCCCCCTGCAGACTATTCACAGCTACAACAGGATCTGGGACCTGGGCTTGCCCAGAGGAGGAACATCTCATGGTTCTCGTCCTCGGCAGAGCCTCTTTCCGAAAGGCACACGTCTGGCTCCTTGTCCCACACGGAAGGTGGCAGCCCTGAAAGCTGTTGCTGGTCTTCACCCTCCCCCTGCAGCCTATTCACAGGCACAACAGGATCTGGGACCCGGGCTTGCCCAGAGGAGGAACATCTCATGGCTCTCGTCCTTGGCAGAGCCTGATTCAGGAAAGGCACACGTCCGGCTCCTTGTCCCACACGGAAGGTGGCTGGCCGGAAAGATGTTGCTGGTCTTCACCGTCCCCCTGCAGCCTATTCACAGCTACAACAGGATCTGGGACCTGGGCTTGCCCAGAGGAGGAACATCTCATGGTTCTCGTCCTCGGCAGAGCCTCTTTCCGAAAGGCACACGTCTGGCTCCTTGTCCCACACGGAAGGTGGCAGCCCTGAAAGCTGTTGCTGGTCTTCACCGTCCCCCTGCAGCCTATTCACAGGCACAACAGGATCTGGGACCCGGGCTTGCCCAGAGGAGGAACATCTCATGGCTCTCGTCCTCGGCAGAGCCTCTTTCGGAAAAGGCACACGTCCGACTCCTTGTCCCAAAGGGAAGGTGGCAGGCCGGAAAGCTGTTGCTGGTCTTCACCGTCCCCCTGCAGCCTATTCACAGCTACAACAGGATCTGGGACCCGGGCTTGCCCAGAGGAGGAACATCTCATGGCTCTCGTCCTCGGCAGAGCCTGTTTCCGAGAAGGCACACGTCCGGCTCCTCGTCCCACACGGAAGGTGGCAGCCCTGAAAGCTGTTGCTGGTCTTCACCGTCCCCCTGCAGCCTATTCAGAGGCAAAACAGGATCTGGGACACGAGATTGCCCAGAGGAGGAACATCTAATGGCTCTCGTCCTCGGCAGAGCCTGTTTCAGGAAAGGCACACGTCCGGCTCCTTGTCCCACACGGAAGGTGGCAGCCCGGAAAGCTGTTGCTGGTCTCCACCCTCCCCCTGCAGCCTATTCACAGGCGCAACAGGATCTGGGACCCGGGCTTGCCCAGAGGAGGAACATCTCATGGCTCTCGTCCTCGGCAGAGCCTCTTTCCGAATAGGCACACGTCCGGCTCCTTGTCCCACACGGAAGGTGGCAGGCCGGAAAGATGTTGCTGGTTTTCACCGTCCCCCTGCAGCCTATTCACAGGCACAAGAGGATCTGGGACCTGGGCTTGCCCAGAGGAGGAACAACTCATGGCTCTCGTCCTCGGCAGATCCTCTTTCCGAAAGGCACACGTCTGGCTCCTTGTCCCACACGGAAGGTGGCAGCCCTGAAAGCTGTTGCTGGTCTTCACCGTCCCCATGCAGCCTATTCACAGCTACAACAGGATCTGGGACCTGGGCTTGCCCAGAGGAGGAACATCTCATGGTTCTCGTCCTCGGCAGAGCCTGATTCCGAAAAGGCACTCGTCCGGCTCCTTATCCCACACGGAAGGTGGCAGCCCTGAAAGATGTTGCTGGTCTTCACCGTCCCCATGCAGCCTATTCACAGGCACAATAGGATTTGGGACCCGGGCTTGCCCAGAGGAGGAACATCTCATGGCTCTCGTCCTCGGCAGAGCCTGATTCTGGAAAGGCACACATCCGGCTCCTTGTCCCACACGGAAGGTGGCAGGCCGGAAAGATGTTGCTGGTCTTCACCGTCCCCCTGCAGCCTATTCACAGGCACAACAGGATCTGGGACCTGGGCTTGCCCAGAGGAGGAACATCTCATGGCTCTCGTCCTCGGCAGAGCCTCTTTCCGAAAAGGCACACGTCCGGCTTCTTGTGCCACACGGAAGGTGGCAGGCCGGAAAGATGTTGCTGGTCTTCACCGTCCCCCTGCAGCCTATTCACAGGCACAACAGGATCTGGGACCCGGGCTTGCCCAGAGGAGGAACATCTCATGGCTCTCGTCCTCGGCAGAGCCTGATTCCGAAAAGGCACTCGTCCGGCTCCTTGTCCCACACGGAAGGTGGCAGCCCTGAAAGCTGTTGCTGGTTTTCACCGTCCCCATGCAGCCTATTCACAGGCACAACAGGATCTGGGACACAGGCTTGCCCAGAGGAGGAACATCTCATGGCTCTCGTCCTCGGCAGAGCCTGATTCAGGAAAGGCACACGTCCGGCTCCTTGTCCCACACGGAAGGTGTCAGGCCGGAAAGCTGTTGCTGGTCTTCACCGTCCCCCTGCAGCCTATTCACAGGCACAAGAGGATCTGGGACCTGGGCTTGCGAAGAGGAGGAACATCTCATGGCTCTCGTCCTCGGCAGAGCCTGATTCAGGAAAGGCACACGTCCGGCTCCTTGTCCCACACGGAAGGTGGCAGCCCTGAAAGCTGTTGCTGGTCTTCACCGTTTCCCTGCAGCCTATTCACAGCTACAACAGGATCTGGGACCCGGGCTTGCCCACAGGAGGAACATCTCATGGTTCTCGTCCTCGGCAGAGCCTCTTTCTGAAAGGCACACGTCCGGCTCCTTGTCCCACACGGAAGGTGGCAGCCCTGAAAGCTGTTGCTGGTTTTCACCGTCCCCATGCAGCCTATTCACAGGCACAACAGGATCTGGGACCCAGGCTTGCCCAGAGGAGGAACATCTCATGGCTCTCGTCCTCGGCAGAGCCTGATTCAGGAAAGGCACACGTCCGGCTCCCTGTCCCACACGGAAGGTGTCAGGCCGGAAAGATGTTGCTGGTCTTCACCGTCCCCCTGCAGCCTATTCACAGGCACAACAGGATCTGGGACCTGGGCTTGCCCAGAGGAGGAACATCTCATGGCTCTCGTCCTCGGCAGAGTCTCTTTCCGTAAAGGCACACGTCCGGCTCCTTGTCCCACACGGAAGGTGGCAGCCCTGAAAGATGTTGCTGGTCTTCACCGTCCCCCTGCAACCTATTCACAGCTACAACAGGATCTGGGACCTAGGCTTGCCCAGAGGAGGAACATCTCATGGTTCTCATCCTCGGCAGAGCCTCTTTCAGAAAGGCACACGTCTGGCTCCTTGTCCCACACGGAAGGTGGCAGCCCCGAAAGCTGTTGCTGGTCTTCACCCTCCCCCTGCAGCCTATTCACAGGCACAGCAGGATCTGGGACCCGGGCTTGCCCAGAGGAGGAACATCTCATGGCTCTCGTCCTCGGCAGAGCCTGATTCAGGAAAGGCACACGTCCGGCTCCTTGTCCCACACGGAAGGTGGCAGGCCGGAAAGATGTTGCTGGTCTTCACCGTCCCCCTGCAGCCTATTCACAGGCACAAGAGGATCTGGGACCTGGGCTTGCGAAGAGGAGGAACATCTCATGGCTCTCGTCCTCGGCAGAGTCTCTTTCCGAAAAGGCACACGTCCGGCTCCTTGTCCCACACGGAAGGTGGCAGCCCTGAAAGATGTTGCTGGTCTTCACCGTCCCCCTGCAACCTATTCACAGCTACAACAGGATCTGGGAACTGGGCTTGCCCAGAGGAGGAACATCTCATGGTTCTCGTCCTCGGCAGAGCCTCTTTCCGAAAGGCACACGTCCGGCTCCTTGTCCCACACGGAAGGTGGCAGCCCTGAAAGCTGTTGCTGGTCTTCACCGTCCCCCTGCAGCCTATTCACAGCTACAACAGGATCTAGGACCTGGGCTTGCTCAGAGGAGGAACATCTCATGGTTCTCGTCCTCGGCAGAGCCTCTTTCCGAATAGGCACACGTCCGGCTCCTTGTCCCACACGGAAGGTGGCAGGCCGGAAAGATGTTGCTGGTTTTCACCGTCCCCCTGCAGCCTATTCACAGGCACAAGAGGATCTGGGACCTGGGCTTGCCCAGAGGAGGAACATCTCATGGCTCTCTTCCTCGGCAGAGCCTCTTTCCGAAAAGGCACACGTCCGGCTCCTTGTCCCACACGGAAGGTGGCAGCCCTGAAAGATGTTGCTGGTCTTCACCGTCCCCCTGCAGCCTATTCACAGGCACAACAGGATCTGGGACCTGGGCTTGCCCAGAGGAGGAACATCTCATGGTTCTCGTCCTCGGCAGAGCCTCTTTCCGAAAGGCACACGTCTGGCTCCTTGTCCCACACGGAAGGTGGCAGCCCTGAAAGCTGTTGCTGGTCTTCACCGTCCCCATGCAGCCTATTCACAGCTACAACAGGATCTGGGACCTGGGCTTGCCCAGAGGAGGAACATCTCATGGTTCTCGTCCTCGGCAGAGCCTGATTCCGAAAAGGCACTCGTCCGGCTCCTTATCCCACAAGGAAGGTGGCAGCCCTGAAAGATGTTGCTGGTCTTCACCGTCCCCATGCAGCCTATTCACAGGCACAATAGGATTTGGGACCCGGGCTTGCCCAAAGGAGGAACATCTCATGGCTCTCGTCCTCGGCGGAGCCTTATTCCGGAAAGGCACACGTCCGGCTCCTTGTCCCACACGGAAGGTGGCAGCCCTGAAAGATGTTGCTGGTTTTCACCGTCCCCATGCAGCCTATTCAAAGGTACAACAGGATCTGGGACCCGGGCTTGCGAAGAGGAGGAACATCTCATGGCTCTCGTCCTCGGCAGAGCCTGATTCAGGAAAGGCACACGTCCGGCTCCTTGTCCCACACGGAAGGTGGCAGGCCGGAAAGATGTTGCTGGTCTTCACCGTCCCCCTGCAGCCTATTCACAGGCACAACAGGATCTGGGACCTGGGCTTGCGAAGAGGAGGAACATCTCATGGCTCTCGTCCTCGGCAGAGCCTGATTCAGGAAAGGCACACGTCCGGCTTCTTGTCCCACACGGAAGGTGGCAGGCCGGAAAGCTGTTGCTGGTCTTCACCGTCCCCCTGCAGCCTATTCACAGGCACAACAGGATCTGGGACCCGGGCTTGCCCAGAGGAGGAACATCTCATGGCTCTCGTCCTCGGCAGAGCCTGATTCCGAAAAGGCACTCGTCCGGCTCCTTGTCCCACACGGAAGGTGGCAGCCCTGAAAGCTGTTGCTGGTTTTCACCGTCCCCATGCAGCCTATTCACAGGCACAACAGGATCTGGGACACAGGCTTGCCCAGAGGAGGAACATCTCATGGCTCTCGTCCTCGGCAGAGCCTGATTCAGGAAAGGCACACGTCCGGCTCCTTGTCCCACACGGAAGGTGTCAGGCCGGAAAGATGTTGCTGGTCTTCACCGTCCCCCTGCAGCCTATTCACAGGCACAAGAGGATCTGGGACCTGGGCTTGCGAAGAGGAGGAACATCTCATGGCTCTCGTCCTCGGCAGAGCCTGATTCAGGAAAGGCACACGTCCGGCTCCTTGTCCCACACGGAAGGTGGCAGCCCTGAAAGCTGTTGCTGGTCTTCACCGTCCCCCTGCAGCCTATTCAGAGGCAAAACAGGATCTGGGACTCGGGATTGCCCAGAGGAGGAACATCTCATGGCTCTCGTCCTCGGCAGAGCCTGTTTCAGGAAAGGCACACGTCCGGCTCCTTGTCCCACACCGAAGGTGGCAGCCCTGAAAGCTGTTGCTGGCCTTCACCCTCCCCCTGCAGCCTATTCACAGGCACAACAGGATCTGGGACTCGGGATTGCCCAGAGGAGGAACATCTCATGGCTCTCGTCCTCGGCAGAGCCTGATTCAGGAAAGGCACACGTCCGGCTCCTTGTCCCACACGGAAGGTGTCAGGCCGGAAAGATGTTGCTGGTCTTCACCGTCCCCCTGCAGCCTATTCACAGGCACAACAGGATCTGGGACCTGGGCTTGCCCAGAGGAGGAACATCTCATGGCTCTCGTCCTCGGCAGAGTCTCTTTCCGAAAAGGCACACGTCCGGCTCCTTGTCCCACACCGAAGGTGGCAGCCCTGAAAGATGTTGCTGGTCTTCACCATCCCCTGCAACCTATTCACAGCTACAACAGGATCTGGGACCCGGGCTTGCCCAGAGGAGGAACATCTCATGGCTCTCATCCTCGGCAGAGCCTCTTTCAGAAAGGCACACGTCTGGCTCCTTGTCCCACACCGAAGGTGGCAGCCCTGAAAGCTGTTGCTGGTCTTCACCCTCCCCCTGCAGCCTATTCACAGGCACAACAGGATCTGGGACCCGGGCTTGCCCAGAGGAGGAACATCTCATGGCTCTCGTCCTCGGCAGAGCCTGTTTCCGAGAAGGCACACGTCCGGCTCCTCTTCCCACACGGAAGGTGGCAGCCCTGAAAGCTGTTGCTGGTCTTCACCGTCCCCATGCAGCCTATTCACAGCTACAACAGGATCTGGGACCTGGGCTTGCCCAGAGGAGGAACATCTCATGGTTCTCGTCCTCGGCAGAGCCTCTTTCCGAAAAGGCACACGTCCGGCTCCTTGTCCCACACGGAAGGTGGCAGCCCTGAAAGATGTTGCTGGTCTTCACCGTCCCCCTGCAGCCTATTCACAGGCACAACAGGATCTGGGACCTGGGCTTGCCCAGAGGAGGAACATCTCATGGTTCTCGTCCTCGGCAGAGCCTCTTTCCGAAAGGCACACGTCTGGCTCCTTGTCCCACACGGAAGGTGGCAGCCCTGAAAGCTGTTGCTGGTCTTCACCGTCCCCATGCAGCCTATTCACAGCTACAACAGGATCTGGGACCTGGGCTTGCCCAGAGGAGGAACATCTCATGGTTCTCGTCCTCGGCAGAGCCTCTTTCGGAAAAGGCACTCGTCCGGCTCTTTATCCCACAAGGAAGGTGGCAGCCCTGAAAGATGTTGCTGGTCTTCACCGTCCCCATGCAGCCTATTCACAGGCACAATAGGATTTGGGACCCGGGCTTGCCCAAAGGAGGAACATCTCATGGCTCTCGTCCTCGGCGGAGCCTTATTCCGGAAAGGCACACGTCCGGCTCCTTGTCCCACACGGAAGGTGGCAGCCCTGAAAGATGTTGCTGGTTTTCACCGTCCCCATGCAGCCTATTCAAAGGTACAACAGGATCTGGGACCCGGGCTTGCGAAGAGGAGGAACATCTCATGGCTCTCGTCCTCGGCAGAGCCTGATTGAGGAAAGGCACACGTCCGGCTCCTTGTCCCACACGGAAGGTGGCAGGCCGGAAAGATGTTGCTGGTCTTCACCGTCCCCCTGCAGCCTATTCACAGGCACAACAGGATCTGGGACCTGGGCTTGCGAAGAGGAGGAACATCTCATGGCTCTCGTCCTCGGCAGAGCCTGATTCAGGAAAGGCACACGTCCGGCTTCTTGTCCCACACGGAAGGTGGCAGGCCGGAAAGCTGTTGCTGGTCTTCACCGTCCCCCTGCAGCCTATTCACAGGCACAACAGGATCTGGGACCCGGGCTTGCCCAGAGGAGGAACATCTCATGGCTCTCGTCCTCGGCAGAGCCTGATTCCGAAAAGGCACTCGTCCGGCTCCTTGTCCCACACGGAAGGTGGCAGCCCTGAAAGCTGTTGCTGGTTTTCACCGTCCCCATGCAGCCTATTCACAGGCACAACAGGATCTGGGACACAGGCTTGCCCAGAGGAGGAACATCTCATGGCTCTCGTCCTCGGCAGAGCCTGATTCAGGAAAGGCACACGTCCGGCTCCTTGTCCCACACGGAAGGTGGCAGCCCTGAAAGATGTTGCTGGTCTTCACCGTCCCCCTGCAGCCTATTCACAGGCACAACAGGATCTGGGACCCGGGCTTGCCCAGAGGAGGAACATCTCATGGTTCTCGTCCTCGGCAGAGCCTCTTTCCGAAAGGCACACGTCCGGCTCCTTGTCCCACACGGAAGGTGGCAGCCCTGAAAGCTGTTGCTGGTCTTCACCGTCCCCCTGCAGCCTATTCAGAGGCAAAACAGGATCTGGGACTCGGGATTGCCCAGAGGAGGAACATCTCATGGCTCTCGTCCTCGGCAGAGCCTGTTTCAGGAAAGGCACACGTCCGGCTCCTTGTCCCACACCGAAGGTGGCAGCCCTGAAAGCTGTTGCTGGCCTTCACCCTCCCCCTGCAGCCTATTCACAGGCACAACAGGATCTGGGACTCGGGATTGCCCAGAGGAGGAACATCTCATGGCTCTCGTCCTCGGCAGAGCCTGATTCAGGAAAGGCACACGTCTGCTCCTTGTCCCACACGGAAGGTGTCAGGCCGGAAAGATGTTGCTGGTCTTCACCGTCCCCCTGCAGCCTATTCACAGGCACAACAGGATCTGGGACCTGGGCTTGCCCAGAGGAGGAACATCTCATGGCTCTCGTCCTCGGCAGAGTCTCTTTCCGAAAAGGCACACGTCCGGCTCCTTGTCCCACACCGAAGGTGGCAGCCCTGAAAGATGTTGCTGGTCTTCACCATCCCCCTGCAACCTATTCACAGCTACAACAGGATCTGGGACCCGGGCTTGCCCAGAGGAGGAACATCTCATGGCTCTCATCCTCGGCAGAGCCTCCTTCAGAAAGGCACACGTCTGGCTCCTTGTCCCACACGGAAGGTGGCAGCCCTGAAAGCTGTTGCTGGTCTTCACCCTCCCCCTGCAGCCTATTCACAGGCACAACAGGATCTGGGACCCGGGCTTGCCCAGAGGAGGAACATCTCATGGCTCTCGTCCTCGGCAGAGCCTCTTTCGGAAAAGGCACTCGTCCGGCTCCTTGTCCCACACGGAAGGTGGCAGGCCGGAAAGATGTTGCTGGTCTTCACCGTCCCCCTGCAGCCTATTCACAGGCACAAGAGGATCTGGGACCTGGGCTTGCCCAGAGGAGGAACATCTCATGGCTCTCGTCCTCGGCAGAGTCTCTTTCCGAAAAGGCACACGTCCGGCTCCTTGTCCCACACGGAAGGTGGCAGCCCTGAAAGATGTTGCTGGTCTTCACCATCCCCCTGCAACCTATTCACAGCTACAACAGGATCTGGGACCTGGGCTTGCCCAGAGGAGGAACATCTCATGGTTCTCGTCCTCGGCAGAGCCTCTTTCCGAAAGGCACACGTCTGGCTCCTTGTCCCACACGGAAGGTGGCAGCCCTGAAAGATGTTGCTGGTCTTCACCCTCCCCCTGCAGCCTATTCACAGGCACAACAGGATCTGGGACCCGGGCTTGCCCAGAGGAGGAACATCTCATGGTTCTCGTCCTCGGCAGAGCCTCTTTCCGAAAGGCACACGTCCGGCTCCTTGTCCCACACGGAAGGTGGCAGCCCTGAAAGCTGTTGCTGGTCTTCACCGTCCCCCTGGAGCCTATTCACAGGCACAACAGGATCTAGGACCTGGGCTTGCCCAGAGGAGGAACATCTCATGGTTCTCGTCCTCGGCAGAGCCTCTTTCCGAATAGGCACACGTCCGGCTCCTTGTCCCACACGGAAGGTGGCAGGCCGGAAAGATGTTGCTGGTTTTCACCGTCCCCCTGCAGCCTATTCACAGGCACAAGAGGATCTGGGACCTGGGCTTGCCCAGAGGAGGAACATCTCATGGCTCTCTTCCTCGGCAGAGCCTCTTTCCGAAAAGGCACACGTCCGGCTCCTTGTCCCACACGGAAGGTGGCAGCCCTGAAAGATGTTGCTGGTCTTCACCGTCCCCCTGCAGCCTATTCACAGGCACAACAGGATCTGGGACCTGGGCTTGCCCAGAGGAGGAACATCTCATGGTTCTCGTCCTCGGCAGAGCCTCTTTCCGAAAGGCACACGTCTGGCTCCTTGTCCCACACGGAAGGTGGCAGCCCTGAAAGATGTTGCTGGTCTTCACCGTCCCCATGCAGCCTATTCACAGCTACAACAGGATCTGGGACCTGGGCTTGCCCAGAGGAGGAACATCTCATGGTTCTCGTCCTCGGCAGAGCCTGATTCCGAAAAGGCACTCGTCCGGCTCCTTATCCCACAAGGAAGGTGGCAGCCCTGAAAGATGTTGCTGGTCTTCACCGTCCCCATGCAGCCTATTCACAGGCACAATAGGATTTGGGACCCGGGCTTGCCCAGAGGAGGAACATCTCATGGCTCTCGTCCTCGGCGGAGCCTTATTCCGGAAAGGCACACGTCCGGCTCCTTGTCCCACACGGAAGGTGGCAGCCCTGAAAGATGTTGCTGGTTTTCACCGTCCCCATGCAGCCTATTCAAAGGTACAACAGGATCTGGGACCCGGGCTTGCGAAGAGGAGGAACATCTCATGGCTCTCGTCCTCGGCAGAGCCTGATTGAGGAAAGGCACACGTCCGGCTCCTTGTCCCACACGGAAGGTGGCAGCCCTGAAAGATGTTGCTGGTCTTCACCGTCCCCCTGCAGCCTATTCACAGGCACAACAGGATCTGGGACACAGGCTTGCCCAGAGGAGGAACATCTCATGGCTCTCGTCCTCGGCAGAGCCTGATTCAGGAAAGGCACACGTCCGGCTCCTTGTCCCACACGGAAGGTGTCAGTCCGGAAAGCTGTTGCTGGTCTTCACCGTCCCCCTGCAGCCTATTCACAGGCACAACAGGATCTGGGACCTGGGCTTGCCCAGAGGAGGAACATCTCATGGCTCTCGTCCTCGGCAGAGCCTCTTTCGGAAAAGGCACACGTCCGGCTCCTTGTCCCACACGGAAGGTGGCAGCCCTGAAAGCTGTTGCTGGTCTTCACCGTCCCCCTGCAGCCTATTCACAGGCACAACAGGATTTGGGACCTGGGCTTGCCCAGAGGAGGAACATCTCATGGTTCTCGTCCTCGGCAGAGCCTCTTTCCGAAAGGCACACGTCTGGCTCCTTGTCCCACACGGAAGGTGGCAGCCCTGAAAGCTGTTGCTGGTCTTCACCGTCCCCCTGCAGCCTATTCACAGCTACAACAGGATCTGGGACCCGGGCTTGCCCAGAGGAGGAACATCTCATGGCTCTCGTCCTCGGCATAGCCTCTTTCCGAATAGGCACACGTCCGGCTCCTTGTCCCACACGGAAGGTGGCAGGCCGGAAAGATGTTGCTGGTTTTCACCGTCCCCCTGCAGCCTATTCACAGGCACAAGAGGATCTGGGACCTGGGCTTGCCCAGAGGAGGAACATCTCATGGATCTCTTCCTCGGCAGAGCCTGATTCCGAAAAGCCACTCGTCCGGCTCCTTGTCCCACACGGAAGGTGGCAGCCCTGAAAGATGTTGCTGGTCTTCACCGTCCCCATGCAGCCTATTCACAGGCACAATAGGATTTGGGACCCGGGCTTGCCCAAAGGAGGAACATCTCATGGCTCTCGTCCTCGGCGGAGCCTTATTCCGGAAAGGCACACGTCCGGCTCCTTGTCCCACACGGAAGGTGGCAGCCCTGAAAGATGTTGCTGGTTTTCACCGTCCCCATGCAGCCTATTCAAAGGTACAACAGGATCTGGGACCCGGGCTTGCCCAGAGGAGGAACATCTCATGGCTCTCGTCCTCGACAGAGCCTGATTCTGGAAAGGCACACATCCGGCTCCTTGTCCCACACGGAAGGTGGCAGGCCGGAAAGATGTTGCTGGTCTTCTCCGTCCCCCTGCAGCCTATTCACAGGCACAACAGGATCTGGGACCTGGGCTTGCCCAGAGGAGGAACATCTCATGGCTCTCGTCCTCGGCAGAGCCTCTTTCCGAAAAGGCACACGTCCGGCTCCTTGTCCCACACGGAAGGTGGCAGCCCTGAAAGCTGTTGCTGGTCTTCACCGTCCCCCTGCAGCCTATTCACAGGCACAACAGGATCTGGGATCCGGGCTTGCCCAGAGGAGGAACATCTCATGGTTCTTGTCCTCGGCAGAGCCTGATTCCGAAAAGGCACTCGTCCGGCTCCTTGTCCCACACGGAAGGTGGCAGCCGTGAAAGCTGTTGCTGGTTTTCACCGTCCCCATGCAGCCTATTCACAGGCACAACAGGATCTGGGACCCAGGCTTGCCCAGAGGAGGAACATCTCATGGCTCTCGTCCTCGGCAGAGCCTGATTCAGGAAAGGCACACGTCCGGCTCCTTGTCCCACACGGAAGGTGTCAGGCCGGAAAGATGTTGCTGGTCTTCACCGTCCCCCTGCAGCCTATTCACAGGCACAAGAGGATCTGGGACCTGGGCTTGCGAAGAGGAGGAACATCTCATGGCTCTCGTCCTCGGCAGAGCCTCTTTCCGAAAAGGCACACGTCCGGCTCCTTGTCCCACACAGAAGGTGGCAGCCCTGAAAGCTGTTGCTGGTCTTCACCGTCCCCATGCAGCCTATTCACAGCTACAACAGGATCTGGGACCCGGGCTTGCCCAGAGGAGGAACATCTCATGGTTCTCGTCCTCGGCAGAGCCTCTTTCTGAAAGGCACACGTCCGGCTCCTTGTCCCACACGGAAGGTGGCAGCCCTGAAAGATGTTGCTGGTCTTCACCGTCCCCATGCAGCCTATTCACAGGCACAACAGGATCTGGGACCCAGGCTTGCCCAGAGGAGGAACATCTCATGGCTCTCGTCCTCGGCAGAGCCATTTTCCGAGAAGGCACACGTCCGGCTCCTTGTCCCACACGGAAGGTGTCAGGCCGGAAAGATGTTGCTGGTCTTCACCGTCCCCATGCAGCCTATTCACAGGCACAACAGGATCTGGGACCTGGGCTTGCCCAGAGGAGGAACATCTCATGGTTCTCGTCCTCGGCAGAGCCTCTTTCTGAAAGGCACACGTCCGGCTCCTTGTCCCACACGGAAGGTGGCAGTCCTGAAAGCTGTTGCTGGTCTTCACCCTCCCCCTGCAGCCTATTCACAGGCACAACAGGATCTGGGACTCGGGCTTGCCCAGAGGAGGAACATCTCATGGTTCTCGTCCTCGGCAGAGCCTCTTTCCGAAAGGCACACGTCTGGCTCCTTGTCCCACACGGAAGGTGGCAGCCCTGAAAGCTGTTGCTGGTCTCCACCCTCCCCCTGCAGCCTATTCACAGACACAACAGGATCTGGGACTCGGGATTGCCCAGAGGAGGAACATCTCATGGTTCTCGTCCTCGGCAGAGCCTCTTTCCGAAAGGCACACGTCCGGCTCCTTGTCCCACACGGAAGGTGGCAGCCCTGAAAGCTGTTGCTGGTCTTCACCCTCCCCCTGCAGCCTATTCACAGGCACAACAGGATCTGGGACCCGGGCTTGCCCAGAGGAGGAACATCTCATGGCTCTCGTCCTCGGCAGAGCCTTTTTCCGAGAAGGCACACGTCCGGCTCCTTGTCCCACACCGAAGGTGGAAGCCCTGAAAGCTGTTGCTGGTCTTCACCGTCCCCCTGCAGCCTATTCACAGGCACAACAGGATCTGGGACCTGGGCTTGCCCAGAGGAGGAACATCTCATGGTTCTCGTCCTCGGCAGAGCCTCTTTCCGAAAGGCACACGTCTGGCTCCTTGTCCCACACGGAAGGTGGCAGCCCTGAAAGCTGTTGCTGGTCTTCACCGTCCCCCTGCAGCCTATTCACAGCTACAACAGGATCTGGGACCCGGGCTTGCCCAGAGGAGGAACATCTCATGGCTCTCGTCCTCGGCAGAGCCTCTTTCCGAATAGGCACACGTCAGGCTCCTTGTCCCACACGGAAGGTGGCAGGCCGGAAAGATGTTGCTGGTCTTCACCCTCCCCCTGCAGCCTATTCACAGGCACAACAGGATCTGGGACCTGGGCTTGCCCAGAGGAGGAACATCTCATGGTTCTCGTCCTCGGCAGAGCCTCTTTCCGAAAGGCACACGTCTGGCTCCTTGTCCCACACGGAAGGTGGCAGCCCTGAAAGCTGTTGCTGGTCTCCACCCTCCCCCTGCAGCCTATTCACAGGCACAACAGGATCTGGGACTCGGGATTGCCCAGAGGAGGAACATCTCATGGTTCTCGTCCTCGGCAGAGCCTCTTTCCGAAAGGCACACGTCCGGCTCCTTGTCCCACACGGAAGGTGGCAGGCCGGAAAGCTGTTGCTGGTCTTCACCCTCCCCCTGCAGCCTATTCACAGGCACAACAGGATCTGGGACCCGGGCTTGCCCAGAGGAGGAACATCTCATGGCTCTCGTCCTCGGCAGAGCCTCTTTCCGAAAGGCACACGTCTGGCTCCTTGTCCCACACGGAAGGTGGCAGCCCTGAAAGCTGTTGCTGGTCTTCACCGTCCCCCTGCAGCCTATTCACAGCTACAACAGGATCTGGGACCCGGGCTTGCCCAGAGGAGGAACATCTCATGGCTCTCGTCCTCGGCAGAGCCTCTTTCCGAATAGGCACACGTCCGGCTCCTTGTCCCACACGGAAGGTGGCAGGCCGGAAAGATGTTGCTGGTTTTCACCGTCCCCCTGCAGCCTATTCACAGGCACAAGAGGATCTGGGACGTGGGCTTGCCCAGAGGAGGAACATCTCATGGCTCTCTTCCTCGGCAGAGCCTGATTCCGAAAAGCCACTCGTCCGGCTCCTTGTCCCACACGGAAGGTGGCAGCCCTGAAAGATGTTGCTGGTCTTCACCGTCCCCATGCAGCCTATTCACAGGCACAATAGGATTTGGGACCCGGGCTTGACCAAAGGAGGAACATCTCATGGCTCTCGTCCTCGGCGGAGCCTTATTCCGGAAAGGCACACGTCCGGCTCCTTGTCCCACACGGAAGGTGGCAGCCCTGAAAGATGTTGCTGGTTTTCACCGTCCCCATGCAGCCTATTCAAAGGTAC
Source organism: Astur gentilis (assembly GCF_929443795.1). Lineage (NCBI taxonomy): Eukaryota > Metazoa > Chordata > Aves > Accipitriformes > Accipitridae > Astur > Astur gentilis. The sequence goes on from NC_064889.1 coordinate 1,097,038, forward strand.
AACAGGATCTGGGACCCGGGCTTGCCCAGAGGAGGAACATCTCATGGCTCTCGTCCTCGACAGAGCCTGATTCTGGAAAGGCACACATCCGGCTCCTTGTCCCACACGGAAGGTGGCAGGCCGGAAAGATGTTGCTGGTTTTCACCGTCCCTCTGCAGCCTATTCACAGGCACAACAGGATCTGGGACCTGGGCTTGCCCAGAGGAGGAACATCTCATGGCTCTCGTCCTCGGCAGAGCCTCTTTCCGAAAAAGCACACGTCCGGCTCCTTGTCCCACACGGAAGGTGGCAGCCCTGAAAGCTGTTGCTGGTCTTCACCGTCCCCCTGCAGCCTATTCACAGGCACAACAGGATCTGGGACCTGGGCTTGCCCAGAGGAGGAACATCTCATGGCTCTTGTCCTCAGCAGAGCCTGATTCCGAAAAGGCACTCGTCCGGCTCCTTGTCCCACACGGAAGGTGGCAGCCCTGAAAGCTGTTGCTGGTTTTCACCGTCCCCATGCAGCCTATTCACAGCTACAACAGGATCTGGGACCCGGGCTTGCCCAGAGGAGGAACATCTCATGGCTCTCGTCCTCGGCAGAGCCTCTTTCCGAATAGGCACACGTCCGGCTCCTTGTCCCACACGGAAGGTGGCAGGCCGGAAAGATGTTGCTGGTTTTCACCGTCCCCCTGCAGCCTATTCACAGGCACAAGAGGATCTGGGACCTGGGCTTGCCCAGAGGAGGAGCATCTCATGGCTCTCTTCCTCGGCAGAGCCTCTTTCCGAAAAGGCACACGTCCGGCTCCTTGTCCCACACGGAAGGTGGCAGCCCTGAAAGATGTTGCTGGTCTTCACCATCCCCCTGCAGCCTTTTCACACGCACAACAGGATCTGGGACCTGGGCTTGCCCAGAGGAGGAACATCTCATGGTTCTCGTCCTCGGCAGAGCCTCTTTCCGAAAGGCACACGTCTGGCTCCTTGTCCCACACGGAAGGTGGCAGCCCTGAAAGCTGTTGCTGGTCTTCACCGTCCCCCTGCAGCCTATTCACAGCTACAACAGGATCTGGGACCTGGGCTTGCCCAGAGGAGGAACATCTCATGGTTCTCGTCCTCGGCAGAGCCTGATTCCGAAAAGGCACTCGTCCGGCTACTTATCCCACACGGAAGGTGGCAGCCCTGAAAGCTGTTGCTGGTCTTCACCGTCCCCATGCAGCCTATTCACAGGCACAATAGGATTTGGGACCCGGGCTTGCCCAAAGGAGGAACATCTCATGGCTCTCGTCCTCGGCGGAGCCTTATTCCGGAAAGGCACACGTCCGGCTCCTTGTCCCACACGGAAGGTGGCAGCCCTGAAAGATGTTGCTGGTTTTCACTGTCCCCATGCAGCCTATTCAAAAGTACAGCAGGATCTGGGACCCGGGCTTGCCCAGAGGAGGAACATCTCATGGCTCTCGTCCTCGACAGAGCCTGATTCTGGAAAGGCACACATCCGGCTCCTTGTCCCACACGGAAGGTGGCAGTCCGGAAAGATGTTGCTGGTCTTCACCGTCCCCCTGCAGCCTATTCACAGGCACAACAGGATCTGGGACCTGGGCTTGCCCAGAGGAGGAACATCTCATGGCTCTCGTCCTCGGCAGAGCCTCTTTCCGAAAAGGCACACGTCCGGCTCCTTGTCCCACACGGAAGGTGGCAGCCCTGAAAGCTGTTGCTGGTCTTCACCCTCCCCCTGCAGCCTATTCACAGGCACAACAGGATCTGGGACCCGGGCTTGCCCAGAGGAGGAACATCTCATGGCTCTCGTCCTCGGCAGAGCCTGATTCCGAAAAGGCACTCGTCCGGCTCCTTGTCCCACACGGAAGGTGGCAGGCCGGAAAGATGTTGCTGGTCTCCACCCTCCCCCTGCAGCCTATTCACAGGCACAACAGGATCTGGGACTCGGGATTGCCCAGAGGAGGAACATCTCATGGCTCTCGTCCTCGGCAGAGCCTGATTCAGGAAAGGCACACGTCTGGCTCCTTGTCCCACACGGAAGGTGGCAGGCCGGAAAGATGTTGCTGGTCTTCACCGTCCCCCTGCAGCCTATTCACAGGCACAAGAGGATCTGGGACCTGGGCTTGCCCAGAGGAGGAACATCTCATGGCTCTCGTCCTCGGCAGAGCCTGATTCAGGAAAGGCACACGTCCGGCTCCTTGTCCCACACGGAAGGTGGCAGCCCTGAAAGATGTTGCTGGTCTTCACCGTCCCCCTGCAGCCTATTCACAGCTACAACAGGATCTGGGACCCGGGCTTGCCCAGAGGAGGAACATCTCATGTCTCTCGTCCTCGGCAGAGCCTCTTTCTGAAAGGCACACGTCCGGCTCCTTGTCCCACACGGAAGGTGGCAGCCCTGAAAGCTGTTGCTGGTTTTCACCGTCCCCATGCAGCCTATTCACAGGCACAACAGGATCTGGGACCCAGGCTTGCCCAGAGGAGGAACATCTCATGGCTCTCGTCCTCGGCAGAGCCTGATTCAGGAAAGGCACACGTCCGGCTCCTTGTCCCACACGGAAGGTGTCAGGCCGGAAAGATGTTGCTGGTCTTCACCGTCCCCCTGCAGCCTATTCACAGGCACAACAGGATCTGGGACCTGGGCTTGCCCAGAGGAGGAACATCTCATGGCTCTCGTCCTCGGCAGAGCCTCTTTCCGAAAAGGCACACGTCCGGCTCCTTGTCCCACACGGAAGGTGGCAACCCTGAAAGATGTTGCTGGTCTTCACCGTCCCCCTGCAGCCTATTCACAGCTACAACAGGATCTGGGACCCGGGCTTGCCCAGAGGAGGAACATCTCATGGCTCTCGTCCTCGGCAGAGCCTCTTTCTGAAAGGCACACGTCCGGCTCCTTGTCCCACACGGAAGGTGGCAGGCCGGAAAGATGTTGCTGGTCTTCACCCTCCCCCTGCAGCCTATTCACAGGCACAACAGGATCTGGGACCTGGGCTTGCCCAGAGGAGGAACATTTCATGGCTCTCGTCCTCGGCAGAGCCTGATTCAGGAAAGGCACACGTCCGGCTCCTTGTCCCACACGGAAGGTGGCAGGCCGGAAAGCTGTTGCTGGTCTTCACCGTCCCCCTGCAGCCTATTCACAGGCACAAGAGGATCTGGGACCTGGGCTTGCCCAGAGGAGGAACATCTCATGGCTCTCGTCCTCGGCAGAGTCTCTTTCCGAAAAGGCACACGTCCGGCTCCTTGTCCCACACCGAAGGTGGCAGCCCTGAAAGATGTTGCTGGTCTTCACCGTCCCCCTGCAGCCTATTCACAGCTACAACAGGATCTGGGACCTGGGCTTGCCCAGAGGAGGAACATCTCATGGTTCTCGTCCTCGGCAGAGCCTCTTTCCGAAAGGCACACGTCTGGCTCCTTGTCCCACACGGAAGGTGGCAGCCCTGAAAGCTGTTGCTGGTATTCACCCTCCCCCTGCAGCCTACTCACAGGCACAACAGGATCTGCGACTCGGGATTGCCCAGAGGAGGAACATCTCATGGTTCTCGTCCTCGGCAGAGCCTCTTTCCGAAAGGCATACGTCCGGCTCCTTGTCCCACACGGAAGGTGGCAGGCCTGAAAGCTGTTGCTGGTCTTCACCGTCCCCCTGCAGCCTATTCACAGGCACAAGAGGATCTGGGACCTGGGCTTGCCCAGAGGAGGAACATCTCATGGCTCTCGTCCTCGGCAGAGCCTCTTTCGGAAAAGGCACACGTCCGGCTCCTTGTCCCACACGGAAGGTGGCAGCCCTGAAAGCTGTTGCTGGTCTTCACCGTCCCCCTGCAGCCTATTCACAGGCACAACAGGATCTGGGACCTGGGCTTGCCCAGAGGAGGAACATCTCATGGTTCTCGTCCTCGGCAGAGCCTCTTTCCGAAAGGCACACGTCTGGCTCCTTGTCCCACACGAAAGGTGGCAGCCCTGAAAGCTGTTGCTGGTCTTCACCGTCCCCCTGCAGCCTATTCACAGCTACAACAGGATCTGGGACCTGGGCTTGCCCAGAGGAGGAACATCTCATGGCTCTCGTCCTCGGCAGAGCCTGTTTCCGAGAAGGCACACGTCCGGCTCCTCTTCCCACACGGAAGGTGGCAGCCCTGAAAGCTGTTGCTGGTCTTCACCGTCCCCCTGCAGCCTATTCAGAGGCAAAACAGGATCTGGGACTCGGGATTGCCCAGAGGAGGAACATCTACTGGCTCTCGTCCTCGGCAGAGCCTGATTCAGGAAAGGCACACGTCCGGCTCCTTGCCCCACACGGAAGGTGGCAGGCCGGAAAGCTGTTGCTGGTCTTCACCGTCCCCCTGCAGCCTATTCACAGGCACAACAGGATCTGGGACCCGGGCTTGCCCAGAGGAGGAACATCTCATGGTTCTCGTCCTCGGCAGAGCCTCTTTCTGAAAGGCACACGTCCGGCTCCTTGTCCCACACGGAAGGTGGCAGCCCTGAAAGCTGTTGCTGGTTTTCACCGTTCCCATGCAGCCTATTCACAGGCACAACAGGATCTGGGACCCAGGCTTGCCCAGAGGAGGAACATCTCATGGCTCTCGTCCTCGGCAGAGCCTGATTCAGGAAAGGCACACGTCCGGCCTCTTGTCCCACACGGAAGGTGTCAGGCCGGAAAGCTGTTGCTGGTCTTCACCGTCCCCCTGCAGCCTATTCACAGGCACAACAGGATCTGGGACCTGGGCTTGCCCAGAGGAGGAACATCTCATGGCTCTCGTCCTCGGCAGAGCCTCTTTCCGAAAAGGCACATGTCCGGCTCCTTGTCCCACACGGAAGGTGGCAGCCCTGAAAGCTGTTGCTGGTCTTCACCGTCCCCCTGCAGCCTATTCACAGGCACAACAGGATCTGGGACCTGGGCTTGCCCAGAGGAGGAACATCTCATGGTTCTCGTCCTCGGCAGAGCGTCTTTCCGAAAGGCACACGTCTGGCTCCTTGTCCCACACGGAAGGTGGCAGCCCTGAAAGATGTTGCTGGTCTTCACCGCCCCCTGCAGCCTATTCACAGCTACAACAGGATCTGGGACCCGGGCTTGCCCAGAGGAGGAACATCTCATGGCTCTCGTCCTCGGCAGAGCCTCTTTCCGAAAGGCACACGTCCGGCTCCTCTTCCCACACGGAAGGTGTCAGCCCTGAAAGCTGTTGCTGGTCTTCACCGTCCCCCTGCAGCCTATTCAGAGGCAAAATAGGATCTGGGACTCGGGATTGCCCAGAGGAGGAACATCTCATGGCTCTCGTCCTCGGCAGAGCCTGTTTCAGGAAAGGCACACGTCCGGCTCCTTGTCCCACACCGAAGGTGGCAGCCCTGAAAGCTGTTGCTGGTCTTCACCCTCCCCCTGCAGCCTATTCACAGGCACAACAGGATCTGGGACTCGGGATTGCCCAGAGGAGGAACATCTCATGGCTCTCGTCCTCGGCAGAGCCTCTTTCCGAAAGGCACACGTCCGGCTTCTTGTCCCACACGGAAGGTGGCAGCCCTGAAAGCTGTTGCTGGTCTTCACCGTCCCCATGCAGCCTATTCACAGCTACAACAGGATCTGGGACCTGGGCTTGCCCAGAGGAGGAACATCTCATGGTTCTCGTCCTCGGCAGAGCCTCTTTCCGAATAGGCACACGTCCGGCTCCTTGTCCCACACGGAAGGTGGCAAGCCGGAAAGATGTTGCTGGTTTGCACCGTCCCCCTGCAGCCTATTCACAGGCACAAGAGGATCTGGGACCTGGGCTTGCCCAGAGGAGGAACATCTCATGGCTCTCTTACTTTGCAGAGCCTCTTTCCGAAAAGGCACACGTCCGGCTCCTTGTCCCACACGGAAGGTGGCAGCCCTGAAAGCTGTTGCTGGTCTTCACCGTCCCCCTGCAGCCTATTCACAGGCACAACAGGATCTGGGACCTGGGCTTGCCCAGAGGAGGAACATCTCATGGTTCTCGTACTCGGCAGATCCTGATTCCGAAAAGGCATTCGTCCGGCTCCTTATCCCACACGGAAGGTGGCTACCCTGAAAGATGTTGCTGGTCTTCACCGTCCCCCTGCAGCCTATTCACAGGCACAAGAGGATTTGGGACCCGGGCTTGCCCAAAGGAGGAACATCTCATGGCTCTCGTCCTCGGCGGAGCCTTATTCCGGAAAGGCACACGTCCGGCTCCTTGTCCCACACGGAAGGTGGCAGCCCTGAAAGCTGTTGCTGGTTTTCACCGTCCCCATGCAGCCTATTCACAGGTACAACAGGATCTGGGACCCGGGCTTGCCCAGAGGAGGAACATCTCATGGCTCTCGTCCTCGGCAGAGCCTGATTCAGGAAAGGCACACATCCGGCTCCTTGTCCCACACGGAAGGTGGCAGCCCTGAAAGCTGTTGCTGGTTTTCACCGTCCCCATGCAGCCTATTCACAGGTACAACAGGATCTGGGACCCGGGCTTGCCCAGAGGAGGAACATCTCATGGCTCTCGTCCTCGGCAGAGCCTGTTTCCGGAAAGGCACACGTCCGGCTCCTTGTCCCACACGGAAGGTGGCAGGCCGGAAAGATGTTGCTGGTCTTCACCGTCCCCCTGCAGCCTATTCACAGGCACAAGAGGATCTGGGACCTGGGCTTGCCCAGAGGAGGAACATCTCATGGCTCTCGTCCTCGGCAGAGCCTCTTTCCGAAAAGGCACACGTCCGGCTCCTTGTCCCACACGGAAGGTGGCAGCCCGGAAAGATGTTGCTGGTCTTCACCGTCCCCCTGCAGCCTATTCACAGCTACAACAGGATCTGGGACCTGGGCTTGCCCAGAGGAGGAACATCTCATGGTTCTCGTCCTCGGCAGAGCCTCTTTCCGAAAGGCACACGTCCGGCTCCTTGTCCCACAAGTAAGGTGGCAGCCCTGAAAGCTGTTGCTGGTCTTCACCGTCCCCCTGCAGCCTATTCACAGGCACAACAGGATCTGGGACCCAGGCTTGCCCAGAGGAGGAACATCTCATGGTTCTCGTCCTCGGCAGAGCCTCTTTCTGAAAGGCACACGTCCGGCTCCTTGTCCCACACGGAAGGTGGCAGCCCTGAAAGCTGTTGCTGGTCTTCACCCTCCCCCTGCAGCCTATTCACAGGCACAACAGGATCTGGGACCCGGGCTTGCCCAGAGGAGGAACATCTCATGGCTCTCGTCCTCAGCAGAGCCTCTTTCCGAAAAGGCACACGTCCGGCTCCTTGTCCCACACGGAAGGTGGCAGGCCGGAAAGATGTTGCTGGTCTTCACCGTCCCCCTGCAGCCTATTCACAGGCACAAGAGGATCTGGGACCTGGGCATGTCCAGAGGAGGAACATCTCATGGCTCTCGTCCTCGGCAGAGTCTCTTTCCGAAAAGGCACACGTCCGGCTCCTTGTCCCACACGGAAGGTGGCAGCCCTGAAAGATGTTGCTGGTCTTCACCGTCCCCCTGCAGACTATTCACAGCTACAACAGGATCTGGGACCTGGGCTTGCCCAGAGGAGGAACATCTCATGGTTCTCGTCCTCGGCAGAGCCTCTTTCCGAAAGGCACACGTCTGGCTCCTTGTCCCGCACGGAAGGTGGCAGCCCTGAAAGCTGTTGCTGGTCTTCACCCTCCCCCTGCAGCCTATTCACAGGCACAACAGGATCTGGGACCCGGGCTTGCCCAGAGGAGGAACATCTCATGGCTCTCGTCCTCGGCAGAGCCTGATTCAGGAAAGGCACACGTCCGGCTCCTTGTCCCACACGGAAGGTGGCAGCCCTGAAAGCTGTTGCTGGTCTTCACCGTCCCCCTGGAGCCTATTCACAGGCACAACAGGTTCTGGGACCTGGGCTTTCCCAGAGGAGGAACATCTCATGGTTCTCGTCCTCGGCAGAGCCTTATTCCGGAAAGGCACACGTCCGGCTCCTTGTCCCACACGGAAGGTGGCAGCCCTGAAAGCTGTTGCTGGTCTTCACCGTCCCCCTGCAGCCTATTCACAGCTACAACAGGATCTGGGACCCGGGCTTGCCCAGAGGAGGAACATCTCATGGCTCTCGTCCTCGGCAGAGCCTGTTTCCGAGAAGGCACACGTCCGGCTCCTCTTCCCACACGGAAGGTGGCAGCCCTGAAAGCTGTTGCTGGTCTTCACCGTCCCCCTGCAGCCTATTCAGAGGCAAAACAGGATCTGGGACTCGGGATTGCCCAGAGGAGGAACATCTACTGGCTCTCGTCCTCGGCAGAGCCTGATTCAGGAAAGGCACACGTCCGGCTCCTTGTCCCACACGGAAGGTGGCAGGCCGGAAAGCTGTTGCTGGTCTTCACCGTCCCCCTGCAGCCTATTAACAGGCACAACAGGATCTGGGACCTGGGCTTGCCCAGAGGAGGAACATCTCATGGCTCTCGTCCTCGGCAGAGCCTCTTTCCGAAAAGGCACATGTCCGGCTCCTTCTCCCACACGGAAGGTGGCAGCCCTGAAAGATGTTGCTGGTCTTCACCGTCCCCCTGCAGCCTATTCACAGCTACAACAGGATCTGGGACCCGGGCTTGCCCAGAGGAGGAACATCTCATGGCTCTCGTCCTCGGCAGAGCCTCTTTCTGAAAGGCACACGTCCGGCTCCTTGTCCCACACGGAAGGTGGCAGCCCTGAAAGCTGTTGCTGTTCTTCACCCTCCCCCTGCAGCCTATTCACAGGCACAACAGGATCTGGGACACGGGATTGCCCAGAGGAGGAACATCTCATGGCTCTCGTCCTCGGCAGAGCCTTATTCAGGAAAGGCACACGTCCGGCTCCTTGTCCCACACGGAAGGTGGCAGGCCGGAAAGATGTTGCTGGTCTTCACCGTCCCCCTGCCGCCTATTCACAGGCAGAAGAGGATCTGGGACCTGGGCTTGCCCAGAGGAGGAACATCTCATGGCTCTCGTCCTCGGCAGAGTCTCTTTCCGAAAAGGCACACGTCTGGCTCCTTGTCCCACACGGAAGGTGGCAGCCCTGAAAGATGTTGCTGGTCTTCACCATCCCCCTGCAACCTATTCACAGCTACAACAGGATCTGGGACCTGGGCTTGCCCAGAGGAGGAACATCTCATGGTTCTCGTCCTCGGCAGAGCCTCTTTCTGAAAGGCACACGTCTGGCTCCTTGTCCCACACGGAAGGTGGCAGCCCTGAAAGCTGTTGCTGGTCTTCACCGTCCCCCTGCAGCCTATTCACAGCTACAACAGGATCTGGGACCTGGGCTTGCCCAGAGGAGGAACATCTCATGGTTCTCGTCCTCGGCAGAGCCTGATTCCGAAAAGGCACTCGTCCGGCTACTTATCCCACACGGAAGGTGGCAGCCCTGAAAGCTGTTGCTGGTCTTCACCGTCCCCATGCAGCCTATTCACAGGCACAATAGGATTTGGGACCCGGGCTTGCCCAAAGGAGGAACATCTCATGGCTCTCGTCCTCGGCGGAGCCTTATTCCGGAAAGGCACACGTCCGGCTCCTTGTCCCACACGGAAGGTGGCAGCCCTGAAAGATGTTGCTGGTTTTCACTGTCCCCATGCAGCCTATTCAAAAGTACAGCAGGATCTGGGACCCGGGCTTGCCCAGAGGAGGAACATCTCATGGCTCTCGTCCTCGACAGAGCCTGATTCTGGAAAGGCACACATCCGGCTCCTTGTCCCACACGGAAGGTGGCAGCCCTGAAAGCTGTTGCTGGTCTTCACCCTCCCCCTGCAGCCTATTCACAGGCACAACAGGATCTGGGACCCGGGCTTGCCCAGAGGAGGAACATCTCATGGCTCTCGTCCTCGGCAGAGCCTGATTCCGAAAAGGCACTCGTCCGGCTCCTTGTCCCACACGGAAGGTGGCAGGCCGGAAAGATGTTGCTGGTCTCCACCCTCCCCCTGCAGCCTATTCACAGGCACAACAGGATCTGGGACTCGGGATTGCCCAGAGGAGGAACATCTCATGGCTCTCGTCCTCGGCAGAGCCTGATTCAGGAAAGGCACACGTCTGGCTCCTTGTCCCACACGGAAGGTGGCAGGCCGGAAAGATGTTGCTGGTCTTCACCGTCCCCCTGCAGCCTATTCACAGGCACAAGAGGATCTGGGACCTGGGCTTGCCCAGAGGAGGAACATCTCATGGCTCTCGTCCTCGGCAGAGCCTGATTCAGGAAAGGCACACGTCCGGCTCCTTGTCCCACACGGAAGGTGGCAGCCCTGAAAGATGTTGCTGGTCTTCACCGTCCCCCTGCAGCCTATTCACAGCTACAACAGGATCTGGGACCCGGGCTTGCCCAGAGGAGGAACATCTCATGTCTCTCGTCCTCGGCAGAGCCTCTTTCCGAAAAGGCACACGTCCGGCTCCTTGTCCCACACGGAAGGTGGCAGCCCTGAAAGCTGTTGCTGGTTTTCACCGTCCCCATGCAGCCTATTCACAGGCACAACAGGATCTGGGACCCAGGCTTGCCCAGAGGAGGAACATCTCATGGCTCTCGTCCTCGGCAGAGCCTGATTCAGGAAAGGCACACGTCCGGCTCCTTGTCCCACACGGAAGGTGTCAGGCCGGAAAGATGTTGCTGGTCTTCACCGTCCCCCTGCAGCCTATTCACAGGCACAACAGGATCTGGGACCTGGGCTTGCCCAGAGGAGGAACATCTCATGGCTCTCGTCCTCGGCAGAGCCTCTTTCCGAAAAGGCACACGTCCGGCTCCTTGTCCCACACGGAAGGTGGCAACCCTGAAAGATGTTGCTGGTCTTCACCGTCCCCCTGCAGCCTATTCACAGCTACAACAGGATCTGGGACCCGGGCTTGCCCAGAGGAGGAACATCTCATGGTTCTCGTCCTCGGCAGAGCCTCTTTCTGAAAGGCACACGTCCGGCTCCTTGTCCCACACGGAAGGTGGCAGGCCGGAAAGATGTTGCTGGTCTTCACCCTCCCCCTGCAGCCTATTCACAGGCACAACAGGATCTGGGACACGGGCTTGCCCAGAGGAGGAACATTTCATGGCTCTCGTCCTCGGCAGAGCCTGATTCAGGAAAGGCACACGTCCGGCTCCTTGTCCCACACGGAAGGTGGCAGGCCGGAAAGCTGTTGCTGGTCTTCACCATCCCCCTGCAGCCTATTCACAGGCACAAGAGGATCTGGGACCTGGGCTTGCCCAGAGGAGGAACATCTCATGGCTCTCGTCCTCGGCAGAGTCTCTTTCCGAAAAGGCACACGTCCGGCTCCTTGTCCCACACCGAAGGTGGCAGCCCTGAAAGATGTTGCTGGTCTTCACCGTCCCCCTGCAGCCTATTCACAGCTACAACAGGATCTGGGACCTGGGCTTGCCCAGAGGAGGAACATCTCATGGTTCTCGTCCTCGGCAGAGCCTCTTTCCGAAAGGCACACGTCTGGCTCCTTGTCCCACACGGAAGGTGGCAGCCCTGAAAGCTGTTGCTGGTATTCACCCTCCCCCTGCAGCCTACTCACAGGCACAACAGGATCTGCGACTCGGGATTGCCCAGAGGAGGAACATCTCATGGTTCTCGTCCTCGGCAGAGCCTCTTTCCGAAAGGCATACGTCCGGCTCCTTGTCCCACACGGAAGGTGGCAGCCCTGAAAGCTGTTGCTGGTCTTCACCGTCCCCCTGCAGCCTATTCACAGGCACAACAGGATCTGGGACCTGGGCTTGCCCCGAGGAGGAACATCTCATGGTTCTCGTCCTCGGCAGAGCCTCTTTCCGAAAGGCACACGTCTGGCTCCTTGTCCCACACGAAAGGTGGCAGCCCTGAAAGCTGTTGCTGGTCTTCACCGTCCCCCTGCAGCCTATTCACAGCTACAACAGGATCTGGGACCTGGGCTTGCCCAGAGGAGGAACATCTCATGGCTCTCGTCCTCGGCAGAGCCTGTTTCCGAGAAGGCACACGTCCGGCTCCTCTTCCCACACGGAAGGTGGCAGCCCTGAAAGCTGTTGCTGGTCTTCACCGTCCCCCTGCAGCCTATTCAGAGGCAAAACAGGATCTGGGACTCGGGATTGCCCAGAGGAGGAACATCTACTGGCTCTCGTCCTCGGCAGAGCCTGATTCAGGAAAGGCACACGTCCGGCTCCTTGCCCCACACGGAAGGTGGCAGGCCGGAAAGCTGTTGCTGGTCTTCACCGTCCCCCTGCAGCCTATTCACAGGCACAACAGGATCTGGGACCTGGGCTTGCGAAGAGGAGGAACATCTCATGGATCTAGTCCTCAGCAGAGCCTCTTTCCGAAAAGGCACACGTCCGGCTCCTTGTCCCACACGGAAGGTGGCAGCCCTGAAAGATGTTGCTGGTCTTCACCGTCCCCCTGCAGCCTATTCACAGCTACAACAGGATCTGGGACCCGGGCTTGCCCAGAGGAGGAACATCTCATGGTTCTCGTCCTCGGCAGAGCCTCTTTCTGAAAGGCACACGTCCGGCTCCTTGTCCCACACGGAAGGTGGCAGCCCTGAAAGCTGTTGCTGGTTTTCACCGTTCCCATGCAGCCTATTCACAGGCACAACAGGATCTGGGACCCAGGCTTGCCCAGAGGAGGAACATCTCATGGCTCTCGTCCTCGGCAGAGCCTGATTCAGGAAAGGCACACGTCCGGCTCCTTGTCCCACACGGAAGGTGTCAGGCCGGAAAGCTGTTGCTGGTCTTCACCGTCCCCCTGCAGCCTATTCACAGGCACAACAGGATCTGGGACCTGGGCTTGCCCAGAGGAGGAACATCTCATGGCTCTCGTCCTCGGCAGAGCCTCTTTCCGAAAAGGCACATGTCCGGCTCCTTGTCCCACACGGAAGGTGGCAGCCCTGAAAGCTGTTGCTGGTCTTCACCGTCCCCCTGCAGCCTATTCACAGGCACAACAGGATCTGGGACCTGGGCTTGCCCAGAGGAGGAACATCTCATGGTTCTCGTCCTCGGCAGAGCGTCTTTCCGAAAGGCACACGTCTGGCTCCTTGTCCCACACGGAAGGTGGCAGCCCTGAAAGCTGTTGCTGGTCTTCACCCTCCCCCTGCAGCCTATTCACAGCTACAACAGGATCTGGGACCCGGGCTTGCCCAGAGGAGGAACATCTCATGGTTCTCGTCCTCGGCAGAGCTTCTTTCCGAATAGGCACACGTCCGGCTCCTTGTCCCACACGGAAGGTGGCAGGGCGGAAAGATGTTGCTGGTCTTCACCGTCCCCCTGCAGCCTATTCACAGCTACAACAGGATGTGGGACCCGGGCTTGCCCAGAGGAGGAACATCTCATGGTTCTTGTCCTCGGCAGAGCCTCTTTCTGAAAGGCACACGTCCGGCTCCTTGTCCCACACGAAAGGTGGCAGCCCTGAAAGATGTTGCTCGTCTTCACCGTCCCCCTGCAGCCTATTCACAGGCACAACAGGATCTGGGACCTGGGCTTGCCCAGAGGAGGAACATCTCATGGCTCTCGTCCTCGGCAGAGCCTGATTCAGGAAAGGCACACGTCCGGCTCCTTGTCCCACACGGAAGGTGGCAGCCCTGAAAGCTGTTGCTGGTCTTCACCGTCCCCCTGCAGCCTATTCACAGCTACAACAGGATCTGGGACCTGGGCTTGCCCAGAGGAGGAACATCTCATGGTTCTCGTCCTCGGCAGAGCTTCTTTCCGAATAGGCACACGTCCGGCTCCTTGTCCCACACGGAAGGTGGCAGGCCGGAAAGATGTTGCTGGTTTGCACCGTCCCCCTGCAGCCTATTCACAGGCACAAGAGGATCTGGGACCTGGGCTTGCCCAGAGGAGGAACATCTCATGGCTCTCTTCCTTTGCAGAGCCTCTTTCCGAAAAGGCACATGTCCGGCTCCTTGTCCCACACGGAAGGTGGCAGCCCTGAAAGATGTTGCTGGTCTTCACCGTCCCCCTCCAGCCTATTCACAGGCACAACAGGATCTGGGACCCGGGCTTGCCCAGAGGAGGAACATCTCATGGTTCTCGTCCTCGGCAGAGCCTCTTTCCGAAAGGCACACGTCTGGCTCCTTGTCCCACACGGAAGGTGGCAGCCCTGAAAGCTGTTGCTGGTCTTCACCGTCCCCCTGCAGCCTATTCACAGGCACAACAGGATCTGGGACCCGGGCTTGCCCAGAGGAGGAACATCTCATGGCTCTCGTCCTCGGCAGAGCCTCTTTCCGTAAAGGCACACGTCCGGCTCCTTGTCCCACACGGAAGGTGGCAGCCCTGAAAGCTGTTGCTGGTCTTCACCCTCCCCCTGCAGCCTATTCACAGGCACAACAGGATCTGGGACCTGGGCTTGCCCAGAGGAGGAACATCTCATGGCTCTCGTCCTCGGCAGAGTCTCTTTCCGAAAAGGCACACGTCCGGCTCCTTGTCCCACACGGAAGGTGGCAGCCCTGAAAGCTGTTGCTGGTCTTCACCGTCCCCCTGCAGCCTATTCACAGCTACAACAGGATCTGGGACCCGGGCTTGCCCAGAGGAGGAACATCTCATGGCTCTCGTCCTCGGCAGAGCCTCTTTCCGAAAGGCACACGTCCGGCTCCTCTTCCCACACGGAAGGTGGCAGCCCTGAAAGCTGTTGCTGGTCTTCACCGTCCCCCTGCAGCCTATTCAGAGGCAAAATAGGATCTGGGACTCGGGATTGCCCAGAGGAGGAACATCTCATGGCTCTCGTCCTCGGCAGAGCCTGTTTCAGGAAAGGCACACGTCCGGCTCCTTGTCCCACACCGAAGGTGGCAGCCCTGAAAGCTGTTGCTGGTCTTCACCCTCCCCCTGCAGCCTATTCACAGGCACAACAGGATCTGGGACTCGGGATTGCCCAGAGGAGGAACATCTCATGGCTCTCGTCCTCGGCAGAGCCTCTTTCCGAAAGGCACACGTCCGGCTCCTTGTCCCACACGGAAGGTGGCAGCCCTGAAAGCTGTTGCTGGTCTTCACCGTCCCCATGCAGCCTATTCACAGCTACAACAGGATCTGGGACCTGGGCTTGCCCAGAGGAGGAACATCTCATGGTTCTCGTCCTCGGCAGAGCCTCTTTCCGAATAGGCACACGTCCGGCTCCTTGTCCCACACGGAAGGTGGCAGGCCGGAAAGATGTTGCTGGTTTGCACCGTCCCCCTGCAGCCTATTCACAGGCACAAGAGGATCTGGGACCTGGGCTTGCCCAGAGGAGGAACATCTCATGGCTCTCTTACTTTGCAGAGCCTCTTTCCGAAAAGGCACACGTCCGGCTCCTTGTCCCACACGGAAGGTGGCAGCCCTGAAAGCTGTTGCTGGTCTTCACCGTCCCCCTGCAGCCTATTCACAGGCACAACAGGATCTGGGACCTGGGCTTGCCCAGAGGAGGAACATCTCATGGTTCTCGTACTCGGCAGATCCTGATTCCGAAAAGGCACTCGTCCGGCTCCTTATCCCACACGGAAGGTGGCTACCCTGAAAGATGTTGCTGGTCTTCACCGTCCCCCTGCAGCCTATTCACAGGCACAAGAGGATTTGGGACCCGGGCTTGCCCAAAGGAGGAACATCTCATGGCTCTCGTCCTCGGCGGAGCCTTATTCCGGAAGGGCACACGTCCGGCTCCTTGTCCCACACGGAAGGTGGCAGCCCTGAAAGCTGTTGCTGGTTTTCACCGTCCCCATGCAGCCTATTCACAGGTACAACAGGATCTGGGACCCGGGCTTGCCCAGAGGAGGAACATCTCATGGCTCTCGTCCTCGGCAGAGCCTGATTCAGGAAAGGCACACATCCGGCTCCTTGTCCCACACGGAAGGTGGCAGCCCTGAAAGCTGTTGCTGGTTTTCACCGTCCCCATGCAGCCTATTCACAGGTACAACAGGATCTGGGACCCGGGCTTGCCCAGAGGAGGAACATCTCATGGCTCTCGTCCTCGGCAGAGCCTGTTTCCGGAAAGGCACACGTCCGGCTCCTTGTCCCACACGGAAGGTGGCAGGCCGGAAAGCTGTTGCTGGTCTTCACCGTCCCCCTGCAGCCTATTCACAGGCACAAGAGGATCTGGGACCTGGGCTTGCCCAGAGGAGGAACATCTCATGGCTCTCGTCCTCGGCAGAGCCTCTTTCCGAAAAGGCACACGTCCGGCTCCTTGTCCCACACGGAAGGTGGCAGCCCGGAAAGATGTTGCTGGTCTTCACCGTCCCCCTGCAGCCTATTCACAGCTACAACAGGATCTGGGACCTGGGCTTGCCCAGAGGAGGAACATCTCATGGTTCTCGTCCTCGGCAGAGCCTCTTTCCGAAAGGCACACGTCCGGCTCCTTGTCCCACAAGTAAGGTGGCAGCCCTGAAAGCTGTTGCTGGTCTTCACCGTCCCCCTGCAGCCTATTCACAGGCACAACAGGATCTGGGACCCAGGCTTGCCCAGAGGAGGAACATCTCATGGTTCTCGTCCTCGGCAGAGCCTCTTTCTGAAAGGCACACGTCCGGCTCCTTGTCCCACACGGAAGGTGGCAGCCCTGAAAGCTGTTGCTGGTCTTCACCCTCCCCCTGCAGCCTATTCACAGGCACAACAGGATCTGGGACCCGGGCTTGCCCAGAGGAGGAACATCTCATGGCTCTCGTCCTCAGCAGAGCCTCTTTCCGAAAAGGCACACGTCCGGCTCCTTGTCCCACACGGAAGGTGGCAGGCCGGAAAGATGTTGCTGGTCTTCACCGTCCCCCTGCAGCCTATTCACAGGCACAAGAGGATCTGGGACCTGGGCATGTCCAGAGGAGGAACATCTCATGGCTCTCGTCCTCGGCAGAGTCTCTTTCCGAAAAGGCACACGTCCGGCTCCTTGTCCCACACGGAAGGTGGCAGCCCTGAAAGATGTTGCTGGTCTTCACCGTCCCCCTGCAGACTATTCACAGCTACAACAGGATCTGGGACCTGGGCTTGCCCAGAGGAGGAACATCTCATGGCTCTCGTCCTCGGCAGAGCCTGTTTCAGGAAAGGCACACGTCCGGCTCCTTGTCCCACACCGAAGGTGGCAGCCCTGAAAGCTGTTGCTGGTCTTCACCCTCCCCCTGCAGCCTATTCACAGGCACAACAGGATCTGGGACTCGGGATTGCCCAGAGGAGGAACATCTCATGGCTCTCGTCCTCGGCAGAGCCTCTTTCCGAAAGGCACACGTCCGGCTCCTTGTCCCACACGGAAGGTGGCAGCCCTGAAAGCTGTTGCTGGTCTTCACCGTCCCCATGCAGCCTATTCACAGCTACAACAGGATCTGGGACCTGGGCTTGCCCAGAGGAGGAACATCTCATGGTTCTCGTCCTCGGCAGAGCCTCTTTCCGAATAGGCACACGTCCGGCTCCTTGTCCCACACGGAAGGTGGCAGGCCGGAAAGATGTTGCTGGTTTGCACCGTCCCCCTGCAGCCTATTCACAGGCACAACAGGATCTGGGACCTGGGCTTGCCCAGAGGAGGAACATCTCATGGCTCTCTTACTTTGCAGAGCCTCTTTCCGAAAAGGCACACGTCCGGCTCCTTGTCCCACACGGAAGGTGGCAGCCCTGAAAGCTGTTGCTGGTCTTCACCGTCCCCCTGCAGCCTATTCACAGGCACAACAGGATCTGGGACCTGGGCTTGCCCAGAGGAGGAACATCTCATGGTTCTCGTACTCGGCAGATCCTGATTCCGAAAAGGCACTCGTCCGGCTCCTTATCCCACACGGAAGGTGGCTACCCTGAAAGATGTTGCTGGTCTTCACCGTCCCCCTGCAGCCTATTCACAGGCACAAGAGGATTTGGGACCCGGGCTTGCCCAAAGGAGGAACATCTCATGGCTCTCGTCCTCGGCGGAGCCTTATTCCGGAAGGGCACACGTCCGGCTCCTTGTCCCACACGGAAGGTGGCAGCCCTGAAAGCTGTTGCTGGTTTTCACCGTCCCCATGCAGCCTATTCACAGGTACAACAGGATCTGGGACCCGGGCTTGCCCAGAGGAGGAACATCTCATGGCTCTCGTCCTCGGCAGAGCCTGATTCAGGAAAGGCACACATCCGGCTCCTTGTCCCACAAGGAAGGTGGCAGCCCTGAAAGCTGTTGCTGGTTTTCACCGTCCCCATGCAGCCTATTCACAGGTACAACAGGATCTGGGACCCGGGCTTGCCCAGAGGAGGAACATCTCATGGCTCTCGTCCTCGGCAGAGCCTGTTTCCGGAAAGGCACACGTCCGGCTCCTTGTCCCACACGGAAGGTGGCAGGCCGGAAAGCTGTTGCTGGTCTTCACCGTCCCCCTGCAGCCTATTCACAGGCACAAGAGGATCTGGGACCTGGGCTTGCCCAGAGGAGGAACATCTCATGGCTCTCGTCCTCGGCAGAGCCTCTTTCCGAAAAGGCACACGTCCGGCTCCTTGTCCCACACGGAAGGTGGCAGCCCGGAAAGATGTTGCTGGTCTTCACCGTCCCCCTGCAGCCTATTCACAGCTACAACAGGATCTGGGACCTGGGCTTGCCCAGAGGAGGAACATCTCATGGTTCTCGTCCTCGGCAGAGCCTCTTTCCGAAAGGCACACGTCCGGCTCCTTGTCCCACAAGTAAGGTGGCAGCCCTGAAAGCTGTTGCTGGTCTTCACCGTCCCCCTGCAGCCTATTCACAGGCACAACAGGATCTGGGACCCAGGCTTGCCCAGAGGAGGAACATCTCATGGTTCTCGTCCTCGGCAGAGCCTCTTTCTGAAAGGCACATGTCCGGCTCCTTGTCCCACACGGAAGGTGGCAGCCCTGAAAGCTGTTGCTGGTCTTCACCCTCCCCCTGCAGCCTATTCACAGGCACAACAGGATCTGGGACCCGGGCTTGCCCAGAGGAGGAACATCTCATGGCTCTCGTCCTCAGCAGAGCCTCTTTCCGAAAAGGCACACGTCCGGCTCCTTGTCCCACACGGAAGGTGGCAGGCCGGAAAGATGTTGCTGGTCTTCACCGTCCCCCTGCAGCCTATTCACAGGCACAAGAGGATCTGGGACCTGGGCATGTCCAGAGGAGGAACATCTCATGGCTCTCGTCCTCGGCAGAGTCTCTTTCCGAAAAGGCACACGTCCGGCTCCTTGTCCCACACGGAAGGTGGCAGCCCTGAAAGATGTTGCTGGTCTTCACCGTCCCCCTGCAGACTATTCACAGCTACAACAGGATCTGGGACCTGGGCTTGCCCAGAGGAGGAACATCTCATGGTTCTCGTCCTCGGCAGAGCCTGTTTCAGGAAAGGCACACGTCCGGCTCCTTGTCCCACACCGAAGGTGGCAGCCCTGAAAGCTGTTGCTGGTCTTCACCCTCCCCCTGCAGCCTATTCACAGGCACAACAGGATCTGGGACTCGGGATTGCCCAGAGGAGGAACATCTCATGGCTCTCGTCCTCGGCAGAGCCTCTTTCCGAAAGGCACACGTCCGGCTCCTTGTCCCACACGGAAGGTGGCAGCCCTGAAAGCTGTTGCTGGTCTTCACCGTCCCCATGCAGCCTATTCACAGCTACAACAGGATCTGGGACCTGGGCTTGCCCAGAGGAGGAACATCTCATGGTTCTCGTCCTCGGCAGAGCCTCTTTCCGTATAGGCACACGTCCGGCTCCTTGTCCCACACGGAAGGTGGCAGGCCGGAAAGATGTTGCTGGTTTGCGCCGTCCCCCTGCAGCCTATTCACAGGCACAAGAGGATCTGGGACCTGGGCTTGCCCAGAGGAGGAACATCTCATGGCTCTCTTACTTTGCAGAGCCTCTTTCCGAAAAGGCACACGTCCGGCTCCTTGTCCCACACGGAAGGTGGCAGCCCTGAAAGCTGTTGCTGGTCTTCACCGTCCCCCTGCAGCCTATTCACAGGCACAACAGGATCTGGGACCTGGGCTTGCCCAGAGGAGGAACATCTCATGGTTCTCGTACTCGGCAGATCCTGATTCCGAAAAGGCACTCGTCCGGCTCCTTATCCCACACGGAAGGTGGCTACCCTGAAAGATGTTGCTGGTCTTCACCGTCCCCCTGCAGCCTATTCACAGGCACAAGAGGATTTGGGACCCGGGCTTGCCCAAAGGAGGAACATCTCATGGCTCTCGTCCTCGGCGGAGCCTTATTCCGGAAGGGCACACGTCCGGCTCCTTGTCCCACACGGAAGGTGGCAGCCCTGAAAGCTGTTGCTGGTTTTCACCGTCCCCATGCAGCCTATTCACAGGTACAACAGGATCTGGGACCCGGGCTTGCCCAGAGGAGGAACATCTCATGGCTCTCGTCCTCGGCAGAGCCTGATTCAGGAAAGGCACACATCCGGCTCCTTGTCCCACACGGAAGGTGGCAGCCCTGAAAGCTGTTGCTGGTTTTCACCGTCCCCATGCAGCCTATTCACAGGTACAACAGGATCTGGGACCCGGGCTTGCCCAGAGGAGGAACATCTCATGGCTCTCGTCCTCGGCAGAGCCTGTTTCCGGAAAGGCACACGTCCGGCTCCTTGTCCCACACGGAAGGTGGCAGGCCGGAAAGCTGTTGCTGGTCTTCACCGTCCCCCTGCAGCCTATTCACAGGCACAAGAGGATCTGGGACCTGGGCTTGCCCAGAGGAGGAACATCTCATGGCTCTCGTCCTCGGCAGAGCCTCTTTCCGAAAAGGCACACGTCCGGCTCCTTGTCCCACACGGAAGGTGGCAGCCCGGAAAGATGTTGCTGGTCTTCACCGTCCCCCTGCAGCCTATTCACAGCTACAACAGGATCTGGGACCTGGGCTTGCCCAGAGGAGGAACATCTCATGGTTCTCGTCCTCGGCAGAGCCTCTTTCCGAAAGGCACACGTCCGGCTCCTTGTCCCACAAGTAAGGTGGCAGCCCTGAAAGCTGTTGCTGGTCTTCACCGTCCCCCTGCAGCCTATTCACAGGCACAACAGGATCTGGGACCCAGGCTTGCCCAGAGGAGGAACATCTCATGGTTCTCGTCCTCGGCAGAGCCTCTTTCTGAAAGGCACACGTCCGGCTCCTTGT
Organism: Astur gentilis; assembly: GCF_929443795.1. NCBI lineage: Eukaryota > Metazoa > Chordata > Aves > Accipitriformes > Accipitridae > Astur > Astur gentilis. The sequence goes on from NC_064889.1 coordinate 1,117,864, forward strand.
CCCACACGGAAGGTGGCAGCCCTGAAAGCTGTTGCTGGTCTTCACCCTCCCCCTGCAGCCTATTCACAGGCACAACAGGATCTGGGACCCGGGCTTGCCCAGAGGAGGAACATCTCATGGCTCTCGTCCTCAGCAGAGCCTCTTTCCGAAAAGGCACACGTCCGGCTCCTTGTCCCACACGGAAGGTGGCAGGCCGGAAAGATGTTGCTGGTCTTCACCGTCCCCCTGCAGCCTATTCACAGGCACAAGAGGATCTGGGACCTGGGCATGTCCAGAGGAGGAACATCTCATGGCTCTCGTCCTCGGCAGAGTCTCTTTCCGAAAAGGCACACGTCCGGCTCCTTGTCCCACACGGAAGGTGGCAGCCCTGAAAGATGTTGCTGGTCTTCACCGTCCCCCTGCAGACTATTCACAGCTACAACAGGATCTGGGACCTGGGCTTGCCCAGAGGAGGAACATCTCATGGTTCTCGTCCTCGGCAGAGCCTCTTTCCGAAAGGCACACGTCTGGCTCCTTGTCCCGCACGGAAGGTGGCAGCCCTGAAAGCTGTTGCTGGTCTTCACCCTCCCCCTGCAGCCTATTCACAGGCACAACAGGATCTGGGACCCGGGCTTGCCCAGAGGAGGAACATCTCATGGCTCTCGTCCTCGGCAGAGCCTGATTCAGGAAAGGCACACGTCCGGCTCCTTGTCCCACACGGAAGGTGGCAGCCCTGAAAGCTGTTGCTGGTCTTCACCGTCCCCCTGGAGCCTATTCACAGGCACAACAGGTTCTGGGACCTGGGCTTGCCCAGAGGAGGAACATCTCATGGTTCTCGTCCTCGTCAGAGCCTTATTCCGGAAAGGCACACGTCCGGCTCCTTGTCCCACACGGAAGGTGGCAGCCCTGAAAGCTGTTGCTGGTCTTCACCGTCCCCCTGCAGCCTATTCACAGCTACAACAGGATCTGGGACCCGGGCTTGCCCAGAGGAGGAACATCTCATGGCTCTCGTCCTCGGCAGAGCCTGTTTCCGAGAAGGCACACGTCCGGCTCCTCTTCCCACACGGAAGGTGGCAGCCCTGAAAGCTGTTGCTGGTCTTCACCGTCCCCCTGCAGCCTATTCAGAGGCAAAACAGGATCTGGGACTCGGGATTGCCCAGAGGAGGAACATCTACTGGCTCTCGTCCTCGGCAGAGCCTGATTCAGGAAAGGCACACGTCCGGCTCCTTGTCCCACACGGAAGGTGGCAGGCCGGAAAGCTGTTGCTGGTCTTCACCGTCCCCCTGCAGCCTATTAACAGGCACAACAGGATCTGGGACCTGGGCTTGCCCAGAGGAGGAACATCTCATGGCTCTCGTCCTCGGCAGAGCCTCTTTCCGAAAAGGCACATGTCCGGCTCCTTCTCCCACACGGAAGGTGGCAGCCCTGAAAGATGTTGCTGGTCTTCACCGTCCCCCTGCAGCCTATTCACAGCTACAACAGGATCTGGGACCCGGGCTTGCCCAGAGGAGGAACATCTCATGGCTCTCGTCCTCGGCAGAGCCTCTTTCTGAAAGGCACACGTCCGGCTCCTTGTCCCACACGGAAGGTGGCAGCCCTGAAAGCTGTTGCTGTTCTTCACCCTCCCCCTGCAGCCTATTCACAGGCACAACAGGATCTGGGACACGGGCTTGCCCAGAGGAGGAACATCTCATGGCTCTCGTCCTCGGCAGAGCCTGATTCAGGAAAGGCACACGTCCGGCTCCTTGTCCCACACGGAAGGTGGCAGGCCGGAAAGATGTTGCTGGTCTTCACCGTCCCCCTGCCGCCTATTCACAGGCAGAAGAGGATCTGGGACCTGGGCTTGCCCAGAGGAGGAACATCTCATGGCTCTCGTCCTCGGCAGAGTCTCTTTCCGAAAAGGCACACGTCTGGCTCCTTGTCCCACACGGAAGGTGGCAGCCCTGAAAGATGTTGCTGGTCTTCACCATCCCCCTGCAACCTATTCACAGCTACAACAGGATCTGGGACCTGGGCTTGCCCAGAGGAGGAACATCTCATGGTTCTCGTCCTCGGCAGAGCCTCTTTCCGAAAGGCACACGTCTGGCTCCTTGTCCCACACGGAAGGTGGCAGCCCTGAAAGCTGTTGCTGGTCTTCACCCTCCCCCTGCAGCCTATTCACAGGCACAACAGGATCTGGACTCGGGATTGCCCAGAGGAGGAACATCTCATGGTTCTCGTCCTAGGCAGAGCCTCTTTCCGAAAGGCACACGTCCGGCTCCTTGTCCCACACGGAAGGTGGCAGCCCTGAAAGCTATTGCTGGTCTCCACCCTCCCCCTGCAGCCTATTCACAGGCACAACAGGATCTGGGACCCGGGCTTGCCCAGAGGAGGAACATCTCATGGCTCTCGTCCTCGGCAGAGACTGTTTCCGAGAAGGCACACGTCCGGCTCCTTGTCCCACACGGAAGGTGGCAGCCCTGAAAGCTGTTGCTGGTCTTCACCGTCCCCCTGCAGCCTATTCACAGGCAAAACAGGATCTGGGACTCGGGATTGACCAGAGGAGGAACATCTACTGGCTCTCGTCCTCGGCAGAGCCTGATTCAGGAAAGGCACACGTCCGGCTCCTTGTCCCACACGGAAGGTGGCAGGGCGGAAAGCTGTTGCTGGTCTTCACCGTCCCCCTGCAGCCTATTCACAGGCACAAGAGGATCTGGGACCTGGGCTTGCCCAGAGGAGGAACATCTCATGGCTCTCGTCCTCGGCAGAGCCTCATTCCGTAAAGGCACACGTCCGGCTCCTTGTCCCACACGGAAGGTGGCAGCCCTGAAAGCTGTTGCTGGTCTTCACCGTCCCCCTGCAGCCTATTCACAGGCACAACAGGATCTGGGACCTGGGCTTGCCCAGAGGAGGAACATCTCATGGCTCTCGTCCTCGGCAGAGCCTCTTTCGGAAAAGGCACACGTCCGGCTCCTTGTCCCAAAGGGAAGGTGGCAGGCCGGAAAGATGTTGCTGGTCTTCACCGTCCCCCTGCAGGCTATTCACAGGCACAAGAGGATCTGGGACCTGGGCTTGCCCAGAGGAGGAACATCTCATGGCTCTCGTCCTCGGCAGAGCCTGATTCCGGAAAGGCACACGTCCGGCTCCTTGTCCCACACGGAAGGTGGCAGCCCTGAAAGCTGTTGCTGGTCTTCACCGTCCCCCTGCAGCCTATTCACAGGTACAACAGGATCTGGGACCCGGGCTTGCCCAGAGGAGGAACATCTCATGGCTCTCGTCCTCGGCAGAGCCTGTTTCCGAGAAGGCACACGTCCGGCTCCTCTTCCCACACGGAAGGTGGCAGCCCTGAAAGCTGTTGCTGGTCTTCACCGTCCCCCTCCAGCCTATTCACAGGCACAACAGGATCTGGGACCCGGGCTTCCCCAGAGAAGGAACATCTCATTGTTCTCCTCCTCGGCAGTGCCTCTTTCCGAAAAGGCACACGTCTGGCTCCTTGTCCCACACGGAAGGTGGCAGCCCTGAAGGATGTTGCTCTCTTCACCGTCCCCCTGCAGCCTATTCACAGACACAAAAGGATCTGGGACTTGGGCTTGCCCAGAGGAGGAACATCTCCTCGCTCTCGTCCTCGGCAGAGCCTGATTCCGAAAAGGCACTCGTCCGGTTCCTTGTCCCACACGGAAGGTGGCAGGCCGGAAAGCTGTTGCTGGTCTTCACCGTCCCCCTGCAGCCTATTCACAGGCACAACAGGATCTGGGACCCGGGCTTGCCCAGAGGAGGAACATCTCATGGCTCTCGTCCTCGGCAGAGCCTCTTTCCGGAAAGGCACACGTCCGGCTCCTTGTCCCACACATAGGGTGAGAGCCCTGAAAGATGTTGCTCGTCTTCACCGTCCCCCTGCAGCCTATTCACAGGCACAACAGGATCTGGGACCTGGGCTTGCCCAGAGGAGGAACATCTCATGGCTCTCGTCCTCGGCAGAGCCTGATTCCGGAAAGGCACACGTCCGGCTCCTTGTCCCACACGGAAGGTGGCAGGCAGGAAAGATGTTGCTGGTCTTCACCGTCCCCCTGCAGCCTATTCACAGGCACAACAGGATCTGGGACCTGGGCTTGCCCAGAGGAGGAACATCTCATGGCTCTCGTCCTCGGCAGAGCCTGATTCCAAAAAGGCACACATCCGGCTCCTTGTCCCACACGGAAGGTGGCAGCCCTGAAAGCTGTTGCTGGTCTTCACCGTCCCCCTGCAGCCTATTCACAGGCACAACAGGGTTCAGGACCGGGGCTTGCCAAGAGGAGGAACATCTCATGGCTCTCATCCTCGGCAGAGCCTGTTTCCGAGAAGGCACACGTCCGGCTCCTTGTCCCACACGGAAGGTGGCAGCCCTGAAGGATGTTGCTGGTCTTCACCGTCCCCCTGCAGCCTATTCACACGTACAACAGGATATCGGACACGCGCTTGCCCAGAGGAGGAACATCTCATGGCTCTCTTCCTCGGCAGAGCCTGATTCCGGAAAGGCACACGTCCGGCTCCCTGTCTCACACGGAAGGTGGCAGCCCTGAAAGCTGTTGCTGGTCTTCACCGTCCCCCTGCAGCCTATTCACAGGTACAACAGGATATCGGACACGCGCTTGCCCAGAGGAGGAACATCTCATGGCTCTCTTCCTCGGCAGAGCCTGATTCCGGAAAGTCACACGTCCGGCTACTTGTCCCACTATGAAGGTGGCAGCCCTGAAAGATGTTGCTGGTCTTCACCGTCCCCCTGCAGCCTATTCACAGGCACAACAGGATTCAGGACCGGGGCTTGCACAGAGGAGGAACATCTCATGGCTCTCGTCCTCGGCAGAGCCTGTTTCCGAGAAGGCACACGTCCGGCTCCCTGTCCCACACTGAAGGTGGCAGCCCTGAAAGATGTTGCTCGTCTTCACCGTCCCCCTGCAGCCTATTCACAGGCTCAACAGGATCTGGGACCCGGGCTTGCCCAGAGGAGGAACATCTCATGGCTCTCGTCCTCGGCAGAGCCTGATTCCGGAAAGGCACACGTCCGGCTCCTTGTCCCACACGGAAGGTGGCAGCCCTGAAAGCTGTTGCTGGTCTTCACCGTCCCCCTGCAGCCTATTCACAGGCACAACAGGATCTGGGACCCGGGCTTGCCCAGAGGAGGAACATCTCATGGCTCTAGTCCTCGGCAGAGACTCTTTCCGGAAAGGCACACGTCTGGCTCCTTGTCCCACACGGAAGGTGGCAGCCCTGAAAGCTGTTGCTGGTCTTCACCGTCCCCCTCCAGCCTATTCACAGGCACAACAGGATCTGGGACCCGGGCTTCCCCAGAGAAGGAACATCTCATGGTTCTCCTCCTCGGCAGTGCCTCTTTCCTAAAAGGCACACGTCCGGCTCCTTGTCCCACACGGAAGGTGGCACCCCTGAAGGATGTTGCTGGTCTTCACCGTCCCACTGCAGCCTATTCACAGGCAAAACAGGATCTGGGACTTGGGCTTGCCCAGAGGAGGAACATCTCATGGCTCTCGTCCTCGGCAGAGTATAATTCCGAAAAAGCACTCGTCCGGCTCCTTGTCCCACACGGAAGACGGCAGCCCTGAAAGCTGTTGCTGGTCTTCACCGTCCCCCTGCAGCCTATTCACAGGCACAACAGGATCTGGGACACGGGCTTGCCCAGAGGAAGAACATCTCATGGCTCTCGTCCTCTGCGGAGCCTTATTCCGGAAAGGCACACGTCCGGCTCCTTGTTCCACACGGAAGGTGGCAGGCCGGAAAGCTGTTGCTGGTCTTCACCGTCCCCCTGCAGCCTATTCACAGGTACAACAGGATCTGGGACCCTGGCTTGCCCAGAGGAGGAACATCTCATGGCTCTCGTCCTCGGCGGAGCCTATTTCCGGAAAGGCACATGTCTGGCTCCTTGTCCCACACGGAAGGTGGCAGCCCTGAAAGCTGTTGCTGGTCTTCACCGTCCCCCTGCAGCCTATTCACAGGCACAACAGGATTCAGGACCGGGGCTTGCACAGAGGAGGAACATCTCATGGCTCTCGTCCTCGGCAGAGCCTGTTTCCGAGAAGGCACACGTCCGGCTCCCTGTCCCACACTGAAGGTGGCAGCCCTGAAAGATGTTGCTGGTCTTCACCGTCCCCCTGCAGCCTATTCACAGGCACAACAGGATCTGGGACCCGGGCTTGCCCAGAGGAGGAACATCTCATGGCTCTCGTCCTCGGCAGAGCCTGATTCCGGAAAGGCACACGTCCGGCTCCTTGTCCCACACGGAAGGTGGCAGCCCTGAAAGCTGTTGCTGGTCTTCACCGTCCCCCTGCAGCCTATTCACAGGCACAACAGGATCTGGGACCCGGGCTTGCCCAGAGGAGGAACATCTCATGGCTCTCGTCCTCGGCAGAGACTCTTTTCGGTAAGGCACACGTCTGGCTCCTTGTCCCACACGGAAGGTGGCAGCCCTGAAAGCTGTTGCTGGTCTTCACCGTCCCCCTCCAGCCTATTCACAGGCACAACAGGATCTGGGACCCGGGCTTCCCCAGAGAAGGAACATCTCATGGTTCTCCTCCTCGGCAGTGCCTCTTTCCTAAAAGGCACACGTCTGGCTCCTTGTCCCACACGGAAGGTGGCACCCCTGAAGGATGTTGCTGGTCTTCACCATCCCCCTGCAGCCTATTCACAGGCACAACAGGATCTGGGACTTGGGCTTGCCCAGAGGAGGAACATCTCCTGGCTCTCGTCCTCGGCAGAGCCTGATTCCGAAAAGGCACTCGTCCGGTTCCTTGTCCCACACGGAAGGTGGCAGGCCGGAAAGCTGTTGCTGGTCTTCACCGTCCGCCTGCAGCCTATTCACAGGCACAACAGGATCTGGGACCCGGGCTTGCCCAGAGGAGGAACATCTCAGGGCTCTCGTCCTCGGCAGAGCCTCTTTCCGGAAAGGCACACGTCCGGCTCCTTGTCCCACACATAGGGTGGGAGCCCTGAAAGATGTTGCTCGTCTTCACCGTCCCCCTGCAGCCTATTCACAGGCACAACAGGATTCAGGACCGGGGCTTGCCCAGAGGAGGAACATCTCATGGCTCTCGTCCTCGGCAGAGCCTGATTCCGGAAAGGCACACGTCCGGCTCCTTGTCCCACACGGAAGGTGGCAGGCCGGAAAGATGTTGCTGGTCTTCACCGTCCCCCTGCAGCCTATTCACAGGCACAACAGGATCTGGGACCTGGGCTTGCCCAGAGGAGGAACATCTCATGGCTCTCGTCCTCGTCAGAGCCTGATTCCAAAAAGGCACACGTCCGGCTCCTTGTCCCACACGGAAGGTGGCAGCCCTGAAAGCTGTTGCTGGTCTTCACCGTCCCCCTGCAGCCTATTCACAGGCACAACAGGGTTCAGGACCGGGGCTTGCCAAGAGGAGGAACATCTCATGGCTCTCATCCTCGGCAGAGCCTGTTTCCGAGAAGGCACACGTCCGGCTCCTTGTCCCACACGGAAGGTGGCAGCCCTGAAAGCTGTTGCTGGTCTTCACCGTCCCCCTCCAGCCTATTCACAGGCACAACAGGATCTGGGACCCGGGCTTCCCCAGAGAAGGAACATCTCATGGTTCTCCTCCTCGGCAGTGCCTCTTTCCTAAAAGGCACACGTCTGGCTCCTTGTCCCACACGGAAGGTGGCACCCCTGAAGGATGTTGCTGGTCTTCACCGTCCCCCTGCAGCCTATTCACAGGCACAACAGGATCTGGGACTTGGGCTTGCCCAGAGGAGGAACATCTCCTGGCTCTCGTCCTCGGCAGAGCCTGATTCCGAAAAGGCACTCGTCCGGTTCCTTGTCCCACACGGAAGGTGGCAGGCCGGAAAGCTGTTGCTGGTCTTCACCGTCCCCCTGCAGCCTATTCACAGGCACAACAGGATGTGGGACCCGGGCTTGCCCAGAGGAGGAACATCTCAGGGCTCTCGTCCTCGGCAGAGCCTCTTTCCGGAAAGGCACACGTCCGGCTCCTTGTCCCACACATAGGGTGGGAGCCCTGAAAGATGTTGCTCGTCTTCACCGTCCCCCTGCAGCCTATTCACAGGCGCAACAGGATTCAGGACCGGGGCTTGCCCAGAGGAGGAACATCTCATGGTTCTCGTCCTCGGCAGAGCCTCTTTCCGAAAGGCACACGTCCGGCTCCTTGTCCCACAAGTAAGGTGGCAGCCCTGAAAGCTGTTGCTGGTCTTCACCGTCCCCCTGCAGCCTATTCACAGGCACAACAGGATCTGGGACCCAGGCTTGCCCAGAGGAGGAACATCTCATGGTTCTCGTCCTCGGCAGAGCCTCTTTCTGAAAGGCACACGTCCGGCTCCTTGTCCCACACGGAAGGTGGCAGCCCTGAAAGCTGTTGCTGGTCTTCACCCTCCCCCTGCAGCCTATTCACAGGCACAACAGGATCTGGGACCCGGGCTTGCCCAGAGGAGGAACATCTCATGGCTCTCGTCCTCAGCAGAGCCTCTTTCCGAAAAGGCACACGTCCGGCTCCTTGTCCCACACGGAAGGTGGCAGGCCGGAAAGATGTTGCTGGTCTTCACCGTCCCCCTGCAGCCTATTCACAGGCACAAGAGGATCTGGGACCTGGGCATGTCCAGAGGAGGAACATCTCATGGCTCTCGTCCTCGGCAGAGTCTCTTTCCGAAAAGGCACACGTCCGGCTCCTTGTCCCACACGGAAGGTGGCAGCCCTGAAAGATGTTGCTGGTCTTCACCGTCCCCCTGCAGACTATTCACAGCTACAACAGGATCTGGGACCTGGGCTTGCCCAGAGGAGGAACATCTCATGGTTCTCGTCCTCGGCAGAGCCTCTTTCCGAAAGGCACACGTCTGGCTCCTTGTCCCGCACGGAAGGTGGCAGCCCTGAAAGCTGTTGCTGGTCTTCACCCTCCCCCTGCAGCCTATTCACAGGCACAACAGGATCTGGGACCCGGGCTTGCCCAGAGGAGGAACATCTCATGGCTCTCGTCCTCGTCAGAGCCTTATTCCGGAAAGGCACACGTCCGGCTCCTTGTCCCACACGGAAGGTGGCAGCCCTGAAAGCTGTTGCTGGTCTTCACCGTCCCCCTGCAGCCTATTCACAGCTACAACAGGATCTGGGACCCGGGCTTGCCCAGAGGAGGAACATCTCATGGCTCTCGTCCTCGGCAGAGCCTGTTTCCGAGAAGGCACACGTCCGGCTCCTCTTCCCACACGGAAGGTGGCAGCCCTGAAAGCTGTTGCTGGTCTTCACCGTCCCCCTGCAGCCTATTCAGAGGCAAAACAGGATCTGGGACTCGGGATTGCCCAGAGGAGGAACATCTACTGGCTCTCGTCCTCGGCAGAGCCTGATTCAGGAAAGGCATACGTCCGGCTCCTTGTCCCACACGGAAGGTGGCAGGCCGGAAAGCTGTTGCTGGTCTTCACCGTCCCCCTGCAGCCTATTAACAGGCACAACAGGATCTGGGACCTGGGCTTGCCCAGAGGAGGAACATCTCATGGCTCTCGTCCTCGGCAGAGCCTCTTTCCGAAAAGGCACATGTCCGGCTCCTTCTCCCACACGGAAGGTGGCAGCCCTGAAAGATGTTGCTGGTCTTCACCGTCCCCCTGCAGCCTATTCACAGCTACAACAGGATCTGGGACCCGGGCTTGCCCAGAGGAGGAACATCTCATGGCTCTCGTCCTCGGCAGAGCCTCTTTCTGAAAGGCACACGTCCGGCTCCTTGTCCCACACGGAAGGTGGCAGCCCTGAAAGCTGTTGCTGTTCTTCACCCTCCCCCTGCAGCCTATTCACAGGCACAACAGGATCTGGGACACGGGCTTGCCCAGAGGAGGAACATCTCATGGCTCTCGTCCTCGGCAGAGCCTGATTCAGGAAAGGCACACGTCCGGCTCCTTGTCCCACACGGAAGGTGGCAGGCCGGAAAGATGTTGCTGGTCTTCACCGTCCCCCTGCCGCCTATTCACAGGCAGAAGAGGATCTGGGACCTGGGCTTGCCCAGAGGAGGAACATCTCATGGCTCTCGTCCTCGGCAGAGTCTCTTTCCGAAAAGGCACACGTCTGGCTCCTTGTCCCACACGGAAGGTGGCAGCCCTGAAAGATGTTGCTGGTCTTCACCATCCCCCTGCAACCTATTCACAGCTACAACAGGATCTGGGACCTGGGCTTGCCCAGAGGAGGAACATCTCATGGTTCTCGTCCTCGGCAGAGCCTCTTTCCGAAAGGCACACGTCTGGCTCCTTGTCCCACACGGAAGGTGGCAGCCCTGAAAGCTGTTGCTGGTCTTCACCCTCCCCCTGCAGCCTATTCACAGGCACAACAGGATCTGGACTCGGGATTGCCCAGAGGAGGAACATCTCATGGTTCTCGTCCTAGGCAGAGCCTCTTTCCGAAAGGCACACGTCCGGCTCCTTGTCCCACACGGAAGGTGGCAGCCCTGAAAGCTATTGCTGGTCTCCACCCTCCCCCTGCAGCCTATTCACAGGCACAACAGGATCTGGGACCCGGGCTTGCCCAGAGGAGGAACATCTCATGGCTCTCGTCCTCGGCAGAGACTGTTTCCGAGAAGGCACACGTCCGGCTCCTTGTCCCACACGGAAGGTGGCAGCCCTGAAAGCTGTTGCTGGTCTTCACCGTCCCCCTGCAGCCTATTCACAGGCAAAACAGGATCTGGGACTCGGGATTGACCAGAGGAGGAACATCTACTGGCTCTCGTCCTCGGCAGAGCCTGATTCAGGAAAGGCACACGTCCGGCTCCTTGTCCCACACGGAAGGTGGCAGGGCGGAAAGCTGTTGCTGGTCTTCACCGTCCCCCTGCAGCCTATTCACAGGCACAAGAGGATCTGGGACCTGGGCTTGCCCAGAGGAGGAACATCTCATGGCTCTCGTCCTCGGCAGAGCCTCTTTCCGTAAAGGCACACGTCCGGCTCCTTGTCCCACACGGAAGGTGGCAGCCCTGAAAGCTGTTGCTGGTCTTCACCGTCCCCCTGCAGCCTATTCACAGGCACAACAGGATCTGGGACCTGGGCTTGCCCAGAGGAGGAACATCTCATGGCTCTCGTCCTCGGCAGAGCCTCTTTCGGTAAAGGCACACGTCCGGCTCCTTGTCCCAAAGGGAAGGTGGCAGGCCGGAAAGATGTTGCTGGTCTTCACCGTCCCCCTGCAGGCTATTCACAGGCACAAGAGGATCTGGGACCTGGGCTTGCCCAGAGGAGGAACATCTCATGGCTCTCGTCCTCGGCAGAGCCTGATTCCGGAAAGGCACACGTCCGGCTCCTTGTCCCACACGGAAGGTGGCAGCCCTGAAAGCTGTTGCTGGTCTTCACCGTCCCCCTGCAGCCTATTCACAGGTACAACAGGATCTGGGACCCGGGCTTGCCCAGAGGAGGAACATCTCATGGCTCTCGTCCTCGGCAGAGCCTGTTTCCGAGAAGGCACACGTCCGGCTCCTCTTCCCACACGGAAGGTGGCAGCCCTGAAAGCTGTTGCTGGTCTTCACCGTCCCCCTCCAGCCTATTCACAGGCACAACAGGATCTGGGACCCGGGCTTCCCCAGAGAAGGAACATCTCATTGTTCTCCTCCTCGGCAGTGCCTCTTTCCGAAAAGGCACACGTCTGGCTCCTTGTCCCACACGGAAGGTGGCAGCCCTGAAGGATGTTGCTGGTCTTCACCGTCCCCCTGCAGCCTATTCACAGACACAAAAGGATCTGGGACTTGGGCTTGCCCAGAGGAGGAACATCTCCTCGCTCTCGTCCTCGGCAGAGCCTGATTCCGAAAAGGCACTCGTCCGGTTCCTTGTCCCACACGGAAGGTGGCAGGCCGGAAAGCTGTTGCTGGTCTTCACCGTCCCCCTGCAGCCTATTCACAGGCACAACAGGATCTGGGACCCGGGCTTGCCCAGAGGAGGAACATCTCATGGCTCTCGTCCTCGGCAGAGCCTCTTTCCGGAAAGGCACACGTCCGGCTCCTTGTCCCACACATAGGGTGGGAGCCCTGAAAGATGTTGCTCGTCTTCACCGTCCCCCTGCAGCCTATTCACAGGCACAACAGGATCTGGGACCTGGGCTTGCCCAGAGGAGGAACATCTCATGGCTCTCGTCCTCGGCAGAGCCTGATTCCGGAAAGGCACACGTCCGGCTCCTTGTCCCACACGGAAGGTGGCAGGCAGGAAAGATGTTGCTGGTCTTCACCGTCCCCCTGCAGCCTATTCACAGGCACAACAGGATCTGGGACCTGGGCTTGCCCAGAGGAGGAACATCTCATGGCTCTCGTCCTCGGCAGAGCCTGATTCCAAAAAGGCACACGTCCAGCTCCTTGTCCCACACGGAAGGTGGCAGCCCTGAAAGCTGTTGCTGGTCTTCACCGTCCCCCTGCAGCCTATTCACAGGCACAACAGGGTTCAGGACCGGGGCTTGCCAAGAGGAGGAACATCTCATGGCTCTCATCCTCGGCAGAGCCTGTTTCCGAGAAGGCACACGTCCGGCTCCTTGTCCCACACGGAAGGTGGCAGCCCTGAAGGATGTTGCTGGTCTTCACCGTCCCCCTGCAGCCTATTCACACGTACAACAGGATATCGGACACGCGCTTGCCCAGAGGAGGAACATCTCATGGCTCTCTTCCTCGGCAGAGCCTGATTCCGGAAAGGCACACGTCCGGCTCCCTGTCTCACACGGAAGGTGGCAGCCCTGAAAGCTGTTGCTGGTCTTCACCGTCCCCCTGCAGCCTATTCACAGGTACAACAGGATATCGGACACGCGCTTGCCCAGAGGAGGAACATCTCATGGCTCTCTTCCTCGGCAGAGCCTGATTCCGGAAAGTCACACGTCCGGCTACTTGTCCCACTATGAAGGTGGCAGCCCTGAAAGATGTTGCTGGTCTTCACCGTCCCCCTGCAGCCTATTCACAGGCACAACAGGATTCAGGACCGGGGCTTGCACAGAGGAGGAACATCTCATGGCTCTCGTCCTCGGCAGAGCCTGTTTCCGAGAAGGCACACGTCCGGCTCCCTGTCCCACACTGAAGGTGGCAGCCCTGAAAGATGTTGCTCGTCTTCACCGTCCCCCTGCAGCCTATTCACAGGCTCAACAGGATCTGGGACCCGGGCTTGCCCAGAGGAGGAACATCTCATGGCTCTCGTCCTCGGCAGAGCCTGATTCCGGAAAGGCACACGTCCGGCTCCTTGTCCCACACGGAAGGTGGCAGCCCTGAAAGCTGTTGCTGGTCTTCACCGTCCCCCTGCAGCCTATTCACAGGCACAACAGGATCTGGGACCCGGGCTTGCCCAGAGGAGGAACATCTCATGGCTCTCGTCCTCGGCAGAGACTCTTTCCGGAAAGGCACACGTCTGGCTCCTTGTCCCACACGGAAGGTGGCAGCCCTGAAAGCTGTTGCTGGTCTTCACCGTCCCCCTCCAGCCTATTCACAGGCACAACAGGATCTGGGACCCGGGCTTCCCCAGAGAAGGAACATCTCATGGTTCTCCTCCTCGGCAGTGCCTCTTTCCTAAAAGGCACACGTCTGGCTCCTTGTCCCACACGGAAGGTGGCACCCCTGAAGGATGTTGCTGGTCTTCACCGTCCCACTGCAGCCTATTCACAGGCAAAACAGGATCTGGGACTTGGGCTTGCCCAGAGGAGGAACATCTCATGGCTCTCGTCCTCGGCAGAGCATAATTCCGAAAAAGCACTCGTCCGGCTCCTTGTCCCACACGGAAGACGGCAGCCCTGAAAGCTGTTGCTGGTCTTCACCGTCCCCCTGCAGCCTATTCACAGGCACAACAGGATCTGGGACCCGGGCTTGCCCAGAGGAAGAACATCTCATGGCTCTCGTCCTCTGCGGAGCCTTATTCCGGAAAGGCACACGTCCGGCTCCTTGTTCCACACGGAAGGTGGCAGGCCGGAAAGCTGTTGCTGGTCTTCACCGTCCCCCTGCAGCCTATTCACAGGTACAACAGGATCTGGGACCCTGGCTTGCCCAGAGGAGGAACATCTCATGGCTCTCGTCCTCGGCGGAGCCTATTTCCGGAAAGGCACATGTCTGGCTCCTTGTCCCACACGGAAGGTGGCAGCCCTGAAAGCTGTTGCTGGTCTTCACCGTCCCCCTGCAGCCTATTCACAGGCACAACAGGATTCAGGACCGGGGCTTGCACAGAGGAGGAACATCTCATGGCTCTCGTCCTCGGCAGAGCCTGTTTCCGAGAAGGCACACGTCCGGCTCCCTGTCCCACACTGAAGGTGGCAGCCCTGAAAGATATTGCTGGTCTTCACCGTCCCCCTGCAGCCTATTCACAGGCACAACAGGATCTGGGACCCGGGCTTGCCCAGAGGAGGAACATCTCATGGCTCTCGTCCTCGGCAGAGCCTGATTCCGGAAAGGCACACGTCCGGCTCCTTGTCCCACACCGAAGGTGGCAGCCCTGAAAGCTGTTGCTGGTCTTCACCGTCCCCCTGCAGCCTATTCACAGGCACAACAGGATCTGGGACCCGGGCTTGCCCAGAGGAGGAACATCTCATGGCTCTCGTCCTCGGCAGAGACTCTTTCCGGTAAGGCACACGTCTGGCTCCTTGTCCCACACGGAAGGTGGCAGCCCTGAAAGCTGTTGCTGGTCTTCACCGTCCCCCTCCAGCCTATTCACAGGCACAACAGGATCTGGGACCCGGGCTTCCCCAGAGAAGGAACATCTCATGGTTCTCCTCCTCGGCAGTGCCTCTTTCCTAAAAGGCACACGTCTGGCTCCTTGTCCCACACGGAAGGTGGCACCCCTGAAGGATGTTGCTGGTCTTCACCATCCCCCTGCAGCCTATTCACAGGCACAACAGGATCTGGGACTTGGGCTTGCCCAGAGGAGGAACATCTCCTGGCTCTCGTCCTCGGCAGAGCCTGATTCCGAAAAGGCACTCGTCCGGTTCCTTGTCCCACACGGAAGGTGGCAGGCCGGAAAGCTGTTGCTGGTCTTCACCGTCCGCCTGCAGCCTATTCACAGGCACAACAGGATCTGGGACCCGGGCTTGCCCAGAGGAGGAACATCTCAGGGCTCTCGTCCTCGGCAGAGCCTCTTTCCGGAAAGGCACACGTCCGGCTCCTTGTCCCACACATAGGGTGGGAGCCCTGAAAGATGTTGCTCGTCTTCACCGTCCCCCTGCAGCCTATTCACAGGCACAACAGGATTCAGGACCGGGGCTTGCCCAGAGGAGGAACATCTCATGGCTCTCGTCCTCGGCAGAGCCTGATTCCGGAAAGGCACACGTCCGGCTCCTTGTCCCACACGGAAGGTGGCAGGCCGGAAAGCTGTTGCTGGTCTTCACCGTCCCCCTGCAGCCTATTCACAGGCACAACAGGATCTGGGACCTGGGCTTGCCCAGAGGAGGAACATCTCATGGCTCTCGTCCTCGTCAGAGCCTGATTCCAAAAAGGCACACGTCCGGCTCCTTGTCCCACACGGAAGGTGGCAGCCCTGAAAGCTGTTGCTGGTCTTCACCGTCCCCCTGCAGCCTATTCACAGGCACAACAGGGTTCAGGACCGGGGCTTGCCAAGAGGAGGAACATCTCATGGCTCTCATCCTCGGCAGAGCCTGTTTCCGAGAAGGCACACGTCCGGCTCCTTGTCCCACACGGAAGGTGGCAGCCCTGAAAGCTGTTGCTGGTCTTCACCGTCCCCCTCCAGCCTATTCACAGGCACAACAGGATCTGGGACCCGGGCTTCCCCAGAGAAGGAACATCTCATGGTTCTCCTCCTCGGCAGTGCCTCTTTCCTAAAAGGCACACGTCTGGCTCCTTGTCCCACACGGAAGGTGGCACCCCTGAAGGATGTTGCTGGTCTTCACCGTCCCCCTGCAGCCTATTCACAGGCACAACAGGATCTGGGACTTGGGCTTGCCCAGAGGAGGAACATCTCCTGGCTCTCGTCCTCGGCAGAGCCTGATTCCGAAAAGGCACTCGTCCGGTTCCTTGTCCCACACGGAAGGTGGCAGGCCGGAAAGCTGTTGCTGGTCTTCACCGTCCCCCTGCAGCCTATTCACAGGCACAACAGGATGTGGGACCCGGGCTTGCCCAGAGGAGGAACATCTCATGGCTCTCGTCCTCGGCAGAGCCTCTTTCCGGAAAGGCACACGTCCGGCTCCTTGTCCCACACATAGGGTGGGAGCCCTGAAAGATGTTGCTCGTCTTCACCGTCCCCCTGCAGCCTATTCACAGGCGCAACAGGATTCAGGACCGGGGCTTGCCCAGAGGAGGAACATCTCATGGCTCTCGTCCTCGGCAGAGCCTGATTCCGGAAAGGCACACGTCCGGCTCCTTGTCCCACACGGAAGGTGGCAGGCCGGAAAGATGTTGCTGGTCTTCACCGTCCCCCTGCAGCCTATTCACTGGCACAACAGGATCTGGGACCTGGGCTTGCCCAGAGGAGGACCATCTCATGGCTCTCGTCCTCGTCAGAGCCTGATTCCAAAAAGGCACACGTCCGGCTCCTTGTCCCACACGGAAGGTGGCAGCCCTGAAAGCTGTTGCTGGTCTTCACCGTCCCCCTGCAGCCTATTCACAGGCACAACAGGGTTCAGGACCGGGGCTTGCCAAGAGGAGGAACATCTCATGGCTCTCATCCTCGGCAGAGCCTGTTTCCGAGAAGGCACACGTCCGGCTCCTTGTCCCACACGGAAGGTGGCAGCCCTGAAGGATGTTGCTGGTCTTCACCGTCCTCCTGCAGCCTATTCACAGGTACAACAGGATATCGGACACGCGCTTGCCCAGAGGAGGAACATCTCATGGCTCTCTTCCTCGGCAGAGCCTGATTCCGGAAAGTCACACGTCCGGATCCTTGTCCCACACGGAAGGTGGCAGCCCTGAAAGCTGTTGCTGGTCTTCACTGTCCCCCTGCAGCCTATTCACAGGCACAAGAGGATCTGGGACCTGGGCTTGCCCAGAGGAGGAACATCTCATGGCTCTCGTCCTCGGCAGAGCCTGATTCCGGAAAGGCACACGTCTGGCTCCTTGTCCGACACGGAAGGTGGCAGCCCTGAAAACTGTTGCTGGTCTTCACCGTCCCCCTGCAGCCTATTCACAGGCACAACAGGATTCAGGACCGGGGCTTGCCCAGAGGAGGAACATCTCATGGCTCTCGTCCTCGGCAGAGCCTGTTTCCGAGAAGGCACACGTCCGGCTCCCTGTCCCACACTGAAGGTGGCAGGCTGGAAAGACGTTGCTGGTCTTCACCGTCCCCCTGCAGCCTATTCACAGGCACAACAGGATTCAGGACCTGGGCTTGCCCAGAGGAGGAACATCTCATGGCTCTCATCCTCGGCAGACCGTGATTCCGGAAAGGCACACGTCCGGCTCCTTGACCCACACGGAAGGTGGCAGGCTGGAAAGATGTTGCTGGTCTTCACCGTCCCCCTGCAGCCTATTCACAGGCACAACAGGATTCAGGAACGGGGCTTGCCAAGAGGAGGAACATCTCATGGCTCTCGTCCTCGGCAGAGCCTGTTTCCGAGAAGGCACACGTCCGGTTACTTGTCCCACACGGAAGGTGGCAGCCCTGAAGGATGTTGCTGGTCTTCACCGTCCCCCTGCAGCCTATTCACAGGTACAACAGGATATCGGACACGCGCTTGCCCAGAGGAGGAACATCTCATGGCTCTCTTCCTCGGCAGAGCCTGATTCCGGAAAGTCACACGTCCGGCTACTTGTCCCACTAGGAAGGTGGCAGCCCTGAAAGATGTTGCTCGTCTTCACCGTCCCCCTGCAGCCTATTCATAGGCACAAACGGATTCAGGACCGGGGCTTGCCCAGAGGAGGAACATCTCATGGCTCTCGTCCACGGCATAGCCTATTTCCGAAAAGGCACACCTGAGGCTCCTTGTCCGACACGGAAGGTGGCAGCCCTTAAAGATTTTGCTGGTCTTCACCATCCCCCTGCAGCCTATTCAAAGGCACAACAGGATCTGGGACCCGGGCTTGCCCAGAGGAGGAACATCTCATGGTTCTCGTCCTCGGCAGAGCCTTATTCCGGAAAGGCACACGTCCTGCTCCTTGTCCCACACGGAAGGTGGCAGCCCTGAAAGCTGTTGCTGGTCTTCACCGTCCCCCTGCAGCCTATTCACAGGCGCAACAAGATTCATGACGCGGGCTTGGCCAGAGGAGGAACATCTCATGGCTCTCGTCCTCGGCAGAGCCTGTTTCCGACCAGGCACACGTCCCGCTCCCTGCCCCATACGGAAGGTGGCAGCCGTGAAAGATGTTCCTGGTCTTCACCGTCCCCCTGCAGCCTATTCACAGGCACAACAGGATCTGGGACCCGGGCTTGCCCAGAGGAGGAACATCTCATGGCTCTCGTCCTCGGCAGAGCCTGTTTCCGGAAAGGCACACGTCTGGCTCCTTGTCCCACATGGAAGGTGGCAGCCCTGAAAGCTGTTGCTGGTCTTCACCGTCCCCCTGCAGCCTATTCACAGGCACAACAGGATCTGGGACCTGGGCTTGCCCAGAGAAGGAACATCTCATGGTTCTCCTCCTTGCAGTGCCTCTTTCCGAAAAGGCACACGTCCGGCTCCTTGTCCCACACGGAAGGTGGCACCCCTGAAGGATGTTGCTGGTCTTCACCGTCCCCCTGCAGCCTATTCACAGGCACAACAGGATCTGGGACCCGGGCTTGCCCCGAGGAGGAACATCTCATGGCTCTCGTCCATGGCGGAGCCTTATTCCGGAAAGGCACACGTCCGGCTCCTTGTCCCACACGGAAGGTGGCAGGCCTGAAAGATGTTGCTCGTCTTCACCGTCCCCCTGCAGCCTATTCACAGGCACAACAGGATCTGGGACCCGGGCTTGCCCAGAGGAGGAACATCTCATGGCTCTCGTCCTCGGCAGAGCCTGATTCCGGAAAGGCACACGTCGGCTCCCTGTCCCACAATGAAGGTGGCAGGCCTGAAAGATGTTGCTCGTCTTCACCGTCCCCCTGCAGCCTATTCACAGGCACAACAGGATCTGGGACCCGGGCTTGCCCAGAGGAGGAACATCTCATGGCTCTCGTCCTCGGCAGAGCCTGATTCCGGAAAGGCACACGTCCGGCTCCCTGTCTCACACGGAAGGTGGCAGCCCTGAAAGATGTTCCTGGTCTTCACTGTCCCCCTGCACCCTATTCACAGGCACAACAGGATCTGGGACCCGGGCTTGCCCAGAGGACGAACATCTCAGGGCTCTCGTCCTCGGCAGAGCCTCTTTCCGGAAAGGCACACGTCCGGCTCCTTGTCCCACACATAGGGTGGGAGCCCTGAAAGATGTTGCTCGTCTTCACCGTCCCCCTGCAGCCTATTCACAGGCACAACAGGATTCAGGACCGGGGCTTGCCCAGAGGAGGAACATCTCATGGCTCTCGTCCTCGGCAGAGCCTGATTCCGGAAAGGCACACGTCCGGCTCCTTGTCCCACACGGAAGGTGGCAGGCCGAAAAGATGTTGCTGGTCTTCACCGTCCCCCTGCAGCCTATTCACTGGCACAACAGGATCTGGGACCTGGGCTTGCCCAGAGGAGGAACATCTCATGGCTCTCGTCCTCGTCAGAGCCTGATTCCAAAAAGGCACACGTCCGGCTCCTTGTCCCACACGGAAGGTGGCAGCCCTGAAAGCTGTTGCTGGTCTTCACCGTCCCCCTGCAGCCTATTCACAGGCACAAGAGGATCTGGGACCTGGGCTTGCCCAGAGGAGGAACATCTCATGGCTCTCGTCCTCGGCAGAGCCTGATTCCGGAAAGGCACACGTCAGGCTCATTGTCCGACACGGAAGGTGGCAGCCCTGAAAGCTGTTGCTGGTCTTCACCGTCCCCCTGCAGCCTATTCACAGGCACAACAGGATTCAGGACCGGGGCTTGCCCAGAGGAGGAACATCTCATGGCTCTCGTCCTCGGCAGAGCCTGTTTCCGAGAAGGCACACGTCCGGCTCCCTGTCCCACACTGAAGGTGGCAGGCTGGAAAGATGTTGCTGGTCTTCACCGTCCCCCTGCAGCCTATTCACAGGCACAACAGGATTCAGGACCCGGGCTTGCCCAGAGGAGGAACATCTCATGGCTCTCATCCTCGGCAGAGCGTGATTCCGGAAAGGCACACGTCCGGCTCCTTGACCCACACGGAAGGTGGCAGGCTGGAAAGATGTTGCTGGTCTTCACCGTCCCCCTGCAGCCTATTCACAGGCACAACAGGATTCAGGAACGGGGCTTGCCAAGAGGAGGAACATCTCATGGCTCTCGTCCTCGGCAGAGCCTCTTTCCGAGAAGGCACACGTCCGGTTACTTGTCCCACACGGAAGGTGGCAGCCCTGAAGGATGTTGCTGGTCTTCACCGTCCCCCTGCAGCCTATTCACAGGTACAACAGGATATCGGACACGCGCTTGCCCAGAGGAGGAACATCTCATGGCTCTCTTCCTCGGCAGAGCCTGATTCCGGAAAGTCACACGTCCGGCTACTTGTCCCACTAGGAAGGTGGCAGCCCTGAAAGATGTTGCTCGTCTTCACCGTCCCCCTGCAGCCTATTCATAGGCACAAACGGATTCAGGACCGGGGCTTGCCCAGAGGAGGAACATCTCATGGCTCTCGTCCTCGGCATAGCCTATTTCCGAAAAGGCACACGTCCGGATCCTTGTCCACACGGAAGGTGGCAGCCCTGCAAGATGTTGCTGGCCTTCACCGTCCCCCTGCAGCCTATTCACAGGCACAACAGGATCTGGGACCTGGGCTTGCCCAGAGGAGGAACATCTCATGGCTCTCGTCCTCGGCATAGCCTATTTCCGAAAAGGCACACCTGCGGCTCCTTGTCCGACACGGAAGGTGGCAGCCCTTAAAGATTTTGCTGGTCTTCACCATCCCCCTGCAGCCTATTCAAAGGCACAACAGGATCTGGGACCCGGGCTTGCCCAGAGGAGGAACATCTCATGGTTCTCGTCCTCGGCAGAGCCTTATTCCGGAAAGGCACACGTCCTGCTCCTTGTCCCACACGGAAGATGGCAGCCCTGAAAGCTGTTGCTGGTCTTCACCGTCCCCCTGCAGCCTATTCACAGGCGCAACAAGATTCATGACGCGGGCTTGGCCAGAGGAGGAACATCTCATGGCTCTCGTCCTCGGCAGAGCCTGTTTCCGAGCAGGCACACGTCCCGCTCCCTGCCCCGCACGGAAGGTGGCAGCCGTGAAAGATGTTCCTGGTCTTCACCGTCCCCCTGCAGCCTATTCACAGGCACAACAGGATCTGGGACCCTGGCTTGCCCAGAGGAGGAACATCTCATGGCTCTCGTCCTCGGCAGAGCCTGATTCAGGAAAGGCACACGTCTGGCTCCTTGTCCCACATGGAAGGTGGCACCCCTGAAAGATGTTGCTGGTCTTCACCGTCCCCCTGCAGCCTATTCACAGGCACAACAGGATCTGGGACCCGGGCTTGCCCAGAGGAGGAACATCTCATGGCTCTCGTCCTCGGCAGAGCCTGATTCCGGAAAGGCACACGTCCGGCTCCCTGTCCCACAATGAAGGTGGCAGGCCTGAAAGATGTTGCTCGTCTTCACCGTCCCCCTGCAGCCTATTCACAGGCACAACAGGATCTGGGACCCGGGCTTGCCCAGAGGAGGAACATCTCATGGCTCTTGTCCTCGGCAGAGCCTGATTCCGGAAAGGCACACGTCCGGCTCCCTGTCTCACACGGAAGGTGGCAGCCCTGAAAGATGTTCCTGGTCTTCACTGTCCCCCTGCACCCTCTTCACAGGCACAACAGGATCTGGGACCTGGGCTTGCCCAGAGGAGGAACATCTCATGGCTCTCGTCCTCTGCGGAGCCTTATTCCGGAAAGGCACACGTCTGGCTCCTTGTCCCACACGGAAGGTGGCAGCCCTGAAAGCTGTTGCTGGTCTTCACCGTCCCCCTGCAGCCTATTCACAGGCACAACAGGATCTGGGACCCGGGCTTGCCCAGAGGAGGAACATCTCATGGCTCTCGTCCTCGGCAGAGCCTGTTTCCGAGAAGGCACACGTCCGGCTGCTTGTCCCACACGGAAGGTGGCAGCCCTGAAAGCTGTTGCTGGTCTTCACCGTCCCCCTGCAGCCTATTCACAGGCACAACAGGATCTGGGACCCGGGCTTGCCCAGAGGAGGAACATCTCAGGGCTCTCGTCCTCGGCAGAGCCTGTTTTCGAGAAGGCACACGTCCGGCTCCTTGTCCCACACGGAAGGTGGCAGCCCTGAAAGCTGTTGCTGGTCTTCACCGTCCCCCTGCAGCCTATTCACAGGCACAACAGGAGCCGGGACCTGGGCTTGCCCAGAGGAGGAACATCTCATGGTTCTCGTCCTCGGCAGAGCCTGTTTCCGAAAAGTCACACGTTCGGCTCCTTGTCCCACACGGAAGGTGGCAGCCCTGACAGCTGTTGCTGGTCTTCACCGTCCCCCTGCAGCCTATTCACAGGCACAACAGGATCTGGGACCCGAGCTTGCCCAGAGGAAGAACACCTCATGGCTCTCGTCCTCTGCGGAGCCTTATTCCGGAAAGGCACACGTCCGGATCCTTGTCCCACACGGAAGGTTGCAGGCCGGAAAGCTGTTGCTGGTCTTCACCGTCCTCCTGCAGCCTATTCACAGGTACAACAGGATCTGGGACCCTGCCTTGCCCCGAGGAGGAACATCTCATGGCTCTCGTCCTCGGCAGAGCCTCTTTCCGGAAAGGCACAAGTCTGGCTCCTTGCCCCACACGGAAGGTGGCAGCCCTGAAAGCTGTTGCTGGTCTTCACCGTCCCCCTGCAGCCTATTCACAGGTACAACAGGATATGGGACACGCGCTTGCCCAGAGGAGGAACATCTCATTGATCTCGTCCTCGGCCGAGCCTGATTCCGGAAAGGCACATGTCTGGCTCCTTGTCCCACACGGAAGGTGGCAGCCCTGAAAGCTGTTGCTGGTCTTCACCGTCCCCCTGCAGCCTATTCAAAGGCACAACAGGATTCAGGACCGGGGCTTGCCCAGAGGAGGAACATCTCATGGCTCCGCCCTCGGCAGAGCCTGTTTCCAGAAAGGCACACATCCGGCTCCTTGTCCTACATGGAAGGTGGCAGGCCGGAAAGCTGTTGCTGGTCTTCACCATCCCCCTGCAGCCTATTCACAGGTACAACAGGGTATGGGACACGCGCTTGCCCAGAGGAGGAACATCTCATGGCTCTCGTCCTCGGCAGAGCCTCTTTCCGGAAAGGCACACGTCCGGATCCTTGTCCCACACGGAAGGTGGCAAGACGGAAAGATGTTGCTGGTCTTCACCGTCCCCCTGCAGCCTATTCACAGGCACAACAGGATTCAGGACCGCGGCTTGCCCAGAGGAGGAACATCTCATGGCTCTCGTCCTCGGCAGAGCCTGTTTCCGAGAAGGCACATGTCCGGCTCCTTGTCCCACACGGAAGGTGGCAGCCCTGAAAGCTGTTGCTGGTCTTCACCGTCCCCCTGCAGCCTATTCACAGGTACAACAGGATCTGGGACTTGGGCTTGCCCAGAGGAGGAACATCTCATGGCTCTCGTCCTCGGCAGAGCCTAATTCCGAAAAAGCACTCGTCCGGCTCCTTGTCCCACACGGAAGGTGGCAGCCCTGAAAGCTGTTGCTGGTCTTCACTGTCCCCCTGCAGCCTATTCACAGGCACAACAAGATTCACGACGCGGGCTTGGCCAGAGGAGGAACATCTCCTGGTTCTCGTCCTCGGCAGAGCCTCTTTCCGAGAAGTCCCACGTCCGGCTCCTTGTCCCACACGGAAGGTGGCAGCCCTGAAAGCTGTTGCTGGTCTTCACCGTCCCCCTGCAGCCTATTCACAGGCACAACAGGATCTGGGACCCGGGCTTGCCCAGAGGAAGAACATCTCATGGCTCTCGTCCTCTGCGGAGCCTTATTCCGGAAAGGCACACGTCCGGATCCTTGTCCCACACGGAAGGTGGCAGGCCGGAAAGATGTTGCTGGCCTTCACCGTCCTCCTGCAGCCGATTCACAGGTACAACAGGATCTGGGACCCTGGCTTGCCCAGAGGAGGAACATCTCATGGCTCTCGTCCTCGGCAGAGCCTCTTTCCGGAAAGGCACAAGTCTGGCTCCTTGCCCCACACGGAAGGTGGCAGCCCTGAAAGCTGTTGCTGGTCTTCACCATCCCCCTGCAGCCTATTCACAGGTACAACAGGATATGGGACACGCGCTTGCCCAGAGGAGGAACATCTCATGGCTCTCGTCCTCGGCAGAGCCTCTTTCCGAAAAGGCACACGTCCGGCTCCTTGTCCCACACGGAACGTGGCAGTCCGGAAAGATGTTGCTGGTCTTCACCGTCCCCCTGCAGCCTATTCACAGGCACAAGAGGATCTGGGACCTGGGCTTGCCCAGAGGAGGAACATCTCATGGCTCTCGTCCTCGGCAGAGCCTGTTTCCGAGAAGGCACATGTCCGGCTCCTTGTCCCACACGGAAGGTGGCAGCCCTGAAAGCTGTTGCTGGTGTTCACCGTCCCACTGCAGCCTATTCACAGGCAAAACAGGATCTGGGACTTGGGCTTGCCCAGAGGAGGAACATCTCATGGCTCTCGTCCTCGGCAGAGCCTGTTTCCGAAAAAGCACTCGTCCGGCTCCTTGTCCCACACGGAAGGCGGCAGCCCTGAAAGATGTTGCTGGTCTTCACCGTCCCCCTGCAGCCTATTCACAGGCACAACAGGATCTGGGACCCGGGCTTGCCCAGAGGAAGAACATCTCATGGCTCTCGTCCTCTGCGGAGCCTTATTCCGGAAAGGCACACGTCCGGCTCCTTGTCCCACACGGAAGGTGGCAGGCCGGAAAGCTGTTGCTGGTCTTCACCGTCCCCCTGCAGCCTATTCACAGGTACAACAGGATCTGGGACCCTGGCTTGCCCAGAGGAGGAACATCTCATGGCTCTCGTCCTCGGCGGAGCCTATTTCCGGAACGGCACATGTCTGGCTCCTTGTCCCACACGGAAGGTGGCAGCCCTGAAAGCTGTTGCTGGTCTTCACCGTCCCCCTGCAGCCTATTCACAGGCACAACAGGATTCAGGACCGGGGCTTGCACAGAGGAGGAACATCTCATGGCTCTCGTCCTCGGCAGAGCCTGTTTCCGAGAAGGCACACGTCCGGCTCCCTGTCCCACACTGAAGGTGGCAGCCCTGAAAGATGTTGCTCGTCTTCACCGTCCCCCTGCAGCCTATTCACAGGCACAACAGGATCTGGGACCCGGGCTTGCCCAGAGGAGGAACATCTCATGGCTCTCGTCCTCGGCAGAGCCTGATTCCGGAAAGGCACACGTCCGGCTCCTTGTCCCACACGGAAGGTGGCAGGCCGGAAAGATGTTGCTGGTCTTCACCGTCCCCCTGCAGCCTATTCACAGGCACAACAGGATCTGGGACCCGGGCTTGCCCAGAGGAGGAACATCTCATGGCTCTCGTCCTCGGCAGAGACTCTTTCCGGAAAGGCACACGTCTGGCTCCTTGTCCCACACGGAAGGTGGCAGCCCTGAAAGCTGTTGCTGGTCTTCACCGTCCCCCTCCAGCCTATTCACAGGCACAACAGGATCTGGGACCCGGGCTTCCCCAGAGAAGGAACATCTCATGGTTCTCCTCCTCGGCAGTGCCTCTTTCCGAAAAGGCACACGTCTGGCTCCTTGTCCCACACGGAAGGTGGCACCCCTGAAGGATGTTGCTGGTCTTCACCGTCCCCCTGCAGCCTATTCACAGGCACAACAGGATCTGGGACTTGGGCTTGCCCAGAGGAGGAACATCTCCTGGCTCTCGTCCTCGGCAGAGCCTGATTCCGAAAAGGCACTCGTCCGGTTCCTTGTCCCACACGGAAGGTGGCAGGCCGGAAAGCTGTTGCTGGTCTTCACCGTCCCCCTGCAGCCTATTCATAGGCACAACAGGATCTGGGACCCGGGCTTGCCCAGAGGAGGAACATGTCATGGCTCTCGTCCTCGGGAGAGCCTCTTTCCGGAAAGGCACACGTCCGGCTCCTTGTCCCACACATAGGGTGGGAGCCCTGAAAGATGTTGCTCGTCTTCACCGTCCCCCTGCAGCCTATTCACAGGCACAACAGGATTCAGGACCGGGGCTTGCCCAGAGGAGGAACATCTCATGGCTCTCGTCCTCGGCAGAGCCTGATTCCGGAAAGGCACACTTCCGGCTCCTTGTCCCACACGGAAGGTGGCAGGCTGGAAAGATGTTGCTGGTCTTCACCGTCCCCCTGCAGCCTATTCACAGGCACAACAGGATTCAGGAACGGGGCTTGCCCAGAGGAGGAACATCTCATGGCTCTCGTCCTCGGCAGAGCCTGATTCCAAAAAGGCACACGTCCGGCTCCTTGTCCCACACGGAAGGTGGCAGCCCTGAAAGCTGTTGCTGGTCTTCACCGTCCCCCTGCAGCCTATTCACAGGCACAACAGGGTTCAGGACCGGGGCTTGCCAAGAGGAGGAACATCTCATGGCTCTATTCCTCGGCAGAGCCTGATTCCGGAAAGTCACACGTCCGGATCCTTGTCCCACATGGAAGGTGGCAGCCCTGAAAGCTGTTGCTGGTCTTCACCGTCCCCCTGCAGCCTATTCACAGGCACAAGAGGATCTGGAACCTGGGCTTGCCCAGAGGAGGAACATCTCATGGCTCTCGTCCTCGGCAGAGCCTGATTCCGGAAAGGCACACGTCTGGCTCCTTGTCCCACACGGAAGGTGGCAGCCCTGAAAGCTGTTGCTGGTCTTCACCGTCCCCCTGCAGCCTATTCACAGGCACAACAGGATTCAAGACCGGGGCTTGCCCAGAGGACCAACATCTCATGGCTCTCGTCCTCGGCAGAGCCTGTTTCCGAGAAGGCACACGTCCGGCTCCCTGTCCCACACTGAAGGTGGCAGCCCTGAAAGATGTTGCTGGTCTTCACCGTCCCCCTGCAGCCTATTCACAGGCACAACAGGATTCAGGACCGGGGCTTGCCCAGAGGAGGAACATCTCATGGCTCTCATCCTCGGCAGAGCGTGATTCCGGAAACGCACACGTCCGGCTCCTTGTCCCACACGGAAGGTGGCAGGCTGGAAAGATGTTGCTGGTCTTCACCGTCCCCCTGCAGCCTATTCACAGGCACAACAGGATTCAGGAACGGGGCTTGCCAAGAGGAGGAACATCTCATGTCTCTCGTCCTCGGCAGAGCCTGTTTCCGAAAAGGCACACGTCCGGCTACTTGTCCCACACGGAAGGTGGCAGCCCTGAAGGATGTTGCTGGTCTTCACCGTCCCCCTGCAGCCTATTCACAGGTACAACAGGATATCGGACACGCGCTTGCCCAGAGGAGGAACATCTCATGGCTCTCGTCCTTGGCGGAGCCTGATTCCGGAAAGGCACACGTCTGGCTCCTTGTCCCACACGGAAGGTGGCAGCCCTGAAAGATGTTGCTCGTCTTCACCGTCCCCCTGCAGCCTATTCATAGGCACAAACGGATTCAGGACCGGGGCTTGCACAGAGGAGGAACATCTCATGGCTCTCGTCCTCGGCATAGCCTATTTCCGAAAAGGCACACGTCCGGCTCCTTGTCCACACGGAAGGTGGCAGCCCTGCAAGATGTTGCTGGCCTTCACCGTCCCCCTGCAGCCTATTCACAGGCACAACAGGATCTGGGACCTGGGCTTGCCCAGAGGAGGAACATCTCATGGCTCTCGTCCTCGGCATAGCCTATTTCCGAAAAGGCACACCTGCGGTTCCTTGTCCGACACGGAAGGTGGCAGCCCTTAAAGATTTTGCTGGTCTTCACCCTCCCCCTGCAGCCTATTCACAGGCACAACAGGATCTGGGACCCGGGCTTGCCCAGAGGAGGAACATCTCATGGTTCTCGTCCTCGGCAGAGCCTTATTCCGGAAAGGCACACGTCCGGCTCCTTGTCCCACACGGAAGGTGGCAGCCCTGAAAGCTGTTGCTGGTATTCACCGTCCCCCTGCAGCCTATTCACAGGCGCAACAGGACCTGGGACCCGGGCTTGCCCAGAGGAAGAACATCTCATGGCTCTCGTCCTCGAAAGAGCCTGATTCTGGAAAGGCACACGTCCGGCTTCTTGTCCCACACGGAAGGTGGCAGCCCTGAAAGATGTTGCTCGTCTTCACCGTCCCCCTGCAGCCTATTCACAAGCACAACATGATTCACGACGCGGGCTTGGCCAGAGGAGGAACATCTCATGGCTCTCGTCCTCGGCGGAGCCTGTTTCCGAGAAGGCACACGTCCGACCCCTTGTCCCACACGGAAGGTGGCAGCCCTGAAGGATGTTGCTGGTCTTCACCGTCCCCCTGCAGCCTTTTCACAGGCACAACAGGATCTGGGACTCGGGCTTGCCCAGAGGAGGAACATCTCATGGCTCTCGTCCTCGGCAGAGCCTCTTTCCGGAAAGGCACACGTCCGGATTCTTGTCCCACACGGAAGGTGGCAGGACGGAAAGCTGTTGCTGGTCTTCACCATCCCCCTGCAGCCTATTCGCAGGCACAACAGGATTCACGACACGGGCTTGCCAGAGGAGGAACTTCTCATGGCTCTCGTCCTCGGCAGAGCCTCTTTCCGGAAAAGCACACGTCCGGCTCCTTGTCCCACACGGAAGGTGGCAGCCCTGAAAGATGTTCCTGGTCTTCACCGTCCCCCTGCAGCCTATTCACAGGCACAACAGGATCTGGGACCCGGGCTTGCCCAGAGGAAGAACATCTCATGGCTCTCGTCCTCGAAAGAGCCTGATTCTGGAAAGGTACACGTCCGGCTTCTTGTCCCACAGGGAAGGTGGCAGCCCTGAAAGATATTGCTCGTCTTCACCGTCCCCCTGCAGCCTATTCACAAGCACAACATGATTCACGACGCGGGCTTGGCCAGAGGAGGAACATCTCATGGCTCTCGTCCTCGGAAGAGCCTGATTCTGGAAAGGCACACGTCCGGCTCCTTGTCCCACACGGAAGGTGGCAGCCCTGAAGGATGTTGCTGGTCTTCACCGTCCCCCTGCAGCCTTTTCACACGCACAACAGGATCTGGGACTCGGGCTTGCCCAGAGGAGGAACATCTCATGGCTCTCGTCCTCGGCAGAGCTTCTTTCCGAATAGGCACACGTCCGGCTCCTTGTCCCACACGGAAGGTGGCAGGACGGAAAGCTGTTGATGGTCTTCACCGTCCCCCTGCAGCCTATTCACAGGTACAACAGGATCTGGGACCCGGGCTTGCCCAGAGGAGGAACATCTCGTGGCTCTCGTCCTCGGCAGAGCCTCTTTCCGGATAGGCACACGTCCGGCTCCTTGTCCCACACGGAAGGTGGCAGCCCTGAAAGCTGTTGCTGGTCTTCACCGTCCCCCTGCAGCCTATTCACAGGCACAACAGGATCTGGGACCCGGGCTTGCCCAGAGGAGGAACATCTCATGGCTCTCGTCCTCAGCGGAGCCTGTTTCCGAGAAGGCACACGTCCGACCCCTTGTCCCACACGAAAGGTGGCAGCCCTGAAGGATGTTGCTGGTCTTCACCGTCCCCCTGCAGCCTTTTCACAGGCACAACAGGATCTGGGACCCGGGCTTGCCCAGAGGAGGAACATCTCATGGCTCTCGTCCTCGGCGGAGCCTGTTTCCGAGAAGGCACACGGCCGGATCCTTGTCCCACACGGAAGGTGGCAGCCCTGAAAGCTGTTGCTCGTCTTCACCGTCCCCCTGCAGCCTATTCGCAGGCACAACAGGATTCACGACACGGGCTTGCCAGAGGAGGAACATCTCATGGCTCTCGTCCTCGGCAGAGCCTCTTTCCGGAAAAGCACACGTCCGGCTCCTTGTACCACACGGAAGCTGGAACCCCTGAAGGATGTTGCTGGTCTTCACCGTCCCCCTGCAGCCTTTTCACAGGCACAACAGGATCTGGGACTCGGGCTTGCCCAGAGGAGGAACATCTCATGGCTCTCGTCCTCGGCAGAGCCTGATTCCGGAAAGGCACACGTCCGGATCCTTGTCCCACACGGAAGGTGGCAGGACGGAAAGCTGTTGATGGTCTTCACCGTCCCCCTGCAGCCTATTCACAGCTACAACAGGATCTGGGACCCGGGCTTGCCCAGAGGAGGAACATCTCATGGCTCTCGTCCTCGGCAGAGCCTCTTTCCGGAATAGCACACGTCCGGCTCCTTGTCCCACGCGGAAGGTGGCAGCCCTGAAAGATGTTGCTGGTCTTCACCGTCCCCCTGCAGCCTATTCACAGGCACAACAGGATCTGGGACCCGGGCTTGCCCAGAGGAGGAACATCTCATGGCTCTCGTCCTCGGCAGAGCCTCTTTCCGAAAAGGCACACGTCCTGCTCCTTGTCCCACATGGAAGGTGGAAGCCCTGAAAGCTGTTGCTGGTCTTCACCGTCCCCCTGCAGCCATTTAACAGGTACAACAGGATATGGGACACGCGCTTGCCCAGAGGAGGAACATCTCATGGCTCTCGTCCTCGGCAGAGCCTGTTTCCGGAAAGGCACACGTCCGGATCCTTGTCCCACACGGAAGGTGGCAGGACGGAAAGCTGTTGATGGTCTTCACCGTCCCCCTGCAGCCTATTCACAGCTACAACAGGATCTGGGACCCGGGCTTGCCCAGAGGAGGAACATCTCATGGCTCTCGTCCTCGGCAGAGCCTCTTTCCGGAAAAGCACACGTCCGGCTCATTGTCCCACACGGAAGGTGGCAGCTCTGAAAGATGTTGCTGGTCTTCACCGTCCCCCTGCAGCCTATTCACAGGCACAACAGGATCTGGGACCCGGGCTTGCCCAGAGGAGGAACATCTCATGGCTCTCGTCCTCGGCAGAGCCTCTTTCCGAAAAGGCACACGTCCGGCTCCTTCTCCCACACAAAAGGTGGCAGCCCTGAAAGATGTTGCTGGTCTTCACCGTCCCCCTGCAGCCTATTCACAGGCACAACAGGATCTGGGACCCGGGCTTGCCAAAGGAGGAACATCTCATAGCTTTCGTCCTCGGCAGAGCCTGATTCCGAAAAGGCACACGTCCGGCTCCTTGTCCCACACGGAAGGCGGCAGACCTGAAAGCTGTTGCTGGTCTTCACCGTCCCCCTGCAGCCTATTCATAGGCACAACAGGATCTGGGACCTGGGCTTGCCCAGAGAAGGAACATCTCATGGCTCTCGTCCTCGGCAGAGCCTCTTTCCGGAAAAGCACACGTCCGGCTCCTTGTCCCACACGGAAGCTGGAACCCCTGAAGGATGTTGCTGGTCTTCACCGTCCCCCTGCAGCCTATTCACAGGCACAACAGGATCTGGGACCCGGGCTTGCCCAGAGGAGGAACATCTCATGGCGCTCGTCCTCGGCGGGGCGTGATTCCGGAAAGGCACACGTCCGGCTCCTTGTCCCACACGAAAGGTGGCAGGCCGGAAAGCTGTTGCTGGTCTTCACCGTCCCCCTGCAGCCTATTCACAGGTACAACAGGATCTGGGACCCGGACTTGCCCAGAGGAGGAACATCTCATGGCTCTCGTCCTCGGCAGAGCCTGATTCCGGAAAGGCACTCGTCTGGCTCCTTGTCCCACATGGAAGGTGGCAGCCCTGAAAGATGTTGCTCGTCTTCACCACCCCCTGCAGCCTATTCACAGGTATAACAGGATTCAGGACCGGGGCTTGCCCAGAGGAGGAAAATCTCATGGCTCTCGTCCTCGGCAGGGCCTGTTTCCGAAAAGGCACTCGTCCGGCTCCTTGTCCCACACGGAAGGTGGCAGCCCTGAAAGATGTTGCTGGTCTTCACCGTCCCCCTGCAGCCTGTTCACAGGCACAACAGGATTCAGGACCGGGGGTTGCCCAGAGGAGGAACATCTCCTGGCTCTCGTCCTCGGCAGAGCCAGATTCTGGAAAGGCACTCGTCTGGCTCCTTGTCCCACATGGAAGGTGGCAGCCCTGAAAGCTGTTGCTGGTCTTCACCGTCCCCCTGCAGCCTATTCACAGGCACAACAGGATTCACAACACGGGCTTGCCCAGAGGAGGAACATCTCATGGCTCTCGTCCTCGGCAGAGCCTCTTTCCGAAAAGGCACACGTCCGGCTCCTTCTCCCACACAAAAGGTGGCAGCCCTGAAAGCTGTTGCTGGTCTTCACCGTCCCCCTGCAGCCTATTCACAGGCACAACAGGATCTGGGACCCGGGCTTGCCAAAGGAGGAACATCTCATAGCTTTCGTCCTCGGCAGAGCCTGATTCCGAAAAGGCACACGTCCGGCTCCTTGTCCCACACGGAAGGCGGCAGACCTGAAAGCTGTTGCTGGTCTTCACCGTCCCCCTGCAGCCTATTCACAGGCACAACAGGATCTGGGACCTGGGCTTGCCCAGAGAAGGAACATCTCATGGCTCTCGTCCTCGGCAGAGCCTCTTTCCGGAAAAGCACACGTCCGGCTCCTTGTCCCACACGGAAGCTGGAACCCCTGAAGGATGTTGCTGGTCTTCACCGTCCCCCTGCAGCCTATTCACAGGCACAACAGGATCTGGGACCCGGGCTTGCCCAGAGGAGGAACATCTCATGGCGCTCGTCCTCGGCGGGGCGTGATTCCGGAAAGGCACACGTCCGGCTCCTTGTCCCACACGAAAGGTGGCAGGCCGGAAAGCTGTTGCTGGTCTTCACCGTCCCCCTGCAGCCTATTCACAGGTACAACAGGATCTGGGACCCGGACTTGCCCAGAGGAGGAACATCTCATGGCTCTCTTCCTCGGCAGAGCCTGATTCCGGAAAGGCACTCGTCTGGCTCCTTGTCCCACATGGAAGGTGGCAGCCCTGAAAGATGTTGCTCGTCTTCACCGCCCCCTGCAGCCTATTCACAGGTATAACAGGATTCAGGACCGGGGCTTGCCCAGAGGAGGAAAATCTCATGGCTCTCGTCCTCGGCAGGGCCTGTTTCCGAAAAGGCACTCGTCCGGCTCCTTGTCCCACACGGAAGGTGGCAGCCCTGAAAGATGTTGCTGGTCTTCACCGTCCCCCTGCAGCCTGTTCACAGGCACAACAGGATTCAGGACCGGGGGTTGCCCAGAGGAGGAACATCTCATGGCTCTCGTCCTCGGCAGGGCTTGTTTCCGAAAAGGCACATCCGGCTCCTTGTCCCACAAGGAAGGTGACAGCCCTGAAAGCTGTTGCTGGTCTTCACCGTCCCCCTGCAGCCTATTCACAGGCACAACAAGATCTGGGACCTGGGCTTGCCCAGAGTAGGAACATCTCATGGCTCTCGTCCTCGGCAGAGCCTGTTTCCGAGAAGGCACACGTCCGGCTCCTTGTCCCACACGTAAGGTGGCACCCCTGAAGGATGTTGCTGGTCTTCACCGTCCCCCTGCAGCCTATTCACAGGCACAACAGGATCTGGGACCCGGGCTTGCCCAGAGGAGGAACATCTCATGGCGCTCGTCCTCGGTAGAGCCTGATTCCGGAAAGGCACACGTCCGGCTCCTTGTCCCACACGAAAGGCGGCAGACCGGAAAGCTGTTGCTGGTCTTCACTGTCCCCCTGCAGCCTATTCACAGGCACAACAGGATCTGGGACCCGGGCTTGCCCAGAGGAGGAACATCTCATGGCGCTCGTCCTCGGTAGAGCCTGTTTCCGAGAAGGCACACGTCCGGCTCCTTGTCCCACACGGAAGGTGGCAGCCCTCAAGGATGTTGCTGGTCTTCACCGTCCCCCTGCAGCCTATTCACAGGCACAACAGGATCTGGGACCCGGGCTTGCCAAAGGAGGAACATCTCATAGCTTTCGTCCTCGGCAGAGCCTGATTCCGAAAAGGCACACGTCCGGCTCCTTGTCCCACACGGAAGGTGGCAGCCCTGAAAGCTGTTGCTGGTCTTCACCGTCCCCCTGCAGCCTATTCACAGGCACAACAGGATCTGGGACCCGGGCTTGCCCAGAGTAGGAACATCTCATGGCTCTCGTCCTCGGCAGAGCCTCTTTCCAAAAAGGCATACGTCCGGCTCCTTGTCCCACACGGAAGGTGGCAGCCCTGAAAGCTGTTGCTGGTCTTCACCGTCCCCCTGCAGCCTATTCACAGGCACAACAGGATCTGGGACCCGGGCTTGCCCAGAGGAGGAACATCTCATGGCTCTCGTCCTCGGCAGAGCCTGATTCAGGAAAGGCACACGTCCGGCTTCTTGTCCCACACGGAAGGTGGCAGCCCTGAAAGATGTTGCTCGTCTTCACCGTCCCCCTGCAGCCTATTCACAAGCACAACATGATTCACGACGCGGGCTTGGCCAGAGGAGTAACATCTCATGGCTCTCGTCCTCGGAAGAGCCTGATTCTGGAAAGGCACACGTCCGGCTCCTTGTCCCACACGGAAGGTGGCACCCCTGAAGGATGTTGCTGGTCTTCACCGTCCCCCTGCAGCCTATTCACAGGCACAACAGGATCTGGGACCCGGGCTTGGCCAGAGGAGTAACATCTCATGGCTCTCGTCCTCGGAAGAGCCTGATTCTGGAAAGGCACTCGTCTGGCTCCTTGTCCCACATGGAAGGTGGCAGCCCTGAAAGCTGTTGCTCGTCTTCACCGCCCCCTGCAGCCTATTCACAGGTATAACAGGATTCAGGACCGGGGCTTGCCCAGAGGAGGAACATCTCATGGCTCTCGTCCTCGGCAGAGCCTGATTCCGGAAAGGCACTCGTCTGGCTCTTTGTCCCACACGGAAGGTGGCAGCCCTGAAAGCTGTTGCTGGTCTTCACCGTCCCCCTGCAGCCTATTCACAGGCACAACAGGATCTGGGACCCGGGCTTGCCCAGAGGAGGAACATCTCATGGCTCTCGTCCTCGGCGGAGCCTGTTTCCGAGAAGGCACACGTCCGACCCCTTGTCCCACACGGAAGGTGGCAGCCCTGAAGGATGTTGCTGGTCTTCACCGTCCCCCTGCAGCCTTTTCACACGCACAACAGGATCTGGGACTCGGGCTTGCCCAGAGGAGGAACATCTCATGGCTCTCGTCCTCGGCAGAGCTTCTTTCCGAATAGGCACACATCCGGCTCCTTGTCCCACACGGAAGGTGGCAGGACGGAAAGCTGTTGATGGTCTTCACCGTCCCCCTGCAGCCTATTCACAGGTACAACAGGATCTGGGACCCGGGCTTGCCCAGAGGAGGAACATCTCGTGGCTCTCGTCCTCGGCAGAGCCTCTTTCCGGATATGCACACGTCCGGCTCCTTGTCCCACACGGAAGGTGGCAGCCCTGAAAGATGTTGCTGGTCTTCACCGTCCCCCTGCAGCCTATTCACAGGCACAACAGGATCTGGGACCCGGGCTTGCCCAGAGGAGGAACATCTCATGGCTCTCGTCCTCAGCGGAGCCTGTTTCCGAGAAGGCACACGTCCGACCCCTTGTCCCACACGAAAGGTGGCAGCCCTGAAGGATGTTGCTGGTCTTCACCGTCCCCCTGCAGCCTTTTCACAGGCACAACAGGATCTGGGACCCGGGCTTGCCCACAGAAGGAACATCTCATGGCTCTCGTCCTCGGCAGAGCCTGTTTCCGAGAAGGCACACGGCCGGATCCTTGTCCCACACGGAAGGTGGCAGGACGGAAAGCTGTTGCTGGTCTTCACCATCCCCCTGCAGCCTATTCGCAGGCACAACAGGATTCACGACACGGGCTTGCCAGAGGAGGAACATCTCATGGCTCTCGTCCTCGGCAGAGCCTCTTTCCGGAAAAGCACACGTCCGGCTCCTTGTACCACACGGAAGCTGGAACCCCTGAAGGATGTTGCTGGTCTTCACCGTCCCCCTGCAGCCTTTTCACAGGCACAACAGGATCTGGGACTCGGGCTTGCCCAGAGGAGGAACATCTCATGGCTCTCGTCCTCGGCAGAGCCTGATTCCGGAAAGGCACACGTCCGGATCCTTGTCCCACACGGAAGGTGGCAGGACGGAAAGCTGTTGATGGTCTTCACCGTCCCCCTGCAGCCTATTCACAGCTACAACAGGATCTGGGACCCGGGCTTGCCCAGAGGAGGAACATCTCATGGCTCTCGTCCTCGGCAGAGCCTCTTTCCGGAATAGCACACGTCCGGCTCCTTGTCCCACGCGGAAGGTGGCAGCCCTGAAAGATGTTGCTGGTCTTCACCGTCCCCCTGCAGCCTATTCACAGGCACAACAGGATCTGGGACCCGGGCTTGCCCAGAGGGGGAACATCTCATGGCTCTCGTCCTCGGCAGAGCCTCTTTCCGAAAAGGCACACGTCCTGCTCCTTGTCCCACATGGAAGGTGGCAGCCCTGAAAGCTGTTGCTGGTCTTCACCGTCCCCCTGCAGCCATTTAACAGGTACAACAGGATATGGGACACGCGCT
This sequence comes from Astur gentilis, assembly GCF_929443795.1. NCBI lineage: Eukaryota > Metazoa > Chordata > Aves > Accipitriformes > Accipitridae > Astur > Astur gentilis. The sequence goes on from NC_064889.1 coordinate 1,154,087, forward strand.
TGCCCAGAGGAGGAACATCTCATGGCTCTCGTCCTCGGCAGAGCCTGTTTCCGGAAAGGCACACGTCCGGATCCTTGTCCCACACGGAAGGTGGCAGGACGGAAAGCTGTTGCTGGTCTTCACCGTCCCCCTGCAGCCATTTAACAGGTACAACAGGATCTGGGACTCGGGCTTGCCCAGAGGAGGAACATCTCATGGCTCTCGTCCTCGGCAGAGCCTCTTTCCGGATAGGCACACGTCCGGCTCCTTGTCCCACACGGAAGGTGGCAGCCCTGAAAGCTGTTGCTGGTCTTCACCGTCCCCCTGCAGCCTATTCACAGGCACAACAGGATCTGGGACCCGGGCTTGCCCAGAGGAGGAACATCTCATGGCTCTCGTCCTCGGCGGAGCCTGTTTCCGAGAAGGCACACGTCCGACCCCTTGTCCCACACGGAAGGTGGCAGGACGGAAAGCTGTTGATGGTCTTCACCGTCCCCCTGCAGCCTATTCACAGCTACAACAGGATCTGGGACCCGGGCTTGCCCAGAGGAGGAACATCTCATGGCTCTCGTCCTCGGCAGAGCCTCTTTCCGGAAAAGCACACGTCCGGCTCATTGTCCCACACGGAAGGTGGCAGCTCTGAAAGATGTTGCTGGTCTTCACCGTCCCCCTGCAGCCTATTCACAGGCACAACAGGATCTGGGACCCGGGCTTGCCCAGAGGAGGAACATCTCATGGCTCTCGTCCTCGGCAGAGCCTCTTTCCGAAAAGGCACACGTCCGGCTCCTTCTCCCACACAAAAGGTGGCAGCCCTGAAAGCTGTTGATGGTCTTCACCGTCCCCCTGCAGCCTATTCACAGCTACAACAGGATCTGGGACCTGGGCTTGCCCAGAGTAGGAACATCTCATGGCTCTCGTCCTCGGCAGAGCCTCTTTCCGGAAATGCACACGTCCGGCTCCTTGTCCCACACGGAAGCTGGAACCCCTGAAGGATGTTGCTGGTCTTCACCGTCCCCCTGCAGCCTATTCACAGGCACAACAGGATCTGGGACCCGGGCTTGCCCAGAGGAGGAACATCTCATGGCGCTCGTCCTCGGCGGGGCGTGATTCCGGAAAGGCACACGTCCGGCTCCTTGTCCCACACGAAAGGTGGCAGGCCGGAAAGCTGTTGCTGGTCTTCACCGTCCCCCTGCAGCCTATTCACAGGTACAACAGGATCTGGGACCCGGACTTGCCCAGAGGAGGAACATCTCATGGCTCTCTTCCTCGGCAGAGCCTGATTCCGGAAAGGCACTCGTCTGGCTCCTTGTCCCACATGGAAGGTGGCAGCCCTGAAAGATGTTGCTCGTCTTCACCGCCCCCTGCAGCCTATTCACAGGTATAACAGGATTCAGGACCGGGGCTTGCCCAGAGGAGGAAAATCTCATGGCTCTCGTCCTCGGCAGGGCCTGTTTCCGAAAAGGCACTCGTCCGGCTCCTTGTCCCACACGGAAGGTGGCAGCCCTGAAAGATGTTGCTGGTCTTCACCGTCCCCCTGCAGCCTGTTCACAGGCACAACAGGATTCAGGACCGGGGGTTGCCCAGAGGAGGAACATCTCATGGCTCTCGTCCTCGGCAGGGCTTGTTTCCGAAAAGGCACATCCGGCTCCTTGTCCCACAAGGAAGGTGACAGCCCTGAAAGCTGTTGCTGGTCTTCACCGTCCCCCTGCAGCCTATTCACAGGCACAACAAGATCTGGGACCTGGGCTTGCCCAGAGTAGGAACATCTCATGGCTCTCGTCCTCGGCAGAGCCTGTTTCCGAGAAGGCACACGTCCGGCTCCTTGTCCCACACGTAAGGTGGCACCCCTGAAGGATGTTGCTGGTCTTCACCGTCCCCCTGCAGCCTATTCACAGGCACAACAGGATCTGGGACCCGGGCTTGCCCAGAGGAGGAACATCTCATGGCGCTCGTCCTCGGTAGAGCCTGATTCCGGAAAGGCACACGTCCGGCTCCTTGTCCCACACGAAAGGCGGCAGACCGGAAAGCTGTTGCTGGTCTTCACTGTCCCCCTGCAGCCTATTCACAGGCACAACAGGATCTGGGACCCGGGCTTGCCCAGAGGAGGAACATCTCATGGCGCTCGTCCTCGGTAGAGCCTGTTTCCGAGAAGGCACACGTCCGGCTCCTTGTCCCACACGGAAGGTGGCAGCCCTCAAGGATGTTGCTGGTCTTCACCGTCCCCCTGCAGCCTATTCACAGGCACAACAGGATCTGGGACCCGGGCTTGCCAAAGGAGGAACATCTCATAGCTTTCGTCCTCGGCAGAGCCTGATTCCGAAAAGGCACACGTCCGGCTCCTTGTCCCACACGGAAGGTGGCAGCCCTGAAAGCTGTTGCTGGTCTTCACCGTCCCCCTGCAGCCTATTCACAGGCACAACAGGATCTGGGACCCGGGCTTGCCCAGAGTAGGAACATCTCATGGCTCTCGTCCTCGGCAGAGCCTCTTTCCAAAAAGGCATACGTCCGGCTCCTTGTCCCACACGGAAGGTGGCAGCCCTGAAAGCTGTTGCTGGTCTTCACCGTCCCCCTGCAGCCTATTCACAGGCACAACAGGATCTGGGACCCGGGCTTGCCCAGAGGAGGAACATCTCATGGCTCTCGTCCTCGGCAGAGCCTGATTCAGGAAAGGCACACGTCCGGCTTCTTGTCCCACACGGAAGGTGGCAGCCCTGAAAGATGTTGCTCGTCTTCACCGTCCCCCTGCAGCCTATTCACAAGCACAACATGATTCACGACGCGGGCTTGGCCAGAGGAGTAACATCTCATGGCTCTCGTCCTCGGAAGAGCCTGATTCTGGAAAGGCACACGTCCGGCTCCTTGTCCCACACGGAAGGTGGCACCCCTGAAGGATGTTGCTGGTCTTCACCGTCCCCCTGCAGCCTATTCACAGGCACAACAGGATCTGGGACCCGGGCTTGGCCAGAGGAGTAACATCTCATGGCTCTCGTCCTCGGAAGAGCCTGATTCTGGAAAGGCACTCGTCTGGCTCCTTGTCCCACATGGAAGGTGGCAGCCCTGAAAGCTGTTGCTCGTCTTCACCGCCCCCTGCAGCCTATTCACAGGTATAACAGGATTCAGGACCGGGGCTTGCCCAGAGGAGGAACATCTCATGGCTCTCGTCCTCGGCAGAGCCTGATTCCGGAAAGGCACTCGTCTGGCTCTTTGTCCCACACGGAAGGTGGCAGCCCTGAAAGCTGTTGCTGGTCTTCACCGTCCCCCTGCAGCCTATTCACAGGCATAACAGGATCTGGGACCCGGGCTTGCCCAGAGGAGGAACATCTCATGGCTCTCGTCCTCGGCGGAGCCTGTTTCCGAGAAGGCACACGTCCGACCCCTTGTCCCACACGGAAGGTGGCAGCCCTGAAGGATGTTGCTGGTCTTCACCGTCCCCCTGCAGCCTTTTCACACGCACAACAGGATCTGGGACTCGGGCTTGCCCAGAGGAGGAACATCTCATGGCTCTCGTCCTCGGCAGAGCTTCTTTCCGAATAGGCACACGTCCGGCTCCTTGTCCCACACGGAAGGTGGCAGGACGGAAAGCTGTTGATGGTCTTCACCGTCCCCCTGCAGCCTATTCACAGGTACAACAGGATCTGGGACCCGGGCTTGCCCAGAGGAGGAACATCTCGTGGCTCTCGTCCTCGGCAGAGCCTCTTTCCGGATATGCACACGTCCGGCTCCTTGTCCCACACGGAAGGTGGCAGCCCTGAAAGCTGTTGCTGGTCTTCACCGTCCCCCTGCAGCCTATTCACAGGCACAACAGGATCTGGGACCCGGGCTTGCCCAGAGGAGGAACATCTCATGGCTCTCGTCCTCAGCGGAGCCTGTTTCCGAGAAGGCACACGTCCGACCCCTTGTCCCACACGAAAGGTGGCAGCCCTGAAGGATGTTGCTGGTCTTCACCGTCCCCCTGCAGCCTTTTCACAGGCACAACAGGATCTGGGACCCGGGCTTGCCCACAGGAGGAACATCTCATGGCTCTCGTCCTCGGCGGAGCCTGTTTCCGAGAAGGCACACGGCCGGATCCTTGTCCCACACGGAAGGTGGCAGGACGGAAAGCTGTTGCTGGTCTTCACCATCCCCCTGCAGCCTATTCGCAGGCACAACAGGATTCACGACACGGGCTTGCCAGAGGAGGAACATCTCATGGCTCTCGTCCTCGGCAGAGCCTCTTTCCGGAAAAGCACACGTCCGGCTCCTTGTACCACACGGAAGCTGGAACCCCTGAAGGATGTTGCTGGTCTTCACCGTCCCCCTGCAGCCTTTTCACAGGCACAACAGGATCTGGGACTCGGGCTTGCCCAGAGGAGGAACATCTCATGGCTCTCGTCCTCGGCAGAGCCTGATTCCGGAAAGGCACACGTCCGGATCCTTGTCCCACACGGAAGGTGGCAGGACGGAAAGCTGTTGATGGTCTTCACCGTCCCCCTGCAGCCTATTCACAGGTACAACAGGATCTGGGACCCGGGCTTGCCCAGAGGAGGAACATCTCATGGCTCTCGTCCTCGGCAGAGCCTCTTTCCGGAATAGCACACGTCCGGCTCCTTGTCCCACGCGGAAGGTGGCAGCCCTGAAAGATGTTGCTGGTCTTCACCGTCCCCCTGCAGCCTATTCACAGGCACAACAGGATCTGGGACCCGGGCTTGCCCAGAGGAGGAACATCTCATGGCTCTCGTCCTCGGCAGAGCCTCTTTCCGAAAAGGCACACGTCCTGCTCCTTGTCCCACATGGAAGGTGGCAGCCCTGAAAGCTGTTGCTGGTCTTCACCGTCCCCCTGCAGCCATTTAACAGGTACAACAGGATATGGGACACGCGCTTGCCCAGAGGAGGAACATCTCATGGCTCTCGTCCTCGGCAGAGCCTGTTTCCGGAAAGGCACACGTCCGGATCCTTGTCCCACACGGAAGGTGGCAGGACGGAAAGCTGTTGCTGGTCTTCACCGTCCCCCTGCAGCCATTTAACAGGTACAACAGGATCTGGGACTCGGGCTTGCCCAGAGGAGGAACATCTCATGGCTCTCGTCCTCGGCAGAGCCTCTTTCCGGATAGGCACACGTCCGGCTCCTTGTCCCACACGGAAGGTGGCAGCCCTGAAAGCTGTTGCTGGTCTTCACCGTCCCCCTGCAGCCTATTCACAGGCACAACAGGATCTGGGACCCGGGCTTGCCCAGAGGAGGAACATCTCATGGCTCTCGTCCTCGGCGGAGCCTGTTTCCGAGAAGGCACACGTCCGACCCCTTGTCCCACACGGAAGGTGGCAGGACGGAAAGCTGTTGATGGTCTTCACCGTCCCCCTGCAGCCTATTCACAGCTACAACAGGATCTGGGACCCGGGCTTGCCCAGAGGAGGAACATCTCATGGCTCTCGTCCTCGGCAGAGCCTCTTTCCGGAAAAGCACACGTCCGGCTCATTGTCCCACACGGAAGGTGGCAGATCTGAAAGATGTTGCTGGTCTTCACCGTCCCCCTGCAGCCTATTCACAGGCACAACAGGATCTGGGACCCGGGCTTGCCCAGAGGAGGAACATCTCATGGCTCTCGTCCTCGGCAGAGCCTCTTTCCGAAAAGGCACACGTCCGGCTCCTTCTCCCACACAAAAGGTGGCAGCCCTGAAAGCTGTTGATGGTCTTCACCGTCCCCCTGCAGCCTATTCACAGCTACAACAGGATCTGGGACCTGGGCTTGCCCAGAGAAGGAACATCTCATGGCTCTCGTCCTCGGCAGAGCCTCTTTCCGGAAAAGCACACGTCCGGCTCCTTGTCCCACACGGAAGCTGGAACCCCTGAAGGATGTTGCTGGTCTTCACCGTCCCCCTGCAGCCTATTCACAGGCACAACAGGATCTGGGACCCGGGCTTGCCCAGAGGAGGAACATCTCATGGCGCTCGTCCTCGGCGGGGCGTGATTCCGGAAAGGCACACGTCCGGCTCCTTGTCCCACACGAAAGGTGGCAGGCCGGAAAGCTGTTGCTGGTCTTCACCGTCCCCCTGCAGCCTATTCACAGGTACAACAGGATCTGGGACCCGGACTTGCCCAGAGGAGGAACATCTCATGGCGCTCGTCCTCGGCAGAGCCTGATTCCGGAAAGGCACTCGTCTGGCTCCTTGTCCCACATGGAAGGTGGCAGCCCTGAAAGATGTTGCTTGTCTTCACCGCCCCCTGCAGCCTATTCACAGGTATAACAGGATTCAGGACCGGGGCTTGCCCAGAGGAGGAAAATCTCATGGCTCTCGTCCTCGGCAGGGCCTGTTTCCGAAAAGGCACTCGTCCGGCTCCTTGTCCCACACGGAAGGTGGCAGCCCTGAAAGATGTTGCTGGTCTTCACCGTCCCCCTGCAGCCTGTTCACAGGCACAACAGGATTCAGGACCGGGGGTTGCCCAGAGGAGGAACATCTCATGGCTCTCGTCCTCGGCAGGGCTTGTTTCCGAAAAGGCACATCCGGCTCCTTGTCCCACAAGGAAGGTGACAGCCCTGAAAGCTGTTGCTGGTCTTCACCGTCCCCCTGCAGCCTATTCACAGGCACAACAAGATCTGGGACCTGGGCTTGCCCAGAGTAGGAACATCTCATGGCTCTCGTCCTCGGCAGAGCCTGTTTCCGAGAAGGCACACGTCCGGCTCCTTGTCCCACACGTAAGGTGGCACCCCTGAAGGATGTTGCTGGTCTTCACCGTCCCCCTGCAGCCTATTCACAGGCACAACAGGATCTGGGACCCGGGCTTGCCCAGAGGAGGAACATCTCATGGCGCTCGTCCTCGGTAGAGCCTGATTCCGGAAAGGCACACGTCCGGCTCCTTGTCCCACACGAAAGGCGGCAGACCGGAAAGCTGTTGCTGGTCTTCACTGTCCCCCTGCAGCCTATTCACAGGCACAACAGGATCTGGGACCCGGGCTTGCCCAGAGGAGGAACATCTCATGGCGCTCGTCCTCGGTAGAGCCTGTTTCCGAGAAGGCACACGTCCGGCTCCTTGTCCCACACGGAAGGTGGCAGCCCTCAAGGATGTTGCTGGTCTTCACCGTCCCCCTGCAGCCTATTCACAGGCACAACAGGATCTGGGACCCGGGCTTGCCAAAGGAGGAACATCTCATAGCTTTCGTCCTCGGCAGAGCCTGATTCCGAAAAGGCACACGTCCGGCTCCTTGTCCCACACGGAAGGTGGCAGCCCTGAAAGCTGTTGCTGGTCTTCACCGTCCCCCTGCAGCCTATTCACAGGCACAACAGGATCTGGGACCCGGGCTTGCCCAGAGGAGGAACATCTCATGGCTCTCGTCCTCGGCAGAGCCTGATTCAGGAAAGGCACACGTCCGGCTTCTTGTCCCACACGGAAGGTGGCAGCCCTGAAAGATGTTGCTCGTCTTCACCGTCCCCCTGCAGCCTATTCACAAGCACAACATGATTCACGACGCGGGCTTGGCCAGAGGAGTAACATCTCATGGCTCTCGTCCTCGGAAGAGCCTGATTCTGGAAAGGCACACGTCCGGCTCCTTGTCCCACACGGAAGGTGGCACCCCTGAAGGATGTTGCTGGTCTTCACCGTCCCCCTGCAGCCTATTCACAGGCACAACAGGATCTGGGACCCGGGCTTGGCCAGAGGAGTAACATCTCATGGCTCTCGTCCTCGGAAGAGCCTGATTCTGGAAAGGCACTCGTCTGGCTCCTTGTCCCACATGGAAGGTGGCAGCCCTGAAAGCTGTTGCTCGTCTTCACCGCCCCCTGCAGCCTATTCACAGGTATAACAGGATTCAGGACCGGGGCTTGCCCAGAGGAGGAACATCTCATGGCTCTCGTCCTCGGCAGAGCCTGATTCCGGAAAGGCACTCGTCTGGCTCTTTGTCCCACACGGAAGGTGGCAGCCCTGAAAGCTGTTGCTGGTCTTCACCGTCCCCCTGCAGCCTATTCACAGGCACAACAGGATCAGGGACCCGGGCTTGCCCAGAGGAGGAACATCTCATGGCTCTCGTCCTCGGCGGAGCCTGTTTCCGAGAAGGCACACGTCCGACCCCTTGTCCCACACGGAAGGTGGCAGCCCTGAAGGATGTTGCTGGTCTTCACCGTCCCCCTGCAGCCTTTTCACACGCACAACAGGATCTGGGACTCGGGCTTGCCCAGAGGAGGAACATCTCATGGCTCTCGTCCTCGGCAGAGCTTCTTTCCGAATAGGCACACGTCCGGCTCCTTGTCCCACACGGAAGGTGGCAGGACGGAAAGCTGTTGATGGTCTTCACCGTCCCCCTGCAGCCTATTCACAGGTACAACAGGATCTGGGACCCGGGCTTGCCCAGAGGAGGAACATCTCGTGGCTCTCGTCCTCGGCAGAGCCTCTTTCCGGATATGCACACGTCCGGCTCCTTGTCCCACACGGAAGGTGGCAGCCCTGAAAGCTGTTGCTGGTCTTCACCGTCCCCCTGCAGCCTATTCACAGGCACAACAGGATCTGGGACCCGGGCTTGCCCAGAGGAGGAACATCTCATGGCTCTCGTCCTCAGCGGAGCCTGTTTCCGAGAAGGCACACGTCCGACCCCTTGTCCCACACGAAAGGTGGCAGCCCTGAAGGATGTTGCTGGTCTTCACCGTCCCCCTGCAGCCTTTTCACAGGCACAACAGGATCTGGGACCCGGGCTTGCCCACAGGAGGAACATCTCATGGCTCTCGTCCTCGGCGGAGCCTGTTTCCGAGAAGGCACACGGCCGGATCCTTGTCCCACACGGAAGGTGGCAGGACGGAAAGCTGTTGCTGGTCTTCACCATCCCCCTGCAGCCTATTCGCAGGCACAACAGGATTCACGACACGGGCTTGCCAGAGGAGGAACATCTCATGGCTCTCGTCCTCGGCAGAGCCTCTTTCCGGAAAAGCACACGTCCGGCTCCTTGTACCACACGGAAGCTGGAACCCCTGAAGGATGTTGCTGGTCTTCACCGTCCCCCTGCAGCCTTTTCACAGGCACAACAGGATCTGGGACTCGGGCTTGCCCAGAGGAGGAACATCTCATGGCTCTCGTCCTCGGCAGAGCCTGATTCCGGAAAGGCACACGTCCGGATCCTTGTCCCACGCGGAAGGTGGCAGGACGGAAAGCTGTTGATGGTCTTCACCGTCCCCCTGCAGCCTATTCACAGGTACAACAGGATCTGGGACCCGGGCTTGCCCAGAGGAGGAACATCTCATGGCTCTCGTCCTCGGCAGAGCCTCTTTCCGGAATAGCACACGTCCGGCTCCTTGTCCCACGCGGAAGGTGGCAGCCCTGAAAGATGTTGCTGGTCTTCACCGTCCCCCTGCAGCCTATTCACAGGCACAACAGGATCTGGGACCCGGGCTTGCCCAGAGGAGGAACATCTCATGGCTCTCGTCCTCGGCAGAGCCTGATTCAGGAAAGGCACACGTCCGGCTTCTTGTCCCACACGGAAGGTGGCAGCCCTGAAAGATGTTGCTCGTCTTCACCGTCCCCCTGCAGCCTATTCACAAGCACAACATGATTCACGACGCGGGCTTGGCCAGAGGAGTAACATCTCATGGCTCTCGTCCTCGGAAGAGCCTGATTCTGGAAAGGCACACGTCCGGCTCCTTGTCCCACACGGAAGGTGGCACCCCTGAAGGATGTTGCTGGTCTTCACCGTCCCCCTGCAGCCTATTCACAGGCACAACAGGATCTGGGACCCGGGCTTGGCCAGAGGAGTAACATCTCATGGCTCTCGTCCTCGGAAGAGCCTGATTCTGGAAAGGCACTCGTCTGGCTCCTTGTCCCACATGGAAGGTGGCAGCCCTGAAAGCTGTTGCTCGTCTTCACCGCCCCCTGCAGCCTATTCACAGGTATAACAGGATTCAGGACCGGGGCTTGCCCAGAGGAGGAACATCTCATGGCTCTCGTCCTCGGCAGAGCCTGATTCCGGAAAGGCACTCGTCTGGCTCTTTGTCCCACACGGAAGGTGGCAGCCCTGAAAGCTGTTGCTGGTCTTCACCGTCCCCCTGCAGCCTATTCACAGGCACAACAGGATCTGGGACCCGGGCTTGCCCAGAGGAGGAACATCTCATGGCTCTCGTCCTCGGCGGAGCCTGTTTCCGAGAAGGCACACGTCCGACCCCTTGTCCCACACGGAAGGTGGCAGCCCTGAAGGATGTTGCTGGTCTTCACCGTCCCCCTGCAGCCTTTTCACACGCACAACAGGATCTGGGACTCGGGCTTGCCCAGAGGAGGAACATCTCATGGCTCTCGTCCTCGGCAGAGCTTCTTTCCGAATAGGCACACGTCCGGCTCCTTGTCCCACACGGAAGGTGGCAGGACGGAAAGCTGTTGATGGTCTTCACCGTCCCCCTGCAGCCTATTCACAGGTACAACAGGATCTGGGACCCGGGCTTGCCCAGAGGAGGAACATCTCGTGGCTCTCGTCCTCGGCAGAGCCTCTTTCCGGATATGCACACGTCCGGCTCCTTGTCCCACACGGAAGGTGGCAGCCCTGAAAGCTGTTGCTGGTCTTCACCGTCCCCCTGCAGCCTATTCACAGGCACAACAGGATCTGGGACCCGGGCTTGCCCAGAGGAGGAACATCTCATGGCTCTCGTCCTCAGCGGAGCCTGTTTCCGAGAAGGCACACGTCCGACCCCTTGTCCCACACGAAAGGTGGCAGCCCTGAAGGATGTTGCTGGTCTTCACCGTCCCCCTGCAGCCTTTTCACAGGCACAACAGGATCTGGGACCCGGGCTTGCCCACAGGAGGAACATCTCATGGCTCTCGTCCTCGGCGGAGCCTGTTTCCGAGAAGGCACACGGCCGGATCCTTGTCCCACACGGAAGGTGGCAGGACGGAAAGCTGTTGCTGGTCTTCACCATCCCCCTGCAGCCTATTCGCAGGCACAACAGGATTCACGACACGGGCTTGCCAGAGGAGGAACATCTCATGGCTCTCGTCCTCGGCAGAGCCTCTTTCCGGAAAAGCACACGTCCGGCTCCTTGTACCACACGGAAGCTGGAACCCCTGAAGGATGTTGCTGGTCTTCACCGTCCCCCTGCAGCCTTTTCACAGGCACAACAGGATCTGGGACTCGGGCTTGCCCAGAGGAGGAACATCTCATGGCTCTCGTCCTCGGCAGAGCCTGATTCCGGAAAGGCACACGTCCGGATCCTTGTCCCACGCGGAAGGTGGCAGGACGGAAAGCTGTTGATGGTCTTCACCGTCCCCCTGCAGCCTATTCACAGGTACAACAGGATCTGGGACCCGGGCTTGCCCAGAGGAGGAACATCTCATGGCTCTCGTCCTCGGCAGAGCCTCTTTCCGGAATAGCACACGTCCGGCTCCTTGTCCCACGCGGAAGGTGGCAGCCCTGAAAGATGTTGCTGGTCTTCACCGTCCCCCTGCAGCCTATTCACAGGCACAACAGGATCTGGGACCCGGGCTTGCCCAGAGGAGGAACATCTCATGGCTCTCGTCCTCGGCAGAGCCTCTTTCCGAAAAGGCACACGTCCTGCTCCTTGTCCCACATGGAAGGTGGCAGCCCTGAAAGCTGTTGCTGGTCTTCACCGTCCCCCTGCAGCCATTTAACAGGTACAACAGGATATGGGACACGCGCTTGCCCAGAGGAGGAACATCTCATGGCTCTCGTCCTCGGCAGAGCCTGTTTCCGGAAAGGCACACGTCCGGATCCTTGTCCCACACGGAAGGTGGCAGGACGGAAAGCTGTTGCTGGTCTTCACCGTCCCCCTGCAGCCATTTAACAGGTACAACAGGATCTGGGACTCGGGCTTGCCCAGAGGAGGAACATCTCATGGCTCTCGTCCTCGGCAGAGCCTCTTTCCGGATAGGCACACGTCCGGCTCCTTGTCCCACACGGAAGGTGGCAGCCCTGAAAGCTGTTGCTGGTCTTCACCGTCCCCCTGCAGCCTATTCACAGGCACAACAGGATCTGGGACCCGGGCTTGCCCAGAGGAGGAACATCTCATGGCTCTCGTCCTCGGCGGAGCCTGTTTCCGAGAAGGCACACGTCCGACCCCTTGTCCCACACGGAAGGTGGCAGGACGGAAAGCTGTTGATGGTCTTCACCGTCCCCCTGCAGCCTATTCACAGCTACAACAGGATCTGGGACCCGGGCTTGCCCAGAGGAGGAACATCTCATGGCTCTCGTCCTCGGCAGAGCCTCTTTCCGGAAAAGCACACGTCCGGCTCATTGTCCCACACGGAAGGTGGCAGCTCTGAAAGATGTTGCTGGTCTTCACCGTCCCCCTGCAGCCTATTCACAGGCACAACAGGATCTGGGACCCGGGCTTGCCCAGAGGAGGAACATCTCATGGCTCTCGTCCTCGGCAGAGCCTCTTTCCGAAAAGGCACACGTCCGGCTCCTCCTCCCACACAAAAGGTGGCAGCCCTGAAAGCTGTTGATGGTCTTCACCGTCCCCCTGCAGCCTATTCACAGCTACAACAGGATCTGGGACCTGGGCTTGCCCAGAGAAGGAACATCTCATGGCTCTCGTCCTCGGCAGAGCCTCTTTCCGGAAAAGCACACGTCCGGCTCCTTGTCCCACACGGAAGCTGGAACCCCTGAAGGATGTTGCTGGTCTTCACCGTCCCCCTGCAGCCTATTCACAGGCACAACAGGATCTGGGACCCGGGCTTGCCCAGAGGAGGAACATCTCATGGCGCTCGTCCTCGGCGGGGCGTGATTCCGGAAAGGCACACGTCCGGCTCCTTGTCCCACACGAAAGGTGGCAGGCCGGAAAGCTGTTGCTGGTCTTCACCGTCCCCCTGCAGCCTATTCACAGGTACAACAGGATCTGGGACCCGGACTTGCCCAGAGGAGGAACATCTCATGGCTCTCTTCCTCGGCAGAGCCTGATTCCGGAAAGGCACTCGTCTGGCTCCTTGTCCCACATGGAAGGTGGCAGCCCTGAAAGATGTTGCTCGTCTTCACCGCCCCCTGCAGCCTATTCACAGGTATAACAGGATTCAGGACCGGGGCTTGCCCAGAGGAGGAAAATCTCATGGCTCTCGTCCTCGGCAGGGCCTGTTTCCGAAAAGGCACTCGTCCGGCTCCTTGTCCCACACGGAAGGTGGCAGCCCTGAAAGATGTTGCTGGTCTTCACCGTCCCCCTGCAGCCTGTTCACAGGCACAACAGGATTCAGGACCGGGGGTTGCCCAGAGGAGGAACATCTCATGGCTCTCGTCCTCGGCAGGGCTTGTTTCCGAAAAGGCACATCCGGCTCCTTGTCCCACAAGGAAGGTGACAGCCCTGAAAGCTGTTGCTGGTCTTCACCGTCCCCCTGCAGCCTATTCACAGGCACAACAAGATCTGGGACCTGGGCTTGCCCAGAGTAGGAACATCTCATGGCTCTCGTCCTCGGCAGAGCCTGTTTCCGAGAAGGCACACGTCCGGCTCCTTGTCCCACACGTAAGGTGGCACCCCTGAAGGATGTTGCTGGTCTTCACCGTCCCCCTGCAGCCTATTCACAGGCACAACAGGATCTGGGACCCGGGCTTGCCCAGAGGAGGAACATCTCATGGCGCTCGTCCTCGGTAGAGCCTGATTCCGGAAAGGCACACGTCCGGCTCCTTGTCCCACACGAAAGGCGGCAGACCGGAAAGCTGTTGCTGGTCTTCACTGTCCCCCTGCAGCCTATTCACAGGCACAACAGGATCTGGGACCCGGGCTTGCCCAGAGGAGGAACATCTCATGGCGCTCGTCCTCGGTAGAGCCTGATTCCGAGAAGGCACACGTCCGGCTCCTTGTCCCACACGGAAGGTGGCAGCCCTCAAGGATGTTGCTGGTCTTCACCGTCCCCCTGCAGCCTATTCACAGGCACAACAGGATCTGGGACCCGGGCTTGCCAAAGGAGGAACATCTCATAGCTTTCGTCCTCGGCAGAGCCTGATTCCGAAAAGGCACACGTCCGGCTCCTTGTCCCACACGGAAGGTGGCAGCCCTGAAAGCTGTTGCTGGTCTTCACCGTCCCCCTGCAGCCTATTCACAGGCACAACAGGATCTGGGACCCGGGCTTGCCCAGAGGAGGAACATCTCATGGCTCTCGTCCTCGGCAGAGCCTGATTCAGGAAAGGCACACGTCCGGCTTCTTGTCCCACACGGAAGGTGGCAGCCCTGAAAGATGTTGCTCGTCTTCACCGTCCCCCTGCAGCCTATTCACAAGCACAACATGATTCACGACGCGGGCTTGGCCAGAGGAGTAACATCTCATGGCTCTCGTCCTCGGAAGAGCCTGATTCTGGAAAGGCACACGTCCGGCTCCTTGTCCCACACGGAAGGTGGCACCCCTGAAGGATGTTGCTGGTCTTCACCGTCCCCCTGCAGCCTATTCACAGGCACAACAGGATCTGGGACCCGGGCTTGGCCAGAGGAGTAACATCTCATGGCTCTCGTCCTCGGAAGAGCCTGATTCTGGAAAGGCACTCGTCTGGCTCCTTGTCCCACATGGAAGGTGGCAGCCCTGAAAGCTGTTGCTCGTCTTCACCGCCCCCTGCAGCCTATTCACAGGTATAACAGGATTCAGGACCGGGGCTTGCCCAGAGGAGGAACATCTCATGGCTCTCGTCCTCGGCAGAGCCTGATTCCGGAAAGGCACTCGTCTGGCTCTTTGTCCCACACGGAAGGTGGCAGCCCTGAAAGCTGTTGCTGGTCTTCACCGTCCCCCTGCAGCCTATTCACAGGCACAACAGGATTCACAACACGGGCTTGCCCAGAGGAGGAACATCTCATGGCTCTCGTCCTCGGCGGAGCCTGTTTCCGAGAAGGCACACGTCCGACCCCTTGTCCCACACGGAAGGTGGCAGCCCTGAAGGATGTTGCTGGTCTTCACCGTCCCCCTGCAGCCTTTTCACACGCACAACAGGATCTGGGACTCGGGCTTGCCCAGAGGAGGAACATCTCATGGCTCTCGTCCTCGGCAGAGCTTCTTTCCGAATAGGCACACGTCCGGCTCCTTGTCCCACACGGAAGGTGGCAGGACGGAAAGCTGTTGATGGTCTTCACCGTCCCCCTGCAGCCTATTCACAGGTACAACAGGATCTGGGACCCGGGCTTGCCCAGAGGAGGAACATCTCGTGGCTCTCGTCCTCGGCAGAGCCTCTTTCCGGATATGCACACGTCCGGCTCCTTGTCCCACACGGAAGGTGGCAGCCCTGAAAGCTGTTGCTGGTCTTCACCGTCCCCCTGCAGCCTATTCACAGGCACAACAGGATCTGGGACCCGGGCTTGCCCAGAGGAGGAACATCTCATGGCTCTCGTCCTCAGCGGAGCCTGTTTCCGAGAAGGCACACGTCCGACCCCTTGTCCCACACGAAAGGTGGCAGCCCTGAAGGATGTTGCTGGTCTTCACCGTCCCCCTGCAGCCTTTTCACAGGCACAACAGGATCTGGGACCCGGGCTTGCCCACAGGAGGAACATCTCATGGCTCTCGTCCTCGGCGGAGCCTGTTTCCGAGAAGGCACACGGCCGGATCCTTGTCCCACACGGAAGGTGGCAGGACGGAAAGCTGTTGCTGGTCTTCACCATCCCCCTGCAGCCTATTCGCAGGCACAACAGGATTCACGACACGGGCTTGCCAGAGGAGGAACATCTCATGGCTCTCGTCCTCGGCAGAGCCTCTTTCCGGAAAAGCACACGTCCGGCTCCTTGTACCACACGGAAGCTGGAACCCCTGAAGGATGTTGCTGGTCTTCACCGTCCCCCTGCAGCCTTTTCACAGGCACAACAGGATCTGGGACTCGGGCTTGCCCAGAGGAGGAACATCTCATGGCTCTCGTCCTCGGCAGAGCCTGATTCCGGAAAGGCACACGTCCGGATCCTTGTCCCACACGGAAGGTGGCAGGACGGAAAGCTGTTGATGGTCTTCACCGTCCCCCTGCAGCCTATTCACAGCTACAACAGGATCTGGGACCCGGGCTTGCCCAGAGGAGGAACATCTCATGGCTCTCGTCCTCGGCAGAGCCTCTTTCCGGAATAGCACACGTCCGGCTCCTTGTCCCACGCGGAAGGTGGCAGCCCTGAAAGATGTTGCTGGTCTTCACCGTCCCCCTGCAGCCTATTCACAGGCACAACAGGATCTGGGACCCGGGCTTGCCCAGAGGAGGAACATCTCATGGCTCTCGTCCTCGGCAGAGCCTCTTTCCGAAAAGGCACACGTCCTGCTCCTTGTCCCACATGGAAGGTGGCAGCCCTGAAAGCTGTTGCTGGTCTTCACCGTCCCCCTGCAGCCATTTAACAGGTACAACAGGATATGGGACACGCGCTTGCCCAGAGGAGGAACATCTCATGGCTCTCGTCCTCGGCAGAGCCTGTTTCCGGAAAGGCACACGTCCGGATCCTTGTCCCACACGGAAGGTGGCAGGACGGAAAGCTGTTGCTGGTCTTCACCGTCCCCCTGCAGCCATTTAACAGGTACAACAGGATCTGGGACTCGGGCTTGCCCAGAGGAGGAACATCTCATGGCTCTCGTCCTCGGCAGAGCCTCTTTCCGGATAGGCACACGTCCGGCTCCTTGTCCCACACGGAAGGTGGCAGCCCTGAAAGCTGTTGCTGGTCTTCACCGTCCCCCTGCAGCCTATTCACAGGCACAACAGGATCTGGGACCCGGGCTTGCCCAGAGGAGGAACATCTCATGGCTCTCGTCCTCGGCGGAGCCTGTTTCCGAGAAGGCACACGTCCGACCCCTTGTCCCACACGGAAGGTGGCAGGACGGAAAGCTGTTGATGGTCTTCACCGTCCCCCTGCAGCCTATTCACAGCTACAACAGGATCTGGGACCCGGGCTTGCCCAGAGGAGGAACATCTCATGGCTCTCGTCCTCGGCAGAGCCTCTTTCCGGAAAAGCACACGTCCGGCTCATTGTCCCACACGGAAGGTGGCAGCTCTGAAAGATGTTGCTGGTCTTCACCGTCCCCCTGCAGCCTATTCACAGGCACAACAGGATCTGGGACCCGGGCTTGCCAAAGGAGGAACATCTCATAGCTTTCGTCCTCGGCAGAGCCTGATTCCGAAAAGGCACACGTCCGGCTCCTTGTCCCACACGGAAGGCGGCAGACCTGAAAGCTGTTGCTGGTCTTCACCGTCCCCCTGCAGCCTATTCACAGGCACAACAGGATCTGGGACCTGGGCTTGCCCAGAGAAGGAACATCTCATGGCTCTCGTCCTCGGCAGAGCCTCTTTCCGGAAAAGCACACGTCCGGCTCCTTGTCCCACACGGAAGCTGGAACCCCTGAAGGATGTTGCTGGTCTTCACCGTCCCCCTGCAGCCTGTTCACAGGCACAACAGGATCTGGGACCCGGGCTTGCCCAGAGGAGGAACATCTCATGGCGCTCGTCCTCGGCGGGGCGTGATTCCGGAAAGGCACACGTCCGGCTCCTTGTCCCACACGAAAGGTGGCAGGCCGGAAAGCTGTTGCTGGTCTTCACCGTCCCCCTGCAGCCTATTCACAGGTACAACAGGATCTGGGACCCGGACTTGCCCAGAGGAGGAACATCTCATGGCTCTCGTCCTCGGCAGAGCCTGATTCCGGAAAGGCACTCGTCTGGCTCCTTGTCCCACATGGAAGGTGGCAGCCCTGAAAGATGTTGCTCGTCTTCACCGCCCCCTGCAGCCTATTCACAGGTATAACAGGATTCAGGACCGGGGCTTGCCCAGAGGAGGAAAATCTCATGGCTCTCGTCCTCGGCAGGGCCTGTTTCCGAAAAGGCACTCGTCCGGCTCCTTGTCCCACACGGAAGGTGGCAGCCCTGAAAGATGTTGCTGGTCTTCACCGTCCCCCTGCAGCCTGTTCACAGGCACAACAGGATTCAGGACCGGGGGTTGCCCAGAGGAGGAACATCTCCTGGCTCTCGTCCTCGGCAGAGCCAGATTCTGGAAAGGCACTCGTCTGGCTCCTTGTCCCACATGGAAGGTGGCAGCCCTGAAAGCTGTTGCTGGTCTTCACCGTCCCCCTGCAGCCTATTCACAGGCACAACAGGATTCACAACACGGGCTTGCCCAGAGGAGGAACATCTCATGGCTCTCGTCCTCGGCAGGGCTTGTTTCCGAAAAGGCACATCCGGCTCCTTGTCCCACAAGGAAGGTGGCAGCCCTGAAAGCTGTTGCTGGTCTTCACCATCCCCCTGCAGCCTATTCACAGGCACAACAAGATCTGGGACCTGGGCTTGCCCAGAGTAGGAACATCTCATGGCTCTCGTCCTCGGCAGAGCCTCTTTCCGGAAAGGCACACGTCCGGCTCCTTCTCCCACACAAAAGGTGGCAGCCCTGAAAGCTGTTGCTGGTCTTCACCGTCCCCCTGCATCCTATTCGCAGGCACAACAGGATTCACGACACGGGCTTGCCCAGAGGAGGAACATCTCATGGGTCTCGTCCTCGGCAGAGCCTCTTTCCGGAAATGCACACGTCCGGCTCCTTGTCCCACACGGAAGGTGGAACCCCTGAAGAATGTTGCTGGTCTTCACCGTCCCCCTGCAGCCTTTTCACAGGCACAACAGGATCTAGGACTCGGGCTTGCCCAGAGGAGGAACATCTCATGGCTCTCGTCCTCGGCAGAGCCTCTTTCCGAAAAGGCACACGTCCGGCTCCTTGTCCCACACGGAAGGTGGCAGCCCTGAAAGCTGTTGCTGGTCTTCACCGTCCCCCTGCAACCTATTCACAGGCACAACAGGATCTGGGACCCGGGCTTGCCCAGAGGAGGAACATCTCATGGCTCTCGTCCTCGGCGGAGCCTGTTTCCGAGAAGGCACACGTCCGACCCCTTGTCCCACACGGAAGGTGGCAGCCCTGAAAGCTGTTGCTGGTCTTCACCGTCCCCCTGCAGCCTATTCACAGGCACAACAGGATTCAGGACCCGGTCATGCCCACAGGAGGAACATCTCATGGCACTCGTCCTCGGCAGAGACTGTTTCCGAAAAGGCACACGTCCGGCTCCTTGTCCCACAAGGAAGGTGGCAGCCCTGAAAGCTGTTGCTGGTCTTCACCGTCCCCCTGCATCCTATTCGCAGGCACAACAGGATTCACGACACGGGCTTGCCCAGAGGAGGAACATCTCATGGGTCTCGTCCTCGGCAGAGCCTCTTTCCGGAAAAGCACACGTCCGGCTCCTTGTACCACACGGAAGCTGGAACCCCTGAAGGATGTTGCTGGTCTTCACCGTCCCCCTGCAGCCTTTTCACAGGCACAACAGGATCTGGGACTCGGGCTTGCCCAGAGGAGGAACATCTCATGGCTCTCGTCCTCGGCAGAGCCTGATTCCGGAAAGGCACACGTCCGGATCCTTGTCCCACACGGAAGGTGGCAGGACGGAAAGCTGTTGATGGTCTTCACCGTCCCCCTGCAGCCTATTCACAGCTACAACAGGATCTGGGACCCGGGCTTGCCCAGAGGAGGAACATCTCATGGCTCTCGTCCTCGGCAGAGCCTCTTTCCGGAATAGCACACGTCCGGCTCCTTGTCCCACGCGGAAGGTGGCAGCCCTGAAAGATGTTGCTGGTCTTCACCGTCCCCCTGCAGCCTATTCACAGGCACAACAGGATCTGGGACCCGGGCTTGCCCAGAGGAGGAACATCTCATGGCTCTCGTCCTCGGCAGAGCCTCTTTCCGAAAAGGCACACGTCCTGCTCCTTGTCCCACATGGAAGGTGGCAGCCCTGAAAGCTGTTGCTGGTCTTCACCGTCCCCCTGCAGCCATTTAACAGGTACAACAGGATATGGGACACGCGCTTGCCCAGAGGAGGAACATCTCATGGCTCTCGTCCTCGGCAGAGCCTGTTTCCGGAAAGGCACACGTCCGGATCCTTGTCCCACACGGAAGGTGGCAGGACGGAAAGCTGTTGCTGGTCTTCACCGTCCCCCTGCAGCCATTTAACAGGTACAACAGGATCTGGGACTCGGGCTTGCCCAGAGGAGGAACATCTCATGGCTCTCGTCCTCGGCAGAGCCTCTTTCCGGATAGGCACACGTCCGGCTCCTTGTCCCACACGGAAGGTGGCAGCCCTGAAAGCTGTTGCTGGTCTTCACCGTCCCCCTGCAGCCTATTCACAGGCACAACAGGATCTGGGACCCGGGCTTGCCCAGAGGAGGAACATCTCATGGCTCTCGTCCTCGGCGGAGCCTGTTTCCGAGAAGGCACACGTCCGACCCCTTGTCCCACACGGAAGGTGGCAGGACGGAAAGCTGTTGATGGTCTTCACCGTCCCCCTGCAGCCTATTCACAGCTACAACAGGATCTGGGACCCGGGCTTGCCCAGAGGAGGAACATCTCATGGCTCTCGTCCTCGGCAGAGCCTCTTTCCGGAAAAGCACACGTCCGGCTCATTGTCCCACACGGAAGGTGGCAGCTCTGAAAGATGTTGCTGGTCTTCACCGTCCCCCTGCAGCCTATTCACAGGCACAACAGGATCTGGGACCCGGGCTTGCCAAAGGAGGAACATCTCATAGCTTTCGTCCTCGGCAGAGCCTGATTCCGAAAAGGCACACGTCCGGCTCCTTGTCCCACACGGAAGGCGGCAGACCTGAAAGCTGTTGCTGGTCTTCACCGTCCCCCTGCAGCCTATTCACAGGCACAACAGGATCTGGGACCTGGGCTTGCCCAGAGAAGGAACATCTCATGGCTCTCGTCCTCGGCAGAGCCTCTTTCCGGAAAAGCACACGTCCGGCTCCTTGTCCCACACGGAAGCTGGAACCCCTGAAGGATGTTGCTGGTCTTCACCGTCCCCCTGCAGCCTGTTCACAGGCACAACAGGATCTGGGACCCGGGCTTGCCCAGAGGAGGAACATCTCATGGCGCTCGTCCTCGGCGGGGCGTGATTCCGGAAAGGCACACGTCCGGCTCCTTGTCCCACACGAAAGGTGGCAGGCCGGAAAGCTGTTGCTGGTCTTCACCGTCCCCCTGCAGCCTATTCACAGGTACAACAGGATCTGGGACCCGGACTTGCCCAGAGGAGGAACATCTCATGGCTCTCGTCCTCGGCAGAGCCTGATTCCGGAAAGGCACTCGTCTGGCTCCTTGTCCCACATGGAAGGTGGCAGCCCTGAAAGATGTTGCTCGTCTTCACCGCCCCCTGCAGCCTATTCACAGGTATAACAGGATTCAGGACCGGGGCTTGCCCAGAGGAGGAAAATCTCATGGCTCTCGTCCTCGGCAGGGCCTGTTTCCGAAAAGGCACTCGTCCGGCTCCTTGTCCCACACGGAAGGTGGCAGCCCTGAAAGATGTTGCTGGTCTTCACCGTCCCCCTGCAGCCTGTTCACAGGCACAACAGGATTCAGGACCGGGGGTTGCCCAGAGGAGGAACATCTCCTGGCTCTCGTCCTCGGCAGAGCCAGATTCTGGAAAGGCACTCGTCTGGCTCCTTGTCCCACATGGAAGGTGGCAGCCCTGAAAGCTGTTGCTGGTCTTCACCGTCCCCCTGCAGCCTATTCACAGGCACAACAGGATTCACAACACGGGCTTGCCCAGAGGAGGAACATCTCATGGCTCTCGTCCTCGGCAGGGCTTGTTTCCGAAAAGGCACATCCGGCTCCTTGTCCCACAAGGAAGGTGGCAGCCCTGAAAGCTGTTGCTGGTCTTCACCATCCCCCTGCAGCCTATTCACAGGCACAACAAGATCTGGGACCTGGGCTTGCCCAGAGTAGGAACATCTCATGGCTCTCGTCCTCGGCAGAGCCTCTTTCCGGAAAGGCACACGTCCGGCTCCTTCTCCCACACAAAAGGTGGCAGCCCTGAAAGCTGTTGCTGGTCTTCACCGTCCCCCTGCATCCTATTCGCAGGCACAACAGGATTCACGACACGGGCTTGCCCAGAGGAGGAACATCTCATGGGTCTCGTCCTCGGCAGAGCCTCTTTCCGGAAATGCACACGTCCGGCTCCTTGTCCCACACGGAAGGTGGAACCCCTGAAGAATGTTGCTGGTCTTCACCGTCCCCCTGCAGCCTTTTCACAGGCACAACAGGATCTAGGACTCGGGCTTGCCCAGAGGAGGAACATCTCATGGCTCTCGTCCTCGGCAGAGCCTCTTTCCGAAAAGGCACACGTCCGGCTCCTTGTCCCACACGGAAGGTGGCAGCCCTGAAAGCTGTTGCTGGTCTTCACCGTCCCCCTGCAACCTATTCACAGGCACAACAGGATCTGGGACCCGGGCTTGCCCAGAGGAGGAACATCTCATGGCTCTCGTCCTCGGCGGAGCCTGTTTCCGAGAAGGCACACGTCCGACCCCTTGTCCCACACGGAAGGTGGCAGCCCTGAAAGCTGTTGCTGGTCTTCACCGTCCCCCTGCAGCCTATTCACAGGCACAACAGGATTCAGGACCCGGTCATGCCCACAGGAGGAACATCTCATGGCACTCGTCCTCGGCAGAGACTGTTTCCGAAAAGGCACACGTCCGGCTCCTTGTCCCACAAGGAAGGTGGCAGCCCTGAAAGCTGTTGCTGGTCTTCACCGTCCCCCTGCATCCTATTCGCAGGCACAACAGGATTCACGACACGGGCTTGCCCAGAGGAGGAACATCTCATGGGTCTCGTCCTCGGCAGAGCCTCTTTCCGGAAAAGCACACGTCCGGCTCCTTGTACCACACGGAAGCTGGAACCCCTGAAGGATGTTGCTGGTCTTCACCGTCCCCCTGCAGCCTTTTCACAGGCACAACAGGATCTGGGACTCGGGCTTGCCCAGAGGAGGAACATCTCATGGCTCTCGTCCTCGGCAGAGCCTGATTCCGGAAAGGCACACGTCCGGATCCTTGTCCCACACGGAAGGTGGCAGGACGGAAAGCTGTTGATGGTCTTCACCGTCCCCCTGCAGCCTATTCACAGCTACAACAGGATCTGGGACCCGGGCTTGCCCAGAGGAGGAACATCTCATGGCTCTCGTCCTCGGCAGAGCCTCTTTCCGGAATAGCACACGTCCGGCTCCTTGTCCCACGCGGAAGGTGGCAGCCCTGAAAGATGTTGCTGGTCTTCACCGTCCCCCTGCAGCCTATTCACAGGCACAACAGGATCTGGGACCCGGGCTTGCCCAGAGGAGGAACATCTCATGGCTCTCGTCCTCGGCAGAGCCTCTTTCCGAAAAGGCACACGTCCTGCTCCTTGTCCCACATGGAAGGTGGCAGCCCTGAAAGCTGTTGCTGGTCTTCACCGTCCCCCTGCAGCCATTTAACAGGTACAACAGGATATGGGACACGCGCTTGCCCAGAGGAGGAACATCTCATGGCTCTCGTCCTCGGCAGAGCCTGTTTCCGGAAAGGCACACGTCCGGATCCTTGTCCCACACGGAAGGTGGCAGGACGGAAAGCTGTTGCTGGTCTTCACCGTCCCCCTGCAGCCATTTAACAGGTACAACAGGATCTGGGACTCGGGCTTGCCCAGAGGAGGAACATCTCATGGCTCTCGTCCTCGGCAGAGCCTCTTTCCGGATAGGCACACGTCCGGCTCCTTGTCCCACACGGAAGGTGGCAGCCCTGAAAGCTGTTGCTGGTCTTCACCGTCCCCCTGCAGCCTATTCACAGGCACAACAGGATCTGGGACCCGGGCTTGCCCAGAGGAGGAACATCTCATGGCTCTCGTCCTCGGCGGAGCCTGTTTCCGAGAAGGCACACGTCCGACCCCCTGTCCCACACGGAAGGTGGCAGGACGGAAAGCTGTTGATGGTCTTCACCGTCCCCCTGCAGCCTATTCACAGCTACAACAGGATCTGGGACCCGGGCTTGCCCAGAGGAGGAACATCTCATGGCTCTCGTCCTCGGCAGAGCCTCTTTCCGGAAAAGCACACGTCCGGCTCATTGTCCCACACGGAAGGTGGCAGCTCTGAAAGATGTTGCTGGTCTTCACCGTCCCCCTGCAGCCTATTCACAGGCACAACAGGATCTGGGACCCGGGCTTGCCCAGAGGAGGAACATCTCATGGCTCTCGTCCTCGGCAGAGCCTCTTTCCGAAAAGGCACACGTCCGGCTCCTTCTCCCACACAAAAGGTGGCAGCCCTGAAAGCTGTTGCTGGTCTTCACCGTCCCCCTGCAGCCTATTCACAGGCACAACAGGATCTGGGACCCGGGCTTGCCAAAGGAGGAACATCTCATAGCTTTCGTCCTCGGCAGAGCCTGATTCCGAAAAGGCACACGTCCGGCTCCTTGTCCCACACGGAAGGCGGCAGACCTGAAAGATGTTGCTGGTCTTCACCGTCCCCCTGCAGCCTATTCACAGGCACAACAGGATCTGGGACCTGGGCTTGCCCAGAGAAGGAACATCTCATGGCTCTCGTCCTCGGCAGAGCCTCTTTCCGGAAAAGCACATGTCCGGCTCCTTGTCCCACACGGAAGCTGGAACCCCTGAAGGATGTTGCTGGTCTTCACCGTCCCCCTGCAGCCTGTTCACAGGCACAACAGGATCTGGGACCCGGGCTTGCCCAGAGGAGGAACATCTCATGGCGCTCGTCCTCGGCGGGGCGTGATTCCGGAAAGGCACACGTCCGGCTCCTTGTCCCACACGAAAGGTGGCAGGCCGGAAAGCTGTTGCTGGTCTTCACCGTCCCCCTGCAGCCTATTCACAGGTACAACAGGATCTGGGACCCGGACTTGCCCAGAGGAGGAACATCTCATGGCTCTCGTCCTCGGCAGAGCCTGATTCCGGAAAGGCACTCGTCTGGCTCCTTGTCCCACATGGAAGGTGGCAGCCCTGAAAGATGTTGCTCGTCTTCACCGCCCCCTGCAGCCTATTCACAGGTATAACAGGATTCAGGACCGGGGCTTGCCCAGAGGAGGAAAATCTCATGGCTCTCGTCCTCGGCAGGGCTTGTTTCCGAAAAGGCACATCCGGCTCCTTGTCCCACAAGGAAGGTGGCAGCCCTGAAAGCTGTTGCTGGTCTTCACCATCCCCCTGCAGCCTATTCACAGGCACAACAAGATCTGGGACCTGGGCTTGCCCAGAGTAGGAACATCTCATGGCTCTCGTCCTCGGCAGAGCCTCTTTCCGGAAAGGCACACGTCCGGCTCCTTCTCCCACACAAAAGGTGGCAGCCCTGAAAGCTGTTGCTGGTCTTCACCGTCCCCCTGCATCCTATTCGCAGGCACAACAGGATTCACGACACGGGCTTGCCCAGAGGAGGAACATCTCATGGGTCTCGTCCTCGGCAGAGCCTCTTTCCGGAAATGCACACGTCCGGCTCCTTGTCCCACACGGAAGGTGGAACCCCTGAAGAATGTTGCTGGTCTTCACCGTCCCCCTGCAGCCTTTTCACAGGCACAACAGGATCTAGGACTCGGGCTTGCCCAGAGGAGGAACATCTCATGGCTCTCGTCCTCGGCAGAGCCTCTTTCCGAAAAGGCACACGTCCGGCTCCTTGTCCCACACGGAAGGTGGCAGCCCTGAAAGCTGTTGCTGGTCTTCACCGTCCCCCTGCAACCTATTCACAGGCACAACAGGATCTGGGACCCGGGCTTGCCCAGAGGAGGAACATCTCATGGCTCTCGTCCTCGGCGGAGCCTGTTTCCGAGAAGGCACACGTCCGACCCCTTGTCCCACACGGAAGGTGGCAGCCCTGAAAGCTGTTGCTGGTCTTCACCGTCCCCCTGCAGCCTATTCACAGGCACAACAGGATTCAGGACCCGGTCATGCCCACAGGAGGAACATCTCATGGCACTCGTCCTCGGCAGAGACTGTTTCCGAAAAGGCACACGTCCGGCTCCTTGTCCCACACGGAAGGTGGCAGCCCTGAAAGCTGTTGCTGGTCTTCACCGTCCCCCTGCATCCTATTCGCAGGCACAACAGGATTCACGACACGGGCTTGCCCAGAGGAGGAACATCTCATGGGTCTCGTCCTCGGCAGAGCCTCTTTCCGGAAAAGCACACGTCCGGCTCCTTGTACCACACGGAAGCTGGAACCCCTGAAGGATGTTGCTGGTCTTCACCGTCCCCCTGCAGCCTTTTCACAGGCACAACAGGATCTGGGACTCGGGCTTGCCCAGAGGAGGAACATCTCATGGCTCTCGTCCTCGGCAGAGCCTGATTCCGGAAAGGCACACGTCCGGATCCTTGTCCCACACGGAAGGTGGCAGGACGGAAAGCTGTTGATGGTCTTCACCGTCCCCCTGCAGCCTATTCACAGCTACAACAGGATCTGGGACCCGGGCTTGCCCAGAGGAGGAACATCTCATGGCTCTCGTCCTCGGCAGAGCCTCTTTCCGGAATAGCACACGTCCGGCTCCTTGTCCCACGCGGAAGGTGGCAGCCCTGAAAGATGTTGCTGGTCTTCACCGTCCCCCTGCAGCCTATTCACAGGCACAACAGGATCTGGGACCCGGGCTTGCCCAGAGGAGGAACATCTCATGGCTCTCGTCCTCGGCAGAGCCTCTTTCCGAAAAGGCACACGTCCTGCTCCTTGTCCCACATGGAAGGTGGCAGCCCTGAAAGCTGTTGCTGGTCTTCACCGTCCCCCTGCAGCCATTTAACAGGTACAACAGGATATGGGACACGCGCTTGCCCAGAGGAGGAACATCTCATGGCTCTCGTCCTCGGCAGAGCCTGTTTCCGGAAAGGCACACGTCCGGATCCTTGTCCCACACGGAAGGTGGCAGGACGGAAAGCTGTTGCTGGTCTTCACCGTCCCCCTGCAGCCATTTAACAGGTACAACAGGATCTGGGACTCGGGCTTGCCCAGAGGAGGAACATCTCATGGCTCTCGTCCTCGGCAGAGCCTCTTTCCGGATAGGCACACGTCCGGCTCCTTGTCCCACACGGAAGGTGGCAGCCCTGAAAGCTGTTGCTGGTCTTCACCGTCCCCCTGCAGCCTATTCACAGGCACAACAGGATCTGGGACCCGGGCTTGCCCAGAGGAGGAACATCTCATGGCTCTCGTCCTCGGCGGAGCCTGTTTCCGAGAAGGCACACGTCCGACCCCCTGTCCCACACGGAAGGTGGCAGGACGGAAAGCTGTTGATGGTCTTCACCGTCCCCCTGCAGCCTATTCACAGCTACAACAGGATCTGGGACCCGGGCTTGCCCAGAGGAGGAACATCTCATGGCTCTCGTCCTCGGCAGAGCCTCTTTCCGGAAAAGCACACGTCCGGCTCATTGTCCCACACGGAAGGTGGCAGCTCTGAAAGATGTTGCTGGTCTTCACCGTCCCCCTGCAGCCTATTCACAGGCACAACAGGATCTGGGACCCGGGCTTGCCCAGAGGAGGAACATCTCATGGCTCTCGTCCTCGGCAGAGCCTCTTTCCGAAAAGGCACACGTCCGGCTCCTTCTCCCACACAAAAGGTGGCAGCCCTGAAAGCTGTTGCTGGTCTTCACCGTCCCCCTGCAGCCTATTCACAGGCACAACAGGATCTGGGACCCGGGCTTGCCAAAGGAGGAACATCTCATAGCTTTCGTCCTCGGCAGAGCCTGATTCCGAAAAGGCACACGTCCGGCTCCTTGTCCCACACGGAAGGCGGCAGACCTGAAAGCTGTTGCTGGTCTTCACCGTCCCCCTGCAGCCTATTCACAGGCACAACAGGATCTGGGACCTGGGCTTGCCCAGAGAAGGAACATCTCATGGCTCTCGTCCTCGGCAGAGCCTCTTTCCGGAAAAGCACATGTCCGGCTCCTTGTCCCACACGGAAGCTGGAACCCCTGAAGGATGTTGCTGGTCTTCACCGTCCCCCTGCAGCCTGTTCACAGGCACAACAGGATCTGGGACCCGGGCTTGCCCAGAGGAGGAACATCTCATGGCGCTCGTCCTCGGCGGGGCGTGATTCCGGAAAGGCACACGTCCGGCTCCTTGTCCCACACGAAAGGTGGCAGGCCGGAAAGCTGTTGCTGGTCTTCACCGTCCCCCTGCAGCCTATTCACAGGTACAACAGGATCTGGGACCCGGACTTGCCCAGAGGAGGAACATCTCATGGCTCTCGTCCTCGGCAGAGCCTGATTCCGGAAAGGCACTCGTCTGGCTCCTTGTCCCACATGGAAGGTGGCAGCCCTGAAAGATGTTGCTCGTCTTCACCGCCCCCTGCAGCCTATTCACAGGTATAACAGGATTCAGGACCGGGGCTTGCCCAGAGGAGGAAAATCTCATGGCTCTCGTCCTCGGCAGGGCCTGTTTCCGAAAAGGCACTCGTCCGGCTCCTTGTCCCACACGGAAGGTGGCAGCCCTGAAAGATGTTGCTGGTCTTCACCGTCCCCCTGCAGCCTGTTCACAGGCACAACAGGATTCAGGACCGGGGGTTGCCCAGAGGAGGAACATCTCCTGGCTCTCGTCCTCGGCAGAGCCAGATTCTGGAAAGGCACTCGTCTGGCTCCTTGTCCCACATGGAAGGTGGCAGCCCTGAAAGCTGTTGCTGGTCTTCACCGTCCCCCTGCAGCCTATTCACAGGCACAACAGGATTCACAACACGGGCTTGCCCAGAGGAGGAACATCTCATGGCTCTCGTCCTCGGCAGGGCTTGTTTCCGAAAAGGCACATCCGGCTCCTTGTCCCACAAGGAAGGTGGCAGCCCTGAAAGCTGTTGCTGGTCTTCACCGTCCCCCTGCAGCCTATTCACAGGCACAACAAGATCTGGGACCTGGGCTTGCCCAGAGTAGGAACATCTCATGGCTCTCGTCCTCAGCAGAGCCTCTTTCCGGAAAGGCACACGTCCGGCTCCTTCTCCCACACAAAAGGTGGCAGCCCTGAAAGCTGTTGCTGGTCTTCACCGTCCCCCTGCATCCTATTCGCAGGCACAACAGGATTCACGACACGGGCTTGCCCAGAGGAGGAACATCTCATGGGTCTCGTCCTCGGCAGAGCCTCTTTCCGGAAATGCACACGTCCGGCTCCTTGTCCCACACGGAAGGTGGAACCCCTGAAGAATGTTGCTGGTCTTCACCGTCCCCCTGCAGCCTTTTCACAGGCACAACAGGATCTAGGACTCGGGCTTGCCCAGAGGAGGAACATCTCATGGCTCTCGTCCTCGGCAGAGCCTCTTTCCGAGAAGGCACACGTCCGGCTCCTTGTCCCACACGGAAGGTGGCAGCCCTGAAAGCTGTTGCTGGTCTTCACCGTCCCCCTGCAACCTATTCACAGGCACAACAGGATCTGGGACCCGGGCTTGCCCAGAGGAGGAACATCTCATGGCTCTCGTCCTCGGCGGAGCCTGTTTCCGAGAAGGCACACGTCCGACCCCTTGTCCCACACGGAAGGTGGCAGCCCTGAAAGCTGTTGCTGGTCTTCACCGTCCCCCTGCAGCCTATTCACAGGCACAACAGGATTCAGGACCCGGTCATGCCCACAGGAGGAACATCTCATGGCACTCGTCCTCGGCAGAGACTGTTTCCGAAAAGGCACACGTCCGGCTCCTTCTCCCACAAGGAAGGTGGCAGCCCTGAAAGCTGTTGCTGGTCTTCACCGTCCCCCTGCAGCCTATTCACAGGCACAACAGGATTCAGGACCGGGGCTTGCCCAGAGGGGGAAAATCTCATGGATCTCGTCCTCGGCAGGGCCTGTTTCCGAAAAGGCACTCGTCCGGCTCCTTGTCCCACACGGAAGGTGGCAGCCCTGAAAGATGTTGCTGGTCTTCACCGTCCCCCTGCAGCCTGTTCACAGGCACAACAGGATTCAGGACCGGGGGTTGCCCAGAGGAGGAACATCTCCTGGCTCTCGTCCTCGGCAGAGCCAGATTCTGGAAAGGCACTCGTCTGGCTCCTTGTCCCACATGGAAGGTGGCAGCCCTGAAAGCTGTTGCTGGTCTTCACCGTCCCCCTGCAGCCTATTCACAGGCACAACAGGATTCACAACACGGGCTTGCCCAGAGGAGGAACATCTCATGGCTCTCGTCCTCGGCAGAGCCTCTTTCCGGAATAGCACACGTCCGGCTCCTTGTCCCACGCGGAAGGTGGCAGCCCTGAAAGATGTTGCTGGTCTTCACCGTCCCCCTGCAGCCTATTCACAGGCACAACAGGATCTGGGACCCGGGCTTGCCCAGAGGAGGAACATCTCATGGCTCTCGTCCTCGGCAGAGCCTCTTTCCGAAAAGGCACACGTCCTGCTCCTTGTCCCACATGGAAGGTGGCAGCCCTGAAAGCTGTTGCTGGTCTTCACCGTCCCCCTGCAGCCATTTAACAGGTACAACAGGATATGGGACACGCGCTTGCCCAGAGGAGGAACATCTCATGGCTCTCGTCCTCGGCAGAGCCTGTTTCCGGAAAGGCACACGTCCGGATCCTTGTCCCACACGGAAGGTGGCAGGACGGAAAGCTGTTGCTGGTCTTCACCGTCCCCCTGCAGCCATTTAACAGGTACAACAGGATCTGGGACTCGGGCTTGCCCAGAGGAGGAACATCTCATGGCTCTCGTCCTCGGCAGAGCCTCTTTCCGGATAGGCACACGTCCGGCTCCTTGTCCCACACGGAAGGTGGCAGCCCTGAAAGCTGTTGCTGGTCTTCACCGTCCCCCTGCAGCCTATTCACAGGCACAACAGGATCTGGGACCCGGGCTTGCCCAGAGGAGGAACATCTCATGGCTCTCGTCCTCGGCGGAGCCTGTTTCCGAGAAGGCACACGTCCGACCCCTTGTCCCACACGGAAGGTGGCAGGACGGAAAGCTGTTGATGGTCTTCACCGTCCCCCTGCAGCCTATTCACAGCTACAACAGGATCTGGGACCCGGGCTTGCCCAGAGGAGGAACATCTCATGGCTCTCGTCCTCGGCAGAGCCTCTTTCCGGAAAAGCACACGTCCGGCTCATTGTCCCACACGGAAGGTGGCAGCTCTGAAAGATGTTGCTGGTCTTCACCGTCCCCCTGCAGCCTATTCACAGGCACAACAGGATCTGGGACCCGGGCTTGCCCAGAGGAGGAACATCTCATGGCTCTCGTCCTCGGCAGAGCCTCTTTCCGAAAAGGCACACGTCCGGCTCCTTCTCCCACACAAAAGGTGGCAGCCCTGAAAGCTGTTGCTGGTCTTCACCGTCCCCCTGCAGCCTATTCACAGGCACAACAGGATCTGGGACCCGGGCTTGCCAAAGGAGGAACATCTCATAGCTTTCGTCCTCGGCAGAGCCTGATTCCGAAAAGGCACACGTCCGGCTCCTTGTCCCACACGGAAGGCGGCAGACCTGAAAGCTGTTGCTGGTCTTCACCGTCCCCCTGCAGCCTATTCACAGGCACAACAGGATCTGGGACCTGGGCTTGCCCAGAGAAGGAACATCTCATGGCTCTCGTCCTCGGCAGAGCCTCTTTCCGGAAAAGCACACGTCCGGCTCCTTGTCCCACACGGAAGCTGGAACCCCTGAAGGATGTTGCTGGTCTTCACCGTCCCCCTGCAGCCTGTTCACAGGCACAACAGGATCTGGGACCCGGGCTTGCCCAGAGGAGGAACATCTCATGGCGCTCGTCCTCGGCGGGGCGTGATTCCGGAAAGGCACACGTCCGGCTCCTTGTCCCACACGAAAGGTGGCAGGCCGGAAAGCTGTTGCTGGTCTTCACCGTCCCCCTGCAGCCTATTCACAGGTACAACAGGATCTGGGACCCGGGCTTGCCCAGAGGAGGAACATCTCATGGCTCTCGTCCTCGGCAGAGCCTGATTCCGGAAAGGCACTCGTCTGGCTCCTTGTCCCACATGGAAGGTGGCAGCCCTGAAAGATGTTGCTCGTCTTCACCGCCCCCTGCAGCCTATTCACAGGTATAACAGGATTCAGGACCGGGGCTTGCCCAGAGGAGGAAAATCTCATGGCTCTCGTCCTCGGGAGGGCCTGTTTCCGAAAAGGCACTCGTCCGGCTCCTTGTCCCACACGGAAGGTGGCAGCCCTGAAAGATGTTGCTGGTCTTCACCGTCCCCCTGCAGCCTGTTCACAGGCACAACAGGATTCAGGACCGGGAGTTGCCCAGAGGAGGAACATCTCCTGGCTCTCGTCCTCGGCAGAGCCAGATTCTGGAAAGGCACTCGTCTGGCTCCTTGTCCCACATGGAAGGTGGCAGCCCTGAAAGCTGTTGCTGGTCTTCACCGTCCCCCTGCAGCCTATTCACAGGCACAACAGGATTCACAACACGGGCTTGCCCAGAGGAGGAACATCTCATGGCTCTCGTCCTCGGCAGGGCTTGTTTCCGAAAAGGCACATCCGGCTCCTTGTCCCACAAGGAAGGTGGCAGCCCTGAAAGCTGTTGCTGGTCTTCACCGTCCCCCTGCAGCCTATTCACAGGCACAACAAGATCTGGGACCTGGGCTTGCCCAGAGTAGGAACATCTCATGGCTCTCGTCCTCGGCAGAGCCTCTTTCCGGAAAGGCACACGTCCGGCTCCTTCTCCCACACAAAAGGTGGCAGCCCTGAAAGCTGTTGCTGGTCTTCACCGTCCCCCTGCATCCTATTCGCAGGCACAACAGGATTCACGACACGGGCTTGCCCAGAGGAGGAACATCTCATGGGTCTCGTCCTCGGCAGAGCCTCTTTCCGGAAATGCACACGTCCGGCTCCTTGTCCCACACGGAAGGTGGAACCCCTGAAGAATGTTGCTGGTCTTCACCGTCCCCCTGCAGCCTTTTCACAGGCACAACAGGATCTAGGACTCGGGCTTGCCCAGAGGAGGAACATCTCATGGCTCTCGTCCTCGGCAGAGCCTCTTTCCGAAAAGGCACACGTCCGGCTCCTTGTCCCACACGGAAGGTGGCAGCCCTGAAAGCTGTTGCTGGACTTCACCGTCCCCCTGCAGCCTATTCACAGGCACAACAGGATCTGGGACCCGGGCTTGCCCAGAGGAGGAACATCTCATGGCTCTCGTCCTCGGCGGAGCCTGTTTCCGAGAAGGCACACGTCCGACCCCTTGTCCCACACGGAAGGTGGCAGCCCTGAAAGCTGTTGCTGGTCTTCACCGTCCCCCTGCAGCCTATTCACAGGCACAACAGGATTCAGGACCCGGTCATGCCCACAGGAGGAACATCTCATGGCACTCGTCCTCGGCAGAGACTGTTTCCGAAAAGGCACACGTCCGGCTCCTTGTCCCACAAGGAAGGTGGCAGCCCTGAAAGCTGTTGCTGGTCTTCACCGTCCCCCTGCAGCCTATTCACAGGCACAACAGGATTCAGGACCGGGGCTTGCCCAGAGGGGGAAAATCTCATGGATCTCGTCCTCGGCAGGGCCTGTTTCCGAAAAGGCACTCGTCCGGCTCCTTGTCCCACACGGAAGGTGGCAGCCCTGAAAGATGTTGCTGGTCTTCACCGTCCCCCTGCAGCCTGTTCACAGGCACAACAGGATTCAGGACCGGGGGTTGCCCAGAGGAGGAACATCTCCTGGCTCTCGTCCTCGGCAGAGCCAGATTCTGGAAAGGCACTCGTCTGGCTCCTTGTCCCACATGGAAGGTGGCAGCCCTGAAAGCTGTTGCTGGTCTTCACCGTCCCCCTGCAGCCTATTCACAGGCACAACAGGATTCACAACACGGGCTTGCCCAGAGGAGGAACATCTCATGGCTCTCGTCCTCGGCAGAGCCTCTTTCCGGATAGGCACACGTCCGGCTCCTTGTCCCACACGGAAGGTGGCAGGCCGGAAAGCTGTTGCTGGTCTTCACCGTCCCCCTGCAGCCTATTCACAGGCACAACAAGATCTGGGACCTGGGCTTGCCCAGAGTAGGAACATCTCATGGCTCTCGTCCTCGGCAGAGCCTGTTTCCGAGAAGGCACACGTCCGGCTCCTTGTCCCACACGTAAGGTGGCAGCCCTGAAAGCTGTTGCTGGTCTTCACCGTCCCCCTGCAGCCTATTCACAGGCACAACAGGATCTGGGACCCGGGCTTGCCCAGAGGAGGAACATCTCATGGCGCTCGTCCTCGGTAGAGCCTGATTCCGGAAAGGCACACGTCCGGCTCCTTGTCCCACACGAAAGGCGGCAGACCAGAAAGCTGTTGCTGGTCTTCACTGTCCCCCTGCAGCCTATTCACAGGCACAACAGGATCTGGGACCCGGGCTTGCCCAGAGGAGGAACATCTCATGGCTCTCGTCCTCGGCAGAGCCTCTTCCCGGGAAGGCACACGTCTGGCTCCTTGTCCCACACGGAAGGTGGCAGCCTTGAAAGCTGTTGCTGGTCTTCACTGTCCCCCTGCAGCCTATTCGCAGGCACAACAGGACCTGGGACCTGGGCTTGCCCAAAGGAAGAACATCTCATGGCTCTCGTCCTCGAAAGAGCCTGATTCTGGAAAGGCACACGTCCGGCTTCTTGTCCCACACGGAAGGTGGCAGCCCTGAAAGATGTTGCTCGTCTTCACCGTCCCCCTGCAGCCTATTCACAAGCACAACATGATTCACGACGCGGGCTTGGCCAGAGGAGGAACATCTCATGGCTCTCGTCCTCGAAAGAGCCTGATTCTGGAAAGGCACACGTCCGGATCCTTGTCCCACACGGAAGGTGGCACCCCTGAAGGATGTTGCTGGTCTTCACCGTCCCCCTGCAGCCTATTCACAGGCACAACAGGATCTGGGACCCGGGCTTGCCCAGAGGAGGAACATCTCATGGCGCTCGTCCTCGGCGGGGCGTGATTCCGGAAAGGCACACGTCCGGCTCCTTGTCCCACACGAAAGGTGGCAGGCCGGAAAGCTGTTGCTGGTCTTCACCGTCCCCCTGCAGCGTATTCACAGGTACAACAGGATCTGGGACCCGGGCTTGCCCAGAGGAGGAACATCTCATGGCTCTTGTCCTCGCAGAGCCTGTTTCCGAGAAGGCACACGTCCGGCTCCTTGTCCCACACGGAAGGTGGCAGCCCTCAAGGATGTTGCTGGTCTTCACCGTCCCCCTGCAGCCTATTCACAGGCACAACAGGATTCAGGACCGGTGTTGGGAAGTTGCTTGCTGAAAAAGGACATGGGCCTGTGGAAAAGTTGTGCGAGCAGAGTTCTGTGTGAAAGAATGTCAGTTTGAGCAACAAGACTAGGCCTTGGCTGAAAATAGCTGGCTTTACTGATATTGGGAGAAAAACAACAGCTGGTCTCGCTGTTATCAGGAGAAAGACAGGAACGGTGTGACCTTGGCATAACTTCACAAGTAACTTTTGAAGAAGTTCTCATGAGAAAGTTACTGAACACGCGTAGCTGCCAACCACAAGTGGGTGTGTTTTAGTAATGAATAAACATTAGCAATGTACCAATCATATTAGGACTAGTAGGCATAATTATCGCAAACTGTATAAATATGAGCTATCCGTGCAAATAAAGTTGAATCACTTCTATCACTCATATTGGGTCGACTTATGTGCATTCCTCCGCCGCTCCAACAAATGGCGCCCGAACGGGGACCGAAGAAAGGGGAATTGGAGCGACGGACACTGAGAAGCACCGGTAGCAGCGACCGGGGGGCAAAAGATTAACCGAACGCTGATCGTCTTGGTTGGTGTGTTAACTCTTGTGCCTGGACCGTCCAAAAGGGGTTCGCCGTCAGTGAGGGCTACTGGAAAAAGGCTGCAAAGACTTTTTAACCGAGGTGCCTTAATCAAGGTAGCACCCAGGAGTATCAAGAAGCTGGCCGGCAATGGATCAAGAGGGAGCCCTAAAATTATTACAGTGCTTTTTAGAAAAGCGGGGAGTAAACTGCATTAAGCAAATTTCGGGGTTAGTCGCGCTGGGTCGCGTTAAGGGATGCTTTAAGAATCCGGATTTATTATTTGAGGAGAGTGAATGGCGTAGATTAGGAGACGTATTATGGGATATGGTAACTGATGATGATAAATCAGCTAAAAAACTAATGAAGCAAGGACAGAAACCTTTCAATTAGTGTGGGTACAGCTTCTGAGCTTAGTACCTGGAATGCTATCGGAACCTCCCTATGGGATGAAATTAGTGACGGGTCTAAAGAAGTTAAAGATCTTGTAACTTTATGGAAATTGATTAAGACAACTCTGTAAGAAATGAAAGCAGATCGTAAAGCGCCTGCGTCTGCTTTTGCTGCTCTCTCTCTCCAACCGCAAGCGAAAGGGAAAAGCGGGGAGAAAAACATAATGCAGCGAGAGAGACTTTTTGGAGCTTGTTCGCCTACTCTTGTGCCCTTGACTTCTGCTCCACTCCCTGGGACTGCCGATATTAATCAGCCATCCGACAGTTCCTAAGCCTCCCTAACCGTACGATTAAAGGAAACCCTACAGAATCAGGGAGTGAGTAAAAATCTGCCTACGAAAAACCAGCCCTCAGATACCACCGTTCAACATGAACAAATTATACCTAGCATACACCCTGATTCAAATAATGCAAACAAGGACTTGGCTACTCTAATAATAGAACAAAAAGAGACAATGTTAGAATTGTTAAAGGAAATGGGGAAAAGAGACGGGGAAACCAACCGCACCCGTGACAGATGCGGAGCCGCCTGTAATAGCCGCTGCAGAAGAAAGGCAGAGACATTGGAGGGGTGTAATAACAGATGCCATTATAGAAGGGACTATGCTCTAAGCATTCCCAGTTATTGCATCAAATGGACAGAAAAAATGGGAGGTGTTTGACTGGAAGGTCATTGAGAAATTAAGGAATGCTGTGAGTCAGTACGGAATCAAATCTACGTTAACTCACCAAATACTGCAATTCATTTTTTCTGCTGATACGCTGATACCTCAAGATATTAAACAGCTAGCACAGTTGATTTTGACACCCGCCCGAATGTTAGTGTTTTTCTGGCAGTGGGAGAAGCTCTGTGATAGGGAACAAGCAACATCACGACAACAAACAGATCCCCTATGGGGAGTAACCACGCAGATGCCGATGGGTACCGGACCCTTCGCATCAGGGAACGCTCAGTTACAATGTGTCACTGAGGTTCATCATCTATCACAGATCTTGGCGTATCAAGCTTTTCTTACCGTACCAGACAATATGTACAGCCATGCTTTTACCCAGGTGAAACAGGAGAATACAATTTATGACCACCCTGACATGAACGAGGGCATGAAAGAAAACATGTTCAAAATACTCGCTTTTGAAAATGCTACTGAAAAGACACGCAAAGCATTGTGTAATTTGCCAAAAAATGCAGACATCGTTGATATGATAGAATACACGGATCGATCAGTGGACTCACAGAAAGTAGCCTATGCTGCCACAGGTCTCCAAGGAGCTACAAAGAAACACAAGGCCAGTGAGACACCCTTGGTCAAGTGTTCTAACTGTGGCAAACGTGGACACATTAGGAGCAAATGTACAGGTACTGTTAACAGTAAGTGCTGCAACAAGTGTAAGAAAGATAACCATACCACCAAGAATACAGGAAGAAGGGAAACTTTACACCGACTGCGAAGGCCCCTCGCGCGACGACACAAATGCAAGGGGCTTGAGCTGCCAGCCCTCAGGCAGCCTCGCAACCACCAGATCCGCCACCACAGGAAGCTCCAGAGTGGATGTGGAAACCGCAGTCAACATAAAGGGACCATTGGGGTTTGGACTTAGTGCATTTTTAATGGGGCAATCTTCAACAGCTCTAGAAGGAATTCTGGTGCTCCCAGGGCTTATTGATGCAGATTATTGTGGGACTGTGAAAATTATGATTCATGTTGTAATCCCTCCTGTTTCTATTCCTAAAGGTACCAGAATAGCACAATTAGTTCCATTCAGGTCGTGTGTTCCGAACCCAGGTGAAGTACAACGTGGAGATGGTGGATTCGGCTCCACAGGGAAACCGCAGGTATACTTTGCCATGGACACAACAAGAGGTAAACCAGAAAAGGTAGTGCAATTGGAAGGGCCCGATGGAGTTGTTGTCAAGAAACCAATGACAATCAATACAGGTGCTGATGTTATGATTATTTCACAATGCATTTGGCCTCCATCATGGCCATCGATCAATCCAAACTTTGGTATTGCAGGGATAGGGGGCACACAAGCCACCTTAGTAAGTCAGCTACCGATTACATTTGTGTTCCCCGATGGTGAACACATTACGACGTGTCCGTATGTCATGACTACCCCAACTGAATTGTTTGGCCTCGTAGGCCATGATTTATTGAGCCAAATGAAGGCAATGTTAGTGACGCATCCTTTTTAGGAGCGGTCACTGAGGGGTAGCCGATTCTGAAAATTAACTGGAAAACAGATGAACCTGTTTGGATTGATCAGTAGCTGCTAAATTCTGAAAGGCTACTAAAAATACAAGGGTTAGTTGAGGACCAATTGAGAGCGGGACATGTTGTTCCTTCTACTAGTCCATGGAATACATCAATATTTACCATTCCCAAGAAAAGTGGGAAGCGGAGACTGTTACATGATCTCAGAGCTGTGAATGTGGTGATGCACAGTATGGGAGCCCTGCAGCCAGGTTTGCCATCTCCAGTTATGCTTCCAGAAGAATGGGATTTGTTAATTATAAATCTAAAAGATTGCACCCAGATGGCGCTGAACGGTTCGCCTTTTCGGTACCATCGATTAACAAGGCAGAACCCTATAAGAGATACCATTGGGTCGTGTTACCGCAATGAATGCGCAATTCCCCCACGATGCGTCAGGTGTATGTGGCCTGGGCATCAAAGCCTGTAAGAAAGCAGTTACCTCAGTAACTTGCCACAGGATGAGATTTTAACTCAATTGCAGGACATCTTAAGCCATCGCGGAGTAATAATCACTCCTGAAAAGGTG
This sequence comes from Astur gentilis, assembly GCF_929443795.1. Taxonomy (NCBI): domain Eukaryota; kingdom Metazoa; phylum Chordata; class Aves; order Accipitriformes; family Accipitridae; genus Astur; species Astur gentilis. The sequence goes on from NC_064889.1 coordinate 1,192,590, forward strand.
CAAAAGGCAGCACCTTGGAAGTATTTGGGGTGGCACATAAATGCTAGCAATGTTAAACCTCAGAAGGTTCAAATAACATGAGAAATTTCAATGTTACGTGATGTCCAGAAGCTTGTGGGAGATATCCAGTGGGTGCGGAATCTTTGCGGTATCACTAACGGCAATATGACCCCTCTGGTAGAACTCTTGGGTATGAGAACACTGTGCAGATGAGAAACGGGAAATGACAGAATTGACCAATTGGTTGCAGCGCCACGGGAGCCTCCTCCAGGGAATCGTTTTTAACAAAGCACAGCAATCGCATGCGTTCTTGCACCAACCCGCTAGGATGTTAGCAAAGCAATTTGACTTACCACTTACTGATGCCCAAGGTATCGTTAAAGCATGCCCTGATTGTCAAAAGGAAGGGCTCGGCTTGGGCTGTGGGGTTAACCGACGAGGTCTTTTGCCATTGCAGTTGTGGCAAATGGATGTCACCCATGTCATGTGGTTTGGTGCAAAGCGTTCTGTGCATGTGTGTATTGATACCTATCCTGCTGCCATGTGGGCCACGGCACGAACTGGAGAAAAGGCCTTACATATTGAATGACATCTTCACGCTTCTTTTGCAGTACTGGGTGTGCCTCAAGAAATTAAGATGGACAACGGCCCAGCCTATGGTTCTACACGATTTGCTCGATTTTGTAATTTGTGGGGAATTCACCACGGTACCGGTATTCCACATCTTCCCACAGGACAGGCTATTGTCGAATGGGCCAACCAAACCCTAAAAGAACATGCTGCAAAAACAAAAGGGGGGAACCCAGGGCTTACTCCCAGAGGAACGATTGGCCAAAGCCTTATTTGTGCTAAATTATCTTAGATTGACAGGTGATCACAAAGACCCACCAATGGTAGTGCATCATGTTCTTTTACAGGCAGAAAGGACGCAACAAAGTACAGGAATCATGGTAATGTATAAGGACCCAGAATCCGGGAAATGGTGCAGATCAGCAGAAGTAAAACTTACTGGGAGATCCTGGCTAAGTGGGACAAGCCATGGCTTCGCACTGATGCTGGACCCGGAATTGTTCCAATGGCGACTGGCACGGCACCGGTGGGTGCTGGAGCCACTGATCTGACAGATTCTAACTAATAGAGTATTACTAGTGGACACGGAGTCCTTCAGAGAGGTTTTCAGAACAGCGTGCCTTATTGTATATAGAACCTGCTTTAGGTAAAAAGTGCGTAAAGCATAATTTGATTAAACATAGTGTGATTACGGGAAGACAGTGTGGGGTAAAAGTTAGTTAAAGCCAAAATTAGGGGTAAGGTCTATTTCCATTAATAACCTGGGAACGAGGTTGATTGTGTTTCCACAGATACAGGCCCACGATGGACTCCTGTTCGGTGTGCGCGACCATCATCATCTGGAGCATCATAGATGATGTGGCAATATGAATACTACCTCAGCCAAAAACTAATGTATAGGTCACCTTGGCTAACATAACAGGTCAAGATTCTCTGTGCATCGCAACTGTATCGTAAAGCCCATGAACCAATAGACAAGATGGCTATGACTCGTGCAGCGCGCCTGGCCAGCGAGCGCATGCGTCATAGATTGCAACCGAGGCGGACTTTTGGCACCCGCTGGCCACGTGTGCTAAAACCCGTTCCTCTGCAAATGTATAAATACTGGGATTTTCCGAAGAGCATCGGGCTGGTGTACAGTGAGGCCATCGTTGCCTCTGTGGGGACGCCCACGGAAAGCTGGCACCTACCGATTGCTGGGCTGAGTTCGTGGAGCAAGATGGCACAAGAATGTATAGATGGTTCATTTTCCTCATGGTCTGGGTCATTAGGGGTAACGGGTTGGCTCAAAGAATTATGGGCATTATTGTAGTTACTGTGATTTTAGCTATTGTAATAGTTTTGACTTGTTCAGCTTATTAAGGAAAATGGCATCCCAAGTTATTAAGCAAGCCTGGATTGCTCAAAAACAAAAAGAGGGAGAAAGATTTAAACGGAGACCTACAGTGGATTCAACCTTGTTGTGGTATTACAAATACAGACTTACAGCCGCTGCTGGATTTATTGAGGGGCAGCTGTACCTTAACTTCTACAAGACAACTAAGTGCACCGGTATGGCAAGCCTTGGCAGCAATTGGACAAAAAAAAAAAAAACACAAAAAAAAACAAAAAAAACACAACAAAAAAACCCATCGCATCATCCATGTCTGGCAGATACATTCCTGATTTACCCATAAATTTGAAACCTTATGCTGAGATTGATATGGAACACACTGACTGTAGTAAGCAGCATGACAGTGACACCGGTGATTGATCCACATCGGTTAACACCATGGGACAGTAAGAATGTTTGGGTGTCACTAGCTAAAGCTATTAATCAAACCTCTTTTTGTGTGCTTATGTATTTTATTAGGTATAATGTTGTTTTTACTGTGTTTAATTAATTGTGTTCACAGATCTTTGCAAAGGGCAATACAGCAGGTGTTAAAATTTTACCTCAATCTATATACAAACAAATAGATTGGCTGAAGAAACATACACAAAGATCCAGCAAGAAACTAGTTGGTTTGATGGAGTGTTACAATCAATATTCGGCGGGATAACACTATGGGTAATGTCATTGATTAAGGAAGCCTTATGATGGTTGGGTATATTGATATTAATCTGTGTAATAGAATTCCGTATGGGTGCATGATAAAAGGAGTCTCAAAGCTGACACACCAAGCTCTACTCGCACAAAAAGAAAAAGGGGGAATTGTTGGGAATTGGCTTCATGAAAAAGGACATGGGTCTATAGAAAAGCTGTGCGAGCAGAGTTCTGTGTGAAAGAATGTCAGTTTGAGCAGCAAGACTAGGCCTTGGCCGAAAATAGCTGGCTTTGCTGATATCAGGAGAAAAACAGGGACAGTGTGACCTTGGCATAACTTCATAAGTAACTTTTGAAGAAGTTCCCATGAGAAAGCTACGGAACACACATAGCTGCAAATCACAAGTGGGTGTGTTTTAGTAATGAATAAACATTAGCAATTTGCCATTGTTGTCCAGGCCCATTGCCTTTTCCAGTCTGGCCCATTTCCAGCTTGGGGGTACTCTTAGGATTAGTCTGGAGGCAAAGATCACACTGTTGTGCAATCACACTGCCTCACCGTGGCGTATAAATTCCTAGCCACAATTTCTCCTATCAGATGATTATACAGGGCTTCTGTTCCCCAATGTCTTTTCCTATGTTCCTCCCCTATCAAATGCCATAATAAGCAAGAGGGAACGATTAGCTTTCCCTGTGGGGTATGAGCCCACCCCTCTTCATTATATGACCCTTCTAAACCTGTAATGAGCTTTTGATCTTCCTTAGTGTATTCTGGCTTACCTTCTAGGGAAATCCACCTATCAGGAATTAAGGCCCCTTCTGTTTTTACCTGTGTTTTGGCCACTTGTTTTGCCTCTCTGTCCGCCAGCTCGTTCCCTTTTTCCAAATCTGAGCTCGCTTTCTGGTGTGCCTTAATATGCATAATTGCTACTTTCTTAGGGAGCTGGACAGCTTCCAGTAACTTCAGAATTTCTTCTGCGTGTTTGATATTTTTCCCTTGAGAACTCACTAGTCCTGTCTCCTTCCAAATTGCTCCACGTGCGTGTACAACTCCAAAGGCATATTTTGAGTCTGTATAAATGTTCACAACTTTGCCCTGGGCCAATTCCAGGGCGCGGGTTAGAGCAATTATTTCTGCCTTCTGTGCGGAGGTGTTCCTTGGCAAAGCCCCCGATTCTATTACCTCTTGGCTGGCAGTGACGGCGTATCCCGCGTGTCGATTACTGTTTAGGACGTAACTGCTTCCATCTGTGAAGCGAGTTTCCCTGTTTTCCATGGGGCCGTCTTTCACGTCTGGGCAACTGGCGTATGTTGCTTCGATGGTTTCCAAACGGTCACGATGTACCGGTTCTCCTGTGTTCCTGCTGAGAAAAGAAGCTGGGTTGACAATGTTAGCGACTACAATCTCCACGTCATCCCGCGCTACCAATATAGCTTGATATCTCAGGAATCTTTGTGGAGAGAGCCAGTGTCTGCCTTTTGCTTCCGGTACTGCTGATACTGCGTGAGACACCAGAACAGTCATCTTCTGGCCCAGAGTAAACTTTCGGGCTTCCTGTGTATTTAGTATCACAGCCGCAACCGCCCGCAGGCATCCAGGCCAACCTTTTGCAGTCGTGTCTAACTGCTTAGAGAGGTAGGCAACTGCCCATCGATACGGGCCCAGGTTTTGTGCTAATATTCCCAGAGCAATGCCCTGCTTCTCATGGGAGTAAAGAAGAAACAGCTTACTCGCATCTGGGAGTCCTAAGGCCAGGGCCGACATCAAAGCCTTTTTCGGTAGCTCAAAGGCTCGTTCGGTCTCCTTATTCCACTCAAGGTGTTTCTGCTTAGTGGCTGTCAACGCATACAGTGGTTTAACAAGCAATCCGTAATTATAGATCCACAATTGGCACCACCCTGTCATTCCCAGAAAAGTCCATAACTCTTCTACTGTCTGAGGTCTCCCAGTTTGACATATTGCCTCTTTACAGGCCTGTCCCAAAGGTCTTTGTCCCGCACTAATTTCATAGCCCAAATAATTCACTTTGCCTTGCATTACCTGTGCCTTTTTCTTGGATACCTGGTACCCCTGAAGTCCCAGGAAATTCAACAGACTCGCCGCCCACGTCGTACAATCTTTCTCTGTTTTGGTGGCGATCGGGATATCATCCACATACTGCAACAGCTTCTCCTCCTCAGACGGGGTTTCCCAGGATTCCAAGTCTTTCGCAAACCGATTGCCAAAAACGGTAGGCCTATTCTTAAATCCTTGTGGCAAGGCTGTCCAAGTGAGCTGGGTCTTTTGACCGCTCTTGGGCTTTTCCCATTCAAATGTGAGTAAGTTTTGCCTGGCTTCATGGAGAGGGAGGCAAACGAAAGCATCCTTCAAGTCTAAAACACTAAACCAAGTCAATTCAGGTGTTAGTACGGTTAACAGGGTCTATGGGTTCGCCGCTACCGGGTAAAGATCTTCAGTTATCTTATTCACCGCCCATAAGTCTTGGACCACCCAATATGACCCATCGGGCTTCCGAACAGGTAATATAGGGGGATTGAATTCAGACTCACACTCTTTTAATAGTCCCAACTGCAAAAATTTTTCTATCACCGGCCGGATTCCTTCTCTGTCTTTCTTCTTTAGGGGATATTGTTTAATTCTTACCAGCTTTTGGCCTTCCTTGATCCTAACTTCAACAGGTGGAGCACTTTTCGCTCTTCCAGGTGCATCGGTAGCCCATACCCCCGGGTACACTTGCTTTAAGATGTCCTCATTAATGATTCCTTCTAGGGGGGGACTGGTTAAGGTTAGGCTCAATATTTGAATATTTTGCTGATCTTTTACCTCCAGAGTAATTTCTCCCTTCTTGAATACAATTTTTGCTCCCAATGGTTCCAACAAGTCCCTTCCCAAAAGGGCCTTTGGGGAGTTCGGCATATATAAAAATTTATGAATGCCCCACTGTTTTCCTAATTTATATTCTAAAGGTTTACAAAACTATGCCTTTTCACTTTGGCCAGTCGCTCCTTTCACCGTGACATAATCATTCCCCGGGGCATCAAAGCCTGATTCAAAACCGAGTATGTTGCTCCTGTATCTACCAAAAATTCTACCTCTTGTTCTGTTTTCCCTAGCTTAATTATAACCAGTGGATCCGCTAGGGTAGATTCCCCAGGTTCTCGTCAGTCTCCCTTCACAGAGGCTACTGTTCTTCCTGTTTGAGCCCTCTGATGCTCCTTGTTCCCTGGGCATTCCCTCTACCAATGACTGAATTTCTTACACAAAGCGCATTGATCCTTGCCCAGTCGGGGCAAGTCTCGTCTAGGCCCTCTTCCCCTTTCTTCCCGAATAACAGCCATTAATTTCCTTTGTCCTTGCCTATATCCTTCTTCTCTGTTACTAAACACCCTCCGTGCTTTTGTGGTACAGAACAGAGATGTAGCAAGAAAGGAAAAAAAAGAAGGGAGGGAGAACAAAGGGAGAGAGACACAAAGACTGAAAGAAGGACAAAGGGATGGCAGAAGAAAAAAATAGTGATAGGCTACAGGACAGAGATGGAGGAGTTCCAAAAAGACACAGGGAGCATTACAGAACGAGAGTGAGAAACAAGGGACAGAGCAGGACAGCACTGGAGGAAAAAACAACTGTCATTGATAGGCTGTGAGAGAGACATGGAGGAAGAGAGAAAAGAGAAGGGACAGCTAGCTGGAGAGGGGGATACAGTTAGAAAGGATGGAAGAGGGAAGGGAACAGAGAGAAATACAGAAAAGATGGCAAGAGGAAGCAAGGCAGAGGGACAGCAATAGAAGAAACAAGGGACAGGGATCTGGACAGATGAAGAAAAAAGCAGGAGAAACATACAACATGATACGATGGGACAGAAAGTAACACAGAGCGTCAGATGATAATAATGACAAGAGATAGAGAGAGACTATGAAAAGCACAGGAGGTTGGAGAGAGAGAGAAGACATGAATGAAAAGAGTAGAGAGCACCACAAAGGGTCAGGGAAAGAGAAGGACAACAGAATAAAAAAACCCCTCACATATTACACACATGTTATCCACTCATCAAGCCCATTTCAGAGTTACACAGTACCTCAGCCCCTTTAAGAAAAGTAACACATGCGCCCGAGCCCATTTCGGTGCCGCACCACGCCCGAGCCCATTTCGGCGCCGCACCACGCCCGAGCCCATTTCACGGTTCTCTACCTACAGCTCCAATTTCAAAGTTCTGCAATCACTAGAGGAAGGAATGCACCCCCTTTCCATTAACCCAGCAGCAGCTACATTTACCTCAAGGTATCTACAACTCGCCCTTGGATGCCTAATTCCAACAGACACTTTCACTTACTTCAACAGCTAAGTTTACCTATGGGCACTAAACGCCCATGCTTCCCTCTACGCTTCCCTTTGTGATTGCCATTAGTACTGTAATTCCCACAAGGACACATAATTACCTGTCTTTTTTACATTTTATTTTTAGTGCTTCATTTGGTCCATTACTCATTCCACATAGATTCAGCTATGTCAGTATTTCAATCCAGTTCTACAATGTACTTTTTCTACAATATATAGAAAAGACTTATGGCCTCACTCGTCAAATATTTGACACTATTAGATTTAGTCCTCTTTTAATCACTATTTTTACAAATACATGTAAACTCCAAAAATTTAGCATTACCTGAAGAAGAAATGCCACTATTTAGTACCTGCAATGCTCTACGGAGTGGTCTTTTCCACATTCCTCGCTCCCATTACATACATCGTTGCACATCCAGAAGTTTTACTCCCTGAGGCGACATTACCGCCATGATCCCTGTTCCCGGGCACCAAACGAGTGACCTCCAATCATCTTGACAGACTGTCCACTTCCACACCTCGACACAAAACCAGAAATTGAAAAATATCATTACATCACAAGCTACAAAGAGCAACCAAATATTTTACAAGCCCACCACAGACAAATACAGTTACACTCACGCACTTCACAACCCTGGCCTACTCCATGCTGGCCATCTAGTCCAACTCCCCCCACAAAATCCTCAACTGTCTTCCAAAGACCATCCACCGAACAACATATCTCTCTGTGCTGACTGGCAATTACCAGGTTCCAGGGGAGCGCTCCACAGGAACACCGTTCCCGGGAGCCTTGGAAAAAAAAAAAAAAAAAACAAACAAACAAAAAAAAAAATCGCCCTGCCTTTGAAAACCCAGGCCCGAGGCAGACCCCAGTCCAAACATTGGCGATCAACATTGTCTCATGGAGCAGCTGGGACCAGGGAAAAGAAAAAATAAATGGGGCAGGGGAGGACACACCAAAAACCAACCCATATCCCAGCTGGGGTTTTTTATTCTAAGTTTGGGTTTTTTTTCCTAATTCCCTGAAAAACATCTCAACTCTACATCCAACCTGAAAGGAAAAAAAAAAACAAAAAGGCTTAACCACAGAACCCTACAAGGTTAGAGACATTCACAACACACCACTCGTTCAGATCACATGAACGCCAGCCCTCACTCTCAACTCATCCATCATACCGTCCACAGGCCTCAAGAGGCTGTCACCCCGTCTGCAGCAGCAGGGGCCTCAAAAAAGCACCCTACCTGCAAAACCCAGGCCCCAGCCCAACCTCCTTCCAACCAACCTCCCCACAAACTGCCCTTCCGTTACACCAACATTTCAACACGCACCATCATCTCCACCATCCGTGCATTTTCAACCCGATAATTAGCTTTCACAGTGCCACGTGTCACAGTCCAACCTCCGTAGCGCCATGTCACCTAAACGCAAGGTTCTTTCAAGCACCTCTCGTGCCCTGTCATCACCTGCAAAAACAACACACAAAGCTTGTCAACAGACACTTCATCCTCGAGAGAGAAGTCCTCCACCACTCCCCTACCCTGCTTCCCACCTATTCCAAAAATAACACATCCTCACAGCCAGTGTCCTCCATGACACTTGAAAAAACCAGAGCATCACAAACACAGAGCTGTCCCAAAGTTACCGATCGCTCCAAGACCCATCACGCTGCTACTTAGACCTCAAGGCCTTGACCATTTCTAGAGACTTGCCACAAAGCATCTGCATAAACAAGATGAACACCATTGCCCAGTTCCTGCCTTACTCAATGCTAGTTCACAGTCCAATTGCGATCCCCTCAACTCTGCATGCAAAGAGCCCGAAGTCATTAAACCTTCTACGCTGCCTCTACAATGCCATACAAGACACACACAAACATAGAGCCATGTAATTCACATGCAAATGTAATGCCATACAAGGCAGTACTCTTACCTCAGTCAAGGCAAAACAACTCAGAGCCTTGCCATACCAGACAAAACAGAACAGGGCCAATGCAAGAGACTCTCACGTGACAGTCAATACAAGTATAGACCAAAACAATACAAAACCAATACAGAACCATAGAAGGCAAGGCAGTCTCAGGTGGCAATCCATACAAGTACAGAGCACTGCAATACAAAACACAATGCAGGGCCAGGCAATGCGAGACAGTCTCACATGACAGTCGATACAAATACACAACAAAACACCACAGGGCAAAGGCAAATACAGACCAATACAATGCAAGAAAACTGCAAAACACAGCAAAGCAAAGCAGTCTCATAGAGCCACCGGATGCATCTTCCTTCAGAGTCCACTCACGGACTCAACTCCTTACAGTGCTCTGCTGCCTTCCCCCATCTCTCTGTGGGACACATCCTGTCCCTCCACATCTGAAAAAAAAAAAAAACCAAACATATTGAATGAGTCACCTGGATGCAGAGCAAGAGCTTCACAACTCCAGAGGTCTTGATTCCATCTACAAAGACCATCTGGAATGCAGCTACAGCCTGTCATTTTAAAAACAACAACAACAAAAAAACACACAACCAAAAAACAAACAAAAAAACAACAAAAAAACCCAACACACACACCCCCTTGCCCACTGTAGGGTTCAATTTTATGGAACTTAGTTACTGGCCCTGAAAGTAGCTCATGGTCGCAAGAGAGTTCCAGACACCTTTGAAGGCTCTGAACAGAACAAACAAGAAGATAGAAGAAGAAAGATCCCAATTAGAAAAACACAGGTGCACATTCCACAATAAAGGGAACTTGGCACAACCGACCTCAATTCAGGGGCTTATCTCGACCAGTTGGACTAAGACAAGTTTTGCATGCTCTAACATAGCCAATTATATCCTGTGTGTATGCACGTGTACAGAGCGAGTATAACTAACTGTATCTTATGTTTCTAAGCGTGGACAGTATCGATGTAACCAATCACCGCTTACGCTTGTGCACGTGGACACCACATGCTTGCGTGCAGCAGCCAATCAAAGCTTCTAAACAACTTAGAGAATTGTGTAAGAATGATCAGCTAAGCTCAATAAAGGGGCGACTTTGATCATCATACTGGTGTTCTATCATCCGGGCCCCGCACAGAGTAACCCTAAACCCTACACCCCACCAACCAAAAAAACCCAGGGCCAAACTTGGAGCCCATCACATGCAAGTCTTAACACCTTAGAGACTCAAATCCGCTTCACTGCCCCTCAACAACCCCTGCCACACGGCTCCAATTGTCTCCGTGAAACACTATCGGCACGGCTGTCCGCGCAGGCCGCTGATGGCTACTCGAACCGAGATGACTGTACAACCCTCGCCTAAACGGTCTAGGCACATCAACGTTTCACCCGTAGACTCTTATCGCTGTTCCACCTACCCCTGACTCCACACCCCCCCAGGCAGAGCAGCTCCAAGCCAAGCACACCGTGTGCAGAACGTCACCACGTGGAATGCCACCAACGAGGTGATTCAACGAGAGAGAAAACTCTCAGCAAGAAGAATGACCCCCAGACGGGAGACGCCGTCGGGCAAGATGACCTACGGGGCCGCAACCGCGAGGCCAGGAGGCTCCACAGCAGACCCAGAGGAGTCAAACGGAGCGGCCCATTACAAGACAGCACTGTCAAAACCCAGACGACAGATGCGCCAGAAGCCTGGCGTCGAGACACAAGGATGTCAGGATGCGGGGAAGAAGTCCCACTCTGAGAAAACGGACGGCTAGAGAGCAGAGCTGCCGATGCAGGCTGAAAAAATGCTGCCATAGAGCACTGACCGGAACCCGCCAAGACCAATCCATGCTTTAGAGCTCCAAGCGCAAGAAAAGAAGCACCCGATTGGCACCGGGCCAATGAGTAAGAGCATTCAAAACCCTAGGGACAGCACCCGAAGCGCATGCCTCGCTCCTCTGGCGCAAAGCGCGACAAGGACATCGAGACCCGAGGAAGGTCTAAGCGCACAAGACAGACTACACAAACTACACGCCACCGCGGACACGGGCTGGAACTGCCCTGCCCGGCACACACGGGTCTCGTGCTGAAAAGCAACCCGCTCCCTTCTCCTGCGCAAAGGCGACTGCTTTGGGACAGCCCTCTCTCCTGCGCTAACTTTAAAACTCCTCCCTGCTATTCCCAGCTTTGTCCCTTCCTCTCAGCCTGGTCCCTCAACTTAGCTTTCAGAGGGCTGAGGGTCCAAATCCATCCTCCACAAAACCACACGGGCTAACTGGGATGTTCCTCAAGGGGAACATTGCTCTTCAACATCTGCAATGAAAAAAACAAACACAAACAAATCAGAAAAGGGAGTAAGCATCCCGCTGGCCAACGCCAACTACTTCCCCAACTCCCCCCTCCTCACAAGTGCCACCGTGTTCACTTCCCCGCTCATTCCAGACTCAGACCCTGCAGCCATCATCACTCGTGGTATCTAAGGTACCGAGAGAAACCACGTCAGCGTGGCACTCGTGAGAAGCCATCGGCCCCACACTCCTCCTCGCTAATCCACAGCTCACCTGAAACGCTCAACCAATTCAAAGATAGCCCACACAGCACCTCCACAACAGAAGGTAAAGGCTGAACCGAGCAGCCCCATAATACTTTGCTATTCAACACCGACCCGGCCGACGACCGCCTCACCTTCTCGGACCGCTCACCGGCATGCAGCTTTTCGGGAGACCTTATAGCAGACTTCACGGTACGTAAAGGGTGCCTATAAGAAACCTGCAGAGGGACTTTTTACAAGGGAGTACAGCCATAGGACAAGGCGGTAACGGCTTTAGTCCTAAGGAGGGTACATTTAGTTTAGGCGTTAGGAAGACATTTCTCACTAGGGGTGGCGAGGCACTGGAACGCGTTGCCCAGAGAACCTGCGGATGCTCCCTCCCTGGAAGCATTCAAGGCCAAGTCAGATGGGGCTTTCAGCAACCTTGTCTTGCAGACGGCGTCCATGGGGGAGGGTTGGAACTAGAGGATCTTTATGGTGCCTTCCAACCCAAACCATTCTACGATTCTATGACATTCAAATCCAACTGCAAAACTCCTCTGAGAAGGGCTGGTGAACCCTCCTCCCTTTCCCCAGCAGTCCCAAAACTTAAGAAACCCCTTTTCTTCTCCTCAACTGTCAGGAAAGGAACCCCACTGCTTCCTGACACCTCCTGCCCTCAATCTGCACTCCTGAACCCCCTTCAGTGGCTACTCCTCAAGAGCCGCTCTTCTGAGCAACATCCCAAATTCTGGGGGCACCCCCTAACCTACAGCTCCCCAGAGACTCTGAGCTCTGCTACATGCCCACAAAAGAAAGTCAAGTCCCAAGCCTTGTAATCTACGAGGGGCCTGCCACCAGCTGCAAAGATTCTAAGGACAACGTGGCATTCTGTGGGCAATGAGGAAAGGCACCCCAAACCCTGAAGGGCACTGTGCCTCACGGCCCTTCTGCTTTCATCAGTAGTACTAAAACTCCATATACAATTACATACAAGATGCTCACCCTAACCCCTGCTAAACAATGTCACCATCAGTCCCGTTAAGAGAGATAACATCTTACACAGCAGAACTGTTAAAAACCCAATGTTCCTTCTTCAATAAAGTTGGGAATTGCAGGAAAACACAATGCATGAAGAATAAAAAAAAACCAAACAACAAAAAAACCCCAAACAATGCATACTATTAAACCATCTTTCTACCCCTGAACTGATGCAGAAACTGATACTAGGCCTAGTAGATGTAGAAATAGAACGTATGTTTAGACTCAGTGTATTGCTAAATAAAAGACTCAGGAATTTGTTAGAAGGTTAACAACTGCCTCTGTAAGTTGATTTACGTAGACAAGCCAAGGACATAAAGCACAAGATTCCTGTGTCTGTAATATAAGACAAAATAACATGCCCTCTTTGAGGAGGTATTCTGTTTGATAAGAAAATATGTTCTGTCTCTTGTGGTGACTGAGCCAAAAGCTAGGTGATAAGCAGAGAAGTTGTTTGTGGGGCCCAGAAGGGGATCGTACTGCGCAAACTCGTACAACAAAGTTCAAACAGCGGACAAGTGAGGAAGACTATGGAAGACCACCAGAGGACTCCAGAAGACCACCGAAGACCTTCAACACGCATGCATAAAGGACATTTACATATGCTAATGACTTCTCGGAAAATCAATGAATATGTATATTATTTCTCAGAAATTTTATGAATATGTATGTAAGGCAGGTATTTAACCTATACAATTAGTCCCAGCCAGAAAGCACATTTGGAGGAGCGATCCTCCGTTCTTCCAGCGCTGCAATAAAGAATACTTAACTCCATCACTGAATGCTCATTTCGAGAAACAGAACACTCGAAACAAAATTACTGACCTGAAAAAAAGAAAGGGGGAAAAAAAAAAGCTGCATACAAGTGTGTCGTGGTTTCAGCCCAGCCGGTAACAAAGGACCACGCAGCCACTCACTCACTCCTCCCACCCCCCTCCGGTGGGATAGGGAGGAGACAGAGGAGAGAAAAGGGAAAAAAAAAAGGAACCTCAAGGGTTAAGATAAAGGCAGTTTACAGGGACAACACAAAACAAAATTGCAACAACAACAACAACGGTACTAACGAAAGAGTAAACAAAAAGAGTGATGCACAGTGCAACTGCTCACCACCCGGAACCCAACGCTCCACCACTTCCCCTACCGAAAGTCGAGCGCTCCCCGGGCCCGATCCCCATTTATATACTGAGCATGATATCACATGGTATGGAATAGCTCCTTGGCTAGTTCAGGTCAGCTGCCCCAGCTATGCCCCCCACATCCCAGGTTCCTGTAAAAATTAACTCTATCCCAGCTGAACCCAGGACAAAGTGTTACTTTCTACCACACATGCTGCTGAACCTTGACTGGTCCTGAAGCTCTTACCTCAGGCAGACACCTCTTCCCAAAGGGCTGAGCCAGCTCAAAAGCTGCAAAGCACTCAAGGAAGAGCTGAGCACCAACACCAGAGAAACCCAGGAGCACAATGAGCTCCCTCAGCAGAGGCTGTGGCTCAAATACCCCGGAGCCCCCGCCCACCACCCTTAGCACAATCCCCTGGGAAAGGGGAAGGGCAAACCACCAGCAGCTATAAAGTCAGCTGGAGGAGCAGCAGCACTGTTCTCACCTGCCTTAAATTTACAGCAAATAAGACCCTGAACAGAGAAAGTGACCCTTACTGACAACAATGATACCTGCTCCTGTGCTACAGCTACACCTATTGCATCAGCAATGGGACCAGGTAGGGAATTCAACTTAATTTGTCTGGGGCCTAGATAGAAAACAATAGATGCCCTTCCAAACTAGGTAGGAAACTAGCTCATTAAATGCAATGACAATGTTGTTATCAAAAATGATGTGCTTTAGTTTCCTATAAAAAAGCCAAAACACTCTGGGGTTATGCTTCATTTCTAGCAAGACTGTGCATACCTCCTTACTTCTACCAAAACTACCTTCTGGATAGGAATGAATCAAAAAGCAGAATTAGATCCCTTAAGAATTCCGTCTCCAAAATATCTCTGGTTGCAAAACAAATTATTTCCTGTGAATAGCCAATGATGCAGAGTCCCCCTGAGCATGTCTCCAGCTGACTCCCTTAACAGAGGTACAAGAGCCCCAAAGCACAAAAGACACCAAAAAAAACCCCATGGAAATACATGGGGGGGAACAGGCAGCAGTCATGCCCTACAAGGACAGGCCAGGGCAGGGGGGCAACAACACCCCCTGCAGTCATGCAGGAAAGGGTCAGCAGAAGCCACACCCCCGCGGTTTGGGGGGGGGGGGGGGAGGGGGGCTGCAGCCACAAATGACACCAAGAAAACATGGAACTTCAGGGATACACAGCGGGTGGGGGGAAGGGGGTGATGCCCCCACCAATCGGCATGGGAAAAAACTCACAGGGAAGGTGGGTTAGATGGCTAGTTTGCAGTGGTAAGATATGTGCACAAGAACATGCACAGGCTGGGGGGGGTCATGCATGAGGTTTACCTTCACCAGGGGCTCCACCCAGGTAATCCAGAGTAGGTAACCTCATCTGGGATAATCTGCAACAGCAATTCCGCTCTGGGTTCTTGACCCAACACCAGATAATCCACACTGCCTGCCCCATGGAGGGGGTGCTTCCCACAGGATGGGGCATCTGTTGAGCATCACCACACCCTTATGACAACACATCTGAAAAATTAAAATCACAAACTGTATTTCAGCATATTAAGAAAATAACACCAAATGAGTAGAGGAATTCCAGCAAAGGGAGAGGCTAGCAGCTGCCCTAATTAGGACTGGAGCTAAACAGGTCAGCTCACAATACAACACTTCCTTTAGAATGTAGACTGATGAAAACTGGTTTGCTGTTAGATAACTGTATAAGTGAGATTTGATAAATGATCATGTATTAACATTATTGTTGAAACAGTAGACAAAGGGTACCTGGGGACATAATTACAAAAGTGTAGTGAAGTGACTAACTAGTAATTATTCATAAGTTTTGCAGTTCTTTGCTCTTATGACTAGATGTTCCTGTACGCTAAATGGGAACAATGCTGAAACTGACCACATGTGATTGAAACTGCATTAAGCTTCAAGATCAAAGAACAAGGACAAGAATAAAGACTTCGAGGACAGCCAGCAAGAACTTCAAATGGGTCGGTGGTCGCAAAAGCAGCCCTTCATCTCAAATGGATCCTTCATTGCGCTTGATTGGATGTAGGCAGTACTATGATAATCGGTTGCCGTCGTTTTTATGTATATGTGTACTAATCTGATTAATAAGCAATTAGTTATTCTATATAACCTGTTTGTGCTAAAGCTGTGGCATGCACACTAGGTGGAACTATCCCCCGTGCATCCAGCACTGCAATGAAGAATGCCCGCTTTCTAAAACTCCAAAACAAGTCTTAGGGAGTTTCTTTGACCAGCTTTTCAGTATCAGAGGTACAAGGGAGGAAAGAAAAAAAAAAAAAAAAAAAAAGAAAAAATGGGCAGGGGTGTGGGAAAGAGAAGGGACCAGGGGAGGGAGGGGCAGGGAGGGACCAGAACGCCGAAGAGGGGAGACGGGGCCCTGAGGGCCCAGGGCTCACCACAGCTCTTGTTCTTGGCACTGCCAGGAGAATTTGCCAGTTCAGATGCTTCTTTCTGCTCCTCTCCCGCTCCCCACCTCTTCTGTAACTCTGGCAGCACGGCCATCCTCCCCCTAGGAGTAACACAGGTCTTGCAAGACGAGGCTTCCTAGGCACGGAGCCTCGCTCGCTCGCACGCTATGTGGCCGTGGGGCATACAGACCCTGCGGTGCACCTCGGCAAGCCCCAGGGTCTGCTGTATCCCTCTGCATGTGGCATCAGGGTTGCAGGAGCGACAGCAGCCAGTCAGCAGACGCTGGCGAGAGATTTACAACAAAAAATAACGCCTGGTTCAGGTGACAGCCTGAAGGCAGGCCACAAGAGACCCAAAGCTGCTTCGTGCCAGAGGGGCAGCTCTGTTCGGCAGGAAAGGCCGCGGCCCAGCGCACCAGATGCGAGCGGCCCACCTGCAAGCCAGCGATACCCCGGCGACCCTGGGGCTCGGTCGGGGTGGACACCTCCGTGCTATCAGAACGCTGCTCTCCTAATCCTGCACGCACGCAAGGCTTCTTGCGCGGGGCTTGTCTCTTATCGAAAAGACGCTGCACAGTGTTACTTACCGCCCTGCCCTCTGGCGTGCAAAGTAATCAGACGTGAGGCAGGGAAAGCAAAGAGGCCTGTCGGGATATTAGATGTCCTCAGCAGAGGACCATAGAGCCCTCGAGGTTCCATCTTTGCTCCCTACAGGAGCGTGGCTCCGCACTCCTTGCCGCTCCTGCCAGCAAGCGTCACAATTGCCCTTTGCCGCCTGCAACACGGCCCCAGTACTGCCGCTTACAGAGCGAGAGGCGCTCGCTATAAAGCGGCGATGAAGAACAAGGACGGCCCGTCGAGATGGCAGGAGGAACACAGAGAGCCTCCAGCATTAGCCAGGCAGGGCTTGCAACTCACCTCGTGTCCTGGTTTAACGCCAGCCGGCAACGAAGGCCCACGCGACCGCTCACTCGCTCCCCCGCCCCCAGCGGGACGGGGAGACAATCGGAAGGGCAAAAGTGAGAAAACTCGTGGCTTGAAACGAAAACAGTTTAATCATCATTAAAAAGAAACAACAACAACTTGTAAGGAAAAGAAGGAAAAAAAATTACAGAGAACATGGTGCAGGCAGCACACCAGGGGTCTGGAGCCTGATGGATGATGGGGGGTGGTGGTGTGGAATACGGAGGAGGGAAAGGAGGGAGGCAGGGCAGGAGACAGGAGAGCAGGGGGCGCAGGGGGAAACAACTCGTGTGGGTTAAAAACTCGTGTGGGTGAAGGGGGTGGGCTGGAGCAGCGGGGAGCATATGGGGGAGACACGGACACAGGGGGTAGGGTATGTGTGGGTACAAAGGTGCACGGGGTGTACTAAAACAATTTGTGCTGCTTCACAAAAACATGGTCCCACCTGAATTCAGTAGGGTTTCTTCTGCTCTTAAACATTAATCAGGCACTTAAAGCCTTCAGTAGACTTGTAAGTCCAAACCTCCAACAATTTACGTACTCTTATCATTTCTGATATCCATGATATGTGAAAATAAATCTTTCAGTTTAATAGTTGTCACTGAGAAAGATACGTGTTAATCTAAACCACACAAGGGGAATAATATCATGTTCGCCATGTAGACTTTACTAAGAGCTTGAAATTAACTTCTCAGGATCTTTTAAGCTTCTAAGCATAAAATAATTAGTGTAGCTTACAGATGTGGAAGAGAAATATTTTGGTATCATAACCAAAGTAGCCTTCTCCTCTGTGAATGGCAACACAATCTGTAATACTGCATCGACACTTCAAAACCCACTCTGTCTCTCCTCTTTTCTCATCCAATCTTTTGTTTATTTCAAGAAATTCTTTCATTATCTATCCCATAAAATGAGAAATAGATTATTATGGAATTGCTCCTAAGATAAAAAGTTAATGCATTAGACTAGCTGTGATATAAAAATTATTTGAGATATATTTATGTGTGATGTTCTGATGAATTATCTAGTTGTTTACAGTTGCTAGGACTTCTCTCAGTAGTAAATCACTGGCAATGTGCATGAACACGAGAAACTATTCATGGGGCACATTCATCCTTTATGCAGTTAAATGAAGTTTTTAAATCACAAAAAGATTTGGCTGTTACACAGTCTGTGTAAATTACATGATAGTAACCCAAACCACAAGACCATGTGTCTCATACTTTGCTCTGTTTCAGAATAATCTCAGCTTGCAAAGCACATCAGTTTTCCGTAACACAGATAACCAGGGTTCACACAGTCAGACTTTTCAGTTAGAAGGCCACAGAAAGAATCATAAAGAGACCGAGTATCTTTTCCTTAAACATCCTGTTTACAGACAGCTATGTTACCTCCAAGTGCTATGAAAGTTACTTTCTCTAAAACTATCTTCCATTTAGTTTTCCTTTTTTTTTTTTCTTTTTTTCCTTTTCTTCCCCTGAAAACAATCTTATAGCTTAATCCTTATAGGATTTTTTTCAAGTTTTGTTTTTTTCTAACGAGTATCAACACATGAACACTCTAAATAGTTTCAGGAAGGTCAGTATTTGCTACAGTTGCACTTGATCCAACATCCCACCTTTTTTTTCCAACAAGCAAATGAGTTCAACCAATTTTCATTCAAGAGCCATACAGGAGAAAGTACAGATTCTGCTCTGTCTGCTAACAAGCAGGCGAAGGAGCTGCTACCGATTTGAAAACTGTAGAGGCTCTGCTGTGCCCATTTTGAACTGGGGAAGAAAAATAGCCCTTCCTGTTTCAACATTTAGGTCCACTTTTTCTCATTTGCAAAGCAGATCCACTGCCTTGGGAGACTGACCAGAATTACCTGGAACAAACATTCTTTTTGCCTAGGATCTGTTTGTTAGTTGAGAAAACAGTCACTACGTCCCTGTGATAATATGACACGATTTCATCACTACGTTTCTGTCTCAAGGGGCCCAGTTGTATTTTATTTTCTCGTAACACAGTATCTATCTAATTCCTCTCTCTGACTTAAGAGATGAGCAACATGCAATTTCTTCAATGTCTACTTATCACGTGAGGAAGTCAACAAACCTCTTTTCACAGTTACAAGCACTTTTCAAAGATGTGACAGTTCCCTCCTGTCATCAACTGACCCTGAACAAGCTGGAAAATATAAAGGGATCAATAAATGTGAGAAAGACCTTTGGTATGAGGGAACCCAGACAAACCGGTGCAGCAGCTTTCTTCCCTATTGATTGGAAGAGAATGCTGTTTGGCTGCTGCTTCTACGGATAATCCACAAATTATTTGCTATTCTTCTTAGCCAAAGGGCTAAGGCAGTGCCATCAGCAACTTCATAACATACCCTGAAACAAGAAGCAGATATTACAGCTCCAAGTCTGAGGAAACAGCATCAATGATTAAGACAGCTCTAACATGGAAGGCCTGGTAAGTGGCAGTGGTATAAGGCACTAGCAATTTATCAGGGCTCTCTTTCAAATGCTGGCATTTTCTGTGACTTGGATTTTGCCTATTATTATGAGATCACTACATCACCTATCACACAAGTGTAGCTTTGTTAACTTTGAAAGAAAAGCTGCTAGACAATATACAACACAAAGTTAGACAAGCGAGGGAAGTACACAGTGATTTCACAGGCAATCTGGAATCCGGCACCCGACTTGAATTCCTGGCTTTGAAAACCTCTCTCCAAATGACTTACCATTCTTTCACTAAGATCCAGCAGCAGTTCCCTCCTGTGCCTCATTCTCTTTTTTTAGTCAGCCAAAGCCCACAGAGCTGCACTGTAAGCTTGAAGACCAGGATGCCAGCTTCGTGTCCTATTTCTGTCACCTAGTTTTTACGTACCGTTTCTTGCTAATCAAAAGGCCCAGTGATTCCTCCTCACACATCACACTTGAGTTAGTACGTCCAAGCATTATTTCTGCAGCGCTACATTTGCATGGATTAGCTGCTGAACCCTCCAGATGATGTACTGCTTTTCAAGAAGGGTGTAGTATAACTGGCGAGGGTCTACAGCAAGTCCAAGAGGGTGCTCAACGATGTACAGAAGTCTGACTTCAAAGTATAAATTGAAAAACAGCTGCTTAATCTGGAAAGGGCAATACTGAAGAGAAAGAACAATGTTTAAACTCTAAAAGGTAGCTATAAGGAAGAACTTTTGTGTGCATCCACTGCACACAGTTACACGGAATCATGGGGCTTAAATTACAACCTAAAAAACTTAGGGTATGTGGCAATCTTTGCAACAGTAGTAATAATTACAGGAAATGTTTAAGAATAAATTAGGCAAGCATTTGTCAAGAATGGTACAGAAAGTTGATCATTCACCTCTAGAATGAGAGCAACGCTAGACTATCTTCAAAGGTTCTTCTTTCCCCACTGCTGTCCCTCTCTGTATTTCTACCCTCAAACACAAGCATCATCCCCAGCTCTGCACTTAAAATTATATCTGCATATGCACATGTCTAGAGATGCACATTTATTTCTTAGTTACACACAGCTGAAGGAGAGTATTCAGAGGTAAGCCAATTTACATAAACAGCTTTTGAAAGCTAAACACCTCAGCTTCTTGCAAAACGTCAGCCCAATAGAACACCAGGAGCGGTATGTAAATCCTTATTCCAAAACTGCATTCTCTTAAATCTTATGAAAAGCATTTCTAACATAAAGCCTGACCTGACTGGTCTATTTTCTGACACTCCCCTTCTCTGTCATCAGGTACTTATTAGATAGTAAAACAACTGACGGGGCAAACACCATAACTAGCACAATAGCTGACTTCCGTAGCAGTTGCATATCATGTCTGAATAAATGTGAGTTTAGTAGGTGTATAGGTAGATACACATTCAGAAATGCACAAGAACTGAAAGGAGTAATCTGTAACTGGTAGACTAAGAACGCTGCAATAGCATGCAATGTAAATCA
Organism: Astur gentilis; assembly: GCF_929443795.1. NCBI lineage: Eukaryota > Metazoa > Chordata > Aves > Accipitriformes > Accipitridae > Astur > Astur gentilis. Next base: position 1,213,508 of record NC_064889.1, read on the forward strand.
ACATGCACCTATAGGGAAGGGAAGTACAGAAACATTCTTCTGGATTTAAAAAAAACCAAAACGCAGCAATGGTAGGAAAAGGTACTTGGAATGTGCCACTTTCAATCCACTGAAACGATGTCTGCAACAGCATTAAGAACACTGGCAAAATACCTTCTCTGTTCCACAGGGCCTTGAAACCCATACGCATTGTCTGTTGCCAGTTGCCATTAGGAAACAAAGATATTAAATAGGGCAAATCAGAAGTAACTTGAACCAATCCCTCCCACCCAGCTATAAACCAGGACCATATACAGCCCTTGCAGACTACACAAGATCCTGTCTCATTCCAGCCACATCATTAGCATAAGCTGTGCAAACCCATGCAAATCAACAGGTTTTTCAGGCATAAAAGCAGACTCCAACATCAGTTAAGCCACTTCTTACAACTGACAATGTCATACTTCCATCACTGATTATAGCACAAGAACAAAAAAGAATGGGTCTTTATTGTCCTTCATGAACTTGAGGGGCTGCAAGAAACCAGTGAAGTTACAAGCCTGGATTCTGTAACGTCGCTACCAGCATAATTTCCAGATCAAAGATCCGGCCTCCTGTTAAGATCAACAAACATAATTTTGAGGTCAGAGAACAGGTCATCACAACACTATGTCAGGTAGAGTATAAAACCTTATCATCAGATTCTCGCTAGTTTAAGTCAATGTATTCTGTGTGTTCCGCTGAAGTCAATGAAACTAAACACACTATCATAGGAAAGAGATATTTCAGCACGCCTCAGACCTGGAAAACTATCTTGAAAAATGCCCGTAACTTTTAACACAAATTCTCTGCACTTCCCACGATCTCTCAACAGCGAGCAGTAGTAAGACCCTAACAGTTACTTGCAACCTATTTCTTGCATAGCATTCATTTTTATTTTAATTTTAAAACGGGCAACTAATACATAAGATTTTTGCAGCTACTCACAAAAATCAATAAGCAAAGACATTTGTTCCAAGACTTAAATTTCTTGTATAATTTAAAAAACTATCAAAACTCTGTAAAGTAAAATAGATACATTTACCTACTAATGTAGGAAACTACAGACAAACTTCAGGAAATGACCAAAGGTGCAGAGGATAGGCTAATGCCTATTAGCATTAGGTAGAAACACAAGGTAGAAAAGGTAGAAATACCTATTAGCATTAAGGTAGAAGAAGAAGAACAACAACAAAAAACCCCCAGAATTTCTACAGAAAAATGAGTGAGCAGCCCACAGCACTGGCAGACAACAGATTTTTTTTCTCCCCACTTCCTCCACCCCTTCTTCTTATCCCCCCACCCCCATTTTTTTTTAAAGGAAATAATTATTCTATTGTGAAACATACTGTCAGTGATGCAGTTGAAGCCAAAAGTTTAAATGAGTTCAGGAGAGGATTAACCGAATACTAAGACATGTGCCAACACAACTGCTATAGAAAGCATCTGCATCATGGTGAAATACAAACAGCTGCTCTGAGAACGACACCTTATTATTCACTAAATTTGCCTTTTACCCTGTTGTATAGTTACTAATGTTGAAAAGAGTCACTGCTGTGCAAGAAACTAAAACTTACAGCGCTTCATGCTCGGGAGAGAACTGTGGCCCATCAGCTCGTGGCTGTGAAGTCTTACAACTTAACACGTTGCAGTTGCACACCAACAAGTTCTGAGGCGGACTGCTGACTGTATTCAATAGTCACAGCTTATGTAGGAGGATATGATAAACCTTACTTATTTGCCTTTAACCGATGCTCCAAATATTTTAAAGTCGTTCTTAAAGTAGGTTGCTGGTTTGATTACCCTTCATACAAAACCCTCCTTCAAATGCAGGTTTCTCTTCTCTTCTTTTCAGGTTTAAGGCATGAACAGAAATCACACCTGCATCATCACTGAAATCAGTGCCTATTTTTCAATAAACTTTAGCAGCATCAGAATTCGTCCTCAAGTACCGTTCATAAAGCAAATGCTTCATTCTTCAAAACTTTTTTTAGCAAAGGTTAGTAATGCTGTACCACAGACTCTCATGCCCAGTCACACATGTTCTTCCCGAGACTGTTACGCAGCTTAGTATTTTAAGAATCGCCATCCTAACTGCGTACCTGATACTACTGGTTCTCCCCTTTTTAAAGTCTGATGTTAAGGAAAAGCTGCAAGTCCTACAAAACCAGGCAGACTTGCTTGTTCTTGCCAAAGAGAAAAAGGTTAAGCATTATTAAAAAATAAGACTATTGCCTACCTTTAAGTATCCATAAAGCTATCAACATGAACCGTACGGTGGCCTGTTAGCATCGCTATTTGAACACGGGCATGCAAAATGTCCTTCAGTTAAATTCCAAACTCTATGAAGTAATTGGTGGGCAATTCCCCAAGGATAAAACATCTATCAAAAGCCAACAGTAAGCCAGAAATCTCTTTCCGTTTCATAGGGTAAAAAAAATAAATACAGTGAATCCTGAAAAAAGAAATCGATATTAGACAGGGAACGCCTATATAGTTATAGGGCAAGTAATAAAACATTTAGTGTTTTGATTTTTTTCTTTTTATTTATGTCATCACAATAGTTAGACAAACATGGAAACATTTGCAACAGCAATACTTGGGCCACTTTAAAATCTTGGTAACACTGAAATACAGGTCAGCAAAAGCTAATGATGTGGGGAGGGGACTTTAGGTCTTCTTATTTTCATACACATTCACACACACACACATATATCTATATACACACGCACACTCCACAACTCCAAAGAGCTATCTTAACTATGTCTGCCAGTAAACGGAAATAGTAGGCAGAAAGGAACCATGTCCATACTAAGACAGTTAGCTGTGTCGTAAAACTGAAGATCACTGCAACCAGTGCCATCTTAAAGAAGAAGGAAAAAAAAAAAAAAAAAACAACACCAAAAAAAACTGAAAGGAACCATCGCTGTGCATGTCATAAGCATGAAGTTATTTTAACCTGGTGACTAATCTGCTCTATACTTTAAGCATCATTAAGTTTTTATGTATTTTTAAAGTCTAAGGTTATTATTTTAAATGGCCTACTTGTAGTGGCAGCCCAAGTAGCATTCTGGAGAACACCACAGTGCCCACAACTTCTACAGGTCAGTGCAGTCTGATCAAGCACTACATTTCTAGGGGAGGAAAACAAAAAACCACTACCGCTCATTTATTCAATTGAAAAGCTTATTACCTGCACCTTCCAAAGCAACAGGCTACAGAAACACTGAATGCAAAGTAAAACAGACCCATCTGGAATTGTCTGACGTATCAGCTCCAAGTTACACATCTTTCATTTCGTATTTGAAGGGATTAACAGCATTTGGATGCACAGAAACTGTCTTTACAGTGATGTCTGCAGACCTCCGAGTCATAAGTTAAAAATGTCTTCCTAAATTATAACAGTATTAGCACTTCCTCTGAAAGGAGTGAAAAAAACACAACCAGGGAAGGAGGAAGTGACACAACACCAAGGTTTTTTGTCCCAGAGATAACAAAATCCTGAGAGAACAAGATGCTTGTGCTATCAGAATAAAAATCCCCAAAGAAACAAAAGAGTTTACCTTTCCCTTGGAAAAGTAACCTTTGAGTCAAGATCCGCTCTTTTTCTCTCCCAAGCATGAAATCTCTCTTCAGCTTAAGACTGTCTTCTACTGCAGCAGAAATTTAGTGCACATGCTGGAACCTGGACAGAATCTTATTTTAAAAAACAAACAATACAATAGTACTACAGTGGCTAGAAATCTTTTACATATTCTGATTAAAAGACTCAACTTATTTCTAGGAAATAAAGTGTTTGGGGCCAAAGCCAACGCATGATGGTCATGTAAGGTTAAATTTTTATCAATTTTTATTTTTTTTTAAATTGATATATTGAAAAAAGCTGGAGAAGGAAGCGGGGACAGAAATGAAAAACCATTCAGGGAGTCAGTGCTATAGACTGTCACCATGCAATCTCAATATTGTAATTGCAGATCACATAGTCAGAACAAGCCAGTCAAAAATAGCACACTCCCTGGGAGAGGGGCGGGAGTCTCTCTTTCAAGCCAAGACCCAACTAGCAGAAGGCAGCTTTTCTGTCAGATAAAGCAAGGCAAAAGGATCATGTACAGCAACTTCCTTGCAGCCTCTTGCTCCTGAGCACCCTTCTTCACCTCTTTCTTTCTTTCTTTCTGTCTTTCTTCTGGTGATGGGAAGGCAAAGCATGTTCTGTTCCTGTGAGCCCATACTGCTTGTCCCTATAGTCACAGCAGGCACCTGTGATTCCTCTCCGAAGACATTTACGCATAGAAATCAGTTGAGTGGTGTGTTACGGAAGCATAAGCTGCAGTGGACGTGATTTTGAATCAGTTATTGTTTTGCCCATCATGACAAAATAAAACCAGAAATTCTCCTAAAGTAGTAGTTGTCCCCAACAGCTGTCAAGTTTTTGTATCACAGGAGAACAAATGCAGCCAAAAGAACATTTTCTCTAAAAGGACCACTCCGAACTGCACAAGCAGGCAGGCACAGGCAGCTCCCAATTTAATTAAGCGTATGTACACAGCACCACTTAGTGGTGCAAGCGGAGTCACCACTGACAGGAATGAGAAGCTTGAACACCAACCTTCCCGCCCCGGCCCCCTGGACATGAACGATGTCTGGTCTGTCTGTCCTCACTCGCAAAATACCACTACAATGCCTTTACTACAAGAGAGTACATCTGCCAAGCAAAACAAGTCCAAGAGTGCTGAACCTCAAGGCCAGCACAACCAACGGCTGCTGAGCATCAAACAGATGCATCCACTCTGAAGAGCTTTCAGAATTCTGCAGCACTCTACCACACGTTTTCTGGCGACACAGCCTGAAGCAGGGTTTAAACAAATGATCCAGCTTAGTATCTGCCTGTAGTGCAAAGAATAGCAATCTCTTGGCCCACGATTTGGGTTTTATATAGACTTGGGCCATAAACAAATGCAACAGATGTAGAAAAACTGAAGACCGACAGCAACTGGAACGTAACTATTCTTTTTCCACTCCATCAACCCGTTGGAAAACTCACTCACTCGTGCACTTACGTAACTGAGCACAAAGAGAACAAAAAGAAAGGCTTTTATTCAGAAGAAATTAGTGTGTCTTTACAGGAAAGTAACGGTTTCAACTTACAAAACCAGCATCATCATTAGTGATGCACCTTTCCTGAAGGGGAAATCCTTCTCTTTTAGCAAATGTCAATTCCAAGAGTCTGTAAACAAAACAAACAAGCAACCCGCACCATTACCCCAAAAGCTCTGTTTAGATTACATACACACACACAGACACACACACATATATAAAAACCATGTCTTCACAGATGACAACTGTATCAATTTATACTTCAGGTCCTTCTCCTTCAGGAACCACCTATAAAAGACGACGACAATTTTGTGTTTGTGCCATAGGTCTGAGTTTTACAAACCCATACATGACAGTTCTTGCTTTACAACAATTTAGCAGATGGAGACTTCACCGGTAGACCACAAAAGCAGTTTTTCGATTCAATATTATCTTCCTCTCCCAACAGTGGAGGCCAGTTATTGCCAGAGAAGCACAGGACAGAACCTCCAAAACACAAAGAATGTTTAACAAAACACAAAGGAGTTCCTAGATAACAAACATTTTGGGTTTTGTCTTTGGTATTCACCTCAAGGAAATGATTCTGTCTAGAAACACTACAGCTCATTTTCCAAAGGACAAAGAACATCCTTCCTTTCGTGAATAATTTCTCCAATTGCCGATTCCTCCCCAGACTGGGAAGTTAGTTTTCCTCTATCCAACTTCTATCAGTAAGCAGAGCTCAAAAACTGATAAAGAGCCTGAACCCTTCTACAGGCAGCAGGGAGTAATTTTCCAGGGAAGAAAGTAGAGAACTGAACAACAGAAAAAGAAACACAAAAGCAAAAACATGAATAAGGGATAAAAGAAGAGGATAACCATTGCTTTTACTGATACGTTCTTAATAATTAGCTGAGCACTTCTAAAGAGGAAGAACTTTGCTGCTTTCAGGACCGAAGTAAGAAAAAGTCTAAAGCATAGTCTTCCTGACGTGGGAAGACGTGTCCGCAAGAGAGGCACAAGATCCGATACAGAAATGTATCTACGTCTCGCTGAAAATTTGCACTCTAAGCATCACCAGCTTCTGCTTCCAGGGCAGTATACCACCAGCTTAACTGGATGGTAGTAATTTTACCCCACACAAGAAGTCAGAACACGCACTATCCTTTAAGGAGGCAGAACAATAACCAAAGCAGAAAGAGGCTTAGAAATTAAGGCAAGATGGCACTTGCTCAGACACACAGTGAGGAGGTGCAAGCTGGGTAAGACAGCAAAATGGAGATTGTTCCTCGTTCACACAGAGCTGATTTCGACTCGAGTTGGTCGTCCTCTCCTCTTCCCACAAAATTAGGAATGCTTTTACGTAGGAAGTCCTGACTTTGTAGCCATCTATGCCGACAAACAAAAAACTATTCTAGGTCTGCTCTTGTGGTATTTCGGAAGTTGCAGAATTCAGCTTCGGGATGCATAATCACAGTATTTAATTACTGTTGCAGTACTGACCTACCTACACCAGCAGATAATAAACTAAAAATCACAGTGCTTCTGATTTGGTATAAGCCAACAGACCTCCAGATTTTTTTCAGAGCACGTAAAGGTACAGCTCTCTGGGCATCACATGGTAATCATAACTGCCAAATGACTTGACAAGCTTGTAAACATCCAAACTGCTGCAAACACATCTATACATACAATAATGGATAAAACGTAGATGCATTCCACCTACACGCTTATGCAGGCAAACACTCGTGAGTTGAAAGCCACTGTATGAACCAGCTTACGGAGCGCTTAACAAAGCCAGTGATTCCCTGGCACACCTGAAGACCAGAAAAACATTCACCAAAATAAAGTTAGGGACATGCCTTTTTTTTTTTTTTTTTTTTTTTTTTTTTTAAACTGTAACATGTACTAAGACAGCAAGATCACTTTTCCAGCGTCCTTCATACACACATATGCTCCAGAAGCTACTTGAAATTACCTTGTGTAATGGAATTGTCTGGAAAGCTCAGCTTAAAGTAGCTGAGCTCAGTGACTGATTGATTTACAGGTACAGAAAATAAATGCATGCAGCATTTTAACAATGCTGACTTACCAGTGTTATGTTATTTCCATTTAGCAAAATCTGGTCTAGCTTTGTGATTCTTCTGCCCTCAGACGGAGTCTCACTGAAACAGCGTTAAAAACAAATAAGTAAGCACACATAACCAGGGACAACAGTTCCAGTTTTGATTACAGAATAAATCTCTACATTAAGATGGCAGTTGTTGGAACTAAGAAATGAATTGGCCATGCTGCAGCCTGATCTTGACAAATTGACCACCTGGATAAAGCAAGCTATCTGGCAACTAAAAAGATCCATTGTACTTTTCTGCTCAGTACACCTAAAGATACAGATTCACCCTCGAAATCTCGGCAATTTCTTCAATACCACCAACACGCAGAACAGGTTTCAAATGGCAACGTGGCAGCACAAAGTAATAAATGCTTATCCTTAAGTCTGCTAACTCTCTAAGCCTTTGCCTAGACCTTAAGGAAATGTAAAAACAAACAAACTACTGGAAAGTTCAACACACAATCCACGCAAAGTTAAGGCTATCAAGTAGGAACCTGATTACAAGTATAAATCACGCAACAGCTACTCTATGACATGGATGTCCTGAACAGATCATCCTCTACATTTTAAGTCCAAGGTACAAACCCTTCAGCTGGCAAGTATTCAAAAAACATAAAACCTCTTTGCTTACAGAGCTTACACAGTATTTTTCCCCAGGAAACCAAACGTTCAAGAGGAACAGGAGGCAGAAACAACACTTGCAATTCTGTAATGTCTTCTAGCACCGTATCTGAAAAACCAGTTTCAAGGAAAATAAGGCCCCGAATTTAAAAATAAAACTATTTCCAGTTATTTCCATCTCACGCTGAGCTGTGATTTTACCTGTAAAATAAAAAAAATCAGAACAAGACAACTGATCCATACAAAAAAGGCTCTCCTATCCGGTGAACTCAAACCTCTCAAAAGCAGTAACATCACTGAGCTGGAGCATAAACTGGACGGCCTTAAACACCTCCATCAAAGGATATGGACAAAGTCATCAAGTCCTAGAAGCGTTCCCACAATTTCTGATCGCTCTTCATCACAACATGAACGCGTGCGTGGACCTACGCATTTGTCCACAAGTTCTGTAGATTGAAAGGCACAAGATATTGCTTTGTAGAACATACATGTTTTCCAGCAAAAACCTTAACGCTGTGGCGGCAAAAAAAGTCATTGCCGCGGGCACTGGTGAAAAGCACAGAAAGAAGGCGAAAAAAAGAGACAGGAAAAAAACCACAGTAAAAAACCCGCTTCCTCAACTGCTGCCGGAAGGTACCTCCACAAGTTCCTGCGGCAGCAGGAACACGTTCCCTCCACCGAGAACCTCCCTCCACCTCAGTGCCGCCGGGCCACAGCACATCACCGCGGGTCTGCCGAGCGCCAACGCTCGTCCCCAGCCGGCCTTTGCAAACCTCCTTTGCCCGGAGCCACCCCCCCCCGCTCGCTGCCCGCGCCGGAGACCGGGACGCCCCAGCGCCTCTCCGCCGCTGCGGGCAGGGGCCGCGCCGCTGACAGGCCCGGCCGCGGCTCCCAAGCGGCGGGAAGCCCCGCGGCCTCAGGCGGACGCCTGACTGACCAGCCCGGAGGGCCGCCGCGCCCGCAGGCCCGGCCCCTCAGCCCCGGCCCGGCGAGGATTTTTCCTCGCCGGCCAAGAACGCCGGACGCTGCGGCCAGACCCGCGCACTTCACCGCGGCTGCGAAGGCGACGGGCTTCGCCGCCCGCCACCGCGCCGACGCGGGAGGGTGGCGCGGGGCCGCCCGGCCCAGGCCAGGCCCCTGCCCGCCGGCTCGGCCCGGCCCGGCCCGGGCCAGGCCCCTGCCCGCCGGCTCGGCCCGGCCCGGCCCGGGCCAGGCCCCTGCCCGCCAGCTCGGCCCGGCCCGGCCCAGGCCAGGCCCCTGCCCGCCGGCCCCCCTCGCCCCATCCAGCCGCTCGCCCTCCCTCGCTTCCCGCCGCCTCCGCACACAGCCGCAGCCCCGCGCTGCCCGAGGAAACCCTCACCTGACGGCAGCCGCCACCTCCGCACAGCCCCGCACCCCCGGGGTGAGCTGAGCTGATGGGCTGAGCTCCAATCTCCCCAGAAACCTCTGCCCTGACACCAGAGTCTCTTAAAACAGTTTCCGACCTCTTTTGGCACGTCACAGGATAGTAACCCAAACCACAAGACCATGTCTCTCCTACTTTGCTCTGTTGCAGAAGAATCTCAGCTTGCAAAGCACATCAGTTTTCCGTAACACAGATAACCAGGGCTCACACAGTCAGACTTTTCAGTCAGAAGGCCACAGAAAGAATCATAAAGAGACCGAGTATCTTTTCCTTAAACATCCTGTTTACAGACAGCTATGGTACCTCCAAGTGCTATGAAAGTTACTTTCTCTAAAACTATCTTCCATTTAGTTTTCTTTTTTTTTTTTTTTTTTCCTTTTCTTCCCCTGAAAACAATCTTATAGCTTAATCCTTATAGGATTTTTTTCAAGTTTTGTTTTTTTCTAACGAGTATCAACACATGAAAACTCTAAATAGTTTCAGGAAGGTCAGTATTTGCTACAGTTGCACTTGATCCAACATCCCACCTTTTTTTTCCAACAAGCAAATGAGTTCAACCAATTTTCATTCAAGAGCCATACAGGAGAAAGTACAGATTCTGCTCTGTCTGCTAACAAGCAGGCGAAGGAGCTGCTACTAATTTGAATACTATACAGGCTCTGCTGTGCCCATTTTGAACTGGGGAAGAAAAATAGCCCTTCCTGTTTCAACATTTAGGTCCACTTTTTCTCATTTGCAAAGCAGATCCACTGCCTTGGGAGACTGACCAGAATTACCTGGAACAAACATTCTTTTTGCCTAGGATCTGTTTGTTAGTTGAGAAAACAGTCACTACGTCCCTGTGATAATATGACACGATTTCATCACTACATTTCTGTCTCAAGGGGCCCAGCTGTATTTTATTTTCTAGTAACACAGTATCTATCCAATTCCGGTCTCTGACTTAAGAGATGAGCAACATGCAATTTCTTCAATGTCTACTTATCACGTGAGGAAGTCAACAAACCTCTTTTCACAGTTACAAGCACTTTTCAAAGATGTGACAGTTCCCTCCGGTCATCAGCTGACCCTGAACAAGTTGGAAAATATAAAAGGATCAATAAATGTGAGAAAGACCTATGGTATGAGGGAACCCAGACAAACCAGTGCAGCAGCTTTCTTCCCTATTGATTGGAAGAGAATGCTGTTTGGCAGCTGCTTCTACGGATAATCCACAAATTATTTGCTATTCTTCTTAGCCAAAGGGCTAAGGCAGTGCCATCAGCAACTTCATAACATACCCTGAAACAAGAAGCAGATATTACAGCTCCAAGTCTGAGGAAACAGCATCAATGATTAAGACAGCTCTAACATGGAAGGCCTGGTAAGTGGCAGTGGTATAAGGCACTAGCAATTTATCAGGGCTCTCTTTCAAATGCTGGCATTTTCTGTGACTTGGATTTTGCCTATTATTATGAGATCATTACATCACCTATCACACAAGTGTAGCTTTGTTAACTTTGAAAGAAAAGCTGCTAGACAATATACAACACAAAGTTAGACAAGCGAGGGAAGTACACAGTGATGTCACAGGCAATCTGGAATCCGGCACCCGACTTGAATTCCTGGCTTTGAAAACCTCTCTCCAAATGACTTGCCATCCTTTCACCAAGATCCAGCAGCAGTTCTCTCCTGTGCCTCATGCTCTTCTGTAGTCAGCCAAAGCCCACGGAGCTGCACTGCAATCTTGAAGACCAGGGTGCCAGCTTCGTGTCCTATTTCTGTCACCTAGTTCTTATGTACCGTTTCTTGCTAATCAAAAGGCCCAGTGAATCCTCGTCACACATCACACTTGAGTTAGTACGTCCAAGCATAATTTCTGCCGCGCTACATTTGCACGGATTAGCTGCTGAACCCTCCAGATGATGTACTGCTTTTCAAGAAGGGTGTAGTATAACTGGCGAGGGTCTACAGTAAGTCCAAGAGGGTGCTCAACGATGTACAGAAGTCTGACTTCAAAGCATAAATTGAAAAACAGCCGCTTAACCTGGAAAGGGCAATACTGAAGAGAAATAACAATGTTTAAACTCTAAAAGGTAGCTATAAGGAAGAACTTTTGTGTGCATCCACTGCACACAGGACACGGAATCATGGGGCTTAAATTACAACCTGAAAAACTTAGGGTATGTGGCAATCTTTGCAACAGTAGTAATAATTACAGGAAATGTTTAAGAATAAATTAGGCAAGCATTTGTCAAGAATGGTACAGAAAGTTGATCATTCACCTCTAGAACGAGAGCAACACTAGACTATCTTCAAAGGTTCTTCTTTCCCCACTGCTGTCCCTCTCTGTATTTCTACCCTCATCCAATACAAGCATCATCCCCAGCTGTGCACTTACAATTATATCTGCATATGCACATGTCTAGAGATGCACATTTATTTCTTCGTTACACACAGCTGAAGGAGAGTACTCATAGGTAAGCCAATTTACATAAACAGCTTTTGAAAGTTAAACACCTCAGCCTCTTGCAAAACGTCAGCCCAACAGAACACCGTCAGCCCAACAGAACACCGGGAGCGGTATGTAAATCCTTATGCCAAAAGTGCGTTCTCTTAAATCTTATGAAAACCATTTCTAATATAAAGCCTGACTTGTCTATTTTCTGACACTCCCCTTCTCTGTCATCAGGTACTTATTAGATAGTAAAACAACTGACGGGGCAAACACCATGACTAGCACAATAGCTGACTTCCGTAGCAGTTGCATATCATGTCTGAATAAATGTGAGTTTAGTAGGTAGATACACATTCAGAAATGCACAAGAACTGAAAGGAGTAATCTGTAACTGGTAGACTAAGAACGCTGCAATAGCATGCAATGTAAATCAACATGCACCTATAGGGAAGGGAAGTACAGAAACATTCTTCTGGATTAAAAAGAAAACCAAAAAACGCAGCAATGGTAGGAAAAGGTACTTGGAACATGCCACTTTCTATCCACTGAAACAATGTCTGCAACAGCAGTAAGAACACTGGCAAACTACCTTCTCTGTTCCACAGGGCCTTGAGACCCATACGCATTGTCTGTTGCCACTTGCCGTTAGGAAACAAAGGCACTGCGATCAGTAGAAGCGTGTAGAACACCAAAAATGAAACTTTTGAATATGTCACATGCAAGATCCTCATTCTCCGTACAGTCTACAAGGTTACACAATTGTAAAATACTTTGTAAGAATGAGAATCCTGACGTTTGCCTTCGATTAAAAAAGTTTTTAAATTCCGCTTTGTTTTGAGTTTTTTTTCCCCCAAGGGCTTTAGAAATAAAAGCATCTTGGTAAAGTGATTTTCACACACTGCACAGACACAAGCAGTGTTTCTCCCACTGCGAGAGGAGTATCAAAATACTCTTATCTAATATGTTATAGACAAGAGTGACCGAGGTCACAGGAGAATCTGTACTTTCCCACTGATTACAAGGAACGGGCCAGCTGCTTTGTGCCTCCTATGCAGCTGGAGCATGCAGTTGCCTGGTAACGTGTTCCGAACTATTGCATCTTAATCACATATACACGTAGGAATACCAAGCTGACCGCTTAGGTTTATCAGCCAAAACAGTTTACAGCAACACAATGGTTTAGAGCAATTCAGGAAGTTTAACACTGAATTTAGGTATGTGCTTATATGGTTTGATGAACAGAGCTTCTATAAATGAAAGGGAAACAACAGAAGTTATTTACATGTGATTTCAGAGCATACAAAAGGTATAGTCTACAAACCAAATATCAATTATTAGCAATGTTTCCCTGTTCAAAGGGCATCATGTAATGTCTCAGACTCAACAAGCATAAACTGACAGACTGTTATGATTTGAAAATTTTAAAAAAGTTCCAATAGTGTGCCCAAAACGGAGGTGTTTCAGCGTTCAGGGTAGACTCGTTGTCTCCAGTACATACCTATCTTAATTCTAATACAGGATAAAAACTGATTTATAAATTTCCTCTTTTAAACATGAAACTGTTCCAATCACCCTGTTCACTCCTGTTTGAGATATTAAATAGGGCAAATCAGAAGTAACTTGAACCAATCCTTCCCACCCAGCTATAAACCAGGACCATATACAGCCCTTGCAGACTACACAAGATCCTGTCTCATTCCAGTCATATCATTAGCATAAGCTGTGCAAACCCATTCAAATCAACAGGTTTTTCAGTGAAGTTACAAGCCTGGATTCTGTAACGTCACTATCAGCATAATTTCCAGATCAAAGATCCGGCCTCCTGTTAAGATCATCAAACATAATTTTGAGGTCAGAGGACAAGTCATCACAACACTATGATAGGTAGAGTATAAAACCTTATCATCAGATTCTCAGCTAGTTTAAGTCAATGTATTCTGTGTGTTCCGCTGAAGTCAATGAAACTAAACACACTATCATAGGAAAGAGATATTTCAGCATGCCTCAGACCTGGAAAACTATCTTGAAAAATGCCCGTAACTTTTAACACAAATTCTCTGCACTTCCACGATCTCTCAACAGCGAGCAGTAGTAAGACCCTAACAGTTACTTGCAACCTATTTCTTGCATAGCATTCATTTTTATTTTAATTTTAAAAGGGGCAACTAATACATAAGATTTTTGCAGCTACTCACAAAAATCAATAAGCAAAGACATTTGTTCCAAGATTTAAATTACTTGTACAATTTAAAAAACCATCAAAACTCTGTAAAGTAAAATAGATACATTTACCTACTAACGTAGGAAACTACAGACAAACTTCAGGAAATGACCAAAGGTGCAGAGGATAGGCTAATAGGCTAAGGCAGAAAAACAACAAAAAAAAACAACCCAGGAGTTCTACAGAAAAATGAGTGAGCAGCCCACAGCACTGGCAGACAACAGATTTTTTTTCTCCCCACTTCCTCCACCCCTTCTTCCTATTCCCCCCCCCCCCCCCCCCTTTTTTTTTTAAAGGAAATAATTTTTCTATTGTGAAACATACTGTCAGTGATGCAGTTGAAGCCAAAAGTTTAAATGAGTTCAGGAGAGGATTAACCGAATTCTAAGACATGTGCCAACACAACTGCTATAAAAAGCATCTGCATCATGGTGAAATGCAAACAGCTACTCTGAGAACGACACCTTATTCTTCACTAAATTTGCCTTTTACCCTGTTGTATAGTTACTAATGTTGAAAAGAGTCACTGCTGTGCAAGAAACTAAAACTTACAGCGCTTCATGCTCGGAGAGAACTGTGGCCCATCAGCTCGTGGCTGTGAAGCCTTACAACTTAACATGTTGCAGTTGCACACCAACAAGTTCTGAGGCGGACTGCTGACTGTATTCAATAGTCACAGCTTATGTAGGAGGATATGATAAACCTTACTTATTTGCCTTTAACCGATGCTCCAAATATGTTAAAGTCGTTCTTAAAGCAGGTTACTGGTTTGATTACCCTTCATACAAAATCCTCCTTCAAATGCAGGTTTCTCTTCTCTTCTTTTCAGATTTAAGGCATGAACAGAAACCACACTTGCATCATCACTGAAATCAGTGCCTATTTTTCAATAAACTTTAGCAGCATCAGAATTCGTCCTCAAGTACCGTTCATAAAGCAAATGCTTCATTCTTCAAAACTTTTTTAAGCAAATGTTAGTAATGCTGTACCACAGACTCCCACGCCCAGTCACACATGTTCTTCCCGAGACTGTTACGCAGCTTAGTATTTTAAAAATCACCATCCTAACTGCGTACCTGATGCTACTGGTTCTCCCCATTTTAAAGTCTGATGTTAAGGAAAAGCTGCAAGTCCTACAAAACCAGGCAGACTTGCTTGTTCTTGCCAAAGAGAAAAAGGTTAAGCATTAATAAAAAATAAGACTATTGCCTACCTCTAAGTATCCATAAAGCTATCAACATGAACTGTATGGTGGCTTGTTAGCATCGCTATTTGAACACGGGCATGCAAAATGTCCTTCAGTTAAATTCCAAACTCTATGAAGTAATTGGTGGGCAATTCCCCAAGGATAAAACATCTATCAAAAGCCAACAGTAAGCCAGAAATCTCTTTCTGTTTCATAGGGTAAAAAAAAAAAAAATACAGTGAATCCTGAAAAAAGAAATCGATATTAGACAGGGAACGCCTATATAGTTATAGGGCAAGTAATAAAACATTTAGTGTTTTGATTTTTTTCTTTTTATTTATGTCATCACAATAGTTAGACAAACATGGAAACATTTGCAACAGCTATACTTGGGTCACTTTAAAATCTTGGTAACACTGAAATACAGGTCAGCAAAAGCTAATGATGTGGGGAGGGGACTTTAGGTCTTCTTATTTTCATACACATTCACACACACACACACACATATATCTATATACACACGCGCACTCCACAACTCCAAAGAGCTATCTTAACTATGTCTGCCAGTAAACGGAAATAGTAGGCAGAAAGGAACCATATCCATACTAAGACAGTTAGCTGTGTCGTAAAACTGAAGATCACTGCAACCAGTGCCATCTTAAAGAAGAAGAAGAAAAAAAAAAAAACAACCAACACCAAAAAAACTGAAAGGAACCATCGCTGTGCATGTCATAAGCATGAAGTTATTTTAACCTGGTGACTATTCTGCTCTATACTTTAAGCATCATTAAGTTTTTATGTGTTTTTAAAGTCTAAGGTTATTATTTTAAATGACCTACTTGTAGTGGCAGCCCAAGTAGCATTCTGGAGAACACCACAGTGCCCACAACTTCTACAGGTCAGTGCAGAATGATTAAGCACTACATTTCTAGGGGAGGAAAACAAAAAACCACTACCGCTCATTTATTCAATTGAAAAGCTTATTACCTGCACCTTCCAAAGCAACAGGCTACAGGAACACTGAATGCAAAGTAAACCAGACCCATCTGGAATAATCTGACCTCTCAGCTCCAAGTTACACATCTTTCATTTCGTATTTGAAGGGATTAACAGCATTTGGATGCACAGAACCTGTCTTTACAGTGATGTCTGCAGACCTCCGAGTCATAAGTTAAAAATGTCTTCCTAAATTATAACAGTATTAGCACTTCCTCTGAA
Organism: Astur gentilis; assembly: GCF_929443795.1. Classification (NCBI taxonomy): domain Eukaryota; kingdom Metazoa; phylum Chordata; class Aves; order Accipitriformes; family Accipitridae; genus Astur; species Astur gentilis. The sequence continues at coordinate 1,229,800 of NC_064889.1, forward strand.
AGGAGTGAAAAAAACACAACCAGGGAAGGAGGAAGTGACACAACACCAAGGTTTTTTGTCCCAGAGATAACAAAATCCTGAGAGAACAAGATGCTTGTGCTATCAGAATAAAAATCCCCAAAGAAACAAAAGAGTTTACCTTTCCCTTGGAAAAGTAACCTTTGAGTCAAGATCCGCTCTTTTTCTCTCCCAAGCATGAAATCTCTCTTCAGCTTAAGACTGTCTTCTACTGCAGCAGAAATTTAGTGCACATGCTGGAACCTGGACAGAATCTTATTTAAAAAAACAAACAATACAATAGTACTACAGTGGCCAGAAATCTTTTACATATTCTGATGAAAAGACTCAACTTATTTCTAGGAAATAAAGTGTTTGGGGCCAAAGCCAACGCATGATGGTCATGTAAGGTTAAATTTTTATTAATTTTTTTTTTTTTTTAAATTAATATATTGAAAAAAGCTGGAGAAGGAAGCGGAGACAGAAAGGAAAAACCATTCAGGGAGTCAGTGGTATAGACTGTCAGCACGCAATCTAAATATTGTAATTGCAGACCACATAGTCAGAACAAGCCAGTCAAAAGTAGCACCCTCCCTGGGAGAGGGGCGGGAGTCTCTCTCCCTTGTCTTTCAAGCCAAGACCCAACTAGCAGAAGGCAGCTTTTCTGTCAGATAAAGCAAGGCAAAAGGATCATGTACAGCAACTTCCTTGCAGCCTCTTGCTCCTGAGCACCCTTCTTCACCTCTTTCTTTCTTTCTTCTGGTGATGGGAAGGCAAAGCATGTTCTGTTCCTGTGAGCCCATACTGCTTGTCCCTATAGTCACAGCAGGCACCTGTGATTCCTCTCCGAAGACATTTACGCATAGAAATCAGTTGAGTGGTGTGTTACGGAAGCATAAGCTGCAGTGGACGTGATTTTGAATCAGTTATTGTTTTGCCCATCATGACAAAATAAAACCAGCAATTTCTTACTTTATAGAAATCCTCCTAAAGTAGTAGCTGCCCCCAATCGCTGTCAAGTTTTTGTATCACAGGAGAACAAATGCAGCCAAAAGAACATTTTCTCTAAAATGACCACTCCGAACTGCACAAGCAGGCAGGCACAGGCCGCTGCCAATTTAATTAAGCGTATGTACACCGCACCACTTAGTGGTGCAAGCGGAGTCACCGCTGATAGGAATGAGAAGCTTGAACACCAACCTTCCCTCCCCGGCCCCCTGGACACTGCAGCCTGATCTTGACAAATTGACCGCCTGGATAAAGCAAGCTATCTGGCAACTAAAAAGATCCATTGTACTTTTCTGCTCAGTACACCTAAAGATACAGATTCACCCTCGAAATGTCGGCAATTTCTTCAATACCACCAACACGCAGAACAGGTTTCAAATGGCAACGTGGCAGGACAAAGTAATAAATGCTTATCCTTAAGTCTGCTAACTTTCTAAACCTTTGCCTAGACCTTAAGGAAATGTAAAAACAAACAAACTACTGCAAAGTTCAATACGCAATCCACGCAAAGTTAAGGCTATCAAGTAGGAACTGGATTACAAGTATAAATCATGCAACAGCTACTCTATGACATGGATGTCCTGAACAGATCATCCTCTACAGTTTAAGTCCAAGGTACAAACCCATCAGCACCTCCTTCCCTCTCTGTATCGCTGTGGTTACCTGCTCTGTGCCCAGAGCCAAAAAGAGTCCCGACATTGGAGTTACTGTTCCTTTTATGCCCACCCCCATACTTCTTTCCCGACGGAGAGGTGATGCACCTGATTTGAGGTGGAGTGCGGACAACCTTCTCATCTAGTGCTGGGCAGTTTATTTGTCCCATAAACAAACCCCAGGAAAGAGAATCCACGGTTGGACGGGTGCACTTGAGGTTTTGACCACGCGGTAGCACCGTTAACTGCTGAAAGAGCAGGACTCTCTGCCGCTCCGTGTCCATGTCACGACTGCCCTCACGTCCCCAGTCTGCACCCAGCTCCTCCAGGGTGTGCAGAGGGGCTTCCAGCCCTGGCTCAGCAGGCGTCCACATAAGATCCCCCAGCCAAGAGGGGGGTGTATGCTCACCTGCCACATCGATACCGTGGGTACATTAAAAGCCACCCCGCAACTCTTTCCCCAGAAGTGACTGGGGGAGGCTTTTCAGTCATCTGGCTGTAAAACCCCTCCCCCTCAGGGAGACCAACATCCAGGCATGCCTTGCTCTAACTCCCCAAATCCACTGCCCTCCGAGGAATAAAAGGCGTCTGGGCCACTCCCCCGGCTCTAATCTGCAGATATGCCTGGCTTCCCAGAAGTAGGCTGAGAAAGCCAGCATTAAGGCAGTCCTTCCCACGCCCAGATCCACAAAATCCTCAGAGAAAAGAAGAAAAATAGCCACTTCACCGCAGCAGGAAGTAAATGGACTTGGGGGACACAGGAGGCCAGTTCTCCTGGGGTCAATGGAAAGGAGGGGTAGATGCAACGTATCTGAGGATTTTCCATGTGCACAGCTGAAACAGCCATGCCTCAAGCAGGGATGCGTCCCATTTATGGCAGTTCCTCCCCACTTCTCATCCCCAAAAGACAAACTCGGGCCTCTGCCTTCTCCGTGTGTAGCTCCCCACTCCCTTCAGCATGGAGCTGCGAGGCTCTGGGTTTGTGGAGAACCACAGGTGGGAAACCAAGGCTACTAATGGTGACCACAGAGAACAGACCAGCTCGGAGGGGGCGAGGAGGGCTGATGCACAATTTCTACGTTTGAATTTGTTGGGAACTTGGTGGGAGTCACAGGCTTGCAAACCACAACCCCAGCTATCCACGACATGGGCTTTCCAAGATCACAAACCTCCGGGGACGGGGACGGCGCCTGCGCCGGCGAGCGAACGCCGGGCTGCCCCAACGCGAAGCACGGCGCATGCGCCCAGGAGGCGCATCCGCACGGCTGGTCGGGGAGCGGGCGCAGCGGGAAGCCCGCGGAAAACCACGCGAAACCGGCAACCCTCCTGAGTCTGACCTGGTCGGACTACGCCGCGCCCGAGAGCCGCGCTGCTGCCCGGCTGCCGAGTCCGCGAAAACTACAGCTCCCGGCATGCCCCGGGAGGCAGCCTGCCCTGCTGCCTGACCCCGAGGGGACGCCGCTTCCGTTCCCCCCCACCTCCCCACGCCGGCGCAGCGGCAGTTCCCGCCGAGCCCCCAGCGCCGCTCCGGGTAGCTCCGGCACGGCGCGGCCCCGCTGCCGCTCCGTGCGTGCAACATGGACCCCGCCGTCCTCCTCGGGGCTTTCCCCGGGACCTGCCGGCCGACTGCGCAGCCCCGCCACGGGGCCCGGTGAGCCCCCACCCCCGCGCGCCTGTTCTCTCAGCCGCCCTGTCAGCCCCCCCCCCCCCCCCCCCCGCGCGCCCGTTCTCTCAGCCGCCCTGTCAGCGCCCCACCCCCGCGCGCCCGTTCTCTCAGCCGCCCTGTGAGCCCCCAGGGCTCCCCCTCGGCCTCGGCACCCCCACCTCCCCCGGGCCACCCCCGCCTCCGACGTTTGCGCTCCGAGGGGCGCCCGGCCCCGCTCACCTTCTCCCTCGGGGCAGCCGCAGCCCAGTCACAGCTCAGCTCCGCTCTGCTCCTGCCTGGGCTCCCGGCGGCCCCTCCCCCAGCAGCCCCTCCTCCCCCGGCGGCCCCCCCCTTGCCAGGGAGGGGGCGTCGCCATCAGCCTCTCACTGCCCGCACCTGCGGCTCCTCCAGCCCCGGCCCGCAGCTGTGGTACCGAAACCTGGAACCAAACCCCTCAACACCAAGGTGAAGTGAAGCAGCAGGCACTGCCTTGACTGAGTGACAGATGTCAAGAGTCATCTGATGTGGAAGAGGTGTTAACTGGGGTCAAAATACAGATTTTATTACCCATCTGATTTTAGTTCTAAGACTTGGCGATTGCCAGGTATCATCTTTTCGATTTCCCCAGGTCCACCCGCGAGCGAGGCCACAAGGGAGATTTCTTCCAGAGAGAGGATAGAGTTATTAAGTCTCAAGACCACGATTTGCTTTTCTCCTTCATGAAGAGGTGAGTGGGTCATATAGCATCACTAGTCACCCAAGCAGTTAACCCTGAACTTTTCACCTGTCCTTTAATGCTGTCAACTCCAAGCTAAATTTTTCCCGTTATTAAGAGGGGACCAAAGATCATGTGAAGTATTATTATCCTTTCTACAAATACACCCCCATCTTAGAGCTTTAGCTACTAGAGAAGGTCTTGGGAGTTTGGGGTCAGAGGAGCTAGCTGCAAGTACAAACTTTCATACAGCTCTGTTTAGGATGTGTGATGTTTCTCTGGTTGTCTAAACCAGTCTAAATTTCCACAGATGGTCCCAACTCTGGGTGGCTCTAACAAGGATCCTGGAACTCCAGTAAGTTCTAAACATCGTTTTAAACATGATCCCAAGTTCCTTTTTGCACTTGTCTCTACGGTTTTGGCAGCTGACAGCCCCCAGGGGTGCTTGTACAAGTTTCTCCCGAAGGGCGAGTAAATTAATTCTTTTGTCCGTGAGGTGGATGGTTTGGTAACGTTATAATTCACAACGCTATAATTCCTTCTTTCAAATTTAAAAAAAAATAATTGCCTTTTAAATCCATCCAATTTAATCTGCTAAAATGATTCTCATTGTTCTACTTCTTTTCTCAAGTTTTGGTTAAATTCAATGTCAGTATTCTCCACGGAACTAGATTTTCGTCTGACTTTGGAATCGGAAAGGCAGGCTGTTACCGAGGTTCAATTTTGTGTCTTTACAAAACTTTGAATCAGTTACAAAACTAGATTATTTTTTTTAATTCAAATTACAAAACCGGTTAATATTAAGATGAATAGCTCAAACAATAATTGTTTCATTTTGTTTATCTCATGTTTAGAACCCCTCAAAAAAAACACATACACCCTCTAAACACACAAAAAGATTATTGCCCTCGACGCTATTCCTAATAGCAACCCCAACATTATAAACTTTACACAACTGTTTTCCCAAACAGATAACGTGAAACTTACTTATAGATTTCCCGTTTTAAAGGGCCAGTTTCTTTAGACTTCCAGTTTCTTGTTGGGTGCTTTCTTTATTCTCGAATAATGAAGCCAAGGTTCTTCTCCCAGAGCTTTACTGCTACAAGTGTTGTTAAAATGACTCGATACAGTCCTTTCCACTTCTCGGTGATTTTATATATATTCAATCTCCTGGTCGGAAGGGATGCGCTGCTACGTCCAATTCTAAGGGTCCAGCTGTGGAGACATACTGACAAAGTTCTTGAAAAGAATTGCTTAAAGAAATCATAACACCTTTTAAAAACATATCTCCAAAGGCACTCAAGATACTCAGAACACAGGACTCTTGATATGGTCTTTCATACATTTCCTAAAGACTTGACTTTTCTTTCTCTTCTGGCTATACTCCGATTCTTAATAGAGCCACGGGTAACACTTTAACCCATGTGAGGAGTGAGGTTTCCTGACAAATTTTACTCGACTGTTGCTTAAGGATATAGTTCATTCTCTCTCTCTCTCTCTCTCCCCCCACACACTTGCCTGTGGTCTATGTGGGGTGTGATAGTCTCAATCCATAGATAATACTTTGCTCAACTTGTCTCCTAATCTTTGCTATAAAATGAGGGCCATTGTCAGATGACATTCTTACAGGCACCCCATATTTTGGTATTATCTCATTGAGCAAGACTTCGACTACTTCCCTTGCTTTGTTGGTGCGACAAGGGAAAGCCTTGGGCCACCCAGTAAAGATATCAACTAAAACTGGGATATATCCTTATTTTCAAGGCAATTCTATAAAATCAATTTGCTAATATTCTTCTAAAAAATTTCCTTATTTAATAATCCCAAAGATGATCTTATTACTGGTTCGGGGATAAATTTACATATACATTTCACGTCCACTTATAATTGTTTAAACAATCTTTGTCATATTTCGCTTTCTGTTTCCCAGTATACTTTGTGATGTTCAGTGGGGCAATTTCTCTTATTATTGTGGGTGGGACTATTATTCGACCTGTCGGTGTTACAGCCTATCCTGTTTCATTTTGTTAGCCTGCAATCTAATAATTAATTCTTCATCTTTTTCATTATAATTTGGAGTTTCTTTAGGCAATTTTATACCTTTCTCTGGAACTAGTGCTAGGATGCCTTTTTCTGCAGCCTCTTCAGCAGCTTTATCAGCCAGTCGGTTACCTGCGTTAGGACCGGTCTTACCTAACGGATGTGCTTTACAGTGCATCATCGTGACTGCTGTTGGTTTTTGAATGCTTTCTAACAATTTCAGTATTTGTTGTGCGTGCTGAACGGCGGTGCCTGGTGCAGATAACAGTCCTCTTTCTCCCCGTATCGCTCCATGCGCACGTACCACTCCAAAAGCATACTTTGAGTCTGTCCAAGTGTTGACTCGCTTTCCTTGACTTAGTTCCAGAGCTCGAGTAAGAGCTATCAATTCAGCCTTTTGGGCAGAGATCATCGAAGGCAAAGTTGGCAACGCAAGTACCTCCTCAGTAGTTATTGTCTATCTCGATAAAACGTTTTCCTTCACAGATGGAACCGCTTCCGTCGGCATATAGTTCCCAATCTGTTTCTTCTAGTGGCACATCTCAGAGATCCAGTCAGCTGGAGTAAACTCTTTCGATTGCCTGCAAGCAGTCACGTTCCAGTTCTCCTTTAACTCGGTCAGTTGTTGAAAACGCAACAGGGTTAACGGCCGTAGTAGTTTTTAGGTAAACATCATCTTGTTCCAGCAACAACACCACTTGGTATTTCAGCATTCTGCTAGGGGATAACCAGTGCCCCCCTTTCCGTTTTAGCACAACAGTTATCATATGGGAAACGTACAGTAATCCTTTCTCCTCAGGCGAACTTACGAGCTTCCTGGATCAGTAGCACAGTTGCAGCGACGGCTCTCGGACGACCAGAGCATCCCAGACTCACGTTATCCAATCGCTTCGAGAAGTAGGCCACAGCTCGCCCACTTGGCCCTAAATATTGGGCCAGGATACCCAGAGCTCTACCTCTTCTTTCACGAGCAAAAAGTTCAAGTGTCTCTTGTGAGATCTGGCAGACGCTAGGGCTGGCACCCCTGTTACAGCCCGTTTCAATTCTTGGAAGGTAGCTTTCTCGGCATCGGTCCAATCCGTCGTTTGAGGTTTTGAGCTGCTCCTATAAAGGTCAGGCCAGCAAGCCACAATTTATAATCTACAGGTGACACCACTCGACCATTCTCGGAAATGCTTGTCATTCATTTTTTTAGTCTTAGGTTCGGGGAGACGACACATTGCCTCTTTTCTCTCAGCTCCCAACTGTCTCTGTCCTTTTAGGATTTTAAAACTCAAATTCAAGTTTCTTCTTTCTGGGTTATTTGGGTTTTTTTCTTTTGACACTCGATATCTACTGATTCCCAAAAAGTTCAAAAAGTTAAGAGTTGACTTTGTGCATTGTTCTTCCGTCTCAGCTACCATTAACAGATCGTCCATATATTTCAGCAAGATTTCTTGATTATTTTCTTTCTTCCAAATCTCTAACTCTCGTGCCAACTGATTTCCAAAAGTGGTAAGACTATTCTTAAAGCCTTGAGGCAAGACTGTCCACGTATATCGTGTTTTTCTCCCAGTCTCAGGATTTTCCCATTCCAAAGCAAAAACCTCGTGACTATTGGGATCCAAGGGAATACAGAAAAAGGCATCTTTTCGGTCCAACACTGTGAACCATTCTCATTTCTCCGTTAGGGTTGTTAACAAAGTATAAGGATTTGCTACTACCGGATGAATACCTTGTACTATTTGATTTATTGCTCTGAGGAGGTCTTGAACTAATCTATCATCTTTTTCATCAGCCTTTTAAAAGGCAAGATCGGGGTGTTATATCTGGATTCACATTCTATTAACAATTTGTATCTTAAAAATTTTTGTATTACCATTACTAACTCTTTCCGACTTTCCGGTTTTAGGGGGTATTGTTTCATTCTTACCGGATTCGATCCTGGCTTTAAATCAACTCTCACAGGTTCTGCTTTTTGGATTTACCGGGAACTTCCCAGTCCAGACGACTGGAATGACAGCATTACACTTGGACCGGTATAATCTGCTTTCGGTAAACATCCTGTTAACAACAAAGCCGCTGCTTCGATACGTTTAGTTTCTGGAATTAAAATTTTAAGCTCTCCATTTTTAAATTTAATTTCTGCCTCTAAGTTCTCAAATAGACCTCTCCTTAACAGGAGTTTAGGAGAATTTGGCACATACAAAAACTGCCGAGTGACCCATTGCTTTCCTAATTTCATTGTTAAAGATTTAAAGAAGGGTCTAGTTTCTCGTTCGCTTGTTGCACCAACACCACCAATTTCTTCAAAACTTAACTCTCCCTCTGAGGTATTTAAAACTTAAAAGGTGACTCTAGTGTCAACTCAAATTCAATTTTCTGTTCTCCCAGTTTAGCTGTAACCAGAGGTTCTGCTGGGAGACTCCCCTCCGGTCCCCACCCGATACGTTCACTTAAAAAGAACAAATCTACATATGGCACTTTATTCCATTTACTCTCTCTCCTACAAAACAACAGTAATTGCAATATAGTATTGTAACTCAAAGTTCTGTTTGTTTACCATTTTTCCTGCAGTTCACCCCAACGTGCCAATAAACATCCCAGCGGTGATGTTTCTGGTAACTTTTCATCAGCAGTTCTATTTCCTGCACTCTTATTCTTAAACAGTTTTGCTAATGCCATTATACTTATATACATTCAAATACCAAATACCAAACAAATGCAAACGACAGCTGTCCCAAATAATACACAAAGTCCAACCCAGCAATAGCTTTCGCTTATGACTTAGGGGCAGACTCCTAGGCTTCCACTCCAGACGGCTACCCTCCAAGCCCCAACCCTGGGAAGCTTTCGCCGCGCCTCACGGGCAGGCTTTCCAAACAAATTCCAAAGAAGCAGCGCCTTACCTTTTTCCCAGGGAACGCTGCAAGGAGCTTTGCGTGTCGAGGGTGACGGTTCTCCCCAAGAATACCTCGGTGCCGGCCGGAGCTCGATCGACACGCGATCTCGTCCAGTCTCACTCGCAAGGTCCCATCTGGGTCGCCAAAACCGTTACCGAAATCCAGAATAAAACTCCTTAACACCAACGTGAAGTTAAGAAGCAGGCACTTTGTTTATCGCAGCGCTGGGGACACGGGGGATCGCTCCTCCAAAGGCGTGTCCCACTTAGTATCAAAATCCATCAGTTTTTACAGGCTTTTCCCGTCAGGTCATTGTTACCTAAGCTCCTTCCCTAAAAACGCATACTATGCTCGTTCTTAAATTTAACCGTTGTAACGATCGGTCCTGTGATTATATAACCTTATCAATATTCTTATTTTAAAACAATCATTGGTCGGTGACACTTGGCTCTGCTGACTGGCATCATCGATACTCAAATCGAGATGGGAAGGGTAAGGGGGTTTCCAAGCAGCAAACTGGTGTCCACGACGGTTTCCTTAGTTTCCTGAAACAGAATGTAGGAAAACCAATAACTTCCTGGTGAGGTTTCTAGGGTTAGCTGTTTCAGACTTTAACAATATTACGGTTCCTAGCGTCACGCATAACACAGCTCCTAAAGTTTCTATGGCTACGTTTCAAACTTAACAATCCTATATGTTACGCTTCACAATTTTACTTCTTAATCAAACCTAACTCTTCTATGTGATTAAATGTTGATTTCTTTACCAGAACATTTGCAACAGCTGGAGCCCAGCAGGAACAGGGGGGGCACGGCCCGACCCCCCCCAGCGCCTCACCTCCTCCTCCTCCCCTGGGCTCCCTCACAGCCCCTCGCCCCGTGCAGAGGGAGCGCAAACGCAGCCCGGAGGGCAAAGGGGCCGGCCGGCCAGCGTCTATTCAGTCAGTCGCGCGCCTATCGAGTCCTGCCAGCGAGTCTGCTCCGGGGCTCGGGGCGCCCCCCGGCGCTCCCCCTGCCCCTCGGACACCTCTGATAGCACATTTCCATACGTTCTGTATGGCACGTCGAAATATTTGGGTGGTTTTAATACTTTGTACCAGCTGTGGTTTGCTGCTAGGTGACTGTAAAAGTGAGATTTGGTAAATAATGGTTAGAAATCTTATACTAACGCTACAACTGAAACAACAGACAAAAGTATAGCCGAGCAATTAACTAGCAGAGGTAGGTACTCCTAAGTTTTGCAGTTCTTTGCTCTTATGACTAGATGTTCCCCTGTAAGCTAAATGGGAACAATGCTGAAACTGACCACATGTGATTGAAACTGCATTAAGCTTCAAGATCAAAGAACAAGGACAAGAATAAAGACTTCGAGGACAGCCAGCAAGAACTTCAAATGGGTCGGTGGTCGCAAAAGCAGCCCTTCGTCTCAAATGGATCCTTCATTGCACGTGATCGGATGTAGGCAGTGCTATGATAATCGGTTGCCGTCGTTTTTATGTATATGTATACTCATCTGATTAATAAGCAATTAGTTATTCTATATAACCTGTTTGTGCTAAAGCTGTGGCACACACACTAGGTGGAACTATCCCCCGTGCATCCGGCGCTGCAGTGAAGAACGCCTGCTTTCTAAAACTCCAAAACGAGTCTTAGGGAGTTTCGTCGACCGGCTTTTCAGTATCAGAGGTACAAGGGAGGAAAAGAAAAAAAAAAGAAAAAAAAAGAAAAAAGAAAAAAAAAAGGCAGGGGTGTTGGAAAGAGAGGGGACCAGGGGGCGGAGGGGGCAGGGAGGGACCGCAACACCGAAGAGGGGGGACAGGGCCCCGAGGGCCCGGGGCTCACCGCAGCTCTTGTTCTTGGCGCTGCCAGGAGACTTTGCCAGTTCAGCCGCTTCTTTCTCCTTCTCTCCTCCCTTCCTCTTCTGTAACTCCAGTCGCTTGGCTGTCCTCCGCATAACGGAACACGCGAGCCCCTCGCAGCTCTTGCGAGATGAGGCCTCCTAGACACGTAGCCTCGCTCGCTCGCTCACTACGTGGCCGTACCGCGCTGCTGGTCACGCATACAGACCCTGGCGGTGTGACCTGCTGTGGACTACGAGGAGGGATCCTCCCACACCCACAGAGGCAGGGTCCCTCTGGCCTGCAGCGGGAGGCAGCTGCCAGCCAGATGGCCTTCCGTTTCTTCTTCTTTACCTTTCTGTGGCCTCTCCAGCTTCAGCAGCTCCCGTCCACAGCCAGTAAGTGCTCCGCCTGTCCCTCTGCGCTCCCGTGCCGTGAGGAGAGGGAGGCCGGGCAGAGACAGGCCACGCGAGCCTGAGGCTGCTGCAGTCAACGGCATCCCCGGGGACGAACGGACAACCCCGCTCACGGCGTGGCCTCTGGCAGAGGGAAAGAGGCAGCAGCGACCGTTATTACCGCAGCTCCACCCTGGCCGGAGCCCCTCCGTCCGCAGGGGCTTCCGCGGACGGACGCCGCTCCTTCCCCGCGCCGCTGCTAACGGCACCCGCCTTAAGGGAGACTCGAGAACACCGGAGGGCCAGCTTGCCGCCCTCACAACAGGGCTCGGGGGCTGCCTGCGGCTGCAGCACAGGCTTCAGGGGAGGGGCTGCAGCTGGGGGCAGCCGCAGGGGCCGAGCGGGGCTGGGGAAAGGCGGCGGGGGAGCTCCGGCGACTCGGGGAGGCGCCCGCTGGCCGCGCCTGGGGGGTACCCGCCTCCGTCCCCTCTTCCCTTCTGTCGGCTCTCGGGGACCTGCCCGGCGCTGCCCTGGCCCGGCTCGCCTCCGGCGGACCGGGAGCCTGCCGCGGCGGCCGCTTCGCAGCTTCCCGTCCCGCCGGCCCCAGGCGGCCAGCGGGCAGGAGGCACCCGCCGCCGCGGCCGCCGCCGCCCCCGCCGGAGGGGATCGCTCGCCTCACCCGCGGTCCCGGCCCTCGCCCGCGGGGCGGCAGCGGCGTTTCCTTACCGGGAGGGAGGAAGCAACGAGCGCGGCGGCACTTTCCCCCGGGGCCGCACTGCCGGTACCGTCGGACGGCACGTGCAGGACCGGGGCAGCCCCGCGCACTCGCAGCCTCCGAGCTGCAGTACCGAACATTGGCCGCGGGGTGGCAGCGGCGAGGGCTTGGCAGAACGCGGCAGCGCGCATGCGCGGCACCCCAGATGCAGTACCGGACTTTGGTCCTTAGGTGGCGAAAGAGAGCGCTGGCGCAAGGGGCCGCCACCGCGCATGCGCGGCTCCCAAGCTGCTGTACCGTGGTTTGGTAGCCAGGCAACAGGCAGAGAGCCGTAAACCGCGCCTCTGCGCATGCGCGTTTGCCGAGGCGTCGTGTCGCGATTTGGTTGCCTGGCAACAGCGGCGAACACCGTAAACGACGCTGGGGGCATGCGCGGATGCCAGGCGGCCGTAACGCGTCCTGGTTGCTAGGCAGCAGCAAGCGCGCCGTACAGGGCGCAGCGCGCATGCGCGGCTGCCCAGCTGCGCTTTAGTTGCCAGGCAACAGCGGCTAGCAACGTCTATGTGCCACTGCGCATGCGCACCAGCAGGAGCCCACCGACTCACGCCACCGCGCATACGCGCCTCCCCAACGCCAGTTCCCACCTTCGCTCACCGGGCAGCAGAATCCGCATCCCCGCAACGATCCTCTTCTGAGCGTCAGCTGCGTGAGGGACGACTGACAGCTCAGCCCAGTAGAGACCAGCCGCAGGCGGCAACTCCTTGCTGGGGGCACAGGGCTGACGTCGCCCTACCCTCTCCCCACTCGCAGCCCGGGCACTCCTCTTCATCGCCTCCCTTCCAAAAAGCACCCAAGCGGCTGGAGCGTTTACAGCAGTCAAGTGCAAGGAACAGACAATTCGGGCGGCCGCTTCTGTCCCTGCCCCCCCCACCCCGTTATCTAGAGAGGAGAAGCAGCACAGGGAACCTGCAAATGGGGGGGGGGGCAAGGGGGGTGTCCCCTGGAGCAAGCCCCAGGGACTGCTGTATCGCTCTGCATGGGGCATCAGGGTTGCAGGAGCGACAGCAGCCAGGCAGCAGACGCTGGCGAGAGATTTACAACAAAAAATAACGCCTGGTTCAGGTGACAGCCTGAAGGCAGGCCACAAGAGACCCAAAGCTGCTTCGTGCCAGAGGGGCAGCTCTGTTCGGCAGGAAAGGCCGCGACCCAGCGCACCAGATGCGAGCGGCCCACCTGCAAGCTAGCGATACCCCGGCGACCCTGGGGCTCGGTCGGGGTGGACACCTCCGTGCTATCAGAACGCGGCTCTCCTAATCCTGCACGCACGCAAGGCTTCTTGCGCGGGGCTCGTCTCTTATCGAAAAGACGCTGCACGGTGTTACTTACCGCCCTGCCCTCCGGCGTTCAACGTAATCAGACATGAAGCAGGGAAAGCAAAGAGGCCTGTCGGGATATTAGATGTCCTCAGCAGAGGACCACAGAGCCCTCGAGGTTCCATCTTTGCTCCCTACAGGAGCGTGGCTCCGCACTCCTTGCCGCTCCTGCCATCAAGCGTCACAATTGCCCTTTGCCGCCTGCAACACGGCCCCAGTACTGCCGCTTACAGAGCGAGAGGCGCTCGCTATAAAGCGGCGATGAAGAACAAGGACGGCCCGTCGAGATGGCAGGAGGAACACAGAGAGCCTCCAGCATTAGCCAGGCAGGGTTTGCAACTCACCTCGTGTCCTGGTTTAACGCCAGCTGGCAACGAAGGCCCACGCGACCGCTCACTCGCTCCCCCGCCCCCAGCGGGACGGGGAGACAATCGGAAAGGCAAAAGTGAGAAAACTCGTGGCTTGAAACAAAAACAGTTTAATCATCATGAAAAAGAAACAACAACAACAACTTGTAAGGAAAAGAAGAAGAACAAACGACAGAGAACAGGGTGCAGACAGCACACCAGGGGTCTGGAGCCTGATGGATGATGGGGGGGTGGTGGTGTGGAATATGGAGGAGGGAAAGGAGGGAGGCAGGGCAGGAGATAGGAGAGCAGGGTGCGCAGGGCGAAACAACTCGCGTGGGTTAAAAACTCGTGTGGGTGAAGGGGGTGGGCTGGAGCAGGAGATGGGGGTGTGCATGGCGGAGACACGGACCTAGTGGGGAGGGTAGGTGAGGTACAAAGGTGCACGGGGGGGTACTAAAACCAGACGTGCTGCTTCACAGAAATACGGTCCCACCTGAATTCAGTAGTAGGCTTTCTTCTGCGCTTAAACATTAATCAGGCATTTAAAAGCTTCAGTAGACTTGCAAACTGAAACCTCTGACAATTTACGTAGTCTTCTAATTTCTGATATCCAGGATATGTGAAAATAAAACTCTCAATTCAACAGTTTTCACCGAGAATGATCTGTGTTAACCTAAATCACACAAAGTGAATAATATCATGTTAGCCATGTAGCCTTTATTAAGAGGTTGAAATTACCTTCTCGGGATCTTTTAAGCTTCTAAGCGTAAAATAATTAGTGTAGCTTACAGATGTGGAAGAGAAATCTTTTGGTATCATAACCAAAGTAGTCTTCTCCTCTATGAATGGCAACACAATCTGTAATACTGCATCGACACTTCAAAACCCATTCTGTCTCTCCCCTTTTGTCATCCAATGTTGTCTTTTAGATATTTCAAGAAATTCTTTCATTGTCTATCCCATAAAATGAGAAGTAGATTATTACGGAAGAGCTCCACAGATAAAAAGTTAATGCATTAGACTAACTGTGATATAAAAATTACTGGAGATATATTTACGTGTGATGTTCTGATGAATTATCTAGTTGTTTACAATTGCTAGGACTTCTCTCAGCGGTAAATCACTGGCAATGTGCACGAACACAAGAAACTATTCACGGGGCACATTCATCCTTTATGCAGTTAAATGAAGTTTTTAAATCACAAAAAGATTTGGCTGTTACACAGTCTGTGTAAATTACATGATAGTAACCCAAACCACAAGACCATGTCTCTCCTACTTTGCTCTGTTGCAGAAGAATCTCAGCTTGCAAAACACATCAGTTTTCCGTAACACAGATAACCAGGGTTCACACAGTCAGACTTTTCAGTTAGAAGGCCACAGAAAGAATCATAAAGAGACCGAGTATCTTTTCCTTAAACATCCTGTTTACAGACAGCTATGTTACCTCCAAGTGCTATGAAAGTTACTTTCTCTAAAACTATCTTCCATTTAGTTTTCCTTTTTTTTTTTTTTTTTTTTTCCTTTTCTTCCCCTGAAAACAATCTTATAGCTTAATCCTTATAGGATTTTTTTCAAGTTTTGTTTTTTTCTAACGAGTATCAACACATGAACACTCTAAATAGTTTCAGGAAGGTCAGTATTTGCTACAGTTGCACTTGATCCAACATCCCACTTTTTTTTCCACCAAGCAAAGGAGTTCAACCAAGTTTCATTCAAGAGCCATACAGGAGAAAGTACAGATTCTGCTCTGTCTGCTAACAAGCAGGCGAAGGAGCTGCTACCGATTTGAAAACTGTAGAGGCTCTGCTGTGCCCATTTTGAACTGGGGACCAAAAATAGTATTTAGGTCCACTTTTTCTCATTTGCAAAGCAGATCCACTGCCTTGGGAGACTGACCAGAATTACCTGGAACAAACATTCTTTTTGCCTAGGATCTGTTTGTTAGTTGAGAAAACAGTCACTACGTCCCTGTGATAATATGACAGGATTTCATCAAGACATTTCTGTCTCAAGGGGCCCAGTTGTATTTTATTTTCTAGTAACACAGCATCTATCCAATTCCGGTCTCTGACTTAAGAGATGAGCAACATGCAATTTCTTCAATGTCTACTTATCACGTGAGGAAGTCAACAAACCTCTTTTCACAGTTACAAGCACTTTTCAAAGACCTGACAGTTCGCTCCTGTCATCAACTGACCCTGAACAAGTTGCAAAAAGGATCAATAAATGTGAGAAAGACCTTTGGTATGAGGGAACCCAGACAAACCGGTGCAGCAGCTTTCTTCCCTATTGATTGGAAGAGAATGCTGTTTGGCTGCTGCTTCTACGGATAATCCACAAATTATTTGCTATTCTTCTTAGCCAAAGGGCTAAGGCAGTGCCATCAGCAACTTCATAACATACCCTGAAACAAGAAGCAGGTATTACAGCTCCAAGTCTGAGGAAACAGCATCAATGATTAAGACAGCTCTAACATGGAAGGCCTGGTAAGTGGCAGTGGTATAAAGGCACTAGCAATTTATCAGGGCTCTCTTTCAAATGCTGGCATTTTCTGTGACTTGGATTTTGCCTATTGTTATGAGATCATTACATCACCTATCACACAAGTGTAGCTTTGTTAACTTTCAAAGAAAAGCTGCTAGACAATATACAACACAAAGTTAGACAAGCGAGGGAAGTACACAGTGATTTCACAGGCAATCTGGAATCGGGCACCTGACTTGAATTCCTGGCTTTGAAAACCTCTCTCCAAATGACTTACCATCCTTTCACTAAGATCCAGCAGCAGTTCTCTCCTGTGCCTCATGCTCTTCTGTAGTCAGCCAAAGCCCACGGAACTGCACTGTAAGCTTGAAGACCAGGGTGCCAGCTTCGTGTCCTATTTCTGTCACCTAGTTTTTACGTACCGTTTCTTGCTAATCAAAAGGCCCAGTGATTCCTCCTCACACATCACACTTGAGTTAGTACGTCCAAGCATTATTTCTGCAGCGCTACATTTGCATGGATTAGCTGCTGAACCCTCCAGATGATGTACTGCTTTTCAAGAAGGGTGTAGTATAACTGGCAAGGGTCTACAGCAAGTCCAAGAGGGTGCTCAACGATGTACAGAAGTCTGACTTCAAAGTATAAATTGAAAAACAGCTGCTTAATCTGGAAAGGGCAATACTGAAGAGAAATAACAATGTTTAAACTCTAAAAGGTAGCTATAAGGAAGAACTTTTGTGTGCATCCACTGCACACAGTTACACGGAATCATGGGGCTTAAATTACAACCTAAAAAACTTAGGGTATGTGGCAATCTTTGCAACAGTAGTAATAATTACAGGAAATGTTTAAGAATAAATTAGGCAAGCATTTGTCAAGAATGGTACAGAAAGTTGATCAGTCACCTCTAGAATGAGAGCAACACTAGACTATCTTCAAAGGTTCTTCTTTCCCCACTGCTGTCCCTCTCCGTATTTCTACCCTCAAACACAAGCATCATCGCCAGCTCTGCACTTACAATTATATCTGCATATGCACATGTCTAGAGATGCACATTTATTTCTTCGTTACACACAGCTGAAGGAGAGTACTCATAGGTAAGCCAATTTACATAAACAGCTTTTGAAAGTTAAACACCTCAGCTTCTTGCAAAACGTCAGCCCAACAGAACACCGTCAGCCCAACAGAACACCGGGAGCGGTATGTAAATCCTTATGCCAAAACTGCGTTCTCTTAAATCTTATGAAAACCATTTCTAACATAAAGCCTGACCTGACTGGTCTATTTTCTGACACTCCCCTTCTCTGTCATCAGGTACTTATTAGTAAAACCTTCTCAACATTTTCCCCAGGAAACCAAATGTTCAAGAGGAACAGGAGGCAGAAACAACACTTGCAATTCTGTAACGTCTTCTAGCACCGTATCTGAAAAACCAGTTTCAAGGAAAATAAGGCCCCGAATTTAAAAATAAAACTATTTCCAGTTATTTCCATGTCACACTGAGCTGTGATTTTACCTGTAAAATAAAAAAAAATCAGAACAAGACAACTGATCCATACAAAAAAGGCTCTCCTATCTGGTGAACTCAAACCTCTCAAAAGCAGTAACATCACTGAGCTGGAGCATAAACTGGACGGCCTTAAACACCTCCATCAAAGGATATGGACAAAGTCATCAAGTCCTAGAAGCGTTCCCACAATTTCTGATCGCTCTTCATCACAACATGAACGCGTGCGTGGACCTACACATTTCTCCACAAGTTCTGTAGATTGAATGGCACAAGATATTGCTTTGTAGAACATACATGTTTTCCAGCAAAAACCTTAACGCTGTGGCAGCAAAAAAAGTCATTGCCGCGGGCACTGGTGAAAAGCACAGAAAGAAGGCGAAAAAAAGAGACAGGAAAAAAACCACAGTAAAAAAACCGCTTCCTCAACTGCTGCCGGTAGGTACCTCCACAAGTTCCTGCGGCCGCAGGAACACGTTCCCTCCACCGAGAACCTCCCTCCACCTCAGTGCCGCCGGGCCACAGCACATCACCGCGGGTCTGCCGAGCGCCAACGCTCGTCCCCAGCCGGCCTTTGCAAACCTCCTTTGCCCGGAGCCACCCCCCCCCGCTCGCTGCCCGCGCCGGAGACCGGAACGCCCCAGCGCCTCTCCGCCGCCGCGGGCAGGGGCCGCGCCGCTGACAGGCCCGGCCGCGGCTCCCGAGCGGCGGGAAGCCCCGCGGCCTCAGGCGGACGCCTGACTGACGAGCCCGGAGGGCCGCCGCGCCCGCAGCCCCGGCCCCTCAGCCCCGGCCCGGCGAGGATTTTTCCCTCGCCGGTCAAGAACGCTGGACGCTGTGGCCAGACCCGCACACTTCACCGCGGCTGCGAAGGCGACGGGCTTCGCCGCCCGCCACCGCGCCGACGCGGGAGGGTGGCGCGGGGCCGCCCGGCCCGGCCCAGGCTAGGCCCCTGCCTGCCGGCTCGGCCCGGCCCGGCCCGGCCCAGGCCAGGCCCCTGCCAGCCGGCCCCCCTCGCCCCATCCAGCCGCTCGCCCTCCCTCGCTTCCCGCCGCCTCCGCACACAGCCGCAGCCCCGCGCTGCCCGAGGAAACCCTCACCTGACGGCAGCCGCCACCTCCGCACAGCCCCGCACCCCCGGGGTGAGCTGAGCTGATGGGCTGAGCTCCAATCTCCCCAGAAACCTCTGCCCTGACACCAGAGTCTCTTAAAACAGTTTCCGACCTCTTTTGGCACGTCACAGGATAGTAACCCAAACCACAAGACCATGTCTCTCCTACTTTGCTCTGTTGCAGAAGAATCTCAGCTTGCAAAGCACATCAGTTTTCCGTAACACAGATAACCAGGGTTCACACAGTCAGACTTTTCAGTCAGAAGGCCACAGAAAGAATCATAAAGAGACCGAGTATCTTTTCCTTAAACATCCTGTTTACAGACAGCTATGGTACCTCCAAGTGCTATGAAAGTTACTTTCTCTAAAACTATCTTCCATTTAGTTTTCTTTTTTTTTTTTTTTTTTCCTTTTCTTCCCCTGAAAACAATCTTATAGCTTAATCCTTATAGGATTTTTTTCAAGTTTTGTTTTTTTCTAACGAGTATCAACACATGAAAACTCTAAATAGTTTCAGGAAGGTCAGTATTTGCTACAGTTGCACTTGATCCAACATCCCACCTTTTTTTTCCAACAAGCAAATGAGTTCAACCAATTTTCATTCAAGAGCCATACAGGAGAAAGTACAGATTCTGCTCTGTCTGCTAACAAGCAGGCGAAGGAGCTGCTATTAATTTGAATACTATACAGGCTCTGCTGTGCCCATTTTGAACTGGGGAAGAAAAATAGCCCTTCCTGTTTCAACATTTAGGTCCACTTTTTCTCATTTGCAAAGCAGATCCGCTGCCTTGGGAGACTGACCAGAATTACCTGGAACAAACATTCTTTTTGCCTAGGATCTGTTTGTTAGTTGAGAAAACAGTCACTACGTCCCTGTGATAATATGACAGGATTTCATCACTACGTTTCTGTCTCAAGGGGCCCAGCTGTATTTTATTTTCTAGTAACACAGTATCTATCCAATTCCGGCCTCTGACTTAAGAGATGAGCAACATGCAATTTCTTCAATGTCTACTTATCACGTGAGGAAGTCAACAAACCTCTTTTCACAGTTACAAGCACTTTTCAAAGACCTGACAGTTCCCTCCGGTCATCAACTGACCCTGAACAAGTTGGAAAATATAAAAGGATCAATAAATGTGAGAAAGACCTATGGTATGAGGGAACCCAGACAAACCAGTGCAGCAGCTTTCTTCCCTATTGATTGGAAGAGAATGCTGTTTGGCTGCTGCTTCTACGGATAATCCACAAATTATTTGCTATTCTTCTTAGCCAAAGGGCTAAGGCAGTGCCATCAGCAACTTCATAATATACCCTGAAACAAGAAGCAGGTATTACAGCTCCAAGTCTGAGGAAACAGCATCAATGATTAAGACAGCTCTAACATGGAAGGCCTGGTAAGTGGCAGTGGTATAAAGGCACTAGCAATTTATCAGGGCTCTCTTTCAAATGCTGGCATTTTCTGTGACTTGGATTTTGCCTATTATTATGAGATCATTACATCACCTATCACACAAGTGTAGCTTTGTTAACTTTCAAAGAAAAGCTGCTAGACAATATACAACACAAAGTTAGACAAGCGAGGGAAGTACACAGTGATGTCACAGGCAATCTGGAATCGGGCACCCGACTTGAATTCCTGGCTTTGAAAACCTCTCTCCAAATGACTTACCATCCTTTCACTAAGATCCAGCAGCAGTTCTCTCCTGTGCCTCATGCTCTTCTGTAGTCAGCCAAAGCCCACGGAACTGCACTGTAAGCTTGAAGACCAGGGTGCCAGCTTCGTGTCCTATTTCTGTCACCTAGTTCTTATGTACCGTTTCTTGCTAATCAAAAGGCCCAGTGAATCCTCGTCACACATCACACTTGAATTAGTACGTCCAAGCATTATTTCTGCCGCGCTACATTTGCACGGATTAGCTGCTGAACCCTCCAGATGATGTACTGCTTTTCAAGAAGGGTGTAGTATAACTGGCGAGGGTCTACAGTAAGTCCAAGAGGGTGCTCAACGATGTACAGGAGTCTGACTTCAAAGCATAAATTGAAAAAAAGCCGCTTAACCTGGAAAGGGCAATACTGAAGAGAAATAACAATGTTTAAACTCTAAAAGGTAGCTATAAGGAAGAACTTTTCTGTGCATCCACTGCACACAGGACACGGAATCATGGGGCTTAAATTACAACCTAAAAAACTTAGGGTATGTGGCAATCTTTGCAACAGTAGTAATAATTACAGGAAATGTTTAAGAATAAATTAGGCAAGCATTTGTCAAGAATGGTACAGAAAGTTGATCATTCACCTCTAGAACGAGAGCAACACTAGACTATCTTCAAAGGTTCTTCTTTCCCCACTGCTGTCCCTCTCTGTATTTCTACCCTCATCCAATACAAGCATCATCCCCAGCTGTGCACTTACAATTATATCTGCATATGCACATGTCTAGAGATGCACATTTATTTCTTCGTTACACACAGCTGAAGGAGAGTACTCATAGGTAAGCCAATTTACATAAACAGCTTTTGAAAGTTAAACACCTCAGCCTCTTGCAAAACGTCAGCCCAACAGAACACCGTCAGCCCAACAGAACACCGGGAGCGGTATGTAAATCCTTATGCCAAAACTGCATTCTCTTAAATCTTAGGAAAACCATCTCTAATATAAAGCCTGACTTGTCCATTTTCTGACACTCCCCTTCTCTGTCATCAAGGTACTTATTAGACAGTAAAACAACTGACGGGGTAAACACCATAACTAGCACAATAGCTGACTTCCGTAGCAGTTGCATATCATGTCTGAAGAAATGTGAGTTTAGTAGGTAGATACACATTCAGAAATGCACAAGAACTGAAAGGAGTAATCTGTAACTGGTAGACTAAGAACGCTGCAATAGCATGCAATGTAAATCAACATGCACCTATAGGGAAGGGAAGTACAGAAACATTCTTCTGGATTGAAAAAAAAAAAATATACGCAGCAATGGTAGGAAAAGGTACTTGGAACGTGCCACTTTCAATCCACTGAAACAATGTCTGCAACAGCAGTAAGAACACTGGCAAACTACCTTCTCTGTTCCACAGGGCCTTGAAACCCATACGCATTGTCTGTTGCCAGTTGCCGTTAGGAAACAAAGGCACTGCGATCAGTAGAAGCGTGTAGAACACCAAAAATGAAACTTTTGAGTATGTCACATGCAAGATCCTCATTCTCCGTACAGTCTACAAGGTTACACAATTGTAAAATACTTTGTAAGAATGAGAATCCTGAAGTTTGCCTTGGATTAAAAAAGTTTTAAAACTCCGTTTTGAGGTTTTTTTCCAAGGGTTTTAGAAATAAAAGCATCTTGGTAAAGTGATTTTCACACACTGCACAGACACAAGCAGTGTTTCTCCCACTGCGAGAGGAGTATCAAAATACTCTTATCTAATGTGTTATAGACAAGAGTGACCAAGGTCACAGGAGAATCTGTACTTTCCCACTGATTACAAGGAACGGGCCAGCTGCTTTGTGCCTCCTATGCAGCTGGAGCATGCAGTTGCCTGGTAACTTGTTCCGACCTATTGCATCTTAATCACATATACATGGTGGAATACCAAGCTGACCGCTTAGGTTTATCAGCCAAAACAGTTTACAGCAACACAATAGTTTAGAGCAATTCAGGAAGTTTAACACTGAATTTAGGTATGCGCTTATATGGTTTGACGAACAGAACTTTTATAAATGAAAGGGAAACAACAGGTGACTTTAGAGCATACAAAAGGTATAGTCTACAAACCAAATATCAATTATTAGCACTGTTTACCTGTTCAAAGGGCATCACGTAATGTCTCAGACTCAACAAGCATGAACTGACACACTGTTATGATTTGAAAATTTTAAAAAAGTTCTAATAGTGTGCCCAAAACAGAGCTGTTTCAGTGTTCAGGCTAGACTCGTTGTCTCCAGTAAATACATATCTTAATTCTAACACAGGATAAAAACCGATTTATAAATTTCCTCTTGTAAAAATGAAACTGTTCCAATCACCCTGTTCACTCCTATTTAAGATATTAAATAGGGCAAATCAGAAGTAACTTGAACCAATCCCTCCCACCCAGCTATAAACCAGGACCATATACAGCCCTTGCAGACTACACAAGACCCTGTCTCATTCCAGCCATATCATTAGCACAAGCTGTGCAAACCCATGCAAATCAACAGGTTTTCTAGGCATAAAAGCAGACTCCAACAGCAGTTAAGCCACTTCTTACAACTGACAATGTCATACTTCCATCACTGATTATAGCACAAGAACAAAAGAGAATGGGTCTTTATTGTCCTTCATGAACTTGAGGGGCTGCAAGAAACCAGTGAAGTTACAAGCCTGGATTCTGTAACGTCGCTATCAGCATAATTCCCAGATCAAAGATCCGGCCTCCTGTTAAGATCATCAAACATAATTTTGAGTTCAGAGGATGGGTCATCACAACACTATGTTAGGTAGAGTATAAAACCTTATCATCAGATTCTCAGCTAGTTTAAGTCAATGTATTCTGTGTGTTCCGCTGAAGTCAATGAAACTAAACACACTATCACAGGAAAGATATATTTCAGCACGCCTCAGACCTGGAAAACTATCTTGAAAAATGCCCGTAACTTTTAACACAAATTCTCTGCACTTCCCACGATCTCTCAACAGCGAGCAGTAGTAAGACCCTAACAGTTACTTGCAACCTATTTCTTGCATAGCATTCATTTTTATTTTAATTTTAAAACGGGCAACTAATAAATAAGATTTTTGTAGCTACTCACAAAAATCAATAAGCAAAGACATTTGTTCCAAGACTTAAATTTCTTGTATAATTTAAAAAACTATCAAAGCTCTGTAAAGTAAAAAAGATACATTTACCTACTAATGTAGGAAACTACAGACAAACTTCAGGAAATGACCAAAGGTGCAGAGGATAGGCTAATGCCTATTAGCATTAGGTAGAAAAACAAGGTAGAAAAGGTAGAAATGCCTATTAGCATTAAGGTAGAAGAAGAAGAAGAAGAACAACAACAACAACAAAAAACCCCCAGAAGTTCTACAGAAAAATGAGTGAGCAGCCCACAGCACTGGCAGACAACAGATTTTTTTATCCCCGCTTCCTCCACCCCTTCTTCTTATCCCCCCACCCCCGTTTTTTTTTAAAGGAAATAATTATTCTATTATGAAACATATTGTCAGTGATGCAGTTGAAGCCAAAAGTTTAAATGAGTTCAGGAGAGAATTAACTGAATTCTAACACATGTGCCAACACAACTGCTATAAAAAGCATCTGCATCATGGTGAAATGCAAACAGCTACTCTGAGAACGACACATTATTATTCACTAAATTTGCCTTTTACCCTGTTGTATAGTTACTAATGTTGAAAAGAGTCACTGCTGTGCAAGAAACTAAAACTTACAGCGCTTTATGCTCGGAGAGAACTGTGGCCCATCAGCTCGTGGCTGTGAAGCCTTACAACTTAACACGTTGCAGTTGCACACCAACAAGTTCTGAGGCGGACTGCTGACTGTATTCAATAGTCACAGCTTATGTAGGAGAATATGATAAACTTGACTTATTTGCCTTTAACCGATGCTCCAAATATTTTAAAGTCGTTCTTAAAGCAGGTTACTGGTTTGATTACCCTTCATACAAAATCCTCCTTCAAATGCAGGTTTCTCTTCTCTTCTTTTCAGATTTAAGGCATGAACAGAAACCACACCTGCATCATCACTGAAATCAGTGCCTATTTTTCAATAAACTTTAGCAGCAGCATCAGAATTCGTCCTCAAGTACCGTTCATAAAGCAAATGCTTCGTTCTTCAAAACTTTTTTAAGCAAAGGTTAGTAATGCTGTACCACAGACTCCCACGCCCAGTCACGCATGTTCTTCCCGAGACTGTTACGCAGCTTCGTATTTTAAAAATCGCCATCCTAACTGCGTACCTGATACTACTGGTTCTCCCCTTTTTAAAGTCTGATGTTAAGGAAAAGCTGCAAGTCCTACAAAACCAGGCAGACTTGCTTGTTCTTGCCAAAGAGAAAAAGGTTAAGCATTATTAAAAAATAAGACTATTGCCTACCTTTAAGTATCCATAAAGCTATCAACATGAACTGTATGGTGGCTTGTTAGCATCGCTATTTGAACACGGGCATGCAAAATGTCCTTCAGTTAAATTCCAAACTCTATGAAGTAATTGGTGGGCAATTCCCCAAGGATAAAACATCTATCAAAAGCCAACAGTAAGCCAGAAATCTCTTTCCGTTTCATAGGGTAAAAAAAATAAATACAGTGAATCCTGAAAAAAGAAATCGATATTAGACAGGGAACTCCTATATAGTTATAGGGCAAGTAATAAAACATTTAGTGTTTTGATTTTCTTTTTTTTTATGTCATCACAATAGTTAGACAAACATGGAAACATTTGCAACAGCAATACTTGGGCCACTTTAAAATCTTGGTAACACTGAAATACAGGGCAGCGATGTGGGGAGGGGACTTTAGGTCTTCTTATTTTCATACACATTCACACATACACACACATATATCTATATACACACGCACACTCCACAACTCCAAAGAGCTATCTTAACTATGTCTGCCAGTAAACGGAAATAGTAGGCAGAAAGGAACCATATCTATACTAAGACAGTTAGCTGTGCCGTAAAACTGAAGATCACTGCATCCAGTGCCATCTTAAAGAAGAAAAAACAACCAACAACAACAACAACCAAAAAACCTGAAAGGAACCATCACTGTGCATGTCATAAGCATGAAGTTATTTTAACCTGATGACTACTCTGCTCTATACTTTAAGCATCATGAAGTTTTTATGTATTTTTAAAGTCTAAGGTTATTATTTTAAATGGCCTACTTGTAGTGGCAGCCCAAGTAGCATTCTGGAGAACACCACAGTGCCCACAACTTCTACAGGTCAGTGCAGTCTGATCAAGCACTACATTTCTAGGGGAGGAAAACAAAAAACCACTACCGCTCATTTATTCAATTGAAAAGCTTATTACCTGCACCTTCCAAAGCAACAGGCTACAGGAACACTGAATGCAAAGTAAACCAGACCCATCTGGAATACTCTGACTCAGTCTCAGCTCCAAGTTACACATCTTTCATTTCGTATTTTAAGGGATTAACAGCATTTGGATGCACAGAAACTGTCTTTACAGTGAAGTCTGCAGACCACCGAGTCAAAAGTTTAAATGTCTTCCTAAATTATAACAGTATTAGCACTTCCTCTGAAAGGAGTGAAAAAAACACAACCAGGGAAGGAGGAAGTGACACAACACCAAGGGTTTTTTTCCCAGAGATTACAAAATCCTGAGAGAAGAAGATGCTTGTGCTATCAGAATAAAAATCCCCAAAGAAGCAAAAGAGTTTACCTTTCCCTTGGAAAAGTTACTTTTGAGTCAAGATCTGCCCTTTTTCTCTCCCAACCATGAAATCTCTCTTCAGCTTAAGACTGTCTTCTACTGCAGTAGGAATTTAGTGCACATGCTGGAACCTGGACAGAATCTTATTTAAAAAAACAAACAATACAATAGTACTACAGTGGCTAGAAATCTTTTATATATTCTGATGAAAAGACTCAACTTATTTCTAGGAAATAAAGTGTTTGGGGCCAAAGCCAACAGATGATGTTCATGTAAGGTAAAAAAATTTTTTTTTTTTTTTTTTTTTTTTAAATTGATATATTGAAAAAAGCTGGAGAAGGAAGCGGGGACAGAAAGGAAAAACCATTCAGGGAGTCAGTGGTATAGATTGTCACCATGCAACCTAAATATTGTAATTGCAGATCACATAGTCAGAACAAGCCAGTCAAAAGTAGCACACTCCCTGGGAGAGGGGCGGGAGTCTCTCCCCTTGTCTTTCAAGCCAAGACCCAACTAGCAGAGGGCAGCTTTTCTGTAAGATAAAGCAAGGCAAAAGGATCATGTACAGTAACTTCCTTGCAGCCTCACACCATTACCCCAAAAGATCTGTTTAGATTACATACACACACACAGACACACACACATATATAAAAACCATGTCTTCACAGATGACAACTGTATCAATTTATACTTCAGGTCCTTCTCCTTCAGAAGCCACCTATAAAAGACGACGACAATTTTGTGTTTGTGCCATAGATCTGAGTTTTAGAAACCTACACATGACAGTTCTTGCTTTACAACAATTTAGCAGATGGAGACTTCACCGGTAGACCACAAAAGCGGTTTTTCGATTCAATATTATCTTCCTCTCCCAACAGTGGAAGCCAGTTATTGCCAGAGAAGCACAGGACAGAACCTCCAAAACACAAAGAATGTTTAACAAAACACAGAGGAGTTCCCAGATAGCAAACATTTTGGGTTTTGTCTTTGGTATTCACCTCAAGGAAATGATTCTGTCTAGAAACACTACAGCTCATTTTTAAAAGGACAAAGAACACCCTTCCTTTCGTGAATGATTTCTCCAATTGCTGATTCCTCCCCAGACTGTCACGATACTGGGAAGCTGGTTTCCTCTTTCCAACTTCTATCAGTAAGCAGAGCTCAAAAATTGATAAAGAGCCTGAACCCTTCTACAGGCAGCAGGGAATAATTTTCCAGGGAAGAAAGTAGAGAACTGAACAACAGAAAAAGAAATACAAAAGGAAAAACATGAATAAAGGAAAAAAGAAGAGGATAATCATTGCTTTTACTGATCCATTCTTAATAGTTAGCTGAGCACTTCTAGAGAGGAAGAACTTTGCTGCTTTCAGGACCGAAGTAAGAAAAAGTCTAAAGCATAGTCTTCCTGACGTGGGAGACGTGTCCACAAGAGAGGCACACGGTCCGATACAGAAATGTATCTACGTCTCGCTGAAAATTTGCACTCTAAGCATCACCAGCTTCTGCTTCAAGTGCAGTATACCACCAGCTTAACTGGATGGTAGTAATTTTACCCCACACAAGAAGTCAGAACATGCACTATCCTTTAAGGAGGCAGAACAATAACCAAAGCAGAAAAAGGCTTAGAAATTAAGGCAAGATGGCACTTGCTCAGACACACAGTGAGGAGGTGCAAGCTGGGTAAGACAGCAAAATGGAGATTGTTCCTCGTTCACACAGAGCTGATTTCGACTCGAGTTGGTCGTCCTCTCCTCTTCCCACAAAATTAGGAATGCTTTTACGTAGGAAGTCCTGACTTTGTAGCCATCTATGCCGACAAACAAAAAACTATTCTAGGTCTGCTCTTGTGGTATTTCGGAAGTTGCAGAATTCAGCTTCGGGATGCATAATCACAGTATTTAATTACTGTTGCAGTACTGACCTACCTACACCAGCAGATAATAAACTAAAAATCACAGTGCTTCTGATTTGGTATAAGCCAACAGACCTCCAGATTTTTTTCAGAGCACGTAAAGGTACAGCTCTCTGGGCATCACATGGTAATCATAACTGCCAAATGACTTGACAAGCTTGTAAACATCCAAACTGCTGCAAACACATCTATACATACAATAATGGATAAAACGTAGATGCATTCCACCTACACGCTTATGCAGGCAAACACTCGTGAGTTGAAAGCCACTGTATGAACCAGCTTACGGAGCGCTTAACAAAGCCAGTGATTCCCTGGCACACCTGAAGACCAGAAAAACATTCACCAAAATAAAGTTAGGGACATGCCTTTTTTTTTTTTTTTTTTTTTTTTTTTAAACTGTAACATGTACTAAGACAGCAAGATCACTTTTCCAGCATCATTCATACACACATATGCTCCAGAAGCTACTTGAAATTACCTTGTGTAATGGAATTGTCTGGAAAGCTCAGCTTAAAGTAGCTGAGCTCAGTGACTGATTGATTTACAGGTACAGAAAATAAATGCATGCAGCATTTTAACAATGCTGACTTACCAGTGTTATGTTATTTCCATTTAGCAAAATCCGGTCTAGCTTTGTGATTTTTCTGCCCTCAGACGGAATCTCACAGAAGTAGCCTTAAAAAAAAAATAAGTAAGAACACATAACCAGGGACAACAATTCCAGTTTTGATTACAGAATAAATCTCTACATTAAGATGGCAGTTGTTGCAACTAAGAAATAAATTGGCCACGCTGCAGCCTGATTTTGACAAATTGGCCACCTGGATAAAGAAAGCTATCTGGCAACTAAACAGATCCATTGTACTTTTCTGCTCAGTACACGTAAAGATACAGATTCACCCTCTAAATCTCGGCAATTTCTTGAATACCACCAATACTCAGAACAGGTTTCAAATAGCAACGTGGCAGGACAAAGCAATAAATACTTATCCTTAAGTCTGCCTTAAGGAAATGTAAAACCAAACAAACTACTGGAAAGTTCAAGATGCAGTCCACGCAAAGTTAAGGCTATAAAATAGGAACCTGATTACAAGTATAAGTCATGCAACAGCTATGTTGGCTGTCACCAGTCACACCTCTGTTTTCCACGTGCCATAGCGCAGTTTCCAGGAGGATCTGCTCCATGATCTTGCCGGGCACAGAAGTGAGACTGACCCACCTGCAGCTCCCCAGATCTTCCTTTTTTCCCCTTTTTAAAAGTGGGGGTTGTTTTTCCCCTTTTCCAGTCACTGGGAACTTCACCAGTCTGCTGGGACTTTTCAAATTTGATGGAGAGTGGCTTAGCGACTTCATCTGCCAGTTCCTTCAGGACCCTCGGATGCATCTCATCAGGTCCCATGGACTTGTGCACATTCAGGTTTTTCAGTGGTCTCGAACCTGATCTTCTCTTGCGATGGGAGGGACTTCATTCCCCAGGTCCCCGCCTTAAGGTTCAGGGACTTGAGAGATGTGGGAAGAGTGATTGCCAGTGAAAACTGAGGCAAAAAAATATTGTTGAGTAGCTCAGCCTTCTCCACATCCATTGGGGGGTACAGTTTCTTTCATCTTCCTTTGTTGTCCTACGCACCGGCAGAAACTCTTCCAGTTATTTTTCATGTCCCTAGCCACGTTCAGCTCCAGCTGCGCCTTGGGTTCCTGACCCCCACCTTGCACTCCTGGGACACTGCCCTATAATCTCCCCAGGATGTGTATCCCTGCCTCCACTGCCTATGCATTTTGGTTTTGTGTTTCAGTTTGGCTAAGAGGTCTTGACTTAGCCAAGCTGGCCTCCTGCCTCCCCTGCCTGACTTCTTGCACGTTGGTTTTGAGAGCTTTAGCGCCCTAAGAAAAATGTCTGTCAATATCTCCCAGCTCTCATTTGCTCCTTTTATTGGGTTTGTGTGGCAAGGTTTTGGTAGTGGGGGGGTTACAGGGGCGGTTTCTGTCAGAAGCTGCTAGAAGCTTCCCCTGTGTTCGAGAGAGAGCCAATACCAGCCGTCTCTAAGACAGACCCGCCGCCGGCCAAGGCCGAGCCAATCAGCGATAGTGGGAGCGACTCTGTGATAACCTATTTAAGAAGGGAAAAAAGTTGCAGTGGGCACAGAAACGGCAGCCGGAGAGAGGAATGAGAACACGTAAGAGAAACAAGCCTGCAGACACCAAGGTCAGTGAAGAAGGAGGGGGAGGAGGCGCTCCAGGCGCCAGAGCAGAGATTCCCCTGCAGCCTGTGGTGAAGACCATGGTGAGGCAGGCTGTCCCCCTGCAGCCCATGGAGGTCCACGGTGGAGCAGATATCCAGCTGCAGCCCGTGGGGCACCCCACACCGGAGCAGGGGGATGCCCGAAGGAGGCTGTGATTCTGTGGGAAGCCCACGCTGGAGCAGGCTCCTGCCAGGACCTGTGGATCTGTGGAGAGAGGAGCCCACAGAGCAGGTTTTCTGGCAGGACTTGCAACCCCGTGGGGGACACACACTGGAGCAGCGTGTTCCTGAAGGACTGCACGCTGTGGAAGGGACCCATGCTGGAGCAGTTTGCGAAGAACTGCAGCCCGTGGGAAGGACGCACGTTGGAGAAGTTTGTGGAGGACTGTCTCCCGTGGGAGGGACCCCACGTTGGAGCAGGGGAAGAGTGTGATGGGTCCTGCCCCTGAAGAGGATGAAGCGGCAGAGACAACGTGTGATGAACTGACCGTAATCCCCATTCCCCGTCCCCCTGTGCCACTGGTTGGGGGGGGCGGGGTGTAGGTAGAGAATCCAGGAGTGGAGCTGTGCCCGGGAAGAAGGGAGGGGTGGAGGGAAGGTGTTCTGAGGTTTGGTTTTATTTCTCATTACCCTACTCTGGTTGATTGGCAATAAATTAAGTTAATTTTCCCCAAGTTGAGTCTGTTTTGCCCATGACGGTAATTGGTTGAGTGATCTCTCCCTGTCCTTATCTCGACCCACGAGTCCTTTGTTTTCTCTCCCCTGTCCAGCTGAGGGGGGGGGGGGGGGGGGGGGGGAGTGCTAGAACAGCTTTGGTGGGCACCTGGCATTCAGCCAGGGTTAACCCACCACATTCTTTTATCTCCGAGGGCAGTTTCCCAAGGGATCCCATGCACTAGCACCCTAAACAGCCAAAAGTTTGCCTTTCTGAGGGTTAGGGTCCTGACTCTACTCTTTACCCGTCCTGCACCCCTCAAGATTGAGAATTCGACCAGGGCATGATAGCTGCAGCCCACAGGAAGGCAGAGGATCACCCTGCACTCAAACCCTGGCCTTTTTACATCAAAAGGCGCAATACTTCCTGCCAGAGAAAAGTTACCAAGGGGAGATGCAATTTGGCTTAAGTGGCTTGATTTGATTTGATTCAGTTTGGAATGGTGTCGTTTGAGTTTGTGTTTGGCTTGTTTGGGAAGGTTGGGTTGGGCTGCTCTGTGCTGGGTTGGATGCGGCTGAGTTGGGTTTGTGTGGGTTAGGTTTGGCTTGGTTTCCCAACAAGGGCAATGGGCTTTGTGTGTCCCTCCGTGTGTGCAGCTGGTGTGCATCAGCATGCACCTGTTGACATATGCATTCAGTGAGGCCTGTGATGATCTCACTGTTCAGCAGTCCTTGTGGCTCACCCTCTGCCCAATTCATACAGGCATCAGCACTACATCAAAGGGGAGGCCAAAGAGCTGAGCTGGTCACTCTCATCAGGAAGGTCCAGCTGTTTCACTCCTGGATGTGAATGGTGGTGTTCCTAGAAGACGCCACCTTTGTGTTTCTTCTTCCCAAGGGGCATATGAGCTCAGCTCAGAGGGTTTATTGTTTACTGAAAAACAAGTCTATCAAAGGAATGGGCAAAAGTTCAAAGAGCCTTACGACTCCTCGCCTGAGGCCGATCCAAGACAAAATGGGTTTGTTTTTCCCCTCGTGCTCATCCTGGCGGCCATCAGCCTCTGTGGGATGTGGTAAAGGCAGGGAACCAGAGCTCCCAGGTGCTTTTGTGGGGTCAGGGTCAGAGCAACATAGTTCCCTTACTGGGTCCAAGAAAGCTGAAGACTGCAAGAGCTGGGCAGAGGATGAGCCACAAAGAGGCTGGCCGGCCTGTAGGGATTGGCGCTCGGAAGATCTCGCGATGTACGGAAAGAGAAGGGTTAAGGGAGGCGGGATGACTGACAGACAGTATATAAGGGCGTGACGCAGTTGAATAAACGCCATTTGCAGCATCCTCATATTGGTGTCAGTGCTCTGTGGCCCAGGGTATGGTGGACCCTGTGCCGAGTCCCACGGGGTGATCAGACGAATGTCTACAAGTGGTGACCCTGACGTGATTGGACATTGGCGGATTACGCGGGGCGTAATCGAAGGCCTGGCCAGGCATGGAAGGAGTCCTGAAGGTGTTGGACTCATGCTCTAGAGAGGTAAAAATCCCTATGGGACAAAAAGAAGCGAAAGCTTGCCTAGAGCGGCTCCTGAAAGAGGAAGCGATAGAGCGCCCGGGGGACATATTGTCTCCTGAGTGCTGGCCGAAATGCACCGCGGCTTTAGCGGAACGGGCTATGGCGACGCAGCATGGTCCGGAGTTAAAGACGTGGGGGCGGATTAGGGCGATTTTCAGGAAAGTGCGGGAGGAGGGCTTAACATGGAAGGAAGCAAAGAGATTGATGCACGCGCAGGTGGATCGGGGCGTGCAGGCGGATGGGGAGGCGCGGACAGAAGGGCTGACGGAGGTAGCGGAGCAGACGCCTCTGGTGCTCCCAGTGCAGCCGTCAGCACCGGCCGAACCACCGGGATACCCTTGTGAGGAGTTTGAACGGGAGCGTGAACGGGCGAGAGAGGAGGAGTGGGAGAAAGAGCGACAGTTAATTCAGGAGGCAGAGGAACCCGTGGCTGAGCAAAGGAGACGGGAGAAGGAGAGGCAGAGACTAGAGGAGGCGGAGAGGGCGGTGATGAAGGGATCAGAAAAGGAGCAGGTAGAGGAGGGAGCGGTTCCCCTGTATGATCCAGAGGATTGGGTGCCGGGACGTGTTTTGCGAACCGCGCCACAAGCTCACCCTAAGATGGCGCCGACATCCGCCTTCTCCCCGGATGTCTCTCCGGAGGTCGGGAGAGGCGGAGCACGGCCAAAGGAAGGAGGAAGGAAAGTCAGGACACCCCCTCTTACGCGCGTAGCGGAAGAGGAAGAGAGTGGGCCGGACTCAATCGAGGGGTCGGCTCAACGGTTAGAGGAGGCGTGGCAACTGGTGGGCGGAAACCGCTGTCGTCCGCCGCACGCAGCGATAAAACAAAAGGCTATCTCCGGCTGTAAGGCGCAGTCGGCAGCAGCCAGTGAAAAGGCAACGCCTATGCCTTTAATACCTGCGTCCGACCCAGCTACAGATCCGCTGCAGATGTTGCAGCGAGTAGTAGAGGAGATACAGGAGCAGGTGAAGCAACAGCGGCAGCTGCTACAAGCAGCTGGGGAACAGAAAGGAGTTCCCGATTCACCGAAGATCACGTTGCCAGACTGGAAAATTGTAGCAAAGGAATGTGTTATGGACGGCATACGCTTTGAAGGACCCCCTTTAGTTTGCCCAGTCCGAGCTGGTCCAGGTGGTGTAGGGGTGGAGTGGTCTCCGTTAGATAGCAAGCTTTTGCAACAAGTGAAGAAGACCGTGGATGATTACGGCTTAGGACATCCCATGACAGGCTCTCTTTTAGATGTGTTTTTTTCCGGTTCACTGACTCCCTGGGATTCGCGACAGTTTTGCAGTATGATTTTGACTCCCACTTTTATTTTGATTTGGAAAGAAGCTTGGACAAACAAGTTGCAGGCAGCACTAGTTGAGGCCCAACAAGAAAGACCCAACCCATTACCTAATTCGTCAGTACAGCGTCTGCGAGGGTCAGACCCTGGTCAGCTGACGCCGCAGCAACAGGCGGGACAACTTACAGCTAGGGAATTAACAACGTCGACACGGGCAGCGCGTGCAGCCTTGACAGCTGTTGCACCCCTGATGACTCCAAAGGAGCCATGGACGAAAATCAAGCAAGGGGTAGCGGAGGAATTCCCAAAATTTTGTGACCGGTTACAGGGAGCCATAGAGCAGGCGCATCTCCCTGATTCAGTTAAAGGACCAGTATTGTTGGAGTGTGTTAGACAGCAGGCGAATGAAACTACAAAAGCGGTCTTACGGACAGTGCCTCTGGGGGCATCCCTTGGAGTGATGGTAGAGGCAGTATTGAAGAAGCAGCGGGAGGTTCCTGATTCAGTGGTACAGTCAGTTGTGGCTGCAGTAAGGGCTCCGGAGCTAAAAGGTAGCTCCGGACAGGTGGTTTGCTACCGTTGTGGTCGCAAAGGGCATAAGAGAGATCAATGCAAAGCAGAGAAGCGTGAGTCAGGAGGTCCTCCGGGGCCTTGTTGGAAATGCGGACAAACAGGACATCTGGCAAAGACCTGCCAAGCGGGAAACGGCTTTCGGGGGAGACAGCGGGGCATGCCTCCCCCCACCTCACAAGAGCCCCGCAACGCGTCCTCCGCAACGGCGATGGAGCAGTCGCGGAACCCCAAGTGGCCTTGGTGTTAGATTGCTGGGACAGGCCACATGTACAGGTCTGTATACGGATAGTGGCCGACAACATCACACCACGTGAGCTGTGGTGTTCTGCACTTGTGGATACAGGTGCTGATGTCTCATGTCTTCCTCATGGTATGTGGCCAGATTCTTGGCCTACTGTACAAAGCCGCTTAGAAGGACTGGGTGGTAACTCTCTGTCAGAACATTCACTGCTGGCTTGTTGGGTTTCTGCCCAGGACTCCGACGGGTCAGTCTTGGTTGCTAATGTCAGACCGCATAAGGCACAGGTGTCTGAGCCTTTACTTGGCCGTGACGTGTTGCAACAATGGGGTGTCCGCTTGTCAAATTTTTGAATGGGGCCACTGTCTACCTGATGCGCCGCGAGCTTGCGGTATGTATGAAGTGGAAAACCACTGATCCGGTTTGGGTAGAACAGTGGCCCCTCACGCAAGAAAAATTACTAGCGGCGACTGAAATAGTAAATAGAGAACTCAAAAAGGGACACCTTGTTGAGAGCACTAGTCCATGGAATACACCCATTTTTGTTGTCCCAAAGAAGGACAAGAACAAATGGCGGCTACTACAGGACTTGCGGGCCGTCAATGCGGTATTGGAAGACATGGGGCCTTTGCAACCCGGCCTGCCTATTCCCTCTGCCCTGCCAGATGGCTGGCCAATTTTGATCATGGACATTAAAGATTGTTTTTTCTCTATCCCGTTGGCAGAGGAAGACCAAGAAAAGTTTGCTTTTACACTCCCAGCAACCAACCTGGCTGAACCAGCAAAGCGGTATCAGTGGACAGTTTTGCCGCAAGGCATGAAAAATTCACCAACCTTGTGTCAAAGGGCAGTGGCCCTTGCCCTGCAGCCGGTAAGACAAAACAGTTCTCAGTTGGTCATCTATCACTACATGGATGATAATTTGGTGGCAGCGCCTTCGGAGGAGTCCCTCCGTTCTGGTGAGCAACAAATTTTACAGGCTCTGCAAGCGGAAGGCCTAGAAGTGCAAGAGGCTAAGACGCAAAAAGGGCCAGCCTGTAAGTATTTAGGGCTCAGCATTGGCCCTCATGCAGTCCAAGCACAACAGCAGATCTTGGAGCCAGTCGTTAATACTTTACATGACTTACAGAAATTAGTTGGAGCTTTGCAGTGGTTAAATGGTGTCTTGCCCATTCCTCCCGATTGGATGAGTCCTCTATATGAGCTCTTGAGAGGACACCACCCGTGGGAGAAAAGGACTTTGACTCAGGAAGCAAAGAACTCATTGAATAGAATTGCAGAACTCATGAGTGTAGAAAGCTTGCACAGATGGCAGCCAAAAGAACCATTGCAACTGTATTTGAGCCTGACAAAGAAGGGTGCTATTGGACTAGTAGGCCAAGGTGAACCCTCGAAGCCTAGGGCTCTATGGTGGATTACATCCACCCAGATAAAAACGGCTTTTCAAGCCTATTCAAAGGCACTGGCATTGTTGATTTTGCGGGGCCGCGAAGTAACCCGTAGAGTGTTTGGGAAAGAGCCAGACAGAATCTGGCTGCCGGTACGTGCGGAAACATGGCAAAGGAACCTGAGCCAACAGGACGAACTGGCTTTGGCCTTTGAGGGTTTTGTGGGACACCTAGCGTATGGGCCCACTCTTGAGGCAAAGACCTTTTTGCCATTACTGTGTCTGAAGCCAGTCCTACGCATCAGTGAACAACCGGTGCAAGGTCCTACTCTGTTTACAGATGCGTCTTCACAGACGCAGCGAGCAGTAGTTGTATGGCAAGAAGGCACTGATTGGAAAAGAATGGTATACCAGGATGAATCGTGCTCAGTGCAGAAACTCGAAGCCCATGGGATTCGCATGGCTCTTTCCTTGTTTCCTGAACAGCCCTCGAACATCGTAACAGATTCGATATATGTGGCGAAACTGATACACACTATGGCAGAATCTGGCTGGCCTATTTCAGACGTAGCCGTCATGTTGGAAGCAGCGCTTACGCGACGTTCTGCGCCCGTATCAATTATTCATGTGACAGCGCACACGAATCATTCAGGGTTCTATTATGATGGAAATCGTCGCGCTGACCTAGCTGCTCGTCAGGTGAACACTCTACAGCAGGCCCGGCAGTTACACCATGACTTACACATTGGGGCAAAGGCACTGTCACGGCACTGTGACATTCCCTTACACCAGGCACGGGACATTGTGGCTACTTGTCCTCACTGTCAGCATGCTCCTTTGTGGCTCGCGGGAGTGAATCCGCGGGGGCTAGAGCCCTCGGAGTTATGGCAAACTGATTTCACCATGTATGCACCCTTTCAGCCATCCCCTCACATTGCGGTCACCATCGACACCTGCAGTGGCGTTCTCGTTGCGACTCTTCACAGAAAGGTTACGGCCCGTGCTGCGCAACAACATTGGCTGACTGCCATGGCGTGGTTAGGTTGCCCACGCACTATCAAAACAGATAATGGGTCCTGTTTTACCGCAGCTTCTACCCAACAGTGGGCAGATTGTTGGGGAATCCGACTGCTTCACGGTATTCCCTATAACAGTCAGGGACAGGCCATTGTAGAAAGCGCACATCGCACATTAAAAGCCAAGCTTGATGTTCTTAGGGAGGGGGCGCAGGTACCCCAAGAGACAGACCCTCTTGACCACGAAAATCATCAGCAACAAAATCCCAAATGCCGACGTTCTGCTCGTGAGACCCCTGTGCACCGTAATGCACGGTTGTTGGCTTTAGCACTATTTGCACTCAATCAGTTTGCCCGTGGTACAGAGTCACAGAGTCCAATGCAGAAGCATTGGCAACAGGCGATAAGGGGAGTAGGGCCACCAGTATTGGTCCGTGACCCAGAAACAGGAAAGTGGGAAGGAGGGTGGCGCTTGGTGACACAGGGAAGAGGGTATACTGCAGTACAATCATCAGAGCACCCAGACTCACGTGTGCGCTGGGTGCCGTCACGGTGGTTGAAACCAGACCTCAGTCAATAACGATTTGTTGTGAGTTATTTTGCAGGATGCCGTTCAGAAGATCATCTGAGTACCTGCACTGTGGTCGTTGTGACCCTTGGGTGCTTGTCAAGTATGACCGCTGTGGACAACAACTCTGGAGACGCACCAGCCGAACATCAAAATGGTGTGACCGATGTTTTGAACACCGCAGATCCACTTTACAGCAACCGCTGTGTGTACCCCATAAGCGGGGGACTATGATATGCTTTTAGACAAAGCCAATCAATTACAGGAGGCAGGTGACAGTGGCTTGACAATCTCCTCTCGTCGACCTGGCAATGGCTCCTGTCTTTGATTGACTGAAAAACGTTGACCCTATTTGGAATCCTTTTGGTGGTGGTTATTATGGTTTGTTGTGGGATACCAGCACTGACTGTTTGCGTGCGGAAACTCTTTATACAGAGTGTGGGTACCCACCAGTACACGAATTACCATGAGGTGGTGGGATCACTTATAGCTGTAACGCCAGTTTGTACCGTCGGTCATCCGCCATAGTGAGGGGGGACTTGTAGGGATTGGCGCTCGGAAGATCTCGCGATGTACGGAAAGAGAAGGGTTAAGGGAGGCGGGATGACCGACAGACAGTATATAAGGGCGTGACGCAGTTGAATAAACGCCATTTGCAGCATCCTCATATTGGTGTCAGTGCTCTGTGGCCCAGGGTATGGTGGACCCTGTGCCGAGTCCCACGGGGTGATCAGACGAATGTCTACACCGGCCATTGCCCAAATGTCTAAACATACCTGCTAAGCGTATGAGTCTCTGCTGTTCAGGCCAAGGCCCTGAGCTGGAAGCAATGGTGAGGTGACTTCCGGTGCTGAATTCCTCAGTGGCTGAAGGGCAGTGTGCGGTGTGGAGGGGTGGTGGTGGTGGCCGTGCTCCAGGAATGTGCGTGGCCAGCACACCACTTGGCGTCTCTGCAAGCAGCTGAGAGGAGATGGATAACAACGTCCTGTGGCCTTAGGGAGCAACATAATGACTGCTGGACCTCAAAGGGCACATTTCAGTCTTGCCCACGTGTTAGATGGGAGCAAAACCTCTCAGATGAAAGGGGGAAAGATGTAATCATCCAGGAGAGCTTTGCAAGCAAATACTGCTAGTTAGCAAAGTGTTTCATGCATAAAGAACGCTTCAGGACCCCCGAAGGCTTGGAGACAGGGTATAAAAGTCCATGCGTCTCCAGGCCTTGCCATCCACTGCCCTTGCTGCCACCTCCTCAGTCAGCCAGGTAAGTCTGAACCCACCCGGTCTCTTTTGGCCGGTGCGCTTGTGGTTCTGACCCGTCCTCTTCCCTCAGCTTCCGCCTCGTGCTCATGCCCTGCTCCATGTTTCAGCTCTGCCGCCCTCGCCGAGAGATGTCTTGCTACAGACCCTGCCTCCCTTTCCCCTGCGGACCAGCCCCCCTTGCAAACAGCTGCAATGAGCCTTGTGTTCTACGGTGCGCTGACTCCACCACCGTGATCGAACCCTCCCCGGTGGTGGTGACCCTGCCGGGCCCCATCCTCACCTCTTTCCCTCAGAGCACAGCCGTGGGATCCTCGCTGTCAGCTGCTGTTGGGAGTTCCCTCAGCGCCGGGGGGGTCCCCGTCTCTTCTGGGGGCGCCCTTGGATTTGGCAGATTCACAGGCCTCGGGAGCGGTCTGTGTGGGCCCCTGCGTTCATGCAGTCTCTGCTGGTAGGGCCAGCGGATGGCTCACGTTGGAAAGAGCAACCAGGAACGGAGAAACGAGATCTGGATCCAGCACCCGGGAGATGCCTGTGGTTTCCTAGTGCACGGGACACCTGCCTCTCCCCATGAGTGGAAGGGAGCCGCGTGTCATCCCTTGACATCGTGCCCTTCTTGCTCTTATTCTGCCTGTGCTTTCCTTGCTACTGCCAGGTAGCACCCTCATCCTCCCTCCTGGCCTTCATAGCTTTTGCCGTTGACCAAGGCAACATACTTCACTCGCCCTTGCTGTAGATGGGAGAGGATTCTCACTGGCTGCAGCTGCAACAGGGAGGAAGGAGCGCCTTGCAGGCGCTTTCTACCCCGCCGCAAAGGGTGATGTCCTCTTGCCCTGTGGAGCCCTGGACTTCTCATGCTCAGCGCTCTTCCCCCTCCCCTCAAAAGGCACACACGCTTTCTGTTCTCATTAAAGAAATGCTGCATCCCAGCCCGAGTCTCCTCGTGGTCCTTTCTCCTGAAATTGCACCTTTCTCCTGGGCAACGCGTGCTGTGGGGCTGGTGGTTTTCTCTACAGGCCGATGCACAGACTCCTGCCCAGCCGTTTCACGTGGCTCTTGCCTCATCCCTGGCCACGGGCAGGCCGGTTGCTTTGAAATGGACTTTGGCTTGGTCTCCCACCACGCCTCCGTGGTGAGCGGAAGAGGACGGAAGTGGCGAGGCCCAGTGGGGAAAGGCAGAGAAGTGCGTTTGGAGGCATGCTGACGGAGAGGGGGCACCTCTTCCTCCTGCCACCCGCCCTGTGCCCAGCTCTGTGTTGACCGGGCACAGAACCGGTGCAGGCAGTTTTGGTTGAGCCAGCAAAGGGACAGCTGGGGCTGTGAAATAGCCCGTCAAAGTGGTGCCACTGTGACCGTTTGAGGAAGGTGATGCTCACTCACAGGTGTCACTGTCAGTGATCTGTCACAAGAGTATCATGCGGGCTATGGGGACGAGGTGAGCTGAATGACAAGTGGCGGTTTTGTG
The DNA here is from genome assembly GCF_929443795.1 of Astur gentilis. Classification (NCBI taxonomy): domain Eukaryota; kingdom Metazoa; phylum Chordata; class Aves; order Accipitriformes; family Accipitridae; genus Astur; species Astur gentilis. The sequence goes on from NC_064889.1 coordinate 1,270,073, forward strand.
CACCGAGAAGGCCTGCCAGAGCAAAGCATGACCTGAAGAGATTATCGGGGCAGTTTCCTATGCAGGCTGATCTTGTTTTTAACAGAGTGAAAGGGTTGGGGGAACCCCCAGGGCAAGCCCCTGCTTTGCCCAGGCATGGCCATGCAGTCGCCAGCCTGGAAGACTATTGCACGTGGAGTCAGTGATCACATCGTGGCCAATCCATTCCATGAACACTGTGTGACCGCTACTTGCTCCTCACGGATGTAGATTTAGTCAGTGTCATGTATGTACTGTTTTCTTCTGCCCGCTTGAAATATCATGGGGCTGTTCTGTACCAGGTGGGTGGGGGAGGGACGTGAAGAGAAAGAAATGGTGCAGGCTCCTCTTCTGGATCTCGGGAAGAAAGGCCCAACAACAAGTGGCTTAATAAAAAGCTGGTTTAATAAGATAGGGTAGGAAGAGGAATATAGGTAGCAAGTAAATCCTGCGTCCCTTCAGATGCTGGGCACCCTGCTGCCATGCAGCACTGGACAGAACCCAGGAGGATTTTCCCACAGTAAGCTGCGTGGATCCCACCTGTGGAGAGGTTCCTCCTGCCTACCATGCCGTGGGGCCTTTTATTTTGTGTAACAAACAGAATCATGTGTCTTCTCCTGACAGGTTGGAATGTTATCTCTGTCATAACATCCACCAGAGCACAGCACGGGCCGGCACGGGGCGCTCCAGCTGGTTCCCTTACAGCAGCTACTTATGCTAGGACATTGGGCTTTAAGTACAAGGCCTGATCGAGCAGACGTGGCCTGTTCAAGGTCACAAACGCCACAAATACAACGTCTACTGCAAGACTCCCCATACAAAGTCTTCTTGCACCAACTGTGCGCGCTGTTCCCAGGAACACTCTAGCTTTGTTAATATGTTAAGAATATTAGGATCTGTCACCCAAGGGAGCCTTCAAGGCTAAGTCCACATTCCAGGCCTGACTGCTATCAGTGACGGATAACATACGGAAGTTGTATTGTAATCAAGGCTCTGCAAGAGTGCAAGTGAACGCAGAGCTGGTGAACATCACCACGGGTGGCACCTGTGCAGCGTGCCATGCCCTGACCAATGGCTGCACCACCTTAGGGTTCCCACCATCAGACGGGATGAAGGATTCTACGATTTGCTCTCACCATTGCTATGTTAGTAATAAAATAATTATCTCCCTTGAAAGTGTTCGTGCCTTTCTCACTGGGTTCCCAAAAGAGCCAGCACTTTGTGCTTCAATACAGGCCCACCCACCTGTCTCCTGTGGGACACCCTACAGCCACAGAGCAAAGGGTTCTGCAGTCTGTCGGGGTCCAGCTGAACGGCAGTGCAACAAGCATCTGGTCTATCAGCCCCTCCTCCCAGTTTTGTATCATCTGCAAGCTTGCTGAGGGTGCACTCTGCTCCACGGTCGAGGTCGCTCCTGCAGTTGTTAAACAGCACTGGACCCGGTATCAATCCCTGTGCCACATGGCTACCTCCACCACAGACAAGGTTGTGATCCTGTAAGAGACTTGAGAAAGGACTGTGGTCTGCTCAGTATTCTCCAAATTCACAGAATCATGGAATCATAAAATAGTTTGGGTTGGAAGGGACCTTTAAAGGTCACCTAGTCCAACCCCTCCTGCAATGAGCAAGGGCATCTTCAACTAGATCAGGTTGCTCAGAGCCACGTCCAGCCTGACCTTGAATGTTTCCAGGGGTGGGGCATCTACCACCTCTCTGGGCAACCTGTTCCAGTGTTTCACCACCCTCATTGTAAAAAATTTCTTCTTTATTTCTAGCCTGAATCTACCTTCTTTTAGCTCCCCTTGTCCTATTGCCACAGGCCCTACTAAAAAGTTTGTCCCCATCTTTCTTACAGGGGGCGCTTCTTATGAGCCCCCTTTAAGTATTGAAAGGCCACAGTAAGGTCTCCCTGGAGCCTTCCCTTCTCCAGGCCGAACAACCTCAACTCTCTCGCTGTCCTCATGGCAGAGGGGTTCCATCCCTCTGATCATTTTCGTGGCCCTCCTCTTGGCCCGCTCCAACAGGTCGGCGTCTTTCCAGTGCTGAGGACTCCAGATCTGGACGCATACGCCAGGCGGGGTCTCCCGAGTGTGGAGTAGAGGGGCAGAATCACCTCCCTCGACCTGCTGGCCATGCTTCTTTTGATGCAGCCCAGGATACCGTTGGCTTTCTGGGCTGTGAGTGAACATTGCCAGCTCATGTCCAAGCCTTTCATCCACCAGTACCCCCAAGCCCTTCTCCGCAGGGCTGCACTCAACCCCTTCATCCCCCAGCCTGTATCGATACCAGGGGTCGCCCCGACCCAGGTGCAGGACCTTGCACTTGGACTTGTTGAACTTCATGAAGTTCGCATGGGCCCACTTCTCGAGCTTGGCCAGGTCCCTCTGGATGGCATCCTGTCCCTCAGGCATGTCAGCCGTATCACTCGGCTTGGTGTCGTCTGCAAACTTGCTGAGGGTGCACTCGATCCCACTGTCTATGTCGCTGATGAAGATATTAAACAGTACTGCTCCCAATACGGACCCCTGAGGGACACCACTTGTCACCCATCTCCATCTGGACATTGAGCCGTTGACCACTACCCTCTGGGTGTGACCATCCAAGCAATTCCTTATCCACCAAACAGTCCACCCATCAAATCCATATGCCTCCCATTTAGAGAGAAAGATGTTGTGGAGGACTGCCAGAGTTCAAGGGGCATCTGTACGACACTCTTAGTCATATGGTTCAGTCTTAGGTAGTCCTGTGAGGAGCAGGGAGTTGGACTCGATGATCCTTATGGGTCCCTTCCAACTGGAGATATTCTATGCTTCTACGATTCTATGACTACGCTCTTCTTTCTGCTGGATGCGTTACTGTTCATGCAGACAGAAGCACTCATGACAGACACACAGTCACCATTCTTCTCATTTTCTGCATTGCCTGTGGCACAGGCCACAGCAGCCAAAATACTACATTAAACAACCTCCTCCTGCACGTTGCTTTCCAGCTTCTCTTGCCATCCCACATGACTCAGAGGAATAAGATTTTTTCCAGCCACCAGCACGTTTACCATCCCATAAGCAGCTACAAGAGGCCACATAGAATCATAGAATAGTTTGGGTTGGAAGGGACCTTAAGGATCATCTAGTTCCAACCCCCTCCCCGCGCCCCCCCCCCCCCGCCCCGGGCAGGGATACCTTCCACTAGATCAGGTTGCTCAAAGGCCCATCCAACCTGGCCTTGGATACTTCCAGGGAGGGGGCGTCCACAGCTTCTCTGGACGACCTGTTCCTGTGTCTCACCAGCCCCACAGGAAAGAATTTCTTCCTAACACCTAATGTAAATCTACCATCTCTCAGTTTAAAACTGTTGCCCCTGCTCTCAATCCACTAATCGTCCAGCCTGTATCCGTGGTTGGGATTGCCCCGACCTAGGTGCAGGGCCTTGCACTTGGCCTTCTTGAACTGCATGAGGTTCACACGGGCCCACCTCTCTAGCCTGTCAAGGTCCCTCTGGATGGCATCCCTTCCTTCTAGAGTATCGACCACACCACTCAGCTTGGTGTCATCCGCCAGCTTGCCGAGGGTGCGCTCAATCCCACTGTCCATGTCCCCGACAAAGATGTTAAATAATACTGGTGCCCGTCCGGACCCCTGAGGGACACCACTAATCACCAGTCTCCACCCGGACATTGAGCCGTCAACCACAGCTCTTTGAGTGCAACCATCCAGCCAGTTCCTTATCGACCGAGTGGTCCACCTGTCAAATCCATGTCTCTCCATTTTAGAGACAAGCATGTTGTGTGGGACAGTATCAAACGCTTCACACAAGTAGGTGACGTCAGTCGCTCTTCCCTTATCCACCAATGTTGTAACCCTGTCATAGAAGGCCACTAAGTTTGTCAGGCATGATTTGCCCTTAGTGAAGCTATGTGGGCTGTCACCAGTCACACCTCTGTTTTCCACGTGCCATAGCGCAGTTTCCAGGAGGATCTGCTCCATGATCTTGCCGGGCACAGAAGTGAGACTGACCCACCTGCAGCTCCCCAGATCTTCCTTTTTTCCCCTTTTTAAAAGTGGGGGTTGTTTTTCCCCTTTTCCAGTCACTGGGAACTTCACCAGTCTGCTGGGACTTTTCAAATTTGATGGAGAGTGGCTTAGCGACTTCATCTGCCAGTTCCTTCAGGACCCTCGGATGCATCTCATCAGGTCCCATGGACTTGTGCACATTCAGGTTTTTCAGTGGTCTCGAACCTGATCTTCTCTTGCGATGGGAGGGACTTCATTCCCCAGGTCCCCGCCTTAAGGTTCAGGGACTTGAGAGATGTGGGAAGAGTGATTGCCAGTGAAAACTGAGGCAAAAAAATATTGTTGAGTAGCTCAGCCTTCTCCACATCCATTGGGGGGTACAGTTTCTTTCATCTTCCTTTGTTGTCCTACGCACCGGCAGAAACTCTTCCAGTTATTTTTCATGTCCCTAGCCACGTTCAGCTCCAGCTGCGCCTTGGGTTCCTGACCCCCACCTTGCACTCCTGGGACACTGCCCTATAATCTCCCCAGGATGTGTATCCCTGCCTCCACTGCCTATGCATTTTGGTTTTGTGTTTCAGTTTGGCTAAGAGGTCTTGACTTAGCCAAGCTGGCCTCCTGCCTCCCCTGCCTGACTTCTTGCACGTTGGTTTTGAGAGCTTTAGCGCCCTAAGAAAAATGTCTGTCAATATCTCCCAGCTCTCATTTGCTCCTTTTATTGGGTTTGTGTGGCAAGGTTTTGGTAGTGGGGGGGTTACAGGGGCGGTTTCTGTCAGAAGCTGCTAGAAGCTTCCCCTGTGTTCGAGAGAGAGCCAATACCAGCCGTCTCTAAGACAGACCCGCCGCCGGCCAAGGCCGAGCCAATCAGCGATAGTGGGAGCGACTCTGTGATAACCTATTTAAGAAGGGAAAAAAGTTGCAGTGGGCACAGAAACGGCAGCCGGAGAGAGGAATGAGAACACGTAAGAGAAACAAGCCTGCAGACACCAAGGTCAGTGAAGAAGGAGGGGGAGGAGGCGCTCCAGGCGCCAGAGCAGAGATTCCCCTGCAGCCTGTGGTGAAGACCATGGTGAGGCAGGCTGTCCCCCTGCAGCCCATGGAGGTCCACGGTGGAGCAGATATCCAGCTGCAGCCCGTGGGGCACCCCACACCGGAGCAGGGGGATGCCCGAAGGAGGCTGTGATTCTGTGGGAAGCCCACGCTGGAGCAGGCTCCTGCCAGGACCTGTGGATCTGTGGAGAGAGGAGCCCACAGAGCAGGTTTTCTGGCAGGACTTGCAACCCCGTGGGGGACACACACTGGAGCAGCGTGTTCCTGAAGGACTGCACGCTGTGGAAGGGACCCATGCTGGAGCAGTTTGCGAAGAACTGCAGCCCGTGGGAAGGACGCACGTTGGAGAAGTTTGTGGAGGACTGTCTCCCGTGGGAGGGACCCCACGCTGGAGCAGGGGAAGAGTGTGATGGGTCCTGCCCCTGAAGAGGATGAAGCGGCAGAGACAACGTGTGATGAACTGACCGTAATCCCCATTCCCCGTCCCCCTGTGCCACTGGTTGGGGGGGGCGGGGTGTAGGTAGAGAATCCAGGAGTGGAGCTGTGCCCGGGAAGAAGGGAGGGGTGGAGGGAAGGTGTTCTGAGGTTTGGTTTTATTTCTCATTACCCTACTCTGGTTGATTGGCAATAAATTAAGTTAATTTTCCCCAAGTTGAGTCTGTTTTGCCCATGACGGTAATTGGTTGAGTGATCTCTCCCTGTCCTTATCTCGACCCACGAGTCCTTTGTTTTCTCTCCCCTGTCCAGCTGAGGGGGAGGGGGGGAGGGGGGAGTGCTAGAACGGCTTTGGTGGGCACCTGGCATTCAGCCAGGGTTAACCCACCACATTCTTTTATCTCCGAGGGCAGTTTCCCAAGGGATCCCATGCACTAGCACCCTAAACAGCCAAAAGTTTGCCTTTCTGAGGGTTAGGGTCCTGACTCTACTCTTTACCCGTCCTGCACCCCTCAAGATTGAGAATTCGACCAGGGCATGATAGCTGCAGCCCACAGGAAGGCAGAGGATCACCCTGCACTCAAACCCTGGCCTTTTTACATCAAAAAGCGCAATACTTCCTGCCAGAGAAAAGTTACCAAGGGGAGATGCAATTTGGCTTAAGTGGCTTGATTTGATTTGATTCAGTTTGGAATGGTGTCGTTTGAGTTTGTGTTTGGCTTGTTTGGGAAGGTTGGGTTGGGCTGCTCTGTGCTGGGTGGGATGCGGCTGAGTTGGGTTTGTGTGGGTTAGGTTTGGCTTGGTTTCCCAACAAGGGCAATGGGCTTTGTGTGTCCCTCCGTGTGTGCAGCTGGTGTGCATCAGCATGCACCTGTTGACATATGCATTCGGTGAGGCCTGTGATGATCTCACTGTTCAGCAGTCCTTGTGGCTCACCCTCTGCCCAATTCATACAGGCATCAGCACTACATCAAAGGGGAGGCCAAAGAGCTGAGCTGGTCACTCTCATCAGGAAGGTCCAGCTGTTTCACTCCTGGATGTGAATGGTGGTGTTCCTAGAAGACGCCACCTTTGTGTTTCTTCTTCCCAAGGGGCATATGAGCTCAGCTCAGAGGGTTTATTGTTTACTGAAAAACAAGTCTATCAAAGGAATGGGCAAAAGTTCAAAGAGCCTTACGACTCCTCGCCTGAGGCCGATCCAAGACAAAATGGGTTTGTTTTTCCCCTCGTGCTCATCCTGGCGGCCATCAGCCTCTGTGGGATGTGGTAAAGGCAGGGAACCAGAGCTCCCAGGTGCTTTTGTGGGGTCAGGGTCAGAGCAACATAGTTCCCTTACTGGGTCCAAGAAAGCTGAAGACTGCAAGAGCTGGGCAGAGGATGAGCCACAAAGAGGCTGGCCGGCCATTGCCCAAATGTCTAAACATACCTGCTAAGCGTATGAGTCTCTGCTGTTCAGGCCAAGGCCCTGAGCTGGAAGCAATGGTGAGGTGACTTCCGGTGCTGAATTCCTCAGTGGCTGAAGGGCAGTGTGCGGTGTGGAGGGGTGGTGGTGGTGGCCGTGCTCCAGGAATGTGCGTGGCCAGCACACCACTTGGCGTCTCTGCAAGCAGCTGAGAGGAGATGGATAACAACGTCCTGTGGCCTTAGGGAGCAACATAATGACTGCTGGACCTCAAAGGGCACATTTCAGTCTTGCCCACGTGTTAGATGGGAGCAAAACCTCTCAGATGAAAGGGGGAAAGATGTAATCATCCAGGAGAGCTTTGCAAGCAAATACTGCTAGTTAGCAAAGTGTTTCATGCATAAAGAACGCTTCAGGACCCCCGAAGGCTTGGAGACAGGGTATAAAAGTCCATGCGTCTCCAGGCCTTGCCATCCACTGCCCTTGCTGCCACCTCCTCAGTCAGCCAGGTAAGTCTGAACCCACCCGGTCTCTTTTGGCCGGTGCGCTTGTGGTTCTGACCCGTCCTCTTCCCTCAGCTTCCGCCTCGTGCTCATGCCCTGCTCCATGTTTCAGCTCTGCCGCCCTCGCCGAGAGATGTCTTGCTACAGACCCTGCCTCCCTTTCCCCTGCGGACCAGCCCCCCTTGCAAACAGCTGCAATGAGCCTTGTGTTCTACGGTGCGCTGACTCCACCACCGTGATCGAACCCTCCCCGGTGGTGGTGACCCTGCCGGGCCCCATCCTCACCTCTTTCCCTCAGAGCACAGCCGTGGGATCCTCGCTGTCAGCTGCTGTTGGGAGTTCCCTCAGCGCCGGGGGGGTCCCCGTCTCTTCTGGGGGCGCCCTTGGATTTGGCAGATTCACAGGCCTCGGGAGCGGTCTGTGTGGGCCCCTGCGTTCATGCAGTCTCTGCTGGTAGGGCCAGCGGATGGCTCACGTTGGAAAGAGCAACCAGGAACGGAGAAACGAGATCTGGATCCAGCACCCGGGAGATGCCTGTGGTTTCCTAGTGCACGGGACACCTGCCTCTCCCCATGAGTGGAAGGGAGCCGCGTGTCATCCCTTGACATCGTGCCCTTCTTGCTCTTATTCTGCCTGTGCTTTCCTTGCTACTGCCAGGTAGCACCCTCATCCTCCCTCCTGGCCTTCATAGCTTTTGCCGTTGACCAAGGCAACATACTTCACTCGCCCTTGCTGTAGATGGGAGAGGATTCTCACTGGCTGCAGCTGCAACAGGGAGGAAGGAGCGCCTTGCAGGCGCTTTCTACCCCGCCGCAAAGGGTGATGTCCTCTTGCCCTGTGGAGCCCTGGACTTCTCATGCTCAGCGCTCTTCCCCCTCCCCTCAAAAGGCACACACGCTTTCTGTTCTCATTAAAGAAATGCTGCATCCCAGCCCGAGTCTCCTCGTGGTCCTTTCTCCTGAAATTGCACCTTTCTCCTGGGCAACGCGTGCTGTGGGGCTGGTGGTTTTCTCTACAGGCCGATGCACAGACTCCTGCCCAGCCGTTTCACGTGGCTCTTGCCTCATCCCTGGCCACGGGCAGGCCGGTTGCTTTGAAATGGACTTTGGCTTGGTCTCCCACCACGCCTCCGTGGTGAGCGGAAGAGGACGGAAGTGGCGAGGCCCAGTGGGGAAAGGCAGAGAAGTGCGTTTGGAGGCATGCTGACGGAGAGGGGGCACCTCTTCCTCCTGCCACCCGCCCTGTGCCCAGCTCTGTGTTGACCGGGCACAGAACCGGTGCAGGCAGTTTTGGTTGAGCCAGCAAAGGGACAGCTGGGGCTGTGAAATAGCCCGTCAAAGTGGTGCCACTGTGACCGTTTGAGGAAGGTGATGCTCACTCACAGGTGTCACTGTCAGTGATCTGTCACAAGAGTATCATGCGGGCTATGGGGACGAGGTGAGCTGAATGACAAGTGGCGGTTTTGTGCACCGAGAAGGCCTGCCAGAGCAAAGCATGACCTGAAGAGATTATCGGGGCAGTTTCCTATGCAGGCTGATCTTGTTTTTAACAGAGTGAAAGGGTTGGGGGAACCCCCAGGGCAAGCCCCTGCTTTGCCCAGGCATGGCCATGCAGTCGCCAGCCTGGAAGACTATTGCACGTGGAGTCAGTGATCACATCGTGGCCAATCCATTCCATGAACACTGTGTGACCGCTACTTGCTCCTCACGGATGTAGATTTAGTCAGTGTCATGTATGTACTGTTTTCTTCTGCCCACTTGAAATATCATGGGGCTGTTCTGTACCAGGTGGGTGGGGGAGGGACGTGAAGAGAAAGAAATGGTGCAGGCTCCTCTTCTGGATCTCGGGAAGAAAGGCCCAACAACAAGTGGCTTAATAAAAAGCTGGTTTAATAAGATAGGGTAGGAAGAGGAATATAGGTAGCAAGTAAATCCTGCGTCCCTTCAGATGCTGGGCACCCTGCTGCCATGCAGCACTGGACAGAACCCAGGAGGATTTTCCCACAGTAAGCTGCGTGGATCCCACCTGTGGAGAGGTTCCTCCTGCCTACCATGCCGTGGGGCCTTTTATTTTGTGTAACAAACAGAATCATGTGTCTTCTCCTGACAGGTTGGAATGTTATCTCTGTCATAACATCCACCAGAGCACAGCACGGGCCGGCACGGGGCGCTCCAGCTGGTTCCCTTACAGCAGCTACTTATGCTAGGACATTGGGCTTTAAGTACAAGGCCTGATCGAGCAGACGTGGCCTGTTCAAGGTCACAAACGCCACAAATACAACGTCTACTGCAAGACTCCCCATACAAAGTCTTCTTGCACCAACTGTGCGCGCTGTTCCCAGGAACACTCTAGCTTTGTTAATATGTTAAGAATATTAGGATCTGTCACCCAAGGGAGCCTTCAAGGCTAAGTCCACATTCCAGGCCTGACTGCTATCAGTGACGGATAACATACGGAAGTTGTATTGTAATCAAGGCTCTGCAAGAGTGCAAGTGAACGCAGAGCTGGTGAACATCACCACGGGTGGCACCTGTGCAGCGTGCCATGCCCTGACCAATGGCTGCACCACCTTAGGGTTCCCACCATCAGACGGGATGAAGGATTCTACGATTTGCTCTCACCATTGCTATGTTAGTAATAAAATAATTATCTCCCTTGAAAGTGTTTGTGCCTTTCTCACTGGGTTCCCAAAAGAGCCAGCACTTTGTGCTTCAATACAGGCCCACCCACCTGTCTCCTGTGGGACACCCTACAGCCACAGAGCAAAGGGTTCTGCAGTCTGTCGGGGTCCAGCTGAACGGCAGTGCAACAAGCATCTGGTCTATCAGCCCCTCCTCCCAGTTTTGTATCATCTGCAAGCTTGCTGAGGGTGCACTCTGCTCCACGGTCGAGGTCGCTCCTGCAGTTGTTAAACAGCACTGGACCCGGTATCAATCCCTGTGCCACATGGCTACCTCCACCACAGACAAGGTTGTGATCCTGTAAGAGACTTGAGAAAGGACTGTGGTCTGCTCAGTATTCTCCAAATTCACAGAATCATGGAATCATAAAATAGTTTGGGTTGGAAGGGACCTTTAAAGGTCACCTAGTCCAACCCCTCCTGCAATGAGCAAGGGCATCTTCAACTAGATCAGGTTGCTCAGAGCCACGTCCAGCCTGACCTTGAATGTTTCCAGGGGTGGGGCATCTACCACCTCTCTGGGCAACCTGTTCCAGTGTTTCACCACCCTCATTGTAAAAAATTTCTTCTTTATTTCTAGCCTGAATCTACCTTCTTTTAGCTCCCCTTGTCCTATTGCCACAGGCCCTACTAAAAAGTTTGTCCCCATCTTTCTTACAGGGGGCGCTTCTTATGAGCCCCCTTTAAGTATTGAAAGGCCACAGTAAGGTCTCCCTGGAGCCTTCCCTTCTCCAGGCCGAACAACCTCAACTCTCTCGCTGTCCTCATGGCAGAGGGGTTCCATCCCTCTGATCATTTTCGTGGCCCTCCTCTTGGCCCGCTCCAACAGGTCGGCGTCTTTCCAGTGCTGAGGACTCCAGATCTGGACGCATACGCCAGGCGGGGTCTCCCGAGTGTGGAGTAGAGGGGCAGAATCACCTCCCTCGACCTGCTGGCCATGCTTCTTTTGATGCAGCCCAGGATACCGTTGGCTTTCTGGGCTGTGAGTGAACATTGCCAGCTCATGTCCAAGCCTTTCATCCACCAGTACCCCCAAGCCCTTCTCCGCAGGGCTGCACTCAACCCCTTCATCCCCCAGCCTGTATCGATACCAGGGGTCGCCCCGACCCAGGTGCAGGACCTTGCACTTGGACTTGTTGAACTTCATGAAGTTCGCATGGGCCCACTTCTCGAGCTTGGCCAGGTCCCTCTGGATGGCATCCTGTCCCTCAGGCATGTCAGCCGTATCACTCGGCTTGGTGTCGTCTGCAAACTTGCTGAGGGTGCACTCGATCCCACTGTCTATGTCGCTGATGAAGATATTAAACAGTACTGCTCCCAATACGGACCCCTGAGGGACACCACTTGTCACCCATCTCCATCTGGACATTGAGCCGTTGACCACTACCCTCTGGGTGTGACCATCCAAGCAATTCCTTATCCACCAAACAGTCCACCCATCAAATCCATATGCCTCCCATTTAGAGAGAAAGATGTTGTGGAGGACTGCCAGAGTTCAAGGGGCATCTGTACGACACTCTTAGTCATATGGTTCAGTCTTAGGTAGTCCTGTGAGGAGCAGGGAGTTGGACTCGATGATCCTTATGGGTCCCTTCCAACTGGAGATATTCTATGCTTCTACGATTCTATGACTACGCTCTTCTTTCTGCTGGATGCGTTACTGTTCATGCAGACAGAAGCACTCATGACAGACACACAGTCACCATTCTTCTCATTTTCTGCATTGCCTGTGGCACAGGCCACAGCAGCCAAAATACTACATTAAACAACCTCCTCCTGCACGTTGCTTTCCAGCTTCTCTTGCCATCCCACATGACTCAGAGGAATAAGATTTTTTCCAGCCACCAGCACGTTTACCATCCCATAAGCAGCTACAAGAGGCCACATAGAATCATAGAATAGTTTGGGTTGGAAGGGACCTTAAGGATCATCTAGTTCCAAACCCCTCCCCGCGCCCCCCCCCCGCCCCGGGCAGGGATACCTTCCACTAGATCAGGTTGCTCAAAGGCCCATCCAACCTGGCCTTGGATACTTCCAGGGAGGGGGCGTCCACAGCTTCTCTGGACGACCTGTTCCTGTGTCTCACCAGCCCCACAGGAAAGAATTTCTTCCTAACACCTAATGTAAATCTACCATCTCTCAGTTTAAAACTGTTGCCCCTGCTCTCAATCCACTAATCGTCCAGCCTGTATCCGTGGTTGGGATTGCCCCGACCTAGGTGCAGGGCCTTGCACTTGGCCTTCTTGAACTGCATGAGGTTCACACGGGCCCACCTCTCTAGCCTGTCAAGGTCCCTCTGGATGGCATCCCTTCCTTCTAGAGCATCGACCACACCACTCAGCTTGGTGTCATCCGCCAGCTTGCCGAGGGTGCGCTCAATCCCACTGTCCATGTCCCCGACAAAGATGTTAAATAATACTGGTGCCCGTCCGGACCCCTGAGGGACACCACTAATCACCAGTCTCCACCCGGACATTGAGCCGTCAACCACAGCTCTTTGAGTGCAACCATCCAGCCAGTTCCTTATCGACCGAGTGGTCCACCTGTCAAATCCATGTCTCTCCATTTTAGAGACAAGCATGTTGTGTGGGACAGTATCAAACGCTTCACACAAGTAGGTGACGTCAGTCGCTCTTCCCTTATCCACCAATGTTGTAACCCTGTCATAGAAGGCCACTAAGTTTGTCAGGCATGATTTGCCCTTAGTGAAGCTATGTGGGCTGTCACCAGTCACACCTCTGTTTTCCACGTGCCATAGCGCAGTTTCCAGGAGGATCTGCTCCATGATCTTGCCGGGCACAGAAGTGAGACTGACCCACCTGCAGCTCCCCAGATCTTCCTTTTTTCCCCTTTTTAAAAGTGGGGGTTGTTTTTCCCCTTTTCCAGTCACTGGGAACTTCACCAGTCTGCTGGGACTTTTCAAATTTGATGGAGAGTGGCTTAGCGACTTCATCTGCCAGTTCCTTCAGGACCCTCGGATGCATCTCATCAGGTCCCATGGACTTGTGCACATTCAGGTTTTTCAGTGGTCTCGAACCTGATCTTCTCTTGCGATGGGAGGGACTTCATTCCCCAGGTCCCCGCCTTAAGGTTCAGGGACTTGAGAGATGTGGGAAGAGTGATTGCCAGTGAAAACTGAGGCAAAAAAATATTGTTGAGTAGCTCAGCCTTCTCCACATCCATTGGGGGGTACAGTTTCTTTCATCTTCCTTTGTTGTCCTACGCACCGGCAGAAACTCTTCCAGTTATTTTTCATGTCCCTAGCCACGTTCAGCTCCAGCTGCGCCTTGGGTTCCTGACCCCCACCTTGCACTCCTGGGACACTGCCCTATAATCTCCCCAGGATGTGTATCCCTGCCTCCACTGCCTATGCATTTTGGTTTTGTGTTTCAGTTTGGCTAAGAGGTCTTGACTTAGCCAAGCTGGCCTCCTGCCTCCCCTGCCTGACTTCTTGCATGTTGGTTTTGAGAGCTTTAGCGCCCTAAGAAAAATGTCTGTCAATATCTCCCAGCTCTCATTTGCTCCTTTTATTGGGTTTGTGTGGCAAGGTTTTGGTAGTGGGGGGGTTACAGGGGCGGTTTCTGTCAGAAGCTGCTAGAAGCTTCCCCTGTGTTCGAGCGAGAGCCAATACCAGCCGTCTCTAAGACAGACCCGCCGCCGGCCAAGGCCGAGCCAATCAGCGATAGTGGGAGCGACTCTGTGATAACCTATTTAAGAAGGGAAAAAAGTTGCAGTGGGCACAGAAACGGCAGCCGGAGAGAGGAATGAGAACACGTAAGAGAAACAAGCCTGCAGACACCAAGGTCAGTGAAGAAGGAGGGGGAGGAGGCGCTCCAGGCGCCAGAGCAGAGATTCCCCTGCAGCCTGTGGTGAAGACCATGGTGAGGCAGGCTGTCCCCCTGCAGCCCATGGAGGTCCACGGTGGAGCAGATATCCAGCTGCAGCCCGTGGGGCACCCCACACCGGAGCAGGGGGATGCCCGAAGGAGGCTGTGATTCTGTGGGAAGCCCACGCTGGAGCAGGCTCCTGCCAGGACCTGTGGATCTGTGGAGAGAGGAGCCCACAGAGCAGGTTTTCTGGCAGGACTTGCAACCCCGTGGGGGACACACACTGGAGCAGCGTGTTCCTGAAGGACTGCACGCTGTGGAAGGGACCCATGCTGGAGCAGTTTGCGAAGAACTGCAGCCCGTGGGAAGGACGCACGTTGGAGAAGTTTGTGGAGGACTGTCTCCCGTGGGAGGGACCCCACGCTGGAGCAGGGGAAGAGTGTGATGGGTCCTGCCCCTGAAGAGGATGAAGCGGCAGAGACAACGTGTGATGAACTGACCGTAATCCCCATTCCCCGTCCCCCTGTGCCACTGGTTGGGGGGGGCGGGGTGTAGGTAGAGAATCCAGGAGTGGAGCTGTGCCCGGGAAGAAGGGAGGGGTGGAGGGAAGGTGTTCTGAGGTTTGGTTTTATTTCTCATTACCCTACTCTGGTTGATTGGCAATAAATTAAGTTAATTTTCCCCAAGTTGAGTCTGTTTTGCCCATGACGGTAATTGGTTGAGTGATCTCTCCCTGTCCTTATCTCGACCCACGAGTCCTTTGTTTTCTCTCCCCTGTCCAGCTGAGGGGGAGGGGGGGAGGGGGGAGTGCTAGAACGGCTTTGGTGGGCACCTGGCATTCAGCCAGGGTTAACCCACCACATTCTTTTATCTCCGAGGGCAGTTTCCCAAGGGATCCCATGCACTAGCACCCTAAACAGCCAAAAGTTTGCCTTTCTGAGGGTTAGGGTCCTGACTCTACTCTTTACCCGTCCTGCACCCCTCAAGATTGAGAATTCGACCAGGGCATGATAGCTGCAGCCCACAGGAAGGCAGAGGATCACCCTGCACTCAAACCCTGGCCTTTTTACATCAAAAAGCGCAATACTTCCTGCCAGAGAAAAGTTACCAAGGGGAGATGCAATTTGGCTTAAGTGGCTTGATTTGATTTGATTCAGTTTGGAATGGTGTCGTTTGAGTTTGTGTTTGGCTTGTTTGGGAAGGTTGGGTTGGGCTGCTCTGTGCTGGGTGGGATGCGGCTGAGTTGGGTTTGTGTGGGTTAGGTTTGGCTTGGTTTCCCAACAAGGGCAATGGGCTTTGTGTGTCCCTCCGTGTGTGCAGCTGGTGTGCATCAGCATGCACCTGTTGACATATGCATTCGGTGAGGCCTGTGATGATCTCACTGTTCAGCAGTCCTTGTGGCTCACCCTCTGCCCAATTCATACAGGCATCAGCACTACATCAAAGGGGAGGCCAAAGAGCTGAGCTGGTCACTCTCATCAGGAAGGTCCAGCTGTTTCACTCCTGGATGTGAATGGTGGTGTTCCTAGAAGACGCCACCTTTGTGTTTCTTCTTCCCAAGGGGCATATGAGCTCAGCTCAGAGGGTTTATTGTTTACTGAAAAACAAGTCTATCAAAGGAATGGGCAAAAGTTCAAAGAGCCTTACGACTCCTCGCCTGAGGCCGATCCAAGACAAAATGGGTTTGTTTTTCCCCTCGTGCTCATCCTGGCGGCCATCAGCCTCTGTGGGATGTGGTAAAGGCAGGGAACCAGAGCTCCCAGGTGCTTTTGTGGGGTCAGGGTCAGAGCAACATAGTTCCCTTACTGGGTCCAAGAAAGCTGAAGACTGCAAGAGCTGGGCAGAGGATGAGCCACAAAGAGGCTGGCCGGCCATTGCCCAAATGTCTAAACATACCTGCTAAGCGTATGAGTCTCTGCTGTTCAGGCCAAGGCCCTGAGCTGGAAGCAATGGTGAGGTGACTTCCGGTGCTGAATTCCTCAGTGGCTGAAGGGCAGTGTGCGGTGTGGAGGGGTGGTGGTGGTGGCCGTGCTCCAGGAATGTGCGTGGCCAGCACACCACTTGGCGTCTCTGCAAGCAGCTGAGAGGAGATGGATAACAACGTCCTGTGGCCTTAGGGAGCAACATAATGACTGCTGGACCTCAAAGGGCACATTTCAGTCTTGCCCACGTGTTAGATGGGAGCAAAACCTCTCAGATGAAAGGGGGAAAGATGTAATCATCCAGGAGAGCTTTGCAAGCAAATACTGCTAGTTAGCAAAGTGTTTCATGCATAAAGAACGCTTCAGGACCCCCGAAGGCTTGGAGACAGGGTATAAAAGTCCATGCGTCTCCAGGCCTTGCCATCCACTGCCCTTGCTGCCACCTCCTCAGTCAGCCAGGTAAGTCTGAACCCACCCGGTCTCTTTTGGCCGGTGCGCTTGTGGTTCTGACCCGTCCTCTTCCCTCAGCTTCCGCCTCGTGCTCATGCCCTGCTCCATGTTTCAGCTCTGCTGCCCTCGCCGAGAGATGTCTTGCTACAGACCCTGCCTCCCTTTCCCCTGCGGACCAGCCCCCCTTGCAAACAGCTGCAATGAGCCTTGTGTTCTACGGTGCGCTGACTCCACCACCGTGATCGAACCCTCCCCGGTGGTGGTGACCCTGCCGGGCCCCATCCTCACCTCTTTCCCTCAGAGCACAGCCGTGGGATCCTCGCTGTCAGCTGCTGTTGGGAGTTCCCTCAGCGCCGGGGGGGTCCCCGTCTCTTCTGGGGGCGCCCTTGGATTTGGCAGATTCACAGGCCTCGGGAGCGGTCTGTGTGGGCCCCTGCGTTCATGCAGTCTCTGCTGGTAGGGCCAGCGGATGGCTCACGTTGGAAAGAGCAACCAGGAACGGAGAAACGAGATCTGGATCCAGCACCCGGGAGATGCCTGTGGTTTCCTAGTGCACGGGACACCTGCCTCTCCCCATGAGTGGAAGGGAGCCGCGTGTCATCCCTTGACATCGTGCCCTTCTTGCTCTTATTCTGCCTGTGCTTTCCTTGCTACTGCCAGGTAGCACCCTCATCCTCCCTCCTGGCCTTCATAGCTTTTGCCGTTGACCAAGGCAACATACTTCACTCGCCCTTGCTGTAGATGGGAGAGGATTCTCACTGGCTGCAGCTGCAACAGGGAGGAAGGAGCGCCTTGCAGGCGCTTTCTACCCCGCCGCAAAGGGTGATGTCCTCTTGCCCTGTGGAGCCCTGGACTTCTCATGCTCAGCGCTCTTCCCCCTCCCCTCAAAAGGCACACACGCTTTCTGTTCTCATTAAAGAAATGCTGCATCCCAGCCCGAGTCTCCTCGTGGTCCTTTCTCCTGAAATTGCACCTTTCTCCTGGGCAACGCGTGCTGTGGGGCTGGTGGTTTTCTCTACAGGCCGATGCACAGACTCCTGCCCAGCCGTTTCACGTGGCTCTTGCCTCATCCCTGGCCACGGGCAGGCCGGTTGCTTTGAAATGGACTTTGGCTTGGTCTCCCACCACGCCTCCGTGGTGAGCGGAAGAGGACGGAAGTGGCGAGGCCCAGTGGGGAAAGGCAGAGAAGTGCGTTTGGAGGCATGCTGACGGAGAGGGGGCACCTCTTCCTCCTGCCACCCGCCCTGTGCCCAGCTCTGTGTTGACCAGGCACAGAACCGGTGCAGGCAGTTTTGGTTGAGCCAGCAAAGGGACAGCTGGGGCTGTGAAATAGCCCGTCAAAGTGGTGCCACTGTGACCGTTTGAGGAAGGTGATGCTCACTCACAGGTGTCACTGTCAGTGATCTGTCACAAGAGTATCATGCGGGCTATGGGGACGAGGTGAGCTGAATGACAAGTGGCGGTTTTGTGCACCGAGAAGGCCTGCCAGAGCAAAGCATGACCTGAAGAGATTATCGGGGCAGTTTCCTATGCAGGCTGATCTTGTTTTTAACAGAGTGAAAGGGTTGGGGGAACCCCCAGGGCAAGCCCCTGCTTTGCCCAGGCATGGCCATGCAGTCGCCAGCCTGGAAGACTATTGCACGTGGAGTCAGTGATCACATCGTGGCCAATCCATTCCATGAACACTGTGTGACCGCTACTTGCTCCTCACGGATGTAGATTTAGTCAGTGTCATGTATGTACTGTTTTCTTCTGCCCGCTTGAAATATCATGGGGCTGTTCTGTACCAGGTGGGTGGGGGAGGGACGTGAAGAGAAAGAAATGGTGCAGGCTCCTCTTCTGGATCTCGGGAAGAAAGGCCCAACAACAAGTGGCTTAATAAAAAGCTGGTTTAATAAGATAGGGTAGGAAGAGGAATATAGGTAGCAAGTAAATCCTGCGTCCCTTCAGATGCTGGGCACCCTGCTGCCATGCAGCACTGGACAGAACCCAGGAGGATTTTCCCACAGTAAGCTGCGTGGATCCCACCTGTGGAGAGGTTCCTCCTGCCTACCATGCCGTGGGGCCTTTTATTTTGTGTAACAAACAGAATCATGTGTCTTCTCCTGACAGGTTGGAATGTTATCTCTGTCATAACATCCACCAGAGCACAGCACGGGCCGGCACGGGGCGCTCCAGCTGGTTCCCTTACAGCAGCTACTTATGCTAGGACATTGGGCTTTAAGTACAAGGCCTGATCGAGCAGACGTGGCCTGTTCAAGGTCACAAACGCCACAAATACAACGTCTACTGCAAGACTCCCCATACAAAGTCTTCTTGCACCAACTGTGCGCGCTGTTCCCAGGAACACTCTAGCTTTGTTAATATGTTAAGAATATTAGGATCTGTCACCCAAGGGAGCCTTCAAGGCTAAGTCCACATTCCAGGCCTGACTGCTATCAGTGACGGATAACATACGGAAGTTGTATTGTAATCAAGGCTCTGCAAGAGTGCAAGTGAACGCAGAGCTGGTGAACATCACCACGGGTGGCACCTGTGCAGCGTGCCATGCCCTGACCAATGGCTGCACCACCTTAGGGTTCCCACCATCAGACGGGATGAAGGATTCTACGATTTGCTCTCACCATTGCTATGTTAGTAATAAAATAATTATCTCCCTTGAAAGTGTTTGTGCCTTTCTCACTGGGTTCCCAAAAGAGCCAGCACTTTGTGCTTCAATACAGGCCCACCCACCTGTCTCCTGTGGGACACCCTACAGCCACAGAGCAAAGGGTTCTGCAGTCTGTCGGGGTCCAGCTGAACGGCAGTGCAACAAGCATCTGGTCTATCAGCCCCTCCTCCCAGTTTTGTATCATCTGCAAGCTTGCTGAGGGTGCACTCTGCTCCACGGTCGAGGTCGCTCCTGCAGTTGTTAAACAGCACTGGACCCGGTATCAATCCCTGTGCCACATGGCTACCTCCACCACAGACAAGGTTGTGATCCTGTAAGAGACTTGAGAAAGGACTGTGGTCTGCTCAGTATTCTCCAAATTCACAGAATCATGGAATCATAAAATAGTTTGGGTTGGAAGGGACCTTTAAAGGTCACCTAGTCCAACCCCTCCTGCAATGAGCAAGGGCATCTTCAACTAGATCAGGTTGCTCAGAGCCACGTCCAGCCTGACCTTGAATGTTTCCAGGGGTGGGGCATCTACCACCTCTCTGGGCAACCTGTTCCAGTGTTTCACCACCCTCATTGTAAAAAATTTCTTCTTTATTTCTAGCCTGAATCTACCTTCTTTTAGCTCCCCTTGTCCTATTGCCACAGGCCCTACTAAAAAGTTTGTCCCCATCTTTCTTACAGGGGGCGCTTCTTATGAGCCCCCTTTAAGTATTGAAAGGCCACAGTAAGGTCTCCCTGGAGCCTTCCCTTCTCCAGGCCGAACAACCTCAACTCTCTCGCTGTCCTCATGGCAGAGGGGTTCCATCCCTCTGATCATTTTCGTGGCCCTCCTCTTGGCCCGCTCCAACAGGTCGGCGTCTTTCCAGTGCTGAGGACTCCAGATCTGGACGCATACGCCAGGCGGGGTCTCCCGAGTGTGGAGTAGAGGGGCAGAATCACCTCCCTCGACCTGCTGGCCATGCTTCTTTTGATGCAGCCCAGGATACCGTTGGCTTTCTGGGCTGTGAGTGAACATTGCCAGCTCATGTCCAAGCCTTTCATCCACCAGTACCCCCAAGCCCTTCTCCGCAGGGCTGCACTCAACCCCTTCATCCCCCAGCCTGTATCGATACCAGGGGTCGCCCCGACCCAGGTGCAGGACCTTGCACTTGGACTTGTTGAACTTCATGAAGTTCGCATGGGCCCACTTCTCGAGCTTGGCCAGGTCCCTCTGGATGGCATCCTGTCCCTCAGGCATGTCAGCCGTATCACTCGGCTTGGTGTCGTCTGCAAACTTGCTGAGGGTGCACTCGATCCCACTGTCTATGTCGCTGATGAAGATATTAAACAGTACTGCTCCCAATACGGACCCCTGAGGGACACCACTTGTCACCCATCTCCATCTGGACATTGAGCCGTTGACCACTACCCTCTGGGTGTGACCATCCAAGCAATTCCTTATCCACCAAACAGTCCACCCATCAAATCCATATGCCTCCCATTTAGAGAGAAAGATGTTGTGGAGGACTGCCAGAGTTCAAGGGGCATCTGTACGACACTCTTAGTCATATGGTTCAGTCTTAGGTAGTCCTGTGAGGAGCAGGGAGTTGGACTCGATGATCCTTATGGGTCCCTTCCAACTGGAGATATTCTATGCTTCTACGATTCTATGACTACGCTCTTCTTTCTGCTGGATGCGTTACTGTTCATGCAGACAGAAGCACTCATGACAGACACACAGTCACCATTCTTCTCATTTTCTGCATTGCCTGTGGCACAGGCCACAGCAGCCAAAATACTACATTAAACAACCTCCTCCTGCACGTTGCTTTCCAGCTTCTCTTGCCATCCCACATGACTCAGAGGAATAAGATTTTTTCCAGCCACCAGCACGTTTACCATCCCATAAGCAGCTACAAGAGGCCACATAGAATCATAGAATAGTTTGGGTTGGAAGGGACCTTAAGGATCATCTAGTTCCAAACCCCTCCCCGCGCCCCCCCCCGCCCCGGGCAGGGATACCTTCCACTAGATCAGGTTGCTCAAAGGCCCATCCAACCTGGCCTTGGATACTTCCAGGGAGGGGGCGTCCACAGCTTCTCTGGACGACCTGTTCCTGTGTCTCACCAGCCCCACAGGAAAGAATTTCTTCCTAACACCTAATGTAAATCTACCATCTCTCAGTTTAAAACTGTTGCCCCTGCTCTCAATCCACTAATCGTCCAGCCTGTATCCGTGGTTGGGATTGCCCCGACCTAGGTGCAGGGCCTTGCACTTGGCCTTCTTGAACTGCATGAGGTTCACACGGGCCCACCTCTCTAGCCTGTCAAGGTCCCTCTGGATGGCATCCCTTCCTTCTAGAGCATCGACCACACCACTCAGCTTGGTGTCATCCGCCAGCTTGCCGAGGGTGCGCTCAATCCCACTGTCCATGTCCCCGACAAAGATGTTAAATAATACTGGTGCCCGTCCGGACCCCTGAGGGACACCACTAATCACCAGTCTCCACCCGGACATTGAGCCGTCAACCACAGCTCTTTGAGTGCAACCATCCAGCCAGTTCCTTATCGACCGAGTGGTCCACCTGTCAAATCCATGTCTCTCCATTTTAGAGACAAGCATGTTGTGTGGGACAGTATCAAACGCTTCACACAAGTAGGTGACGTCAGTCACTCTTCCCTTATCCACCAATGTTGTAACCCTGTCATAGAAGGCCACTAAGTTTGTCAGGCATGATTTGCCCTTAGTGAAGCTATGTGGGCTGTCACCAGTCACACCTCTGTTTTCCACGTGCCATAGCGCAGTTTCCAGGAGGATCTGCTCCATGATCTTGCCGGGCACAGAAGTGAGACTGACCCACCTGCAGCTCCCCAGATCTTCCTTTTTTCCCCTTTTTAAAAGTGGGGGTTGTTTTTCCCCTTTTCCAGTCACTGGGAACTTCACCAGTCTGCTGGGACTTTTCAAATTTGATGGAGAGTGGCTTAGCGACTTCATCTGCCAGTTCCTTCAGGACCCTCGGATGCATCTCATCAGGTCCCATGGACTTGTGCACATTCAGGTTTTTCAGTGGTCTCGAACCTGATCTTCTCTTGCGATGGGAGGGACTTCATTCCCCAGGTCCCCGCCTTAAGGTTCAGGGACTTGAGAGATGTGGGAAGAGTGATTGCCAGTGAAAACTGAGGCAAAAAAATATTGTTGAGTAGCTCAGCCTTCTCCACATCCATTGGGGG
Organism: Astur gentilis; assembly: GCF_929443795.1. Taxonomy (NCBI): domain Eukaryota; kingdom Metazoa; phylum Chordata; class Aves; order Accipitriformes; family Accipitridae; genus Astur; species Astur gentilis. The sequence goes on from NC_064889.1 coordinate 1,292,241, forward strand.
GTACAGTTTCTTTCATCTTCCTTTGTTGTCCTACGCACCGGCAGAAACTCTTCCAGTTATTTTTCATGTCCCTAGCCACGTTCAGCTCCAGCTGCGCCTTGGGTTCCTGACCCCCACCTTGCACTCCTGGGACACTGCCCTATAATCTCCCCAGGATGTGTATCCCTGCCTCCACTGCCTATGCATTTTGGTTTTGTGTTTCAGTTTGGCTAAGAGGTCTTGACTTAGCCAAGCTGGCCTCCTGCCTCCCCTGCCTGACTTCTTGCACGTTGGTTTTGAGAGCTTTAGCGCCCTAAGAAAAATGTCTGTCAATATCTCCCAGCTCTCATTTGCTCCTTTTATTGGGTTTGTGTGGCAAGGTTTTGGTAGTGGGGGGGTTACAGGGGCGGTTTCTGTCAGAAGCTGCTAGAAGCTTCCCCTGTGTTCGAGCGAGAGCCAATACCAGCCGTCTCTAAGACAGACCCGCCGCCGGCCAAGGCCGAGCCAATCAGCGATAGTGGGAGCGACTCTGTGATAACCTATTTAAGAAGGGAAAAAAGTTGCAGTGGGCACAGAAACGGCAGCCGGAGAGAGGAATGAGAACACGTAAGAGAAACAAGCCTGCAGACACCAAGGTCAGTGAAGAAGGAGGGGGAGGAGGCGCTCCAGGCGCCAGAGCAGAGATTCCCCTGCAGCCTGTGGTGAAGACCATGGTGAGGCAGGCTGTCCCCCTGCAGCCCATGGAGGTCCACGGTGGAGCAGATATCCAGCTGCAGCCCGTGGGGCACCCCACACCGGAGCAGGGGGATGCCCGAAGGAGGCTGTGATTCTGTGGGAAGCCCACGCTGGAGCAGGCTCCTGCCAGGACCTGTGGATCTGTGGAGAGAGGAGCCCACAGAGCAGGTTTTCTGGCAGGACTTGCAACCCCGTGGGGGACACACACTGGAGCAGCGTGTTCCTGAAGGACTGCACGCTGTGGAAGGGACCCATGCTGGAGCAGTTTGCGAAGAACTGCAGCCCGTGGGAAGGACGCACGTTGGAGAAGTTTGTGGAGGACTGTCTCCCGTGGGAGGGACCCCACGCTGGAGCAGGGGAAGAGTGTGATGGGTCCTGCCCCTGAAGAGGATGAAGCGGCAGAGACAACGTGTGATGAACTGACCGTAATCCCCATTCCCCGTCCCCCTGTGCCACTGGTTGGGGGGGGCGGGGTGTAGGTAGAGAATCCAGGAGTGGAGCTGTGCCCGGGAAGAAGGGAGGGGTGGAGGGAAGGTGTTCTGAGGTTTGGTTTTATTTCTCATTACCCTACTCTGGTTGATTGGCAATAAATTAAGTTAATTTTCCCCAAGTTGAGTCTGTTTTGCCCATGACGGTAATTGGTTGAGTGATCTCTCCCTGTCCTTATCTCGACCCACGAGTCCTTTGTTTTCTCTCCCCTGTCCAGCTGAGGGGGAGGGGGGGAGGGGGGAGTGCTAGAACGGCTTTGGTGGGCACCTGGCATTCAGCCAGGGTTAACCCACCACATTCTTTTATCTCCGAGGGCAGTTTCCCAAGGGATCCCATGCACTAGCACCCTAAACAGCCAAAAGTTTGCCTTTCTGAGGGTTAGGGTCCTGACTCTACTCTTTACCCGTCCTGCACCCCTCAAGATTGAGAATTCGACCAGGGCATGATAGCTGCAGCCCACAGGAAGGCAGAGGATCACCCTGCACTCAAACCCTGGCCTTTTTACATCAAAAAGCGCAATACTTCCTGCCAGAGAAAAGTTACCAAGGGGAGATGCAATTTGGCTTAAGTGGCTTGATTTGATTTGATTCAGTTTGGAATGGTGTCGTTTGAGTTTGTGTTTGGCTTGTTTGGGAAGGTTGGGTTGGGCTGCTCTGTGCTGGGTGGGATGCGGCTGAGTTGGGTTTGTGTGGGTTAGGTTTGGCTTGGTTTCCCAACAAGGGCAATGGGCTTTGTGTGTCCCTCCGTGTGTGCAGCTGGTGTGCATCAGCATGCACCTGTTGACATATGCATTCGGTGAGGCCTGTGATGATCTCACTGTTCAGCAGTCCTTGTGGCTCACCCTCTGCCCAATTCATACAGGCATCAGCACTACATCAAAGGGGAGGCCAAAGAGCTGAGCTGGTCACTCTCATCAGGAAGGTCCAGCTGTTTCACTCCTGGATGTGAATGGTGGTGTTCCTAGAAGACGCCACCTTTGTGTTTCTTCTTCCCAAGGGGCATATGAGCTCAGCTCAGAGGGTTTATTGTTTACTGAAAAACAAGTCTATCAAAGGAATGGGCAAAAGTTCAAAGAGCCTTACGACTCCTCGCCTGAGGCCGATCCAAGACAAAATGGGTTTGTTTTTCCCCTCGTGCTCATCCTGGCGGCCATCAGCCTCTGTGGGATGTGGTAAAGGCAGGGAACCAGAGCTCCCAGGTGCTTTTGTGGGGTCAGGGTCAGAGCAACATAGTTCCCTTACTGGGTCCAAGAAAGCTGAAGACTGCAAGAGCTGGGCAGAGGATGAGCCACAAAGAGGCTGGCCGGCCATTGCCCAAATGTCTAAACATACCTGCTAAGCGTATGAGTCTCTGCTGTTCAGGCCAAGGCCCTGAGCTGGAAGCAATGGTGAGGTGACTTCCGGTGCTGAATTCCTCAGTGGCTGAAGGGCAGTGTGCGGTGTGGAGGGGTGGTGGTGGTGGCCGTGCTCCAGGAATGTGCGTGGCCAGCACACCACTTGGCGTCTCTGCAAGCAGCTGAGAGGAGATGGATAACAACGTCCTGTGGCCTTAGGGAGCAACATAATGACTGCTGGACCTCAAAGGGCACATTTCAGTCTTGCCCACGTGTTAGATGGGAGCAAAACCTCTCAGATGAAAGGGGGAAAGATGTAATCATCCAGGAGAGCTTTGCAAGCAAATACTGCTAGTTAGCAAAGTGTTTCATGCATAAAGAACGCTTCAGGACCCCCGAAGGCTTGGAGACAGGGTATAAAAGTCCATGCGTCTCCAGGCCTTGCCATCCACTGCCCTTGCTGCCACCTCCTCAGTCAGCCAGGTAAGTCTGAACCCACCCGGTCTCTTTTGGCCGGTGCGCTTGTGGTTCTGACCCGTCCTCTTCCCTCAGCTTCCGCCTCGTGCTCATGCCCTGCTCCATGTTTCAGCTCTGCCGCCCTCGCCGAGAGATGTCTTGCTACAGACCCTGCCTCCCTTTCCCCTGCGGACCAGCCCCCCTTGCAAACAGCTGCAATGAGCCTTGTGTTCTACGGTGCGCTGACTCCACCACCGTGATCGAACCCTCCCCGGTGGTGGTGACCCTGCCGGGCCCCATCCTCACCTCTTTCCCTCAGAGCACAGCCGTGGGATCCTCGCTGTCAGCTGCTGTTGGGAGTTCCCTCAGCGCCGGGGGGGTCCCCGTCTCTTCTGGGGGCGCCCTTGGATTTGGCAGATTCACAGGCCTCGGGAGCGGTCTGTGTGGGCCCCTGCGTTCATGCAGTCTCTGCTGGTAGGGCCAGCGGATGGCTCACGTTGGAAAGAGCAACCAGGAACGGAGAAACGAGATCTGGATCCAGCACCCGGGAGATGCCTGTGGTTTCCTAGTGCACGGGACACCTGCCTCTCCCCATGAGTGGAAGGGAGCCGCGTGTCATCCCTTGACATCGTGCCCTTCTTGCTCTTATTCTGCCTGTGCTTTCCTTGCTACTGCCAGGTAGCACCCTCATCCTCCCTCCTGGCCTTCATAGCTTTTGCCGTTGACCAAGGCAACATACTTCACTCGCCCTTGCTGTAGATGGGAGAGGATTCTCACTGGCTGCAGCTGCAACAGGGAGGAAGGAGCGCCTTGCAGGCGCTTTCTACCCCGCCGCAAAGGGTGATGTCCTCTTGCCCTGTGGAGCCCTGGACTTCTCATGCTCAGCGCTCTTCCCCCTCCCCTCAAAAGGCACACACGCTTTCTGTTCTCATTAAAGAAATGCTGCATCCCAGCCCGAGTCTCCTCGTGGTCCTTTCTCCTGAAATTGCACCTTTCTCCTGGGCAACGCGTGCTGTGGGGCTGGTGGTTTTCTCTACAGGCCGATGCACAGACTCCTGCCCAGCCGTTTCACGTGGCTCTTGCCTCATCCCTGGCCACGGGCAGGCCGGTTGCTTTGAAATGGACTTTGGCTTGGTCTCCCACCACGCCTCCGTGGTGAGCGGAAGAGGACGGAAGTGGCGAGGCCCAGTGGGGAAAGGCAGAGAAGTGCGTTTGGAGGCATGCTGACGGAGAGGGGGCACCTCTTCCTCCTGCCACCCGCCCTGTGCCCAGCTCTGTGTTGACCAGGCACAGAACCGGTGCAGGCAGTTTTGGTTGAGCCAGCAAAGGGACAGCTGGGGCTGTGAAATAGCCCGTCAAAGTGGTGCCACTGTGACCGTTTGAGGAAGGTGATGCTCACTCACAGGTGTCACTGTCAGTGATCTGTCACAAGAGTATCATGCGGGCTATGGGGACGAGGTGAGCTGAATGACAAGTGGCGGTTTTGTGCACCGAGAAGGCCTGCCAGAGCAAAGCATGACCTGAAGAGATTATCGGGGCAGTTTCCTATGCAGGCTGATCTTGTTTTTAACAGAGTGAAAGGGTTGGGGGAACCCCCAGGGCAAGCCCCTGCTTTGCCCAGGCATGGCCATGCAGTCGCCAGCCTGGAAGACTATTGCACGTGGAGTCAGTGATCACATCGTGGCCAATCCATTCCATGAACACTGTGTGACCGCTACTTGCTCCTCACGGATGTAGATTTAGTCAGTGTCATGTATGTACTGTTTTCTTCTGCCCGCTTGAAATATCATGGGGCTGTTCTGTACCAGGTGGGTGGGGGAGGGACGTGAAGAGAAAGAAATGGTGCAGGCTCCTCTTCTGGATCTCGGGAAGAAAGGCCCAACAACAAGTGGCTTAATAAAAAGCTGGTTTAATAAGATAGGGTAGGAAGAGGAATATAGGTAGCAAGTAAATCCTGCGTCCCTTCAGATGCTGGGCACCCTGCTGCCATGCAGCACTGGACAGAACCCAGGAGGATTTTCCCACAGTAAGCTGCGTGGATCCCACCTGTGGAGAGGTTCCTCCTGCCTACCATGCCGTGGGGCCTTTTATTTTGTGTAACAAACAGAATCATGTGTCTTATCCTGACAGGTTGGAATGTTATCTCTGTCATAACATCCACCAGAGCACAGCACGGGCCGGCACGGGGCGCTCCAGCTGGTTCCCTTACAGCAGCTACTTATGCTAGGACATTGGGCTTTAAGTACAAGGCCTGATCGAGCAGACGTGGCCTGTTCAAGGTCACAAACGCCACAAATACAACGTCTACTGCAAGACTCCCCATACAAAGTCTTCTTGCACCAACTGTGCGCGCTGTTCCCAGGAACACTCTAGCTTTGTTAATATGTTAAGAATATTAGGATCTGTCACCCAAGGGAGCCTTCAAGGCTAAGTCCACATTCCAGGCCTGACTGCTATCAGTGACGGATAACATACGGAAGTTGTATTGTAATCAAGGCTCTGCAAGAGTGCAAGTGAACGCAGAGCTGGTGAACATCACCACGGGTGGCACCTGTGCAGCGTGCCATGCCCTGACCAATGGCTGCACCACCTTAGGGTTCCCACCATCAGACGGGATGAAGGATTCTACGATTTGCTCTCACCATTGCTATGTTAGTAATAAAATAATTATCTCCCTTGAAAGTGTTCGTGCCTTTCTCACTGGGTTCCCAAAAGAGCCAGCACTTTGTGCTTCAATACAGGCCCACCCACCTGTCTCCTGTGGGACACCCTACAGCCACAGAGCAAAGGGTTCTGCAGTCTGTCGGGGTCCAGCTGAACGGCAGTGCAACAAGCATCTGGTCTATCAGCCCCTCCTCCCAGTTTTGTATCATCTGCAAGCTTGCTGAGGGTGCACTCTGCTCCACGGTCGAGGTCGCTCCTGCAGTTGTTAAACAGCACTGGACCCGGTATCAATCCCTGTGCCACATGGCTACCTCCACCACAGACAAGGTTGTGATCCTGTAAGAGACTTGAGAAAGGACTGTGGTCTGCTCAGTATTCTCCAAATTCACAGAATCATGGAATCATAAAATAGTTTGGGTTGGAAGGGACCTTTAAAGGTCACCTAGTCCAACCCCTCCTGCAATGAGCAAGGGCATCTTCAACTAGATCAGGTTGCTCAGAGCCACGTCCAGCCTGACCTTGAATGTTTCCAGGGGTGGGGCATCTACCACCTCTCTGGGCAACCTGTTCCAGTGTTTCACCACCCTCATTGTAAAAAATTTCTTCTTTATTTCTAGCCTGAATCTACCTTCTTTTAGCTCCCCTTGTCCTATTGCCACAGGCCCTACTAAAAAGTTTGTCCCCATCTTTCTTACAGGGGGCGCTTCTTATGAGCCCCCTTTAAGTATTGAAAGGCCACAGTAAGGTCTCCCTGGAGCCTTCCCTTCTCCAGGCCGAACAACCTCAACTCTCTCGCTGTCCTCATGGCAGAGGGGTTCCATCCCTCTGATCATTTTCGTGGCCCTCCTCTTGGCCCGCTCCAACAGGTCGGCGTCTTTCCAGTGCTGAGGACTCCAGATCTGGACGCATACGCCAGGCGGGGTCTCCCGAGTGTGGAGTAGAGGGGCAGAATCACCTCCCTCGACCTGCTGGCCATGCTTCTTTTGATGCAGCCCAGGATACCGTTGGCTTTCTGGGCTGTGAGTGAACATTGCCAGCTCATGTCCAAGCCTTTCATCCACCAGTACCCCCAAGCCCTTCTCCGCAGGGCTGCACTCAACCCCTTCATCCCCCAGCCTGTATCGATACCAGGGGTCGCCCCGACCCAGGTGCAGGACCTTGCACTTGGACTTGTTGAACTTCATGAAGTTCGCATGGGCCCACTTCTCGAGCTTGGCCAGGTCCCTCTGGATGGCATCCTGTCCCTCAGGCATGTCAGCCGTATCACTCGGCTTGGTGTCGTCTGCAAACTTGCTGAGGGTGCACTCGATCCCACTGTCTATGTCGCTGATGAAGATATTAAACAGTACTGCTCCCAATACGGACCCCTGAGGGACACCACTTGTCACCCATCTCCATCTGGACATTGAGCCGTTGACCACTACCCTCTGGGTGTGACCATCCAAGCAATTCCTTATCCACCAAACAGTCCACCCATCAAATCCATATGCCTCCCATTTAGAGAGAAAGATGTTGTGGAGGACTGCCAGAGTTCAAGGGGCATCTGTACGACACTCTTAGTCATATGGTTCAGTCTTAGGTAGTCCTGTGAGGAGCAGGGAGTTGGACTCGATGATCCTTATGGGTCCCTTCCAACTGGAGATATTCTATGCTTCTACGATTCTATGACTACGCTCTTCTTTCTGCTGGATGCGTTACTGTTCATGCAGACAGAAGCACTCATGACAGACACACAGTCACCATTCTTCTCATTTTCTGCATTGCCTGTGGCACAGGCCACAGCAGCCAAAATACTACATTAAACAACCTCCTCCTGCACGTTGCTTTCCAGCTTCTCTTGCCATCCCACATGACTCAGAGGAATAAGATTTTTTCCAGCCACCAGCACGTTTACCATCCCATAAGCAGCTACAAGAGGCCACATAGAATCATAGAATAGTTTGGGTTGGAAGGGACCTTAAGGATCATCTAGTTCCAACCCCCTCCCCGCGCCTCCCCCCCGCCGCGGGCAGGGATACCTTCCACTAGATCAGGTTGCTCAAAGGCCCATCCAACCTGGCCTTGGATACTTCCAGGGAGGGGGCGTCCACAGCTTCTCTGGACGACCTGTTCCTGTGTCTCACCAGCCCCACAGGAAAGAATTTCTTCCTAACACCTAATGTAAATCTACCATCTCTCAGTTTAAAACTGTTGCCCCTGCTCTCAATCCACTAATCGTCCAGCCTGTATCCGTGGTTGGGATTGCCCCGACCTAGGTGCAGGGCCTTGCACTTGGCCTTCTTGAACTGCATGAGGTTCACACGGGCCCACCTCTCTAGCCTGTCAAGGTCCCTCTGGATGGCATCCCTTCCTTCTAGAGCATCGACCACACCACTCAGCTTGGTGTCATCCGCCAGCTTGCCGAGGGTGCGCTCAATCCCACTGTCCATGTCCCCGACAAAGATGTTAAATAATACTGGTGCCCGTCCGGACCCCTGAGGGACACCACTAATCACCAGTCTCCACCCGGACATTGAGCCGTCAACCACAGCTCTTTGAGTGCAACCATCCAGCCAGTTCCTTATCGACCGAGTGGTCCACCTGTCAAATCCATGTCTCTCCATTTTAGAGACAAGCATGTTGTGTGGGACAGTATCAAACGCTTCACACAAGTAGGTGACGTCAGTCGCTCTTCCCTTATCCACCAATGTTGTAACCCTGTCATAGAAGGCCACTAAGTTTGTCAGGCATGATTTGCCCTTAGTGAAGCTATGTGGGCTGTCACCAGTCACACCTCTGTTTTCCACGTGCCATAGCGCAGTTTCCAGGAGGATCTGCTCCATGATCTTGCCGGGCACAGAAGTGAGACTGACCCACCTGCAGCTCCCCAGATCTTCCTTTTTTCCCCTTTTTAAAAGTGGGGGTTGTTTTTCCCCTTTTCCAGTCACTGGGAACTTCACCAGTCTGCTGGGACTTTTCAAATTTGATGGAGAGTGGCTTAGCGACTTCATCTGCCAGTTCCTTCAGGACCCTCGGATGCATCTCATCAGGTCCCATGGACTTGTGCACATTCAGGTTTTTCAGTGGTCTCGAACCTGATCTTCTCTTGCGATGGGAGGGACTTCATTCCCCAGGTCCCCGCCTTAAGGTTCAGGGACTTGAGAGATGTGGGAAGAGTGATTGCCAGTGAAAACTGAGGCAAAAAAATATTGTTGAGTAGCTCAGCCTTCTCCACATCCATTGGGGGGTACAGTTTCTTTCATCTTCCTTTGTTGTCCTACGCACCGGCAGAAACTCTTCCAGTTATTTTTCATGTCCCTAGCCACGTTCAGCTCCAGCTGCGCCTTGGGTTCCTGACCCCCACCTTGCACTCCTGGGACACTGCCCTATAATCTCCCCAGGATGTGTATCCCTGCCTCCACTGCCTATGCATTTTGGTTTTGTGTTTCAGTTTGGCTAAGAGGTCTTGACTTAGCCAAGCTGGCCTCCTGCCTCCCCTGCCTGACTTCTTGCACGTTGGTTTTGAGAGCTTTAGCGCCCTAAGAAAAATGTCTGTCAATATCTCCCAGCTCTCATTTGCTCCTTTTATTGGGTTTGTGTGGCAAGGTTTTGGTAGTGGGGGGGTTACAGGGGCGGTTTCTGTCAGAAGCTGCTAGAAGCTTCCCCTGTGTTCGAGCGAGAGCCAATACCAGCCGTCTCTAAGACAGACCCGCCGCCGGCCAAGGCCGAGCCAATCAGCGATAGTGGGAGCGACTCTGTGATAACCTATTTAAGAAGGGAAAAAAGTTGCAGTGGGCACAGAAACGGCAGCCGGAGAGAGGAATGAGAACACGTAAGAGAAACAAGCCTGCAGACACCAAGGTCAGTGAAGAAGGAGGGGGAGGAGGCGCTCCAGGCGCCAGAGCAGAGATTCCCCTGCAGCCTGTGGTGAAGACCATGGTGAGGCAGGCTGTCCCCCTGCAGCCCATGGAGGTCCACGGTGGAGCAGATATCCAGCTGCAGCCCGTGGGGCACCCCACACCGGAGCAGGGGGATGCCCGAAGGAGGCTGTGATTCTGTGGGAAGCCCACGCTGGAGCAGGCTCCTGCCAGGACCTGTGGATCTGTGGAGAGAGGAGCCCACAGAGCAGGTTTTCTGGCAGGACTTGCAACCCCGTGGGGGACACACACTGGAGCAGCGTGTTCCTGAAGGACTGCACGCTGTGGAAGGGACCCATGCTGGAGCAGTTTGCGAAGAACTGCAGCCCGTGGGAAGGACGCACGTTGGAGAAGTTTGTGGAGGACTGTCTCCCGTGGGAGGGACCCCACGCTGGAGCAGGGGAAGAGTGTGATGGGTCCTGCCCCTGAAGAGGATGAAGCGGCAGAGACAACGTGTGATGAACTGACCGTAATCCCCATTCCCCGTCCCCCTGTGCCACTGGTTGGGGGGGGCGGGGTGTAGGTAGAGAATCCAGGAGTGGAGCTGTGCCCGGGAAGAAGGGAGGGGTGGAGGGAAGGTGTTCTGAGGTTTGGTTTTATTTCTCATTACCCTACTCTGGTTGATTGGCAATAAATTAAGTTAATTTTCCCCAAGTTGAGTCTGTTTTGCCCATGACGGTAATTGGTTGAGTGATCTCTCCCTGTCCTTATCTCGACCCACGAGTCCTTTGTTTTCTCTCCCCTGTCCAGCTGAGGGGGAGGGGGGGAGGGGGGAGTGCTAGAACGGCTTTGGTGGGCACCTGGCATTCAGCCAGGGTTAACCCACCACATTCTTTTATCTCCGAGGGCAGTTTCCCAAGGGATCCCATGCACTAGCACCCTAAACAGCCAAAAGTTTGCCTTTCTGAGGGTTAGGGTCCTGACTCTACTCTTTACCCGTCCTGCACCCCTCAAGATTGAGAATTCGACCAGGGCATGATAGCTGCAGCCCACAGGAAGGCAGAGGATCACCCTGCACTCAAACCCTGGCCTTTTTACATCAAAAAGCGCAATACTTCCTGCCAGAGAAAAGTTACCAAGGGGAGATGCAATTTGGCTTAAGTGGCTTGATTTGATTTGATTCAGTTTGGAATGGTGTCGTTTGAGTTTGTGTTTGGCTTGTTTGGGAAGGTTGGGTTGGGCTGCTCTGTGCTGGGTGGGATGCGGCTGAGTTGGGTTTGTGTGGGTTAGGTTTGGCTTGGTTTCCCAACAAGGGCAATGGGCTTTGTGTGTCCCTCCGTGTGTGCAGCTGGTGTGCATCAGCATGCACCTGTTGACATATGCATTCAGTGAGGCCTGTGATGATCTCACTGTTCAGCAGTCCTTGTGGCTCACCCTCTGCCCAATTCATACAGGCATCAGCACTACATCAAAGGGGAGGCCAAAGAGCTGAGCTGGTCACTCTCATCAGGAAGGTCCAGCTGTTTCACTCCTGGATGTGAATGGTGGTGTTCCTAGAAGACGCCACCTTTGTGTTTCTTCTTCCCAAGGGGCATATGAGCTCAGCTCAGAGGGTTTATTGTTTACTGAAAAACAAGTCTATCAAAGGAATGGGCAAAAGTTCAAAGAGCCTTACGACTCCTCGCCTGAGGCCGATCCAAGACAAAATGGGTTTGTTTTTCCCCTCGTGCTCATCCTGGCGGCCATCAGCCTCTGTGGGATGTGGTAAAGGCAGGGAACCAGAGCTCCCAGGTGCTTTTGTGGGGTCAGGGTCAGAGCAACATAGTTCCCTTACTGGGTCCAAGAAAGCTGAAGACTGCAAGAGCTGGGCAGAGGATGAGCCACAAAGAGGCTGGCCGGCCATTGCCCAAATGTCTAAACATACCTGCTAAGCGTATGAGTCTCTGCTGTTCAGGCCAAGGCCCTGAGCTGGAAGCAATGGTGAGGTGACTTCCGGTGCTGAATTCCTCAGTGGCTGAAGGGCAGTGTGCGGTGTGGAGGGGTGGTGGTGGTGGCCGTGCTCCAGGAATGTGCGTGGCCAGCACACCACTTGGCGTCTCTGCAAGCAGCTGAGAGGAGATGGATAACAACGTCCTGTGGCCTTAGGGAGCAACATAATGACTGCTGGACCTCAAAGGGCACATTTCAGTCTTGCCCACGTGTTAGATGGGAGCAAAACCTCTCAGATGAAAGGGGGAAAGATGTAATCATCCAGGAGAGCTTTGCAAGCAAATACTGCTAGTTAGCAAAGTGTTTCATGCATAAAGAATGCTTCAGGACCCCCGAAGGCTTGGAGACAGGGTATAAAAGTCCATGCGTCTCCAGGCCTTGCCATCCACTGCCCTTGCTGCCACCTCCTCAGTCAGCCAGGTAAGTCTGAACCCACCTGGTCTGTAGGGTTTAGGGATTAATCCGTGCGGGGCCCGGACGACGAAACACCAATGTGATGATTAAAGTCGCCAGTTTATTGAGCTTAGCTAATCATTTTTATACAATTCTCTAAGTTGGTGAGAGACTTTGATTGGCTACTACATGCAAGCACTTGGTGTCCACACGCACAAGCATAAGCGGTGATTGGTTACATCGGTACTGTCCACGCGCACAAACATAAGACATAATTGGTTGTGTTAATTAGAGCATACAAGACTTGTCTTAGTCCAATTGGTCAAGATAAGCCCCTGAATTGAGGTTGTTTGTGCCAAGTTCCCTTTATCATGGAATGTGCACCTGTGTTTTCCTAATTGGGATCTTTCTTCTTCTATCTTCTTATTTATTCTGTTCAAGGCCTTCTAAAGGCGCCTGGAACAATCTTGTGACCATGAGCTATTTTCAGGTCCAATAACTAACTTCCATATAACTGAACCCTACATCTCCCCCTCTCTCGCCTTTTTTTTTTTTTTTTTTGAATAGCATATTGCTGTCTTGTTCCGCAAACTTAGCCCAGCAATCAGTAGGTGTCAGTTTTATGTGGGTGTCCCTACAGAGGCAACTATGGTTTTGCTGCACACCAGCCTGATGCTCTTCGGAAAATCCCGGTATTTATACATTTTCAGAGGAATGGATTTTAGCACACGTGGCCAGCGTGTGCCAAAAGCCACCTCAATTAAAAACCTATGACGCATGCACTCGCTGGCCAGGCGCACTGCACAAGTCATAGTTATCTTATCAATTCGTTCATGGGCTTTGTGATGCGGCCGTAATGCACTGAGAATTTTAATCTGTTACGTTAGCTAAGATGACCTACGCATTAGTTTTTGGCTGAGGTGGAATTTGTATTGCCGCACCATCTATGATGCTTCAGGTGATGATGGTCGCATAAATCAAACGGAAGTCCATCAGGGGCTGGCACCTGTGAAAACATAAGCAGAATCTCGCCCCGAGGTTATTAATGAAAAATGGACTCTCCCATCACCCTATTTCTAGATTGTTAACTGAGTCTATGACCTTACTTCTAATTTCAGTTTTAACTAACTGTTTAGCAAAAAAATTTTTTTTTTTTTTTTTTTTTTTTTTTTTTTTTTTTTTTTTTTTTTAATGAATGACTACATATCAGGTATCGTAAAACTACTTCCACACTTGGCTTCCGTGAGTAATGTTTCGCCGAGGACTGATTAACATTAAACTATATATATATTTATTTATTCTCTACAGCACTTATTCTAAACAGCTTATCCTCTATACAATGTTATAGGTTAGTAGGTTAGTTGATTATGATTAGTTGAATGTCTGTTACAGTGGTTAAAAAAAAATATTTTTTTTTTTTTTTTTTTTTTTTTGATGATTTACTCTCTTTTCTACCCACTCGCACTAAAATACATATCCAAAAACGATATCATACTCCATGTTTTTTACACGCATTCTTAATCTCCACATTGACTGCTGGTCTCCGTTGTGATTTGTCTAGTCGGTCTATCTAGGGCTTCAGGACCTGCTGACGTCTCCGCTGCCTCTTGCTCTTCTGAGTTGTCTGTGGCATCTGGTCGCTCAATCCACGGCTTGACCCATTTCGCCGGTATCCAATGGGGTTGTTCGTTACCTGTGGAAACACAAGCATGCCCTCTTCCCCACGTAAATAATTTGCAAGGTCCTTGCCACTGCTGTAAAACCGGATCGAATACTGAAACTTGCGGCTGATTTTTATCAACATTTTTGTTCCCACACATATGCCTATTAGTTGGGATCTGATCCTCAGTACCACGTGGCTGTAGCCAATTCAAAACATACAGTGCTTTGCTTATTAACTCTTGGGTAGTACAGTGCCGCATATCTTCCCCCGTTTTTAAAATGTTTAAACGATCCTTTAAGGTCCGATGTGCACGTTCAACAATAGCTTGACCAGTGGAATTGTGGGGTACGCCAAAATTATGAGCTACCCCCCACATCTGTAAAAATGTTTCTAATGACTGTGAGCGATATCCCGGGCCATTGTCTGTTTTAATTTCTGTTGGCACTCCCATGGCAGCAAATGCTGCCAAAAGGTGCTTAATTACGTCTTTAGCATTGGTTGATATATGAACAGTAGCCCACATAAGGTTCGAATATGTGTCAATAGATACATGAATAAATTTATATCTCCCAAAACTGGGATATTCCGTAACATCTGTTTGCCAAATTTGCAATGGTGATAATCCCCGGGGGTTCACCCCTTGTGGTTGTAAGTTTTGAATATTCGCACAGTCTGGGCAAGCAGCAAGAATAGCTCTGGTTTGCTGCAATGGAAGATTAAATTGTTTACTCAGCGCTTTTGCCGACTGATGATAAAATTTATGGGATAGCAGAGCTTGTCCAAAGAAATCAGGTTTGGGTGTATTAAAATAGATGTTTGCATTGGCTACTACCAGTTGATCCGCGCGCGCATTACCTTCCACAATGAATCCCGGCAGCGTTGTATGGCTACGAACATGATCGATAAAAAATAAGTCTGTCCGTTCTTCTAGTAACATCCATAATTTTAAAAGTGTCATAAACAGCTGCTTATTGTTTACAGTTTTTAGTAGGGACCTATGCATACGTTTGACTATCCCCATGACATATTGAGAATCTGAAATAATGTTGACAGGTGTTTTATCCCATTTTTTAAAAACAGAGCATACGGCTAATAGCTCGAGCACTTGTACTGACCCCTCTGACAGAATGACTTTGGATTTCCAGGATCCATCCTGTAAATATACAAACCCTGCTTTACCTGTCTTGCTGCTAGCATCAGTAAAAACGGTAATGGCTTCCAGCGGCTTATTGCTGCAAATAGAGTGCGGTTCCATTGTTAACATTGTTTTAAATAATGGGGGGGGGGGGGGTAGTGATTATCTACTTCCCCCTTGAAGTCCAGCAGAGCTACTGCAAGGCAGTCATTTTTCATCATGGCATTACTCACAATATCAAGTGACATAGGTAAAATGATTTTGTCCATTTGCCTCCCTGAAATTTGTATCGCCCTTACCCCTGCTTTTTGAATGCACATCCCCAGAGCTTCAATTCTAGTGACTACCGTTTTTGACATGCTAGCAGGCAAGAATATCCATTCTAGTATTACCAATGGGTTTTGTTTTTGTTGCTCACCCCACTGACCCAAAATTCCCGCAACTTCCTTATCTGAGTTACATACATACAAATTTATGGGCAAATCAGGGATATATCTGCCAGACATAGATGATGTGATTTTCTGCTCAATTGCTGTCAAGGCTTGCTGCTCGGGCGCACTTAGATGTAGTACAGAAGTTAGGCTATTGCTGCCCCGCAATAAGTCCAACAGTGGTTGTAAGTCTGTATTGGTGATACCACAATAAGGCCGGATCCACTGCAGGTCTCCGACAAGTTTTTTGTACATCATGTACATTTCGTATGTCTTTGTGTAGCGATAGCTTTTGTGGATGTACAGAGGCTTCTGCAACCTCTCACAGACCCCAGGAAAGTTTGACCGGCTGCTGTTAGTCCGTGCCGGCACAGATCGAGGCTGCGTTGCTATGTGTTGAGGGCACGCACGTCTCAAATGCCCTGGTTGACCACACCGATGACACGCGGGGGGGTCTTTGTATGGGCCGTAGTCTCCTTTTCCCTGTCGCACCATCAGTCGTAATGCTACCGCGAGTGCTACAGCGTGAGCTTCAGCATGTATTTTAGCTTTCTCTTGTTCTTGTATTATAGTAGCCAAATCCTCGTTTGCATTATTTGAATCAGGGTATATGCTAGGTATAATTTGTTCATGTTGAACGGTGGTATCTGGGGGCTGTTTTCTCATAGGCGGATTTTTACTCACTCCCTGATTCTGTAGAGTTTCCTTTAATCGTACAGTTAGGGAGGCTTGGGAACTGTCAGATGGCTGATTAATATCGGCAGTCCCAGGGAGTGGAGCAGAAGTCAAGAGCACAGGAGCAGGCGGACAAGCTCCAAAAAGTCTCTCTCGCTGCATTATGTTTTTCTCCCCGCTTTTCCCTTTCGCTTGCGGTTGGAGAGAGAGAGCAGCAAAAGCAGACACAGACGTTTTACGATCTGCTTTCATTTCTTACAGAGTTGTCTTAATCAATTTCCATAAAGTTGCAAGATCTTTAACTTCTTTAGACCCGTCACTAATTTCATCCCATAGGGAGGTTCCGATAGCTTTCTGGGTACTAAGCTCAAAAGCTGTACCCACACTAATTGAAAGGTTTCTGTCCTTTTTAATATTTTTCTCTGTTTTTTCAACCAGCCTCATAAATATCTTTCCGGCTGTCTTTTCCCTCGCAGATGCTGCGAAACCCTTGCCGCCCTTTTTATCAACGTAAGCTTACGATTTTACCTGCTTTTCCCAAGCAGTGTCCTGCCTCTCTCGAGCAGTGCCGGTGCTGTCTTTCAAGCCACCGTGGTCCGCGGCAATTCCCCCGCCTTTTCAGTAGCGTTGCCTCTTGTTCCTCTTCGGATCACGTCGGGGTCACCAAATGTAGGGTTTAGGGATTAATCCGTGCGGGGCCCGGACGACGAAACACCAATGTGATGATTAAAGTCGCCAGTTTATTGAGCTTAGCTAATCATTTTTATACAATTCTCTAAGTTGGTGAGAGACTTTGATTGGCTACTACATGCAAGCACTTGGTGTCCACACGCACAAGCATAAGCGGTGATTGGTTACATCGGTACTGTCCACGCGCACAAACATAAGACATAATTGGTTGTGTTAATTAGAGCATACAAGACTTGTCTTAGTCCAATTGGTCAAGATAAGCCCCTGAATTGAGGTTGTTTGTGCCAAGTTCCCTTTATCATGGAATGTGCACCTGTGTTTTCCTAATTGGGATCTTTCTTCTTCTATCTTCTTATTTATTCTGTTCAAGGCCTTCTAAAGGCGCCTGGAACAATCTTGTGACCATGAGCTATTTTCAGGTCCAATAACTAACTTCCATATAACTGAACCCTACACCGGTCTCTTTTGGCCGGTGCGCTTGTGGTTCTGACCCGTCCTCTTCCCTCAGCTTCCGCCTCGTGCTCATGCCCTGCTCCATGTTTCAGCTCTGCCGCCCTCGCCGAGAGATGTCTTGCTACAGACCCTGCCTCCCTTTCCCCTGCGGACCAGCCCCCCTTGCAAACAGCTGCAATGAGCCTTGTGTTCTACGGTGCGCTGACTCCACCACCGTGATCGAACCCTCCCCGGTGGTGGTGACCCTGCCGGGCCCCATCCTCACCTCTTTCCCTCAGAGCACAGCCGTGGGATCCTCGCTGTCAGCTGCTGTTGGGAGTTCCCTCAGCGCCGGGGGGGTCCCCGTCTCTTCTGGGGGCGCCCTTGGATTTGGCAGATTCACAGGCCTCGGGAGCGGTCTGTGTGGGCCCCTGCGTTCATGCAGTCTCTGCTGGTAGGGCCAGCGGATGGCTCACGTTGGAAAGAGCAACCAGGAACGGAGAAACGAGATCTGGATCCAGCACCCGGGAGATGCCTGTGGTTTCCTAGTGCACGGGACACCTGCCTCTCCCCATGAGTGGAAGGGAGCCGCGTGTCATCCCTTGACATCGTGCCCTTCTTGCTCTTATTCTGCCTGTGCTTTCCTTGCTACTGCCAGGTAGCACCCTCATCCTCCCTCCTGGCCTTCATAGCTTTTGCCGTTGACCAAGGCAACATACTTCACTCGCCCTTGCTGTAGATGGGAGAGGATTCTCACTGGCTGCAGCTGCAACAGGGAGGAAGGAGCGCCTTGCAGGCGCTTTCTACCCCGCCGCAAAGGGTGATGTCCTCTTGCCCTGTGGAGCCCTGGACTTCTCATGCTCAGCGCTCTTCCCCCTCCCCTCAAAAGGCACACACGCTTTCTGTTCTCATTAAAGAAATGCTGCATCCCAGCCCGAGTCTCCTCGTGGTCCTTTCTCCTGAAATTGCACCTTTCTCCTGGGCAACGCATGCTGTGGGGCTGGTGGTTTTCTCTACAGGCCGATGCACAGACTCCTGCTCAGCCGTTTCACGTGGCTCTTGCCTCATCCCTGGCCACGGGCAGGCCGGTTGCTTTGAAATGGACTTTGGCTTGGTCTCCCACCACGCCTCCGTGGTGAGCGGAAGAGGACGGAAGTGGCGAGGCCCAGTGGGGAAAGGCAGAGAAGTGCGTTTGGAGGCATGCTGACGGAGAGGGGGCACCTCTTCCTCCTGCCACCCGCCCTGTGCCCAGCTCTGTGTTGACCGGGCACAGAACCGGTGCAGGCAGTTTTGGTTGAGCCAGCAAAGGGACAGCTGGGGCTGTGAAATAGCCCGTCAAAGTGGTGCCACTGTGACCGTTTGAGGAAGGTGATGCTCACTCACAGGTGTCACTGTCAGTGATCTGTCACAAGAGTATCATGCGGGCTATGGGGACGAGGTGAGCTGAATGACAAGTGGCGGTTTTGTGCACCGAGAAGGCCTGCCAGAGCAAAGCATGACCTGAAGAGATTATCGGGGCAGTTTCCTATGCAGGCTGATCTTGTTTTTAACAGAGTGAAAGGGTTGGGGGAACCCCCAGGGCAAGCCCCTGCTTTGCCCAGGCATGGCCATGCAGTCGCCAGCCTGGAAGACTATTGCACGTGGAGTCAGTGATCACATCGTGGCCAATCCATTCCATGAACACTGTGTGACCGCTACTTGCTCCTCACGGATGTAGATTTAGTCAGTGTCATGTATGTACTGTTTTCTTCTGCCCGCTTGAAATATCATGGGGCTGTTCTGTACCAGGTGGGTGGGGGAGGGACGTGAAGAGAAAGAAATGGTGCAGGCTCCTCTTCTGGATCTCGGGAAGAAAGGCCCAACAACAAGTGGCTTAATAAAAAGCTGGTTTAATAAGATAGGGTAGGAAGAGGAATATAGGTAGCAAGTAAATCCTGCGTCCCTTCAGATGCTGGGCACCCTGCTGCCATGCAGCACTGGACAGAACCCAGGAGGATTTTCCCACAGTAAGCTGCGTGGATCCCACCTGTGGAGAGGTTCCTCCTGCCTACCATGCCGTGGGGCCTTTTATTTTGTGTAACAAACAGAATCATGTGTCTTCTCCTGACAGGTTGGAATGTTATCTCTGTCATAACATCCACCAGAGCACAGCACGGGCCGGCACGGGGCGCTCCAGCTGGTTCCCTTACAGCAGCTACTTATGCTAGGACATTGGGCTTTAAGTACAAGGCCTGATCGAGCAGACGTGGCCTGTTCAAGGTCACAAACGCCACAAATACAACGTCTACTGCAAGACTCCCCATACAAAGTCTTCTTGCACCAACTGTGCGCGCTGTTCCCAGGAACACTCTAGCTTTGTTAATATGTTAAGAATATTAGGATCTGTCACCCAAGGGAGCCTTCAAGGCTAAGTCCACATTCCAGGCCTGACTGCTATCAGTGACGGATAACATACGGAAGTTGTATTGTAATCAAGGCTCTGCAAGAGTGCAAGTGAACGCAGAGCTGGTGAACATCACCACGGGTGGCACCTGTGCAGCGTGCCATGCCCTGACCAATGGCTGCACCACCTTAGGGTTCCCACCATCAGACGGGATGAAGGATTCTACGATTTGCTCTCACCATTGCTATGTTAGTAATAAAATAATTATCTCCCTTGAAAGTGTTCGTGCCTTTCTCACTGGGTTCCCAAAAGAGCCAGCACTTTGTGCTTCAATACAGGCCCACCCACCTGTCTCCTGTGGGACACCCTACAGCCACAGAGCAAAGGGTTCTGCAGTCTGTCGGGGTCCAGCTGAACGGCAGTGCAACAAGCATCTGGTCTATCAGCCCCTCGTCCCAGTTTTGTATCATCTGCAAGCTTGCTGAGGGTGCACTCTGCTCCACGGTCGAGGTCGCTCCTGCAGTTGTTAAACAGCACTGGACCCGGTATCAATCCCTGTGCCACATGGCTACCTCCACCACAGACAAGGTTGTGATCCTGTAAGAGACTTGAGAAAGGACTGTGGTCTGCTCAGTATTCTCCAAATTCACAGAATCATGGAATCATAAAATAGTTTGGGTTGGAAGGGACCTTTAAAGGTCACCTAGTCCAACCCCTCCTGCAATGAGCAAGGGCATCTTCAACTAGATCAGGTTGCTCAGAGCCACGTCCAGCCTGACCTTGAATGTTTCCAGGGGTGGGGCATCTACCACCTCTCTGGGCAACCTGTTCCAGTGTTTCACCACCCTCATTGTAAAAAATTTCTTCTTTATTTCTAGCCTGAATCTACCTTCTTTTAGCTCCCCTTGTCCTATTGCCACAGGCCCTACTAAAAAGTTTGTCCCCATCTTTCTTACAGGGGGCGCTTCTTATGAGCCCCCTTTAAGTATTGAAAGGCCACAGTAAGGTCTCCCTGGAGCCTTCCCTTCTCCAGGCCGAACAACCTCAACTCTCTCGCTGTCCTCATGGCAGAGGGGTTCCATCCCTCTGATCATTTTCGTGGCCCTCCTCTTGGCCCGCTCCAACAGGTCGGCGTCTTTCCAGTGCTGAGGACTCCAGATCTGGACGCATACGCCAGGCGGGGTCTCCCGAGTGTGGAGTAGAGGGGCAGAATCACCTCCCTCGACCTGCTGGCCATGCTTCTTTTGATGCAGCCCAGGATACCGTTGGCTTTCTGGGCTGTGAGTGAACATTGCCAGCTCATGTCCAAGCCTTTCATCCACCAGTACCCCCAAGCCCTTCTCCGCAGGGCTGCACTCAACCCCTTCATCCCCCAGCCTGTATCGATACCAGGGGTCGCCCCGACCCAGGTGCAGGACCTTGCACTTGGACTTGTTGAACTTCATGAAGTTCGCATGGGCCCACTTCTCGAGCTTGGCCAGGTCCCTCTGGATGGCATCCTGTCCCTCAGGCATGTCAGCCGTATCACTCGGCTTGGTGTCGTCTGCAAACTTGCTGAGGGTGCACTCGATCCCACTGTCTATGTCGCTGATGAAGATATTAAACAGTACTGCTCCCAATATGGACCCCTGAGGGACACCACTTGTCACCCATCTCCATCTGGACATTGAGCCGTTGACCACTACCCTCTGGGTGTGACCATCCAAGCAATTCCTTATCCACCAAACAGTCCACCCATCAAATCCATATGCCTCCCATTTAGAGAGAAAGATGTTGTGGAGGACTGCCAGAGTTCAAGGGGCATCTGTACGACACTCTTAGTCATATGGTTCAGTCTTAGGTAGTCCTGTGAGGAGCAGGGAGTTGGACTCGATGATCCTTATGGGTCCCTTCCAACTGGAGATATTCTATGCTTCTACGATTCTATGACTACGCTCTTCTTTCTGCTGGATGCGTTACTGTTCATGCAGACAGAAGCACTCATGACAGACACACAGTCACCATTCTTCTCATTTTCTGCATTGCCTGTGGCACAGGCCACAGCAGCCAAAATACTACATTAAACAACCTCCTCCTGCACGTTGCTTTCCAGCTTCTCTTGCCATCCCACATGACTCAGAGGAATAAGATTTTTTCCAGCCACCAGCACGTTTACCATCCCATAAGCAGCTACAAGAGGCCACATAGAATCATAGAATAGTTTGGGTTGGAAGGGACCTTAAGGATCATCTAGTTCCAACCCCCTCCCCGCGCCCCCCCCCCGCCCCGGGCAGGGATACCTTCCACTAGATCAGGTTGCTCAAAGGCCCATCCAACCTGGCCTTGGATACTTCCAGGGAGGGGGCGTCCACAGCTTCTCTGGACGACCTGTTCCTGTGTCTCACCAGCCCCACAGGAAAGAATTTCTTCCTAACACCTAATGTAAATCTACCATCTCTCAGTTTAAAACTGTTGCCCCTGCTCTCAATCCACTAATCGTCCAGCCTGTATCCGTGGTTGGGATTGCCCCGACCTAGGTGCAGGGCCTTGCACTTGGCCTTCTTGAACTGCATGAGGTTCACACGGGCCCACCTCTCTAGCCTGTCAAGGTCCCTCTGGATGGCATCCCTTCCTTCTAGAGCATCGACCACACCACTCAGCTTGGTGTCATCCGCCAGCTTGCCGAGGGTGCGCTCAATCCCACTGTCCATGTCCCCGACAAAGATGTTAAATAATACTGGTGCCCGTCCGGACCCCTGAGGGACACCACTAATCACCAGTCTCCACCCGGACATTGAGCCGTCAACCACAGCTCTTTGAGTGCAACCATCCAGCCAGTTCCTTATCGACCGAGTGGTCCACCTGTCAAATCCATGTCTCTCCATTTTAGAGACAAGCATGTTGTGTGGGACAGTATCAAACGCTTCACACAAGTAGGTGACGTCAGTCGCTCTTCCCTTATCCACCAATGTTGTAACCCTGTCATAGAAGGCCACTAAGTTTGTCAGGCATGATTTGCCCTTAGTGAAGCTATGTGGGCTGTCACCAGTCACACCTCTGTTTTCCACGTGCCATAGCGCAGTTTCCAGGAGGATCTGCTCCATGATCTTGCCGGGCACAGAAGTGAGACTGACCCACCTGCAGCTCCCCAGATCTTCCTTTTTTCCCCTTTTTAAAAGTGGGGGTTGTTTTTCCCCTTTTCCAGTCACTGGGAACTTCACCAGTCTGCTGGGACTTTTCAAATTTGATGGAGAGTGGCTTAGCGACTTCATCTGCCAGTTCCTTCAGGACCCTCGGATGCATCTCATCAGGTCCCATGGACTTGTGCACATTCAGGTTTTTCAGTGGTCTCGAACCTGATCTTCTCTTGCGATGGGAGGGACTTCATTCCCCAGGTCCCCGCCTTAAGGTTCAGGGACTTGAGAGATGTGGGAAGAGTGATTGCCAGTGAAAACTGAGGCAAAAAAATATTGTTGAGTAGCTCAGCCTTCTCCACATCCATTGGGGGGTACAGTTTCTTTCATCTTCCTTTGTTGTCCTACGCACCGGCAGAAACTCTTCCAGTTATTTTTCATGTCCCTAGCCACGTTCAGCTCCAGCTGCGCCTTGGGTTCCTGACCCCCACCTTGCACTCCTGGGACACTGCCCTATAATCTCCCCAGGATGTGTATCCCTGCCTCCACTGCCTATGCATTTTGGTTTTGTGTTTCAGTTTGGCTAAGAGGTCTTGACTTAGCCAAGCTGGCCTCCTGCCTCCCCTGCCTGACTTCTTGCACGTTGGTTTTGAGAGCTTTAGCGCCCTAAGAAAAATGTCTGTCAATATCTCCCAGCTCTCATTTGCTCCTTTTATTGGGTTTGTGTGGCAAGGTTTTGGTAGTGGGGGGGTTACAGGGGCGGTTTCTGTCAGAAGCTGCTAGAAGCTTCCCCTGTGTTCGAGCGAGAGCCAATACCAGCCGTCTCTAAGACAGACCCGCCGCCGGCCAAGGCCGAGCCAATCAGCGATAGTGGGAGCGACTCTGTGATAACCTATTTAAGAAGGGAAAAAAGTTGCAGTGGGCACAGAAACGGCAGCCGGAGAGAGGAATGAGAACACGTAAGAGAAACAAGCCTGCAGACACCAAGGTCAGTGAAGAAGGAGGGGGAGGAGGCGCTCCAGGCGCCAGAGCAGAGATTCCCCTGCAGCCTGTGGTGAAGACCATGGTGAGGCAGGCTGTCCCCCTGCAGCCCATGGAGGTCCACGGTGGAGCAGATATCCAGCTGCAGCCCGTGGGGCACCCCACACCGGAGCAGGGGGATGCCCGAAGGAGGCTGTGATTCTGTGGGAAGCCCACGCTGGAGCAGGCTCCTGCCAGGACCTGTGGATCTGTGGAGAGAGGAGCCCACAGAGCAGGTTTTCTGGCAGGACTTGCAACCCCATGGGGGACACACACTGGAGCAGCGTGTTCCTGAAGGACTGCACGCTGTGGAAGGGACCCATGCTGGAGCAGTTTGCGAAGAACTGCAGCCCGTGGGAAGGACGCACGTTGGAGAAGTTTGTGGAGGACTGTCTCCCGTGGGAGGGACCCCACGCTGGAGCAGGGGAAGAGTGTGATGGGTCCTGCCCCTGAAGAGGATGAAGCGGCAGAGACAACGTGTGATGAACTGACCGTAATCCCCATTCCCCGTCCCCCTGTGCCACTGGTTGGGGGGGCGGGGTGTAGGTAGAGAATCCAGGAGTGGAGCTGTGCCCGGGAAGAAGGGAGGGGTGGAGGGAAGGTGTTCTGAGGTTTGGTTTTATTTCTCATTACCCTACTCTGGTTGATTGGCAATAAATTAAGTTAATTTTCCCCAAGTTGAGTCTGTTTTGCCCATGACGGTAATTGGTTGAGTGATCTCTCCCTGTCCTTATCTCGACCCACGAGTCCTTTGTTTTCTCTCCCCTGTCCAGCTGAGGGGGAGGGGGGGAGGGGGGAGTGCTAGAACGGCTTTGGTGGGCACCTGGCATTCAGCCAGGGTTAACCCACCACATTCTTTTATCTCCGAGGGCAGTTTCCCAAGGGATCCCATGCACTAGCACCCTAAACAGCCAAAAGTTTGCCTTTCTGAGGGTTAGGGTCCTGACTCTACTCTTTACCCGTCCTGCACCCCTCAAGATTGAGAATTCGACCAGGGCATGATAGCTGATAGCTGCAGCCCACAGGAAGGCAGAGGATCACCCTGCACTCAAACCCTGGCCTTTTTACATCAAAAAGCGCAATACTTCCTGCCAGAGAAAAGTTACCAAGGGGAGATGCAATTTGGCTTAAGTGGCTTGATTTGATTTGATTCAGTTTGGAATGGTGTCGTTTGAGTTTGTGTTTGGCTTGTTTGGGAAGGTTGGGTTGGGCTGCTCTGTGCTGGGTGGGATGCGGCTGAGTTGGGTTTGTGTGGGTTAGGTTTGGCTTGGTTTCCCAACAAGGGCAATGGGCTTTGTGTGTCCCTCCGTGTGTGCAGCTGGTGTGCATCAGCATGCACCTGTTGACATATGCATTCAGTGAGGCCTGTGATGATCTCACTGTTCAGCAGTCCTTGTGGCTCACCCTCTGCCCAATTCATACAGGCATCAGCACTACATCAAAGGGGAGGCCAAAGAGCTGAGCTGGTCACTCTCATCAGGAAGGTCCAGCTGTTTCACTCCTGGATGTGAATGGTGGTGTTCCTAGAAGACGCCACCTTTGTGTTTCTTCTTCCCAAGGGGCATATGAGCTCAGCTCAGAGGGTTTATTGTTTACTGAAAAACAAGTCTATCAAAGGAATGGGCAAAAGTTCAAAGAGCCTTACGACTCCTCGCCTGAGGCCGATCCAAGACAAAATGGGTTTGTTTTTCCCCTCGTGCTCATCCTGGCGGCCATCAGCCTCTGTGGGATGTGGTAAAGGCAGGGAACCAGAGCTCCCAGGTGCTTTTGTGGGGTCAGGGTCAGAGCAACATAGTTCCCTTACTGGGTCCAAGAAAGCTGAAGACTGCAAGAGCTGGGCAGAGGATGAGCCACAAAGAGGCTGGCCGGCCATTGCCCAAATGTCTAAACATACCTGCTAAGCGTATGAGTCTCTGCTGTTCAGGCCAAGGCCCTGAGCTGGAAGCAATGGTGAGGTGACTTCCGGTGCTGAATTCCTCAGTGGCTGAAGGGCAGTGTGCGGTGTGGAGGGGTGGTGGTGGTGGCCGTGCTCCAGGAATGTGCGTGGCCAGCACACCACTTGGCGTCTCTGCAAGCAGCTGAGAGGAGATGGATAACAACGTCCTGTGGCCTTAGGGAGCAACATAATGACTGCTGGACCTCAAAGGGCACATTTCAGTCTTGCCCACGTGTTAGATGGGAGCAAAACCTCTCAGATGAAAGGGGGAAAGATGTAATCATCCAGGAGAGCTTTGCAAGCAAATACTGCTAGTTAGCAAAGTGTTTCATGCATAAAGAATGCTTCAGGACCCCCGAAGGCTTGGAGACAGGGTATAAAAGTCCATGCGTCTCCAGGCCTTGCCATCCACTGCCCTTGCTGCCACCTCCTCAGTCAGCCAGGTAAGTCTGAACCCACCCGGTCTGTAGGGTTTAGGGATTAATCCGTGCGGGGCCCGGACGACGAAACACCAATGTGATGATTAAAGTCGCCAGTTTATTGAGCTTAGCTAATCATTTTTATACAATTCTCTAAGTTGGTGAGAGACTTTGATTGGCTACTACATGCAAGCACTTGGTGTCCACACGCACAAGCATAAGCGGTGATTGGTTACATCGGTACTGTCCACGCGCACAAACATAAGACATAATTGGTTGTGTTAATTAGAGCATACAAGACTTGTCTTAGTCCAATTGGTCAAGATAAGCCCCTGAATTGAGGTTGTTTGTGCCAAGTTCCCTTTATCATGGAATGTGCACCTGTGTTTTCCTAATTGGGATCTTTCTTCTTCTATCTTCTTATTTATTCTGTTCAAGGCCTTCTAAAGGCGCCTGGAACAATCTTGTGACCATGAGCTATTTTCAGGTCCAATAACTAACTTCCATATAACTGAACCCTACATCTCCCCCTCTCTCGCCTTTTTTTTTTTTTTTTTTTTTTTTTTTTTTGAATAGCATATTGCTGTCTTGTTCCGCAAACTTAGCCCAGCAATCAGTAGGTGTCAGTTTTATGTGGGTGTCCCTACAGAGGCAACTATGGTTTTGCTGCACACCAGCCTGATGCTCTTCGGAAAATCCCGGTATTTATACATTTTCAGAGGAATGGATTTTAGCACACGTGGCCAGCGTGTGCCAAAAGCCACCTCAATTAAAAACCTATGACGCATGCACTCGCTGGCCAGGCGCACTGCACAAGTCATAGTTATCTTATCAATTCGTTCATGGGCTTTGTGATGCGGCCGTAATGCACTGAGAATTTTAATCTGTTACGTTAGCTAAGATGACCTACGCATTAGTTTTTGGCTGAGGTGGAATTTGTATTGCCGCACCATCTATGATGCTTCAGGTGATGATGGTCGCATAAATCAAACGGAAGTCCATCAGGGGCTGGCACCTGTGAAAACATAAGCAGAATCTCGCCCCGAGGTTATTAATGAAAAATGGACTCTCCCATCACCCTATTTCTAGATTGTTAACTGAGTCTATGACCTTACTTCTAATTTCAGTTTTAACTAACTGTTTAGCAAAAAAATTTTTTTTTTTTTTTTTTTTTTTTTTTTTTTTTTTTTTTTTTTTTTAATGAATGACTACATATCAGGTATCGTAAAACTACTTCCACACTTGGCTTCCGTGAGTAATGTTTCGCCGAGGACTGATTAACATTAAACTATATATATATTTATTTATTCTCTACAGCACTTATTCTAAACAGCTTATCCTCTATACAATGTTATAGGTTAGTAGGTTAGTTGATTATGATTAGTTGAATGTCTGTTACAGTGGTTAAAAAAATATTTTTTTTTTTTTTTTTTTTTTTTGATGATTTACTCTCTTTTCTACCCACTCGCACTAAAATACATATCCAAAAACGATATCATACTCCATGTTTTTTACACGCATTCTTAATCTCCACATTGACTGCTGGTCTCCGTTGTGATTTGTCTAGTCGGTCTATCTAGGGCTTCAGGACCTGCTGACGTCTCCGCTGCCTCTTGCTCTTCTGAGTTGTCTGTGGCATCTGGTCGCTCAATCCACGGCTTGACCCATTTCGCCGGTATCCAATGGGGTTGTTCGTTACCTGTGGAAACACAAGCATGCCCTCTTCCCCACGTAAATAATTTGCAAGGTCCTTGCCACTGCTGTAAAACCGGATCGAATACTGAAACTTGCGGCTGATTTTTATCAACATTTTTGTTCCCACACATATGCCTATTAGTTGGGATCTGATCCTCAGTACCACGTGGCTGTAGCCAATTCAAAACATACAGTGCTTTGCTTATTAACTCTTGGGTAGTACAGTGCCGCATATCTTCCCCCGTTTTTAAAATGTTTAAACGATCCTTTAAGGTCCGATGTGCACGTTCAACAATAGCTTGACCAGTGGAATTGTGGGGTACGCCAAAATTATGAGCTACCCCCCACATCTGTAAAAATGTTTCTAATGACTGTGAGCGATATCCCGGGCCATTGTCTGTTTTAATTTCTGTTGGCACTCCCATGGCAGCAAATGCTGCCAAAAGGTGCTTAATTACGTCTTTAGCATTGGTTGATATATGAACAGTAGCCCACATAAGGTTCGAATATGTGTCAATAGATACATGAATAAATTTATATCTCCCAAAACTGGGATATTCCGTAACATCTGTTTGCCAAATTTGCAATGGTGATAATCCCCGGGGGTTCACCCCTTGTGGTTGTAAGTTTTGAATATTCGCACAGTCTGGGCAAGCAGCAAGAATAGCTCTGGTTTGCTGCAATGGAAGATTAAATTGTTTACTCAGCGCTTTTGCCGACTGATGATAAAATTTATGGGATAGCAGAGCTTGTCCAAAGAAATCAGGTTTGGGTGTATTAAAATAGATGTTTGCATTGGCTACTACCAGTTGATCCGCGCGCGCATTACCTTCCACAATGAATCCCGGCAGCGTTGTATGGCTACGAACATGATCGATAAAAAATAAGTCTGTCCGTTCTTCTAGTAACATCCATAATTTTAAAAGTGTCATAAACAGCTGCTTATTGTTTACAGTTTTTAGTAGGGACCTATGCATACGTTTGACTATCCCCATGACATATTGAGAATCTGAAATAATGTTGACAGGTGTTTTATCCCATTTTTTAAAAACAGAGCATACGGCTAATAGCTCGAGCACTTGTACTGACCCCTCTGACAGAATGACTTTGGATTTCCAGGATCCATCCTGTAAATATACAAACCCTGCTTTACCTGTCTTGCTGCTAGCATCAGTAAAAACGGTAATGGCTTCCAGCGGCTTATTGCTGCAAATAGAGTGCGGTTCCATTGTTAACATTGTTTTAAATAATGGGGGGGGGGGGGGGTAGTGATTATCTACTTCCCCCTTGAAGTCCAGCAGAGCTACTGCAAGGCAGTCATTTTTCATCATGGCATTACTCACAATATCAAGTGACATAGGTAAAATGATTTTGTCCATTTGCCTCCCTGAAATTTGTATCGCCCTTACCCCTGCTTTTTGAATGCACATCCCCAGAGCTTCAATTCTAGTGACTACCGTTTTTGACATGCTAGCAGGCAAGAATATCCATTCTAGTATTACCAATGGGTTTTGTTTTTGTTGCTCACCCCACTGACCCAAAATTCCCGCAACTTCCTTATCTGAGTTACATACATACAAATTTATGGGCAAATCAGGGATATATCTGCCAGACATAGATGATGTGATTTTCTGCTCAATTGCTGTCAAGGCTTGCTGCTCGGGCGCACTTAGATGTAGTACAGAAGTTAGGCTATTGCTGCCCCGCAATAAGTCCAACAGTGGTTGTAAGTCTGTATTGGTGATACCACAATAAGGCCGGATCCACTGCAGGTCTCCGACAAGTTTTTTGTACATCATGTACATTTCGTATGTCTTTGTGTAGCGATAGCTTTTGTGGATGTACAGAGGCTTCTGCAACCTCTCACAGACCCCAGGAAAGTTTGACCGGCTGCTGTTAGTCCGTGCCGGCACAGATCGAGGCTGCGTTGCTATGTGTTGAGGGCACGCACGTCTCAAATGCCCTGGTTGACCACACCGATGACACGCGGGGGGGTCTTTGTATGGGCCGTAGTCTCCTTTTCCCTGTCGCACCATCAGTCGTAATGCTACCGCGAGTGCTACAGCGTGAGCTTCAGCATGTATTTTAGCTTTCTCTTGTTCTTGTATTATAGTAGCCAAATCCTCGTTTGCATTATTTGAATCAGGGTATATGCTAGGTATAATTTGTTCATGTTGAACGGTGGTATCTGGGGGCTGTTTTCTCATAGGCGGATTTTTACTCACTCCCTGATTCTGTAGAGTTTCCTTTAATCGTACAGTTAGGGAGGCTTGGGAACTGTCAGATGGCTGATTAATATCGGCAGTCCCAGGGAGTGGAGCAGAAGTCAAGAGCACAGGAGCAGGCGGACAAGCTCCAAAAAGTCTCTCTCGCTGCATTATGTTTTTCTCCCCGCTTTTCCCTTTCGCTTGCGGTTGGAGAGAGAGAGCAGCAAAAGCAGACACAGACGTTTTACGATCTGCTTTCATTTCTTACAGAGTTGTCTTAATCAATTTCCATAAAGTTGCAAGATCTTTAACTTCTTTAGACCCGTCACTAATTTCATCCCATAGGGAGGTTCCGATAGCTTTCTGGGTACTAAGCTCAAAAGCTGTACCCACACTAATTGAAAGGTTTCTGTCCTTTTTAATATTTTTCTCTGTTTTTTCAACCAGCCTCATAAATATCTTTCCGGCTGTCTTTTCCCTCGCAGATGCTGCGAAACCCTTGCCGCCCTTTTTATCAACGTAAGCTTACGATTTTACCTGCTTTTCCCAAGCAGTGTCCTGCCTCTCTCGAGCAGTGCCGGTGCTGTCTTTCAAGCCACCGTGGTCCGCGGCAATTCCCCCGCCTTTTCAGTAGCGTTGCCTCTTGTTCCTCTTCGGATCACGTCGGGGTCACCAAATGTAGGGTTTAGGGATTAATCCGTGCGGGGCCCGGACGACGAAACACCAATGTGATGATTAAAGTCGCCAGTTTATTGAGCTTAGCTAATCATTTTTATACAATTCTCTAAGTTGGTGAGAGACTTTGATTGGCTACTACATGCAAGCACTTGGTGTCCACACGCACAAGCATAAGCGGTGATTGGTTACATCGGTACTGTCCACGCGCACAAACATAAGACATAATTGGTTGTGTTAATTAGAGCATACAAGACTTGTCTTAGTCCAATTGGTCAAGATAAGCCCCTGAATTGAGGTTGTTTGTGCCAAGTTCCCTTTATCATGGAATGTGCACCTGTGTTTTCCTAATTGGGATCTTTCTTCTTCTATCTTCTTATTTATTCTGTTCAAGGCCTTCTAAAGGCGCCTGGAACAATCTTGTGACCATGAGCTATTTTCAGGTCCAATAACTAACTTCCATATAACTGAACCCTACACCGGTCTCTTTTGGCCGGTGCGCTTGTGGTTCTGACCCGTCCTCTTCCCTCAGCTTCCGCCTCGTGCTCATGCCCTGCTCCATGTTTCAGCTCTGCCGCCCTCGCCGAGAGATGTCTTGCTACAGACCCTGCCTCCCTTTCCCCTGCGGACCAGCCCCCCTTGCAAACAGCTGCAATGAGCCTTGTGTTCTACGGTGCGCTGACTCCACCACCGTGATCGAACCCTCCCCGGTGGTGGTGACCCTGCCGGGCCCCATCCTCACCTCTTTCCCTCAGAGCACAGCCGTGGGATCCTCGCTGTCAGCTGCTGTTGGGAGTTCCCTCAGCGCCGGGGGGGTCCCCGTCTCTTCTGGGGGCGCCCTTGGATTTGGCAGATTCACAGGCCTCGGGAGCGGTCTGTGTGGGCCCCTGCGTTCATGCAGTCTCTGCTGGTAGGGCCAGCGGATGGCTCACGTTGGAAAGAGCAACCAGGAACGGAGAAACGAGATCTGGATCCAGCACCCGGGAGATGCCTGTGGTTTCCTAGTGCACGGGACACCTGCCTCTCCCCATGAGTGGAAGGGAGCCGCGTGTCATCCCTTGACATCGTGCCCTTCTTGCTCTTATTCTGCCTGTGCTTTCCTTGCTACTGCCAGGTAGCACCCTCATCCTCCCTCCTGGCCTTCATAGCTTTTGCCGTTGACCAAGGCAACATACTTCACTCGCCCTTGCTGTAGATGGGAGAGGATTCTCACTGGCTGCAGCTGCAACAGGGAGGAAGGAGCGCCTTGCAGGCGCTTTCTACCCCGCCGCAAAGGGTGATGTCCTCTTGCCCTGTGGAGCCCTGGACTTCTCATGCTCAGCGCTCTTCCCCCTCCCCTCAAAAGGCACACACGCTTTCTGTTCTCATTAAAGAAATGCTGCATCCCAGCCCGAGTCTCCTCGTGGTCCTTTCTCCTGAAATTGCACCTTTCTCCTGGGCAACGCGTGCTGTGGGGCTGGTGGTTTTCTCTACAGGCCGATGCACAGACTCCTGCCCAGCCGTTTCACGTGGCTCTTGCCTCATCCCTGGCCACGGGCAGGCCGGTTGCTTTGAAATGGACTTTGGCTTGGTCTCCCACCACGCCTCCGTGGTGAGCGGAAGAGGACGGAAGTGGCGAGGCCCAGTGGGGAAAGGCAGAGAAGTGCGTTTGGAGGCATGCTGACGGAGAGGGGGCACCTCTTCCTCCTGCCACCCGCCCTGTGCCCAGCTCTGTGTTGACCGGGCACAGAACCGGTGCAGGCAGTTTTGGTTGAGCCAGCAAAGGGACAGCTGGGGCTGTGAAATAGCCCGTCAAAGTGGTGCCACTGTGACCGTTTGAGGAAGGTGATGCTCACTCACAGGTGTCACTGTCAGTGATCTGTCACAAGAGTATCATGCGGGCTATGGGGACGAGGTGAGCTGAATGACAAGTGGCGGTTTTGTGCACCGAGAAGGCCTGCCAGAGCAAAGCATGACCTGAAGAGATTATCGGGGCAGTTTCCTATGCAGGCTGATCTTGTTTTTAACAGAGTGAAAGGGTTGGGGGAACCCCCAGGGCAAGCCCCTGCTTTGCCCAGGCATGGCCATGCAGTCGCCAGCCTGGAAGACTATTGCACGTGGAGTCAGTGATCACATCGTGGCCAATCCATTCCATGAACACTGTGTGACCGCTACTTGCTCCTCACGGATGTAGATTTAGTCAGTGTCATGTATGTACTGTTTTCTTCTGCCCGCTTGAAATATCATGGGGCTGTTCTGTACCAGGTGGGTGGGGGAGGGACGTGAAGAGAAAGAAATGGTGCAGGCTCCTCTTCTGGATCTCGGGAAGAAAGGCCCAACAACAAGTGGCTTAATAAAAAGCTGGTTTAATAAGATAGGGTAGGAAGAGGAATATAGGTAGCAAGTAAATCCTGCGTCCCTTCAGATGCTGGGCACCCTGCTGCCATGCAGCACTGGACAGAACCCAGGAGGATTTTCCCACAGTAAGCTGCGTGGATCCCACCTGTGGAGAGGTTCCTCCTGCCTACCATGCCGTGGGGCCTTTTATTTTGTGTAACAAACAGAATCATGTGTCTTCTCCTGACAGGTTGGAATGTTATCTCTGTCATAACATCCACCAGAGCACAGCACGGGCCGGCACGGGGCGCTCCAGCTGGTTCCCTTACAGCAGCTACTTATGCTAGGACATTGGGCTTTAAGTACAAGGCCTGATCGAGCAGACGTGGCCTGTTCAAGGTCACAAACGCCACAAATACAACGTCTACTGCAAGACTCCCCATACAAAGTCTTCTTGCACCAACTGTGCGCGCTGTTCCCAGGAACACTCTAGCTTTGTTAATATGTTAAGAATATTAGGATCTGTCACCCAAGGGAGCCTTCAAGGCTAAGTCCACATTCCAGGCCTGACTGCTATCAGTGACGGATAACATACGGAAGTTGTATTGTAATCAAGGCTCTGCAAGAGTGCAAGTGAACGCAGAGCTGGTGAACATCACCACGGGTGGCACCTGTGCAGCGTGCCATGCCCTGACCAATGGCTGCACCACCTTAGGGTTCCCACCATCAGACGGGATGAAGGATTCTACGATTTGCTCTCACCATTGCTATGTTAGTAATAAAATAATTATCTCCCTTGAAAGTGTTCGTGCCTTTCTCACTGGGTTCCCAAAAGAGCCAGCACTTTGTGCTTCAATACAGGCCCACCCACCTGTCTCCTGTGGGACACCCTACAGCCACAGAGCAAAGGGTTCTGCAGTCTGTCGGGGTCCAGCTGAACGGCAGTGCAACAAGCATCTGGTCTATCAGCCCCTCCTCCCAGTTTTGTATCATCTGCAAGCTTGCTGAGGGTGCACTCTGCTCCACGGTCGAGGTCGCTCCTGCAGTTGTTAAACAGCACTGGACCCGGTATCAATCCCTGTGCCACATGGCTACCTCCACCACAGACAAGGTTGTGATCCTGTAAGAGACTTGAGAAAGGACTGTGGTCTGCTCAGTATTCTCCAAATTCACAGAATCATGGAATCATAAAATAGTTTGGGTTGGAAGGGACCTTTAAAGGTCACCTAGTCCAACCCCTCCTGCAATGAGCAAGGGCATCTTCAACTAGATCAGGTTGCTCAGAGCCACGTCCAGCCTGACCTTGAATGTTTCCAGGGGTGGGGCATCTACCACCTCTCTGGGCAACCTGTTCCAGTGTTTCACCACCCTCATTGTAAAAAATTTCTTCTTTATTTCTAGCCTGAATCTACCTTCTTTTAGCTCCCCTTGTCCTATTGCCACAGGCCCTACTAAAAAGTTTGTCCCCATCTTTCTTACAGGGGGCGCTTCTTATGAGCCCCCTTTAAGTATTGAAAGGCCACAGTAAGGTCTCCCTGGAGCCTTCCCTTCTCCAGGCCGAACAACCTCAACTCTCTCGCTGTCCTCATGGCAGAGGGGTTCCATCCCTCTGATCATTTTCGTGGCCCTCCTCTTGGCCCGCTCCAACAGGTCGGCGTCTTTCCAGTGCTGAGGACTCCAGATCTGGACGCATACGCCAGGCGGGGTCTCCCGAGTGTGGAGTAGAGGGGCAGAATCACCTCCCTCGACCTGCTGGCCATGCTTCTTTTGATGCAGCCCAGGATACCGTTGGCTTTCTGGGCTGTGAGTGAACATTGCCAGCTCATGTCCAAGCCTTTCATCCACCAGTACCCCCAAGCCCTTCTCCGCAGGGCTGCACTCAACCCCTTCATCCCCCAGCCTGTATCGATACCAGGGGTCGCCCCGACCCAGGTGCAGGACCTTGCACTTGGACTTGTTGAACTTCATGAAGTTCGCATGGGCCCACTTCTCGAGCTTGGCCAGGTCCCTCTGGATGGCATCCTGTCCCTCAGGCATGTCAGCCGTATCACTCGGCTTGGTGTCGTCTGCAAACTTGCTGAGGGTGCACTCGATCCCACTGTCTATGTCGCTGATGAAGATATTAAACAGTACTGCTCCCAATACGGACCCCTGAGGGACACCACTTGTCACCCATCTCCATCTGGACATTGAGCCGTTGACCACTACCCTCTGGGTGTGACCATCCAAGCAATTCCTTATCCACCAAACAGTCCACCCATCAAATCCATATGCCTCCCATTTAGAGAGAAAGATGTTGTGGAGGACTGCCAGAGTTCAAGGGGCATCTGTACGACACTCTTAGTCATATGGTTCAGTCTTAGGTAGTCCTGTGAGGAGCAGGGAGTTGGACTCGATGATCCTTATGGGTCCCTTCCAACTGGAGATATTCTATGCTTCTACGATTCTATGACTACGCTCTTCTTTCTGCTGGATGCGTTACTGTTCATGCAGACAGAAGCACTCATGACAGACACACAGTCACCATTCTTCTCATTTTCTGCATTGCCTGTGGCACAGGCCACAGCAGCCAAAATACTACATTAAACAACCTCCTCCTGCACGTTGCTTTCCAGCTTCTCTTGCCATCCCACATGACTCAGAGGAATAAGATTTTTTCCAGCCACCAGCACGTTTACCATCCCATAAGCAGCTACAAGAGGCCACATAGAATCATAGAATAGTTTGGGTTGGAAGGGACCTTAAGGATCATCTAGTTCCAAACCCCTCCCCGCGCCCCCCCCCCGCCCCGGGCAGGGATACCTTCCACTAGATCAGGTTGCTCAAAGGCCCATCCAACCTGGCCTTGGATACTTCCAGGGAGGGGGCGTCCACAGCTTCTCTGGACGACCTGTTCCTGTGTCTCACCAGCCCCACAGGAAAGAATTTCTTCCTAACACCTAATGTAAATCTACCATCTCTCAGTTTAAAACTGTTGCCCCTGCTCTCAATCCACTAATCGTCCAGCCTGTATCCGTGGTTGGGATTGCCCCGACCTAGGTGCAGGGCCTTGCACTTGGCCTTCTTGAACTGCATGAGGTTCACACGGGCCCACCTCTCTAGCCTGTCAAGGTCCCTCTGGATGGCATCCCTTCCTTCTAGAGCATCGACCACACCACTCAGCTTGGTGTCATCCGCCAGCTTGCCGAGGGTGCGCTCAATCCCACTGTCCATGTCCCCGACAAAGATGTTAAATAATACTGGTGCCCGTCCGGACCCCTGAGGGACACCACTAATCACCAGTCTCCACCCGGACATTGAGCCGTCAACCACAGCTCTTTGAGTGCAACCATCCAGCCAGTTCCTTATCGACCGAGTGGTCCACCTGTCAAATCCATGTCTCTCCATTTTAGAGACAAGCATGTTGTGTGGGACAGTATCAAACGCTTCACACAAGTAGGTGACGTCAGTCGCTCTTCCCTTATCCACCAATGTTGTAACCCTGTCATAGAAGGCCACTAAGTTTGTCAGGCATGATTTGCCCTTAGTGAAGCTATGTGAGCTGTCACCAGTCACACCTCTGTTTTCCACGTGCCATAGCGCAGTTTCCAGGAGGATCTGCTCCATGATCTTGCCGGGCACAGAAGTGAGACTGACCCACCTGCAGCTCCCCAGATCTTCCTTTTTTCCCCTTTTTAAAAGTGGGGGTTGTTTTTCCCCTTTTCCAGTCACTGGGAACTTCACCAGTCTGCTGGGACTTTTCAAATTTGATGGAGAGTGGCTTAGCGACTTCATCTGCCAGTTCCTTCAGGACCCTCGGATGCATCTCATCAGGTCCCATGGACTTGTGCACATTCAGGTTTTTCAGTGGTCTCGAACCTGATCTTCTCTTGCGATGGGAGGGACTTCATTCCCCAGGTCCCCGCCTTAAGGTTCAGGGACTTGAGAGATGTGGGAAGAGTGATTGCCAGTGAAAACTGAGGCAAAAAAATATTGTTGAGTAGCTCAGCCTTCTCCACATCCATTGGGGGGTACAGTTTCTTTCATCTTCCTTTGTTGTCCTACGCACCGGCAGAAACTCTTCCAGTTATTTTTCATGTCCCTAGCCACGTTCAGCTCCAGCTGCGCCTTGGGTTCCTGACCCCCACCTTGCACTCCTGGGACACTGCCCTATAATCTCCCCAGGATGTGTATCCCTGCCTCCACTGCCTATGCATTTTGGTTTTGTGTTTCAGTTTGGCTAAGAGGTCTTGACTTAGCCAAGCTGGCCTCCTGCCTCCCCTGCCTGACTTCTTGCACGTTGGTTTTGAGAGCTTTAGCGCCCTAAGAAAAATGTCTGTCAATATCTCCCAGCTCTCATTTGCTCCTTTTATTGGGTTTGTGTGGCAAGGTTTTGGTAGTGGGGGGGTTACAGGGGCGGTTTCTGTCAGAAGCTGCTAGAAGCTTCCCCTGTGTTCGAGCGAGAGCCAATACCAGCCGTCTCTAAGACAGACCCGCCGCCGGCCAAGGCCGAGCCAATCAGCGATAGTGGGAGCGACTCTGTGATAACCTATTTAAGAAGGGAAAAAAGTTGCAGTGGGCACAGAAACGGCAGCCGGAGAGAGGAATGAGAACACGTAAGAGAAACAAGCCTGCAGACACCAAGGTCAGTGAAGAAGGAGGGGGAGGAGGCGCTCCAGGCGCCAGAGCAGAGATTCCCCTGCAGCCTGTGGTGAAGACCATGGTGAGGCAGGCTGTCCCCCTGCAGCCCATGGAGGTCCACGGTGGAGCAGATATCCAGCTGCAGCCCGTGGGGCACCCCACACCGGAGCAGGGGGATGCCCGAAGGAGGCTGTGATTCTGTGGGAAGCCCACGCTGGAGCAGGCTCCTGCCAGGACCTGTGGATCTGTGGAGAGAGGAGCCCACAGAGCAGGTTTTCTGGCAGGACTTGCAACCCCGTGGGGGACACACACTGGAGCAGCGTGTTCCTGAAGGACTGCACGCTGTGGAAGGGACCCATGCTGGAGCAGTTTGCGAAGAACTGCAGCCCGTGGGAAGGACGCACGTTGGAGAAGTTTGTGGAGGACTGTCTCCCGTGGGAGGGACCCCACGCTGGAGCAGGGGAAGAGTGTGATGGGTCCTGCCCCTGAAGAGGATGAAGCGGCAGAGACAACGTGTGATGAACTGACCGTAATCCCCATTCCCCGTCCCCCTGTGCCACTGGTTGGGGGGGGCGGGGTGTAGGTAGAGAATCCAGGAGTGGAGCTGTGCCCGGGAAGAAGGGAGGGGTGGAGGGAAGGTGTTCTGAGGTTTGGTTTTATTTCTCATTACCCTACTCTGGTTGATTGGCAATAAATTAAGTTAATTTTCCCCAAGTTGAGTCTGTTTTGCCCATGACGGTAATTGGTTGAGTGATCTCTCCCTGTCCTTATCTCGACCCACGAGTCCTTTGTTTTCTCTCCCCTGTCCAGCTGAGGGGGAGGGGGGGAGGGGGGAGTGCTAGAACGGCTTTGGTGGGCACCTGGCATTCAGCCAGGGTTAACCCACCACATTCTTTTATCTCCGAGGGCAGTTTCCCAAGGGATCCCATGCACTAGCACCCTAAACAGCCAAAAGTTTGCCTTTCTGAGGGTTAGGGTCCTGACTCTACTCTTTACCCGTCCTGCACCCCTCAAGATTGAGAATTCGACCAGGGCATGATAGCTGCAGCCCACAGGAAGGCAGAGGATCACCCTGCACTCAAACCCTGGCCTTTTTACATCAAAAAGCGCAATACTTCCTGCCAGAGAAAAGTTACCAAGGGGAGATGCAATTTGGCTTAAGTGGCTTGATTTGATTTGATTCAGTTTGGAATGGTGTCGTTTGAGTTTGTGTTTGGCTTGTTTGGGAAGGTTGGGTTGGGCTGCTCTGTGCTGGGTGGGATGCGGCTGAGTTGGGTTTGTGTGGGTTAGGTTTGGCTTGGTTTCCCAACAAGGGCAATGGGCTTTGTGTGTCCCTCCGTGTGTGCAGCTGGTGTGCATCAGCATGCACCTGTTGACATATGCATTCGGTGAGGCCTGTGATGATCTCACTGTTCAGCAGTCCTTGTGGCTCACCCTCTGCCCAATTCATACAGGCATCAGCACTACATCAAAGGGGAGGCCAAAGAGCTGAGCTGGTCACTCTCATCAGGAAGGTCCAGCTGTTTCACTCCTGGATGTGAATGGTGGTGTTCCTAGAAGACGCCACCTTTGTGTTTCTTCTTCCCAAGGGGCATATGAGCTCAGCTCAGAGGGTTTATTGTTTACTGAAAAACAAGTCTATCAAAGGAATGGGCAAAAGTTCAAAGAGCCTTACGACTCCTCGCCTGAGGCCGATCCAAGACAAAATGGGTTTGTTTTTCCCCTCGTGCTCATCCTGGCGGCCATCAGCCTCTGTGGGATGTGGTAAAGGCAGGGAACCAGAGCTCCCAGGTGCTTTTGTGGGGTCAGGGTCAGAGCAACATAGTTCCCTTACTGGGTCCAAGAAAGCTGAAGACTGCAAGAGCTGGGCAGAGGATGAGCCACAAAGAGGCTGGCCGGCCATTGCCCAAATGTCTAAACATACCTGCTAAGCGTATGAGTCTCTGCTGTTCAGGCCAAGGCCCTGAGCTGGAAGCAATGGTGAGGTGACTTCCGGTGCTGAATTCCTCAGTGGCTGAAGGGCAGTGTGCGGTGTGGAGGGGTGGTGGTGGTGGCCGTGCTCCAGGAATGTGCGTGGCCAGCACACCACTTGGCGTCTCTGCAAGCAGCTGAGAGGAGATGGATAACAACGTCCTGTGGCCTTAGGGAGCAACATAATGACTGCTGGACCTCAAAGGGCACATTTCAGTCTTGCCCACGTGTTAGATGGGAGCAAAACCTCTCAGATGAAAGGGGGAAAGATGTAATCATCCAGGAGAGCTTTGCAAGCAAATACTGCTAGTTAGCAAAGTGTTTCATGCATAAAGAACGCTTCAGGACCCCCGAAGGCTTGGAGACAGGGTATAAAAGTCCATGCGTCTCCAGGCCTTGCCATCCACTGCCCTTGCTGCCACCTCCTCAGTCAGCCAGGTAAGTCTGAACCCACCCGGTCTCTTTTGGCCGGTGCGCTTGTGGTTCTGACCCGTCCTCTTCCCTCAGCTTCCGCCTCGTGCTCATGCCCTGCTCCATGTTTCAGCTCTGCTGCCCTCGCCGAGAGATGTCTTGCTACAGACCCTGCCTCCCTTTCCCCTGCGGACCAGCCCCCCTTGCAAACAGCTGCAATGAGCCTTGTGTTCTACGGTGCGCTGACTCCACCACCGTGATCGAACCCTCCCCGGTGGTGGTGACCCTGCCGGGCCCCATCCTCACCTCTTTCCCTCAGAGCACAGCCGTGGGATCCTCGCTGTCAGCTGCTGTTGGGAGTTCCCTCAGCGCCGGGGGGGTCCCCGTCTCTTCTGGGGGCGCCCTTGGATTTGGCAGATTCACAGGCCTCGGGAGCGGTCTGTGTGGGCCCCTGCGTTCATGCAGTCTCTGCTGGTAGGGCCAGCGGATGGCTCACGTTGGAAAGAGCAACCAGGAACGGAGAAACGAGATCTGGATCCAGCACCCGGGAGATGCCTGTGGTTTCCTAGTGCACGGGACACCTGCCTCTCCCCATGAGTGGAAGGGAGCCGCGTGTCATCCCTTGACATCGTGCCCTTCTTGCTCTTATTCTGCCTGTGCTTTCCTTGCTACTGCCAGGTAGCACCCTCATCCTCCCTCCTGGCCTTCATAGCTTTTGCCGTTGACCAAGGCAACATACTTCACTCGCCCTTGCTGTAGATGGGAGAGGATTCTCACTGGCTGCAGCTGCAACAGGGAGGAAGGAGCGCCTTGCAGGCGCTTTCTACCCCGCCGCAAAGGGTGATGTCCTCTTGCCCTGTGGAGCCCTGGACTTCTCATGCTCAGCGCTCTTCCCCCTCCCCTCAAAAGGCACACACGCTTTCTGTTCTCATTAAAGAAATGCTGCATCCCAGCCCGAGTCTCCTCGTGGTCCTTTCTCCTGAAATTGCACCTTTCTCCTGGGCAACGCGTGCTGTGGGGCTGGTGGTTTTCTCTACAGGCCGATGCACAGACTCCTGCCCAGCCGTTTCACGTGGCTCTTGCCTCATCCCTGGCCACGGGCAGGCCGGTTGCTTTGAAATGGACTTTGGCTTGGTCTCCCACCACGCCTCCGTGGTGAGCGGAAGAGGACGGAAGTGGCGAGGCCCAGTGGGGAAAGGCAGAGAAGTGCGTTTGGAGGCATGCTGACGGAGAGGGGGCACCTCTTCCTCCTGCCACCCGCCCTGTGCCCAGCTCTGTGTTGACCAGGCACAGAACCGGTGCAGGCAGTTTTGGTTGAGCCAGCAAAGGGACAGCTGGGGCTGTGAAATAGCCCGTCAAAGTGGTGCCACTGTGACCGTTTGAGGAAGGTGATGCTCACTCACAGGTGTCACTGTCAGTGATCTGTCACAAGAGTATCATGCGGGCTATGGGGACGAGGTGAGCTGAATGACAAGTGGCGGTTTTGTGCACCGAGAAGGCCTGCCAGAGCAAAGCATGACCTGAAGAGATTATCGGGGCAGTTTCCTATGCAGGCTGATCTTGTTTTTAACAGAGTGAAAGGGTTGGGGGAACCCCCAGGGCAAGCCCCTGCTTTGCCCAGGCATGGCCATGCAGTCGCCAGCCTGGAAGACTATTGCACGTGGAGTCAGTGATCACATCGTGGCCAATCCATTCCATGAACACTGTGTGACCGCTACTTGCTCCTCACGGATGTAGATTTAGTCAGTGTCATGTATGTACTGTTTTCTTCTGCCCGCTTGAAATATCATGGGGCTGTTCTGTACCAGGTGGGTGGGGGAGGGACGTGAAGAGAAAGAAATGGTGCAGGCTCCTCTTCTGGATCTCGGGAAGAAAGGCCCAACAACAAGTGGCTTAATAAAAAGCTGGTTTAATAAGATAGGGTAGGAAGAGGAATATAGGTAGCAAGTAAATCCTGCGTCCCTTCAGATGCTGGGCACCCTGCTGCCATGCAGCACTGGACAGAACCCAGGAGGATTTTCCCACAGTAAGCTGCGTGGATCCCACCTGTGGAGAGGTTCCTCCTGCCTACCATGCCGTGGGGCCTTTTATTTTGTGTAACAAACAGAATCATGTGTCTTCTCCTGACAGGTTGGAATGTTATCTCTGTCATAACATCCACCAGAGCACAGCACGGGCCGGCACGGGGCGCTCCAGCTGGTTCCCTTACAGCAGCTACTTATGCTAGGACATTGGGCTTTAAGTACAAGGCCTGATCGAGCAGACGTGGCCTGTTCAAGGTCACAAACGCCACAAATACAACGTCTACTGCAAGACTCCCCATACAAAGTCTTCTTGCACCAACTGTGCGCGCTGTTCCCAGGAACACTCTAGCTTTGTTAATATGTTAAGAATATTAGGATCTGTCACCCAAGGGAGCCTTCAAGGCTAAGTCCACATTCCAGGCCTGACTGCTATCAGTGACGGATAACATACGGAAGTTGTATTGTAATCAAGGCTCTGCAAGAGTGCAAGTGAACGCAGAGCTGGTGAACATCACCACGGGTGGCACCTGTGCAGCGTGCCATGCCCTGACCAATGGCTGCACCACCTTAGGGTTCCCACCATCAGACGGGATGAAGGATTCTACGATTTGCTCTCACCATTGCTATGTTAGTAATAAAATAATTATCTCCCTTGAAAGTGTTTGTGCCTTTCTCACTGGGTTCCCAAAAGAGCCAGCACTTTGTGCTTCAATACAGGCCCACCCACCTGTCTCCTGTGGGACACCCTACAGCCACAGAGCAAAGGGTTCTGCAGTCTGTCGGGGTCCAGCTGAACGGCAGTGCAACAAGCATCTGGTCTATCAGCCCCTCCTCCCAGTTTTGTATCATCTGCAAGCTTGCTGAGGGTGCACTCTGCTCCACGGTCGAGGTCGCTCCTGCAGTTGTTAAACAGCACTGGACCCGGTATCAATCCCTGTGCCACATGGCTACCTCCACCACAGACAAGGTTGTGATCCTGTAAGAGACTTGAGAAAGGACTGTGGTCTGCTCAGTATTCTCCAAATTCACAGAATCATGGAATCATAAAATAGTTTGGGTTGGAAGGGACCTTTAAAGGTCACCTAGTCCAACCCCTCCTGCAATGAGCAAGGGCATCTTCAACTAGATCAGGTTGCTCAGAGCCACGTCCAGCCTGACCTTGAATGTTTCCAGGGGTGGGGCATCTACCACCTCTCTGGGCAACCTGTTCCAGTGTTTCACCACCCTCATTGTAAAAAATTTCTTCTTTATTTCTAGCCTGAATCTACCTTCTTTTAGCTCCCCTTGTCCTATTGCCACAGGCCCTACTAAAAAGTTTGTCCCCATCTTTCTTACAGGGGGCGCTTCTTATGAGCCCCCTTTAAGTATTGAAAGGCCACAGTAAGGTCTCCCTGGAGCCTTCCCTTCTCCAGGCCGAACAACCTCAACTCTCTCGCTGTCCTCATGGCAGAGGGGTTCCATCCCTCTGATCATTTTCGTGGCCCTCCTCTTGGCCCGCTCCAACAGGTCGGCGTCTTTCCAGTGCTGAGGACTCCAGATCTGGACACATACGCCAGGCGGGGTCTCCCGAGTGTGGAGTAGAGGGGCAGAATCACCTCCCTCGACCTGCTGGCCATGCTTCTTTTGATGCAGCCCAGGATACCGTTGGCTTTCTGGGCTGTGAGTGAACATTGCCAGCTCATGTCCAAGCCTTTCATCCACCAGTACCCCCAAGCCCTTCTCCGCAGGGCTGCACTCAACCCCTTCATCCCCCAGCCTGTATCGATACCAGGGGTCGCCCCGACCCAGGTGCAGGACCTTGCACTTGGACTTGTTGAACTTCATGAAGTTCGCA
Organism: Astur gentilis; assembly: GCF_929443795.1. Taxonomy (NCBI): domain Eukaryota; kingdom Metazoa; phylum Chordata; class Aves; order Accipitriformes; family Accipitridae; genus Astur; species Astur gentilis. Next base: position 1,335,765 of record NC_064889.1, read on the forward strand.
TGGGCCCACTTCTCGAGCTTGGCCAGGTCCCTCTGGATGGCATCCTGTCCCTCAGGCATGTCAGCCGTATCACTCGGCTTGGTGTCGTCTGCAAACTTGCTGAGGGTGCACTCGATCCCACTGTCTATGTCGCTGATGAAGATATTAAACAGTACTGCTCCCAATACGGACCCCTGAGGGACACCACTTGTCACCCATCTCCATCTGGACATTGAGCCGTTGACCACTACCCTCTGGGTGTGACCATCCAAGCAATTCCTTATCCACCAAACAGTCCACCCATCAAATCCATATGCCTCCCATTTAGAGAGAAAGATGTTGTGGAGGACTGCCAGAGTTCAAGGGGCATCTGTACGACACTCTTAGTCATATGGTTCAGTCTTAGGTAGTCCTGTGAGGAGCAGGGAGTTGGACTCGATGATCCTTATGGGTCCCTTCCAACTGGAGATATTCTATGCTTCTACGATTCTATGACTACGCTCTTCTTTCTGCTGGATGCGTTACTGTTCATGCAGACAGAAGCACTCATGACAGACACACAGTCACCATTCTTCTCATTTTCTGCATTGCCTGTGGCACAGGCCACAGCAGCCAAAATACTACATTAAACAACCTCCTCCTGCACGTTGCTTTCCAGCTTCTCTTGCCATCCCACATGACTCAGAGGAATAAGATTTTTTCCAGCCACCAGCACGTTTACCATCCCATAAGCAGCTACAAGAGGCCACATAGAATCATAGAATAGTTTGGGTTGGAAGGGACCTTAAGGATCATCTAGTTCCAAACCCCTCCCCGCGCCCCCCCCCGCCCCGGGCAGGGATACCTTCCACTAGATCAGGTTGCTCAAAGGCCCATCCAACCTGGCCTTGGATACTTCCAGGGAGGGGGCGTCCACAGCTTCTCTGGACGACCTGTTCCTGTGTCTCACCAGCCCCACAGGAAAGAATTTCTTCCTAACACCTAATGTAAATCTACCATCTCTCAGTTTAAAACTGTTGCCCCTGCTCTCAATCCACTAATCGTCCAGCCTGTATCCGTGGTTGGGATTGCCCCGACCTAGGTGCAGGGCCTTGCACTTGGCCTTCTTGAACTGCATGAGGTTCACACGGGCCCACCTCTCTAGCCTGTCAAGGTCCCTCTGGATGGCATCCCTTCCTTCTAGAGCATCGACCACACCACTCAGCTTGGTGTCATCCGCCAGCTTGCCGAGGGTGCGCTCAATCCCACTGTCCATGTCCCCGACAAAGATGTTAAATAATACTGGTGCCCGTCCGGACCCCTGAGGGACACCACTAATCACCAGTCTCCACCCAGACATTGAGCCGTCAACCACAGCTCTTTGAGTGCAACCATCCAGCCAGTTCCTTATCGACCGAGTGGTCCACCTGTCAAATCCATGTCTCTCCATTTTAGAGACAAGCATGTTGTGTGGGACAGTATCAAACGCTTCACACAAGTAGGTGACGTCAGTCGCTCTTCCCTTATCCACCAATGTTGTAACCCTGTCATAGAAGGCCACTAAGTTTGTCAGGCATGATTTGCCCTTAGTGAAGCTATGTGGGCTGTCACCAGTCACACCTCTGTTTTCCACGTGCCATAGCGCAGTTTCCAGGAGGATCTGCTCCATGATCTTGCCGGGCACAGAAGTGAGACTGACCCACCTGCAGCTCCCCAGATCTTCCTTTTTTCCCCTTTTTAAAAGTGGGGGTTGTTTTTCCCCTTTTCCAGTCACTGGGAACTTCACCAGTCTGCTGGGACTTTTCAAATTTGATGGAGAGTGGCTTAGCGACTTCATCTGCCAGTTCCTTCAGGACCCTCGGATGCATCTCATCAGGTCCCATGGACTTGTGCACATTCAGGTTTTTCAGTGGTCTCGAACCTGATCTTCTCTTGCGATGGGAGGGACTTCATTCCCCAGGTCCCCGCCTTAAGGTTCAGGGACTTGAGAGATGTGGGAAGAGTGATTGCCAGTGAAAACTGAGGCAAAAAAATATTGTTGAGTAGCTCAGCCTTCTCCACATCCATTGGGGGGTACAGTTTCTTTCATCTTCCTTTGTTGTCCTACGCACCGGCAGAAACTCTTCCAGTTATTTTTCATGTCCCTAGCCACGTTCAGCTCCAGCTGCGCCTTGGGTTCCTGACCCCCACCTTGCACTCCTGGGACACTGCCCTATAATCTCCCCAGGATGTGTATCCCTGCCTCCACTGCCTATGCATTTTGGTTTTGTGTTTCAGTTTGGCTAAGAGGTCTTGACTTAGCCAAGCTGGCCTCCTGCCTCCCCTGCCTGACTTCTTGCACGTTGGTTTTGAGAGCTTTAGCGCCCTAAGAAAAATGTCTGTCAATATCTCCCAGCTCTCATTTGCTCCTTTTATTGGGTTTGTGTGGCAAGGTTTTGGTAGTGGGGGGGTTACAGGGGCGGTTTCTGTCAGAAGCTGCTAGAAGCTTCCCCTGTGTTCGAGCGAGAGCCAATACCAGCCGTCTCTAAGACAGACCCGCCGCCGGCCAAGGCCGAGCCAATCAGCGATAGTGGGAGCGACTCTGTGATAACCTATTTAAGAAGGGAAAAAAGTTGCAGTGGGCACAGAAACGGCAGCCGGAGAGAGGAATGAGAACACGTAAGAGAAACAAGCCTGCAGACACCAAGGTCAGTGAAGAAGGAGGGGGAGGAGGCGCTCCAGGCGCCAGAGCAGAGATTCCCCTGCAGCCTGTGGTGAAGACCATGGTGAGGCAGGCTGTCCCCCTGCAGCCCATGGAGGTCCACGGTGGAGCAGATATCCAGCTGCAGCCCGTGGGGCACCCCACACCGGAGCAGGGGGATGCCCGAAGGAGGCTGTGATTCTGTGGGAAGCCCACGCTGGAGCAGGCTCCTGCCAGGACCTGTGGATCTGTGGAGAGAGGAGCCCACAGAGCAGGTTTTCTGGCAGGACTTGCAACCCCGTGGGGGACACACACTGGAGCAGCGTGTTCCTGAAGGACTGCACGCTGTGGAAGGGACCCATGCTGGAGCAGTTTGCGAAGAACTGCAGCCCGTGGGAAGGACGCACGTTGGAGAAGTTTGTGGAGGACTGTCTCCCGTGGGAGGGACCCCACGCTGGAGCAGGGGAAGAGTGTGATGGGTCCTGCCCCTGAAGAGGATGAAGCGGCAGAGACAACGTGTGATGAACTGACCGTAATCCCCATTCCCCGTCCCCCTGTGCCACTGGTTGGGGGGGGCGGGGTGTAGGTAGAGAATCCAGGAGTGGAGCTGTGCCCGGGAAGAAGGGAGGGGTGGAGGGAAGGTGTTCTGAGGTTTGGTTTTATTTCTCATTACCCTACTCTGGTTGATTGGCAATAAATTAAGTTAATTTTCCCCAAGTTGAGTCTGTTTTGCCCATGACGGTAATTGGTTGAGTGATCTCTCCCTGTCCTTATCTCGACCCACGAGTCCTTTGTTTTCTCTCCCCTGTCCAGCTGAGGGGGAGGGGGGGAGGGGGGAGTGCTAGAACGGCTTTGGTGGGCACCTGGCATTCAGCCAGGGTTAACCCACCACATTCTTTTATCTCCGAGGGCAGTTTCCCAAGGGATCCCATGCACTAGCACCCTAAACAGCCAAAAGTTTGCCTTTCTGAGGGTTAGGGTCCTGACTCTACTCTTTACCCGTCCTGCACCCCTCAAGATTGAGAATTCGACCAGGGCATGATAGCTGCAGCCCACAGGAAGGCAGAGGATCACCCTGCACTCAAACCCTGGCCTTTTTACATCAAAAAGCGCAATACTTCCTGCCAGAGAAAAGTTACCAAGGGGAGATGCAATTTGGCTTAAGTGGCTTGATTTGATTTGATTCAGTTTGGAATGGTGTCGTTTGAGTTTGTGTTTGGCTTGTTTGGGAAGGTTGGGTTGGGCTGCTCTGTGCTGGGTGGGATGCGGCTGAGTTGGGTTTGTGTGGGTTAGGTTTGGCTTGGTTTCCCAACAAGGGCAATGGGCTTTGTGTGTCCCTCCGTGTGTGCAGCTGGTGTGCATCAGCATGCACCTGTTGACATATGCATTCAGTGAGGCCTGTGATGATCTCACTGTTCAGCAGTCCTTGTGGCTCACCCTCTGCCCAATTCATACAGGCATCAGCACTACATCAAAGGGGAGGCCAAAGAGCTGAGCTGGTCACTCTCATCAGGAAGGTCCAGCTGTTTCACTCCTGGATGTGAATGGTGGTGTTCCTAGAAGACGCCACCTTTGTGTTTCTTCTTCCCAAGGGGCATATGAGCTCAGCTCAGAGGGTTTATTGTTTACTGAAAAACAAGTCTATCAAAGGAATGGGCAAAAGTTCAAAGAGCCTTACGACTCCTCGCCTGAGGCCGATCCAAGACAAAATGGGTTTGTTTTTCCCCTCGTGCTCATCCTGGCGGCCATCAGCCTCTGTGGGATGTGGTAAAGGCAGGGAACCAGAGCTCCCAGGTGCTTTTGTGGGGTCAGGGTCAGAGCAACATAGTTCCCTTACTGGGTCCAAGAAAGCTGAAGACTGCAAGAGCTGGGCAGAGGATGAGCCACAAAGAGGCTGGCCGGCCATTGCCCAAATGTCTAAACATACCTGCTAAGCGTATGAGTCTCTGCTGTTCAGGCCAAGGCCCTGAGCTGGAAGCAATGGTGAGGTGACTTCCGGTGCTGAATTCCTCAGTGGCTGAAGGGCAGTGTGCGGTGTGGAGGGGTGGTGGTGGTGGCCGTGCTCCAGGAATGTGCGTGGCCAGCACACCACTTGGCGTCTCTGCAAGCAGCTGAGAGGAGATGGATAACAACGTCCTGTGGCCTTAGGGAGCAACATAATGACTGCTGGACCTCAAAGGGCACATTTCAGTCTTGCCCACGTGTTAGATGGGAGCAAAACCTCTCAGATGAAAGGGGGAAAGATGTAATCATCCAGGAGAGCTTTGCAAGCAAATACTGCTAGTTAGCAAAGTGTTTCATGCATAAAGAATGCTTCAGGACCCCCGAAGGCTTGGAGACAGGGTATAAAAGTCCATGCGTCTCCAGGCCTTGCCATCCACTGCCCTTGCTGCCACCTCCTCAGTCAGCCAGGTAAGTCTGAACCCACCCGGTCTGTAGGGTTTAGGGATTAATCCGTGCGGGGCCCGGACGACGAAACACCAATGTGATGATTAAAGTCGCCAGTTTATTGAGCTTAGCTAATCATTTTTATACAATTCTCTAAGTTGGTGAGAGACTTTGATTGGCTACTACATGCAAGCACTTGGTGTCCACACGCACAAGCATAAGCGGTGATTGGTTACATCGGTACTGTCCACGCGCACAAACATAAGACATAATTGGTTGTGTTAATTAGAGCATACAAGACTTGTCTTAGTCCAATTGGTCAAGATAAGCCCCTGAATTGAGGTTGTTTGTGCCAAGTTCCCTTTATCATGGAATGTGCACCTGTGTTTTCCTAATTGGGATCTTTCTTCTTCTATCTTCTTATTTATTCTGTTCAAGGCCTTCTAAAGGCGCCTGGAACAATCTTGTGACCATGAGCTATTTTCAGGTCCAATAACTAACTTCCATATAACTGAACCCTACATCTCCCCCTCTCTCGCCTTTTTTTTTTTTTTTTTTTTTTTTTTTTTTTGAATAGCATATTGCTGTCTTGTTCCGCAAACTTAGCCCAGCAATCAGTAGGTGTCAGTTTTATGTGGGTGTCCCTACAGAGGCAACTATGGTTTTGCTGCACACCAGCCTGATGCTCTTCGGAAAATCCCGGTATTTATACATTTTCAGAGGAATGGATTTTAGCACACGTGGCCAGCGTGTGCCAAAAGCCACCTCAATTAAAAACCTATGACGCATGCACTCGCTGGCCAGGCGCACTGCACAAGTCATAGTTATCTTATCAATTCGTTCATGGGCTTTGTGATGCGGCCGTAATGCACTGAGAATTTTAATCTGTTACGTTAGCTAAGATGACCTACGCATTAGTTTTTGGCTGAGGTGGAATTTGTATTGCCGCACCATCTATGATGCTTCAGGTGATGATGGTCGCATAAATCAAACGGAAGTCCATCAGGGGCTGGCACCTGTGAAAACATAAGCAGAATCTCGCCCCGAGGTTATTAATGAAAAATGGACTCTCCCATCACCCTATTTCTAGATTGTTAACTGAGTCTATGACCTTACTTCTAATTTCAGTTTTAACTAACTGTTTAGCAAAAAAATTTTTTTTTTTTTTTTTTTTTTTTTTTTTAATGAATGACTACATATCAGGTATCGTAAAACTACTTCCACACTTGGCTTCCGTGAGTAATGTTTCGCCGAGGACTGATTAACATTAAACTATATATATATTTATTTATTCTCTACAGCACTTATTCTAAACAGCTTATCCTCTATACAATGTTATAGGTTAGTAGGTTAGTTGATTATGATTAGTTGAATGTCTGTTACAGTGGTTAAAAAAAAATTTTTTTTTTTTTTTTTTTTTTGATGATTTACTCTCTTTTCTACCCACTCGCACTAAAATACATATCCAAAAACGATATCATACTCCATGTTTTTTACACGCATTCTTAATCTCCACATTGACTGCTGGTCTCCGTTGTGATTTGTCTAGTCGGTCTATCTAGGGCTTCAGGACCTGCTGACGTCTCCGCTGCCTCTTGCTCTTCTGAGTTGTCTGTGGCATCTGGTCGCTCAATCCACGGCTTGACCCATTTCGCCGGTATCCAATGGGGTTGTTCGTTACCTGTGGAAACACAAGCATGCCCTCTTCCCCACGTAAATAATTTGCAAGGTCCTTGCCACTGCTGTAAAACCGGATCGAATACTGAAACTTGCGGCTGATTTTTATCAACATTTTTGTTCCCACACATATGCCTATTAGTTGGGATCTGATCCTCAGTACCACGTGGCTGTAGCCAATTCAAAACATACAGTGCTTTGCTTATTAACTCTTGGGTAGTACAGTGCCGCATATCTTCCCCCGTTTTTAAAATGTTTAAACGATCCTTTAAGGTCCGATGTGCACGTTCAACAATAGCTTGACCAGTGGAATTGTGGGGTACGCCAAAATTATGAGCTACCCCCCACATCTGTAAAAATGTTTCTAATGACTGTGAGCGATATCCCGGGCCATTGTCTGTTTTAATTTCTGTTGGCACTCCCATGGCAGCAAATGCTGCCAAAAGGTGCTTAATTACGTCTTTAGCATTGGTTGATATATGAACAGTAGCCCACATAAGGTTCGAATATGTGTCAATAGATACATGAATAAATTTATATCTCCCAAAACTGGGATATTCCGTAACATCTGTTTGCCAAATTTGCAATGGTGATAATCCCCGGGGGTTCACCCCTTGTGGTTGTAAGTTTTGAATATTCGCACAGTCTGGGCAAGCAGCAAGAATAGCTCTGGTTTGCTGCAATGGAAGATTAAATTGTTTACTCAGCGCTTTTGCCGACTGATGATAAAATTTATGGGATAGCAGAGCTTGTCCAAAGAAATCAGGTTTGGGTGTATTAAAATAGATGTTTGCATTGGCTACTACCAGTTGATCCGCGCGCGCATTACCTTCCACAATGAATCCCGGCAGCGTTGTATGGCTACGAACATGATCGATAAAAAATAAGTCTGTCCGTTCTTCTAGTAACATCCATAATTTTAAAAGTGTCATAAACAGCTGCTTATTGTTTACAGTTTTTAGTAGGGACCTATGCATACGTTTGACTATCCCCATGACATATTGAGAATCTGAAATAATGTTGACAGGTGTTTTATCCCATTTTTTAAAAACAGAGCATACGGCTAATAGCTCGAGCACTTGTACTGACCCCTCTGACAGAATGACTTTGGATTTCCAGGATCCATCCTGTAAATATACAAACCCTGCTTTACCTGTCTTGCTGCTAGCATCAGTAAAAACGGTAATGGCTTCCAGCGGCTTATTGCTGCAAATAGAGTGCGGTTCCATTGTTAACATTGTTTTAAATAATGGGTGGGGGGGGGGTAGTGATTATCTACTTCCCCCTTGAAGTCCAGCAGAGCTACTGCAAGGCAGTCATTTTTCATCATGGCATTACTCACAATATCAAGTGACATAGGTAAAATGATTTTGTCCATTTGCCTCCCTGAAATTTGTATCGCCCTTACCCCTGCTTTTTGAATGCACATCCCCAGAGCTTCAATTCTAGTGACTACCGTTTTTGACATGCTAGCAGGCAAGAATATCCATTCTAGTATTACCAATGGGTTTTGTTTTTGTTGCTCACCCCACTGACCCAAAATTCCCGCAACTTCCTTATCTGAGTTACATACATACAAATTTATGGGCAAATCAGGGATATATCTGCCAGACATAGATGATGTGATTTTCTGCTCAATTGCTGTCAAGGCTTGCTGCTCGGGCGCACTTAGATGTAGTACAGAAGTTAGGCTATTGCTGCCCCGCAATAAGTCCAACAGTGGTTGTAAGTCTGTATTGGTGATACCACAATAAGGCCGGATCCACTGCAGGTCTCCGACAAGTTTTTGTACATCATGTACATTTCGTATGTCTTTGTGTAGCGATAGCTTTTGTGGATGTACAGAGGCTTCTGCAACCTCTCACAGACCCCAGGAAAGTTTGACCGGCTGCTGTTAGTCCGTGCCGGCACAGATCGAGGCTGCGTTGCTATGTGTTGAGGGCACGCACGTCTCAAATGCCCTGGTTGACCACACCGATGACACGCGGGGGGGTCTTTGTATGGGCCGTAGTCTCCTTTTCCCTGTCGCACCATCAGTCGTAATGCTACCGCGAGTGCTACAGCGTGAGCTTCAGCATGTATTTTAGCTTTCTCTTGTTCTTGTATTATAGTAGCCAAATCCTCGTTTGCATTATTTGAATCAGGGTATATGCTAGGTATAATTTGTTCATGTTGAACGGTGGTATCTGGGGGCTGTTTTCTCATAGGCGGATTTTTACTCACTCCCTGATTCTGTAGAGTTTCCTTTAATCGTACAGTTAGGGAGGCTTGGGAACTGTCAGATGGCTGATTAATATCGGCAGTCCCAGGGAGTGGAGCAGAAGTCAAGAGCACAGGAGCAGGCGGACAAGCTCCAAAAAGTCTCTCTCGCTGCATTATGTTTTTCTCCCCGCTTTTCCCTTTCGCTTGCGGTTGGAGAGAGAGAGCAGCAAAAGCAGACACAGACGTTTTACGATCTGCTTTCATTTCTTACAGAGTTGTCTTAATCAATTTCCATAAAGTTGCAAGATCTTTAACTTCTTTAGACCCGTCACTAATTTCATCCCATAGGGAGGTTCCGATAGCTTTCTGGGTACTAAGCTCAAAAGCTGTACCCACACTAATTGAAAGGTTTCTGTCCTTTTTAATATTTTTCTCTGTTTTTTCAACCAGCCTCATAAATATCTTTCCGGCTGTCTTTTCCCTCGCAGATGCTGCGAAACCCTTGCCGCCCTTTTTATCAACGTAAGCTTACGATTTTACCTGCTTTTCCCAAGCAGTGTCCTGCCTCTCTCGAGCAGTGCCGGTGCTGTCTTTCAAGCCACCGTGGTCCGCGGCAATTCCCCCGCCTTTTCAGTAGCGTTGCCTCTTGTTCCTCTTCGGATCACGTCGGGGTCACCAAATGTAGGGTTTAGGGATTAATCCGTGCGGGGCCCGGACGACGAAACACCAATGTGATGATTAAAGTCGCCAGTTTATTGAGCTTAGCTAATCATTTTTATACAATTCTCTAAGTTGGTGAGAGACTTTGATTGGCTACTACATGCAAGCACTTGGTGTCCACACGCACAAGCATAAGCGGTGATTGGTTACATCGGTACTGTCCACGCGCACAAACATAAGACATAATTGGTTGTGTTAATTAGAGCATACAAGACTTGTCTTAGTCCAATTGGTCAAGATAAGCCCCTGAATTGAGGTTGTTTGTGCCAAGTTCCCTTTATCATGGAATGTGCACCTGTGTTTTCCTAATTGGGATCTTTCTTCTTCTATCTTCTTATTTATTCTGTTCAAGGCCTTCTAAAGGCGCCTGGAACAATCTTGTGACCATGAGCTATTTTCAGGTCCAATAACTAACTTCCATATAACTGAACCCTACATCTCCCCCTCTCTCGCCTTTTTTTTTTTTTTTTTTTTTTTTTTTTTGAATAGCATATTGCTGTCTTGTTCCGCAAACTTAGCCCAGCAATCAGTAGGTGTCAGTTTTATGTGGGTGTCCCTACAGAGGCAACTATGGTTTTGCTGCACACCAGCCTGATGCTCTTCGGAAAATCCCGGTATTTATACATTTTCAGAGGAATGGATTTTAGCACACGTGGCCAGCGTGTGCCAAAAGCCACCTCAATTAAAAACCTATGACGCATGCACTCGCTGGCCAGGCGCACTGCACAAGTCATAGTTATCTTATCAATTCGTTCATGGGCTTTGTGATGCGGCCGTAATGCACTGAGAATTTTAATCTGTTACGTTAGCTAAGATGACCTACGCATTAGTTTTTGGCTGAGGTGGAATTTGTATTGCCGCACCATCTATGATGCTTCAGGTGATGATGGTCGCATAAATCAAACGGAAGTCCATCAGGGGCTGGCACCTGTGAAAACATAAGCAGAATCTCGCCCCGAGGTTATTAATGAAAAATGGACTCTCCCATCACCCTATTTCTAGATTGTTAACTGAGTCTATGACCTTACTTCTAATTTCAGTTTTAACTAACTGTTTAGCAAAAAAATTTTTTTTTTTTTTTTTTTTTTTTTTTTTAATGAATGACTACATATCAGGTATCGTAAAACTACTTCCACACTTGGCTTCCGTGAGTAATGTTTCGCCGAGGACTGATTAACATTAAACTATATATATATTTATTTATTCTCTACAGCACTTATTCTAAACAGCTTATCCTCTATACAATGTTATAGGTTAGTAGGTTAGTTGATTATGATTAGTTGAATGTCTGTTACAGTGGTTAAAAAAAAATTTTTTTTTTTTTTTTTTTTTTGATGATTTACTCTCTTTTCTACCCACTCGCACTAAAATACATATCCAAAAACGATATCATACTCCATGTTTTTTACACGCATTCTTAATCTCCACATTGACTGCTGGTCTCCGTTGTGATTTGTCTAGTCGGTCTATCTAGGGCTTCAGGACCTGCTGACGTCTCCGCTGCCTCTTGCTCTTCTGAGTTGTCTGTGGCATCTGGTCGCTCAATCCACGGCTTGACCCATTTCGCCGGTATCCAATGGGGTTGTTCGTTACCTGTGGAAACACAAGCATGCCCTCTTCCCCACGTAAATAATTTGCAAGGTCCTTGCCACTGCTGTAAAACCGGATCGAATACTGAAACTTGCGGCTGATTTTTATCAACATTTTTGTTCCCACACATATGCCTATTAGTTGGGATCTGATCCTCAGTACCACGTGGCTGTAGCCAATTCAAAACATACAGTGCTTTGCTTATTAACTCTTGGGTAGTACAGTGCCGCATATCTTCCCCCGTTTTTAAAATGTTTAAACGATCCTTTAAGGTCCGATGTGCACGTTCAACAATAGCTTGACCAGTGGAATTGTGGGGTACGCCAAAATTATGAGCTACCCCCCACATCTGTAAAAATGTTTCTAATGACTGTGAGCGATATCCCGGGCCATTGTCTGTTTTAATTTCTGTTGGCACTCCCATGGCAGCAAATGCTGCCAAAAGGTGCTTAATTACGTCTTTAGCATTGGTTGATATATGAACAGTAGCCCACATAAGGTTCGAATATGTGTCAATAGATACATGAATAAATTTATATCTCCCAAAACTGGGATATTCCGTAACATCTGTTTGCCAAATTTGCAATGGTGATAATCCCCGGGGGTTCACCCCTTGTGGTTGTAAGTTTTGAATATTCGCACAGTCTGGGCAAGCAGCAAGAATAGCTCTGGTTTGCTGCAATGGAAGATTAAATTGTTTACTCAGCGCTTTTGCCGACTGATGATAAAATTTATGGGATAGCAGAGCTTGTCCAAAGAAATCAGGTTTGGGTGTATTAAAATAGATGTTTGCATTGGCTACTACCAGTTGATCCGCGCGCGCATTACCTTCCACAATGAATCCCGGCAGCGTTGTATGGCTACGAACATGATCGATAAAAAATAAGTCTGTCCGTTCTTCTAGTAACATCCATAATTTTAAAAGTGTCATAAACAGCTGCTTATTGTTTACAGTTTTTAGTAGGGACCTATGCATACGTTTGACTATCCCCATGACATATTGAGAATCTGAAATAATGTTGACAGGTGTTTTATCCCATTTTTTAAAAACAGAGCATACGGCTAATAGCTCGAGCACTTGTACTGACCCCTCTGACAGAATGACTTTGGATTTCCAGGATCCATCCTGTAAATATACAAACCCTGCTTTACCTGTCTTGCTGCTAGCATCAGTAAAAACGGTAATGGCTTCCAGCGGCTTATTGCTGCAAATAGAGTGCGGTTCCATTGTTAACATTGTTTTAAATAATGGGGGGGGGGGGGGTAGTGATTATCTACTTCCCCCTTGAAGTCCAGCAGAGCTACTGCAAGGCAGTCATTTTTCATCATGGCATTACTCACAATATCAAGTGACATAGGTAAAATGATTTTGTCCATTTGCCTCCCTGAAATTTGTATCGCCCTTACCCCTGCTTTTTGAATGCACATCCCCAGAGCTTCAATTCTAGTGACTACCGTTTTTGACATGCTAGCAGGCAAGAATATCCATTCTAGTATTACCAATGGGTTTTGTTTTTGTTGCTCACCCCACTGACCCAAAATTCCCGCAACTTCCTTATCTGAGTTACATACATACAAATTTATGGGCAAATCAGGGATATATCTGCCAGACATAGATGATGTGATTTTCTGCTCAATTGCTGTCAAGGCTTGCTGCTCGGGCGCACTTAGATGTAGTACAGAAGTTAGGCTATTGCTGCCCCGCAATAAGTCCAACAGTGGTTGTAAGTCTGTATTGGTGATACCACAATAAGGCCGGATCCACTGCAGGTCTCCGACAAGTTTTTTGTACATCATGTACATTTCGTATGTCTTTGTGTAGCGATAGCTTTTGTGGATGTACAGAGGCTTCTGCAACCTCTCACAGACCCCAGGAAAGTTTGACCGGCTGCTGTTAGTCCGTGCCGGCACAGATCGAGGCTGCGTTGCTATGTGTTGAGGGCACGCACGTCTCAAATGCCCTGGTTGACCACACCGATGACACGCGGGGGGGTCTTTGTATGGGCCGTAGTCTCCTTTTCCCTGTCGCACCATCAGTCGTAATGCTACCGCGAGTGCTACAGCGTGAGCTTCAGCATGTATTTTAGCTTTCTCTTGTTCTTGTATTATAGTAGCCAAATCCTCGTTTGCATTATTTGAATCAGGGTATATGCTAGGTATAATTTGTTCATGTTGAACGGTGGTATCTGGGGGCTGTTTTCTCATAGGCGGATTTTTACTCACTCCCTGATTCTGTAGAGTTTCCTTTAATCGTACAGTTAGGGAGGCTTGGGAACTGTCAGATGGCTGATTAATATCGGCAGTCCCAGGGAGTGGAGCAGAAGTCAAGAGCACAGGAGCAGGCGGACAAGCTCCAAAAAGTCTCTCTCGCTGCATTATGTTTTTCTCCCCGCTTTTCCCTTTCGCTTGCGGTTGGAGAGAGAGAGCAGCAAAAGCAGACACAGACGTTTTACGATCTGCTTTCATTTCTTACAGAGTTGTCTTAATCAATTTCCATAAAGTTGCAAGATCTTTAACTTCTTTAGACCCGTCACTAATTTCATCCCATAGGGAGGTTCCGATAGCTTTCTGGGTACTAAGCTCAAAAGCTGTACCCACACTAATTGAAAGGTTTCTGTCCTTTTTAATATTTTTCTCTGTTTTTTCAACCAGCCTCATAAATATCTTTCCGGCTGTCTTTTCCCTCGCAGATGCTGCGAAACCCTTGCCGCCCTTTTTATCAACGTAAGCTTACGATTTTACCTGCTTTTCCCAAGCAGTGTCCTGCCTCTCTCGAGCAGTGCCGGTGCTGTCTTTCAAGCCACCGTGGTCCGCGGCAATTCCCCCGCCTTTTCAGTAGCGTTGCCTCTTGTTCCTCTTCGGATCACGTCGGGGTCACCAAATGTAGGGTTTAGGGATTAATCCGTGCGGGGCCCGGACGACGAAACACCAATGTGATGATTAAAGTCGCCAGTTTATTGAGCTTAGCTAATCATTTTTATACAATTCTCTAAGTTGGTGAGAGACTTTGATTGGCTACTACATGCAAGCACTTAGTGTCCACACGCACAAGCATAAGCGGTGATTGGTTACATCGGTACTGTCCACGCGCACAAACATAAGACATAATTGGTTGTGTTAATTAGAGCATACAAGACTTGTCTTAGTCCAATTGGTCAAGATAAGCCCCTGAATTGAGGTTGTTTGTGCCAAGTTCCCTTTATCATGGAATGTGCACCTGTGTTTTCCTAATTGGGATCTTTCTTCTTCTATCTTCTTATTTATTCTGTTCAAGGCCTTCTAAAGGCGCCTGGAACAATCTTGTGACCATGAGCTATTTTCAGGTCCAATAACTAACTTCCATATAACTGAACCCTACACCGGTCTCTTTTGGCCGGTGCGCTTGTGGTTCTGACCCGTCCTCTTCCCTCAGCTTCCGCCTCGTGCTCATGCTCCATGTTTCAGCTCTGCCGCCCTCGCCGAGAGATGTCTTGCTACAGACCCTGCCTCCCTTTCCCCTGCGGACCAGCCCCCCTTGCAAACAGCTGCAATGAGCCTTGTGTTCTACGGTGCGCTGACTCCACCACCGTGATCGAACCCTCCCCGGTGGTGGTGACCCTGCCGGGCCCCATCCTCACCTCTTTCCCTCAGAGCACAGCCGTGGGATCCTCGCTGTCAGCTGCTGTTGGGAGTTCCCTCAGCGCCGGGGGGGTCCCCGTCTCTTCTGGGGGCGCCCTTGGATTTGGCAGATTCACAGGCCTCGGGAGCGGTCTGTGTGGGCCCCTGCGTTCATGCAGTCTCTGCTGGTAGGGCCAGCGGATGGCTCACGTTGGAAAGAGCAACCAGGAACGGAGAAACGAGATCTGGATCCAGCACCCGGGAGATGCCTGTGGTTTCCTAGTGCACGGGACACCTGCCTCTCCCCATGAGTGGAAGGGAGCCGCGTGTCATCCCTTGACATCGTGCCCTTCTTGCTCTTATTCTGCCTGTGCTTTCCTTGCTACTGCCAGGTAGCACCCTCATCCTCCCTCCTGGCCTTCATAGCTTTTGCCGTTGACCAAGGCAACATACTTCACTCGCCCTTGCTGTAGATGGGAGAGGATTCTCACTGGCTGCAGCTGCAACAGGGAGGAAGGAGCGCCTTGCAGGCGCTTTCTACCCCGCCGCAAAGGGTGATGTCCTCTTGCCCTGTGGAGCCCTGGACTTCTCATGCTCAGCGCTCTTCCCCCTCCCCTCAAAAGGCACACACGCTTTCTGTTCTCATTAAAGAAATGCTGCATCCCAGCCCGAGTCTCCTCGTGGTCCTTTCTCCTGAAATTGCACCTTTCTCCTGGGCAACGCGTGCTGTGGGGCTGGTGGTTTTCTCTACAGGCCGATGCACAGACTCCTGCCCAGCCGTTTCACGTGGCTCTTGCCTCATCCCTGGCCACGGGCAGGCCGGTTGCTTTGAAATGGACTTTGGCTTGGTCTCCCACCACGCCTCCGTGGTGAGCGGAAGAGGACGGAAGTGGCGAGGCCCAGTGGGGAAAGGCAGAGAAGTGCGTTTGGAGGCATGCTGACGGAGAGGGGGCACCTCTTCCTCCTGCCACCCGCCCTGTGCCCAGCTCTGTGTTGACCGGGCACAGAACCGGTGCAGGCAGTTTTGGTTGAGCCAGCAAAGGGACAGCTGGGGCTGTGAAATAGCCCGTCAAAGTGGTGCCACTGTGACCGTTTGAGGAAGGTGATGCTCACTCACAGGTGTCACTGTCAGTGATCTGTCACAAGAGTATCATGCGGGCTATGGGGACGAGGTGAGCTGAATGACAAGTGGCGGTTTTGTGCACCGAGAAGGCCTGCCAGAGCAAAGCATGACCTGAAGAGATTATCGGGGCAGTTTCCTATGCAGGCTGATCTTGTTTTTAACAGAGTGAAAGGGTTGGGGGAACCCCCAGGGCAAGCCCCTGCTTTGCCCAGGCATGGCCATGCAGTCGCCAGCCTGGAAGACTATTGCACGTGGAGTCAGTGATCACATCGTGGCCAATCCATTCCATGAACACTGTGTGACCGCTACTTGCTCCTCACGGATGTAGATTTAGTCAGTGTCATGTATGTACTGTTTTCTTCTGCCCGCTTGAAATATCATGGGGCTGTTCTGTACCAGGTGGGTGGGGGAGGGACGTGAAGAGAAAGAAATGGTGCAGGCTCCTCTTCTGGATCTCGGGAAGAAAGGCCCAACAACAAGTGGCTTAATAAAAAGCTGGTTTAATAAGATAGGGTAGGAAGAGGAATATAGGTAGCAAGTAAATCCTGCGTCCCTTCAGATGCTGGGCACCCTGCTGCCATGCAGCACTGGACAGAACCCAGGAGGATTTTCCCACAGTAAGCTGCGTGGATCCCACCTGTGGAGAGGTTCCTCCTGCCTACCATGCCGTGGGGCCTTTTATTTTGTGTAACAAACAGAATCATGTGTCTTCTCCTGACAGGTTGGAATGTTATCTCTGTCATAACATCCACCAGAGCACAGCACGGGCCGGCACGGGGCGCTCCAGCTGGTTCCCTTACAGCAGCTACTTATGCTAGGACATTGGGCTTTAAGTACAAGGCCTGATCGAGCAGACGTGGCCTGTTCAAGGTCACAAACGCCACAAATACAACGTCTACTGCAAGACTCCCCATACAAAGTCTTCTTGCACCAACTGTGCGCGCTGTTCCCAGGAACACTCTAGCTTTGTTAATATGTTAAGAATATTAGGATCTGTCACCCAAGGGAGCCTTCAAGGCTAAGTCCACATTCCAGGCCTGACTGCTATCAGTGACGGATAACATACGGAAGTTGTATTGTAATCAAGGCTCTGCAAGAGTGCAAGTGAACGCAGAGCTGGTGAACATCACCACGGGTGGCACCTGTGCAGCGTGCCATGCCCTGACCAATGGCTGCACCACCTTAGGGTTCCCACCATCAGACGGGATGAAGGATTCTACGATTTGCTCTCACCATTGCTATGTTAGTAATAAAATAATTATCTCCCTTGAAAGTGTTCGTGCCTTTCTCACTGGGTTCCCAAAAGAGCCAGCACTTTGTGCTTCAATACAGGCCCACCCACCTGTCTCCTGTGGGACACCCTACAGCCACAGAGCAAAGGGTTCTGCAGTCTGTCGGGGTCCAGCTGAACGGCAGTGCAACAAGCATCTGGTCTATCAGCCCCTCCTCCCAGTTTTGTATCATCTGCAAGCTTGCTGAGGGTGCACTCTGCTCCACGGTCGAGGTCGCTCCTGCAGTTGTTAAACAGCACTGGACCCGGTATCAATCCCTGTGCCACATGGCTACCTCCACCACAGACAAGGTTGTGATCCTGTAAGAGACTTGAGAAAGGACTGTGGTCTGCTCAGTATTCTCCAAATTCACAGAATCATGGAATCATAAAATAGTTTGGGTTGGAAGGGACCTTTAAAGGTCACCTAGTCCAACCCCTCCTGCAATGAGCAAGGGCATCTTCAACTAGATCAGGTTGCTCAGAGCCACGTCCAGCCTGACCTTGAATGTTTCCAGGGGTGGGGCATCTACCACCTCTCTGGGCAACCTGTTCCAGTGTTTCACCACCCTCATTGTAAAAAATTTCTTCTTTATTTCTAGCCTGAATCTACCTTCTTTTAGCTCCCCTTGTCCTATTGCCACAGGCCCTACTAAAAAGTTTGTCCCCATCTTTCTTACAGGGGGCGCTTCTTATGAGCCCCCTTTAAGTATTGAAAGGCCACAGTAAGGTCTCCCTGGAGCCTTCCCTTCTCCAGGCCGAACAACCTCAACTCTCTCGCTGTCCTCATGGCAGAGGGGTTCCATCCCTCTGATCATTTTCGTGGCCCTCCTCTTGGCCCGCTCCAACAGGTCGGCGTCTTTCCAGTGCTGAGGACTCCAGATCTGGACGCATACGCCAGGCGGGGTCTCCCGAGTGTGGAGTAGAGGGGCAGAATCACCTCCCTCGACCTGCTGGCCATGCTTCTTTTGATGCAGCCCAGGATACCGTTGGCTTTCTGGGCTGTGAGTGAACATTGCCAGCTCATGTCCAAGCCTTTCATCCACCAGTACCCCCAAGCCCTTCTCCGCAGGGCTGCACTCAACCCCTTCATCCCCCAGCCTGTATCGATACCAGGGGTCGCCCCGACCCAGGTGCAGGACCTTGCACTTGGACTTGTTGAACTTCATGAAGTTCGCATGGGCCCACTTCTCGAGCTTGGCCAGGTCCCTCTGGATGGCATCCTGTCCCTCAGGCATGTCAGCCGTATCACTCGGCTTGGTGTCGTCTGCAAACTTGCTGAGGGTGCACTCGATCCCACTGTCTATGTCGCTGATGAAGATATTAAACAGTACTGCTCCCAATATGGACCCCTGAGGGACACCACTTGTCACCCATCTCCATCTGGACATTGAGCCGTTGACCACTACCCTCTGGGTGTGACCATCCAAGCAATTCCTTATCCACCAAACAGTCCACCCATCAAATCCATATGCCTCCCATTTAGAGAGAAAGATGTTGTGGAGGACTGCCAGAGTTCAAGGGGCATCTGTACGACACTCTTAGTCATATGGTTCAGTCTTAGGTAGTCCTGTGAGGAGCAGGGAGTTGGACTCGATGATCCTTATGGGTCCCTTCCAACTGGAGATATTCTATGCTTCTACGATTCTATGACTACGCTCTTCTTTCTGCTGGATGCGTTACTGTTCATGCAGACAGAAGCACTCATGACAGACACACAGTCACCATTCTTCTCATTTTCTGCATTGCCTGTGGCACAGGCCACAGCAGCCAAAATACTACATTAAACAACCTCCTCCTGCACGTTGCTTTCCAGCTTCTCTTGCCATCCCACATGACTCAGAGGAATAAGATTTTTTCCAGCCACCAGCACGTTTACCATCCCATAAGCAGCTACAAGAGGCCACATAGAATCATAGAATAGTTTGGGTTGGAAGGGACCTTAAGGATCATCTAGTTCCAAACCCCTCCCCGCGCCCCCCCCCGCCCCGGGCAGGGATACCTTCCACTAGATCAGGTTGCTCAAAGGCCCATCCAACCTGGCCTTGGATACTTCCAGGGAGGGGGCGTCCACAGCTTCTCTGGACGACCTGTTCCTGTGTCTCACCAGCCCCACAGGAAAGAATTTCTTCCTAACACCTAATGTAAATCTACCATCTCTCAGTTTAAAACTGTTGCCCCTGCTCTCAATCCACTAATCGTCCAGCCTGTATCCGTGGTTGGGATTGCCCCGACCTAGGTGCAGGGCCTTGCACTTGGCCTTCTTGAACTGCATGAGGTTCACACGGGCCCACCTCTCTAGCCTGTCAAGGTCCCTCTGGATGGCATCCCTTCCTTCTAGAGCATCGACCACACCACTCAGCTTGGTGTCATCCGCCAGCTTGCCGAGGGTGCGCTCAATCCCACTGTCCATGTCCCCGACAAAGATGTTAAATAATACTGGTGCCCGTCCGGACCCCTGAGGGACACCACTAATCACCAGTCTCCACCCGGACATTGAGCCGTCAACCACAGCTCTTTGAGTGCAACCATCCAGCCAGTTCCTTATCGACCGAGTGGTCCACCTGTCAAATCCATGTCTCTCCATTTTAGAGACAAGCATGTTGTGTGGGACAGTATCAAACGCTTCACACAAGTAGGTGACGTCAGTCGCTCTTCCCTTATCCACCAATGTTGTAACCCTGTCATAGAAGGCCACTAAGTTTGTCAGGCATGATTTGCCCTTAGTGAAGCTATGTGGGCTGTCACCAGTCACACCTCTGTTTTCCACGTGCCATAGCGCAGTTTCCAGGAGGATCTGCTCCATGATCTTGCCGGGCACAGAAGTGAGACTGACCCACCTGCAGCTCCCCAGATCTTCCTTTTTTCCCCTTTTTAAAAGTGGGGGTTGTTTTTCCCCTTTTCCAGTCACTGGGAACTTCACCAGTCTGCTGGGACTTTTCAAATTTGATGGAGAGTGGCTTAGCGACTTCATCTGCCAGTTCCTTCAGGACCCTCGGATGCATCTCATCAGGTCCCATGGACTTGTGCACATTCAGGTTTTTCAGTGGTCTCGAACCTGATCTTCTCTTGCGATGGGAGGGACTTCATTCCCCAGGTCCCCGCCTTAAGGTTCAGGGACTTGAGAGATGTGGGAAGAGTGATTGCCAGTGAAAACTGAGGCAAAAAAATATTGTTGAGTAGCTCAGCCTTCTCCACATCCATTGGGGGGTACAGTTTCTTTCATCTTCCTTTGTTGTCCTACGCACCGGCAGAAACTCTTCCAGTTATTTTTCATGTCCCTAGCCACGTTCAGCTCCAGCTGCGCCTTGGGTTCCTGACCCCCACCTTGCACTCCTGGGACACTGCCCTATAATCTCCCCAGGATGTGTATCCCTGCCTCCACTGCCTATGCATTTTGGTTTTGTGTTTCAGTTTGGCTAAGAGGTCTTGACTTAGCCAAGCTGGCCTCCTGCCTCCCCTGCCTGACTTCTTGCACGTTGGTTTTGAGAGCTTTAGCGCCCTAAGAAAAATGTCTGTCAATATCTCCCAGCTCTCATTTGCTCCTTTTATTGGGTTTGTGTGGCAAGGTTTTGGTAGTGGGGGGGTTACAGGGGCGGTTTCTGTCAGAAGCTGCTAGAAGCTTCCCCTGTGTTCGAGCGAGAGCCAATACCAGCCGTCTCTAAGACAGACCCGCCGCCGGCCAAGGCCGAGCCAATCAGCGATAGTGGGAGCGACTCTGTGATAACCTATTTAAGAAGGGAAAAAAGTTGCAGTGGGCACAGAAACGGCAGCCGGAGAGAGGAATGAGAACACGTAAGAGAAACAAGCCTGCAGACACCAAGGTCAGTGAAGAAGGAGGGGGAGGAGGCGCTCCAGGCGCCAGAGCAGAGATTCCCCTGCAGCCTGTGGTGAAGACCATGGTGAGGCAGGCTGTCCCCCTGCAGCCCATGGAGGTCCACGGTGGAGCAGATATCCAGCTGCAGCCCGTGGGGCACCCCACACCGGAGCAGGGGGATGCCCGAAGGAGGCTGTGATTCTGTGGGAAGCCCACGCTGGAGCAGGCTCCTGCCAGGACCTGTGGATCTGTGGAGAGAGGAGCCCACAGAGCAGGTTTTCTGGCAGGACTTGCAACCCCGTGGGGGACACACACTGGAGCAGCGTGTTCCTGAAGGACTGCACGCTGTGGAAGGGACCCATGCTGGAGCAGTTTGCGAAGAACTGCAGCCCGTGGGAAGGACGCACGTTGGAGAAGTTTGTGGAGGACTGTCTCCCGTGGGAGGGACCCCACGCTGGAGCAGGGGAAGAGTGTGATGGGTCCTGCCCCTGAAGAGGATGAAGCGGCAGAGACAACGTGTGATGAACTGACCGTAATCCCCATTCCCCGTCCCCCTGTGCCACTGGTTGGGGGGGGCGGGGTGTAGGTAGAGAATCCAGGAGTGGAGCTGTGCCCGGGAAGAAGGGAGGGGTGGAGGGAAGGTGTTCTGAGGTTTGGTTTTATTTCTCATTACCCTACTCTGGTTGATTGGCAATAAATTAAGTTAATTTTCCCCAAGTTGAGTCTGTTTTGCCCATGACGGTAATTGGTTGAGTGATCTCTCCCTGTCCTTATCTCGACCCACGAGTCCTTTGTTTTCTCTCCCCTGTCCAGCTGAGGGGGAGGGGGGGAGGGGGGAGTGCTAGAACGGCTTTGGTGGGCACCTGGCATTCAGCCAGGGTTAACCCACCACATTCTTTTATCTCCGAGGGCAGTTTCCCAAGGGATCCCATGCACTAGCACCCTAAACAGCCAAAAGTTTGCCTTTCTGAGGGTTAGGGTCCTGACTCTACTCTTTACCCGTCCTGCACCCCTCAAGATTGAGAATTCGACCAGGGCATGATAGCTGCAGCCCACAGGAAGGCAGAGGATCACCCTGCACTCAAACCCTGGCCTTTTTACATCAAAAAGCGCAATACTTCCTGCCAGAGAAAAGTTACCAAGGGGAGATGCAATTTGGCTTAAGTGGCTTGATTTGATTTGATTCAGTTTGGAATGGTGTCGTTTGAGTTTGTGTTTGGCTTGTTTGGGAAGGTTGGGTTGGGCTGCTCTGTGCTGGGTGGGATGCGGCTGAGTTGGGTTTGTGTGGGTTAGGTTTGGCTTGGTTTCCCAACAAGGGCAATGGGCTTTGTGTGTCCCTCCGTGTGTGCAGCTGGTGTGCATCAGCATGCACCTGTTGACATATGCATTCGGTGAGGCCTGTGATGATCTCACTGTTCAGCAGTCCTTGTGGCTCACCCTCTGCCCAATTCATACAGGCATCAGCACTACATCAAAGGGGAGGCCAAAGAGCTGAGCTGGTCACTCTCATCAGGAAGGTCCAGCTGTTTCACTCCTGGATGTGAATGGTGGTGTTCCTAGAAGACGCCACCTTTGTGTTTCTTCTTCCCAAGGGGCATATGAGCTCAGCTCAGAGGGTTTATTGTTTACTGAAAAACAAGTCTATCAAAGGAATGGGCAAAAGTTCAAAGAGCCTTACGACTCCTCGCCTGAGGCCGATCCAAGACAAAATGGGTTTGTTTTTCCCCTCGTGCTCATCCTGGCGGCCATCAGCCTCTGTGGGATGTGGTAAAGGCAGGGAACCAGAGCTCCCAGGTGCTTTTGTGGGGTCAGGGTCAGAGCAACATAGTTCCCTTACTGGGTCCAAGAAAGCTGAAGACTGCAAGAGCTGGGCAGAGGATGAGCCACAAAGAGGCTGGCCGGCCATTGCCCAAATGTCTAAACATACCTGCTAAGCGTATGAGTCTCTGCTGTTCAGGCCAAGGCCCTGAGCTGGAAGCAATGGTGAGGTGACTTCCGGTGCTGAATTCCTCAGTGGCTGAAGGGCAGTGTGCGGTGTGGAGGGGTGGTGGTGGTGGCCGTGCTCCAGGAATGTGCGTGGCCAGCACACCACTTGGCGTCTCTGCAAGCAGCTGAGAGGAGATGGATAACAACGTCCTGTGGCCTTAGGGAGCAACATAATGACTGCTGGACCTCAAAGGGCACATTTCAGTCTTGCCCACGTGTTAGATGGGAGCAAAACCTCTCAGATGAAAGGGGGAAAGATGTAATCATCCAGGAGAGCTTTGCAAGCAAATACTGCTAGTTAGCAAAGTGTTTCATGCATAAAGAACGCTTCAGGACCCCCGAAGGCTTGGAGACAGGGTATAAAAGTCCATGCGTCTCCAGGCCTTGCCATCCACTGCCCTTGCTGCCACCTCCTCAGTCAGCCAGGTAAGTCTGAACCCACCCGGTCTCTTTTGGCCGGTGCGCTTGTGGTTCTGACCCGTCCTCTTCCCTCAGCTTCCGCCTCGTGCTCATGCCCTGCTCCATGTTTCAGCTCTGCTGCCCTCGCCGAGAGATGTCTTGCTACAGACCCTGCCTCCCTTTCCCCTGCGGACCAGCCCCCCTTGCAAACAGCTGCAATGAGCCTTGTGTTCTACGGTGCGCTGACTCCACCACCGTGATCGAACCCTCCCCGGTGGTGGTGACCCTGCCGGGCCCCATCCTCACCTCTTTCCCTCAGAGCACAGCCGTGGGATCCTCGCTGTCAGCTGCTGTTGGGAGTTCCCTCAGCGCCGGGGGGGTCCCCGTCTCTTCTGGGGGCGCCCTTGGATTTGGCAGATTCACAGGCCTCGGGAGCGGTCTGTGTGGGCCCCTGCGTTCATGCAGTCTCTGCTGGTAGGGCCAGCGGATGGCTCACGTTGGAAAGAGCAACCAGGAACGGAGAAACGAGATCTGGATCCAGCACCCGGGAGATGCCTGTGGTTTCCTAGTGCACGGGACACCTGCCTCTCCCCATGAGTGGAAGGGAGCCGCGTGTCATCCCTTGACATCGTGCCCTTCTTGCTCTTATTCTGCCTGTGCTTTCCTTGCTACTGCCAGGTAGCACCCTCATCCTCCCTCCTGGCCTTCATAGCTTTTGCCGTTGACCAAGGCAACATACTTCACTCGCCCTTGCTGTAGATGGGAGAGGATTCTCACTGGCTGCAGCTGCAACAGGGAGGAAGGAGCGCCTTGCAGGCGCTTTCTACCCCGCCGCAAAGGGTGATGTCCTCTTGCCCTGTGGAGCCCTGGACTTCTCATGCTCAGCGCTCTTCCCCCTCCCCTCAAAAGGCACACACGCTTTCTGTTCTCATTAAAGAAATGCTGCATCCCAGCCCGAGTCTCCTCGTGGTCCTTTCTCCTGAAATTGCACCTTTCTCCTGGGCAACGCGTGCTGTGGGGCTGGTGGTTTTCTCTACAGGCCGATGCACAGACTCCTGCCCAGCCGTTTCACGTGGCTCTTGCCTCATCCCTGGCCACGGGCAGGCCGGTTGCTTTGAAATGGACTTTGGCTTGGTCTCCCACCACGCCTCCGTGGTGAGCGGAAGAGGACGGAAGTGGCGAGGCCCAGTGGGGAAAGGCAGAGAAGTGCGTTTGGAGGCATGCTGACGGAGAGGGGGCACCTCTTCCTCCTGCCACCCGCCCTGTGCCCAGCTCTGTGTTGACCAGGCACAGAACCGGTGCAGGCAGTTTTGGTTGAGCCAGCAAAGGGACAGCTGGGGCTGTGAAATAGCCCGTCAAAGTGGTGCCACTGTGACCGTTTGAGGAAGGTGATGCTCACTCACAGGTGTCACTGTCAGTGATCTGTCACAAGAGTATCATGCGGGCTATGGGGACGAGGTGAGCTGAATGACAAGTGGCGGTTTTGTGCACCGAGAAGGCCTGCCAGAGCAAAGCATGACCTGAAGAGATTATCGGGGCAGTTTCCTATGCAGGCTGATCTTGTTTTTAACAGAGTGAAAGGGTTGGGGGAACCCCCAGGGCAAGCCCCTGCTTTGCCCAGGCATGGCCATGCAGTCGCCAGCCTGGAAGACTATTGCACGTGGAGTCAGTGATCACATCGTGGCCAATCCATTCCATGAACACTGTGTGACCGCTACTTGCTCCTCACGGATGTAGATTTAGTCAGTGTCATGTATGTACTGTTTTCTTCTGCCCGCTTGAAATATCATGGGGCTGTTCTGTACCAGGTGGGTGGGGGAGGGACGTGAAGAGAAAGAAATGGTGCAGGCTCCTCTTCTGGATCTCGGGAAGAAAGGCCCAACAACAAGTGGCTTAATAAAAAGCTGGTTTAATAAGATAGGGTAGGAAGAGGAATATAGGTAGCAAGTAAATCCTGCGTCCCTTCAGATGCTGGGCACCCTGCTGCCATGCAGCACTGGACAGAACCCAGGAGGATTTTCCCACAGTAAGCTGCATGGATCCCACCTGTGGAGAGGTTCCTCCTGCCTACCATGCCGTGGGGCCTTTTATTTTGTGTAACAAACAGAATCATGTGTCTTCTCCTGACAGGTTGGAATGTTATCTCTGTCATAACATCCACCAGAGCACAGCACGGGCCGGCACGGGGCGCTCCAGCTGGTTCCCTTACAGCAGCTACTTATGCTAGGACATTGGGCTTTAAGTACAAGGCCTGATCGAGCAGACGTGGCCTGTTCAAGGTCACAAACGCCACAAATACAACGTCTACTGCAAGACTCCCCATACAAAGTCTTCTTGCACCAACTGTGCGCGCTGTTCCCAGGAACACTCTAGCTTTGTTAATATGTTAAGAATATTAGGATCTGTCACCCAAGGGAGCCTTCAAGGCTAAGTCCACATTCCAGGCCTGACTGCTATCAGTGACGGATAACATACGGAAGTTGTATTGTAATCAAGGCTCTGCAAGAGTGCAAGTGAACGCAGAGCTGGTGAACATCACCACGGGTGGCACCTGTGCAGCGTGCCATGCCCTGACCAATGGCTGCACCACCTTAGGGTTCCCACCATCAGACGGGATGAAGGATTCTACGATTTGCTCTCACCATTGCTATGTTAGTAATAAAATAATTATCTCCCTTGAAAGTGTTTGTGCCTTTCTCACTGGGTTCCCAAAAGAGCCAGCACTTTGTGCTTCAATACAGGCCCACCCACCTGTCTCCTGTGGGACACCCTACAGCCACAGAGCAAAGGGTTCTGCAGTCTGTCGGGGTCCAGCTGAACGGCAGTGCAACAAGCATCTGGTCTATCAGCCCCTCCTCCCAGTTTTGTATCATCTGCAAGCTTGCTGAGGGTGCACTCTGCTCCACGGTCGAGGTCGCTCCTGCAGTTGTTAAACAGCACTGGACCCGGTATCAATCCCTGTGCCACATGGCTACCTCCACCACAGACAAGGTTGTGATCCTGTAAGAGACTTGAGAAAGGACTGTGGTCTGCTCAGTATTCTCCAAATTCACAGAATCATGGAATCATAAAATAGTTTGGGTTGGAAGGGACCTTTAAAGGTCACCTAGTCCAACCCCTCCTGCAATGAGCAAGGGCATCTTCAACTAGATCAGGTTGCTCAGAGCCACGTCCAGCCTGACCTTGAATGTTTCCAGGGGTGGGGCATCTACCACCTCTCTGGGCAACCTGTTCCAGTGTTTCACCACCCTCATTGTAAAAAATTTCTTCTTTATTTCTAGCCTGAATCTACCTTCTTTTAGCTCCCCTTGTCCTATTGCCACAGGCCCTACTAAAAAGTTTGTCCCCATCTTTCTTACAGGGGGCGCTTCTTATGAGCCCCCTTTAAGTATTGAAAGGCCACAGTAAGGTCTCCCTGGAGCCTTCCCTTCTCCAGGCCGAACAACCTCAACTCTCTCGCTGTCCTCATGGCAGAGGGGTTCCATCCCTCTGATCATTTTCGTGGCCCTCCTCTTGGCCCGCTCCAACAGGTCGGCGTCTTTCCAGTGCTGAGGACTCCAGATCTGGACGCATACGCCAGGCGGGGTCTCCCGAGTGTGGAGTAGAGGGGCAGAATCACCTCCCTCGACCTGCTGGCCATGCTTCTTTTGATGCAGCCCAGGATACCGTTGGCTTTCTGGGCTGTGAGTGAACATTGCCAGCTCATGTCCAAGCCTTTCATCCACCAGTACCCCCAAGCCCTTCTCCGCAGGGCTGCACTCAACCCCTTCATCCCCCAGCCTGTATCGATACCAGGGGTCGCCCCGACCCAGGTGCAGGACCTTGCACTTGGACTTGTTGAACTTCATGAAGTTCGCATGGGCCCACTTCTCGAGCTTGGCCAGGTCCCTCTGGATGGCATCCTGTCCCTCAGGCATGTCAGCCGTATCACTCGGCTTGGTGTCGTCTGCAAACTTGCTGAGGGTGCACTCGATCCCACTGTCTATGTCGCTGATGAAGATATTAAACAGTACTGCTCCCAATACGGACCCCTGAGGGACACCACTTGTCACCCATCTCCATCTGGACATTGAGCCGTTGACCACTACCCTCTGGGTGTGACCATCCAAGCAATTCCTTATCCACCAAACAGTCCACCCATCAAATCCATATGCCTCCCATTTAGAGAGAAAGATGTTGTGGAGGACTGCCAGAGTTCAAGGGGCATCTGTACGACACTCTTAGTCATATGGTTCAGTCTTAGGTAGTCCTGTGAGGAGCAGGGAGTTGGACTCGATGATCCTTATGGGTCCCTTCCAACTGGAGATATTCTATGCTTCTACGATTCTATGACTACGCTCTTCTTTCTGCTGGATGCGTTACTGTTCATGCAGACAGAAGCACTCATGACAGACACACAGTCACCATTCTTCTCATTTTCTGCATTGCCTGTGGCACAGGCCACAGCAGCCAAAATACTACATTAAACAACCTCCTCCTGCACGTTGCTTTCCAGCTTCTCTTGCCATCCCACATGACTCAGAGGAATAAGATTTTTTCCAGCCACCAGCACGTTTACCATCCCATAAGCAGCTACAAGAGGCCACATAGAATCATAGAATAGTTTGGGTTGGAAGGGACCTTAAGGATCATCTAGTTCCAAACCCCTCCCCGCGCCCCCCCCCCCGCCCCGGGCAGGGATACCTTCCACTAGATCAGGTTGCTCAAAGGCCCATCCAACCTGGCCTTGGATACTTCCAGGGAGGGGGCGTCCACAGCTTCTCTGGACGACCTGTTCCTGTGTCTCACCAGCCCCACAGGAAAGAATTTCTTCCTAACACCTAATGTAAATCTACCATCTCTCAGTTTAAAACTGTTGCCCCTGCTCTCAATCCACTAATCGTCCAGCCTGTATCCGTGGTTGGGATTGCCCCGACCTAGGTGCAGGGCCTTGCACTTGGCCTTCTTGAACTGCATGAGGTTCACACGGGCCCACCTCTCTAGCCTGTCAAGGTCCCTCTGGATGGCATCCCTTCCTTCTAGAGCATCGACCACACCACTCAGCTTGGTGTCATCCGCCAGCTTGCCGAGGGTGCGCTCAATCCCACTGTCCATGTCCCCGACAAAGATGTTAAATAATACTGGTGCCCGTCCGGACCCCTGAGGGACACCACTAATCACCAGTCTCCACCCGGACATTGAGCCGTCAACCACAGCTCTTTGAGTGCAACCATCCAGCCAGTTCCTTATCGACCGAGTGGTCCACCTGTCAAATCCATGTCTCTCCATTTTAGAGACAAGCATGTTGTGTGGGACAGTATCAAACGCTTCACACAAGTAGGTGACGTCAGTCGCTCTTCCCTTATCCACCAATGTTGTAACCCTGTCATAGAAGGCCACTAAGTTTGTCAGGCATGATTTGCCCTTAGTGAAGCTATGTGGGCTGTCACCAGTCACACCTCTGTTTTCCACGTGCCATAGCGCAGTTTCCAGGAGGATCTGCTCCATGATCTTGCCGGGCACAGAAGTGAGACTGACCCACCTGCAGCTCCCCAGATCTTCCTTTTTTCCCCTTTTTAAAAGTGGGGGTTGTTTTTCCCCTTTTCCAGTCACTGGGAACTTCACCAGTCTGCTGGGACTTTTCAAATTTGATGGAGAGTGGCTTAGCGACTTCATCTGCCAGTTCCTTCAGGACCCTCGGATGCATCTCATCAGGTCCCATGGACTTGTGCACATTCAGGTTTTTCAGTGGTCTCGAACCTGATCTTCTCTTGCGATGGGAGGGACTTCATTCCCCAGGTCCCCGCCTTAAGGTTCAGGGACTTGAGAGATGTGGGAAGAGTGATTGCCAGTGAAAACTGAGGCAAAAAAATATTGTTGAGTAGCTCAGCCTTCTCCACATCCATTGGGGGGTACAGTTTCTTTCATCTTCCTTTGTTGTCCTACGCACCGGCAGAAACTCTTCCAGTTATTTTTCATGTCCCTAGCCACGTTCAGCTCCAGCTGCGCCTTGGGTTCCTGACCCCCACCTTGCACTCCTGGGACACTGCCCTATAATCTCCCCAGGATGTGTATCCCTGCCTCCACTGCCTATGCATTTTGGTTTTGTGTTTCAGTTTGGCTAAGAGGTCTTGACTTAGCCAAGCTGGCCTCCTGCCTCCCCTGCCTGACTTCTTGCACGTTGGTTTTGAGAGCTTTAGCGCCCTAAGAAAAATGTCTGTCAATATCTCCCAGCTCTCATTTGCTCCTTTTATTGGGTTTGTGTGGCAAGGTTTTGGTAGTGGGGGGGTTACAGGGGCGGTTTCTGTCAGAAGCTGCTAGAAGCTTCCCCTGTGTTCGAGCGAGAGCCAATACCAGCCGTCTCTAAGACAGACCCGCCGCCGGCCAAGGCCGAGCCAATCAGCGATAGTGGGAGCGACTCTGTGATAACCTATTTAAGAAGGGAAAAAAGTTGCAGTGGGCACAGAAACGGCAGCCGGAGAGAGGAATGAGAACACGTAAGAGAAACAAGCCTGCAGACACCAAGGTCAGTGAAGAAGGAGGGGGAGGAGGCGCTCCAGGCGCCAGAGCAGAGATTCCCCTGCAGCCTGTGGTGAAGACCATGGTGAGGCAGGCTGTCCCCCTGCAGCCCATGGAGGTCCACGGTGGAGCAGATATCCAGCTGCAGCCCGTGGGGCACCCCACACCGGAGCAGGGGGATGCCCGAAGGAGGCTGTGATTCTGTGGGAAGCCCACGCTGGAGCAGGCTCCTGCCAGGACCTGTGGATCTGTGGAGAGAGGAGCCCACAGAGCAGGTTTTCTGGCAGGACTTGCAACCCCGTGGGGGACACACACTGGAGCAGCGTGTTCCTGAAGGACTGCACGCTGTGGAAGGGACCCATGCTGGAGCAGTTTGCGAAGAACTGCAGCCCGTGGGAAGGACGCACGTTGGAGAAGTTTGTGGAGGACTGTCTCCCGTGGGAGGGACCCCACGCTGGAGCAGGGGAAGAGTGTGATGGGTCCTGCCCCTGAAGAGGATGAAGCGGCAGAGACAACGTGTGATGAACTGACCGTAATCCCCATTCCCCGTCCCCCTGTGCCACTGGTTGGGGGGGGCGGGGTGTAGGTAGAGAATCCAGGAGTGGAGCTGTGCCCGGGAAGAAGGGAGGGGTGGAGGGAAGGTGTTCTGAGGTTTGGTTTTATTTCTCATTACCCTACTCTGGTTGATTGGCAATAAATTAAGTTAATTTTCCCCAAGTTGAGTCTGTTTTGCCCATGACGGTAATTGGTTGAGTGATCTCTCCCTGTCCTTATCTCGACCCACGAGTCCTTTGTTTTCTCTCCCCTGTCCAGCTGAGGGGAAGGGGGGGAGGGGGGAGTGCTAGAACAGCTTTGGTGGGCACCTGGCATTCAGCCAGGGTTAACCCACCACATTCTTTTATCTCCGAGGGCAGTTTCCCAAGGGATCCCATGCACTAGCACCCTAAACAGCCAAAAGTTTGCCTTTCTGAGGGTTAGGGTCCTGACTCTACTCTTTACCCGTCCTGCACCCCTCAAGATTGAGAATTCGACCAGGGCATGATAGCTGCAGCCCACAGGAAGGCAGAGGATCACCCTGCACTCAAACCCTGGCCTTTTTACATCAAAAAGCGCAATACTTCCTGCCAGAGAAAAGTTACCAAGGGGAGATGCAATTTGGCTTAAGTGGCTTGATTTGATTTGATTCAGTTTGGAATGGTGTCGTTTGAGTTTGTGTTTGGCTTGTTTGGGAAGGTTGGGTTGGGCTGCTCTGTGCTGGGTGGGATGCGGCTGAGTTGGGTTTGTGTGGGTTAGGTTTGGCTTGGTTTCCCAACAAGGGCAATGGGCTTTGTGTGTCCCTCCGTGTGTGCAGCTGGTGTGCATCAGCATGCACCTGTTGACATATGCATTCGGTGAGGCCTGTGATGATCTCACTGTTCAGCAGTCCTTGTGGCTCACCCTCTGCCCAATTCATACAGGCATCAGCACTACATCAAAGGGGAGGCCAAAGAGCTGAGCTGGTCACTCTCATCAGGAAGGTCCAGCTGTTTCACTCCTGGATGTGAATGGTGGTGTTCCTAGAAGACGCCACCTTTGTGTTTCTTCTTCCCAAGGGGCATATGAGCTCAGCTCAGAGGGTTTATTGTTTACTGAAAAACAAGTCTATCAAAGGAATGGGCAAAAGTTCAAAGAGCCTTACGACTCCTCGCCTGAGGCCGATCCAAGACAAAATGGGTTTGTTTTTCCCCTCGTGCTCATCCTGGCGGCCATCAGCCTCTGTGGGATGTGGTAAAGGCAGGGAACCAGAGCTCCCAGGTGCTTTTGTGGGGTCAGGGTCAGAGCAACATAGTTCCCTTACTGGGTCCAAGAAAGCTGAAGACTGCAAGAGCTGGGCAGAGGATGAGCCACAAAGAGGCTGGCCGGCCATTGCCCAAATGTCTAAACATACCTGCTAAGCGTATGAGTCTCTGCTGTTCAGGCCAAGGCCCTGAGCTGGAAGCAATGGTGAGGTGACTTCCGGTGCTGAATTCCTCAGTGGCTGAAGGGCAGTGTGCGGTGTGGAGGGGTGGTGGTGGTGGCCGTGCTCCAGGAATGTGCGTGGCCAGCACACCACTTGGCGTCTCTGCAAGCAGCTGAGAGGAGATGGATAACAACGTCCTGTGGCCTTAGGGAGCAACATAATGACTGCTGGACCTCAAAGGGCACATTTCAGTCTTGCCCACGTGTTAGATGGGAGCAAAACCTCTCAGATGAAAGGGGGAAAGATGTAATCATCCAGGAGAGCTTTGCAAGCAAATACTGCTAGTTAGCAAAGTGTTTCATGCATAAAGAACGCTTCAGGACCCCCGAAGGCTTGGAGACAGGGTATAAAAGTCCATGCGTCTCCAGGCCTTGCCATCCACTGCCCTTGCTGCCACCTCCTCAGTCAGCCAGGTAAGTCTGAACCCACCCGGTCTCTTTTGGCCGGTGCGCTTGTGGTTCTGACCCGTCCTCTTCCCTCAGCTTCCGCCTCGTGCTCATGCCCTGCTCCATGTTTCAGCTCTGCCGCCCTCGCCGAGAGATGTCTTGCTACAGACCCTGCCTCCCTTTCCCCTGCGGACCAGCCCCCCTTGCAAACAGCTGCAATGAGCCTTGTGTTCTACGGTGCGCTGACTCCACCACCGTGATCGAACCCTCCCCGGTGGTGGTGACCCTGCCGGGCCCCATCCTCACCTCTTTCCCTCAGAGCACAGCCGTGGGATCCTCGCTGTCAGCTGCTGTTGGGAGTTCCCTCAGCGCCGGGGGGGTCCCCGTCTCTTCTGGGGGCGCCCTTGGATTTGGCAGATTCACAGGCCTCGGGAGCGGTCTGTGTGGGCCCCTGCGTTCATGCAGTCTCTGCTGGTAGGGCCAGCGGATGGCTCACGTTGGAAAGAGCAACCAGGAACGGAGAAACGAGATCTGGATCCAGCACCCGGGAGATGCCTGTGGTTTCCTAGTGCACGGGACACCTGCCTCTCCCCATGAGTGGAAGGGAGCCGCGTGTCATCCCTTGACATCGTGCCCTTCTTGCTCTTATTCTGCCTGTGCTTTCCTTGCTACTGCCAGGTAGCACCCTCATCCTCCCTCCTGGCCTTCATAGCTTTTGCCGTTGACCAAGGCAACATACTTCACTCGCCCTTGCTGTAGATGGGAGAGGATTCTCACTGGCTGCAGCTGCAACAGGGAGGAAGGAGCGCCTTGCAGGCGCTTTCTACCCCGCCGCAAAGGGTGATGTCCTCTTGCCCTGTGGAGCCCTGGACTTCTCATGCTCAGCGCTCTTCCCCCTCCCCTCAAAAGGCACACACGCTTTCTGTTCTCATTAAAGAAATGCTGCATCCCAGCCCGAGTCTCCTCGTGGTCCTTTCTCCTGAAATTGCACCTTTCTCCTGGGCAACGCGTGCTGTGGGGCTGGTGGTTTTCTCTACAGGCCGATGCACAGACTCCTGCCCAGCCGTTTCACGTGGCTCTTGCCTCATCCCTGGCCACGGGCAGGCCGGTTGCTTTGAAATGGACTTTGGCTTGGTCTCCCACCACGCCTCCGTGGTGAGCGGAAGAGGACGGAAGTGGCGAGGCCCAGTGGGGAAAGGCAGAGAAGTGCGTTTGGAGGCATGCTGACGGAGAGGGGGCACCTCTTCCTCCTGCCACCCGCCCTGTGCCCAGCTCTGTGTTGACCGGGCACAGAACCGGTGCAGGCAGTTTTGGTTGAGCCAGCAAAGGGACAGCTGGGGCTGTGAAATAGCCCGTCAAAGTGGTGCCACTGTGACCGTTTGAGGAAGGTGATGCTCACTCACAGGTGTCACTGTCAGTGATCTGTCACAAGAGTATCATGCGGGCTATGGGGACGAGGTGAGCTGAATGACAAGTGGCGGTTTTGTGCACCGAGAAGGCCTGCCAGAGCAAAGCATGACCTGAAGAGATTATCGGGGCAGTTTCCTATGCAGGCTGATCTTGTTTTTAACAGAGTGAAAGGGTTGGGGGAACCCCCAGGGCAAGCCCCTGCTTTGCCCAGGCATGGCCATGCAGTCGCCAGCCTGGAAGACTATTGCACGTGGAGTCAGTGATCACATCGTGGCCAATCCATTCCATGAACACTGTGTGACCGCTACTTGCTCCTCACGGATGTAGATTTAGTCAGTGTCATGTATGTACTGTTTTCTTCTGCCCACTTGAAAT
Source organism: Astur gentilis (assembly GCF_929443795.1). Classification (NCBI taxonomy): domain Eukaryota; kingdom Metazoa; phylum Chordata; class Aves; order Accipitriformes; family Accipitridae; genus Astur; species Astur gentilis. The sequence continues at coordinate 1,369,840 of NC_064889.1, forward strand.
ATCATGGGGCTGTTCTGTACCAGGTGGGTGGGGGAGGGACGTGAAGAGAAAGAAATGGTGCAGGCTCCTCTTCTGGATCTCGGGAAGAAAGGCCCAACAACAAGTGGCTTAATAAAAAGCTGGTTTAATAAGATAGGGTAGGAAGAGGAATATAGGTAGCAAGTAATTCCTGCGTCCCTTCAGATGCTGGGCACCCTGCTGCCATGCAGCACTGGACAGAACCCAGGAGGATTTTCCCACAGTAAGCTGCATGGATCCCACCTGTGGAGAGGTTCCTCCTGCCTACCATGCCGTGGGGCCTTTTATTTTGTGTAACAAACAGAATCATGTGTCTTCTCCTGACAGGTTGGAATGTTATCTCTGTCATAACATCCACCAGAGCACAGCACGGGCCGGCACGGGGCGCTCCAGCTGGTTCCCTTACAGCAGCTACTTATGCTAGGACATTGGGCTTTAAGTACAAGGCCTGATCGAGCAGACGTGGCCTGTTCAAGGTCACAAACGCCACAAATACAACGTCTACTGCAAGACTCCCCATACAAAGTCTTCTTGCACCAACTGTGCGCGCTGTTCCCAGGAACACTCTAGCTTTGTTAATATGTTAAGAATATTAGGATCTGTCACCCAAGGGAGCCTTCAAGGCTAAGTCCACATTCCAGGCCTGACTGCTATCAGTGACGGATAACATACGGAAGTTGTATTGTAATCAAGGCTCTGCAAGAGTGCAAGTGAACGCAGAGCTGGTGAACATCACCACGGGTGGCACCTGTGCAGCGTGCCATGCCCTGACCAATGGCTGCACCACCTTAGGGTTCCCACCATCAGACGGGATGAAGGATTCTACGATTTGCTCTCACCATTGCTATGTTAGTAATAAAATAATTATCTCCCTTGAAAGTGTTCGTGCCTTTCTCACTGGGTTCCCAAAAGAGCCAGCACTTTGTGCTTCAATACAGGCCCACCCACCTGTCTCCTGTGGGACACCCTACAGCCACAGAGCAAAGGGTTCTGCAGTCTGTCGGGGTCCAGCTGAACGGCAGTGCAACAAGCATCTGGTCTATCAGCCCCTCCTCCCAGTTTTGTATCATCTGCAAGCTTGCTGAGGGTGCACTCTGCTCCACGGTCGAGGTCGCTCCTGCAGTTGTTAAACAGCACTGGACCCGGTATCAATCCCTGTGCCACATGGCTACCTCCACCACAGACAAGGTTGTGATCCTGTAAGAGACTTGAGAAAGGACTGTGGTCTGCTCAGTATTCTCCAAATTCACAGAATCATGGAATCATAAAATAGTTTGGGTTGGAAGGGACCTTTAAAGGTCACCTAGTCCAACCCCTCCTGCAATGAGCAAGGGCATCTTCAACTAGATCAGGTTGCTCAGAGCCACGTCCAGCCTGACCTTGAATGTTTCCAGGGGTGGGGCATCTACCACCTCTCTGGTCAACCTGTTCCAGTGTTTCACCACCCTCATTGTAAAAAATTTCTTCTTTATTTCTAGCCTGAATCTACCTTCTTTTAGCTCCCCTTGTCCTATTGCCACAGGCCCTACTAAAAAGTTTGTCCCCATCTTTCTTACAGGGGGCGCTTCTTATGAGCCCCCTTTAAGTATTGAAAGGCCACAGTAAGGTCTCCCTGGAGCCTTCCCTTCTCCAGGCCGAACAACCTCAACTCTCTCGCTGTCCTCATGGCAGAGGGGTTCCATCCCTCTGATCATTTTCGTGGCCCTCCTCTTGGCCCGCTCCAACAGGTCGGCGTCTTTCCAGTGCTGAGGACTCCAGATCTGGACACATACGCCAGGCGGGGTCTCCCGAGTGTGGAGTAGAGGGGCAGAATCACCTCCCTCGACCTGCTGGCCATGCTTCTTTTGATGCAGCCCAGGATACCGTTGGCTTTCTGGGCTGTGAGTGAACATTGCCAGCTCATGTCCAAGCCTTTCATCCACCAGTACCCCCAAGCCCTTCTCCGCAGGGCTGCACTCAACCCCTTCATCCCCCAGCCTGTATCGATACCAGGGGTCGCCCCGACCCAGGTGCAGGACCTTGCACTTGGACTTGTTGAACTTCATGAAGTTCGCATGGGCCCACTTCTCGAGCTTGGCCAGGTCCCTCTGGATGGCATCCTGTCCCTCAGGCATGTCAGCCGTATCACTCGGCTTGGTGTCGTCTGCAAACTTGCTGAGGGTGCACTCGATCCCACTGTCTATGTCGCTGATGAAGATATTAAACAGTACTGCTCCCAATATGGACCCCTGAGGGACACCACTTGTCACCCATCTCCATCTGGACATTGAGCCATTGACCACTACCCTCTGGGTGTGACCATCCAAGCAATTTCTTTTCCAGCATGCCAGCCAGCATGTCCAGCTGTTGCCCACTCCTCTCGTTCCAGGAGACCTGCTGTCTACCAGCGGTTCCCTCCCACACACTCAGCCCAAGGATGTCAGGGGTCCATAAATCCCCTCAGACATGCCCCAGCTACCTCAGAAGCCTCATGTTCATCTCAGCATGATGCAACTGCTGCTGCAGCTGCTAGCATCATCTATCTGTATTTTGACCTGTATGATCCCCTCTTCTAAGATTTGTATTATTTGTAAACTTGCTGAGGCTTTACTCTGCCTCACTGTCCAGGCCATTAATGGAAAATATTAAACATTATAGAATCCAGTATCAATCACCATTAGTGTACAGCTTGTGTGCCTGGCCTCCAACTGAAGTTTGTACCACTGATCAGAACCCCCTGGGCCTGGCACTTCAGCAAGTTTTCAATCATCTCTCTGTCCACTTATCTGGTTCACATTTCATTAACTCTTTTGTGAGGCTGTCATGGGAGTGAGCTGTGAAAGTCTTGTTCAAGTCAAGAAAATCAATACTGCTTGCTCTCCTCTTGTCCCCAAGGTAGTCATCTCTTCACTGAAGGCTTAGGTATACATATCAGAGATTATTTCCCCATCAGAAATCCATGATGACTACTGCAAATCACTTTTCTATGCTTCATATGATGGAAATGGTTTGCAGTATTATATGCTCCATCACCTTCCAAGTGAGTGATGTGAAGCTACCTCAAGTTCCCTGAGTCCTCCTTTAGCCCTTGTTCAAGACAGGAGTAACGTTTGCTCTCCATCACTCAGGAACCTCTCCTGATTACTATCATTGTCCAAAGACTGTTGAGAGTGGCCTGGCATTGACATTGGAGAGCTACCTCAGCATTCATGGCTGCACCCCACCAAAGTTGGGTATATCCAGTATTTTATATGTTCCCTAACCTGATTGTCTTCTGCCAAGCGTAAGTCTTCATTGCTCCACACATTCCCACTGTGCTTAGGAGGATGTATTTCCCTAAAGCAAAACTTACCAGTGAAGACTGAAGTGAAGCAGGCATCGAGTTCCTTGGTTTTTCCTATGTCCTCTGTTACCACCCCCGCCCCCCTGCCCCTCACATTCAGCACTGGACCCACACCTTCTTTAGGCTTCCTTTTGCAGCAGATGTACTTGTAGAAACCTTTCTTATTGCCCCTCATGGTCCTTGCCAGATTCAGCTCGAGGTGGGAGGTCAAGTCGAGAAATTGGCCCTGAAGTTGAAGGCCACTGGCGACATGCGTGGGGAGCATGAACCTTGTGGTGAGCAGTGACAGAAATTAGGTAGTTTCTGATTGTCACATGAACAGCTCTTTCACGTGTGTTTCAGCATGGTGGGAGTTCAGGGGTTTCAGGACCTCTGGCTCTATCAGCCCCCGGTGAGTCAAAGCATTCCTGCTTCTGCCAATTGCTCTAGCCTGTCCCAGAACCACAGTGCCCACTCAGAAGAGTGGATTACCATGTGTCCCATCTGTCCCAAGTGCTTCATCCTCACCTCCTATGGTGAAACGAATACCAGGTTCACCAGCCCCTTCACGTACTACGTCCCCAAGCCACAGTCCACTACACAGGGTTGCAGAGCCCAAATGCTCAGCCAGGGCTCATTCTGGGACACCAGTGCCTTGATCACAGATGTCCATTGGGCACTGAGGAAGGAGACAGCAGCAGTCAGAATTTCATCTGTTCCCAGGGAAGATAAAACTTATGCTGTTCATGCACTAATCACCAGAAAGCAGACAGGAAGTGTCAGGGGTACAGGAACTTTGAATGAGGAGAGCCAGGGTGTGAGAAAAAACTCTGCCAGAACCTAGAATACAGCAACTCCCAGGGAAGGAGGAGATCAGCACAGGCCCCAGGCATCATCCTGCCTGGAGAGCAATAGGAGATTCCCTATGTAGGAGTCATGGGCAGCTCAGACTCTTGCAACGTTATTGCTGACTATCAGGACACTAAGACTGTTTCTATGGGCACAGGTGGCAAACAGACTGAAGCCCACTCTCCAAGGATGTTTGTTTGCATTGGGATTTCTTGGCATGACCCAAAGTCCCTCCAGGCTCCAGCAGGAGCACAAACAGTACTGGACATGCACACTCTCACAGCACATCTGCCCACTGGGAGATTCAGAATGGCCTGTGGGCAGACACAAACATGTCATTAATCTGGCATGCTTTGGAAATGCACTTGAGTCAATCCTCCTTTTCCTACCCATTCTCCACCCCCCCCCCCCCCGCCTTCCCTCTTCCCTCCCCTTCCCTGCAATCCACTGCAGCGCCTTCCTTTAGTGAACATGAAATGGTACTTCATGAGAGACACAGGCATTCCCTGCAACCTTCTAGGATGTGATGCAGCAAGGAGCCAGCAGAATTACTTCGCTTGGGGCTTTCTTGTTCAGTTGTTGCAGACTGAAATGGGAGTACCCAAAATGTCCATGGGATGGCAGCAAGAGAACACCCAGAGAGTTTTCAGTTTATTCTGGGTCAGATGTTCACTTTCCAGATGCTCTTCCACTTGCTGCTCAGCCTGACAAATGGAACCCTCCTCTCCAAAAGAGAAAGCAACCTTGATCCATGCCTTCCGAGGCTTGCTAAACCTGCACAGAAAAGGGGGGAAAATACAGAAGAAATAGAAGGTGTAGGTGGTCAGAATGGAAAAAGATTTTGCATGGGTGGAACTGTGCTGTATAGGGCATTTTCTCATCACTGGCAAAGGAGCTCTAATTCCTGAGTGGGTAGAAAAAAAAGACGACCCTGCAAACAAAGGATTTGTAGCACTCTATGAAAACTCCCCTCAATTCCCTTTTGAGTATGAAACAACTAATACACCTTCATTTCTCTTGCAGGTTGGCCTGTGGGCCAAGGGAAACACAAGGAGCCTCTCACAACTAGATTCGTTAACTTAAGGGGATGAAGCTTCTCCAGTGTCTGATTCCAGGGTTGCATAAAGAAAATTGTTCTTCACTGTGCTGACAGTCAAAACACCAATCTGGGCAGTGGTATCATATGCGGGGTTTGGGTTAGTGCAGAATTTACAGGCTTCCTCTCTGTCATTGGCAATGCTACAAGTGGTACAAAGAGGGGGATCATGATTGCGCATGCTCTTTTCCTTACTGAAATGCCCAGCCTAACCCCACCTTGCAGTTACACTGCCCATGTCCAGACCCGAAAACAAGCGCTTTCCTCTTTTCCACTCCATACCCATCCCCTGGACTTCATTCCCATAACTTCTCTGAAGGAGAGAAGTGCCATGACTGTTTTTCATATGAAGTTTGCGAATAACAGTTAAGAGACTACGTTAACTCAAAAGGTCTATATTAACATTCACATCCAAACAGCTGCTATCATCCTCAGTGCCTTTCCACCCCGTCCACCACTTGTAAAGCATAAAAGGCCCATGGCTCCACATTTAACCACAGAACACCTTCTTCTGAATGGTGTCATGCAACACTATGGGGAGCAGCAGTCTTTTTAGGGCTCCTCGGTAAAATGTTGTTAGAATCAAACATGTGTCATCACAAGTCTCCTGGGCGCACAGGATCCCTTCAAAGGAGAAGGGGCTACATGACTGTCATGGCTTAAGCCCAGCTGGTAACAAAGCACCACAAAGCTGCTCGCTCACTCCTCCCCCTCTGGGCTGGTGGGATGAGGAGCAAATATAAAGAAAAGCTTGTGGGTTGAGACAAGGACAGGGAGGCATCACTCACTACTTATGGTCATGGGCAAAAGACAAATGTAATTTGGGGAAAAAGCAAAATCAATTTAATTTACTACAAATCAAATCAAAACAAGGATAATGAGAAGTAAAACCAAACCTTAAAACGTCTTTCCCCCACATCTCCCTCCTTCCCGGCTCAAATCCACTCCCAGTTTTCTCTACCTCCTCCCCACAGTGGCTCAGGGGGATGGGGAATGGGAGTTGGGGTCAGTTCGACACACATTGTCTCTGCCGCTCCTTCCTCCTCAGGGAGAGAACTCCTCACTCTTTCCCTGCTCCAGCATCGTGTCCCTCCCACAGGAGACATTCCTTCACAAACTTCTCCAATGTGAGTCCTTCCCATGGGCTGCAGCCCTTCATGAACTTCCCTGGCATGGGTCTTTTCTGCAGGCCGAACTTCAGTGATGACTTCACCAACACGGGCTTTCGCATGGAGTTACAGCCATCTTTGGGGGTGTCCAACTGCTCCAGTGTGGGGTCCTTCTTATGCTGCAAGTGGGCATCTCCTCCACTGTTCACATCCATGGGCTGCAGGGGGACAGCCTGCCATGTCACCATGGGCTGCAGGGGTATCAACTCCTCTGGCGCAACTCCTCTCCCTCCTTCTTCACTGGCCTTGGTATCTGCATAGCAGTTTCTCTCACATTCCAATCTCCTCACCCACTGTCATGCCCGCATGTTCTCAGATCTCCCTCTCAGGGACTGTCCGCTTCCTTTGGACCAAGAAGTGTTTGGATATGAAAAGATATACCGTGCAGTGGTATCCACTCTGGAATGAAGACAAGCACTTAGCACAAGCAATATTCCTGTGGATGGCCCATTGCCTGCAGAGCCAGAGGCAAACTCACAGTCAACATGCAAGCGATCTTCTGGCTTCTGGCCAGTCAGGTACTCAGGTAACAGGGAGCTCACCTGCAGATACCCGTCCTATCTTCCTGCTGCCAGCTTGTGAAGCCCTCAGGCAAGAAAGACCTATAGAAGAGGCCACTCTCCATTATCTTTGCAAGTTCTCGTCAACTGGGAGAAGTTCCTGAGTCCTGGAAGAAAGTCATTGTCACTCCTAACTTCCTGAAAGGCACAAAGGAGGATGGGGGCAACAGCAGGCTGGTCCTCCTCACCTCGATCCCTCGGAAGGGGAAGGAGCAACTAATTCTGGAAACCCTTTCCAGGCACGTGAAGAACAAGAATGTGATTGGTCTTGTTTTCATTTGTTGTGGTTTAACCCCAGCCACCAACTAAGCACCACGCAGCTGCTCACTCACTCACCCCCCCCCCCCCTCAGTGGGATGAGGGAGAGAATCATGAAAAGAAGTAAAACTCGTGAGTTGAGATACAAACAGTCTAATAGAACAGAAAAGAAGAAACTAATAATGATAATGATAACACCAATGAAATGACAACAGCAATAATAAAAGGATTGGAATGTACAAATGATGTGCTGTGCAATTGCTCACCACCCGCCGAGCGACATCCACCTAGTCCCCGAGCAGCCATTCCCTGCCCCAACCCCCTAGTTCCTATACTAGATGGAACGTCACATGGTATGGAATACCCCATTGGCCAGTTTGGGTCAGGTGCCCTGGCTGTGTCCTCTTCCAACTTCTTGTGTCCCTCCAGCATTCTCACTGGCTGGGCATGAGAAGCTGAAAAATCCTTAACTTTAGACTAAACACTACATAGCAACAACTGAAAAGATCAGTGTTACCAACATTCTTTGCATACTAAACTAAAAACATAGCACTGTACCAGCTATCAGGAAAACAATTAACTCTATCCCAGCTGAAACCAGGACATCATTGCATTCTACTCCTAGCTCATTTCTGTTAGACTGTGCCTTTTTTTTTGGGGGGGGGGTGTCTTTGTGTGTGTGAGAGAGAGAGAGAGAGAGAGAGAGAGAGGGGTATTTGCTAGGAAATCTCAAGCTGCACTAGCCAGTGGGGAGAGTGGATTGGCATCAGGGGCTGCCCAGGGTTGGAGCAGGACACTGGACAAACCAGGCCTGGGCTCCAGGCACGGATTCTGCACAGACCTGTGGTACAGTCTAGGGTTCAGAGCACCTGCTGATGTGCACGTGGGAGTGAGGGGGTGGGTGTCCAGCACTGAATTCCAGTCCTGAGAAGCCAGAAGAGAGGGAAAGTCTCAGGCTATGTGTGTGTTTTGTCTTGTAGTGAGCAAGAGAAGACAAAGAAAACACCGCCATGCCTCCCAATTTTTCCAGGCTCAGCTGCACTCCTTCACTGCAGACTACTCCAGCATGGGTTCTCCACATGCTGCGCTCCTGAACAGGAAAATCTCTTTCAGTGTGGGCTCTTCCACAGGCTTCAGGCCCATCAGGAAAGGTCTTCACTGGCGTGCCTTCTCCGCAGGTTGCAATTCCTTCAGGAATATCCACCTGCTCCAGCCAGCATGGGTGCCCCGGGTGCCACAAGCTTTGCAGATGGCTCAGTGTTGTGGAGGCCCCTGGAACCAGCTGTGTGTGTGGTGCAGGGCAGCCCCTTAGCTCTTCCCCACAGAGGCCACCCTGCAGCAGCCCCTCTCCCCACCACTGCCAACACCGAGCCACGTATGGCCAATACAGTGCCCACTGGGAATACCTACTCAGCCCTGCTCCTGGCTGGAGCTGCGAGTGAGCACGGCAGCAAACTGACTAGGATGGAGAAACCCCCCAGATGGTCAAGCTGATTGCAGTGGTGTCTGCCAAAGTAGCAGCAGCCTTGTCCTCCTCCTCCCCACCTGCAGATTCCTGGAGGTCCCTGCTTGCGGCTGGGAAGTTGGGATTGAGCTGCCGGATGGGAAGGGAGAAATGCCTGTGTCCACAGGCCACCCACTTCCTTGTGGGGGGAGCTCTGCCTGCTGCTCCACAGCCACCCGTCTGCCTTGCCGAGGGGCACTATGGGAGTGCTGGCACCTAAGAAGGCAAAGGAGAAAGAAGGTGGCAGTGGCAGAGAGAAGGGGCTGACGGAACAGGAGGGCCATGGGTGCCCAGAGAGCTAGAGCAGTGCAGGTTAAAAGTTGCTGGGAGGGGCAGCAGCTGTCAGGAGGAGGGAATAAAAGGGCCAATTAGCAGAGGATGGTTTCGATCCATCGACCTCTGGGTTATGGGCCCAGCACGCTTCCGCTGCGCCACTCTGCTCCCCCCAGCACCTCTGACGGCACCTCCCACGGCCCTGCTTGATGCTCCCTGGCACTGCCAGCCCTCATGCCTCCTTCCCTTCCTCTGTCCTGTGCCCTCACGCGGGCCAGAAAATGGGCTCTCTGCAAAGTTCACCTCCTTTGGGCCTGGGGTGGGTAGCTCAAGGGCCTTGCCTTGCCCTTCTCCCCACATCTCCTGCCCACAACCCTGCATGGGGACTTTCTTCTTGGCCACCCAAGCTGGCTCTGCAGGCACTGGAGGAAACCCCGGAGCGAGGGGGCAGCCTTGTTGCTTTGCAGGGCAGAGGGCAGCTGCTCTCCAGCGAGCTCAGGAGGGCTGCCACCCTGCCCAGAAGTCCAGCTCCCAGGGGGCTGTGGGACTGTGCCCGGTGTCAACGTCCGTTCTTTGCCGGCCGAGGACGGAGACAAAGACGCTTAGCATCACCAAGCGTAGAATTACCACAAGGGAACTAATACTCCTAATTTGGCTGTGCACATAGTGGAGCCCCAGCCTAACGCATGGAGGACCCCGAGACAGAGGAAAGCAGGGTTGGTATATGTTTACAATACAGTTGTGTCAACCAATCAAATTACTCATGTTAAGGGGTGGGCTAATCAGTTACTATTGCTCCCAAGATCAGTATGTGCTTCTCCCGGGCAGGTGGTGTGGACAGATGCTCTGTGGGGTGTTAATCTTCATTCTTCTAAACCAATGTCCCGTGCAGGTGGAGGGGCTTTATACTAGATTCAGGATGATTGCTGTTCTGGCCGTGGCTGTATACCCGGGGTTTTTTTGAAAGACAAATCTCCCATTGGTTTATCATCTGCATGGGGTGTTGTCAGCCAGTGAGAACCAGTCTAGGTTGGGTCGTCAGGTGACGTTGACGCTCAGGTAAAAGCCCTTAGTCCTAGGCAGTGTTCGTTCTTCTAAGCAAGTTGTCGAGCAGTTGGTGCCTTGCCTTTCACACCAGCGGTGAGGGCCTTGCCCTGCCGGTGCTGTGCTGTGCTGTGCTCTCCCATTCTGTAGCTCATAGTTGGCACTGGCCCCTTCCCTTCCCCCCACCCCCACCCCTTGCCTGCTGCTCCACACCAGTCTGCCTTTGTAAGACCTAAAGTGAGGGGCACTTTGTGAGTGCTGGCAAGATCTCAGATCCAGGAGGTGCCTCCCCTTCATCTTTAGCAATGAGGGCCATGCTGTGCAGGCTGTCTTTGGAGGTGAGCTGCTGTAGGTTCAGGCCTAGGGAGGACAGACAGCTGGTAGGGTTGTTCTACATGAGGTCTGAGGTGAGATCAGGCTCTTAAGTTCTGTTCAAGAGCCAACAACGGTGGACCTCTTGTCATGGCTGGTACTCGGCACTGGTCCATTCTCTTCCCCAACCTGCCTACCTTGTCAATGGGAGCAGGATTTCCCTGTCATCCAGGAATTTCTGAGGTGGTGGGGGGAAGGCGCAGACAAGTGCTGTAGGCAAAGGGCTTTCACTGAGTCCCTGGGCGCCAGGCACAGTGTGGAGCTGAGTCCCACTGCTGGCTGCAGCGTGGTCAATTGCAGGGAGCCCAAAAGGGAACTGCGCCCCGTAGTTGGCAGGATTCGAACCTGCGCGGGGAAACCCCAATGGATTTCTAGTCCATCGCCTTCACCACTCGGCCACAACTACCTGCTCCAGCCCTCTCTGCCCTGCTGATCACGTGCCCTGTGCAATGACACCCGGCTCCCTGGGAGTTTCAGGGCTAGGCTCCACTCGAAGATTTGCAGTTGGGACCTGCACTGAGCATGACGGGCACCTGCTGCCAGCCTTGCAGAGGCCTTGAGAGGCGTAACCCCAGGGGCTACAGCTGAAGCTCCCAGCGCCTTGTCCTCAGCCGGGCATCTGGGATATCCTGCCACCGGAGGGGGGGATGGTTTCACCCCCCAGCTGGTGTCTCTGCTGCTTCCAGGGAAGAAGAGAAGGCAGCTGGGTGGAGACAACCAGGGTGAGGCGAGATATTAGACCCCACTTTGCCTCTCAGATTTATCTGAGGGGGCCTCCAAGCCTGCTGTGAGCACTACGGCGGGGACACTGCTGCAGGGCAGATGGTGATCTCCTGGCAGCACTTCCAGCCTCTTGGGGACGTAGGGCAGCGTCTGCCCTTGAACACAGACCATGACCGCCGTGCAGGTTGTTGGTGTGTAGGGGCAATGGTTTGCGAGAGTGGCAGAGATCCATGGAAAAGGCAAGGTAGAGACTGGCTGAGCAAAAGTGTGGAGGGGCAAAGGGAGAATAAATGGGGGGTGTGGGTGACTTAGAGGGAGACTGGGGAGAGCTTGATTTGGTGGAATAGGTATGTGCAGAGCTTTTTTCCACCACTGCAAGCCTTGTCCAGTTCCTGAGCAAGGACCAAAATATCAAACGATCCACAAAAGCGGTAATTTACACCACTAGACGCAAGTGGCTCCCCTTCTGTCTTGGCTCTGGAGCAGGAAAATGGCGTTAAGGAGGCAGTGTGGAGGTGGTGCACCTGGCAGTGTCTGACTGCATGCAGAGCAAGGGAGGGAGGTGGTTGCAGTTGAGAGGCTGAGCATGAGGAGTGGCTTGAGGAAGTGTGGGGGGGGGGGAGGGGGGCTGGAGGGAGGAGGCCGGCCAGTCTGTGAAGTGGAACAGCAGGAGGCTGGCCAGGCTCTGATCTGGAGGAGCAGGAGGCAGCACTGCCCACAGGTGCATTGCTGGAATATTAGTGAGCACAGCTGCTTTCCAAGCCGTTGACCCAGCTTTGATTCCTGGCCAAGAGACAGATGTCTCTTCAGGCTGGCTCCAGGGTAGGTGCCTTACATCTTCTGCCGGCAGGCTCTTCTGCTCAGAAAATGCCCAGCTTTCCCCTGGGGTTTCAAGCCAGTCCCCTTGCCTCCTTGCAGCCTTGAGACCGCCTGAGGCCAGTGCTTTCTGCCTGTTGGGAGGGCTCCAGGCTGGGCTCCTCACTGCAGTGCTGGTACAGGAGCCAGGAGGGAGGCTTTTTTTGGCCTGGCACAGAACTGCACCTGCTGCTGCTGCTGGTGGTTGCACCTGTCAAGACAAGCATGCTGCCATGGCAGGGTACAGATGAAGATCAATAATGCTGTCCTGGTTTCAGCTGGGATAGAGTTAACTCTCTTCCTAGAAGCTGGTACGGTGCTATGTTGTGAGTTCAGTATGCAAAGAATGTTGATAACACTGATGTTTTCAGTTGTTGCTCAGTAGTGTTTAGACCAAAGTCAAGGATTTTTCAGCTTCTCAAGCCCAGCCAGTGAGAATGCTGGAGGGGCACAAGAAGCTGGCGGAGGACACTGCCAGGGCAGCTGACCCAAACTGGACAACGGGGTATTCCTTACCATGTGACGTCCCATCTAGTATAGGAACTGAGGGGTGGGGGTGGGGAATCGCAGCTCGGAGACTAGCTGGGTGTTGGTCGGCGGGTGGTGAGCAATGGCACTGCGCATCATTTGTACATTCCAATCCTTTTATTACTACTGTTGTAATTTTATTAGTATTATCATTATCATTATTAGTTCTTTTCTGTTCTATTAAACCATTCATATGTCAACCCCGGAGTTTTACTTCTTTTCACGATTCTCTCCCCCATCCCACTGGGTGTTGGGGGCGGTGAGTGAGTGAGCGGCTGCGTGGTGCTTAGGTGCTGGCTGGGGTTAAACCACAACAGTCCTTTTTAGGCACCCAACATGGGGCCTGAAAGGTTGAGATAAGGAGAAACCTGACCGGAGCTCGTTAAAACAAATTTGTTATATGCATTCATTATATTGGTCTAATAGTCACTGGTCATTATGTTGATTTGTGTGTTCTTAGAGTTGTTGCTCTGGTTTTTGAAGTTCTGTTATTTATCACCTCGTTTGCTATATGTAGTCCCTCTTCTGCTGCTTATCATCCATGGGAAGCGGATTAAGGTTTTCGCTTTGATGTATTATATAACATTGGTTTATGGTATGATGAAGTCATCGGTTGTGGGATTAATCCGGTATTTGCACTCAGCATTGTCACCTTTATACTGTGGGAGCCATCTGTGGGAAACTATTAATAATTACACCATTTACCTTTCCTCCTTGGGAAACCAGTCTATGGGTGGGATACCTCTCTTCACGTCTCCTTTCTCCTTCAGTCCAGTTACAATGGTGTTTGAGAATTTTGAAAAATTTGAATACCCTTGCGATGTTGAGACCAGCATGGTCCTAGCCCTACTGCTAGGAATTAGCATACTTCTGAATGTGGTTCAGCTGTCGTTTAAGGTTAAACAACTATTTAAGAAGATCACTCAGAGATCTGCCCCGAGGCTGGATAATTATGAGTGGCAGGGTGTGTGGTGTAGTATGGGCAACTACCTAGAGAAGTGGGCACCTCCAGTGTTTTGGAAATTCACCCCTGAACAAGTGCAGAATCTGGAAGAACTAGTAAAATATTTGGAAAAGGTATGCTGCCACCCTGGCAGCTCCAGAGAGATACAAATCACTGCAATGTGCTGGGGCCTGGCCCGTGCCTATCGAGCCCTGTTCAACACCACTCAGTACCCTCAAGGGGAAGAGAAGGTCTCTGGACTTAACAATGAAACAATGAGCTCTGCGGTCACCCAAACCTCAGCAACGGGCACTGCGGTCCCTCCAGCCCCAGTGATGAGCACTGCTGCTACCCAAACCTCGGCAACAGACACTGCGGTTATCCAAAACCCGGCGAGCGATACTGCAACTGAACCAGCGGACCAACCTGCACCAGTATCAGTTGCCCCCGTACAGAAAAAGACATACACAAAAAAGTCAGCTTGCTTAGCGAAGGATGAAGGTGAACCAGGGTCATCACAGGAACAGGAGGAAGAGGCAGAACCAGAGGTAATAACACGTTCCCTATCCTTGAGTGAGCTGCAGGATATGCGAAAAGATTTCGGTCACCGTATAGGTGAGCATATTACCACCTGGCTCCTCCGATGCTGGGACAATGGGGCTTGGAATTAGAAGGCAGGGAAGCCAAGCAGCTGGGATCGCTTGCCAGGGAAGGTGACATTGACAAGGTAATTGGAGAAGGGACACAAGCCATCAGCCTCTGGAGGTGACCCCTGTCAAGTGTGAAGGAAAGGTACCCCTTTAAGGAAGATGTTATATGTCAATCAAGCAAGTGGACCACCATGGAAAAAGGTATCCAATATCTGAGGGAATTAGCTGTACTAGAGATGATTCATCATGTCCCGGACAACCCACAATTACCCAAAGATCCAGGTGAAGTCCAATGCACACGACCCATGTGGCGGAAGTTTGTACGGAGCACACCATCGTCCTATGCCAACTCACTGGCAATAATGACCTGGAAAGACGCAGAGGCACCGACAGTGGATGAAGTGGCTTGCCAACTCTGTCAATACAAAGAAAATCTCTCCTCCTCCCTACAAGCCTGCATTTCAGCTGTGGAGAAGCTGTCCAAGGATTTCCAGCAATTCAAGGATCATATGTCCTATTGCCCACCTGTAAGGACCAATGTCTCAGCTATTAGGAGTGAGCGCTCCTCTGCCCAAGAGAGAGAATACAGAAGGTACACGCCACGAGGTGCCCTGTGGTTTTACCTATGGGATCATGGAGAGGACATGAGGAAATGGGATGGAAAACCTACCTCGGTCCTAAATGCACAGAGACGTGAGCTGCGAGAAAAAAACACCACAAAAGGGGATTCTACCAGGAAAAATGCCGGTCCAGTTTCCAAACAGAGTAGAAGGGCTGATCTTATTTCTGATCGTCTTGAAGGGAATTCTGAGCCAATTTTATGAGAAGTGAATACTGGATACTCTGACCAGAATTAGAGGGGCCCTGCCTCCAGCCATGTGGAGGAAAGGGATAACTGGTTCTATTGGACTGTGTGGATTAGATGGCCTGGCACGTCAGACCCACAGGAGTATAAGGCTCTAGTAGACACCGGTGCACAGTGCGCTCTAATGCCATCAAGTTATAAAGGGACAGAACCCATTTGTATTTCTGGTGTGACAGGGGGATCCCAAGAGTTGACTGTATTGGAAGCTGAAGTAAGCCTAACTGGAAATGAACGGCAGAAACACCCCATCATGACTGGTCCAGAGGCTCCGTGTATCCTTGGCATAGACTATCTCAGGAGAGGGTATTTTAAGGACCCGGAGGGGTATCGATGAGCTTTTGGTACAGCTGCCTTGGAGACGGAGGGCACTGAACAGCTGTCTACCCTGCCTGGTCTCTCTCAAGACCCTTTGATTGTGGGGTTGCTGAAGGTTGAAGAACAACAAGTGCCAACTGCTACCACGACGGTGCAGTGGCGGCAATATCGCACCAACTGAGACTCTCTGATTCCCATCCACAAGTTGATTGGCCAACTGGAGAGCCAAGGAGTGATCAGCAAAACTCGCTCACCCTGTAATAGTCCCATATGGCCAGTGCAGAAGTCTAATGGGGAATGGAGATTAACAGTTGACTATCGCGGCCTGAATGAAGTTAGCCACCGCTGAGTGCTGCCGTTTCAGATATGCTAGAACTTCAATACGAGCTAGTCAAAGGCAGCCAAGTGGTATGCCACAACTGACATTGCTAATGCATTTTTCTCAATCCCTCTGGCAGCGGAGTGTCGTCCACAATTTGCCTTTTCTTGGAGGGGTGTCCAGTACACTTGGAATCGATTGCCCCAGGGGTGGAAACACAGCCCCACCATTTGCCACGGACTAATCCAGACTGCACTGGAAAAAGGTGAAGCCCCAGAACACCTGCAATACATAGATGACATCATCGTATCAGGCAACATGCCAGAAGAAGTCTTTGAGAAAGAGAAGAAAATAATCCAAATCCTTCTGAAAGCTGGTTTTGCCATAAAAGAAACTAAGGTCAAGGGACCTGCACAGGAGATCCAGTTTTTAGGAATAAAATGGCAAGATGGACGACGTCAGATCCCAATGGACGTACGTAACAAAATAGCAGCTATGTCTCCCCCAACTAATAAAAAGGACACACAGGCCTTCTTAGGTGTCGTGGGTTTTTGGAGAATGCATATTCCAAATTACAGTCTGATTGTAAGCCCTCTCTATCAAGTGACCCGGAAGAAGAATGATTTTGAATGGGGCCCTGAGCAACAACAAGCCTTTGAACAAATTAAGCAGGAGGTTGTTCATGCAGTAGCCCTTGGACCAGTCCAGACAGGACAAGATGTTAAAAATGTGCTTTATACTGCAGCTGGGGAGAATGGCCTTACCTGGAGCCTCTGGCAGAAAGCACCTGGGAACACCTGAGGCTGACCCCTGGGGTTTTGGAGTCGAGGATATCAAGGATCCGAGGCTCGCTATAATCCAACTGAAAAAGAGATATTGGCAGCATATGAAGGAGTTCGAGCTGCCTCAGAAGCGGTTAGTACTGAAACACAGTTCCTCTTAGCACCCTGACTGCCAGTGCTGGGCTGGATGTTCAAAGGGAGGGTCTCCTCTACACATCACGCAACTGATGCCAACATGGAGTAAGTGGATTGCACTGATCACACAATGGGCTCGCATAGGAAACCCCAGTCACCCAGGAATTTTAGAAGTGATCATGGACTGGCCAGAAGGCAAAGATTTTGGAATGTCGCCAAAGGAGGAGGTGACACGTGCTGAAGAAGCCTCGCTGTATAATAAACTGCCAGAAAATGAGAGGCAATATGCCCTGTTCACTGACGGATCCTGTCGCATTGTGGGAAAGCATCGGAGGTGGAAGGCTGCTGTATGGAGTCCTACACGACAAGTTGCAGAAATTGCTGAAGGAGGAGGTGAATTGAGTCAGTTTGCAGAGGTGAAAGCCATCCAGCTAGCATTAGACATTGCTGAAAGAGAAAAGTGGCCAGTGCTCTATCTCTCTACTGACTCATGGATGGTGGCAAATGCCCTGTGGGGGTGGTTACAGCAATGGAAGCACAGCAACTGGCAGTGCAGAGGTAAACCCATTTGGGCTGCCACACTGTGGCAAGATATTGCATCCTGGCTAGAGAATCTGGTTGTAAAAGTACGCCATGTAGATGCTCACGTACCCAAGAGTTGGGCCACTGAAGAACTTCAAAACAACCAACAGGCAGATCAGGCCAATAAGATTGAAGTGTCTCAGGTGGACATAAGGGTGAGCTATTTATGGCTTGGTGGGCCCATGATACTTCAGGCCATCAGGGAAGAGATGCAACATATAGATGGGCTCATGATCAAAGGGTGGACTTGACCATGGACACTATCACACAGTTTATCCATGAATGTGAAACATGTGCTGCAATTAAGCAAGCCAAGCAGTTAAAGCCCCTGTGGTATGGAGGGCGATGGCTGAAATATAAATATGGGGAAGCCTGGCAAATTGACTATATCACACTCCCACTAACTCACCAAGGCACGCGCTGTGTGCCTACAATGGTGGAAGCAACCACCAGATGGCTGGAAACATATTCTGTACTCTATGCCACTGCCCAGAACACTATCCTGGGCCTTGAAAAGCAGGTCTTGTGGTGACATGGCACCCCAGAAAGAATTGAGTCAGACAACGGGACTCATTTCCGAAACAAACCTCATAGACACCTGGGCCAAAGAGCATGGCATTGAGTGGGTGTATCATATCCCCTATCATGCACCAGCCTCTGGGAAAATTGAGCGATACAATGGACTGTTAAAGACTACATTGAAAGCAATGGGGTGGGGGGAACTTTCAAACATTGGGATACACATTTAGCAAAAGCCACCTGGTTAGTCAACACCAGAGGATCTGCCAGTCAGGGTGGCCCTGCCCAGTCAGAATTTTTATATACTGTAGAAGGGGATAAAGTCCCTGTAGTGCACATAAAAAAATATGTTAGGGAAGGCAGTCTGGGTTACTCCTGCCTCAGGCAAAGGTAAACCCATTCGTGGGATTGCTTTTCCTCAATGGCCTGGGTGCACTTGGTGGGTGATGCAAAAAGATGGAGAAGTCCGATGTATGCCTCAAGGGGATTTGATTTTAGGTGAGAATAGCCAGAAGTAAACTGTATGATATTAGTTGCTATATAACCCTGCTACTGTATGCTATCATTACTATAATTGTTATATGATATATCCATAGTACTATAGTAAGAATCACTTAGATCAAGCAAGAATGAACTATGATAAAACTGAGCGAAGCGCAGTAGTGATGGAACCAGAATTGACTCCAGCATGCAACAATCCAACGGTGCACACCATCCTCCTGCTGCATCCAATGTCACCTGCTCATCGCACCAGACTGAAGCCCAATTCTGCTCTACCAACTGAGAGGACTTTGCACCATCCCTCCTGCCCAGAAAGACTGGTAGGACAGCTGGCACCCTGAGTCAGGAACTAAATTAACTCAATGAACACTTTATGAACATGACGCATAAACTAAAGGAATGCTATCTCTGTGTGTGTATACATATATACATATATATATTTCTAATTGTTCATAAGTCTCAAAGGGATGGAAAAGGTGATGATGATTGACAAGGATGTAACTAAAGTTATGGGAACTGAGCATGACGTCAATGGTATAGAATAAAGGGTGGATACTGTCCTGGTTTCAGCTGGGATAGAGTTAACTGTCTTCCTAGAAGCTGGTACGGTGCTATGTTTTGAGTTCAGTATGCAAAGAATGTTGATAATGCTGATGTTTTCAGTTGTTGCTGAGTAGACCAAAGTCGAGGATTTTTCAGCTTCTCAAGCCCAGCCAGTGAGAATGCTGGAGGGGCACGAGAAGCTGGCAGAGGACGGAGCCAGGGCAGCTGACCCAAACTGGCCAACGGGGTATTCCTTACCATGTGACGTCCCATCTAGTATAGGAACTGGGCAGTGGGGGCGGGGAATGGCCGCTCGGGGACTAGCTGGGTGTTGGTCGGCGGGTGGTGAGCAATTGCACTGCGCATCATTTGTACATTCCAATCCTTTTATTATTGCTGTTGTCATTGTTATTGTTATCATTATCATTATTAGTTTCTTCTTTTCTGTTCTATTAAACCATTCTTATCTCAACCCATGAGTTTTACTTCTTTTCACGATTCTCTCCCTCATCCCACTGGGAGGGTGTGAGGGGGTGGTGAGTGAGTGAGTGGCTGCGTGGTGCTTAGTTGCTGGCTGGGGTTAAATCACGACAAATACCTAGGTGGTGGTCAAGGGACAGGCTGTGCTTCATGAGGCCAGCAAGGCAATTGGGCTGTGTGGTGGCAGGAGGCCTGCTCCTTACGTAATGGCTCAGAGGCCTGTCTGTCAGATCTGAAGTCACCCTGGAGAGGCTGACCTAACCTGTCCAGGCTCTGGCATTGCAGAGGCATCCTGAAGTTTACTGGAACTGGATGTAACGATGTTCCTGGTAAGTAAGAACTGAGACACTCTCATTTCTCTTGCAGCTTACAGCCTGTGGGCCAAGGGCACCACAAGGAGCCTCTCACAGCTAGACTCTCTACCTAAAGCTTCTCAAGTCTCTGATTCCAGGGCTGCTTAAAGCAAAAAGCATGGATTTGCTGTGCTGACAGTCAAAACGCAGTCTGGACAGTGGGCTTGTATGCGGGGTGCGTGTTAGCACAATATATACAGACTCCCGCCCTGCCAATAGCAGTTCGACAAGTAGGTGGAGTTACGAAGAGGGGGTTCGTGATTGTGCATGCTCAGTTCCCTAGTGAAATGCCCAGCCTAACCCCATCTTGCAGTCACACTGCCTACGTCCAGCCATGAAAAGAAGGGCTTTTCTGCTTTCCACTCCATACCTATCCCCTGGAGTTTCTTTCCACAACACCAATGAAAGAGAGAAGTGCCATGACTGTTTTTCGTATGATTTTGTGAACAACAATTGAGAGGACTGAAAAGTTAATTCAAAAGGTCTCTATTAACTTTCACAATGAACAATTTGGCAACTGGCCCCACAGGGCCGTGATCACCAGGTTACAGACTCATGCTCAATGACTCTGAGGCTTTTTGGTGCTCTGCTCTAAGTTCAGGGAGCTCCACCCACAACTGCTGGTAGAGATTGGGACAGAAGCCAGTGCTCCTCCTTGCAGAGCGCGTAGCCAACGGAGGGAGGAGGAGAACAAACCGCCACAAGACTCCAGCTGTGCTGCACAAAGTCTTTAATGAGAAGGAGGAAATGCAGTGGCATGGAACAGAGACCGAGAAACACGTCTGCAGGGTTCAGGGAGGCACAGAGAATGGCCCATTTCCCAAGAACAAGCTCCAGGCAAAGCGCTTGCCTTTCCCCATTCCGATTGAGCCGGTGGCAATGCCAGCCCACCAAGAGCAGGCCCTAACTCCGGCACACTCCCTGCGTCAGCAGGAGGTTCAGCAAAGCAGAAGAGAACGAGCCCTTTCCTGAGGAGCTCAGAGCAAAGCAGAGCCACAGGAGACACGGCGAGGCCTGCAGTGCAGCGAGGAGCAGCAGGCACAGGTGCCTTCTGCCCGGTGGGATGAGGACACTCAGCCCACCTGCAAGCCGTGGCTACGCTCCTGCTGCTGCAGGATCCCTGTCTTCCTTGGTGCTCCAAAGGGGATGATCTGCTGGCTTCAGCAGTTCAGACCGCAGCGGGTGGGAGGCAGACACAGCCCTGACCCCCCCAGACCAAGGGAGCCCCCAGAAGAGATGGGAACCCCCCCGGCGCTGAGGGAGCTCCCAACAGCAGCTGACAGCGAGGATCCCACGGCTGTGCCCTGAGGGAAAGAGGTGAGGATGGGGCCCGGCAGGGTCACCACCACTGGGGAGGCTTCGATGAACACCGTCGAGTCAGCGCAGCGGGCGACACAGGGCTCACTGCAGCTGCTTGCAAGTGGGGTTGGGCCGGAGGCGCCGCAGGGCGTTGGGAGACAGGGTCTGAAGCAAGACATCTCTCGGCGAGGCAGGCAAAGCTGAAACACAGAGCAGGCAGGGAGCATGAACCTCAATAGCAGTCTGTCTGTCTTTTCCTCAGCTCTCTCCGTGGAGACTCTGGTTTCAAAACTCCTGGTACGCCTACGTTTGCCACGGCCCCCATTGTGCCCTCCGAGTTGCACGGCACAGGAAGGCTCACCCACTTTTGGAATAGGCCCCAGCGCAGTGGCTTTAAAGCGCCTGTGGAAAGACTGATCATACCCCATCTCCATTGTGGCTTTGAAGATGGCACTGGATGCACTTGGCCATTTGGTTAGAGACAGCCTCCTGCAGGTGCACGTTCTGGTGGGCAGACCCGCCTGCAGCTGAGCCCCATGGATCCCCTTCTGCTTGAAAGAGCCCTCCTCCTTCCAGGTCTCCCCAGCCACCTCCCCCAAAAGGCAAAGAGATTGCAGCCCTTCAACAGTTGTATGGCAGGGCAAAGCTGAGGCAGCCCAACTATCAGCCTCAGTAGCCACCAAGACAGCAGTTCAGCTCACAGAGAGAGATGGAGGGGACTCAGGCTTACCTTGCTCCTCGAGGAAAGGGAGGCAAGACAGGAGGATGCAAAGCCTGGAGCAGCGCAGGCTTTTATGCTGTGTCCCAGAGCCCTGGCGGGGGGGCCACAAACATTCCTTGCTCATGAAGCATGTCAACACCTAGTACTTGCAGCTTGACGAGGCCTCTCTGGTGATTAAGCCCTTGCCTCTTTCACCCAAAATGTTTTCCTCTCACTGCGTATCGTCTAACATCAATATAATTAATTTGTGTCCAGCTCTGCTAAGACCTGTTTGCTCCGAGGTCTCAGGCTAGCTGTGCAGAGATTTTAAGTGACTGTGTCCTTCCCACAGCCAAATTAACCTGTTTTCCTCAGCAAGGTCATCCCAGATGCCAAAGGCCTAGACGGCCTGCTTTTGAGCAGAGGCTGAGCGCAGTGAGCCAAAAGATCGTGGCTCTTTCTCCTGGGTCAGGGATGGGGTGGCCCATTCCATGCATTTCAAACTACAAAGGGACATCGGATCAGTCTCCCAGAGCACCTGGGAGTCACATGAGCCCTTGAGCAACCACCAAAAGGCACTGCCTTGGAAGACAGCAAATGCGGGAGGTTGCATAGAACCACCAGTTGATTCAGGAAGGATGCTAAAATGTGTGGAAAATCCCATGACGAAAGCGGCACTTTGGGACTATAAGCTCTGGTATCCCTGGTACGCCTCAGTACGGGGCAACGTGTCCACTGAAGTCCACTGCAGGGTGACTCATGTTTGCCTGGAGTTCAGGGTTTTTCCCAACTCCTCCACATCATGATGACTCCCAGGTGCTCTGGGAGACTGATCCGATGTCCCTTTGTAGTTTGAAATGCATGGAATGGGCCAGCCCATCCCTCACCCAGGAAAAAGGGCTGTGAGCTTTTGACTCCCTGCCCTGAGCCTCTCCTCAAAAGCAGGCCATTGAGGCTTCTGGGATGACCTTGCTAAGCAAAACAGGTGAATTTGGGCGTGGGTCTCTTTCAGAGAAGGAAGCGGGCATCTCTTTGATCACAAAACCATGTTGTGGTAGAGCCTGATGAGCGTAAGCTAGGTCGTCCTGGCTGTCACTCCGGCCCACAGGGGTCTTCCTTCCAGCCCACAAAGGACTTCCTTTGACGTTGAGGTTTGCCACATCCCTGGTGAGATGAGGCTCTTCTCCCATATAGGATTGTGCAGTCTTGATGTTCTGCTTAAATTTACTCACAGTCTCGTGTGTGTCTACTAGGTGTTGAGATGCTTCATGAGCAAGGAATGTTTGTGGCCCCCCCCGCCAGGGCTCTGGGACACAGCATAAAAGCCTGCGCTGCTCCAGGCTCTGCATCCTCCTGTCTTGCCTCCCATTCCTCGAGGAGCAAGGTAAGCCTGAGTCCCCTCCATCTCTCTCTGTGAGCTGAACTGCTGTCTTGGTGGCTACTGAGGCTGATAGTTGGGCTGCCTCAGCTTTGCCCTGCCATACAACTGTTGAAGGGCTGCAATCTCTTTGCCTTTTGGGGGAGGTGGCTGGGGAGACCTGGGCTCATTCAAGCTGAAGGGGATCATGGGGCTCAGCTGCAGGGGGGTCTGCCCACCAGAACGTGCACC
This sequence comes from Astur gentilis, assembly GCF_929443795.1. NCBI lineage: Eukaryota > Metazoa > Chordata > Aves > Accipitriformes > Accipitridae > Astur > Astur gentilis. The sequence continues at coordinate 1,392,985 of NC_064889.1, forward strand.
TGCAGGAGGCCGTCTCTAACCAAATGGCCAAGTGCATCCAGTGCCATCTTCAAAGCCACAATGGAGATGGGGTATGATCAGTCTTTCCACAGGCGCTTTAAAGCCACTGCGCTGGGGCCTATTCCAAAAGTGGGTGAGCCTTCCTGTGCCGTGCAACTCGGAGGGCACAATGGGGGCCGTGGCAAACGTAGGCGTACCAGGAGTTTTGAAACCACAGAGTCTCCACGGAGAGAGCTGAGGAAAAGACAGACAGACTGCTATTGAGGTTCATGCTCCCTGCCTGCTCTGTGTTTCAGCTTTGCCTGCCTCGCTGAGAGATGTCTTGCTTCAGACCCTGTCTCCCAACGCCCTGCGGCGCCTCCGGCCCAACCCCACTTGCAAGCAGCTGCAGTGAGCCCTGTGTCGCCCGCTGCGCTGATTCGACGGTGTTCATCGAAGCCTCCCCGGTGGTGGTGACCCTGCCGGGCCCCATCCTCACCTCTTTCCCTCAGAGCACAGCCGTGGGATCCTCGCTGTCAGCTGCTGTTGGGAGCTCCCTCAGCGCCGGGGGGGTTCCCATCTCTTCTGGGGGCTCCCTTGGTCTGGGGGGGTCAGGGCTGTGTCTGCCTCCCACCCGCTGCGGTCTGAACTGCTGAAGCCAGCAGATCATCCCCTTTGGAGCACCAAGGAAGACAGGGATCCTGCAGCAGCAGGAGCGTAGCCACGGCTTGCAGGTGGGCTGAGTGTCCTCATCCCACCTGGCAGAAGGCACCTGTGCCTGCTGCTCCTCGCTGCACTGCAGGCCTCGCCGTGTCTCCTGTGGCTCTGCTTTGCTCTGAGCTCCTCAGGAAAGGGCTCGTTCTCTTCTGCTTTGCTGAACCTCCTGCTGACGCAGGGAGTGTGCCGGAGTTAGGGCCTGCTCTTGGTGGGCTGGCATTGCCACCGGCTCAATCGGAATGGGGAAAGGCAAGCGCTTTGCCTGGAGCTTGTCCTTGAGAAATGGGCCATTCTCTGTGCCTCCCTGAACCCTGCAGACGTGTTTCTCGGTCTCTGTTCCGTGCCACTGCATTTCCTCCTTCTCATTAAAGACTTTGTGCAGCACAGCTGGAGACCTGTGTTCATCTCTCCTCCTCCCTCAGTTAGCTACGTGCTCTGCAAGAAAGAGTAACTGGGTTCTGTCCTGAGTTTACCACATGTTGTCCATAGAGCTCCCTGAACTGATACCAGAGCACCAAAAATAAACAAGCAGGCAAGAAGAAGACTAAAAGCCCCAGAGAAATGGAGTGTGAGTCTGTAACCTGCTCATCACAGCCCTGAAATGTCTCCCAGGGTCAGCCCTGCGTCCCAACCCTGAAAGCATTCAGAAGCTGATCTCATTTCTTCTGCCAGTGTTCCCAGTGCTTTCTGCATGTATGCTCAGGAAGCAGTGACTTTTCATTGCCTCCCCCGAGTACTCCCTGGCAGAGGATATTAGCAGGCTTATGAACTGGCCTGGGATGGTAACATGGAGAAGTGTGCTCAGCTGAGTTGTGGAGGGTGTCGTCCAAAACAGGCAGGGATAAGTTGCCTCTCTGAGCCTGAATCTCAGCGAGACTCATGGGATTTGGAAGTCAGGTTTATGCCTCCTTTCCTTTTGCTGATGCACCTTGCTACTCACAGGTGTTTTGGAGGCAAGAAGCACCTAAGCTGCTCAGCAGTAAAGCAAGGCCTCCTACTTGCAAGCATGCAGCCAAGCACAAAGCTAGATCCAGTGTCACTGTTTAGTCTTGCAGATTATGCATTACTCTCCTCAGCGCTGCACCACCAACACCTCTCAGCGGTCACTGCTGCTCCAGGTGCATGAATTTTGGACCAGGGGCACATCTTCCCCTGACCGAATGCTGTTGCTTTTGCTTTCTCTCTTGGTCCCATCCGGCAGCAAGTGGAAAGCCTTCTGCAAGGTGTCCTTCCTCTGCAGCAGACCTCCATGTCTGCATGCTAGGTGTCCTTACAGGGATGCCACCAGTGTCTTTGTGTGGCTGATTCCCACTTCTGCACAGCTAGGGGCTCTGTCAGCCCTGCCAAAGGGACACTGAGGTGATTAAGGACTTGGCTCACCTGTCATACAAGGACAGGCTGGGCAGCTGGGGTTGGTTAGCCTGGGGAAGGGAAGGCTGAGGGTGCTGAAGAGTGGACAGGTAGATTAAAGGAGAAAGCGCCATCCTCTTGTCAGTGGTGCCCAGTGGGAGGGCAAGAAACAATGGACAGAGGTGGAAATATGAGAAATGTCTCACACTAAGTAACCCCATTTTACTGCGGGGGTGGTCAAAGACCAGTGTCCGAATTGGTGAGATGTGATTGTTAATACAGACATTTGAGTTAACGTCTCAGTCCTCTCAATTGTTGCTCACAGTCTTTGTATGAAAAACAGCCATTGCAATTCTCTCTTTCATTGGTGTTGTGGGAATAAACTCCAGGGGATGGGTATGGAGTGGAAAGGAGGAAAGCGCTGGTTTTCATGTCTGGACGTAGGCAGCATGATAGCCAGATGGATTTAGGATGGGCATTTCAGTAGGGAACTGAGCACGCACAATCACAATCCTGATCTTCATAACTCCACCTATTTGTAGCACTGCCGATGACAGAGTGGGAGTCTGTAAATACTGTGCTAATACAACACCACCACCCAGATTGGGTTTTGACTGTCAGCAGAGCAAAGAACGTTGCCTTTCTTGCTTTAAGTAACCGTGGAATCAGAGACTTGAGAAGCTTTGTCCCCTTTAGGTAGAGAGTCTAGTTGAGAGAGGATCCCTTTGACCACAGGCCGTAAGCTGCAAGAGAAGTGAGGGTGTCTCATTTCTTAGTGACCAGGAACATCGTTACACCCAATTCCAGTAAACTTCAGGATGCCTCTGCAATGCTGGAGACTGGACAGGTTAGGTCAGCCTCTCCAGGGTGACTTCAGATCAGACAGAGAGGCCTCTAAGCCACTACATCCACCCCACCTAACGCCCGTAAGTAACTATAGCGTGCAGCACTTCCCCCAAGTAAGTATATGCTCTTAGTTTCAGCAATCCCACTGGTTACGTTCTATGGTCCCCTGAATTTTTTCTCTGAGGGACTGGACATGTATCTTGAAGGCATCTGGCAGTCCTCTAATGAGGGGTTTAAGTCGGTTAGGGTTGACCAGGGCAGCTATGCAGATGATAAACCAATAGGAGATTTGTCTTTCAAAAAAACCCCAGGTATACAGCCATGGCCAGAACAGCAGTCAGCCTGAATCTAGTATAAAATCCTCCACCTGCACGGGATATTGGTTTAGAACAATGAAGATTAACACCCCACTGAGCATCTGTCCACACCACCTGCCCGGGAGAAGCACATACTGATCTTGGGAGCAATAGTAACTGAGTAACATGAGTAATTTGATTGGTCGACACAACTGTATTGTAAACATATACCAACCCTGCTTTCCTCTATCTTGGGGTCCTCCATGCATTAGGCTGGGGCTCCACTATGTGCACAGCCAAAATAGGAGGATTAATTCCCTTGGTAATGCTAAGCGTCCTTTTCTCCGTCCTCGGCCGGCAAAGAACAGACGTTGACACCGGGCACAGTCCCACAGCCCCCTGGGAGCTGGACTTCTGGGCAGGGTGGCAGCCCTCCTGAGCTCGCTGGAGAGCAGCTGCCCTCTGCCCTGCAAAGCAACAAGGCTGCCCCCTCGCTCCGGGGTTTCCTCCAGTGCCTGCAGAGCCAGCTTGGGTGGCCAAGAAGAAAGTCCCCATGCAGGGTTGTGGGCAGGAGATGTGGGGAGAAGGGCAAGGCAAGGCCCTTGAGCTACCCACCCCAGGCCCAAAGGAGGTGAACTTTGCAGAGAGCCCATTTTCTGGCCCACGTGAGGGCACAGGACAGAGGAAGGGAAGGAGGCATGAGGGCTGGCAGTGCCAGGGAGCATCAAGCAGGGCCGTGGGAGGTGCCGTCAGAGGTGCTGGGGGGAGCAGAGTGGCGCAGCGGAAGCGTGCTGGGCCCATAACCCAGAGGTCGATGGATTGAAACCATCCTCTGCTAATTGGCCCTTTTATTCCCTCCTCCTGACAGCCGCTGCCTCTCCCAGCAACTTTTAACCTGCACTGCCCTAGCTCTCTGGGCACCCATGGCCCTCCTGTTCCGTCAGCCCCTTCTCTCTGCCACTGCCACCTTCTTTCTCCTTTGCCTTCTTAGGTGCCAGCACTCCCATAGTGCCCCTCGGCAAGGCAGACGGGTGGCTGTGGAGCAGCAGGCAGAGCTCCCCCCACAAGGAAGTGGGTGGCCTGTGGACACAGGCATTTCTCCCTTCCCATCCGGCAGCTCAATCCCAACTTCCCAGCCGCAAGCAGGGACCTCCAGGAATCTGGGACAAGGCTGCTGCTACTTTGGCAGACACCACTGCAATCAGCTTGACCATCTGGGGGGTTTCTCCATCCTAGTCAGTTTGCTGCCGTGCTCACTCGCAGCTCCAGCCAGGAGCAGGGCTGAGTAGGTATTCCCAGTGGGCACTGTATTGGCCATACGTGGCTCGGTGTTGGCAGTGGTGGGGAGAGGGGCTGCTGCAGGGTGGCCTCTGTGGGGAAGAGCTAAGGGGCTGCCCTGCACCACACACACAGCTGGTTCCAGGGGCCTCCACAACACTGAGCCATCTGCAAAGCTTCTGGCACCCGGGGCACCCATGCTGGCTGGAGCAGGTGGATATTCCTGAAGGAATTGCAACCTGCGGAGAAGGCACGCCAGTGAAGACCTTTCCTGATGGGCCTGAAGCCTGTGGAAGAGCCCACACTGAAAGAGATTTTCCTGTTCAGGAGCGCAGCATGTGGAGAACCCATGCTGGAGTAGTCTGCAGTGAAGGAGTGCAGCTGAGCCTGGAAAAATTGGGAGGCATGGCGGTGTTTTCTTTGTCTTCTCTTGCTCACTACAAGACAAAACACACACATAGCCTGAGACTTTCCCTCTCTTCTGGCTTCTCAGGACTGGAATTCAGTGCTGGACACCCACCCCCTCACTCCCACGTGCACATCAGCAGGTGCTCTGAACCCTAGACTGTACCACAGGTCTGTGCAGAATCCGTGCCTGGAGCCCAGGCCTGGTTTGTCCAGTGTCCTGCTCCAACCCTGGGCAGCCCCTGATGCCAATCCACTCTCCCCACTGGCTAGTGCAGCTTGAGATTTCCTAGCAAATACGCCTCTCTCTCTCTCTCTCACACACACACACACAAAAACACCCGCTAACCCCCCCAAAACCAGAAAAGCACAGTCTGATAGAAATGAGCTAGGAGAAGAATGCAATGAAAACAAGACCAATCGCAGTCTTGTTCTTCACCTGTCTGGAAAGGGTTTCCGGGATGAGTTGCTCCTTCTCCTTCCCAGTGATCGAGGTGAGGAGGACCAGCCTGCTGTTGCCCCCATTCTCCTTTGTGCCTTTTGGGAAGACAGGAGTGACAATGACTTTCTTCCTGGACTCAGGAGCCTCTCCCAGTTGTCGCGACCTTTCAAAGATAATGGAGAGTGGCCTCTTCTATGGGTCTTTCTTGGCTGAGTGCTTCACGTGCTTCCTGGCAGCAGGAAGATAGCACGGGTATCTGCAGGTGAGCTCCCTGTTACCTGAGTACCTGACTGGCCAGAAGCCAGAAGATCGCTTGCATGTTGACTGTGAGTCTGCCTCTGGCTCTGCAGGCAATGGGCCATCCACAGGAATATCGCTTGTGCTAAGTGCTCGTCTTCATTCCAGAGTGGATACCACTGCACGGTATATCTTTTCATATCCAAACACTTCTTGGTCCAAAGGAAGCGGACAGTCCCTGAGAGGGAGATCTGAGAACATGCGGGCATGACAGTGTCAAAAACGGCCGTCCGGCAATCACAAAGCAATAGGAGAACCCACGGGGAATGACGCTGTCAGAAGTTGCCTCTTCCCTTTGTTTAGCGAGTGGGGGCTTCCTTGCCTGACGTGCTTCTGGGTACACAGGTAGGGTTGGCTGGTCCTGGCAGCCAATCACAGGTCTGCCTGAGAGCAGGTGGGTACGACGGGGTCCAGAAATGGCTGTCAGCCAATCACAGAGCAGTAGGAAAACATGGTGGTTATGGTGCTATTTAATAAGAAAATGGCAGCTGAAAGAAAATGGTGCCCCCCGTGTATGTAGGGGAAGGTACGTCCTGGTCACGTGTACTTCATCATTCATCACTGCCGGCATGGGCATTCACCAAAGCAATCATCCATCACCAAAACCAGTGGCAGCACAAGGCAGATTTTAGCCCAGGAACACGTAATGCACGGAGTCCTGCAACACAAATTGCTTACTGGCACACAGCATGGAATGTGGCAGATGCTCATATCCGTCCAACTTCTATAGACCAAGAAACTTGTGCTAGAAATGATCCACCTGGCCTATTGGAACATTATATAGACAGAGAATTGTTACCCTAGCATTGCCTGCTTTTTACTTGCTGATGGCTGAGCTACCACTACACACGTCTACAAGCCATGGACCTATCCAGTGCCTAGGAAGAAACCCAGGCTGGTTGCTGTGCCTTTTTAATTCAACCAAAGGGTACATCATGCAACCACACGTTAACCCAGGACAGTGTGATCGTGACTCTGACTGGGGCAGGCTCCGACCGCTCTACCTCAGCGTTATGCCCTCTGGTATTCCCCATGGGCACTGTATTGGCTAGCCATGGCAAGGTTTTGGTAGTGGAGGGGTCAGGGGGTGCTGCAGAATGGCCTCTGTGGGAAGAGATAAGGGGCTGCCCTGTGTCAGACACAGCCAGTTCCAGCTCCACAGTGGACCCACCGCACAAGACAGCTGAGCCGCCGTCAACATTGGTGGCCCCTCTGTGAAAACATATTCCAGAAAGGGCAGAAAACGCCAGGCAGAGAGAGGTGGGAGGAAAAAACAGAGTGGGTGAGAGCAGAGACACGTCCTGCTTGGGCGGGTAGAGGAGTTTGGTGTGAAGCACTGAAGTTTTCCTGGTACAGGGGAGAGGAAAGGCTGTGTTTTATGTTTGCCTTTTTGTTTCTCAGTACTTGCATCTGTTTTAAGTGGCCAAGAATTGATTTTGCCCAAGTCAAGCCTGATTTTCCCACAAGAGTTTTGGCTAAGCCGTGTCCGTGTGTTTATCTTGAGCCATGAGATTTCTCATTGTGTTTTCAGTGCTCTGCATCGCCCTGCGGGTGGGGAAAGCAGTGAGCAGCTGGGTGGGCGTTTGTCTGTGCTTAAACCACCACAGGTACGTACACGCAAACGCACCTGCACCTGCATAGTACGTGCGCAGCTGGCCCACATATGAACGCAGATGGGGAGCGTGACCATTACCAGCATCCAGGAGCTGGAGTTTCCGTAGCCAACAGCTCAGAGGCAGAGAAGGACACCCACGTGCCAGCAGGTTGAGGTCGTGTGTATGTGTGCAGGGGGCTGGAAGGAGGAGGCGGGAGAGTCTGTGAAGCGGGGGAGCAGGCAAGAGGGCAGTTGGTGACCTGGCAGAGCAGGAGGCAGGCAAGAGTGGGACGTGGAGGAGCAGGAGGGAGGCCAGGCTCTGGGCTGGAGGAGCAGTAGGCAGCAGTGCATCCAGGAGCGTTGGTGGTATAGTGGTGAGCATAGCTGCCTTCCAAGCAGTTGACCCGGGTTTGATTCCTGGCCAATGCAGACCAACTTTCCTTCCTCCTGGCTCCACAGTGCCTTCCCCATTTAGCAACAGCAGGCTGCAGGGGCTGCTTTGTACCATTCTGAGATTTCAGGCAGTGTTGAAGCACTGCAGCAGGTGCCCAGAGAACCTTGGGATTCTCCATGCCTGGGTATCACACTTGGGTTTCAGTGGGGCTCAGGCACTGTGCTACCTGCTCTAGCTTTGGGGCTAGCCCTGCTTTGAGCAGGCATTTGGACTAGTGACCACCTGAGATGCCTTACAGTCTACCTCCTTCCATGAAGCAACAAGTCCCAGAGAGATCTGTGCCCTCCTTCCTCTGCACCATGCGCAATAAGTGAGCCTCTTCCCCACAGGAATGGGAGCTCAGTCGTTGCTCTGCACTTGGCGCATCCTCTGTGCTTTCACCATGACTCTCCAGCCCCTTTCCCACAGACTGGCTCCTTGAGATCGGCACAGCACTGACCCAGAGGTTGGTGTGGCAGAGCCCTCCTTGCCCAGCCTTCCCAGCTCCGAGGAGGGAAGAAGGAAGCACCCTTGTTGTCCCAGGAACAGTTCACGAGGCAGGACTGTGGGCCAAATGCTTAGCTTGCCATCTCCTGCGGCCCTGGAGGAATGGAGGAAGTCATGGGAAAGGTAGATGTGTGCCTGGAGCCCCTTGACATGGTGTTGGCATGTGCAGAGAAGTAATTTGTGATGGTTCGTTTGGTTGCTCCCGTGAAGGAGTGCCTTGGCCTTTGCAAGGAGATGCCCCTGTGCTGGCTACTGTGCAGTCCTGTAGTGCGTGTAGGTGCTGCAGTCACCTGTCAGCCGCCCTTGGTGGGAGCAAGGCAAAGGTGCTCCCAGGATACATCTCCCCCTGCAGCAGTGCCAGGAGGAGGCTGGCTGAGGTGGGGTGGCTCTGGCAGCTGCAAGGGGGTAGAGTGGCAGAGGCAATACTGATTGAAGCAATGGGTCAGGATGGCCGAGTGGTCTAAGGCGCTGCATCCAGGTTGCAGTCTCCCTGGGAGACGTGGGTTCGAGTCCCACTCCTGACAGGCTTGTCTTTCTCTTGCTTTCCTTACCCCCCCGAGGGGTTGGCCTTGCTCCTCTAGGCGTTCTGTGGGTTAGGTCTTGCTGCATATCCCAACCGCCACCACTGCCGGTGGCTTAGAAGAGAAATGCTGCTAGAGAGTCCCTCTGCAGTTCCTTTTTCCACTCTCCCCTATAAAACGTGCATTCTGCATGCCTCTCACCTAGATTGTGGACCTTTGGGCATGCTTCAAACATTCACCCACAAAATCCTCTCTCCCTGCTTCTGCTTTCCCCTCCAACAACCCTTCTGGTTGGAAGGAATTTCAGGGAGAGTGCATCCTCCTGCTTCTGGCAGGCTCCCACCAGCTGATCAGTGCTTTGTCCTTTTGGGTCATAAAATACCTTCAGGACAGACGTTTCACAGCCTCTCTGGACCCCTGTTCCCACGCTTAGGCACCCTCCGGGTGATCATCTGTGTTTGTGTAGCCAGTCACAAACCGCCTGCTCAACTTCTGACGATGGCGCTCATCCTCCAGCCATCGCAGTAGCCTCCTGGAGTAGGAACCAGGAGGCTCCTATTAGATCCCTGCTAAGCATTTTCTTCTCCCAGCTGAGCAAGCCTTGGGTCCTCAGCCTATCCTCACAAGGCCAGAGCCCCCCGCCCTGACTATCCTAGCGATCCTCTGTGGAACATGCTCCAGTATATCATCACCATTCCTTGGTTCCCTAGATAGTCCTTCTCCCCCCGTTTTGGAGATGGGGCAACTTTTCCCTCTCCTTTGTCATCAGGGAGCTCCTCTGCCCTCTGCTCCCAAAGCTGGAGAGCCCCTGCGATGCATCCTTCCCTCTTTCAGGCCCAGTGGCACACTCTGTAGGTGGCAATCCAGGATGTGGCATTGACCAGCAGGATTTCAACACCCAGAAAGTTTCCCTGAGCTGGCAGTTCCTCACCAGCAAACAGGGACAGCACCAGTGGGAAGAGGGACCGGTGGGAGTAAAGGCCCACCAGTAAGAGGCCAATGTGGGCATGGCAGGCTCTCTCCAACACTGCTGACAGGACAGAGGCATCTTCACACAATCCCACCACAGGTTGCACGAGCACTGGTGGCATTTTTCAGAAGGACCCCAGTCAGGAAGTATGAGCCACAGAAGAGGTCCTCCTGTGCACACAGGAGGAGGAAGAGGAAGAGGGGACATGCACAGGGTGGTATCAGAGCATGCCGGAGCATGTCGGGATTCATGCTGAAGGAGCTGGGATTGTTCATCCTGGAGAATAGAGGGTGAGGGGGCTTCTGCTATATTAAGGTAGCTCTCTGGCTTGCCAAGGCCTGCCCTTAGCCAGAAATTTCTTGGGAGTGCAGGACACAGGAGTGGCTTGGCCTCCTGCGTGAGCCAGCCTGGCCTGAGCTGCAGCTCCCAGGAGCTGGGGAGCTCTGGGAGATCTCTGGCTGCCCATTGAAGCCTGTAAGGGGGGCACAAAGTGTCCTCCCCGCAGTGTCCCGCAGGGAGGAGCAGCATCGGAGGCTGCAGTGGACGGAACATTTGCCGTGACCTTGAGGAAGCAAACAGTCTGGGGAGCACGGGCAGCCCCAGCAGGCAGTGCTGCCAGGAAGGAAACCAAGGACAAAATACCCCAAGCAAGGAAGCTGCCTTGTGGGCACTGGCACACACAACCCACTGGCCCAGAACCCTTTCTCCCCAAGTGCTGGGTGAGACTAGCAGAGCCCCAGGAAGACCCTCCATTGCTTGGAGAAACGCTATCTCAGCCCCAGAAGGGACATCCCTCCTCCTGCAGCGGCACAGCTTCTGCATGGGAAAGGGCTGTCCCTTTCCCCGTGCTCCAGCCCCTGGAGTGTGTGGGGGGTCCCTCCACCTCTTTGCAAGACCTTCAGAGACTGGGCCCTGCTCTTGCTGCTCCCAGACACTCCTCCCACCCTGCTCGGTCCTGCAGATCCCAGGGATGGATGAGGAAAGCCCTCAGCGATGCTGCTTCTCTGGGACATGCTTTCAGATTTGTGACTCTGTGGAAATTCAACCCTTCTCCAGTGACTAGGTGTTTCTCACGCCCTCTCTGAATGTAACTCTCCATTTGAAATCTTGGGCTTGGGCACGGCAGCCTGGTCTGTCCTGTGGGTTCAGAAGCACCAGCTGCCAGCCCAGTGCTTTGGGCAGTCCAAAGGTACCAGGCGGTTGCGTCCTCAGTGTCCCGGGCTAAGTGTGAGATCCAGCAGAGTGTCTCCGCATGTGTGTCCTCCCGTCTGACTGCTGGGAGGAAGGGCCCTGCTCTCAACACACAGGCTCAAACCCTGCCACAAGGAGGATAGCTCCAGTGCAGCTTCTCCCCACTGTGTGCGTGGACCCTTGGCCAGGTGGACCCAGGGCATGTGGGAGAGCTGCCTTGAGCTAATAGTAGAATTCACCGAAGTCTGGACCAGTCTGGAGCAGCCTCAGGAGAGAAAAACCTCATTCTCACTGCGGGAAGGGCCGCTTTGGGGCAGAAGGGGACAGCGTGTCCTGCAAAAGAGGACCAGGCTCTGAAGTCAGCCAGGACTGTCCCAGCAGAGGAAGGCAGTCCAGCTTGTGCAACCCATAACAAGCTGCCTTGGGTCCTCCTGCCAGCTCTTCCCTCTGTTGAACCACATCCGACAGCGTGTCCTGCAAAAGAGGACCAGGCTCTGAAGTCAGCCAGGACTGTCCCAGCAGAGGAAGGCAGTCCAGCTTGTGCAACCCATAACAAGCTGCCTTGAGTCCTCCTGCCATCTCTTCCCTCTGTTGAACAACATCCCCTGCCCTCTCTCTTGGTCGCCCCCTTTGGCAAGGTCAGGAGCTTGGTTAGGACCGCAACCAAGAGTAAGGATATGTGGTTAGCGGCTGCTTAGTATGAGGTACAACGTGAGAACAGGACAGGCAATAACTCCATAACACGATTTAGTGGGCATGGATGATGGTTGGACTCGATGATCTTGAAGGTCTCTTCAAACATAAATGATTCTATGATTAGCAGCCTTGCCTTGCTGTCAGGGCAATGGTTTAATGCACTCTCATCTTCCGTCCTTTCCTGTGCTCCTAGCCCTGGGACTGACACCAGTGCCCCTTCTGCTGCCCTGTGCCCACCAGCCGTCTGCAGCTTTCCTGAGCGCTGGACCTCGCCCCCTCTCTGCTCCCTTGGTCTTGATGGCTGCTCCTGGATGAGGGCGTCCAGCAGTGGCTCAGAGAATCACACAACACCTGAGGTGGAGAGCCTGCACTCCAAGCCTGGCTCAAAGCAGCCTCAAGTGGAGGAGGCTATTCAGGGCCTTGTCTGCTTGGATGTGGGACACCTCCAAAGATGGAGACGCTACAACACTCCCTGGGCAACCGTTTCCCGTCTTTCATTACCACTGTGTGTGGCAGTACTTGTATTCCCACCCCTGTCCATTGCTTCTGGTGCCATCTATTTCTCTGAGGCTTTTCTGTCTTTCTCTTGCCTGCTTGTTTATTTTTGGTGCTCTGGTATCAGTTCAGGGAGCTCCACCCACAACTGGCAGTGCCCCGTGCATGGGGACAGACTCACGGTCGTGGGAGAGAGCAGGTTCTCCCTCTGCCTTTATCCTGGGGTCGGCTGGGATAGAGTTTACTTTCACAAGGAGCTGGAGGGGGCCCAGCCAGGACAGCTGACCCGAACTAGCCAAGGGGGTATTCGATACCGTATGATGTCATGCTCAGTATATAACTGGGGGAGCTGGCGGTGGGGGGGTGAAGGGATCACAGCTCAGAAATGGGCTGAGCATCAGGTTCTGTGCAGTGAGCAATTGCACTGTGCGTCACATGCTTTATATATTCATTGGACAGCAAGCAGCCGTGTGGTGCTTAGTTGCCAGCTGGGCTTATCCCACGACATCCTTGCAGCTACGTTGGCGAACGGAGCGGGGAGGAGAACAAACCACCACGAGACTCCAGCGGTGCTGCACAGAGTCTTTAATGAGAAGGAGGAGATGCAGTGGCACGGAACAGAGACCAAGAAACACGTCTGCAGGGTTCAGGGAGGCACAGAGAATGGCCCATTTCCCAAGAACAAGCTCCAGGCAAAGCGCTTGCCTTTCCCCATTCCGATTGAGCCGGTGGCAATGCCAGCCCACCAAGAGCAGGCCCTAACTCCGGCACACTCCCTGCGTCAGCAGGAGGTTCAGCAAAGCAGAAGAGAACGAGCCCTTTCCTGAGGAGCTCAGAGCAAAGCAGAGCCACAGGAGACACGGCGAGGCCTGCAGTGCAGCGAGGAGCAGCAGGCACAGGTGCCTTCTGCCCGGTGGGATGAGGACACTCAGCCCACCTGCAAGCCGTGGCTACGCTCCTGCTGCTGCAGGATCCCTGTCTTCCTTGGTGCTCCAAAGGGGATGATCTGCTGGCTTCAGCAGTTCAGACCGCAGCGGGTGGGAGGCAGACACAGCCCTGACCCCCCCAGACCAAGGGAGCCCCCAGAAGAGATGGGAACCCCCCCGGCGCTGAGGGAGCTCCCAACAGCAGCTGACAGCGAGGATCCCACGGCTGTGCTCTGAGGGAAAGAGGTGAGGATGGGGCCCGGCAGGGTCACCACCACCGGAGAGGCCTGGATGGCCACCGTCGAATCAGCGCAGCGGGCGACACAGGGCTCACTGCAGCTGCTTGCAAGTGGGGTTGGGCCGGAGGCGCCGCAGGGCGTTGGGAGACAGGGTCTCAAGCAAGACATCTCTCGGCGAGGGAGGCAAAGCTGAAACACAGAGCAGGCAGGGAGCATGAACCTCAATAGCAGTCTGTCTGTCTTTTCCTCAGCTCTCTCCGTGGAGACTCTGTGGTTTCAAAACTCCCGGTACGCCTACGTTTGCCACGGCCCCCATTGTGCCCTCCGAGTTGCACGGCACAGGAAGGCTCACCCACTTTTGGAATAGGCCCCAGCGCAGTGGCTTTAAAGCGCCTGTGGAAAGACTGATCATACCCCATCTCCATTGTGGCTTTGAAGATGGCACTGGATGCACTTGGCCATTTGGTTAGAGATGGCCTCCTGCAGGTGCACGTTCTGGTGGGCAGATCCCCCTGCAGCTGAGCCCCATGGATCCCCTTCTGCTTGAATGAGCCCAGGTCTCCCCAGCCACCTCCCCCAAAAGGCAAAGAGATTGCAGCCCTTCAACAGTTGTATGGCAGGGCAAAGCTGAGGCAGCCCAAGTATCAGCCTCAGTAGCCACCAAGACAGCAGTTCAGCTCACAGAGAGAGATGGAGGGGACTCAGGCTTACCTTGCTCCTCGAGGAAAGGGAGGTAAGACAGGAGGATGCAGAGCCTGGAGCAGCGCAGGCTTTTATGCTGTGTCCCAGAGCCCTGGGGGACCCACAAACATTCCTTGCTCATGAAGCCTCTCCACACTTAGTAATTGCAGCTTGCCAAGGCCTCTCTGGTGATTAAGCCCTTGCCTCTTTCACTCAAAATGTTTTCCTCTCACTGCGTATCGCCTAACATCAATATAATTAATTTGTGTCCAGCTCTGCTAAAACCTATTTGCTCCGAGGTCTCAGGCTAGCTGTGCAGAGATTTTAAGTGACTGTGTCCTTCCACAGCTAAATTAACCCGTTTTGCTCAGCAAGGTCATCCCAGATGCCAAAGGCCTAGATGGCCTGCTTTTGAGCAGAGGCTGAGGGCAGTGAGCCAAAAGATCGTGGCTCTTTCTCCTGGGTCAGGGATGGGGGACCCATTCCATGCATTTCAAACTACAAAGGGACATCGGATCAGTCTCCCAGAGCACCTGGGAGTCACATGAGCCCTTGAGCAACCACCAAAAGGCAATGCCTTGGAAGACAGCAAATGCAGGAGGTTGCATAGAAGCACCAGTGGATTCAGGAAGGATGCTAAAATGTGTGGAAAATCCCATGAGGAAAGCGGCACTTTGGGACTATAAGCTCTGGTATCCCTGGTACGCCTCAGTACGGGGCAACGTGTCCACTGAAGTCCACCGCAGGGTGACTCATGTTTGCCTGGAGTTCAGGGTTTTTCCCAACTCCTCCACATCATGATGACTCCCAGGTGCTCTGGGAGACTGATCCGATGTCCCTTTGTAGTTTGAAATGCATGGAATGGGCCAGCCCATCCCTCACCCAGGAAAAAGGGTTGTGAGCTTTTGACTCCCTGCCCTGAGCCTCTCCTCAAAAGCAGGCCATTGAGGCTTCTGGGATGACCTTGCTAAGCAAAACAGGTGAATTTGGGCGTGGGTCTCTTTCAGAGAAGGAAGCGGGCATCTCTTTGATCACAAAACCATGCTGTGGTAGAGCCTGATGAGCGTAAGCTAGGTCCTCCTGGCTGTCACTCCGGCCCACAGGGGTCTTCCTTCCAGCCCACAAAGGACTTCCTTTGACGTTGAGGTTTGCCACATCCCTGGTGAGACGAGGCTCTTCTCCCATATGGGATTGTGCAGTCTTGATGTTCTGCTTAAATTTACTCACAGTCTTGTGTGTGTCTACTAGGTGTTGAGATGCTTCATGAGCAAGGAATGTTTGTGGCCCCCCCGCCAGGGCTCTGGGACACAGCATAAAAGCCTGCGCTGCTCCAGGCTCTGCATCCTCCTGTCTTGCCTCCCTTTCCTCGAGGAGCAAGGTAAGCCTGAGTCCCCTCCATCTCTCTCTGTGAGCTGAACTGCTGTCTTGGTGGCTACTGAGGCTGATACTTGGGCTGCCTCAGCTTTGCCCTGCCATACAACTGTTGAAGGGCTGCAATCTCTTTGCCTTTTGGGGGAGGTGGCTGGGGAGAGCTGGGAGGAGGAGGGCTCTTTCAAGCAGAAGGGGATCCATGGGGCTCAGCTGCAGGGGGGTCTGCGCACCAGAACGTCCACCTGCAGGAGGCCATCTCTAACCAAATGGCCAAGTGCATCCAGTGCCATCTTCAAAGCCACAATGGAGATGGGGTATGATCAGTCTTTCCACAGGCGCTTTAAAGCCACTGCGCTGGGGCCTATTCCAAAAGTGGGTGAGCCTTCCTGTGCCGTGCAACTCGGAGGGCACAATGGGGGCCGTGGCAAACGTAGGCGTACCGGGAGTTTTGAAACCAAAGAGTCTCCACGGAGAGAGCTGAGGAAAAGACAGACAGACTGCTATTGAGGTTCATGCTCCCTGCCTGCTCTGTGTTTCAGCTTTGCCTGCCTCGCCGAGAGATGTCTTGCTTCAGACCCTGTCTCCCAACGCCCTGCGGCGCCTCCGGCCCAACCCCACTTGCAAGCAGCTGCAGTGAGCCCTGTGTCGCCCGCTGCGCTGACTCGACGGTGTTCATCGAAGCCTCCCCGGTGGTGGTGACCCTGCCGGGCCCCATCCTCACCTCTTTCCCTCAGAGCACAGCCGTGGGATCCTCGCTGTCAGCTGCTGTTGGGAGCTCCCTCAGCGCCGGGGGGGTTCCCATCTCTTCTGGGGGCTCCCTTGGTCTGGGGGGGTCAGGGCTGTGTCTGCCTCCCACCCGCTGCGGTCTGAACTGCTGAAGCCAGCAGATCATCCCCTTTGGAGCACCAAGGAAGACAGGGATCCTGCAGCAGCAGGAGCGTAGCCACGGCTTGCAGGTGGGCTGAGTGTCCTCATCCCACCGGGCAGAAGGCACCTGTGCCTGCTGCTCCTCGCTGCACTGCAGGCCTCGCCGTGTCTCCTGTGGCTCTGCTTTGCTCTGAGCTCCTCAGGAAAGGGCTCGTTCTCTTCTGCTTTGCTGAACCTCCTGCTGACGCAGGGAGTGTGCCGGAGTTAGGGCCTGCTCTTGGTGGGCTGGCATGGCCACCGGCTCAATCGGAATGGGGAAAGGCAAGCGCTTTGCCTGGAGCTTGTCCTTGAGAAATGGGCCATTCTCTGTGCCTCCCTGAACCCTGCAGACGTGTTTCTCGGTCTCTGTTCCGTGCCACTGCATTTCCTCCTTCTCATTA
Source organism: Astur gentilis (assembly GCF_929443795.1). Classification (NCBI taxonomy): domain Eukaryota; kingdom Metazoa; phylum Chordata; class Aves; order Accipitriformes; family Accipitridae; genus Astur; species Astur gentilis. The sequence continues at coordinate 1,409,526 of NC_064889.1, forward strand.
AAGACTTTGTGCAGCACAGCTGGAGACCTGTGTTCATCTCTCCTCCTCCCTCAGTTAGCTACGTGCTCTGCAAGAAAGAGTAACTGGGTTCTGTCCTGAGTTTACCACATGTTGTCCATAGAGCTCCCTGAACTGATACCAGAGCACCAAAAATAAACAAGCAGGCAAGAAGAAGACTAAAAGCCCCAGAGAAATGGAGTGTGAGTCTGTAACCTGCTCATCACAGCCCTGAAATGTCTCCCAGGGTCAGCCCTGCGTCCCAACCCTGAAAGCATTCAGAAGCTGATCTCATTTCTTCTGCCAGTGTTCCCAGTGCTTTCTGCATGTATGCTCAGGAAGCAGTGACTTTTCATTGCCTCCCCCGAGTACTCCCTGGCAGAGGATATTAGCAGGCTTATGAACTGGCCTGGGATGGTAACATGGAGAAGTGTGCTCAGCTGAGTTGTGGAGGGTGTCGTCCAAAACAGGCAGGGATAAGTTGCCTCTCTGAGCCTGAATCTCAGCGAGACTCATGGGATTTGGAAGTCAGGTTTATGCCTCCTTTCCTTTTGCTGATGCACCTTGCTACTCACAGGTGTTTTGGAGGCAAGAAGCACCTAAGCTGCTCAGCAGTAAAGCAAGGCCTCCTACTTGCAAGCATGCAGCCAAGCACAAAGCTAGATCCAGTGTCACTGTTTAGTCTTGCAGATTATGCATTACTCTCCTCAGCGCTGCACCACCAACACCTCTCAGCGGTCACTGCTGCTCCAGGTGCATGAATTTTGGACCAGGGGCACATCTTCCCCTGACCGAATGCTGTTGCTTTTGCTTTCTCTCTTGGTCCCATCCGGCAGCAAGTGGAAAGCCTTCTGCAAGGTGTCCTTCCTCTGCAGCAGACCTCCATGTCTGCATGCTAGGTGTCCTTACAGGGATGCCACCAGTGTCTGTGTGGCTGATTCCCACTTCTGCACAGCTAGGGGCTCTGTCAGCCCTGCCAAAGGGACACTGAGGTGATTAAGGACTTGGCTCACCTGTCATACAAGGACAGGCTGGGCAGCTGGGGTTGGTTAGCCTGGGGAAGGGAAGGCTGAGGGTGCTGAAGAGTGGACAGGTAGATTAAAGGAGAAAGCGCCATCCTCTTGTCAGTGGTGCCCAGTGGGAGGGCAAGAAACAATGGACAGAGGTGGAAATATGAGAAATGTCTCACACTAAGTAACCCCATTTTACTGCGGGGGTGGTCAAAGACCAGTGTCCGAATTGGTGAGATGTGATTGTTAATACAGACATTTGAGTTAACGTCTCAGTCCTCTCAATTGTTGCTCACAGTCTTTGTATGAAAAACAGCCATTGCAATTCTCTCTTTCATTGGTGTTGTGGGAATAAACTCCAGGGGATGGGTATGGAGTGGAAAGGAGGAAAGCGCTGGTTTTCATGTCTGGACGTAGGCAGCATGATAGCCAGATGGATTTAGGATGGGCATTTCAGTAGGGAACTGAGCACGCACAATCACAATCCTGATCTTCATAACTCCACCTATTTGTAGCACTGCCGATGACAGAGTGGGAGTCTGTAAATACTGTGCTAATACAACACCACCACCCAGATTGGGTTTTGACTGTCAGCAGAGCAAAGAACGTTGCCTTTCTTGCTTTAAGTAACCGTGGAATCAGAGACTTGAGAAGCTTTGTCCCCTTTAGGTAGAGAGTCTAGTTGAGAGAGGATCCCTTTGACCACAGGCCGTAAGCTGCAAGAGAAGTGAGGGTGTCTCATTTCTTAGTGACCAGGAACATCGTTACACCCAATTCCAGTAAACTTCAGGATGCCTCTGCAATGCTGGAGACTGGACAGGTTAGGTCAGCCTCTCCAGGGTGACTTCAGATCAGACAGAGAGGCCTCTAAGCCACTACATCCACCCCACCTAACGCCCGTAAGTAACTATAGCGTGCAGCACTTCCCCCAAGTAAGTATATGCTCTTAGTTTCAGCAATCCCACTGGTTACGTTCTATGGTCCCCTGAATTTTTTCTCTGAGGGACTGGACATGTATCTTGAAGGCATCTGGCAGTCCTCTAATGAGGGGTTTAAGTCGGTTAGGGTTGACCAGGGCAGCTATGCAGATGATAAACCAATAGGAGATTTGTCTTTCAAAAAAACCCCAGGTATACAGCCATGGCCAGAACAGCAGTCAGCCTGAATCTAGTATAAAATCCTCCACCTGCACGGGATATTGGTTTAGAACAATGAAGATTAACACCCCACTGAGCATCTGTCCACACCACCTGCCCGGGAGAAGCACATACTGATCTTGGGAGCAATAGTAACTGAGTAACATGAGTAATTTGATTGGTCGACACAACTGTATTGTAAACATATACCAACCCTGCTTTCCTCTATCTTGGGGTCCTCCATGCATTAGGCTGGGGCTCCACTATGTGCACAGCCAAAATAGGAGGATTAATTCCCTTGGTAATGTTAAGCGTCCTTTTCTCCGTCCTCGGCTGGCAAAGAACAGACGTTGACACCGGGCACAGTCCCACAGCCCCCTGGGAGCTGGACTTCTGGGCAGGGTGGCAGCCCTCCTGAGCTCGCTGGAGAGCAGCTGCCCTCTGCCCTGCAAAGCAACAAGGCTGCCCCCTCGCTCCGGGGTTTCCTCCAGTGCCTGCAGAGCCAGCTTGGGTGGCCAAGAAGAAAGTCCCCATGCAGGGTTGTGGGCAGGAGATGTGGGGAGAAGGGCAAGGCAAGGCCCTTGAGCTACCCACCCCAGGCCCAAAGGAGGTGAACTTTGCAGAGAGCCCATTTTCTGGCCCGCGTGAGGGCACAGGACAGAGGAAGGGAAGGAGGCATGAGGGCTGGCAGTGCCAGGGAGCATCAAGCAGGGCCGTGGGAGGTGCCGTCAGAGGTGCTGGGGGGAGCAGAGTGGCGCAGCGGAAGCGTGCTGGGCCCATAACCCAGAGGTCGATGGATTGAAACCATCCTCTGCTAATTGGCCCTTTTATTCCCTCCTCCTGACAGCCGCTGCCTCTCCCAGCAACTTTTAACCTGCACTGCCCTAGCTCTCTGGGCACCCATGGCCCTCCTGTTCCGTCAGCCCCTTCCCTCTGCCACTGCCACCTTCTTTCTCCTTTGCCTTCTTAGGTGCCAGCACTCCCATAGTGCCCCTTGGCAAGGCAGACGGGTGGCTGTGGAGCAGCAGGCAGAGCTCCCCCCACAAGGAAGTGGGTGGCCTGTGGACACAGGCATTTCTCCCTTCCCATCCGGCAGCTCAATCCCAACTTCCCAGCCGCAAGCAGGGACCTCCAGGAATCTGGGACAAGGCTGCTGCTACTTTGGCAGACACCACTGCAATCAGCTTGACCATCTGGGGGGTTTCTCCATCCTAGTCAGTTTGCTGCCGTGCTCACTCGCAGCTCCAGCCAGGAGCAGGGCTGAGTAGGTATTCCCAGTGGGCACTGTATTGGCCATACGTGGCTCGGTGTTGGCAGTGGTGGGGAGAGGGGCTGCTGCAGGGTGGCCTCTGTGGGGAAGAGCTAAGGGGCTGCCCTGCACCACACACACAGCTGGTTCCAGGGGCCTCCACAACACTGAGCCATCTGCAAAGCTTGTGGCACCCGGGGCACCCATGCTGGCTGGAGCAGGTGGATATTCCTGAAGGAATTGCAACCTGCGGAGAAGGCACGCCAGTGAAGACCTTTCCTGATGGGCCTGAAGCCTGTGGAAGAGCCCACACTGAAAGAGATTTTCCTGTTCAGAAGCGCAGCATGTGGAGAACCCATGCTGGAGTAGTCTGCAGTGAAGGAGTGCAGCTGAGCCTGGAAAAACTGGGAGGCATGGCGGTGTTTTCTTTGTCTTCTCTTGCTCACTACAAGACAAAACACACACATAGCCTGAGACTTTCCCTCTCTTCTGGCTTCTCAGGACTGGAATTCAGTGCTGGACACCCACCCCCTCACTCCCACGTGCACATCAGCAGGTGCTCTGAACCCTAGACTGTACCACAGGTCTGTGCAGAATCCGTGCCTGGAGCCCAGGCCTGGTTTGTCCAGTGTCCTGCTCCAACCCTGGGCAGCCCCTGATGCCAATCCACTCTCCCCACTGGCTAGTGCAGCTTGAGATTTCCTAGCAAATACGCCTCTCTCTCTCTCTCACACACACACACAAAAACACCCGCTAACCCCCCCAAAACCAGAAAAGCACAGTCTGACAGAAATGAGCTAGGAGAAGAATGCAATGAAAACAAGACCAATCACATTCTTGTTCTTCACCTGTCTGGAAAGGGTTTCCAGGATGAGTTGCTCCTTCCCCTTCCCAGTGATCGAGGTGAGGAGGGCCAGCCTGCCGTTGCCCCCATTCTCCTTTGTGCCTTTTGGGAAGACAGGAGTGACAATGACTTTCTTCCTGGACTCAGGAGCCTCTCCCAGTTGTCGCGACCTTTCAAAGATAATGGAGAGTGGCCTCTTCTATGGGTCTTTCTTGGCTGAGTGCTTCACGTGCTTCCTGGCAGCAGGAAGATAGCACGGGTATCTGCAGGTGAGCTCCCTGTTACCTGAGTACCTGACTGGCCAGAAGCCAGAAGATCGCTTGCATGTTGACTGTGAGTCTGCCTCTGGCTCTGCAGGCAATGGGCCATCCACAGGAATATCGCTTGTGCTAAGTGCTCGTCTTCATTCCAGAGTGGATACCACTGCACGGTATATCTTTTCATATCCAAACACTTCTTGGTCCAAAGGAAGCGGACAGTCCCTGAGAGGGAGATCTGAGAACATGCGGGCATGACAGTGTCAAAAACGGCCGTCCGGCAATCACAAAGCAATAGGAGAACCCACGGGGAATGACGCTGTCAGAAGTTGCCTCTTCCCTTTGTTTAGCGAGTGGGGGCTTCCTTGCCTGACGTGCTTCTGGGTACACAGGTAGGGTTGGCTGGTCCTGGCAGCCAATCACAGGTCTGCCTGAGAGCAGGTGGGTACGACGGGGTCCAGAAATGGCTGTCAGCCAATCACAGAGCAGTAGGAAAACATGGTGGTTATGGTGCTATTTAATAAGAAAATGGCAGCTGAAAGAAAATGGTGCCCCCCGTGTATGTAGGGGAAGGTACGTCCTGGTCACGTGTACTTCATCATTCATCACTGCCGGCATGGGCATTCACCAAAGCAATCATCCATCACCAAAACCAGTGGCAGCACAAGGCAGATTTTAGCCCAGGAACACGTAATGCACGGAGTCCTGCAACACAAATTGCTTACTGGCACACAGCATGGAATGTGGCAGATGCTCATATCCGTCCAACTTCTATAGACCAAGAAACTTGTGCTAGAAATGATCCACCTGGCCTATTGGAACATTATATAGACAGAGAATTGTTACCCTAGCATTGCCTGCTTTTTACTTGCTGATGGCTGAGCTGCTACTACACACGTCTACAAGCCATGGACCTATCCAGTGCCTAGGAAGAAACCCAGGCTGGTTGCTGTGCCTTTTTAATTCAACCAAAGGGTACATCATGCAACCACACGTTAACCCAGGACAGTGTGATCGTGACTCTGACTGGGGCAGGCTCCGACCGCTCTACCTCAGCGTTATGCCCTCTGGTATTCCCCATGGGCACTGTATTGGCTAGCCATGGCAAGGTTTTGGTAGTGGAGGGGTCAGGGGGTGCTGCAGAATGGCCTCTGTGGGAAGAGATAAGGGGCTGCCCTGTGTCAGACACAGCCAGTTCCAGCTCCACAGTGGACCCACCGCACAAGACAGCTGAGCCGCCGTCAACATTGGTGGCCCCTCTGTGAAAACATATTCCAGAAAGGGCAGAAATCGACAGGCAGAGAGAGGTGGGAGGAAAAAACAGAGTGGGTGAGAGCAGAGACACGTCCTGCTTGGACAGGTAAAGGAGTTTGGTGTGAAGCACTGAAGTTGTCTCGGCACAGGGGAGAGGAAAGGCGATGTTTTGTGTTTGTGTTTTTGTTTCTCACTACTTGCATCCGTTTTAAGTGGCCAAGAATTGATTTTGCCCAAGTCAAGCCTGATTTTCCCACAAGAGTTTTGGCTAAGCCGTGTCCGTGTGTTTATCTTGAGCCATGAGATTTCTCATTGTGTTTTCAGTGCTCTGCATCGCCCTGCGGGTGGGGAAAGCAGTGAGCAGCTGGGTGGGCGTTTGTCTGTGCTTAAACCACCACAGGTACGTACACGCAAACGCACCTGCACCTGCATAGTACGTGCGCAGCTGGCCCACATATGAACGCAGATGGGGAGCGTGACCATTACCAGCATCCAGGAGCTGGAGTTTCCGTAGCCAACAGCTCAGAGGCAGAGAAGGACACCCACGTGCCAGCAGGTTGAGGTCGTGTGTATGTGTGCAGGGGGCTGGAAGGAGGAGGCGGGAGAGTCTGTGAAGCGGGGGAGCAGGCAAGAGGGCAGTTGGTGACCTGGCAGAGCAGGAGGCAGGCAAGAGTGGGACGTGGAGGAGCAGGAGGGAGGCCAGGCTCTGGGCTGGAGGAGCAGTAGGCAGCAGAGCATCCAGGAGCGTTGGTGGTATAGTGGTGAGCATAGCTGCCTTCCAAGCAGTTGACCCGGGTTCGATTCCTGGCCAACGCAGACCAGCTTTTCTTCTGCCTGGCTGCATCATGCCTTCCCCATTTAGCAACAGCAGGCTGCAGGGGCTGCTTTATACCATTCTGAGATTTCAGGCAGTGTTGAAGCACTGCAGCAGGTGCCCAGAGAACCTTGGGATTCTCCATGCCTGGGTGTCACACTCAAGTTTCAGTGGGGCTCAGGCACTGTGCTACCTGCTCTAGCTTTCGGGCTAGCCCTGCTTTAGGCAGGCATTTGGACTAGTGACCTCCTGAGATGCCTTACAGTCTACCTCCTTCCATGAAGCAACAATTCCCAGAGAGCTGTGCCCTCCCTCCTTCCTCTACATCACGGGCAGTAAGTCAGCCTCTTCCCCGCAGGAAGGGGAGCCCGCTCATTGCTCGGCACTTGGCGCATCTCCTGTCCTTTTGCCTTGACTCTCCAGACCCTTTCCCACACGCTGACCCCTTGAGACCGACACAGCATTCCCCCAGGTGTCGGTGTGGCACAGCCCTCCTTGCCCAGCATGCCCAGCCCTGAGCAGGGAAGAAGGAAGCACCCTTGCTGCCCCAGGAACCGTCCATGAGGAGGCGCTGCAGGCCAAGTGCTTGGCTTGCCATCCCCTGGGGCTCTGGAGGGAATGGAGGAAGTCACGGGAAAGGCAGACGTGTGCCTGGAGCCCTTGACAGGACACTGGCATGCGTAGAGCCGTAATTCACTGACGGTTCCTTTGGTTGCTCCCCTGAAGGAGTGCCTTGGGCTTTGGGAGATGTGTCGGAAGTGTGCTGCGCCTGTGCTGGGTACTCCGGTTCCATGCGGTACGAAGCGCGTGTAGGAGCTGTGATCACCAGTCCGCAGCCCTTGGTGGGAGCAAGGCAAGGGTGCTCCCAGGATACATCTCCCCCTGCAGCAGTGCCAGGAGGAGGCTGGCTGAGGTGGGCTGGCTCTGGCAGCTGCAGGGTGCGGACCAGCAGCAGCAGCAGCAGCAGCGGGTCAGGATGGCTGAGTGGTCTAAGGCGTGTTGCGTTCAGGTTGCAGCCTCCCTGGGAGGCATGGCTTCGAGTCCCACTCCTGACAGGCTCTTCTCTCTGGCTGCCCCCCTTCATGGTTTCTCTCTCTTGGCCTCTCTCTTCAGTGGAGGATTCTTGCCCCTCTGGGGGCTCTGCTCAGCCTGCTGACCAGGTCTTGCTGCAGTCCCAGCTCCTGTAGAAGGAGAAATGGGCGTACCCATGCTGCCCCACCAGTAGCAGGTGGGTAGGCCTAGAACAGAATCATGGAAGGAGGAGAGCCCCTGGGGAACTCCACTTTTCCACTCTCCCCTACAAAAGTGACATTCTGCATGCCTCTCCTCTCCCCTGCAATATGGAGCTTTGGGCATTCTTCAAACATTCACCCACAGAATACTCTCTCCCTGCTTCTGCTTTACCCTTCAACAACCCTTCTGGTTGGAAGGAATTTCAGGGAGAGTGCATCCTCCTGCTTCTGGCAGGCTCCCACCAGCTGATCAGTGCTTTGTCCTTTTGGGTCATAAAATACCTTCAGGACAGACATTTCACAGCCTCTCTGGACCCCTGTTCCCATGCTTAGGCACCCTCTGGGTGATCATCTGTGTTTGTGTAGCCAGTCACAAACTGCCTGCTCAACTTCTGACGATGGCGCTCATCCTCCAGCCATCGCAGTAGCCTCCTGGTAGGCACCAGGAGGCTCCTATTAGATCCCTGCTAAGCATTTTCTTCTCCCAGCTGAGCAAGCCTTGGGTCCTCAGCCTATCCTCACAAGGCCAGAGCCCCCTGCCCTGACTATCCTAGCGATCCTCTGTGGAACATGCTCCAGTTTATCATCGCCATTCCTTGGTTCCCCAGATAGTCCTTCTCCCCCCGTTTTGGAGATGGGGCAACTTTTCCCTCTCCTTTGTCATCAGGGAGCTCCTCTGCCCTCTGCTCCCAAAGCTGGAGAGCCCCTGCGATGCATCCTTCCCTCTTTCAGGCCCAGTGGCACACTCTGTAGGTGGCAATCCAGGATGTGGCATTGACCAGCAGGATTTCAACACCCAGAAAGTTTCCCTGAGCTGGCAGTTCCTCACCAGCAAACAGGGACAGCACCAGTGGGAAGAGGGACCGGTGGGAGTAAAGGCCCACCAGTAAGAGGCCAATGTGGGCATGGCAGGCTCTCTCCAACACTGCTGACAGGACAGAGGCATCTTCACACAATCCCACCACAGGTTGCACAAGCACTGGTGGCATTTTTCAGAAGGACCCCAGTCAGGAAGTATGAGCCACAGAAGAGGTCCTCCTGTGCACACAGGAAGAGGAAGAGGAAGAGGGGACATGCACAGGGTGGTATCAGAGCATGCCGGAGCATGTCGGGATTGAGGGAGATGCTGAAGGAGCTGGGATTGTTCATCCTGGAGAATAGAGGGTGAGGGGGCTTCTGCTATATTAAGGTAGCTCTCTGGCTTGCCAAGGCCTGCCCTTAGCCAGAAATTTCTTGGGAGTGCAGGACACAGGAGTGGCTTGGCCTCCTGCGTGAGCCAGCCTGGCCTGAGCTGCAGCTCCCAGGAGCTGGGGAGCTCTGGGAGATCTCTGGCTGCCCATTGAAGCCTGTAAGGGGGGCACAAAGTGTCCTCCCCGCAGTGTCCCGCAGGGAGGAGCAGCATCGGAGGCTGCAGTGGACGGAACATTTGCCGTGACCTTGAGGAAGCAAACAGTCTGGGGAGCACAGGCAGCCCCAGCAGGCCGTGCTGCCAGGAAGGAAACCAAGGACAAAATACCCCAAGCAAGGAAGCTGCCTTGTGGGCACTGGCACACACAACCCACTGGCCCAGAACCCTTTCTCCCCAAGTGCTGGGTGAGACTAGCAGAGCCCCAGGAAGACCCTCCATTGCTTGGAGAAACGCTATCTCAGCCCCAGAAGGGACATCCCTCCTCCTGCAGCGGCACAGCTTCTGCATGGGAAAGGGCTGTCCCTTTCCCCGTGCTCCAGCCCCTGGAGTGTGGGGGGGGTCCCTCCACCTCTTTGCAAGACCTTCAGAGACTGGGCCCTGCTCTTGCTGCTCCCAGACACTCCTCCCACCCTGCTCGGTCCTGCAGATCCCAGGGATGGATGAGGAAAGCCCTCAGCGATGCTGCTTCTCTGGGACATGCTTTCAGATTTGTGACTCTGTGGAAATTCAACCCTTCTCCAGTGACTAGGTGTTTCTCACGCCCTCTCTGAATGTAACTCTCCATTTGAAATCTTGGGCTTGGGCACGGCAGCCTGGTCTGTCCTGTGGGTTCAGAAGCACCAGCTGCCAGCCCAGTGCTTTGGGCAGTTCAAAGGTACCAGGCGGTTGCGTCCTCAGTGTCCCGGGCTAAGTGTGAGATCCAGCAGAGTGTCTCCGCATGTGTTTCCTCCCGTCTGACTGCTGGGAGGAAGGGCCCTGCTCTCAACACACAGGCTCAAACCCTGCCACAAGGAGGATAGCTCCAGTGCAGCTTCTCCCCACTGTGTGCGTGGACCCTTGGCCAGGTGGACCCAGGGCATGTGGGAGAGCTGCCTTGAGCTAATAGTAGAATTCACCGAAGTCTGGACCAGTCTGGAGCAGCCTCAGGAGAGAAAAACCTCATTCTCACTGCGGGAAGGGCCGCTTTGGGGCAGAAGGGGACAGCGTGTCCTGCAAAAGAGGACCAGGCTCTGAAGTCAGCCAGGACTGTCCCAGCAGAGGAAGGCAGTCCAGCTTGTGCAACCCATAACAAGCTGCCTTGGGTCCTCCTGCCAGCTCTTCCCTCTGTTGAACCACATCCCCTGCCCTCTCTCTTGGTCGCCCCCTTCGGCAAGGTCAGGAGCTTGGCTAGGACCGCAACCAAGAGTAAGGATATGTGGTTAGCGGCTGCTTAGTATGAGGTACAAGGTGAGAACAGGACAGGCAATAACTTACAGAGGCAGACTTGGAGGCTGTCCAACATGGGGGTGAAGGGAGGCAGCAGCAGAGACCGCAAGTGCAAGCATCGAGCCACAGATCGCTGAGCCACGAATGTAGTCTGCAAGGTGCAACGTTGAAGAGCTTCAGCTGGAAAATTCATAAACTAGTCTAACGAGGAAAAGGCAAGATTCTCCCAGGTTACCAGCCTGGGTCTTGTAAGAGAGGGCGTGCCAGGCTTGCACAAAGTGCTCTGCCACTCCCTTGAAAGATCCTGTGAGCAGAGGGTGGCCTGGTGGCCCTGAAGAAGGCTGCACTTGCTGATGCCCAGGGAGATGGAGAGACTGCCAGGCTCAGCCAGGAGCACGTGGCTCGGCAAGGGTGGCCACAGGGGAAAGACCACACCTGTCCAGGAGGTCCCATGGTGTAATGGTGAGCACTCTGGACTCTGAATCCAGCGATCTGAGTTCAAATCTCAGTGGGACCTTGAGCTTTTGGCTCCCTCAGGGCTTTCCTCCGCATGCTTGCACATTTAGCTCTCTACGGCTACCTGAAGGGGGGTTGTAGTGAGGTGGGTGCTGCTCTCTTCTGTCAGGTGGCTGGAGATAGGATGAGAGGAAAGGGCCTCAAGTTGAGGCAAGGGAGATTTAGGTTAGCTATTAGGAAAAAATTCACTACTGAGAGGGTTGTCACACATTGGAATAGGCTGGCCAGGGAAGTGGTTGAGTCACCATCCCTGGAGGTATTCAAAAGGCGAGCGGTCGGTCGGGGTACTCCATAACACGATTTAGTGGGCATGGATGATGGTTGGACTCGATGATCTTGAAGGTCTCTTCAAACATAAATGATTCTATGATTAGCAGCCTTGCCTTGCTGTCAGGGCAATGGTTTAATGCACTCTCATCTTCCGTCCTTTCCTGTGCTCCCAGCCCTGGGACTGACACCAGTGCCCCTTCTGCTGCCCTGTGCCCACCAGCCGTCTGCAGCTTTCCTGAGCGCTGGACCTCGCCCCCTCTCTGCTCCCTTGGTCTTGATGGCTGCTCCTGGATGAGGGCGTCCAGCAGTGGCTCAGAGAATCACACAACACCTGAGGTGGAGAGCCTGCACTCCAAGCCTGGCTCAAAGCAGCCTCAAGTGGAGGAGGCTATTCAGGGCCTTGTCTGCTTGGATGTGGGACACCTCCAAAGATGGAGACGCTACAACACTCCCCGGGCAACCGTTTCCCGTCTTTCATTACCACTGTGTGTGGCAGTACTTGTATTCCCACCCCTGTCCATTGCTTCTGGTGCCATCCATTTCTCTGAGGCTTTTCTGTCTTTCTCTTGCCTGCTTGTTTATTTTTGGTGCTCTGGTATCAGTTCAGGGAGCTCCACCCACAACTGGCAGTGCCCCGTGCATGGGGACAGACTCACGGTCGTGGGAGAGAGCAGGTTCTCCCTCTGCCTTTATCCTGGGGTCGGCTGGGATAGAGTTTACTTTCACAAGGAGCTGGAGGGGGCCCAGCCAGGACAGCTGACCCGAACTAGCCAAGGGGGTATTCGATACCGTATGATGTCATGCTCAGTATATAACTGGGGGAGCTGGCGGTGGGGGGGTGAAGGGATCACAGCTCAGAAATGGGCTGAGCATCAGGTTCTGTGCGGTGAGCAATTGCACTGTGCGTCACATGCTTTATATATTCATTGGACAGCAAGCAGCCGTGTGGTGCTTAGTTGCCAGCTGGGCTTATCCCACGACATCCTTGCAGCTATGTTGGCGAACGGAGCGGGGAGGAGAACAAACCACCACGAGACTCCAGCGGTGCTGCACAGAGTCTTTAATGAGAAGGAGGAGATGCAGTGGCACGGAACAGAGACCAAGAAACACGTCTGCAGGGTTCAGGGAGGCACAGAGAATGGCCCATTTCCCAAGAACAAGCTCCAGGCAAAGCGCTTGCCTTTCCCCATTCCGATTGAGCCGGTGGCAATGCCAGCCCACCAAGAGCAGGCCCTAACTCCGGCACACTCCCTGCGTCAGCAGGAGGTTCAGCAAAGCAGAAGAGAACGAGCCCTTTCCTGAGGAGCTCAGAGCAAAGCAGAGCCACAGGAGACACGGCGAGGCCTGCAGTGCAGCGAGGAGCAGCAGGCACAGGTGCCTTCTGCCCGGTGGGATGAGGACACTCAGCCCACCTGCAAGCCGTGGCTACGCTCCTGCTGCTGCAGGATCCCTGTCTTCCTTGGTGCTCCAAAGGGGATGATCTGCTGGCTTCAGCAGTTCAGACCGCAGCGGGTGGGAGGCAGACACAGCCCTGACCCCCCCAGACCAAGGGAGCCCCCAGAAGAGATGGGAACCCCCCCGGCGCTGAGGGAGCTCCCAACAGCAGCTGACAGTGAGGATCCCACGGCTGTGCTCTGAGGGAAAGAGGTGAGGATGGGGCCCGGCAGGGTCACCACCACCGGAGAGGCCTGGATGGCCACCGTCGAATCAGCGCAGCGGGCGACACAGGGCTCACTGCAGCTGCTTGCAAGTGGGGTTGGGCCGGAGGCGCCGCAGGGCGTTGGGAGACAGGGTCTCAAGCAAGACATCTCTCGGCGAGGGAGGCAAAGCTGAAACACAAAGCAGGCAGGGAGCATGAACCTCAATAGCAGTCTGTCTGTCTTTTCCTCAGCTCTCTCCGTGGAGACTCTGTGGTTTCAAAACTCCCGGTACGCCTACGTTTGCCACGGCCATCATCGAGCCCTCCGAGTTGCACGGCACAGGAAAGCTGACCCACTTTTGGAATAGGCCCCAGCGCAGTGGCTTTAAAGCGCCTGTGGAAAGACTGATCATACCCCATCTCCATTGTGGCTTTGAAGATGGCACTGGATGCACTTGGCCATTTGGTTAGAGATGGCCTCCTGCAGGTGCACGTTCTGTGGGGCAGACCGCCCTGCAGCTGAGCCCCATGGATCCCCTTCTGCTTGAAAGAGCCCTCCTCCTCCCATGTCTCCCAAGCCACCTCCCCCAAAAGGCAAAGAGATTGCAGCCCTTCAACAGTTGTATGGCAGGGCAAAGCTGAGGCAGCCCAAGTATCAGCCTCAGTAGCCACCAAAACAGCAGTTCAGCTCACAGAGAGAGATGGAGGGGACTCAGGCTTACCTTGCTCCTCGAGGAAAGGGAGGCAAGACAGGAGGATGCAGAGCTTGGAGCAGCGCAGGCTTTTATGCTGTGTCCCAGAGCCCTGGGGGACCCACAAACATTCCTTGCTCATGAAGCCTCTCCACACCTAGTAATTGCAGCTTGCCAAGGCCTCTCTGGTGATTAAGCCCTTGCCTCTTTCACCCAAAATGTTTTCCTCTCACTGCGTATCGTCTAACATCAATATAATTAATTTGTGTCCAGCTCTGCTAAGACCTGTTTGCTCCGAGGTCTCAGGCTAGCTGTGCAGAGATTTTAAGTGACTGTGTCCTTCCCACAGCCAAATTAACCTGTTTTCCTCAGCAAGGTCATCCCAGATGCCAAAGGCCTAGACGGCCTGCTTTTGAGCAGAGGCTGAGCGCAGTGAGCCAAAAGATCGTGGCTCTTTCTCCTGGGTCAGGGATGGGGTGGCCCATTCCATGCATTTCAAACTACAAAGGGACATCGGATCAGTCTCCCAGAGCACCTGGGAGTCACATGGCCCTTGAGCAACCACCAAAAGGCACTGCCTTGGAAGACAGCAAATGCGGGAGGTTGCATAGAAGCACCAGTTGATTCAGGAAGGATGCTAAAATGTGTGGAAAATCCCGTGAGGAAAGCGGCACTTTGGGACTATAAGCTCTGGTATCCCTGGTACGCCTGAGGCTGGGGCAACGTGTGCACTGAAGTCCACTGCAGGGTGACTCATGTTTGCCTGGAGTTCAGGGTTTTTCCCAACTCCTCCACATCATGATGACTCCCAGGTGCTCTGGGAGACTGATCCGATGTCCCTTTGTAGTTTGAAATGCATGGAATGGGCCAGCCCATCCCTCACCCAGGAAAAAGGGCTGTGAGCTTTTGACTCCCTGCCCTGAGCCTCTCCTCAAAAGCAGGCCATTGAGGCTTCTGGGATGACCTTGCTAAGCAAAACAGGTGAATTTGGGCGTGGGTCTCTTTCAGAGAAGGAAGAGGGCAACTCATTGATCACAAAACCATGCTGTGGTAGAGCCTGATGAGCGTAAGCTAGGTCCTCCTGGCTGTCACTCCGGCCCACAGGGGTCTTCCTTCCAGCCCACAAAGGACTTCCTTTGACGTTGAGGTTTGCCACATCCCTGGTGAGATGAGGCTCTTCTCCCATATGGGATTGTGCAGTCTTGATGTTCTGCTTAAATTTACTCACAGTCTCCTGTGTGTCTATTAGGTGTTGAGATGCTTCATGAGCAAGGAATGTTTGTGCCCCCCCCCCCCCAGGGCTCTGGGACACAGCATAAAAGCCTGCGCTGCTCCAGGCTCTGCATCCTCCTGTCTTGCCTCCCTTTCCTCGAGGAGCAAGGTAAGCCTGAGTCCCCTCCATCTCTCTCTGTGAGCTGAACTGCTGTCTTGGTGGCTACTGAGGCTGATACTTGGGCTGCCTCAGCTTTGCCCTGCCATACAACTGTTGAAGGGCTGCAATCTCTTTGCCTTTTGGGGGAGGTGGCTGGGGAGACATGGGAGGAGGAGGGCTCTTTCAAGCAGAAGGGGATCCATGGGGCTCAGCTGCAGGGCGGTCTGCCCCCCAGAATGTGCACCTGCAGGAGGCCATCTCTAACCAAATGGCCAAGTGCATCCAGTGCCATCTTCAAAGCCACAATGGAGATGGGGTATGATCAGTCTTTCCACAGGCGCTTTAAAGCCACTGCGCTGGGGCCTATTCCAAAAGTGGGTGAGCCTTCCTGTGCCGTGCAACTCGGAGGGCACAATGGGGGCCGTGGCAAACGTAGGCGTACCGGGAGTTTTGAAACCAAAGAGTCTCCACGGAGAGAGCTGAGGAAAAGACAGACAGACTGCTATTGAGGTTCATGCTCCCTGCCTGCTCTGTGTTTCAGCTTTGCCTCCCTCGCCGAGAGATGTCTTGCTTGAGACCCTGTCTCCCAACGCCCTGCGGCGCCTCCGGCCCAACCCCACTTGCAAGCAGCTGCAGTGAGCCCTGTGTCGTCCGCTGCGCTGACTCGACGGTGGCCATCCAGGCCTCTCCGGTGGTGGTGACCCTGCCGGGCCCCATCCTCACCTCTTTCCCTCAGAGCACAGCCGTGGGATCCTCCCTGTCAGCTGCTGTTGGGAGCTCCCTCAGCGCCGGGGGGGTTCCCATCTCTTCTGGGGGCTCCCTTGGTCTGGGGGGGTCAGGGCTGTGTCTGCCTCCCACCCGCTGCGGTCTGAACTGCTGAAGCCAGCAGATCATCCCCTTTGGAGCACCAAGGAAGACAGGGATCCTGCAGCAGCAGGAGCGTAGCCACGGCTTGCAGGTGGGCTGAGTGTCCTCATCCCACCGGGCAGAAGGCACCTGTGCCTGCTGCTCCTCGCTGCACTGCAGGCCTCGCCGTGTCTCCTGTGGCTCTGCTTTGCTCTGAGCTCCTCAGGAAAGGGCTCGTTCTCTTCTGCTTTGCTGAACCTCCTGCTGACGCAGGGAGTGTGCCGGAGTTAGGGCCTGCTCTTGGTGGGCTGGCATTGCCACCGGCTCAATCGGAATGGGGAAAGGCAAGCGCTTTGCCTGGAGCTTGTCCTTGAGAAATGGGCCATTCTCTGTGCCTCCCTGAACCCTGCAGACGTGTTTCTCGGTCTCTGTTCCGTGCCACTGCATTTCCTCCTTCTCATTAAAGACTTTGTGCAGCACAGCTGGAGACCTGTGTTCATCTCTCCTCCTCCCTCAGTTAGCTACGTGCTCTGCAAGAAAGAGTAACTGGTTTCTGTCCTGAGTTTACCACATGTTGTCCATAGAGCTCCCTGAACTGATACCAGAGCACCAAAAATAAACAAGCAGGCAAGAAGAAGACTAAAAGCCCCAGAGAAATGGAGTGTGAGTCTGTAACCTGCTCATCACAGCCCTGAAATGTCTCCCAGGGTCAGCCCTGCGTCCCAACCCTGAAAGCATTCAGAAGCTGATCTCATTTCTTCTGCCAGTGTTCCCAGTGCTTTCTGCATGTATGCTCAGGAAGCAGTGACTTTTCATTGCCTCCCCCGAGTACTCCCTGGCAGAGGATATTAGCAGGCTTATGAACTGGCCTGGGATGGTAACATGGAGAAGTGTGCTCAGCTGAGTTGTGGAGGGTGTCGTCCAAAACAGGCAGGGATAAGTTGCCTCTCTGAGCCTGAATCTCAGCGAGACTCATGGGATTTGGAAGTCAGGTTTATGCCTCCTTTCCTTTTGCTGATGCACCTTGCTACTCACAGGTGTTTTGGAGGCAAGAAGCACCTAAGCTGCTCAGCAGTAAAGCAAGGCCTCCTACTTGCAAGCATGCAGCCAAGCACAAAGCTAGATCCAGTGTCACTGTTTAGTCTTGCAGATTATGCATTACTCTCCTCAGCGCTGCACCACCAACACCTCTCAGCGGTCACTGCTGCTCCAGGTGCATGAATTTTGGACCAGGGGCACATCTTCCCCTGACCGAATGCTGTTGCTTTTGCTTTCTCTCTTGGTCCCATCCGGCAGCAAGTGGAAAGCCTTCTGCAAGGTGTCCTTCCTCTGCAGCAGACCTCCATGTCTGCATGCTAGGTGTCCTTACAGGGATGCCACCAGTGTCTTTGTGTGGCTG